>NW_026138062.1:33912500-35112500 GCF_025592945.1 Manacus candei | reverse complement strand
TTCTCCTTTTGAATTTTTGCTCAATAATTAGTTAAGCTTCAACAATTTTCAGTATAGGTCATAATTGCTTCAAACTGCTACACTCATGTGATCAGTATCTTTTGCAGACAGTGTTGCACCACAGGGAATAACCAACATAATTATATGGCACAGTTTGGCTTGAATTAATAGTTCTGAGAACTCAGATTAAGGCAGATTAGGATTCAAAATTGTCCAGATCAGTTGCCTAGAAAGGCCTCTTCTTGTATTAGTTTTTTCATAAAACAAAATAATGACCCACAAAATTATTTCTGCTCATAGAGGGCTGCGTACTCTCCAGCACTACTTGGAGTTAAGTGTTTTATGACTAACCCTACTCTGAGACATTTCAATATGAGTAGTAAAGGCCAGAGGAGTTCTCACATGCATATCCTTTACCCTACAGAAGTTCGCTCCACTTGGCTGCACCTGCTGGAGGGCCGAAACAGTACTTTTTACCATAGGCAAGAGAAATGAAGCTGGCAGCTAGAACTGATATCCTATGATACTGCCTGTATGACACAGCCTTCACTGTTTGCCAGGTGCCAGCTGCTGAGAGCTCCTGCACAGGATGCCTGTCTCTGGCTGAATTTTTTGGTGGGAAGTTTTATCAAAACAGTTCAACTTCTTTTCAAACTAAGACCATGGAAAATGTTACAGTCCTCTCAAGAGCTCTTGCTAAGAATCTCTAGCAGCACTTTCTCTGAGACATAGACTTGAAATTTGGGGTTAGTGAATTGTCTGGCCCCTGGCATAGGCATTTGTCATTGTACAGAAGTAAGGGCACTCTCTCCTGTATTCTTATAACTGTCTTTATTGATGAGCTCAAAAAAGATGGATTTTAGCATGGAGTGATAAGCAAAGCAAGGAGAATGGGTGAAGGTGGTAGAAGGGGGCAAACAGGCAAAGAAGAAAAGGGCTTATATGCCCAGAATGGAAAGATGCAAGAAGGAAATAAAAGAAGTTGAAGATGAAAACATTTGTAAGAACAAGAAAACTCCAAATTACAGGACTTACAGCTGATATGAGGTTTCCCTACCAGTGGGAACAACTGGTTTAGATATTAATAAGCATCCTGTGTTGTTGAAAGCTGTTCAACAGGAGGTAGCAGGTATCATTTAGTCCATAAACTCTAGCTATGGAGATCTGTGCTGCAAATATTGGCAGTATCAAAGTTTGAACCACGAGGACGACTCAATAGAGTATCAGTACATCTCCACAGGATAAACTAACAAAAAACCAGAGACCCACGCGCTCCTCCTGCATGTGTGAGTTCCTATTTGAAAAGACAGGAATATAGCAAGGAGAGAAATTTTTAGAGTTGGGAAATGAAATTTTAACCATGCAACCTTATTTTGGCACAACAGACTCCTGACCTGTACTGTTGACACAGAGGGAGGGAACACTAAGCCCAGCATCTGGATCAAGTCCTCTCTCCCACACTAACATTGCTGACAAAACTCCTTGGTCATCTTTCCCTAAACTGAAGACTTCTAGCAGTATAGCTGTCTTCCTATTGTGTATTTAAGGTTATTAGTTCGAAGTTCGGGCATTGCTTAATCCTCAAAGCCATTTTGTATCAGATTTTATCCATTCCCTATTGTCCTTTGAGATATCTATTTCTCCTAATTATCTACATTTTTATTGGTAAAATCTCCATGTCACTGACACATCTGCTGCCAGATATGCACCATATGCTTCTCCTTCTCTCCAAGCAAAACAGTTACCTGATTTTTAGCTGTGAAGTTACACAGTACAGGATAATTTCATGGGTCTTTTGCATCAGGAAAATGGTGCTTAAAACTGTTTTCCTTACAGAATGTAATAATTATCCTAATAGGCCTATTTTTATCAGTAAATTAAGTCCAGTGAAAACATACAGTACATGCATGACTAGAGAGATCTTAATTAACTTTCAGATAATTAAACCTCTTTCAGATGATTAACCCCATTTGGGATTTATATGGACAGTGTAACAAAATATGCCAGAAGGTAACAAAAACATTCTGAATATTCATTCCTAAATTGTTCATAACAAACCTCTACAGAGCCCAGGAGACATCTGTCAGTCTTCTGTGGGGACTTGCATTATCAAGCTTGCTGAATAGATCCCTTTTAGACAATACTAAAAAACCCAGCCTTTTATGGGGGAAAACACATTTTGTTATTATTCATACCAGTTTCTAGTTTCTTATACTGAAGCTGTTCTTATCTTAAAAGTGTATATTTTTCTAAATTTATTAAATCCTTATTCAGTTCTGATGCCATCACCCACCCTGCTGGTACAGTGTAGTTAGTGACTCTCATTTTTATATACGGATATTGTAGCAGATGGTACAATCAGGATCTCTGTACTTTGAACTAACAGGAAATAATTCATTAAACACTTTTAAAATGGAAGTGTGATTTCATTAAAAAAAACCCAAAACCTGACATAATAAATCTTATTCTTGGATGGGAAGTTGAAGGATGGGACACATTTGTGCCACCAATAGTATTTCAATATCTTTACAGCAATTTGTTTTAAAGTCTTATATCTGAAGTGAACTAACAGCGAGTATTTCGCCAAGATACATATTTTCTCTATAAGATAATATGAAAATATATTCAGTTCTATTCAGGATTCACAATACAAGCTAATGAAATTCAGTCCAATAATAGGCTCACTAATGTTATGCAACCTCCTTTTCTTCAGCCTCTGAGTCTATTCAAAGCACAGTTCTGTCATCCCTGACTTAGGCACATAAAGAGAGTAGAGAAAATATGAGAATAAGACCAATCAAGTCAGGTTTCAGCTGCCTCTGAAATAATTTTTATGATTCCCACCACCTCTGTTTTTATTATTTTAATTTTTTTATTAATTGCAGCACTGAAACAAACATTAAAGTCATTGAAGTTCTCATGCAGTTCTCCACCTATATAGTGATACATTTCCAGATCTGATAAACTGAAAACATCACTCCAGAACTAAATTAATTTCAAATTAGTGAGAAAGTTGCTGCTGTTACCAGTGAAAAGCAATGAGACAAAAGCTCTCTGCAGCAAAATAAAGTTACTATAAGAGGCAGCAAAAGCAGAACTCAAATGTGGGTCTTGTAGTCCTATGGAAGCAATGTATACCAACAATGTCCCCAGACAAATAGAGCTGTTTGGTAAATTAGTTTATAGGAAAACTCTGCTAATGTATGGCGGGTATTCCTTTTCAGAAGAAGCCTAGTCTCAGTCAATACCAGGTAGCTAAGAGGCTGGATGTACAAGGATGTCCTTTGATCAGAAACAAAGTAGTTGACATATGAGATCATTCTAGTGATGGCCATGTTATTTTAATTTACCTAACCTCTGAAAGTGAACGAAAAAACTCAGCCAACCAACCATCCCAAAAACCCAAACAAACAAACAAAAAAAGATAAAATTCAAAAAACACTCTGAAAAGAAACTCCAGGTTATTATAAGTACCACACTGCCCAAGGAATACTTTAGCAACTACTGGGTAGTGGTATACTACCAAAAAGTAATTTGGCAACTAGAGAGATGTGGTTATTCAAGAGTTAATCAGCTATCCTTATGTGGCTATGCTGTTCTTTGCCTCACAGAAGTGCTCCTTCCCGGCAGATTGCCAGGGAGTGTCGGAAGCTCATTCTTTGCTTCCATCGAGCCCTCTTCTTCTGAAAAGTGGAGTACAGCTCCAGTATTGCCAATATGAGCATTAAACTGTCTTCACCTTATTTGAACCAGATTTTATTTTTGTTTCAACATTATTTTCACTGGTAGCTTCCTCTGAGAATCTGTTTGAACAGGAAACCCCGTATGCCCATATGCCAGGGTTTAACAGCTAAATGGAGTGAGAAAATCTTCAATTAGCTGAAAGTGGTTTCAGCCAGGCAGGCTGAGAAATGTCTACTGACCAAAAAGCTGAAAACGCTAATTTAGCAGTCATTATATTTTCTAATTATTTAATTCTAGTGGAACATCAAATATTTAGTACTGTTAATTGAAAAAAACCCAAGAAACAAAACAACAAAACCCAAACATAGTGAACCCAAGACTAATATAGACAATTATTAAAATATTGACTTTTTTTTTGGATAGTACAAGCCCCAGACTTGTTAAGGAAGCAGTAATGAATCTCCACACTAAATCAAACAAATTGTCCAGCTTCCAGCATCAAATAACTGCTTGCATTTTGGGCATATTAAAAGAAATACTCTTATTCCTAGTGATCAGTTACAAGCCAGTTTCACAAGCAGTCTTTGCAAAGTTACTTTGACATTAATAGAAAAAAAAGAGAATAGAGCAGGAAATTTTAAATAGATTTAGATGAACAATTAACTGATAATCTTTTCTAAAACACAAATAATTCTTTTCAGTATGGTTTATTATTATTTCCATGGCAGTAGTATTTTGAGATTTAGTCATGGCACAGATTCCCTTTTTGCTAGATACTGTATAGGAACAAAAAGACAACCCTTGTCTTGAAGAACTCACAGGCAAGCACATGGTTATTTGCTAGACAATATATTTTAGACCATAATTGCCTCATTTGTTCCAACTCTGATCATCTCTCATCTTTCTTAATGGAATAAAGTTCTTGACATCACAGTGGCTGGGTACAGAATATGCATTTATATGAGACCATATGCACAGTTATTATGAATTTCTTATTCAGAAAGCATATAATTTCTTTGATATACTAAACAGTAACTGACGAGTCAGGTACTCTTCTCTGAAAATATTTAATCAGACAAAGCTAATTCAGCTTGGCTGGCCGTGAGCTTCTGTGCATTAAGCCATCTGCTTTTATGGGGGAACAGGACAGGAAAAAAAGCAGGTCAGTTGTCAGTAGAAAGAAGTTAAATGAAACTCAGTTTGATTAAGTAGAATGTCAAAATGTAAGTTAATTGAGAAAAAAGTAAATTAAAATAATTTCCTACTGTCACTTCTGAAACATTACGGCTTATCATTTATGCATACCATATCTGTGCAAGACCACCCTCAATCCCTGCCAGCAAGAGCTTGTAATTTTTATTGTTGCCTCAGGGGTTTACTAAAACTTGTCCTTAGCAAAGCAGCAGAATTTCAACAACATTATGTCTAATCACATTTCCTAACTCTATTCAAAGATTAATTTGTCCTGTCCTGTTTGTCATTGCAGAAGATACAAATTTGTTCTCTTAATTGTGCTTTCTTTTGTTCACTCTACAGATTCTGGAAACAAATGACATTTTTTTCTTAAACAGAGTTGAAAAATCTTTGTTTCCATCACAGTCAAGAGAAGTTTTACAGTCAGTTTCACAGAAGTCAGAATTTTCTTGTGAGATTGAAATATGACCAGTTTGTGGTTGCTTCTTTAAATTTTCTCTAAATCTATTGATTCTAAATTTTCTCTCTTTTCTCTAAATCCTTTACACCCAAAGGCAAATCATGTTTCAACCAATCTTAGTTACAGAGAGCACATATTTTTCAAAAGCTCATCTCCTCTGTAAGGATATTTTTACTTCACCAAGGAAATTCTCCTTTTTGTTAGCACAGAAAATATTACTCACCACTGCTCATCTTCCTCTGCTTTACTCTATTCTTCATCAAATCATACCCTCAAATGGAAGTATCTGTACTGGCACCCTCCTGAGTAATCCTTCACCTCTTATCCTTAAAATTCGCTACTCTTGTATTTAACTATGGAGAAGAATAAGGTCACAGCAATCTAGGTTTTATGTGATATCAGTTTAAAAAAAAAAAAAGGAAGAAAAACTCACAACAGTCTACACTGTTAGATTTCTAAGTCAGCTTCTGTAAGAAAAAACCCTGCTTTTTTATTGGCTTTGCAAAAGGAATTAGCATGCGATTGAACGTCATCATCTTTGCCAAGCAAATAGCTGTAGATATATATTAAACACTCTTAAGTCTTTTCGATCCCATTTACTCTCCACCTGTCTCTCAAACTGAGCATCCCATTCAGGCAGAAGGGCGAATTCCACACAGAGTAATAGAGAATACAAATCTATGTATTTCAAACACACATCTTCTCGCCCTGCTCTTCCCAGTGTTTGTGTGAAAAGTACAGAGTCAAGAGATGGCAGAACACAGAGCCAGTCAAACAGAACAGCATTCAGCTTAAGAAATCGATATTTACTTGCTTTCTACAAGTTGTCCTGCATTTACAGGTTCAGCCATATGGACAGAGGTTCGCTGATTCGGAATACAAGTAATTATATGTATTCTTGTGTATATATCACTGTATATACATACACATACTGCTGCATGTCAGACAACTTTAAAAGCAGAAAAACACTATGTTCAGTACCTTGCATGATGTTGGTCTTCTTTTGAATCAGAAGTGGGTTTTGAATCTATCACTCTTTGTAGATATATTCACAAACATACATGATGTATTTTCTGCTTTTATAAGAAATGTTCTATCTTAGCAACAGAAGTCATAATAACTTTTCATAAAATAGCCTATTGTTTTACAGAATTTTTATCCCCCAACCCATATCATCTTTTTCAGATATTTTCATATTGCAAAATACATATGAACACCTCAGTGCTTGGAAGTTCTTACTGAAACACATTTCACAGGATTTAGAATCATTCAATGTCATGAAAAAAAACAACACTGCATGAAGCAGTCAAAAGCATGATTTTCCTCCTGCTATCTAAGGGCTCTTCTGTTCCCTGGGCTTTGCATACAGAGCCAACCACATCAATGAGTTAAAGTTTCCAGGCCTCCATTCCTGCATCAGACACACCAGGACAATTAGAGGCCAGGCATTTTCCTTCTCCCCACTGACAGCTCTATTTTTCCAGTGTTGAAAGTAATGGACTTAATTAACGAAGACCCCCATCACCAGCACTCCTTCTACTTGTCTTTGCCCACAGACTAACCAACAGATGCTACACTTTCAACAACATACTGTTAAAAAAACATGATCTTCAAAAAACCTTACCAAACACCACCCAAAATCGCTGCTCTTTGTGGCCAATTGCTTACTTCATGCTGGGGTTACATTAAGGTGTCAGGGAACCTGAGGGCACCGACAGGCCTTGCCAGGACCCCCAGGGCCACTTTCCACACCTTCCACCCACCCATAGCTCTGGTGCCATCAGTCCCTCCCCAGTCAGGAGACTGCCTGGACATTGGCCCCACCAGGCCAATGTCCCATCCCTTCCCCACTGAGGAGCATGGTGCCCCTACTGGTGCCATGGGATAGACCCTGGCTGCCAGGCTCTGTCCTGCCACCCCAGGATCCCTGCCACTGCCCACCCCTAGTGAGCCCTGGACCCCACCATGCTCTGATATGCTGCACCAGAATGTTTTCTACAGTTACAACTTTTTTAAAGATAGAACCCATACATCTTACGGTTGTAGCTGTGTTGGGCTTTTGAAATTTTTATTTTCATTGATTAATTCATTCATTAATTTTCTGCTATGCTGCCCCAATGATGGCTGTCACGAGGTCTTGAAAACTAAAGTACATAGAGAGGATCCTTGTTCCTCAAAGTCTGAAACCAAAGACATCTCCTGGCAATACCTATGGCTTTTCACAGAAAATCCCACACTGGCATACATGTCAATCACCTGAGCAAGGCACTGATGGACATTTTCACCTCAGGATCAGGCATTAAAGAGAACAGCGCCTCATTTGTACATACAAATCCATATCAATAAAACTTATAGCAAAATTTGAACATTTGGGACAATATCTCTGGCAGGAACACATAGTCTTCTTTCTCTTACGCTGAGATATCTTAGATCACCAAAGAAATATTTTTTGACATCTTTCCTAAACTGTAAAACTGCTAGTTAATTTTAGTGTTACTTTGCATTTTCTTTTTATCCCTCAGATCACACTGCTTTATATCAGCAAAGAGGTGAAGATAAAAGAAAGCAAAAAATCCTTGGTTTGTTATTTTAAGGCCTAAACTGCAGAGCATTTAATTATTTTCAAAATTGTTTTAACATAATCAGGTAGTTTTCAAAATATAAGCATCTTAGAAAACTACAAAGTTGTCAGGGTTTGAGCTATTTGGGGTATCAAGGTTTCTATGCTTTTTCGATTAAGAATTATGTAAAATGTATCACATATGTTTTCTGTCAGGGTAATGACAGGTCTTGATACACACACTTTCCATCAAACAATCTTTTAAATAGCTATGTTTCTCAGGAATACAGCTAGAGGTTGTTATTATCATTATGACTGGGTTTGGCACATGTCTGCCTACCATAGCAGTACTTATTAATAGTTTATATGCTGTTTTTCCAAATCTTGAAACAAGTATTATGGGCATTAGAGCAAAAGTATTTTCTGCATTGATGTTGCTGCAGAAATTATATTTTGATTGCTATAGGCAATTTTTCATCTTTTACTGTAATAAAATTAAAATTTAATCAGAAATTCAAGATTTAAAATAACCCTGTTGTTCTCCAGAAGTCTCATTAGTAAGCAGCAGAATACCATACCTCTGACAATTATAGGGTTGTGGGGGTTTTTTTGCTTTAAAAAAGATAACTCTACTTCATTATTTTTAAAAGCCTTTGTTGTGGCAAGTAATGAGGATTACACTGATCCTTTGACTTGTCTTGTAGATGAAGGTGTCTTTGATCATATAAGTATTATGAATTCCTAGATCAATATTTTCCCTTTCCTATCCCTGATCCCAAAGTACGAACAGTTGCTATAGGGAAATAAAAGTGACATTTTAAATTAAGGAGATCATTAGATGTTACTTCTTAAGAGCACTTTCCTTTAAAAAGAATACAGAAAAAAAATTTAAATATCTGTGACATGATTTACAGGGAAAGTACTTGTACAAAGGAAGGACAATCATTCTGTAAATTATAAGCTTCTTAACAAATGGAATTTCCACTTTCCCATAGGCAAGACAACGCTTAGCAATATACTGATTTGTAGAATCTTAAGGTTCTTCTTCAGTAACAAGTAAAACTACAGTATTTCATTAAACCAAAAAGTAAGCATCCAACACAAGACTGGAAGGCACTACCTCAGACTCATGCCTTTGCTGACTGTTCTTCTCAAAATGGAAAGCTATCCCTGTTTGCCTATAGACTGCATGGTGGGATTCACCTGACCTACTTTCCAATTTCTAAATGTTAACTGCCTAAACCTAAGTTAGTCATGTAGATTCACAGACACCTTGAATTATAAAATATCTCAAGTTGGAAGGGACGCACAAGGATTATCAAGTCCAACTCCCTCCTCCTTGCAGGACTACCTAAAAGTAAATCATATTAGTGAGAGCGTCATCTAGACACTCCTTGTGCTCTGACAGGCTCGGTGCCATGACCACTTCTCTGGTAATCTGTTCCAGTGAGCCAACCACCCTCTCAGTGACTCCAGTGATAGTTAATGGAGAAAACCAGGTATGGACAGAAGGCGAATCATCACTTCTTCTATTTTTATTATTTATTTTGCTCAGCTTCCACACTTATGTGGATAATCACAGCTATTCATTCTTATCAACAGGACAACAGGCACTTTCAGAAGCATCTAAAAGGAGAAAAGCTCGAGAAAGGAAGTAAGCCCATTTATTTGCACTAATAGTACAGTAGCTACCTTCGGGGCACCTAAAGTCAGGAAAGATGACATTCATTCCTTATGTCAATCTCCTGAATTTTGGATGTAATATAAGAACTTAGATAGCCTTCATTCTCTTTGAAAAACCTTGTAAACAGGACTCAGAACCCAGTTTCTTACATGAAACTGAAGGATTATTTGGAAAAAAGGATCCTAAACACAGAAGGAAAAAAAATGTATAAAAAGCCATTTGTTTAATGAATAGGGATGTGTACAATAAGGTGAAAAGTTTTAAGTAGGGCACCTAATATCCCTTTCCTATTGTTTAAATAGCTTGTTTCAGAAAAAAAGACATCATTATTCACTGCATATGATGTTCTAAGCAAGAGTCAAAAGCTGCAGGGATTATGGGCATAATCTGAAACTGCTGATTGGAAAGTGCTATAGCAGGCTACACCAGACTAGCCAAAACTGACAAAGAGTATCAGAGAAAGAGCTTTAGCATTCAAAAATATTCTTCGAAGTAAAAGTCGACTCTTCATTTTAAATATCTGATAAAATAAGAAACACATCTCTGGTAAGACAATGAATGTACAAAACCATTGTACATTCTTAAGGGGAAATTAAAGGATTTTTGCAAATCAGTCACATTAATATTTCTAGCCCTAACAGATAGTACAGTAATTTTCCAATTACCATGTGGGTAGAACAGCAGTTCATATCAAATTTCAGAATGAAAATGCACACTATGCAATTTTTCTAGTTCCTCTTTCTATATGGTTAATAGAACACAAGGTGGAAAATTGCTCCTTGAAGTTAATTAGCCTTTAGTTATCACCAGTTACACTTCCAGCTGTTCTGTTTCATCCTAGCCTTCTTAATTTATTCGTCTGGCATATTCAGATCTGTTTCCTCCATACACATCTGTTCATAAATAGAAGAAGGAAGAAATCCTGTTTCTGGAGAATTAATCCCTCATCTGTCAGATTCCTGATGGCAGCTTCATCAGTAATCCAGTGCTTGCAAGCATGCAATTTACAGTAATTATATTTCTTGTTGTTTAGAGACATATAGTCCATGGAAGTAAAAAAATTAAATCATTTGGGAAATCTAAGGTATACATTCTTACCATTTCTTTTACAGTGAAGGTCAAATAAACTCTGATAATTCTCCAAGACTGTAAAATTAGCTTCTTAAGAAAAAGACTCACTAGTCTGTATTAGAAGCATATCAATAAAGAGAATACTACTTATGGCTCTTTGCAGCTAAAGAAAAGAAAAAATAGAGCTTTTTTTTTTCTTTTAATATGGCATGTAATGATACACCAGCTATTTTGAAAAAATCAGAAGAGAAAATTGATTAGTCCTCTTACATCACTAAATGTATCAGAATCACATTAATTTCCTCAAACATAGTAATTATTCTAACTTGCTTTGTGCATATGATTTTTACTTTTTCCTTGTTGATCTTGAATATTGAAAATATCAATACTATTTTTCAAGGCAATTAATCACATAAGCCACTATATTTTTTTCTGTCCCTTAACACTATGCCAATTTAATAATTCATTTAAGTGCAAATTCAGAATAGAAGTTTGTGAAACGTTACATATTTGCATGATTAAAATTATCTTTCTGTGAATCTTTGTGCAAACAAAACTCTCTGGCTCAGATGTCACACAAATATGAACATAAGAGCAGCACGATATGAAGAATCATGTGTAAATTGCATGTGCATTACTGCATTTGTTAGTAGTTGCACCCACTGCCCCAAAGGAAATCTGCACACAGCCCTTCTTCGTTCGTGTTCCATGCACAGCAGGATTGCCAGAGACTCTGGCATTACTTTTTGCAGAAAGAAGAGGGAGGTCAGCCCATTATACCACTTGATTCCCACCATTTCTTCCTGGACAAACTGGCAAGAAACAGACTGCATGGGTGGTCTGCAAGATGGGTAGGAAACTGGTTCACAGAGCACTCAGATGGCAGTGATCAAAGCTTTTTACTTAGGCTTGGCAGCCTGTCACATGTGGGATTGATCCTCCAGTGATCGATACAAGGCCGCACGCTGTTCAGCATGGTACTTGAGAACTCCCATCTGCAGCCTTAGCTGTGTTTTTTTGAGTTGATTCAAATGAATTACTAATATATTTTTGCAGCCATTATATAGAATTTTCCTGTCGAAGAACTAAAATACTTATCTATAGCTATGCAATATTGTCAAACGTATTTCCCAATTCTCAACACTCAATACTTGACTCACCTGTAAGTGGTAATTGCATTTCTAATATAATGTGCCTAACTAAGTCTTTCTTCCCCCTTCTTAGCTGTCTGTGTACAGAACTTAACAAGTAGTCCAGTTTTTCAGTGTTGGTATTGTGATAATAATCAGAAGTAGCTTTCTGGAGTCTGCAGTCTAAGATCAGTCATACTGAGTGGCACCTTTATGCCTCTTCTGCCACCAAGAGCTGCTACAAACTGCCTGCCATTTGTTTTGTGGGAACTTGGCATCCTCTTAGCTTTTGTGTGCCCTCTACCTTCTGCCGTCTTTTCTCAGTATCATTTCTCTGAAAAGGGTGGAGAAGCTGCAACGAACTTACCTGGCCTCCAAAGAGTTGCATCAGAGTAGGGGAAGAGAAGTAACAGACTCACACCTTCCACTCTTTCCAAAAGAAGCAGAAAGAAGCAGTAAATGTGAAAAGTCAGGATATAGAATCATAGAGTCAACTGGGTTGGAAAAGACCTCTGAGATCATCAAGTCCAACCCTTGATCCAACACTGCCATGTTTACCAGACAATGGCACTAAGTGCCGCATCCAGTTTCACCTTAAAAACCTCCAGAGACTGTGAATCCACCATGTTGCTGGTCAGCCCATTCCAAGGTCTGATTACTCTCTCTGTAAAAAATTTTTTTCTAGTATTCAACCTAAACCTTCCCTGGCACAGCTTAAGACCATGCCCTCTTGTCGTACTGCTGGTTGCCTGGGAGAAGAGACCAGCCCCCACCTGGCTACAACCTCCTTTCAGGGAGTTGTAGAGAGTGATGAGGTCTCCTCTGAGCCTCCTCTTCTCCAGTCTAAACAACCTCAGCTCCCTCAGCCACTCCTCACAGGACTTGTGCTCGAGTCCCATCACCAGCCTCATTGCCCTTCTCTGGGAATAGACCATTGCTACCTCCTGTTGTGTGACACTTGCTCTTTGTCCATCTCAGAGGGTTCAGAAAAGAAATGAAAGGTTTATTTGTAACTTCTGCCCTATGGGAGGAAGGTGGGAAGATCGATTTTTTCTCCATTTTCCTTCATACCCCATGACAGTTGGAGTCTTGCAGATGTCTCTGCAGCTAAAGGGAATGATGGAGAATTTGTGACATTCCCAAAGAAAAGACAACATCTGCAGATGCCATAATACAAAACGCGTAACTTCGCCTAAATATGGGAAATGATTGCTTTAAGGAAGAGTTGCAAAAGGTAGCCAGAACAAGGAAGTGCATATGATTAAGTGAGTTGAGGGCAACACAAGCTTGATCATAAATATTAGAGGACATCAGAATTGCTGGAAGTTCTAGTTCTACCCATGGATTAGGCACATCAAAGGTAGCTATCCTTAAGTCTAGAATGGATAACTAAATAATTGAGTAACACAGTGCCAGTCAGTGATTTTTAGATGTGTCTGGCATGGATATTGTCCATATAAATCTAAGAAAAGATTCCACGTGTTTTATGTGAATACATTAGAAGTTTATTCAGTTTCCTTTGAATTGCTTCAGTCCAAACAAATCTTATTGCACTAACATTGAGATATTAAGATGTGGAGTAAAAGGAGTGTGTAGTAATGAGGAATAAAGGACTGAAAATCACTACCAGTATTATGTGATACAAACACAGAGAAAGCCAAATAATTGTGCCTGTGCATGAAGGAGACAAGTCTGATAATATGTATTCATACATCGTAATTAAAACAACATCAATATATTCCGAAGTAAAAGGATTAGAGATATCTCATCAGAGAACTCTGTCATTCCATCGTGTAAGTGCTATTTACACCTGGCTTACAGAAGTTAAAATTCTTAAGAAAAACTTGTGAACATTTGCTTGTTTGATTAAAATTACATATATGATTCGGTGCTCCAAACTAGCAGTGAGAGTGATATGCCTTGTGTGAACATTATAAAACTGAAAAAAACCTCCAAAAACTAAATTCTTAAGCTAACAGCAAGTGACCTAGTTGTTGTAGGTCAGATTCTGATCTCCCTGACTGAATTAGATACTGAATATGTTATATTAAAATATTGTGTTATTTTGAATATAATATATTGTAGTAGGTTTCTGCGGCTGAGTTTTGGTAGCGAGGGAGACTACAGAGGTGGCTTCTGTTAGAAGCTGCTAGAAGCTTCCCCTGTCCCGTGGAGCCAATGCCAGCTGGCTCCAGGATGGGCTTCCTGCCGCTGGCCAAGGCCGAGCCAATTAGGAGCAATAGTAACGGCTCTGTGATAACATATTTAAGAAAAGAAGATTGTTGCACAGAAGAAATTCCAACCAGGAAAGAGTGAATTGAGAACACGGGAATAACAACGTAGACTCCAAAGTCAGTGCAGAAGTAGGGGGAGGAGGTTCTCCAGGCACCAGAGCTGAGGCCCTGCAGCCCGTGGTGCAGACCATGCGGGAGCAGCTGTGCCCCTGCAGCCCATGGAGAACCATCAGGGTGCAGAGATCCACCTGCAGCCCATGGAGGAGCCATGCTGGAGCAGGTGGATGCATGAAGGAGGCTGAGACTCCGTGGGAGGCCCTGGATGGAGCAGGGTCCTGCCAGAAACCTGTGGCCCGTGGAGAGGGAAGCCCATGTTGGAGCAGGTTTTTCCTGGGTAGGACTCGTGGCCCCTGTGGGGGACCCATGTCAATACAGTTCATTCAGGACTGCACCCCATGAAGGAGTGACCTACGGGACAGCAGTTTGGGAAGAACTGCTGCCCGAGGAATGGACTCACACTGGAGAGGTCCATCAAGGACTGTCTCCTGTGGGAGGGACCCCATAGGAGCAGGGGAAGGACTCCTCTCCCTGAGCAGCAGCAGAAACAACAACTGACCGTAACCCCCATTCCCTGTCCCCCTGCACCACTGAGGGGGAGGAGGGAGAACATGGAAGGAAGGAGGGGTGGGGGGAAGGTGTTTTTAAGACTATTTCTCACTCTTTGGCTCTTATCCTGTTAGTAATAAATGTAAGTATTATCCCCACTTGGAATCTTGTTTTGCCTGTGAAGGTGATCAGTCACTTACCCCTCCCAGCTCTTATCTATACTCATGAATCCTTAGCTGTTTTTTTTCTCTCTCCTCTGTCCAGTTGCAGAGGGAGAGAGAGAGAGCAGCTTTATTGGATACATGATATCTGGCCGGGGACAACACACTACAGTGGGTTTTATCAGTGTCTTTTAACTGGCATATATTTAATTTATGGCTTATATATTTAAAAAACAGGATGTTAAACAACCAAATTCAGAACAACTGAGTACTTATATAGAAGACAATAAAATTATTATTGTCCTGAGAGACACCATGTTTTAACAGCCTTCTTTAATAGATAGTTGGCTTAAGTAGATAAGAAGAAAGCTGAAGCCCCTAAACCTGCAGTTAAATCAGAAAGTTTCTTGTATTCCTAAACACAGGCTTTCCAACAAGATCTGAAATTTTCTTTCTTAAGAGTGTAGATGTCAAA
Source organism: Manacus candei (assembly GCF_025592945.1). Classification (NCBI taxonomy): domain Eukaryota; kingdom Metazoa; phylum Chordata; class Aves; order Passeriformes; family Pipridae; genus Manacus; species Manacus candei. The sequence goes on along the minus strand of NW_026138062.1, from coordinate 35,097,241 downwards.
AATTCCCCGTTATTCGAAGACAAACAGGGAGGGTCTCAACTACCTATAAGGTACCAAGAGCTCATCTGCTCAACCCTCTTTGGCTGAGCAGTGGTCCTGCCACCCTGTACAATGGTTAGAGCAATTCAGATGGGAAATGGGTGCTCCTGGACATGAGGGGGCTGAAGTCAAAGCTCCTCATTCCCAGCAGTAGTTTGTCCCTGTCTCCTTTCCGACAGACCAAAGCAACACTGTGAAGCCAGAGCACCATCAGAGAGCTGTATGGCCAAAATACTGCAACTCAGCCCTACTCTCTCCAAAGAGGTGGCAGCATGTTCACACTATGAGTGGCGTTGAGCAGTAACAGTACAAACGGGTACTTATAAAAAGACTGCTATACTAGGCCAAATTAGGACGTTGTAAAAAGGACATATCAGTGAAGAGATGTAGTGACTCACAGTTTGTGGGTTCCTATAACATTCATCGCCAGGGTGAAACCAGGGAAAAGGCACTGGCTTCTCCAGAGCAGGAGTAGAACCAACAGACCTGGATCACATACCCAGCTTTGCAAAACACTTTAGGCTTACCACCTAATATCCCTATGCTTCTGTTACCCATTTATAAAACTGAACAACTGCTTCAATAGCTCTCATGAATGTGCTGTGAAGAATGAGCACACCAGAAAAGCTTGTTAAATAATGAGTAAGGATTGGTTCTGCTGATGCAGTTATGTGCTTCTGCCAATAGTACCTGCCAAATGCAGTTAGAATCATTAGGGTGCTCTCTGTTGTAATATGACACAGAAATGAGACCTAATGAAATTTGTAGAAAAGAAATAGTGTTCCCCTTCAAGGCAGCTGCTCAATCAGAAGCTCAGGTAAAGTGAACTAATGAATCTTTCTAATTTTACTTCCGAATTTAAAAATATAGAATATTACAGACCACTACTTACATCACTGCATTTCTCATTTGCTAATAGTAACATTTCTCCTCACTGAATACAGGATTAATTCATGTAGTTAAGCAAGGAAAACAAAGTAGCTAATTTACTTCTGATATATAATTAACTTCACATGAGATATTTATGAGTGGAAGGTAAATGCAACTATTGCCAATGTCTGTGTACTTCTCTAGCATGATCTCTATGAAGAGCCAGAACTGTTTGTTTATCCATTTATATGTGGTACAATTACATTAGAAAATTTGACTTTTACAAAGGCATTATTCTGTCATAATGTATCTGTCTTCTAAAGTATTTGCATATGTAAATTCATCTATCCCTATATATACTAAATGTGCAGATTTACCCTGAACCTTTACATCAACTATTGTGCTTATTATTTGGTAAGAAATCAGCTGTCACAGATCAATACACAGAAGCCCTGCTCTCCTTTTCATGCAGTCTACAGAAAAATTAAAATGTGTTGGAAGTCCCACTTCTGTCAAAGGACAATTCTTTCTTGAACAGCTCGTTTGATTTTGAATTCTCTTTAATGCCAGGCTTAGGTGATGGGAGATTCATGGAAGTGGTTTAGAATGAAATAAAAAAAGCTTCTATTAAATGACAATTAGAATGATGCCTGTATGATGCCAGCCTACCAAGTAGGCCAATAAGACAACATGTTCTCAGACAGAAAACCTTTGTTTCAGGGGACTCCTGTGCTTGTTTTCAAGTTTATTTTTAAAATAACTGCCTCTGGCATCCATCCCATATTAATTATTTGCTACTCAAGAAAACTATCATGCTTTAATTCACAGGGAACCTTTCACTTCCAAAACTTGCAGGTTTAATTCCTCTCAGAAAGCCATTTTAATCAGCCAAAAAAAGATACTTCTGGTTTAATTCTGGAAAAAACATATGGAACACCTTTGACATTACAGTTCTTTTCCCCAAGAATTAATATCCAGTCAGGAGTTGTTTTATTGTGTGCCTCATGAATGTTGTAAATTCTAGTAGATCACCATGCTGCTTGCAGTAATCTGTAAAAGCTTCTATTTCTTAATTTATTAACATCTGTATTACACTTGTTTTTAAGAAACAGTAATTGCTCATTAATCCTTTATTAAAAATCTTGGTATAAATTGCAAGCATGAAATAAATATTGCTGTTAAAGTCACCTAGGAAATATGCAAAAGCGTAAATTGAAGAGGTAAGTGGCTGGAGGGCCTCATCACTTCAAACCAGAGGTTCTCTCTCTCCATCCATTAGCAGATTAGAAAGTTTTTTATGGTCACACATTGTGCTAGTCTTCTAGAGCCAGTGCAAAAAATCCCACCTCAGTCCAAGTTCCTGCTTGACTACCCTAACCCCATTCCACACCTCTGAGAGCTAACTGTGAAGATCCTTCTTTAATCATTCATGGTGAGAATGGAAGTTCAACTGAGTTCAGTAATCCTCTTCAGCCAGTGCTGAACCAGTTTCTGCACCTTTCTTTGCAGAGTGAGGGATGCTGCAGTGACATCTCTGCAATACTGCTGAATTCCAAAGGGTCAGTGCTGTGGCATGTGGTGGCAGAAGCCAAACTCTCTACTTTGGTGCAGACAACAGAATCTAATGCCTTGTATATGTGATTTCTTTCCTTTTTGCCGACTGCATGCTGAGGCCACACTAACTCTTCCATGATTTGGCTTTAGTGTAGTAATTTTAAATCTTTTGAAATCAGGGGGAAATCCTGCTTAATTTCTGTAGCAGTAGAGTTAGGCCCTGTAGCTCACCTAGTAGGAAAAATAAAAAGAAGACATGGTATGTAATTAAATATGTTTCTCTAGGGAAAAACACACAGCCCTGACATAACAGTATGTGCAGCTGAGCCACCATGTTCCTGCATTAAAAGGTTAAAATTAGTCCATACAGTGCTTAATGAGATGTTTCCATCTTAGAACTTGAATCAGATATTTTTCAATTAATTTCAAACACAAAGTATGCTGAAACGAAAGACTTGAACTGAAGCCATACTATTATTAAGGAATTGGAATAGGTACAGTATACCAGGAACATAAAGAAACTTGAAATTGTCGTCCCCAAGAAAAAAAAAAAAAAGATTAAAAGACTGGAAGAAAGAGATTGGGACTGGTATTGACAGTAGTGTTTGAACAGGGAGAGATCTGGGTTTATATTCAATCCTTAATATCTCATTCAAAATCAAAGCAAGGTGGGACACTCTAAAGAGCTTGGAAGAGTGTGAATATACACAAGATAGTCTCTTATTTTAAGAGTTGTGCTGACCACTTGAGAAGAGAGGTGACCTCCACCCTTGACAGAAATGTGACCCAGATCCTTTTCTTTTCTAGCAGATGTTTTGACATCTCCCAGGGTGCAGAGTTACAGCTTTTTATATTACACTGAACTCCTTAAAATCCAGATTTATGCTTTACTCTTTATGCTGAATCTAATTGCCTCAAAAATCCTTCTGATTTCAAAATTGTTTTTTTAAGATTGGGAAGACAAAGGCCAATTAGTTCCACTTTGTCAAGCTTGAGTTATTCTAAGGCAGTTTAACAAAGGCTCCTTAAGCAGAAGAAATATCCCAGTTTCACAGAGGAGCATGGCAACCTTTCCCTGGATCCCTTGGTGTTTAGGGACCTGCCTGTTAACGATTAACATCTACTGCAGGACATCCAGTCTGTGCCAGAGTAACACTGGCCAAGAGAGGCCTTTCCCCCTCCTCCCCTATGATCCTTTAGTGTTTCCTCATTAGCACCCTGGAAAGGAGTTGGCAGTTTTAAACCCAAGGTCAAGGAAAACTGTTAACTAAGAAAATCACTCGGCTGCTTTGGTGCTTTTTCTCACATGGTTCAAGCCACGCAGTGGGAGAGGGCAGCCTAGGACTCCTAGCAAGCCTAAGGGCCTCCCTCCTGCTGCTGCCCCCAGTAACCCTGGCAACCCACTGGTGGGCCTCAGTGATGGGGTGGGGTTTCTGGCTTTCTGGCTGGCAGCCCTGCAGAAGGGTTTCCATGGCCACCCGCTCCACGGCCTGGATCCTGGCAGGCAGCCTTTGTGCTGCGGCCCAGCAGGATGGGCAGGGGCAGCAGCTCCCTGTGCACCTGCCACCCATCTCCTTGCTATGGGCTCCCTCCCCACCTGTACCCCATAACCTCTGCCACAGCGTGCACATAGGCAGCTATTTCTCCCCTCTCTTCTTGTTTTGTTTTGTTATTTTTTTCTTTTCACTGGTTTTTAGAAAAGAAACCCAGATCTTATCTTTCCCAGCAGTTCTAAATGAGGCTGCAAGGCTGGTTTCCAGAGCAGCTAAGGCATCCCACAAAGAGTTAAAAAATAATACCACCCCAACCAAGAAAACAAACCCAATAATAAAAGAAACTGTTTTGTGGCTGAAACAAACTTTTGGGAGTTTTGTGGACGTTGCCTTGTGAACAGATCCCCAGCCCTTGTCAACATGGTGAGAGGACAGGATGAGGAGGGCACTGTCCCCACAGCTGCACCCCTCCAAGCTCTGGCAGCCCCCGATGCCAACCTTCACTTGAAGTGGATGCACAGGGTGGATATTCCACAGTGGGCAGCTGCCACATGCCTGTAGTAAAGGGAACACACCAAGAACTACTTAGAGGCAGGTTGAAAGCCTGATCTTTCACCCTCTCCTTTCTTGCAGGGCTGATACATAATGCATTGAAACATGGAGGCAGGCTTCATGCCTATTAGTCCCTTAGGGATGTAAAATTGGAGAATACTTTTGAATTGGATATGGTGCCCACAGTCTTTTGAGGAGTAAATCTATCCTGAGCAAACACATAGAAAGAGAAAACTTTTTTCTGTCTTGCAGCGGGTCTGATTTCAAGGAGGTTTTGTTCTAGCTGTGCTCCATTTGCAAATGACAGTTTTCAGTGTAATATATTGTTTAGAAAGATTTATACGGTAAAAAAGTCACATTTGTTTTGTATGTTTCCTTTTCAGACAGAAGAACTTGCTCCATGCAATTTCTCCAGCTAGCAGTATTCTTTCAATATCATTTACTACTGAAGTCGTGCTGAGACCCATGAAAAATAACTACTTTATTCCAACTTTCCTGAAACCTGTTCGCTCATTTCTAAGTACATGTGGCCCCAGACTTGCAAAGTACTCTTTGTGCATATCGAGATCTGTGCAGGTTCACAGCTCACACTGGAAATCTGCTGCCACAAGGTGAACCAAGTGTAAGACTGAGAGACCTTAAAGTATATTTTCCATTGTCAATGCTACCATTGCTGAAGAGTGCTCACAGGAGCATCATTTTACAGATAGCAGTAATGCCTGTCCTGAGGAATTCAAACGTAAGCCTTTGCCTGTATAGCAACTTTCATTCTAGGAACTCATTTTAAGCATTCACCAATTTCTTCTTGCAGTCATAAATACATAGAAAAGGAAATCAAGCTACAGAGAACTGAAGCTTCTTCCACAAACAACACAGAAGGGCTCTGCAGGGCATCCTTTAGGAAGCTTGAGTTTTAGGCATGCAGATGCTGCTAACTGCTCAGGAAAACAGAATCCAGCATGTTAGAGGTCCACAGCACAACTCTACATCACAACCACAAAAAGGGACCTGAGGGTCCTGGTGGAGGGCAAGTTGAATATGAACCTTCTGAGATCCCAGGGTGTGGGACAGCAAACAGTGTCTTTCAAATACTGTTCAGGCTGGGGAGTCAGGCTTTCAAATGGCACTGCCTCCCTACCAGACTCAAATCCTGCACACCTTGGCAGCCCTGGACAGCTTTATTGTCCAGAATTCTTCTGTAAGCAATGTAAAAAGTCTCACTTCTTGGACAATTACCTATATCATGTTCTGGTTTTATACATTTGAAATACATCCCCAGGCAGTTTATACTGGGTGTAAGTGGCAAGGTTTAAGTGGCAGGAAAGCTGCAGGGATGACTTCTGTGGTAAGACACAGCTGGCTCCGTGATGGACAGAACCAGTTGCAGCAGGTTCCAAGATGGACCCACTGCTGTCAGAAGATGAGTCCATCAGCAGCACTCTGATAATATATTTAAGAAAGAATAAAAAATGCTGCGTAGGAGATGTGTGAGAGAGGAATGAGAAAAATGCGAGTGAAACAAGCCTGCAGACGCTCATATTAGTGAAGAAGGAGGAGATGCTTCGTATGCCAGAGTAGATTCCCCTTCAGGCTGTGGGGAAGACCATGGTGAAACAGGTTATACCCCTGCAGCCCATGGAGGACCACGGTGGAGAAGATTTTCACACTGCAGTTCATGGAGAGCCCATGCTGCTGCAGGCTTCTATCAGGGCCTGTGGCCCCGCAGGGCACCCATGCTGGAGCAGCCCATTCCTGAAGGACTGTACACCATAGAAAGAAACCATGTTGGAGCAGTTCTGAAGAGCTACAGTTTCCAAAATTGTTCTGATACTGCTTGATCAGCTGCCTTATCATACAACGCAAATAGAATATTGAGCACTATATACACAAATTTATCTGCTTTGTAACTCCTGAACTGTGAAAAAATATGTGGGTGGAAAAGGAATCTTGGTTTGTTTGAGCCATGCTCAGTAAATTCACTCGTGGTGAGTCCTAAAAGCTTTGGTCAAAGTATGTACCCTTGCAGTTCTTTTCTCTTTCTGCATGTGTGTTCTGAAGGAAAACCTTTCCATACAATGCACTCAATGTCATAGGGCAAGCAAAGCATCTTTAAAGAACCAAAACCATAAGATTTTTATTTCATTCTTTAGGGGGTCACAAAAGCCTTTACTATCCTCCCACTGGCTATCCTCTCACTGCTATCCTCCCACACCTACACAAAGCCAGGAGCGTGGGTCACTGTGACAGGCACTTACTCAATGTTCAGTTACTGACTGCTTCCAAACCTGCCTCTGTTCACAAGACTACTTTTATTCTCTCTGGGACAGAAACATATGAATTCTTAGAAGGTGGGACTGAAATTTGCAACTCCCTGGACCTATATATTAAAGCTGCCACAATGTGAGTGGTCTCACATTTCCTATGAAATCTCCTCACTTTACCACCTTAGCAAACAAGCAAGATCTGGGACCTTTCATCTAGGAGCCTTGCTCCAAAAAGAAGTTACTACTAAAGCTCTTTGAAAAATTTTCACAAGTGTAAGTTATTTATAACATTGCTTGCTGTGATCTTAACAAGTAAAAAGAAAAAACATCTATAAACTTTCCCTGAAAGAAAGCACAGTGTGTCTCTGCAAGCTGTTCCTTAAGGGAACAGCACACAGCAATTTTCTCCTACAGCCTTGTAAACACAAAGGGGAAGGTCATGGGTACCAGACATTCAGGTTAAGAAACTCACAGGGATCACACGATGATGATACAGACTCATTCTGCATCTGTGGAACACAGGCTTAAAAGATAACTCCTGAGATATCATGTCCAGTTCTCAGTTGTCACAGGACACCATGACACCATGAGACTTTATCATGTAGTCTTAGACCTTCTTTGGGGTTTTGCCCTCATAACTCCTAGAATAAGGCTCCTCTAGGGCCAGACTGCTCTGGCAGTTAAAAATCATCTTATAATTTCCTGCTGTTAATACTCTTTCATTTTTTTCCCAACATTGTCCTCAGGTCAGATAGCTCTCCTCTCTCTTGTCAGTTTTGCAGAGAGCAATTATATCTTACTGCAATTCAAGAGGAAGCTGCTTCTCTCCTCTCCACCTTCTCCTGCTCCTCCTCCAGCAGTGAGAGCAGATTAGAGACAAAAAAGTCCACATCAAGCATCCCATCTTCTTTCCTCTCATAATCATAGATTTATCGCAAACTGTTGGCACACATACTAGGCAGAAGTGTACTCCACACACAGACCTACCAAGTTCCCTGAGAGACTGACAGTCGTGGTAGGGGGAGCTGAATATCGCTACGAGAGCAGATGTTTGCTAGCAAAATATGGAAAATGGGCCAACAAGCAACAACTAATATGGAAGGTCACAGAGCTCAAGCCAGTTTCCAGGTGCTGTTGAATTTGCTAATACAGACTGCTCCTGGGATCTAGTGGAAGCTCATGCCTTAAAACTAATCATACTTTTTGGGATGTTGCTCTTTATAAATAGAAATGTTTTTATAAGAATTGCAAAGGGCACATTTCCTGCATCATGTCTACTCTGTCTCTCACTGTTGTTCTATGAATCCAGAGCAATGTAGGCATTTACTGCTTGCTGCTGATTGCAGCCAAAGATCTCTTTGAATGAGAGAGAGAAGGTTCTGCTGAAGAGCAGAGTGCAGTCCATTTGATTGATGGACGTGTAGGACTGCAACAGTGTATCAGCCATCACCTACATAGAAGTATCAAAGTATGTGACTCTTAAGAGAAAGCTAGCAGCCTCTGACACTCTGCTCTTTGGCTTGAAAAATGTGAGCCTGCAACCAAGAGGATTGTTGAATAGATTCATTATCATAGTTAATAAGTGAAAGATGCCGCAGCGCATGTGAGCAGGTTGATATTTTGCACCTAACAGGTGAAAAAGTTTTGAAATTATTATGAAATGTTTTGAAAGTAAATTAATAAAAAAAAATAGTTTATGCTTTTTTGGCATGAGTAGTCCTTTTTCTTTTAGAAGGTTTGCTTCTAAGATAATTTAGTGCTTATAAAAGAGAGAGGTTGTTAACCAAGGAAAGATACCTATTTTCTTCATTCACAGACCAGATACACTGGGAGCATCTGGTTTGTTCTGAGCTTTTGAAGATGACTATCCACTTTGAAGTTTGTGTTTTCTGTCAATGAAGCCAGCAGGTTATCATTTTTGTCAGTGGAAACCATGAGGTACTTTGAAGTTTTTTGTCCCTGACATTATTAGCAGCACTTCAAATCTACATATTATAAAAGACACTTTTTTTGAAACATTCCCATGATTCTTTATGAGAATATTCAGTTTGGGTGTTTATTTTACTTCTGTATTTCAGAGTAATGGCCTATTTCTCCTGTAAAACATGATCTGAAAGATAGATGCCTGACAAGTCATTTTGAGTCTTGCCCATTGGAATGCAAACACCCCTTTAAATCTATGCAGGAGACTAATAAAGGAATTAATTCTAACATTTACAGCACTTAGCGAGGAAATAAAATAAATTTAACTCAGAATTATAAGTAAATATAACATTTTATCGTGTTTTTATTCATAACATGATAATTGAAAGAATGGTGTTGTGTGAGTGCATTGATCTAAATCAGAGAAAGCAGACAGTCAAGTCTGTGGCTAAACATAAGGTATCATGGCATAAATTTGTTTAACAGCGGTACATCAGATTATTGCCATATTTTCTGATTTAACATGGATTGCTTGAGGACAGGAACACAGAAATTTATCTTGACTTCTAGTGATATTTAGAAGATAATTGAAATTAATTTTAGCTAAGTCAAAGACATTCTTCTGAGAAAAAATTAGTTCATGTAAGAGATGAGAGAATGAAAATATTGAAAATTTAATTTAAACATGTGAAATCTTGTTTTTTTAGTGTAGAGTAGTTAAACACTGGAACTGGTTGCTCAGAAAAGCTGATGAGTCCCCACTCCTGGAGATACTCAAAACCATGGGTAACAGTGTATCTAACAACCTACACTGATATTGAAAAAGTCTGGACTGTTTCTTTCTTGGCATGTCTACACAAATAGTTGAGAATCATGGCCCCGATTCATGGGAAAATCTATACTGCAGAAGATAGGAATTTCTGCATGGTGAACTATAGATAGACAGTATTTAGACTACAGATCATAGGTAGGTTATAGATAGAGAGTCTTTCTATCTTTAAAATACCAAACCTCTGAGGCTCAGAGCAGTGTATGTCTGACTTCACACGTGTGATCGCATTACAGTATTCTCCTTTTCAAAAGCTGTGACTGTTATTACCTGATCACATTTGCTCCATGTTATGACTTACACACAAAAGCAGCCCAAGGATATTACAGGGTGTTGATCTATCTGTGGAGGAGAAAAATAGGGTGACCAGTAATGCTAAGACATGAATAAAAATGGAAGGAGTAGTTTTGTGTATAGGGACCCAAATTTAATGGCATATCAGGGTCACTGAAATTCTCTAGATAAGATCAGAGCAGGAAATGAATACAAGACTTATGCCTGCACAAAGAGGCTATTCTTTGCAGAGATACAAGTATTACACAAAGTGAGTGGGCAAAGTTTGCCTCCCACATTTCTTTCATTACTCATACCTAGCACTTGCTAGTTAGCTAACATCAATTTTTCATGCTGGGCTGCTCCAGTTCCACTGAACATTAATGTTAGTAAAACAATCTCTCACTTCATGTTACACTGCATAGATAAAGATGGTAGTGCTGCCAAAGTCACTGAAGTCACAGGTTCTTACTGAGTTTTGAAGCAGGATATACCCTACTCTCAACCCTCAATGGGAGGCAGGGTTGCCATAAAATTATGGGGAAAAGAAGGCAGTGAAAATGACTGACTGTAGGACTCAAAAAGAACAGTGCACTGGAACCAAACAAACCTTCAAACAGGCAGAGAGGCAATTTTCCAGTTTGGGATCTAAGTAGGACACTACTCTTCATTAGCATTACACTTCCTTATGGTACAGTTACAGTAAATGCAAAATCAGTTCTGTGTCTTGCCTGGAAAACATAAGGAACCTAAGCACACCTTAGCACTGAAATGACCCTTGACAGACCAGTAACTCAGAGGGACTGTTATCTGGTTAATTATCACCACCAGTACCTATAGCAGAAGACTATTATCAAAATCACCTCCACAGTTATTGCACCAGCTTGCAAGGCCTTGGCAGATTACAGCATGACAACTGGCTTTGGTCTGGAGATCTAAGACTCTAAATCAACACTACTCTGATGACTTCAGGAAGGTTGCAGTGATTTACATTGCCGGAGAGTAAAAATACATCAATCTAGAGGGACAGAATTAGCTCAGTTGGTTAGAGCCTGGTGCTGATAATACCAAGGTTGTGGATTTGATCCCTGTATGGGCCCTCATTTGGACTTCATGATCCTTGTGGGTCCCTTTCAACTCACAATATTCTGTGATTCTGTGAAAATGGACTAATTGCTGTACCTTCTACTATATGATATGGCACCACGTACTATACAGCAGAAAGGAAATTGCTGATGAAGTATAGAAAAGGGTCCTATACGCATCCACATATGCTGAATAAAAAAAACTGGAGGATACCCTCATAACCTTTGCTTTCTAGGGTGGCCAAAGAAAATGTGGTTAGACACATTTATTTTGTAGTCTCTAACCACACTGACAAGACTCTGATGAATGAGAATTGCCCCAAGCACAATATTTCTCTTTTTTTCATTGTTGGTGACTCTCCACATAAGCTGTCTTTCATGCTCTAATTCTTTATGCCGGCCTGTGTGCATTCTGTGCTGTGGTGCTTTGACATGCTAATGAATTTTGCCGTGCTGTTAATAACTCAAAGCTACAGGACACCCAATGATATCATCATTACCAGCCTGTGTACGGTTGTTTTGTCTTCTTGTCAAATTTTAGTCTAGCATTTTCATCTGGGAAAAAATAACACGCCTATCTGAGAGGACAGGTAAGGGATATTTGGCATGATCCTCCATTACACTGACCTAGATTGCTCGTGAAAGCTAGGGCCCCTGACCTATATGTTGGGAGTACAACTTTAGCAAGGGTATTCGCTTCCAGAGAAGAGACTTTCCTTTAAGTATTTTCTATTGTTTTCCAAATGAACTTTGTACTGGGAAAAAAAATGTATTTGTTGAATGTGAGTAGTGCAGGCACATTTAACATTAGTATTCCCACCCAGGTAGCACCACCAGCCTGCCCCTGATCTGGCAGTGCTGAAGGAATAAGGCAGCTTTTGTGGCAGCCTAAGGTCTTTCCTTCAGAAACTGCCTATGTCTGCTAGGCAAGTTTTTATTGTTCCTCCTGGCAGCAAGACTGAGAGCCTAATTTCATTTCACATGTGCCCAGACCCCCATATCAGTACTCTTATAACGAGTCTGAACTTTTAAAACAGTGTATAACCATTGATATCAAACCCTGCAGCTGCCTGCTGAGATGTTATCACCACACTTTTCCATTAGAAAGGACATGCAAGAGACTCTGCCCAGTGCCACATAGTGACTTGGGCAGTCACACCTCTCAGACTATATTCTTAATGTATTAACTTCATGGCTAACTCAGATGCTGGAATAATATAAAATACATTTAGCACAAAACCTCAAAGAAAACTCTGTGAAATGCCTTGCTTTCACATGGTGGTTATAATTCCCAAATACCTTTCTGGTGGAGGTGGATACTTTTCTCTTCTTTACAAGAATGGGTAAAAAGAAGCGTTTGAAGGGGAAGGGATTTTCCCACCCACATTCAGTCATTCAGTGGCCACATGGGGTGCATCTGGGTCTTTCCCAGGTCTCATGTTGCTCTGTACTAGCAGTCTCACTAGATTGCCTCAGTACTGCAAGACCGTGACACACCGAGCTGCCTCCTAAGATGCACGACCTCACAGAAGTTTGTGGTATTCATCATCATAAAGAATAAGGCCATTAGTTTTAGATTCAGAATTCAGTCTATGTTTGCTGTTCAGATTATTGTGTGAAGAATATGAAAGACTCTCCTTGTATTTCCTGCAGAGCTAAGGGCTAGTCCAGGGTTTATCAGCCACACAGCCAAAAGTGACTTTTTTATGCCCAAAGTGCTAGAGCAAAATAACTCCTTGATATTTCCTTTCTCTTCTCACACCTCTCCATTTTCCAAAATTACAAGATCTTATTGCTTGTCACCTCCTGAGATAGTCATCTATCACCTCCAGGCAATTCAGTCCTATGCCATCTCACACCAGTTCCCTTTAGAAGCCTCATCTCTTCCTTCACTGGTGAGTGGTCCCTACTTCCCCTCCAGCATTGCTGTCACATGAGTGAAGAGGAGTAAATGAAGAAACCCAAGCTCAGGCCAGATCTTGTTCTTGTTTCTGATGTTATCCCATCAGAGAATGGGAAGCCAGAATAGAGTTAGCAGTGGAGGGATGGAGTCTGCTCCTCCTTTTGTCTTGAGGGATTTTAAAAACACAGTCATTGTACATAGTGCTCCTAAACATCCTGAAACCCTCCTTTTAAACCTCTTTCTTCTCCTCCAGGGATGGCAGCCACACGGTGGGAAGGGAGATGTGGAAGTCAGATGCCTGGCACAATTCCTCAGGCATCACATAATCCCAGGCAGTTCACTCTGACCTTTTCCAATGCAGGCAGTGGGATGCTGGCTGATGCCAGCCACTGACTAGCCCAGGCAGCAGCTAGTGCTTTGGGTGGCCTTTACTGGGACCAATACTGAAACCTTCATTCCCTGTATTGTTTTCTATCCTTACCTTCCTTTTTGTCTTTCATATTACTAGTAGACCAGACATATTACTTGTAGAAACCATGCTCCTAGTTAACTCAAAACTTTTGAATAAAAATCATGACTAAAAATAAAAATTCCATCCCATTTTATAGTTATTCTCTGTCCTTCACAAGCATGGCTTTCTGTTTTTCATTAACTGTACTATCACACCACTGCTGATTATTTAAACTACAAAGCTTCATGATAGTTGAAGCAAATATATGTAGTGAGGAAACAACAATATGAAAACACCCACTTTTCTTAATACTGACACTTTGAAAAGCCCCTTGGTATGATTGTTGTTAAAAGCCAGTGGTTTTTTCTTCATGTAGATCTGATGCGTGCCAAAACAGAGTGCAAATGTAATGCTTCTAGCAGGAATCTGTGGCATTTAGGTATCAGAATCTGGATTTGGCCAGCCAGCTGCTGCTGTGGTCCCTATCTGCACAGTATTTCCTGTATCAGGAGACAATTTCTTCTAACTTCCAATGGGTTTGCAGCTGCAAAGGCCACACTGCTGACTACGTCACTTTTATTTTTATTTCTTCTCTTATGACTTCAAATCTCAGAGGATACCACACATGGCTGAGGAGGAGAAGAGCTTTTATGAGCTCAAGACAACTCTCAAATGTTATTTTTCTTGGGACTCTACTGCAGTATTGCTTATAGGACAGAAGGTCCCTGCCCCAAAACATTCACATACTGAGATCCAGTGGTTGAAGGCTCTAGATGACAGCAATCTAAGGAGTCACAGCCATTGTCACACCTTGTCCTGGCATCGCAGATAAAAGGTGTTGGAAATAGAGATGTTTTCTTAACTATGTATTTTAGATGCTTCCAGAGTCTGCATTGGTGGGGTTTTTCTTTTTAACAAGAAAATTGAAATCAGGTGAGAGCTACAGATTGAAAAAAGGAAAGTACTGCATTTTAAAAATTAAAAAAACCCCAAACTAATAATCTGAAAAGTTGGAGAAAAATAACTCTACTACTGATCCAAGGCCTTAATTGCAATACCAGTTGTTCCTAGCTCCATATTACTTTTCAGTTCCAGGCAAAGAGGTCTTTGAGGGTTTTTTTAATATCAGTGATAACCACATGTTTCTAAAAAGAAATAATTCTAATGATGTAAGGTACTGTTTTATCACTTCTCTTATAATAATGATAGCAACAGTAAAAATTTATTTACACCATTGAAACATACCAGTAAGTTTATTGCTATGTTAAAGGTTCAGCTAGCTCATAGAAGTCAGTGTTTAAGGAAGAGTGTAAGAATAGGATACACATTGCATATCCCATGTTTCAGCAGTCCAGAGAAGCTCCTCATCAAGAAGTTGCAATAACAGTTATTTCAGTTGTCAGAGGTTTTATCTTCTACAGACTCATGGAGTGAACTCATCATTCAGCATCTAAAGTACTCTGTAGTGTGAGTTCTACCATTTGGCTGTGTACTACACAGAAAGTACATTCTTTTGATTGTTTGGAATTGAACAGCGTTGAACATAACAAATTCATTTTATAGGTATGATTTCTGAATTATGAAAAATGGTGACTAACACTCCATGGTTAATTTCTTATTGTCACTCAGACTTTGTAGACCCATATGACATCACCACCCCTCCCCAAGTTGTCTCACTTCTACTTTGAAGACACTTAGATGATATACTCATTCCTAATAGAGGTGCTATTCCTTTGATCTCTTATGCTTCTTTTTTTTTTGACTCTTCCATACCCTTGTTGTGACAGAGTGGTTTGAAGAGACTACAGTGTTGAAGGTGTAGGGGCAATATGAATTTTTTTTGCAATGTGACAATGCTTTTTGTGTTGTTTTCTATTTCTTTCCTGAGAATTCCTACTTTTAAATAGTTTATTCATCTTCCTGTAAAAGAAAAAGTCTGAATTACAGGAGTCTCCAAGAACTCTGCTCGGGTAAACACTGACACAAATAATCCATTATAATAATACTGTCTTGATGGATGGTGGGATGATGCACTGTCTGAAATAATGACTAGAAGAGTTGCATTTCCCAGTTTAATGAGACACAATGATGTAAGCAGATTTGACAGTTGTTTCCTGAGAGGCTGCCTGTCCCTTGTTGAAAGGCTTTCTTGCCTAATGTTTTAGAAGAGAGAGATGTCAGTTACGTGGGTGTTTTCTTGCTCTGCAGGCAGCCAATTATTGCCTATCACGTCTCACACAGCTGCTATTTCACACACACAAGCCCAGGTGGATGTCACATCCTATTTTTACAACTCCAACTGACGAATTGAGGCAAACATGGAAAATGCAATATTCCAGGCCTTGCAGGCGGAGTTGCATTGCCACAATTATAGTATTCTCCCCTGTGTTATGGAAAAGCCTAACCATTAATGTAAGCATTTAACTAATGTCCTACTGAGCAACAAGATAAGGACTACATGTGAAAATTCTTGTCACTTTGAAGTTTTAGCCGTATGTGGGGAAATGGGGTTTATTTCTAAATACTGAATGTAGAAATCGGCTCAAATTAATATTTTAAGCTATTCATAGATCTTAAAACATGCTGACCAAGATTTCTGATGTGGGAGTACCTTGGTTTGTAGTCACTACACTGTACTCTGTAATCAAGTGCCTGTCTCAGATACTTTCTTGAGGCCTTGGTTATATGTCATCAGCTGCTCTCCAGCTTTGACTGTGGGTGGTGAAGTTCTTCCTATGTGTGCAATGCCAATAAATAACATTTCTGCAAAAGAATCTCTCCGTGTAAGAGACCTTTTTTTCTGAAATTTTGCAGAAATAAAGAGTCAGGGGCACTACTGACAGTCCTCAATAACTGTCCGATAATTCAGAAGAATCTCAAATCCCTTTCTTTTCCATAGGTCGGTAACTCAACCTGAAACGAATATCCAAAGCCCAACTTTTATTTCCAGACTTTCTAAGCAGAATTTTGAGGGTTTTTCTAGTTCACCGTTTTTGTGGCTCCAAGAGAGCTGATCCCACTGTGGCTCAAGGACAGCTCCTGCTTTGCTGGACCCACACTTGCACAAAGGTTTGCAGGTGTTTCCATGCAAAGCATCACTGCTGGAACAGGCAGTGGCATGTTCTGTGGAAACAGAAGAAGTTGGGGAAATCAACATAGCAGCCTCTTGCTTGTATCCTGTCCCATATAGTCAGAAAGGGAACACGCCGACCCAAGTGCGGCACTTGCAGATACAGGGGCTCAGGACCCAAGGGGAGCTGGAGGCATCGAGGCCTTACAGGCTGAGCAGACACACATTGAGAAGCCAATTTGTCCACAAACTTGAACTTCTGATTGTTCAACAGGGATCTGAATATAAATAAGAGTGGCTTAAGCTGTTGTAATACACCCCAGCTTATACTGAATAAAGTAGTCTCTCTGGAGGGTACTGGAATCCATTTAATATATGGGGACATCTGCCATACATCAGGTAGAGTAGCTAAATCATTTTCTATTTTGAACGTCTATGGAAGTACACCTACCTATAGTGAAGAATTTCTGATTAGATGCAGAGGAAAAGCCCATTAATATATTTCCTTAGTGTCATGAGTGACTGAGTGGTTTTTCCAGGCAAAACTCAAAATGTTTCATATTTTCAAAAATATATATTCCTTCTATGCAAAGATTTTTCCAAGTAGCACCAATGATTCCCATGGCAAAATTAAATTAAAAGGGATACAGATTATCTTATTGTCTGTCCCCACCCACTGAGTGGAATAAATAAAGTGTTACTTCAATTGTTATCACTGATAACAATCCTGTATTACATAAAAGCTCTCTCAACTGAGAAAATGTGATTAGAAGCTTGTTTTTAAATACAGCAAAACAGGAAAAATCATTCAGTCTTACCTGTAGTCATGTGCAGAGCCCATGTATCTAAGGAAGATGTGTGACTGAATGGTATTTGTGGTGCTGTCTACTCTGATTTCCATAAATTGTCAATTCTGATTTCATAAACTCTACTCTTCCTAACTCTAAGGGAATATGTCCATTCATTACCTTTTTGATTTTTCATTCTATGAAAATTTGTAGTACAGGATTAAAACACTAAAGTTTGTAAAATAAACACTGTGAAAAATGCAGTCTCCACATCTCTGACCTAACTTGACTTCTTCATTACAAACCTTTTTTTTCTCAAATACTAGGTCAGGGTGCCTCTAAAAATCAGCTGGAAACCCAGCTGGTTCTCAGGACTTAGGATGGTACCAGCTTTCGAATACCCTTTTTTCCTTCTCTTGCATGGTAAATATACCACTCAAACCACACTGCTAATTTTTATGGCTTATATCATCATGATCCATTGCATCTGCATTAAAACAAGTAATGGCAGAGCTTTGTAAAATTAGATGAATCACACTGACTGAGCTCTGGAGTAATTCAGTGATGAATTGTGTTACATGTCTGTGTTACACAGGAGGAATAACTGCACTGCAGTGACTTATAGCTGTCCTGCGAAGCAGCTGTATGCTGTGGAAAGGTGCAGCTCTGATCATTAGGAGCTCTGTAACTGGGAAAGGCAGAAGAACAACAGCTATTCTTCTCCCTTTCTGACAAGTGACACACGCCTCACAAATTATTTTGACTAGATTACTTAGGTCTTACATGGATTACTAGAGGTATACAGGGTAAGACCATATTAGCTGTGGTTATTGCACAGTTAATCACATAGGATTTGATCTTCAACTGATGTCAGTCTGACCAGGCTCATTGAGGAAGTTAAGAAACACCCATTGATAGCAGCTGAGCAGCAGAAGTGAGTTGTACAAGTTAAATAACTTCTTGTGGAAAATATTATATGAGTGTCTCATGCTATTTCCATGCCACATGCATGAATAAAGTTGCAAGAAATCAATACTACAAAATAAAGGTAACACTGGCATGTTTTGCATCACATATGCATTTTTTTATATATATCCAGTGAAGAACAGAAATTACTTGGACTCCTGAACCTGTTAACTGGAGACATATGAATCCTGTATGTCAAACAAAAGCATAGAGCTTGGCCTAGGGAGAAGAAACTGTCCAGAGTTCATAATTCGCGAGGGAAAGGCACACTGCAATGACACATGGCACAATCAGAGCACTTGAAGAGCTCTGCCTGGAAAAAGACACTTAGTTCTTCAGTAGTAGTTACAGAAAGGTGTCCTGCAGTAAGTCATCCTTACTGAAGAGTGTGAAGTACATGGTTGATGGGATAAACACTGTCATCTATAGACATATTGCACTGGTTTTATGCCACAGACAGTATCACACACTGTCAAAACCAGCATCTGGTTTACTTCACACAGGAGTGTTTCCAGAACTGTCCCCTTGAAGTGACAGAAAAGAGTAGATAGAATTGCTTCAAATCTCTCTGAAGTGAGAGTGAAATGCAATGACATTTGCAAGGATCCAGCAAAGTATGGCAACTGGTTAGGTCAGAACATGAAGAAGAAGGGCAGACCTTGTCATGCCAAGATTCAGAAGGCATATTGACAGCCACATCAGATAGTAAACCTTGAGAATATGGTCTAGTAACCATATTAAGTTATTATTGCAGAAGGGGACAAAGGCTCAGTGACAGTGCCTCATTTCTTGGCTTTTCTTTTTGTGATAACAGCCTCAATCAAACACAGTTTGCATCACTGTGTCCTTTGATAGCTGACACCCTGTTAAGCTATGGGTGAAGCTGACAGACTCACAGTCAAAGTCTTTGAGAATATTCCCATTGCAGACTCTCTGCTTTTCATGATCTTTAAAATGTAGTTTTCACTGGGAGAAATGCTTACAATACAAATAAGAAGATTTTTATTTAAAAGAAATGAGCCTTGAATTTCAGTAAATGTGTGTTGTATTGCATAATTATACATACACGAACATTTACAGAAATATGTTATTTTTTCGTATGGGTAGTGTTCTTATGGAACACTAGTTTTCTCAAGATAATAGGGCACCATGATTTTTCTAAAAGCTCTTACATATAGTAAGGTGTATTTTTCTCTTGATACTGGTTTCTGTCAGGATGAAAGGCAGTCATGTATTCACATTTACTGGATTGACGCTTGTCATACTTGATGGCACTGTTATAAGTGACACCTTTTAAAAAATCTGCCACGTTTTGGAACAAAAACATGGTTTGAAACAAAGGCCTGTGGACAAAAAAGGCCCTAAATGTGCTTTACTGCTGCCATCTTCCGACATACAGGTTAAATTGCAGGGTTTTGAAAGAAATTAGCCCAGGCTATTTTTTCCTAACCTGCTTTCCAGTAAATACCATTACATCGGTGATAAAACAGAATGGGATTACAAATACGTAGCTTTGACATGCAAAATGACCGTGACTGCACGAAGTACACTCATATGCTCCAGAGAATCCAAGACAGGAAAGGCAGGACACGAATTTCATTCTGAATCTTTTTGGTTAGATGTGCTCCAATAGGAGCATGAAGCAACAAGGAAAGAGAGTGTCTAATGTACTCTTTTACAATACTTTATTATGATCTAAATTTACTTTCTTGGTCAAAGGGTTGGTCTGTCGAACACATTTCTAAAAGAAAATGTGAATTCTAGTTGCTGATCCTCCGTGCTCAGAAGCTTATTCTCCACTGGGAGCATAACAACACATTAAAATCAGCTCATCAAACAGAGAAGGATATAAAAGAGAAGAAAAAAAGCTGAAAAACTGAAGCACTCCTACCACAAGGAGGGGAAACATCTGTGGATTAACTACACATGTTTACTAGAGTTTCCAACTAGTACTGACTGTGCAGGGCTCAGATACTATCATAAGGGATGATATGAAAACATAGGTATAGTTGGTATGAACTTCATATGAATGGCATTACCTTGAAGCATCTGCCATAATGAGATAATGCAGTGATGGAGATGGAGGCTTTCACGGTATTCACTTCCCATATCCTACCTAGACATTTGGACTCCTGATACTTTCGCTCTAAGAAGATGTCAAGTGACAAATTCAGCAAAAAATCCAGGCCAGAGGCTCTGGCCAGATTACTCGCATCCCAGAATACTCACATTTGCCTCCTCAAGCAATGCTTGACTTGCAGCCACTTTGTATACACCTGCCTTGCAGCGAGCTCAGTTAATGCACAGTTCCACGCAGTCTGCACTAACACTTTCCTTTGAACCATTTGTGCTGGAGCCTTGGAAGAAAGAGTGGCAGGGGATTAATCTGTGCTTCTTAGCAAAGCCAAGCCTAAGGCACATTCCACCACAGCAGTGACCAAGAACCTATATAGAGCAACTGATTTACTAATAACCTCTAAAACATAACATTTGCTTTGGAGACAAGTGGGGAGGGTTTAATTTTCATTTTTAAAAAATTACTTCTGGTTCTCAATAAAGTTATCCCAGCCTCAGTAATGAGACAAGGCAGCACATCAGACATCCAGCAGGCTCCAGTCAGAGGGAGACAGTACTGGTCCATTTCTAATTGCTCTTCAGTCCTGTTTTCCATGACAAAATCCAGTCTTCCTACTGATTTTATGCTGTTGGGTATCATGACATGCTTACTGGGAGTTTGGGTTGCACAAATTCATTTCCCAGAGGATGTTGTTTAACATCTGTTGTCATATGGTACCAGCTATGAGCTGTGGCTGGTTTCTGGAAAGTGGTCCAGACCGAAGCCTCCCAGGGAATATGGTTAAAGGAGGATGCTTCATCTGGATACCTGATTACAGTAACCACTAGTTCTGCATCATTCATCATTGCCATCAGCCAGGTTACTTTAGGGACTGTTCTGACACTTCTGCTCCACTGTATTTTTAAGGCTCTCTTTTATATCCTATTTTTTCCTTCCTTCTCACCTCTTCCACCTTTCTGCTCTAACATAACAAGCACTTGCTCTCTGTGTTCACACTCAATGTCTGTATAAACAGAAAAGAAAATTTTGTAGATAAGAAATCTATGCACATTTGAATATTTCCTATCCTTTGTATGTCATTTTATAAACTGCATGGAGGAAAATAATCCCTTACGGAACAGTGCAGCCCTTGTCAGATCCCCAATCCTGTTTGGAAACAGTGAGTTTAGAGTTTCATACATTGTTAATTTCATATTTAAGAACTGGGTAGAGATTTTGCAGGATGAGGGTTTAGTTTTGCTGGACATTCCTCTTAAATCCTTTGTTTAGTAGAAATCGGTTTCTACTTTCTTTTCTTTCCACACCAGTAAAATCTCTAGTGAAGTAATAATCCCACGTGATTTACTGGTACTTTGGACTGATGCCAGCTTTGTTTTAATCCCAGCTGCTGCTTTATCCTCCGGGTATTTCAGTTCATAGCACAGTGCACAACACAGTCCCCAGAATCTTGTGTGAGCAAAGATTTTAATAATTTTATTCAGTCCCTTTGCTTTGTCCCTCATGGCAGAGCTCTGCTGGTCCTCAAACTTGCCCAATTTGATTACATTTAAACTATCTTTAAATAGATGCATCCCCTGGGTGAAACTTCTTCCCTGATTAGTCTGGATGGGAAGCATCTGTTTTCCCTCTGGTAAAGAAAGTTCCTAAAATCAAAGCACAAAGACAGGCAATGGTCATGTCTTGTGGTGTTGGCTAAAGTCCAGCGAGCATGTGGTACAGTAGTGGAACTTGAATTTGGGCAGGTTGACCCAAAGAAAATAGCACAACCATCCCAAAAAATGAAAAAAATCAACCTCAGAGTAACACACCTACAGTGATCTCAAGCTGCCACAATGCCTTTGTACTTGGTGACAGAACACGTATCAACACTGTGGTAAATGTCCCAGTCCAAAGCATATGAAATGCCTAAAACCAGAAGTATTATTAATTGAGAGCTACAGCAGCCTTGTGTTCCTTTCTGTCCCCTTCCCTGCCCAAGGCCTGGGGGTTTCACTTCCTTCCCTTCCAGTGCCGAATGTGTCCAGCTTCTCTGCACCACAGTGGGAATAAGTAGTGGATGCAACCAGGTCCCGCTCACCTCTTCCTGCCAACACTGTGTCTTGCAGGACTCCCTGGCATTCCTTCGAGGAAAGGTTGGAGCAGATTATTGGTCACTTGTGACCTAGAGCCATGGGAGAAGTGGGAAGGGGAGACTTGGGAGTGTTCTACCCTCCAAGTGGGGAAAAGAAGATCCTGATGCATGGTTCAGCCCTGTGCTAGGTTTGCCACCATGGAGTGATACTGTCTAGGAGCAGGTCTTCTGCTGAGGAAAATGTATGAGTCAAGTCAGCCCTCAGCTGTGGGTTTCATCTTGGAAGGAACCAGTTGGCTCACTCTGGAGATGCATCTGGGATTAAAATTATATATATGTGATGTGAACTGTCTGCCACGGGACTGTGTAGATGTGCCCTAAACCTACACAATCCAGTGAAGAGAGCACTGGACTGCAAACACTTCTCCTTCTGACTCCAGCTGGTTCTTTCAAAATCACTTTTCCGCTTCCCCTCTGGAAATAGGCCAGTCTTCTCTCTCACAGTGATTTTGTGACCCACAAAATGGGCTCTTTACTCCTTAAATTCTTCTGCTTTCAGGAGTGCACCCTGACAAGCCAATTACACTAAATCAGCGCAGTCACCTGATATGCTGGTCTGTTGCAAGCTAGTGGACACGAGGAGGGAGGTGGCCCTGCTCCTGTGCACCAGCAGCTGTATTGCTCATGAAGCACATGAAATAATCAGTCCATTAGCAGACTGACATTTTGATGGCCTAGTGACATCCTAAGGGCATGGACCCCATGTGGCCTAACATGCATGGCTGAAGCATGAGGAGGAAGGTTCTGGAAGGGTCTGAGATGTGTTTCCTTGTCACCAAGAAAAATTCAAAGATTTATAGATAAGAAAATCTTGCAAGCTACAGGCTTGGTTACAAATTAAATCCCTTGCTGAGTCCCATAGCTAGGAAACTGTGAGATGGGCATTGTCCAGAACAGATAGCTTCAAGAGCTGATTTCTCCCAGGAGAGGGGAGATTTCTCCCAGGCATCAGGAGAACCCTCCCACACACACACATGAAATGTCACCTGTTTTTCATTTTCCTTAATTGCAAGGTGTGTTTTTTATTTTGTTACTTAGTTCATGCAGATCTACCCCCATGTCCATGTGATCTCTCAGAAGCTTTCTTCATTTGCAAACTGTTATTTCCTGGTATTTGTCTCCTGTCCTGGTCTTCTGGTCTCCCCCTACATCCATTTCCCCCCAGTGTTGAAGCAGTCAGTGAAGAGGCAAGGTTAGCACAGATCTCAATGACGTGCAAACCTGGGAACCAACCAGCAACACCTGCTCTGGCAGGAGAGTGAGCTGCAAAGAAATTTTCAACACAAAACTGTCATTTCAATAGCACAGAACCACTCCAGAGCATCTCCTGAGCAAAGACTTAAGATCTCTTTCAGTGAGGCAGCATCATGCTCACTTGAGAGAGAAAGTCTGGGAGAGACAAGGCGAGCTGTTGCCACACATTTGCCACAGAGCTTGGCCTCGAGGTCCTCCCCAGCCTCTCGAAACACAAGACTGCAAAACTCTAGGTATGGTGAAAGCAAAGTGTGGTGAAGACAAACAATTTTTGGAAAAAAACATGTTATGTCCTTGCTGGAAGAGTTTTCATGCAGCAGCAACAGCCAAAAAATTATAATGGGAAGCAAAAACAGTTTTAGTCAACTGATAAGTGAGCACATCCTCTTTCTCTTTGTCTGGATTGCTTTTTACAGAGTACCCCTGTGGGTTGCATATTGGCAGGGAAAGCCTTAAGATTGTCCAACAGGCATAACTGTACTGGGAATCTCTGTGCATACTTTTCTAAGATCCAACATGCTGGACGCTCTCACGTTTTGCTACTTGTCGTCAGCCTAGTGTCTCCCTACAGCTATTCCTACCTGAATAAAAACATCCAAAAATCCAATATTTTTTGATTTTAAAAAAATAAATCACCACCAGTCTCTGAGGAGCATGGGAGGAGTTTCCACTGTGCAAACACACCACAAACACATACACTGTAAGCATCTGATTAAATGCCTGCTACACGTAAGCCAGAGCCAGATGTTGCCCATCTTCTCTAGCCCATCCGGATCAGATACAACAGATCTTTGTATGTCTAAATAAATTGGATTATTTGGGAGAAAAACATAACAAAGTGTACATGAAAAAGATCTCATCATAAAGATCAGTTCTTCCAGTATTTGAGGTCTGATGTGGAAATATGAGTGAAGAGTCAGACCTGTGAACCAAAGCAGATCTGCTGAGGCTGCCTGTGCTCCTGTGACCAGGTAACAGAGGGTGGATCTAGGAAGGCTGTGTCAGTGCTGGTGTGCCCAGACACCTCCGTACAGCATTCCCAAAAGCAGGACTATCTGCCTGAGCTGATGGTTCCCTCTGGTTTAGCTGCTGCTGAAGTCCTCAAGATGGAGAAACCAGGAAAACTGGCACCCATGGACCAGACCCCACTCCATGCTCAGAGGGAAAGAGGAACTGCACGTTTTTTCTGGCCACACCAAGGAACTATCACACTACTTCAGATGAGATTCCAAGATGAACCAAGCACCTGTAATTCCATTTACTGATATCCATCACGTCTCAGAAACAGGCGCCACGGCTGAGAAGCTGTACATTAAACAGACAACCATTACATGACTCATACAATGAATCACAAAAATTTAATCAGTTGCTAAGAAAAAAAGTCAGAAATTATGCAAGGTCATTGTCCGTGCCTTTCAGAGCAGCTCACTGAGCCCATGCTCCCTGGCACCTAGGACTCTCAGATTAGGAGACAGATGGATTATGTAGATGAGGACAAGTCATACGCCATGTAGCTGCAGGAAAACACAGAATTTACCTTGGAGCTGCTGAAAATAATAGACCAATGACAAGCATCATGGAAAATGCACCAAGCTAGATTTTGAGCTGAAAGATTCCAAAGCGTACGGGTAAAAAGGCATAGGACTTCAGGCATATAATCTCCTGGAAAACAGCCCCAGAGTTTGAAATTATTGTGGTTCCCTAAAGTTAGCTTCCCTTTCATGGTGCTAAAATATTATTCAGACACTGAGTACACCATGACTTGTGGAAAGCCCTCTTCAAGTATATGCTTATACATGTATTTACCTTTATGTGAGAATGAATCTGTAGAGTGTGAATATCTTCTGATACTCTCTCCAAGGCTGCTGCCCTGGATCAAGTGTTAGGACAGATGAAGCAGCAGTGCTTATATGAAAGGGAATGTGGATCTCCATGACATTCTGGGAGGAATGAATGTTTACATGTAATCTTTGACAGATGGGGATATTAATGCTTTCATTTTATGGATAAAGAGGACAGATATTAGAATATTGCTGTGTATTACACAGTAGTAAAAGCTCTGTGATGAGGATAAAATTCTGGTCCTCCAGGGAGGAAATCTCTTTTCTCTAATTCAAGAGGAGAGCCTTTACAAAATGGATGATTTGCAGAGGGGAAGCAATAACAACACTGGCAGCACTCACTTTTGAGGAAGGACCCAGGGGTGAATTACAGGAAGAGTGCTAGAGAGAGCAGGTCATATAATATTGATATTTTAGTGAGATCCACAATGTTATTTAAAAAAATGAAAATAACTGGATTTAGAGATAAGGGCTAGTAAGAGCAATAAAACTTTGTCAGTGTCCCAAAACTACTTGAGCTGGATTTCTTTGATGCAACAAAATCCTGAAACACATCCACATAAGCTTGTGATTAAAGTGATTAAATTAATCACTGCCACAACCTGTGCCTTGATCATACCTTTTCTTCCTTCCCCATCAGTCCTGACTTCCTATCTGAGTATAGCTCATGTTTGTCATTTAAATTCTGCAAAAAAATGGAATATGTAGGGGAAGTTTATGGCCAGGACATTTATTACTGTTCTCAATGTCAATTTATTTGCCCATTCTTACCTCCTGTCCTGGGTAATCGATCCTGCTAGAATGACTGACAACAAGTGGGCCTGGAGCCCTACTGTGGGGGATATATGGCAAATTTGCAGCACCTGTAGTGAAAAGGAAGCCAAATCCAAGGGCTATTAAAAGAGCTTTAATTCCCCTTGAAATAACAGGCAGGAATGCAAAGAAGAGGAAACAAATACTAAGGAAGGTCAGTGCTGCAGGCACTAAAAGTGCCTGGGTGTTGGAAAGGGGAAACTTAGGAAAATGCTAAGCGAGCAAGAGAAGGAGAAAAACTGCTTCTGGAGGTCAGTGCTCACATAAAGCAATGGTTAAAGTTATGGCCAACACACCAGGAATCCCAGGAAGTTTATAGGATGTGATGCTGCTGCTTCAGAGTAATGAAGTATTCTTGAAAGCAATGCCACTGGCTGATCAGTTTGGTGGTGCTCCTCCTGCCCCTGTAGCAGTCCTGTAGTTGAGATAAATGAAGACAAACCAGTCTCTGAAATCAGCTTTGTCAACCTGGTTTTATTTGTGTGCTTTGAAAAGTCTCCAAATTAGGTCAGGATTTAGTAGCAGTTGTTGGGACTTAAAAAAAATGCTCTGTAGCAGTGACCTACCAAGGAAAACAAAAAAAATTGGCTTGTGCTCTTGCTTGTGCTTTTATTTCTATATAAAAACAAGACATAAGAAGACTTGGACTGCTTCCTATAACTCTAAAAGAAAAGTATATGACAAGTGTCAACTTTGTCTTTCCCTATTTTTGCTGAAGAATTTGCAGGATGTCTCATACATGTGTCATACATGTCTCTCTTGCCCATCTCTTAGCTAAGATGGCAGAATTATCCAATCACTTAACATGAGTATATTTTCTCCTATATATTTGTAGGCATTTCAATGAAACAGAATATAAGTCCCCAAAGAACATTAATAGTCTTAATGAAAAATCATTACTCCTCTCAGCAAAGCATTTTTTGTATGTATCTGTATTATGCCAGTTATCCAATGAGTCTGTTAGGACAAGCCCTGGAGTTATTATAAAAAGAATGCAAGAGAATATTATTAGATAAAGAGGGAGAAACCTTTTAGGCCTGCTCCATACAGCATAAACAAGGGAAGAAAGCAAACATAATTCTCGTTTCCCCTTGACAGGACACCCTCAGATGGAGCTCAAGACATTTACCAGAGATGAGATATGGGGGAAAAAGTGGGTCAGAGCCTAAGAAGATAAGGAAAGAAAAAGGATGGTAATTTCTGTAGTGGTCTGTATTTAGACCTCTGTTGTCTTCACTTTTATACGGGGCTGACACAAACGGTCTTAAGGCCTATTTGCACCTATTGATGAAACAAGACACGGACCCATAGCTGATGAACTGAGGTTGCTCCGAGTGAAATTCAACAGGATGTTGATCCTTCTGACAAATGGCAAGTAAGGCTGAATATTAAATGAAACATCCATTTAAAAACTCCTGAAGCAAACAATAAATGCTCCATACATTTAGGCTGAATGTGATTAGAGCACGGCAGTTGAAAGGTCACTGCACAAAAGACAGGCTGTAAAATGCTGTGTAGCAACTGACTAACAAAAGCTCGTATGCAGAAGGCACAAAAGAAGAGAATTTGGAAGAAATCATAGATCTCAGTGTAAAATCTCTGTTCATGCATTTTAACTCTGAGAATTATATCTCAAAACAGAAAGTTAATGTACTCACCCTGACAGAACTACTTCCATGGCTTCCCTCCATCTCCTGTGAAAGGACACAGAGGGCCAAATTCTGTCTGTGGGTACAGGACTGGGTTGCATCACTGAAATACTGCATGGTCTGTAGTGCTCCTTTATAATGGAAATCAACAGATAGTGGCCAGGCTACCCTCATTTCTCCACCGTTTTTTCAGGTAAGTCTACAGCCTCTGAGTGTAGCACAGGGCAGTCTTTCTGCAGAAAGCTCACTGCAGTTCTCCACAACTCCAAAACCAGGACCTGACAGGGAAAAGAAAAATCCCAGATAAGTTCAGCATGTCTTGGAAGCCTGTAGGGATCAGAGAAAAAAAAAGGGGGGGGGGGGGCGGGGAAGAGAAGGTAGCCTGAGGAATAATTGGAAAAGTATAACCTAAGTTGAGATAAGAATTTGGCCTAGCATGGATAAGTAAAATCCATGCTCATACAAGCCAAGGAGGGGCCGGTGGTACATGGAATGGCACCAAAGAGCTGTATTCTGCTGTGTTTGCATTAAAATCGATTTCTAAACATAAGCCACTGACTCAAGCAGACTCTTCTTGGGCAAAGCACTTGGACAAACTTACTAGGAGTGGAGAGGTAAATAGTTGCATTTCTCCCATCCAGTGGCCTTCCCTTTGCATCCTCATACCTCCTGCTCCTGCACTGCATCCCTGGCAATGCAGAAGGCTGCCTGTGGCTTGACAGGGAAGTTTTCCTCCATCACAGCCCTGTAAAGCAACGAGGGAATGCAGTCGTCTCATAGGGACCCATGACTTGGCCACCCTTGCAAACCACCCCGGAAAAGCCTCTCCCACCCTTGAGGTGCTCTTGGCAGTGAGAGCACCATGGGGTGGGAGCTGCCCCCAAGACGGGTTTTAGCCCCCTCTGTGCACCTGAGCTGCCTACTTCTCTGCATGGCTTACAAAACACAAATAAACAGCCAGATAGAATCATGGCAAACCATCCCATCCACTTCAGGCTGGACATCACAAGGTACAACTGGAGAGTGTCACAAGTCATTCCAGACTCTTCCTCAACAGCTGCTGGAAGATAAGGACTATTGCATTAATTAAAATACAAGAGAGAAGATTCAGCTTGGAAGACTCAGCCTTTTCCCAGGCCTTGTTCAATACTGATCCTAAACAGAAAGAACACTACCTGGGACTGCTACCTATATACAAACTGCAGGAGTAGGAATTTAACCACCAAGCACACAGAAGAGCCTCAAACTAAAAGGAGTTTAACTAGATGAGTATCTTTTTCCACTTTCAGAAATTCTTTTTCCCATTGCAAAATCCATTATTAATTCCCCACCACACCTCTCTCTGCAGCCTCTGCCTGACAAGCCTTTGAACTCCTTCTCCCCCTCACCCTCCGGAGATTTCTTTCCTGTATAAATCCCTTGGAGATGCAGAGGGAATGGGTGCAGGGTTCATGCAGGGTGCAGGGTTGTTGCAGGGCTCTGGCAGCATTAGGAGAAGGCAGCAGCATAGCCAGGTCCTTGGGAGGAGTGTCCAGCTTAGCAAGGCAGGAGAGTTGGTCTGCCCACATCTGCCATCCCTCCTGCCATGCCAGCTACCCAGTCAGCTCCTGGGATCTGGCTCCTGGGCTCACTGGTTGCAGGGGGAGAAGAACACGCTGCTAAAATCATTCCCTGACACCTCCTCCTGAGCTGTGGTTACCACCTGAACTCTGCAGGGACACTCGTTAATGAGTGTTCAGTGCTTGAACTTATTGGGCACACCAGCCACAAGTAAAGCTGCTGGCAGCTGCCTTGCAACATGCAGCCCATGTACTGGGAACCACTTGGACAGACACTGTCACCCGCAAAACCAGCAGTGAAGCCCTTAAGTCAAACTCCTTTACATTAGCAACAGCTCTGAATGGAAAAGAGGTTTATAGAAAGGCCAAAGAACAATGTTGGTAAAGAGTATGTCATAGAAGGTATTGAAAACTAGCTTCTGATCTGGCTGAGTAGTAACTTCTATGGTCTTAGGGATACCAAGAATTGGAGACAATTTGTCCAGGAAGACAGGTCTCTGGAGAGGTATGGCAACATTTTACATCTACAGCTGGCACTGAAGTTAAAGAAAAGAGCTATCAGAGAACACTTCCCAGACGAGTGCACTAATTCCTCTTCAGCCCTCTTACAGAGTGATTGTAGACTCCTGGGCCCAGGGGAATGGCTCACATCTCTCAAACTGCATCTAATTCAGTCTTGAACTTAATTTGCAGCAGCAGTAGAAGCTGTACAGGTTTCCCCTTGATTGTGGGGCTTATAACTGTGACTGCCATTAATGTATTATGTCCATGCACATATTTACCCAAACCACCTGTGAGGGGTGAAAGCAAAGCGAGACATGAGAGACGGTGGTCAGTATGGGATGCCCAGCTGCTTCCTCACGGATGAGTTGGCCCATGACAACGGTAGGAGCTGACAGGAGAGCACAGCACCGGAGATTAATTGCTTCTAATGAGCACCACTGCAGCCCAAAGAAAGGATGAACACAGGACTGCCTCAGAAACTACAGCACTTTAACCCTCTGTGGTGGGAAACCCCTCATCAGAGCTTTTTGGGCACTGCATTAACATGTCTGAAAAGGAGAGAGGATTTCTGCATGGTCTGTTGCCCACAGCAAATGAAAATCAGGATCCCAGTTCAGCTTGCTTGGGAGGACCAGCCACGGCATCATGCAAAACGCTGGTCCCATCACAAGCTCCTTAACCCAGCAGGAATTTGTTTAAATCTCCCCTTCCCGGACAGCCTTATTTTCTAGTCCTGCTGCAGCCTCCCTGTTCCCTCATCATTTGTCCTGCACTACTGCTACAGCTCTGCCAGCCAGGACTGCTCACACATCGGTGTAAACCAGGGGTAACTCCACAGACCTTAAGAAGTGCACACTGGACTTACACCTCTGAGAAGGAGCCTGGGCTTGGATATCTGCCAGCTGTCTGGAAAAGCTCTATGAAGTGACTTTCTCTCTCCCTGCCACCCCACCCATTTTTTGCTTCTCCCTTTCTGTAGTGCTTTCTTTGTCAGTACATCTTTTAATAAAAAATTTAAAAACAAAACCCAGAAATAGAGCATTTCCGCCTTCAGGCTGCTATCTGGGGCACCCATGAAAATAGCAACAACCACTGGGTAGCTCAGAGTTTAGATAAGGTCAGCTGCTCAAGGTCAGCCACCAGTTCTCTTTTAGGCAATTTCTGCAGGGTTCATCAAGTTTGCCATCGGGTCTATCAGGGTTCATCAGGTCAGCTCACAGAAGCACACAAACTATTCCTGTGCCACCATCCCATTGGAAAAATCTCCTCTAAGCTTCCAGTGAAAGCAGGGAGAGGAGAGAGCGTGGCTCCATACATACAGGAGGAAACCTACCAATCAGCAGGTATCATATCCATTTGCAGTGCCCTTGCCCTGGCACGTGTGTTCAGGCTGGGCTCGGCTGCCCAGGAGCCAAACTGCTGCCGTGCCAAGTGGAGCCAGGGAAGTGCCCTGCTGGGATGGAGGCGACCAGGCTGGGAGGACCAGTCCTCTGTCTATCTGCACTGGGATGAAATGGAGGGAGAAAAACAACTGAGCTGTAGATTTCCCCACAATGAGTATTTGCAGTCTAAGGGGGCAGAGAAAAAAAACAAGCAACTTGATTATTAAAGTTAAGCCCAGGGAATTATCTTAGCTGGAAAAAGAAACTGGGGAAGAAAAAATCAGCCACTGAGTTGTGTCAGTTTGGTGGAAAATTACTAAGGCTTTTCCGGGCTGTTTTCATGTCAGAACTGACCCAGTTTTTAAAATACTAAAGAGTTGGGGGCGTTACTGAGCCACAGAAGAACTGAGCTATCCCAGGCCAAGCAGAACCATAATTTGGAGGAATTTTTCTTAAGTCAATCCACACTGACCTTGTTGGGAAACTCTAGCTGTTGGATCTTGCTTTGTCTTAGGGGACATGGGCAGATCTTTTCTGGAGAGCAGAGCAGGAATGGGTGATGAAGAGGAGCCCTGTGGAGAGAGGCTGGGCACTGCATGAGCCACCCGACAGCTGGTTGTGAGCAGATGTAGGTCACTTAGAGACTGGTGAAAACAGAGCCCACTAATTAGGGCACCAAATCGCTAACCACAGAAAAGAGATCAATCCGCTTTGTGACATGAAAAAACCTGAAGGCTTGTGCTGTGCTGTTTGTTTGGACATTCACCCTCTCTGATCAAAGGCACAAGGTTAAGAAATGGTTTTCTAGAAACCCTCAAGCTACAACCATTTCAAGCAACTTTGCCCAATTCAACAATTGCTCCATAAATCTTTCCTAAGGATTTTTATCTTGGGTAAGAGACTTTGGATTGTTGTCAATGTTTTTCCGAAAACAGGAGAGGATGTTTTATTGCCCCAGTTGCTTTTGTACTCTGAGTCCATGGTTCATGGAATGACAGGAACTGTAGTTTAGCTATTCCTTAAGGGTTTCCACTGAACATATCCTAAATTATTAAGGTAAAAAGGTATTGTATTTGGAACATTTATTGTTAAAATAATTTAAATTGCTTTTAAATCATGAAACATGCAAAAATAAATACTTTACTTATTTTACATACTTTTTTTACAAAGATAATAATCATGTTCATACATACATAAGAACAATATATTAATCGATTTCAGTGCTTTGGTGTTGAATCAATTCAACTCCAAACTGTAATACTTATTTTTAGAAGTAGTTTAATATAAAGTTATTCTTTACTTAAATAAAAATAGGTATAAAATTAATATTTTAAAATACTTGAAGTCCTTCCTCTAATGATAAAACCTGCATATCTTTGACTAGATCAGTTTACAGGGTGGTGTCTTTTTGTGTAAGAAATAGCTGCTCTGGAGTATTCTAAGCTCATCCTTATTGTAGAAGGTGGTACTAAAAACGAAGTATACAATCACATACCATTAATTCCTTGCAAAATGAATCATAATACAGTTTCCAAGAAAAAAAAAAAAACCAAACAGGAAAACCTTATGTGCAAGAGGAACTGTGTAACTGAGATTTGCTTGGTTTGGTTTGGTTATTTTTCCTTCCATGTATTACCGATAAAGAATGTGCTTTTAAGAAACTACAGGCTAATGTGTGGACCCAGAAAATGTCCTCCTACAATAAACAAGAATTCCCTCATTAGCAAACTCCTTGAGTGCTACTATAAGGCATTAGTGCAGCTGGCACGGTTCCTAAGAATAGAATTATTCATTGCCATGGTTACCCATGCTGGAAATATTATCCTCCGCAATCATTGTAAACAAAGATCCTTTCACAACAGTGTAAAAATTAGAGCGCTTTAAGAAATTAAAGGAAATTATAAATTGTACAGAAGTTGAAGTTGTGCCTTGTAAGCACTGTAGCTTTTCTAGCACATGAAGGGTTCAACAACCCTCTGCCAAAATCTGATCCTCTCCCAGCCTAAATAACTTATGCAGCTCTGATCTGGCATCACCGAGAGCAGGGTCAGAGCCTGAGACCCAGAGTGCCTGGGCAGCACACAAGCCCTTCTGCAGGTGGTAGAAAGTGTGCTGGTAGGAAGAGTGGAAGCGTGCTGTTCAAATCACACAGGAAGGGCTGATCATAGCTGCAGCAGAGGAAGGCAAGAGGTGGGAAGTTATGACCCATGTTGCTGAAGGAGCTCTCCTCATGAAGAGTATCATGGAGCTAATTTGCATCGAACCTTTGAGTCATGGAGGAGAATGGTCCCTGGAGCTAGCACAAGTTTAGACAGAAACAGTAGCCACAAACTGGGCTTCCCTCCTGCACCATGCTTGGACATCTGGAGCAGAAGATATTCCAACAGATGACATTTGCACTGTGCAAATGCCTAGCGAGTAGGTGGGTTGGTTCACACAAAAGCAGGCAGCAAATGAATGGGAGAAACAGGACTAACACTCAGGCAGCCTTTGGTCCTGCAAGTGCCTTTTCCACCTGAACACATTTCCTCAGGGTGGACTTGGTTTCTCCAGATGCCCATGCCTTCTGTCTGGTCTATTGGCACTGTGGGGCTTTGGTCCAACACAAACAACCTGGAGAGGATCTCATCCCACTGGGGGACTATAGCAGAGTACAAAGACATCTTAAATAAATCATTTGCACCTTACAGTCTAGGGCTGGCTGGGCTGGTGCCTCACCTTCCGTACAGGAAACATCTCTTCATGGGAGTATCTGAAAGGAAAAAGAAGAGTGAGTTGGGACTTAGAAAAAAGCAGTAGCATTCACATGCACTGCCAGCAGTGACAACTCCACTGCAGGGAGTTGCATGGAGGTCGTTCAGACCATTATGCACCAGTACAAGCTGGTGCTACTGCTTAGAAAGAAATATCTTCAGTTCTCACAAGACCCCTCCATGATCTCTCAGCCCGAAGCCATCACACACAGCATGAGGGCTTGTGTGTTCCTTCTTACCCTGTTAGGACAGCACATAGTCCTAAAAGTTCTTCAGGTTCACTGGGCTCCAGGCAGGCACCCATGCTTGCCTGTTGTGAGGCAAAGCATGGTGTGGGACTGCGGAAGGATGGTCCTGACCCCAGCACGTTTCTCAAATGTGGCTCTGACAGCACTGTGGCCTGTTGACACTTCTTCCAGAAAATATCTCTCTTGTTCAGGTAGGAGAAGGGGTGGCTTAGGAGATCTCATCAACATACCTGAAGGGAGGACAGAGCCAGGCTTTTCTCAGTGGTTTCCAGCAACAGGACCAGAGGCAAAGGGCACAAACTGAAACATGGGAGGTTCCCTCTGAATGTCAGGAAACACTTTTAACTGTGTAGGTGACTGAGCACTGGAACAGGTTGCCCAGGGAAGTCTCTCTCTTCAAAAGCCATCTGGACATGGTCCTGGGCAACTAGCTTTAGGTGGCCCCATTTGAGTGGGGGAGTTGGACCAGATGACCTCCAGAGATGCTTCCCACTCAAACTCTTCAGTGATTCTATGGCTCTGTAAAGGATAGCCCAAGGAGACCCAAGAGGAGGGGGTTTGCTGAGGCAGGGGCCACACCCAGGCAGACACAGACTGGGCTGAGGAGCCCTCAGGACACTGCTCTGGGATAAAAACCAGTCACTGAAATAGAGTCCACAGCAAAACCTTGTAAAATTAACTAATATGTTTCTCATGGGATATAACATCTAATGAGCAGACCTTGGCACAGGGCAGCTTACCGGAGAGCTAAGGCAGCAGCTTTCCCCACTGAGATGCTGCTGGAGGTGGCTGCTCAATGCCCTGGCTGTGGCAGCACCCAACATCGACCCTCGAAACCCAGAGAATACACCCAGACAGGAGCCAATTAAAAACTATGAGAGCATGAAGCACCATGTGATTTGGAAACAAATGTTGCCTGAATTAGGTTTCCCAGTACTTCTGTTTCATAACATTTCACTCCTGTTGCCTCCTGGGCAGGAAGGGAAGGTGAAAGCCACAGTAACACAATCCAGCCAGCTCTGCCCAGCACAGGAGGAAAGCTGTGTCCTTTTAGCATCATCCCCAGTCCCTTCTGACTCCAGACCAATGTCCCTTAAAAAAAATTTATGTTATCTTTTGTAAATACATGAGATATCTTTCACTAGATTAGGTTGCTCAGAGCTCCATCCAATCTGGCCTTGAACACTTCCAGGGATGGGGCATCCACAGCTTCTTTGGGCAACCTGTTCCAGTGCCTCACCACTCTCACAGTAAAGAATTTCTTCCTAATATGTAATCTAAACCCACTCTTTTTCAGTGTGAAGCCATTCTCCGTTGTCCTGGCACTACACAGACATGCTCTTGTAAATAGTCTCTCCATCTTTCTTGTAAGCTTCCTTTAGGTACTAGAAGGCCAAAATTAGGTCACTCCAAAGCCTTCACCTTTCCAGGCAGAACAAACCCACTTCTCTTAGTCTTTCTCATAGGAGAGGTGCTCCATCTCTCTAATCAGCTTGGTGGCCCTCCTCTTGACTCACTGCAATAGGTTGATGTCCTTCCTGTGCTGGGGCCCCCAGATGTGGATGCAGTATTCCAGGTGGGGTCTCACCAGAGTGGAGTAGAGGAGCAGAATCCCCTCCATCGACCTGCTGACAGCACTGCTTTTGATGCAGCCCAGGATACGCTGGATTTTCTGGGCTGCAAGCACACAATGCCAGCTCATGTCCAACCTCTCACCCACCAGCACCCCAAAGTCTTTCTCAGCAGGGCTGCTTTCAATCTGTTCTTCCCCCAGCCAATATTGATACCAAAGGCTGCCCCAGCCAAGGTGCAGCACCTTGTACTTGGTCTTGCTAAACGTCATGAGCTTCCCATGGGCCCACTTCTCAAACTTGTCCAGGTCCCTCTGGATGGCAGCCTGTCCTTCAGGTCTGTCAACAAAACCACCAGCTTGGTGCCAGCTGCAATTTGCTGAGGGTGAATTCAATCCATTCATCTATGTCATTAAAGAAGATATTAAATAACAGTGGTCCTAGTATCCAAATCCTCCCCCTGGGTATTTACCACTCCCACCCCATGCAAAAAAACCCCCACAAACAGGAAAAAAAACAGGAGAGAAGGTTTTCCCCTCCCATTTATCATTCAGGTTATGGCCACATCTGCACCTGGTCAGTCTGGGCAAGATAGGAAGAATGAGAGTGATGCTGTTGCAGCATGCCCCTACTCACTTCTCAAATTGCTTCACAGGCAGTGGGGTAAAATTTGAAGAATTTGGCCACCTGAAATCTTTCCTCTAGAAGGCTCACAATCCTCACTTAAAAGTTGGAAAAAGCAAAGGGGTGTAGTTTTGCACTCAAGGTCACAGAAGACATCTGCGAAAGGATATCACAGCCAATCACTCCAATCTCTGCCCTGTTCTGCAGCCATTCTCCTTCATGAGCTGTGTTAAACAGCTCTGTAACAGCATCGGGGAGCCTTGAGAAGCCCTGCAGAGAAGCCCTAGGGAGGAAAGAGTAAATTCAGTGATGCAGAATAAGATAAGGATAACAAGCAGCCTACAAACCTCAACAAAGTGGTCCTTACCCCTGCTCAGCAGCTGAGCCATAGCAGAGCATTTGTGATCCTCACTGCATGGGAACATTTCCGCAGCAGGGAGGTCTGACATGGCCACAGGAGCTGCAGGTTTGTAACCTCTCGAGGAAGCGTTGTAAGTCATGCTCCTGCACATAATCCAACTGGAGAAAAACAGATGTGACAACACTGAAATGAAATCCCAAGGGGGAGAGAGAAATTGGGGAGCTTGTTAAGAATCCCACTGCCATCTGGAAGGCAGGAAGAGGCAGGCATCTGTGAGAAAGTGGCATCTCAGGGGAGAGCCTGGGTGCTTGCAGCTGGCACTGCAAGACGAAAGGATGAGGACTAGCTGATGGGCCTGGCCTGCCCTGGAAATCGGATGGGATGGTGAAAGGAAGGTTGGTTTTCATTTTCACTTCAGGGTATGTAGCAGAATCTAAAATAATCACCTCTGCTGATTGTTGTCCTTGGCAGGAGCAGTAACTTTGTGGCCCAAAGGATTTAACTGAAGATACAAAGGGGGAAATGAAAGCACATTGGGCTCTTGATTTGCTAATAAGAGTCTTTTGTGCTGCTTACTGGTTCAGAGCCATCTCCTAGGTCTTAACCCTTTACTCCTTAGTTGCCATGAAAACATGTTGTCTTCCTTGACTATGCATTTTTTTTCAGAGGTAAGAACCGTTCTTTTTGAGCTTTCGCTAAGCTCCCATCACTGGTGCTAAATCTGGGACATGGAGAGGGAAGAGAAGGCCTATGCCATGGTAACAGATGCCTTTGAATTAGTAACTGGTTTTCTAGTAACTGATATTTTCTGTAATTCAGCCCAATGAACACCAGCTTAACACTGGCCTTCTCTTATGGAAATGAAGGACAAAAGGCTTTTGCTTTTGGTTAGTCATGTAAATCCTCAGATGAAGCCTATTCTACCAGAAGGGTAGTAAAAGGCTGTGCTATAAATAGTGCTGTGTGTTTGGCTGCGCTGAGGCAGAAATGTAAGGTTTCATAGCTCGGATTTAGGACCCTGGTCGTTTCGGAGCCAGGGGCTGACATTTGCCTTTGTGCTTGTGCTCTGATGTCTGTTTTGCTTTCTGAAGCAGTCATTTATTTTAAATCGGTCTGAATACATGTTACATCCTGAGAAAGAATTGAGATCTGGCATAGACAAGTTAACTTGACTGTGTAATCTGGTCCAACTGTTTTTCCATAAAACATGCGGATTTATGGTGTTTTCTATCAGACTCTAGGAAAAAAATACAGGCAAATTCAACAGCATGTAGTGCTGATAGACATAAATATTTTAAGCCCCTGAGAAAGCAGCAATAGGCAGCTCTGCAAAGGATGCAAGCACCATTTCTGCAGTTGCTGCACAGGAGTATTTCTTACTGATTTGAATTAAGCTGTTCAGATCCAGCAGCTCCATAATCAGACACTAAATCTGGCATGACAATGACTGGATATGGTCTAATTGGGAGGATCAAAAACTTAATTAGTTAACAGGGGAAAAAAAGACATCTATAAGCAAAAAAGTAGCAGGAGTGATTTCTTCACTAAAGTATTTCATTTTTGTATGACTTATTATCCATCAGTAAACAAAACCTATTAGTGCAGAACATGAAAGGTAGAAAGTCACAGAAAGACAGATATAGATGCAATATATCCCAATTGTAAAGACAGACCCAGACTAGCTAAATTCTTTTCTCTCTCTATTTTTCCTTAAGAAATACTCAGAACAATCCTGCTGATTGTTGTTTTCAACATTTTTCTGATCCTCCATGTTACTTTAGGAGAACAGATTATTTTTTCATGTCCACTTTAGATTGTGGTCAGTATCCTCACAGCCATAATCAAAAGGAGGTTTTACATTACTCATATTTACTAGGACACATTTGTCTTTATTTATTCAAACGTATTTTGTTGCAAAATTCATCTTTATAGGTGAACAAATGGAGCTGGGTAGGAATGGAATAGATTTGCTTTACATGACATACAGATTAAGCATAAATTCTGTCCTTAAAATAGTGTTTTGTCATAGGATTTTTGTTTTCTTTGCATTCTGCATGTCATGTCACCCTGCGTGTTCCCAGCTCCATGCAAGGAGCTCAGCACCATTTGTTCCCACGCTGTGGTAGCCTACAGCTGAATATGTTCTAGAAGCACGTTTAGCCACAGAGGTGCCCTGGAGGCAACCATCTCCCTGTGAAGCAAAAG
The DNA here is from genome assembly GCF_025592945.1 of Manacus candei. Classification (NCBI taxonomy): domain Eukaryota; kingdom Metazoa; phylum Chordata; class Aves; order Passeriformes; family Pipridae; genus Manacus; species Manacus candei. The sequence goes on along the minus strand of NW_026138062.1, from coordinate 35,058,209 downwards.
AGGACACTGCTGCCCTCAAGGCTTCTGGCTGCCCCAGGTTTCACTGCCTCAACCTCTCCCACCACCTCCAAGATTCTACCCAGTCAACCTCTGCTCATTCAAGACCTTTACTCAGAGGATCTTTACTCAAGTCTCTTCTCTGTCCAAGGGACTTATGAGTTTCAAGTGACACCAACAGAGAAGGCTGATGAGGCCAGAGGAAGGGCCTGTCCATGAGTCCCACCACAACACATGGGAGAGCAGATCCAGCCATGTGATGCTTTTGAGCCTGCCTGGTGCAAGAGCTTAAGTGATAGCAAAATTTCATCATAAAACCTCAGACCACAAGTTTTGAGCAAGACCACAATTAGGTGCAGCTGATTTTGTGGATACAACTTTAAAATGTGGCATCTGCAGGCTTCTGTGAGTTGAGAAAGGAAGCAGTGGAAAAGGGACTCGGACCTCCCCGATCCAGGACGGTGCTCTGTCAGAAGGCACAAGCCCTCTCTCCCCTCTCTGATGGCAACCCTTGGCTCCAGGTCACCTCTCACTGGAGCTCACACAGGAGTGCTGCACAGAGCCACTTTGTGAAGGTACTTTGCATAAGGACACAGCGTCAGCATGGGTCATTTGTTAGTCTTTGGAGTAGCTGTGGGGAGTTGTACTTAAGTGACTCTTTGCATTTAAGCTGGCAAAAATATACATATTGTTCAAGGACAAGTCTCCTTCATTAGTCAGAACAGGAGACTTCCTGCTCCCAAGATCTAAGTGAATACCTGATCCAAGTGCTAAGGGTCTTTGCAGAGCAAAAAGAGTGATGTGTCATTAGAGATGAAGCAGGTTCTTGGTCCTCAGCTGCCATAGCAGCACCCATGGCTGCTGAAATAACCCTTTGAAGAACCTTTGAGCCTCTTTCCCATCCCCCTCAGGGCACTGTGGAATGGTTTTAATTGGAAGCAGATGTGCAATGTGGTAGGTAGGAGCAACTGGCTGCTCAATGTGAGCTCCTAGTAAACAACTCCTGTACAATCACTTTGAAAGGGAAAAATACCATGATTCAAGGGAAAGGGTTTAAAATGAGGCTAGTACTCACTGATGGTCAGCTGACTGGTCCATTAGACTTGCCAACACTCCTTACCAATTATTTGGAGTCAAGAATATTATCTTCTCTTTGTTGCTTGATAGATTTTGGATGCATCATTCATCTTCAATGAATGGGTCACAGAAAGATTTCCAAGTCATCACTTCCATTGCAAACACTTTTCCAGTAAGGTGGCCATGAAAGTCATAGAGATGTACCATAAGGTGTGACTGATTTTGGTTTGAATTAGGGAGGAACTTTTAGCTCAATATTAGAAACTTCATCTTGATTTCAAAAGGAATATTTGGGCTAAGTCTGGTTTCAGGAGATTTTTCAATTTTTTTCTGTCACAGTGGATGTGTCAGATTACTGTCATCTAGTTTTGTGGAAGGTGGTGACAGCTGCATCACACATCTACAATTATCAAGATTCATAAGTTGTTGTACATCTGCCCTGCACTTCACTGAAACCCCTCTGTCCCCCAGAATCCCAGCAGCTATACTTGGACACAAATAATCACTAGGCAATCTTCTGTGGCAGAAAATTTAAACTATAACTCCTCTGCTTTCAGATGCATAGGATAAACAACATGAACATGCAATATGGGACACAGGCTGAGAAAGCCTGAATCTAAAACTGCTTGTGCATTAAATCACTGGGAAAAAAACCTTTCTTCAGCCTCATTCCAGCTACTGGAAAGAGGAGTTACGCTTTTGTGAACATAGGATCAATTTATACTGTGTCACCATGTCCTGCTCCTTACTAGCATTAATGAGCTTTTCATACCTTTTGTTTTGTTATTGCCTGAAAACTACTGAGGAGATTTTATTCCAGTACTTACTCTGGCAGGTTCAGTATCTTCCATGGGAGAACCCTTAGCAAGGCGGTGCTACTTAGCTAAGCAAAATAAATAAACTTAAGGATTAAAACTTGACTGATGCGAATACTTCACGTGTTTTCTAAATGCAAGAAATTTAGAGAGAGTTGCAAAACAGAGGTTCTTCTAAATGAAATGTTCATTTCATAGTTATAGCAATGAAGTTCCAGTTTTAAAGGTGGGAAATGTAGCTTACAGCAGACTGTGTTTTCTGGCTGTCACACCAAAACTGCAACTCCAAAGTCAATTTGTGTCAAGAGAACCAGCTTCCCTGCTGGCTTCCCAACTGGGAGAAGCAGGAAACAAAACCGATTTAAAAAAACAGAACGAAGCTCAGTCCATTTCATTGTCTAAGTTGTTTAAAGGGAAAGAAAAACCAAAACCAAACAAAAACTACATGCTGATGAAATGGAAGACCAGAAGACCAAAACTCTCATTTCTGAAAGCCCCCCTTTAAGTAACAAATTTAGTCTGGTTATTCTATGATGTTATTAGTAGAATTGCTAAAGGCATGTCTACATAAAAATCAAAGTGCACACGAGCCCAAATATTCTCTTTTATGGTATTTTGGTGACATAATTTCCTAATGTCTTGCTTTCAAAAGCCTAGTATTTTCCAGCACACTGAATAGACTGGCTCCATCTCTAGCTCAAACATCAAAAAGTAACCTTCACATTCATCAATGAAAAGTGACAACTGGTTTTATTAACTGTATTCATTATAACACATGACAGTGGGAATATTTTTCACTGTTAAGATTTTTGAATGGAAGAAAAGTGCAGTTAGTCTGAGTTCCTTACATTCATTAGAAGCAAGACTATTGAAACCATCAACATTTACAATGACACATAAGCAAACACCAGAATCAGTGCCAATAAATACACAGAGTACCAAAATAAATATTTACAGAATTAAAAATATAGTAAACACTGATTAGTATATCCTTGTGAACTGCCAGGGAAGAAAGACATCTATTGCTATCAGTTAAGTTGTAAATACATTAAGAATACAGTGATTCGAGGAGACACATACTCATCAAAGTTTGTAGAAGTGGAAAGGAGCAGAGTGTGTCTAACAGTCTCTGTTATAAAAACACCCCCCCCCGGAATGTTGTGAGCTTTCACTAAGAAAAAGTTGGTGCACACAGACTAGCCAGATTATTACCAAACCTTTTAGATAAGAGGAGAGGAGAGTTCTGGCTTTACTCACTCATTACCTTGAATAGGTCATATGCTACCTTATTGGGGGTGGCTGACACAAAATACGAGGGAAAATTGTAATTAACAGTGATCTGTCAGCTATAACACGTCTTATAGAAACAGGCTAAGTGACTTCTAACAGGACACATACGTCCCTTTCAGCACGTAGGAAACACCAAGAGCATTGGTTTGTCCCATGCAGTGTGGAGCAGTCCCTGCTACCATTTCCTCATGCATACTATGACATTTAAGCAGAATTGGGTAGTCATTAAAGACTGAAGTCATGAAACACTGGATTTATCAAATCTGTATTTTCCACCAACCACATTCATACCTCATCCCCCATTTCAACAGGACCACAAGCTTCAACACTAGAACTTTTCTGAGGCAGATTCTACTAGCAGAGCAAGGAAAATTCAGATGGGATCAAATTATGGAATTTTCACTCAACCTTAATAACAACTGACACCGCTAACAGATCCACTGATTTCAGAGAGAATACTGGTGGAATAAGATATTGTCTAACTGTTACAATTTCACCCATGGCAGAGGATTTACTTTAATTAAAAAAAAAAAAAAAAAAAAAGGAACAGCTTTAGTCTTGCTCTCTCTTTCGAAAAGCAGGATAATGTTGCTTTTATCAAGCCACGTGCCTAGTACTTGATAGTGCTGCTGCACTGTGTGTGCCTAGTACTTGATAGTGCCGCTGCACTGTGTGTGCCACACTCCCTCCCCACTTGTCCTTGGGCTGCAAGGGTGCAGCCAGAGCTCCCCACCCTGCCTAGGGCTTGGGTCTTCACATCTTCCTGGAAAAATGAGGATGGAAGAGCAGTGAGATGCCATGAATCAGTGCTGGGCTACAGAGGATTTGTGGACATTTCTGTGCTGAAACTGTCTTTAGAAACTAAAACACTGGGCACTGCTCAGGTGTTGATGAAAGCAGTCATACTGTAGTCCACTGGCAGGAGCACTGGCTTCAGCACACGCAGAATCACACCAGCTCCTAACCCAGTGTAGCACAGCAATCCAAGCACCAATGCAAGAAAAAAAGGACACAGATTTTACAGGCATATGTATAAATCTCTTTTTCCACAAGGACAAGAAGTTCAGCCCTGGCTTTCATTCCATCTCACAGACACTCTGTCAACCCTCCCACTCCAGCACAGTGCCACCACCCCGGCTTTTCCTGTTGTTGTCCAGCTGGGCTGACACCTGCACATGGTGACAGCCTGCACCTCTCTGCTGGGACCACATGGCAGGGTCAGACAGAAAATGCTCCCAGTAACTGGAGGTGCCTTGCTCCCCCAGTCCACAGGGTGCAGGTGAGTTAGGACACACCTTCCTGTCTGCTGCCATTAACCAATATTTTAAGAACAGGCTTAATTCAAAGCAGATTTAGCCAATTTTCTTCTATGAGCACATTATGTTCAAAGCTCCCAATGCATCTGCATAAAAAGCCCACGGAAACAACCCGATACCGATTTAGCAACTGTTTTGATGCAACATCATCCAAAATAATAAAAATCTGTTAAAGATCTTACCATTCCGTCCCTACATACTGGTCCCCCTAACAACATATATTAAAAATGTGGCTGTGAAATAGTTAATGGGAGGCTTCATTAGTTACCATATCAAAACCACAAACAATAACAAAATAAGCAGGAGGTTTAGAACTGTAGAAAGGATCTGGTCCTGTTCTTGCCATCAAGAGTTAAATTAAGGAAGCCAGTGATTGTGTTAGCTGTAATTTAAACATGCTGAGCACTGGAATTATGTGCAGGAGTGCAGCTTGTTAAGATGGAAAAACAATGGACAGACATGTTTTGCATTCAGATCAGTGAAAACACTACCACAGTAATATAAAAGACTGCACAAACACCTGAATAATGCTAATATTTGGGGGAAAAAAGGAAGACTTATTTAAGAAACACTTCCTATTTCCTTAAGATAAGAGATTAAGGACCTTTGCCAGTTCTTACTGGAGTCAGTGGAAGCTCTGCCACAGCAGAACTGGACCTTGGAATGAGATTGTCATGTTGGCAAATGACCATTTTCTAACTTTGTGGCCATAGCTGGTTTAGCTTTTATTGCAGACCATTGCTTGGAGCTGATGTCAAAGTAGATAAAGCAATCTTCTTCTTTTAGCCATTGCTACAAGAAGCCTTTCAGACTAGCAGTTGAATCTCCTTACCCTATGAGGTACATAACCTTTTCCTCTCTCCACTACAACTTTGGCTCTATTTATTTAAGTATGTACAGAAAGGAAAAAGGAAAGCAGTTCTTATCAAAGATAAAGAAAATCCAGGCACAGACTCCATAACAAACAGCTCCTGGGCTTTCCTACAAGAGTGACATGCTTCCCTGACAGATTTGCTAAATTGTCCACAACAGGAAAGTGGAGGGATGCATTCCATGCTGTGCAAAATATCACTCAACATCCTCACCCATGTGTATGAGATCACACAGCAGAGATCTCCATTTTAAATATTTTTGCAGCTTATTCTGAGGGGAATTTAATTTTTTTTCAAGACCAAGAAGTAGAAGCAAAGATCTCCTGAAGAACACACTGACAGCAGCTCCTCTTTTCTAGTGCTGGAAGGCTAGATCAAAAATCTCAGTTTCCCAAGCAACTGCAGTATGGCTGAAAGGGAAAGAGAGATATAGAAGGAAAAAAGAAAAAAAGGGTCCTAGGCAATAGTATTCACTGTTTTGGATGGAGAAGTCTTCTAAGGCAAGAAGAGCTTTAACAACCTGCTTTTGCAGGAATAAAGACCCTCACGATGTGGCTCAAGTAGGTATAGCTATTATTCCTTTGCATATGACAAGTTCTTCCATTTCTCTCTACATGAAATGGACGTAGGAAACACCAACTCAGTGCTGACTGTTCCTAGCTGAGATGCTCACAAGGAAGACAAGATGTGAACTAATGAGCTAAAAAAATTCTGTGAGTCAAATTAAAAATAAACTGTCCCCTGAACACAAACAGCAAGACAGATTGAGATACCTCCTGCTCACAGTAAACAGCACGTGGACTCATGACAAGAGAATCCTGTCATCCCATCCCTCCCATCCCTCAATGGAAGGGAGGGATGTTCAGCAGGAACCAGTCCCAGGCCACTGAAGACAGCTGACAGTGTATTTTCAGCACTGAATCTCAGAAGAGTCAATTGTTGTGCAGTTCTGCTCGGACACGTGGGGTTATGTCATTATAATGGGAGCATAAACAAAGGCGTGAAAAAAAAAGGAAAAGCCAAAATAAAACACAAAACCAAACCCTGCAGAAGCTGTCAAGTGTAAACTCTGCCAAGACACATTTCTGCAGTGTCTTTGAGTTGGTGTCAGTTTGTTTTTCCATGACAGAAGCCTCAGCCTTTCATATCAGTAGCTATGAAAACACATTTTCAGGCCACCTTGCCTGGAGTCCCCCGTTGTGGCTGTTGGATAACCATCTGTCTTGTAAGTGGCTATTGTTACTGTGATCTGTCTCTTTTGTACCATTATCTTGCTCAAAAGCCTTTTCGGAAAGGAGTCCATTAGAGCAGGGAAAGAAAAACCTCGGTGCATGGCCATGCCGCAGAATCAATGGCTCCCTTTGATCTGCAAGCTCAGTCAGTACTAAAAATTTAAGAAACAACAAGGTTTTGCTTTGCTAAGCAAAGCCTGTTAATTTGGCTCATCTGCACTCATAGTATCTTACTGAAAATGCCATCTGTATCAGATGTTTTAAGACTTTGGTGCAATATTCACTTAGCTTAGATAAATAATTTAGTAAGAGTCATTAAAAAATAATCAGTGAATTAATTTTCATAGTGTACATCTATGCGTGTAATTTTTAAAATCCAGTCCTCTACTACCCTGAATGACGGTAGTGAGAATATTCACAGTGGATGAAGAAAATGCTGGTGATTGATGGAATAAGACTGAACATAGATTTTTCTTATTTTAGTCATAGAATTTCTTCTGAAATCTATTATATGTAGTTGAGTCCTATTACTGGCAAGAGCAAAATGCATATGCACTACATGGAAAATAAGACCTTTTATGTCTGTTGCAGGCCACACATATAGTACAGAAACTTAGCTCCTATCATGACAAAAGAAGTCCACAAAAACATCATTTCATGCTACCGAAGGGAAATCTTCTGTGCTGATATAAAGGGCGGGAATGTATACCACTGAAATCACTGTAGCTAGCTATAAAACACTACGCAATATATAGAAAAACTCTAGGAATATATAAAATTTACCAGTAGAGACCTGAAAGTGCAAAGAGTACACATAACTAAATACTGAGTCCTGATCTATAAAATCCTTTATGAACGGCATACAGCTGTTAATTACAAAGCATCATTCAGACCACCAAATAACAAATAAAACAAATTTTAAAAAGTATTGTTTAAGAAAATCAAAACAACGACAGCATTGGGAATGTGATCTTTGGGACTCAGAACACCATTTCTACCTCAATTCCTACCAAAGCCAAGAAAAATATATGCTTGAACGGGGTAACATAAATAAGAATGCAAGCCACAACAGAATGCCTCAGGACTATTGCCTCTTTTTGTCTCAGCCTTTAAATCCAGGAAGCCATTAACTGTTTGTTCTTAGGCATCTCACAGTATTTTACGGGGATCTTTCAGGAATTAAATACAGGTCTAAAGAAAGCCTTTGAACCTCCTTCCCATGATTGTTTTAGGCATTGTGTGGAGTTATACAAATATATTTGTGTGAAAATTGAAAGCCCTAGTAAATATTAGATTTTCTATTACCTTTTTGAAATAAAGAACATAGATGGCTTAAAGACAAAAGTGAATTTTATAAGTACAAAGTTAATTTGAACATTGAATTTTGTCTTTACTCTCACATAACCATTACCCTGAATCAAACGTCAGTATGCCACAATGATTCAAAATACTGACGCTCTACTACCAGCTACTTTCCTGTTTTCCTTTTAAGGATATGATTGTCCTTAAAATATGTACATAGCAAGCAGCCAAACAAACCACCAAGAGATTTGCAAAATGTACTTACACTGGGTATGCAATAGAAAGCTTGAGAGAGCGACTGGGGAGCACCTGGCATCGGCAGGCAGGGCGGCCGCCCTCCCACCCACGCTCGACTGCCAGTCCAGGGCTCCTCGCTCCAGGGGTTAGCACCGTGGGGGGAAGCCGCCCACCAGCATGCAGAGGATGGAGGAAAAACATGGCAGAAAACAAAGGAGAGAGAGAAAAATGAAGGGAAGACAAAGCATTTTAATGATGGTTCGTGTTAATGGTTCCGTGAGAGGGAGTTAGTCTAGTGTCATATTGGTTTCTCAATACAGACATGCCACAACGCGAACAAAAAACATATATGATGAATAATTTGCCACACACAAGTCCTGTACAGACGACAGCTGGTATCTCCTAGTGGTTTTAAAGATGCACCACTCCTACTACCTGTACTCACTGCTTCCAATTTTTATGGTACTACCCCCACATCCTCCCTCCCTCTCAACTTCCAGTACCCAATAGAATCTTTCAGCACAATTTGTCCTTAGAACAAAATGGGGAACTAGGATTTTTCCGCAGAGTTGTCATGCAAGGAAAGATGTGTCCCTTACAGTCGAGCAAAAACAAAAGAACAGAAAAAGGAATGTTAGATTTAGGGCTGAGGAGTGGGATAATATTCCATGTTCTGTACATACGTCCTTTTGAGGGTATTTCAGCTTTAACTTTCTAAAATGCACAAGCAGAGTCAGGCCAAATGCAAATCCCTTTCTCAGGCGAAGGAAACCATCGCCAGCACGTTTGGAGACAGATCCCCTGAGCCTGTGCGTGGGAGCGGGCACGCATGGCTGTGCTCACATGAGCATGGTGCACATACCCTGGGAGGAGGTGCGTGTGACTACACATGCATATGTACAACACGACTGCGTGGGGAGGCAGAGAGGAAACCACACACGTACACATAAGAAAGAAAGCATATAAAATAATCTTCCTTGAAGTGTATTAAGGTTCTTTCTCAAACCATGAAAACAGGGACTGGTCAGGAAAAACTAACACTTTCACTGGCGTGTTGCAACTCGGTATTAAATCCTGCAGCAATTTCAGGACTAGATGCCAATTTTACCTTTGTGACTCTAAGGTCATTTCCCCAGTGAACCATGAATCACACATATACATATATACAATTCTTACTATGGTATATCCTGGCTTTTTATGGTTTGCCTATAACCTTAATATCCTTCAAATGTATATTCTGTATATTTATTTTCCTTTTTTTCTTTTGTTTTTAGAGACAATAAAACCAACTGCTATGTAAGATCAGACCCATTAGCTTCAGTGATGTGAATTTAGGATTCTCTGCATAATATAGACATGTATATTTTTAAAATGTATATTATTTTTTAGATACACTGGAGCATATATTTTATATTAAATGTGGTCTGATGATTAAATATGTATATCAAAATATTTTGTAAATACATAACATTTACCTTTAAACTTCAGTGAATTTTGGAGTTTTTTCAGTGTATCATAAAAATATGTCCTCAGGCACATTAAAACCCTATTAAATTTCTTTAAAATGTTGCCAATGCCCATGTACAGTAGCCACTATTTAAAAATGTCCTGGCCATTAATACATTTCTCATAAGATACAAGCTCATCAGACCATTTTATGCACCACTAGCTTACCATATTTTCTTTCTCTCTCTTAAAGTAAAATTATTCTGACATTATTAAGAATGAAAATAAAAGCAACAAGAACCCAAACTTTCTTTAAATAGTCAAAAACTAATTTTATATATTTTAAAAAATAATACTTAAAAAACACATTTCTTTGCTGGGTTCCTTCTCTGTAAGGTTTAAGCCCAGAGCAACTGTGTCTAAACCCCTGAAAATAGAGGTTTGCAGTGGCAGTGCTGTCAGAACCTCAGCTCTGAGCCATGGAATGTGCCACTAGGATAAAATCAGCACTTCAGACTTACTTATCTGGGGATGCATGAGCCCATACAAACCAGAGTTTTGCTCTAATTTAAGGTACTTACACAAAGTTCTATCATTTTAGAACTGTAAAATTATCTACCTATAAAAACTAACTTTTGCTTAAACTCTAGATAATAAGGACGGGTGACTTTTTTTTTTCCATAAAAAATCTGTAGCATTGAGTAAATCTGCTAAAACATGTATATATTTACACATGGCGAAAGTTATTGTATAAATGTGGACAGTGTGTATATATTGGCATTTAGTAAAATGTTTCCCTGAACCTGATTGTATGCATTATCTGACAAGTATTGATGTAAACATCTGAATCTATGTCAGGTGTGTCTGTTACCCATTTACATTAGACCAGATCAAAACCAACCAGAGAGACAGACAAACAAAAATACGTTTTCCTGTTAGACAAGTCCACCTAACTCCTTAGTTAGCTCCTGCACACAAGTCAATCAAGTCTGCTGCTGAGCAGTGCTCTCGTTCCTACAGCAGGTAAAATACCTGTTAGGTTGGTTGTTTTTTGCTTGGCATTTTTTTCCAACATCTGGTAGAGCAAACATCATTTTCAGAGCCAGGCACCCACCCTTCACTCCTCCCCCAGAAATGATTAAAAGATAAGTGTATTGAAGAACCTCTCATGTTGCTCCTTTTTGTAACTTTGTTCCTTTGAAGAACTCATGATACTGCTTTGCAGATGGTCATTTAGGCTCATAATCCAAGTCCTACATCCAGAAAGGTGTGTAAAAATGAACCTCCCCAGAGTTTAGTGTTGCAGAAAAAAGATACAAATGTAAAAAAAAGTGCTCAAAAAGAAGTTGACTTTTTATATTTAGCCAAACAGTCCAGTAAGAAGAGATTCAGAAGTGCAGGCCCACGGAGTACAGTGAAGGAAGCCTTTTAGGTGCCTTTCTTCAGGTGACGCAAAACTAATTCATTATCTGTGGTCCCGTATGCAGACTTTCACATATTGACCTCGTTGTCTGTCTTTGTCTCCACCTCTTACACAACTACTTTTTGGCACTGTCCTGGTGCGTGGTAGCTTTCACTGTTGTCCCTGCTACGCCCCTGTTACTGACCCGGCGTACCAGTACTTTAGAGACAGGGATTTTTGTTCTGTGCATCTCGCTCTTGGCCAGGTGATGGTGTGCCACGTGATGGCTGTTACTGGCGTCTGCTCCATGGCTGGCAGGATGCGAGGAGAGGTGTTTAATGCTGATGGGTATCTTGGAGTCCTTCGCTGTGCTTGAGGGTGTTTTCAGTGAGCTCGTGGTTGTTATCGGCGACACGGGTTTGGAGCGTGGCACGCTGGTGACTTCTTCGTTTGTAGGCCCCACTGGTGGGTTCTCATCCGGCTCGGCATAGAGGTCATAGAGAGCATCCCCACTGTAGCTGTCCCTGGGAATGGTTTCCTTCTGGATGCTTGTGGAACCATCTTCCTCGGGACCAGGGGTGGTGGAATCCCAGTAGCCCTCGTCACTGTTTGGGATGCCTTCGTGTTGCTCCTTCTCTCTCCCCTTCTGCTCCTCTTTGTGGTTGACGTGTATGGCAATCTGGTGGAGGTCACCACGCTTCACCACCACCCTATTCTGGGCCCCTTCGGTACCTCGGTTTTCCTTCAACTCCTCAGGCTTCTTTGTCCCTCCTCCACTTCCTCCTCCTTCTGCCTGAGTCTCGTCTTTCTGTGACAGCATATCCCAGAACTCCTGCAGGCAGGTGTCATCCACCTGGTCCGGGCTGGCCATCTCCTCCCCTCCTCCCTGGTAGGCCACCATGGTGGGGTGCTTCTTGGCGGCACCCAGCTTGCCGGCCACGGGGGTGCTCTTCTCGCAGACGCCACTCCCGCCGCCCACATCCTCCTCGTGGTCCGCAATAATATCTCCGCAGCCTGTAAGAGAGTCAAAGCTTTTCAGTGAAGTCACGTCAGCAAACATCAAACAAATACGATCAATCGACTGCTCTGAGGGTGGATCAACAGAGGAAGGGTCAGGGGCAGCTGCCGTCTCTTGACCGCTATCACAGTGAGGTTCAACAGGGGGGATAGTCGTTATTGGAATTTCACCTGTTATCGCCGCATCCTTCGCAGTCCCAACCTCTACGGCGCCTGGCTCCGGTCGCTCGCGGCTGAGCTCCTCGAGTCGCCGCACGGCGGCGGCGGGGGCCGGCTCCTCTCGGTGCGGGGGGCTGCTGGCCCGGGGCTCCCCGCCGCCTGCTTCGGGCTCCTCAGCCTCGGCGGGCGCCTCGCCGCTGCGCTTCTCCCGCGGCGGCTCCGGCCCCGCGTCTCCCGCGCCGTTCGGGGTCTCAGACAAAGGTTTCGGCGTCTCCTCCTTGATGCACTCCAGGCTGGCGGTCAGGGACCCCGGCATGATAAGGCCGGACGGGATGTCCGAGGTTTCCCCCCTCTCCTCCTTGCCGTTTTTGTCCTTTTTGTGCCACCGCATGCTGCTGAAGATCCCCTTCAGCCCCTTCTTTTGTCTGCCGCCAGCGCGGGGCTCCGCGCCCTCCGCCTGCCTGCCGTTCTTCCTCAGCAGCGAGAAGAAGCTGTGCGACTTGGCCACCGCGCTGCCGGCGGGGCCGGCGGGGCCGCCGAGGCTGCCGGCCGGTCGCTCCTGCGCCTCCCGACCCTGTGGGTCGCCGCCGACCGGTTCCTCCTTCTTGCTGCTCTCCAGCACGGCGTCGGCCAAGCCGTCGTGCGTCCGGCTCCGCACCATCCCCGGCTTGCCGGCGCCCTTCCCCTCCCCGCCTCTGCTGCGCACCCCGAAGATGCTCGGCATGGTGCCCCCGGACTTCCTCCTCCTGAATAGCTTGAAGGCAGTTTTGTTAATCCTCCCCGACGGCTGCTCGGTGGCCGGGGGCTCGGCACAGTCGCAGTGCGAGTCCATGTCTGCCGCTGCCGCCGCCGCCGCGGCTTCCCCTCCGCCGCGGAGCGCGGTGCGATCCCTCACTGACAGCCCCGCCGCCGCCGCCGCCGCCGCCCGCCCGTCTCCATGGCAACAGGGAGGAGGGAGGGAGGGAGGGGGATAAGCCGCTTTCCCTCCGCCGCCGCGGGCCCGATCCAGGCGGCCACCGCCGCCCGCTCCGAGCCGATACGAGCCGAGCCGACCTGCGCCGCCGCAGCACCGCCGGCAGCGCCCCCGCCACGCCCGCCCCGCGGGCCTTACATAACGCGGCCCCTGCCCACTGCCTCACGCCGCCTCCCCCTCGCACGGCCAGGCTCGCGGGTGCCCTGGGAGGGTGCCGCGCCCGGGCGGGCAGGGCTCAGCTTTTATTTATGAGAGCGTTTTGCATCGCCGCTGTGTCCTCCCGGCACAGTCCCTCCGCGCCCCGGACCGCGGGCGTTGCGTGGCTGAGGCCGTGCGCTTCTGCGGCGCAGCGAAGCACCCGCAGCGCCGAGAGGAAAAGGGGCCGGTGGGGCTGCGGGTGGTGACAGTCTGCAGGTACCAGTGCACCACACGGCAGGAACAGACGGGTGGGAACATGGGACACCCAGGCGGAACCCGGACGTAAATACCCCCGGGGGCAGAGGCAAAGGATGCCAAGTTCACCCCCCTCCCTTACTTCCCCATCTCCCACCTCACCAGGCTGACTCGCGCCATCCCTCTGTCCCTGTTTCTCCCCAGTGCCCCGAGGCCGCATGTCCCCACTGCCCTCGGCCAGCGGGGAGCAGTGGTACAAGCTGGGGCACAGCCCAGCCCTCACCCCATTCGCCTCCCCTGCCGTGGAGGGGAAGGGGGGTGGCAGCCCCTACGCAAACCTTTTCCCAGACCCTGTATCCACTGCCCAGTCATGGCACCCAAATCATGCCCATGGCGAATTGCCAGGGATGATGACCAGTAGTCCAAGGGTAGCTGGTGTCACCCTGATCACAAAATTTGTTAATCCTCATTAGCTGCAAATCTATCTCAGGTGCAAACAGAATAGGAATGGAATGGAATGGAATGGAATAGAATAGAATAGAATAGAATAGAATAGAATAGAATAGAATAGAATAGAATAGAATAGAATAGAATAGAGCAAAACAGTTGGAAGGGACCTCTAACAATCATTTAGTCCAACTGCCTGACCACTTCAGGGCAGACCAAAAGTTAAAGCATGTTATTAGGGACATTGTCCAAATGCCTCTTCACTGACAGCATCTACCACCTCTCTAGGAAGCCTGTTCACCTGTTTGACCACCCTTTTGATAAAGAACTCCTTCCTCTAAACTCTGAACCTCTCCTGGCAAAGCTTTGAATCATTCCCACGCATCCTGTCACTGGATACCAAGAAGAAGAGCTCAATGCTTCCTCTCCACTTCCCCTTCTCAGGAAGCTGTGGAGAGCAATGAGGTCACTTCTTAGTCTCCTTTTCTCCAAACTAGACAAACCTGACCAGTCAGTAAAAGGTTTTGCCATTGACTTCACTGGTTGGAAAAATTAGTTGTGGCTTTTTTTTTTTTTAACATCATCAGACATTCATTACATTCTCCCACGAGAGCAGGTTGAATTATCTGTTGTGAATAATTTATCCAGTGAATTTAGTCCTGTTCATGTATAAAGAGTGCCATTTGCATTCAGAATTACAAGTGTTCAATAAGAGCAATATGAGCACATCATTCAACTTGCATGTCTTTCCTGCCTTCTGCAAGAGACAGAGGGAAGGACAGATGAGGCAGAAGCCAAGATATTGGCTGGAAGAGGAGGAGTGAGTTACGTTTTACAGAGTGGAGTTCATAAACATGCCTAGCATCCAGAAGCCATCGGGACAACCATGACCAATAGATGTAAGTTGCTCACCTTGAGTGTGCCTCCATCAATTGTTCCATGTCATGAGTTCCCCCATTACTTGATCATATTTCTGCTCTTTAAACAGCTGAAGGAAATTTGATAAAAAAAGTGAAAACACCAAATGCTCTTGAGCAAATGCAAATACACAGAGCCAGGTGTCCTTTCAAAATTTGAAAGAACAAAGTCTGATCATGTATCTTGAAAAAAAAGTGGGAAAAATGCTAATGAGTAGAACTGGGTCACATGGCTGAACTTACCAATTTTTGCACTTTCCTACTGGTGCTTTGCTACATTTCACCAATCCTTTATATTTCACAAGTTCTCCTTACTAGTGTTGAATCCAATGGAAGGAGATAGAGAGATACAAAAGGCAGAGTCGAGCTGGCTTAAAGCTTCACAGCTGTACAGAACAGACAAATTACTACATCTTCTTTCTTTTTGTGTCAATATCTGTGGTGATATGGTGGTGAACATATGATGGTGGAGTTTCAGCTTGTTTTTCAGTCAACCTAAAATCCAACTGTCAATGGAGGAAAGCGACTTGAGGTCAACCTGAAATTACTGCTTGGGAAATGTTTTGACAAATTAATTTTTTTTCTGCACATTTGGGTTCAATCCTTATTGCACTTTAAAAGTATTATTTAAATAACCTTGAAGTACCTCTGGAAATGGATAGTCATTCTAAAATGAAAGGTTAAAGCACTGAATTTTAAAAGTGACAAATTAAATATTCCCATTTTTTCGTTTATCTTTTATTATTTTGATTTAACCTGAAGATAGCTATGGATTCATCATGAATTCACTTAGTCCCCTGAATTATGGTAGGGATTTCTTTATGGCTTCCCTTCGTCTCTGTAGGTCTAAAATCGAACTCTGCTTCTGACAGGGAAAAGTGTCATAACTCTGTCTGCCTGGCAAGGGGGAAGACAGACTGACAAACACCTTGCAAAGTGGAAGCAAATGGGCAACTCTAATTTAAAAGCACACAGAGACTCCACAGCCATCAGGGAGCTCCTGGTGACATGCAGACAAGGGGCAACTGAGCAGCTGTGGTAGGAGAGCTGTTCCTACTGAATCCCCAGAGCATGACTTGGCCTGAGGGGCATCTGACATGGTGGAAGAGATCCCATGCTGAGCTGCATGGCACAGCCACACCAGCAGGTTTATTCCAGCTGAAGGGGATATGGAAGAAGCTCTGTGGAAGAAATGTTCTCCAAGGTAGCTTTTTTTTCATGTTTAGACTGAGCATGAATGAAGAAAACCAGACAAGAAACGCTATATAACAAAATTATTCAAAAAGGGTAATTTAAAAAGTGTAGCATTTATAGGTACACATTTTTTAAAAAAGAAATTAAGGACTTTGAGGTGGAATCTATTCTCTCCTTGTTCCCTGGACATACCCTACAGCTATTTTGGGCTGCTTGCTGAAGCTTACTGTCACAGCCTGCTGGTCCAGCTCTCAGCCTTGGTTCCACCACTGACCTGTGCTGTGATACTCAGGAAGCCAGGGCTTTGCTTCATTTCAACAGAGGGTGCCTTCTCCAGTGACCCACAGGCACCACAGTCTTGTCCCAGCCTTACTCCCTACAGAGTGCCAGAGCCGCAGGGGCACCCCCTGCAGCTGGAGCCATCAGGTGAAACAGCATCAGCATAGCAGTAATTACAAAGCAGCTGCAGAGACTCACCCTGCTTCTCCCCAGTGATTATACTGGGCAGACACTGTCAGATCCCCCAGAAACTGCGGTCTGTGGCCCAGAATGAATACTGAATAGCATCCTAGGATTCACCAAGTATGAATTAGTGATGGGGGTTACAGCTAGGAAACAATTTTGTCCCTCATTTTGACAGAAGCCCCATTTTTTTGGTATTTCAAGGCTGCCTCACATGCTGAATGGGAGCACTGAGCGCAGGGCGATAGGACAGAGCTGTTTGAACATCTCTGCGGGAGTTTTTCAGTTCATGCTTCATTTCTGTATAGGTTTAGTGACTCCAGAGAGTCAGGAGCATCTGTCTCAATGTAATACCCAGGATATGCTCAGTTTTAAGCCAGAGTTTACCCATTTTTTTGCTGAAGTTCTTTACCTTTTTTTTTTTGTTAGCATTCTCCATAATTGTGTTTCAACCATCACATATACTATAGAATCATAGAATTGTTTAGGTTAGAAAAGACCTTTAAGATCATTGAGTGCCACTGTTAGTTGTACATATGTATATATAATTCATGGGACTCGAAGAGGCTCCATCAATTTAAAACTTGTAGGTCCTCCTAACGAGAAGCAGTGAATCACAGAAAGTGAATTGCAATGCTTTGGCCGGCACAGTGCCTGCATCCGGGCCCCAGCTGGTGATGGGAGAAAGTCAGAAGGCTTTTAAAAAGCCCTAGATAATTTCCACGTCAGGGTCTAGAAGTTAAGGATGAGTGCAGGGAGGCCCAGAGCAATAAGATGTTAGTAGGGAAAACGAGCTTACTACCTGAAAAATTCCTTTGAACACAGCAGTTTCTTTTTACATGATTAGGTGTGTTACTGCACAGATAAACTCTTCAATGCATTACAATAGCAGAAAATGGAAGAGATGCTGTTTCCTGGATTACAAAATCAATGGGCTCATTAGGGAAGACATAAGCACTGTCAGATGTCTGCTGATACCTTAAAATCTGCTTAGGGAGTGATTGGGACTAGAAAAAAAGAACAGTTAAAACTGGCAAAAAAAATTCAGAAAAAGAAATGGAAAATTAAAGAATCCCTCTTATTTTCCATGTGAGCCTTCTTGCTGTAACACGTATCAGTGGCAAGTACCTGCTCATACAGCTACAGGGGAAAAATGTCTGGGTTTCTAACATTTGCCACTCATTTGCATTTGTCTCCCAACAGATCCATGTCCTCTAAAACTGAATATTTCCTTCCTACCTCTCCAGTCCATGCGGCAGCACCTAGGACCTCTTTGGGACCACTTACTTTGTTACTCCTGCCTTTGTTTTCCCAGATCAGACCATTTTCCACATCCTTTTCTGCAAACCAAACTTTCTCCAGCTGCAGAGGCATAAAGAGCGTAGATGTGCAGTTCAGCATATCCATTGCCTGGCCAACCCTTACTCAGAGACAGCTCAAATTTGGAGATGTCTCAGGGAAAAACTTCTTAAAGGAATCTAAAAAATGCAATATATGGAAGGAAGAATAAAGAGTGGCAAGTAGAAGATGAAGGATAAAGTGAATTTCCTATGCTCTATCAGACTGTCATCTCCACACAGGCTTCATGCTCACCAGAAACTGCCTGGTTAACATATGAAAAACTGTCACTGGGAAAATGTACTGGGAAAAAATCAGTGCAATGTACAAAGTTCATCATGACTGGGAGATGTCCATGTCCCTGTAAAATATCTCCCTTCTCCTGGGAGATAATAAACTGTCATTACTGTGTTTCATTGGCTGAAGAGCTGCAGTACTGGGAAGTGTTCAGTGAGCAGAACAAGACCTATTTCTCAAAATAGAGACCTGAACTCTATTTTCAGAAAATTACGTTAGAACTCCACAAACTTATAGAATTTCAAAGTGCCTGCTGCAAAACTATGTAACTTAAGTAACCAGCATGTCCTCTAAACCTAAGAAATCACACAAACAAGTGCTGGGGTTCAGATTCTTGAACAGGTAAACAATCATGACCTTTTGCAGCATAAATATGGAGGAAAGAAAAAGTCAGCCGCTAACTTTTCACATGTTTAAACACTGGTCCAGTCTAGCTAAATGGGAAGAAGTCTCATTTCATGAGCCTGGAAGACTGTGTGTTAGACCTGAGACCTTCTAGTGAGCACTTAAGTGGAAGAACACTTCTTGTTCTCACTAATAATATCCTTGGAGCAAAGGCCAACAACTTCTTTGAATGTGAAAGGAATCCTGTGGGCACTGTGAGGTTTTCTCTTGTTACTGTCACTCAGCCTCAGCATCCCTCCTGGGTGCAATTTTATTGAGAAATAAAAAACAGTTCCAAAACCATTGAATGTTCAGGTGGAGCAAACCAATCATGGGGTTTCTGAAATCAAGTCAACAATCTCAGGTGAGGAATGATGAAAATACAGTAGTTCGTCCAAGATTTGGGTAGGGTTTTTTGTTGTTGAAACAACTTTTCTGTATAAATGGGTTTTTTTCTGTATAAATGTTTTGCTGTTTTAAAGAGGAAAATAGGAAAATAACAATAACTCTCCCTAAATGAAGCAAAATGTGAGCTAAACCCCAAAGAAAATTATTGAATGTTTTCCAGTTCAGTCAACAGATTGAAAAAAATCAATCCTCTGCATACTATCTCTGTTATCCAACTGTTCTTCCCAATGCAAAACAAAAGGATTACAGCGAAATAAGGAAGCAACTGAGAAACTGAAAGTGGAAAATAGCCATCATTTGTCTTAAAGCAAAATACAAGCTAAAAATGCAAGCAGTGCATGTAGTCCCCCAAGGGACAGATTTACTTCTAATTAATAATATGTTAGTGCCCTAGCCCTCTGCATTAAAAAAAACAAAACCCTTTAGATTAATCCTGCTGCAACAGTGTAGCCAGAACCTCTAAGAATTAACCCAGTCCAATCCCAGATTTACTTGCACTGTAATTACTGGAAATGTGGAGAGTATATTTTCTTCCATATACTGAATTGAAAAGAGGAAGGTTAAAAGAAAAATAAATCCCATAAATATGGGATTTTTAGGTGGACATACAGACATTCTTCTTAGGATGTTTGCTGCATTCCAGATATAATAAAGACTTAATTTTTATTTCTAATTGTGCTAGTTAAGTTTTTCTACTTCAAAAATAAATTAAAATGAAATCTTGGCTGTGCAGTCTCAGCAGACATTACAGATAACAGGACCACAGTAGGGATGGGTCTTCTCCACTATCTTTAATTAAAAGCCCAAACAAGAGTGTAAGCAGATTAGGGGGACCAGGGGAATACTGGGTCAGAATATGATTTTTGGAGGATGAAGACGCTGTTACTGAGAGGTAAGCATTCAGAAAACTTGCACTGCATAGGGGATGCCTGAGGTTTTTCCTCATCCCTGTACTACCTCAGCCCTTTCCATCAACTTCAGCAGAAATACTTCTGAGTAGTGTTAGTGAATGTCAAAGTCAGAAACAGAGCCTCCCTAAATAGGATTCCTATATAGATGTGATCATATTACTTATGCTTTTTTTTTTTATTAGTAGGAAATACTTCTCCAATTTGCCAGCAAAGCTACTGTGAGATTCAGCTGCTGCAGATAAATAATAATAAAAAAAGTCCTTTCATTACAAATACTGATAGATACATTATTAGTTTGATTTCCGGAGTGCTCTGTCTCGCTTTCCTTCCCTTCCCTCATTTCGCTGAGTATAAAGCAACCAGCCACTAGGTGTAACATCAGTTGGAGGGGCTGAGTGCGAGCACCATGGTAGCATGTGGAAGTCTTCGGGCTCAAGTGAAAGGGCTGAGAGGACAAATGTGAAAAAGACATCTGAGCACATGTGAAATACACAGGCTGCGAGGGAATTACTGAAGAACTTTGGGACCAAATCTGTGCCTTGCAATGTTGTAGGAAAGGAGAGAAAGGATTGTGATTTTTATTATTACAAATTTCCAAAACTAATGACAGAATTCACTGTCACTTTTTTTTCTGAGCCTGAAAACTGCAACTACTCCTGGATGGAAAAAGACAGTCTATATTTTCTGTTTAAAATAGGAAATATCTTCAGCATCTTCCAAATGATGGTTGACTATAAGATGCCATACTAAACTACCCCATGTGTTGTAGACCTGTAGGGACCACTGAATACCATCTGCCTTAAACCAAAGGTTAGGTTTTGTCTCCCCATGCTTTAACCAGCAGCAGGATAAACAGCTGCATCTCAGCTAGTTAGCTTCAATACCCTTTCTCTAATGGGCCAAAAGACAGGTATTCTTATGATGTGCTTTATCTCACCTGTTTTACAGGTCAGCTTAAGGGTGGATGAGGTAAATCTTATCCTAAAAGCTCTGAGCAAATCTTGAATGTTCGGAGAAAAACATCTAAGTTTGCTCAAATCGGCCCCCTCCTTAAATGTTTCAGTACTTGTGGATTTTGTTTCCTCACTTTCCCAAAAATATCAACCAACATTTTTCAGATTTTCCATTTGGAAAAAACATTGTTACACAGAAATAAAACATTTTCCATCATTTTTAATGCAAGCATGGGCATTGCCCAATGTATGTGCATGTGGCAGTGCCTTTTACTTGCACCAGAGGATCTACTAAGATGGTTGTGGGTTTGCAGCACTAGGACTCTGGTCAAAGTTACACCATGAGAAAGGTTTGGAGCAGCCTAGATTTTGGTTGTATTGTCCCTCAGAACTGTGAGAGTTTCTAAAGAATCTGACCCTGCTTGTTCTTTCTAGAAACGATGCCTTGATGCACATCAGTGAACTTGTTAGTTGGAGGCAGTCACAGGAATGCTGGTAGCTTGTAGAGAAGCACACGATTAATTTCCCACTCGGCACTTTCACTGATCTCTTTTTAATATTGGTCTCTGATGCCCTGCTTTCACTAAGGGGCATTGTGTTGTACATGCGACACAAATAACACCAGAGGTTTTTTTCCAAAGGGCTATTTTTGACAAGAGCTGTTGCTTTGATAGCAGATCGCTCGATCAATTCTAACTGAATGTCAGCTAAAGGACAGATTTCAGTTGTCTTTTTTTTCCCTTTTTTTCATCACTAAGAAAAAAGAAGCAGTGGGTGTTGATTTATGACAATGTTACTGAAATATCTAAAGAGTATAGTGCAGTTTAAGAATAGATTAGTACCAAGGGGAATAATCACTTGGACTTCCACTCCTGCTCTTCTTCTTGCTCAGACAAAACAGGTTTCCAGAGGAGTACCATTTGCACAAGGAGCATATAAGAAATGTAGGATTAGGCCCTTTGAGTTGGCTGGTAGGGTACATGGTAGGCACAGCAAGCAACCCCCAGCCCCTTGGGACCTAGAAGGCTCTTCTCAGTGATGTTTCCACACACAATAGCTGGATTCAGCATCTACCAAGGATAACCCACCAAACCAGTGCTGGATCAGGGCCAGGGGCAAGAAAACTGGAAACCAGCAGCACAGGTTTTCCCAGTGTTGTTGGCTAGTTGGGAAAAGCCCATTTCTCTTGATTCTTGGCCAGGGTATATCATCTCCTGCTTCCAGCAAAACCAATGGGAAAACCATGCACCAATGCAAAAGATGTCATATCTATCAAATGGGGCAGTCAAGATCATCCACTCATTTTTGTGGATTTTTTCCATGGAACTTCACAAAAATAGGCTGACAGGTGGTCACAAAGCTCTGCCCGAACTCATGGATTACCA
This sequence comes from Manacus candei, assembly GCF_025592945.1. Lineage (NCBI taxonomy): Eukaryota > Metazoa > Chordata > Aves > Passeriformes > Pipridae > Manacus > Manacus candei. The sequence goes on along the minus strand of NW_026138062.1, from coordinate 35,035,985 downwards.
AGCCAGAAGGAAGCATCTTGTGGCTGTTAGATCTGCAGACTTGGAAGAAACAAGCCAGAGAAAATGACCTGATTTTTTTTTGAAAACACGTGCCTATGGCCTCTCTCTCTTTTGACTTTCTTGCATCATGACACACGTGCGCACACATATGTGCAAATATAAACACACAGAAGTCCCAAAGCATTTTTTTTTCAGAGAGATTACTCTCTTTTTCACACTCTGGTCTTAAACAGGCCTAACAGTTTACTACTCTCTCTCAAAGTAACTCTCTGTATTAATTTTTTTAAGTGTAATCATATCCATGAACTAGTACAGGGGATAAACAGACAGTAAACTGCATCCTTCACTAAAACTTATCTCAGATCAATTGATAATCCCTTGTCAGGATGATTGCTGTCAAAGCCAGGACAAGCAAAGGCATTTTTCATTCCCACCATTGCTGCTGTTGTCTTTTTCTGTCAGCCCAATTAAGCACAGCAAAAAGGAATAGCACCGTATAGGAGCCAGTTTGCCTTAGGATATAAATTGTTGTCTTTTATTTGTCCATAGCCAATGCTGCAAGAGTAACAAAGCGATGCCATAAAACTCAACCACCATGCTAAAAACACAAAGGAGCCATTTTTTCCCCTCCAACTCAAGATGGCATCTAGCCATGCTGCCCCATGGCAGGCTCCAGCTCTCCCTCAGCCTGGCTGATGACAGAGCTGTGCGCAGCCATCCTGTGTTGCCTAGGGCCAGCCCTATGCCCCTGCTGTTGGGCATCAGGGCTCAGCCTCCCTCAGCCTAAGCCCAGCAGAACTGACTCCTTCCCCCCCCCCCCCCCCCCCCGCCCCAGCCAAGGGGTTTTGCAGGGTACCTCCATGAAAGCTGTTTTCTCTCCTCCACCACTCTTCCACACTTGGCAGGAGAGAGCCCTACACCTTTCATCTTGGAAGACAAGAAGGAGTCAGTAATTTTCTCTGGCACTGCTAGCCAAAGCCCTTCTGGAAAGGAGCTGACGCTATTATTGTAGAAGTGTAGCTGACTTATGGAACAAATGCCAAAGAAGTGCATCACCCTTGTGGCTTGTTGTCTGCATGGCAGGACACCCTGTTGTGTGCTGGATTGTTACATGTAATCTATGCAAATGCAGTCATTAGCTTTAGCAGATGTTTTTTTATCATGCTGTCTCAAAACTGAAGAAGGGATCAGCAGGCATTTTTGTTTTCTTATCTAGATTTTGAGGAACAAAATAAATTGCAACAACCTATTGTTAATGTGAACTCGCCCTTCCTGGTACCTAAGGCTTTGCACCTACTTCTACTCTATATAAGAACACTTTATTTACTGTTTCTCATTTTCTTCATCTAATTTTCAACAAAAATCCTTGTAACAGCTTTAGGAAAGTAGGTTTTTGTTTATTACCTGCCTGTAACACGTTGAGACAAACAAACACCTTAGCAAGGTATCAAAGCAGAGAATCAGCAGCAAATTTAAGTTCTTCATTCTTGGTCTTTGCTGCCAGGCAAATTAAAGAATACATTTCTGCTCTCCTTAGGCTGATGCATCTCAATTAGGTGCCTATGACAGCTATCAGAGCAGCAGGCAAGGTAGTTTGGATGCAGCTGCTTGGTTTTGGGGGCAAGATGGTTTAGTGGCATGAATGCAGGCTATTTTGTGCCTGGTGTCCCACTAGCAGGCAGGACCCTGTGCAGAGAGCAGATATAACCCCAATGTTCCATCCTTGAGCTCTGGTTGGGCCATGAGAGCTCTGAGGGTATGACCATGGTCTGACTGCAAGAGCTTGCAGTGGGAACTGGGACTGGAGCAGGGACCAAGGCAAAACTGACATCAAAGAGGCAAGAAAAAGGGTGAAGCTGAACTAAGAGGATTTGCTTGGGGCAGTGCCAGGGAGCCCCTGGAGCAGCCATATGGCTGCAGGCAGTGCCGGGCACCATCAGCTCCATCACTCCTATGACCATACAAGCAGCTCCTTCTCAGCAGCATGGCAGTGGCTTGCTGGGGTGGCACTGGGCTCCCCACCTGCCTTCCCTACGCTCTGCAGCTGCTTGCCCAGGGCTGCTGGGCCTCAGCAAGGTGTGGGGGGAGAGGGTAGGGAGGGCTCAGGAGCAGTGGATAAGGGGAGCAGGGAGTGGGGGACTGGAGCAGCTCAGCAGAACTCTGCACCGCACAGCCCTCCCCACCAGCCCCCAAGCATGAGCCCACCACCCTGGGCACAGAAAAGGGCATTAGGCTGTGCTGTGGTAATTAACTGTGGATCGTGGATATATCTCCTGGATATTTAAATGTGAACCAGTTTAACTGAGGTTTAATTAAAGCTGTTGTGAATCGGCTTAAATCTGTGTTCCTTCAGTTCTCTAGGAACATTTTAGCTGCAGAGCTAGGATGCTATCTCCTGGAAGCAGGAGGGTTTGAGCTGGTTAATTGTTAGAGGCATCTGAAAACCTAAATATGCTGACCCAAATGCAGCTCTCAGAAAGAGAGAGCTGTCTTGGTGTTCTTGGAAATCACTGAGCCCAATTGCTCTGGGAATGGAATCTCACAGGGACTGGAAACATTGAGCCTTACAACTCTCGGTCCCACGTACAAGGTATGCTTTCTCTCTCTCTTTTCTCCAATATAAATAAATAGGTTTGTGTATCCTAAAGAAAACAAAACCTACCAAAATACTCAGTTGCACAAATGAAAGGAAAAGGATAAGAAAAAGACCAAATCATACCAATTAGCTCCCTTACTGAACAATTGGAAAGCATTCAGTGACAAAAAGGCATATAAAATAATAATAATTAGAGCAGAATACAGTAGCACAGAGCACTAATGTAAATTTGGTGAGACTCCAGCATCTGACTTGTCTTTTGCACTGCAAATATGGTGAAGCATTTTAAGGGAATGATGCTTTTCTATTAATCATTTATGGTATTGATACAGTACTTCTTGTAAGAGTCTTCTTTTTTTCCACTCACTGAACATTATGGATGTTCAATTATAATAAAGCATTACAAACTATTTGCTTCTAGCAAGGGAGAAAGATTTTCAGAGAAGTTTCTCTTAACATCAAAAGTAAAAAGTAATTTCCACTAAAGAAATACATTAACCTGCTACCAGTTAAGAGAATATAGTAATCTCAAAAGATTCCTGAAAATTTTAAGTAACTTAGCATCAGATGGTAAATTATTATCTTGTAATACAATAGCTTGTCATGTTTCTTTTATACTTAATAAGAATTGAAGAGAACAAGAATGGCATAGGATACTCTTAAAATGACAGGAAGCGATAATCAAACATTCTATCCACCTTCATTTCACACTGGTAACATGTTTTTCACTTTCCTTTGAAAGAGAGAATACAAGAGCATGCCACTACAAATCTCTGTCCAGTGTGTTGCTTTTTACTGAGGGTTTACTGCTATAAGCCATAGCTGGAAAATCATACTACTGGGTTAAATTACAAAGGCAGAGCTCTAAAGCGTAGTTATTTTTATACTATATCTGTAACACCAGGATCAAGCAGAACCCCAGGGTCCTGGTTGTGTAAGACAATGCTCTCAAAGATGCAGAAAGCTGCACTTGCCCGTAATTTACATCAACACATTTCCAAGTGCAGACATTGTATAAACCATAACTTGAGTGCTGACATTTGCATTTAGGCATCTTAATAAACAGTTAAATGAAAGCACCAAAAATCAAAGTTCTAATACAGGAATAGCAGCTGACTTAACACAGAGCTCAGCCAGGCCCTGCAGAACCTGAGCCAAAGTACAAGCAGAACAGTGAGGCTGTAAATTTTGGTGTGGGGATGCTGGAGAGGGCAGCTGGATGCACTGTGGCCAGCCTTGGGTCTACTCAGGAGATGGTTCCCAAAATCCTGGTTCCCCACTGTTCCTGTTCTTTGGGTCTGGAGACCCCTGAGGAACACCAAAGAGATCACTCTTGCACAGTCAGGGAAATACTGGGTTGGAGGTGCCACACAAAGCCAGAAGAGGATTTCCATTTCCTGTAGGTCTCACGAAGACTGTGGAAGTGAATGCGTCTAATGCCAGCCCATCAGACCTCTCCAAGGGGAGACGAGCACCTCCCAGGGAAGCATTCAAGGGAAGAGGACAGCTGTGGACAGCGTGGAGGAAAATGCCAAGTGCGTTCTTCCTAGTAAGGCACATTGTGCCCAAACTACACACAATGCCTCCAGAAGCCTCCTGGGCCATATTTGATATACCTCACACTCATCAGTTTTGGATCTTCAACCAGGCTGAAACTATCTGTTAGTAACAAGGATGAAGAATATTTTTATCTCACTCATAAAATATTGGATATTACTGAATCGTAGAAACTATTGACCTCATATTTACCACATCATTTTTTCCCTTAATGTGTGCAAAGACATTACTATTAGGGATATACAGGCTGCACAGAGTAGACAGTAATTGTCCAAAAGGGTTTTTTCCTGTCTCTGTGCTCATTTAAGCAGTTTTCTGTAAAAATTCAACTGGGAATTTCCTAAAGATACTGAAAGTAGCAGACCAGTTTAATCCCTGCTTGCTTTATCTGCATTTCTAAGTCTCAAAATGATTTAATTAGTAACCAGTATTACAGTATATGTGGATTACAGTCCTATTAAGACAACAATTTTTTTAGCAGGATTAAAAAATATTTGCAAATCTCCTTCACTCTGGCCCAGTCCCCAGCCATTCAGCTGGACAAATGGTAGCTCATGTTGGTGAAATCGTTTTGGTTTTGAGCACATTTCTCGAGTTTTTGCACCAGGTAACTGCAGACTTTGGAAGCTCTTTCTGTTGCTCCTCTAGAACACAAAGAGTATCATGAACCACTGTTATCAAAATAGAAATGGCTAATTTTTTTTCCATAAATATACAAATAACTTTATTGAACCCTGGGATGGATAGTAATCTCTCCTAACGTCTTGCAAAGCAGGAGCTGGTGTGTACTGGGGTTGGCCCTTGTGTGTGGATACAGCCCCACACTCCAGAGAGCAGATGGGCTAAGGAATGAAGAACTGTTTAAAAAGCAGCAAAAGGATGAAGACAGAAAAATTACAAGGCCATGCCATACAGACAATACAGTATGAAGACATTATCTTCTGTCTCTAACGTATAACACAGACTTCAGTTCAGCTGAGACATACCCTGGGCTGCTGCAGCACAAGCTAACACAGAGGCTGATGCACATGGAAGCGATGCCCAGGAGCAGATCACAGGCTCAAGCAGACCTGGCCCAAGCCCCAGCACCGGCGTTTTTGTGATGGCATCAGTGTATCAGTTGTACTGAAAAGCAATCTACTGAAAAGTAAAGCTGGAAGCGTGGCTGAAGTGCAGGCAACATCGACTGCCAGGGCAGCCAGCAGTCTAACATCATGTTTTGAAGGCAGGAACAGCTATGAGTGCTGCAACAGAAAGTCAGCCCCAAACCAAGCTGCTGCAGTGGTGTCTCACCAGAACTGACACAGGTGGGACCTGGTGGGACTGATAAGGAGTGAACACTCACAGATATTCAGAGAGGAACCTCTTGTCTGCAATACTGCCCATCCTCTGGTGCCTTCCAGACAGAGGAGACACCTGGCTGCATGACGGGAGCATGAGAGAACCCCTGAGGCTACTTTGTCCGGTGAGAAGTGACTGAAACCCTCACTCTACAGGCGTTTCCATACATGGCCGAAAACCAAGGAAATGAAATAACCCTGAACTTGCCGGTAGTGTTGCATGAAGATAAGGGGAAGGAAAAAACCACACATGCCATTCTCTTTTGTCCTTTCCAGGCAAGTGCAAACAAATCTGGCCAGACAGCAGTTTTATAACTGAATTAACCTTGAAAAAAATACTTAATTTTGCATGAACTAAGACTATTTGAGTTCTCTCTAACACCCAAATGGTTCCTGGGTTTGCCTGCCACGGGCCAGATTCCAGCTGGCATCCTTACTGCCACATCTGACCACAAAGGCATTGTTACTGGTGTGAGCAAGCTCAACTCACCAATTACTGATCTTCTGGCCCTTCCAGATCTTCATCTCATAGTTTCCTCTCACTGTTAAGGCAACACTGTCAAGAGAGGAAACTGGAAGCATGGGAAGCAGTTGAGCTTCACAAGAAGTCCCAGGTAAAACCTCTCTGATTTCTGTTTCTGATCACTTATTTCCAGCCATTTCTCAACTGTGTCCTTTAAAAATTCCTTGAAGGAAACGTATACCCCATAGAAGAGTTATCCTTGATACTCGTCAAAGGTTGAATGTTACACAGTTGATTTGTTTACTTCTTTTCTTCCCATACATGCAGATGAGAGACATTGTGTTCAACAGCATTTTCAAACAGACACTTCATATTCTTGTCCTCAAAAGTAGTGCACCCATTCAGTTCTTTATTGCTTGAGGCAGTGAAGAACAAACAGGAAAGGACAAGGTTTTTTGAGAACCACCTGCAGGAACAGAGGATAAAATGCACTGCCTAAAATGGGCAAGTTATAAAAAAGGAACAAGAGCAAAAGGAAACAGGAGCAACAAACGAAAGGCAGGGGAGGACAAGCTGGTGTGCAACAGAAGTCTGACTAGGCTTCTTGCTGGGCCTGATGAAAGGCATAGACAAACAGAGAGACTGGAAAGCCAAACAAGAGGCCAAAATATCTGCACCACAGTGCTGTATCCCAAGACATGCCCCAGTATCTGGGTTGACTCAAAGCAGAGGAGCCAGGACATCTGTAACCAGAGCCAGCACCTTCTCCAGCATGCACACTGATGAAGTCATCACCACCATGCCCACACTGCAAAGGCAGCCATACCAGTTCTCTCTGGAGCTAAAAAGGGCATCAAAACCCCTTTGAAAATAAATAGCTCATGTGTGACATACAGAGAGACATTCATACATGTATGTATGTCCCCTGCTTAAGGGTACGATTGATCCAGTGGACATGTGTGATTTGAGTAACTGTAGAATTCAGGGTCAAGCTATGTGTATGTGACAGACAATTTCATTTTAAAAAGTAAAAAATACAGAATTGCCAGGTTTTTTAAGTGGCAAACACTTGGAGAGTCAACAAGGGATTCACAAGGGCTCAGTGAAAACCCCTCAAACTCAAGAGCTGCTAGCTAACAAGAGCAGCCTGGAATTATTTGCCTCATTTAGTTAAATTTGTGATATCACTCTCTCCAGGGTGGTTTGGGGTTTTTTTTAATGTTTACAAATAAATTCCTTAGATTCTTAAATCTTGACAGAACAGGTGAATGTCAAGACTCTCAGTTTACATTACTTTTTCTTTCACTGATTTTGTGGGAGAACACAGGTACATAATTTCAGTACTCAGGTTTCTGTTTCTCCAGCTACTGAACAGATTAGTAATACGGTGAATTAATGCTTTAATGTTAATTTAGGTTTCTTAAATTGATGATGCTGTGCAAGTGGAAAAATAATTAGTATGAGACCTCCTGGTCTCATGTGAGAAGCTATAAGAAGCTGTGGCTGTTTCTTGCTTTCCAAGTACAGAAATTCAGTCTGTTCCAGTAGAATTTTTATACTTTTGTTAGTTGGTGTAAGGCCGTGCCTATTTGCCCTTGATTATGTATTTAATTAGGTCTGCGATATTCTATAATTAAACAAGACCTGAAATGGAGATTAGTTCTTTTTAGGATTCTCAGCTTACTCATCTCTTTTTACTACATGAAAGAGCAATGCATTTATCTCAGACACTATGTTAACTCTTCATGCTGTTGCCCTAGTCCAAATATTCCAACACTTCCAATCAATATGTACTAAAAAAAACAACCAACCAAAAAAAAAACAAAACCACAAAAACATAACAAAAAACCCCAACAAAAATCCAAAACAAAACAAAAACCAACCAACCAAAAAAACCAAAAACAAACCACCAAAAAACCAAGAAGCTAACAGCATTCTGGGATGAGCTGGATTTTCTCTCCAGCCAAGCTCCCACCTATAAAATTTCTTCCACCAGCAGGTCTCCTGCCTGCCCTTCACTCCCATTGAAGCAAAAGTAAAAACAGCCTGCATGACTGCTCTGCTGTAAAGTTTCCCTCTTTCCACCCCAGCTCCCAGCCTGAATGTGCTTTGTCTGGGCTGCTGCTTTGATGTTGCATCAGGCAGCTTTGGAACAATAACTTGAAGACAGCCTTAAAGCCAGCCAAGGGTAAAACATCCAGCCACTACTGTGCAATTGCGCAGATGACATGCCATGGCTTTGCAGGGAAGCTGGAGATGGCCACATAAGCCTCCGAATTTGAGACCATGGGCTGCCTGTCTGCCTCTCACAAGGAGCTCTATGAAAGCCAGGCCAGAGCAAAGCTCTATCCTCCTGTCTTAAATGGGTCGCTACTTTGAGTGCAAACAAGATGGATACGGCCTTGCCAGAGCTGTCGTCATATGTTGTTTTTGAACAATAGAGGATTGAGAGGGGGGAAAAATAAGTTGTTTGTGTGTGTGTGTGCATCTGTCAATAAGGGAGCTTAAGTTGGGGATGAGAGACAAGTGCTGGAGAGGTACTTAGAGAGATTAAGTGTAGCAGATTTATAGGTGAAATCTGGTTAGTGTTGATGCAAAAGGTTGTGGGGGAGATTTTCAAAAGCACATGTGGGAGGAGACTGCTTGCATACTATTGATTTTCTATTTTGGTGCCTAGCTCTCATCACTGTATGACAGTCTTGTGAAGCACCAGAGCTCCTGGAGATACTGGAAGATGTCCCAAGCAGGTGATGAGTCAACACTGACACCACCATCCACTGCAGAAAGGGAGAGGAAACCATAGGAAAGAGGCTCCCTTCCCCTCCATGTCGCGAAGTGAAAGCAGTGCAATGGTCCCTACTTCCCACGTTTTCCAAGTAACTGGTGGCACAAGCAGAGGTCAAAGAGCAGGAGAATGATACACAGCACACATTCATGAGCTGGGCATGTTTCCAGTTTTGCGAGCAGGAGTCATCGCTGCATCAGGGAGCACTGACAGAGGGGATTGCAGCCCCTGAGTTCACTTTCCTTGTAATTAACTCATCCTCATGTGGAGACAATCTCTTCTTGTCCTCTGTTTTGTCAAAACCTGGATGGGCATCCAAGCATCAGAGATAGGACTGCAGCAAGTGCCCCCACACACATGGAGCAGGGGGAGGAGGATGTAAAAACAGGAATGGTTTTAAGCAAAGCTCTGAACTAGGGGCACTACAGCTCTTCATTCGCTGTCAGGAAACAGCAGCTGCTGCTCCACCACGTGCACTTTGTTTTTCTCTGAAGGCAGAAAATAAAGTAGGTCACTATTCTATTTTCCAGAAGCCGAGAGATTAAGGATATTAGGAAAGAGCATAGTATAGTGTAAGCTGCTGATGAAAACACTGGAGACCCAAGCTGCATGTGTTTACACATGACATGAAACTCAGTTGCTAACATGAAAAACAGAGATCATATGTAGATACTACATGAAGAAGAGATGTCAGGTGTATTAATTAGAGGCTATTAAGGCAAAAACATAAGGTTTCTGGCTCCTGAAAAAAACAGGAGACAAAGTAGAAAAAATATCAGCTGCCATATAAATTGAAGAGTGCTAATCTAGTACATGTCTATTTTCCTCAAGAAGCCTCAGTCTTTGTAGGTGTGCAGTGCTTTAAAGCATCTTCAAATTGGTGAAAGCTGTGGGTAACCAACAGCATTTAAGATGACCAAACTAGTATGGGAGCAGCAGGACATGAGCTTTAGGGCCACGGTTATAAATCCATAGCCAACAAGCATTGTCACATGTGAAGGGCTTGGGTGTTTTGTCTTTAAATCTTCACACACTGAGATGACAATGTTCATGCTCCCCATTCAGGCATGTCCCATCCAGCAAGAAAAAGGGAACATGATCTCTAAGACAAGTCCAATTACAAACAATTGGGAAATTTTAGAAAAGTGAGAGAACATAAAAATATTTTTAATTTTTTAATTAAAAAAAAAAAAAAGAAGATATTCGCCAAGGAACTACAGGAGATCATATGCACAAATTATACAATGCAACAAGAATTTGTACACAATTCTCATAAGTATGAATTATACATTTTGGTGAAGTGTGTAATTTGAAACCTTGAAATTCTCTCTGCCTTAGACTTCTCTCTTGGGAAGAGACCCACACAGACAAGAGACTTACACAAGCAAAGAGGCAGCAGCACTTGTTAAAAGCAGTGAAGGTTTTCAGAAACACCCCTTCTCCCTCAGCATTTCATTACTGGGACCCCTCTTGGGCAGGCAAGTTTCTCCTGTCACAGAGGAACCAAAATTTTTGCAAGTGGTCAGAAGGCTGCTAGACTACAACATTCACTTCCATTTGTGATAAAGTAATATTTTTAAGGTTAGATATCATTAAAATGTATATTGTCTTAGAAATAGACAACACCTGAAAGGAAAGGAGAGCAGAAACTGGGAAGATTTATCTGTAAGTCTTTATTTCTTTTTTTTTTTCCTTCATTTCTAAATACCCTTTCTTTCACTGTTTGAGGAAGGGCTCCTGGAAACAGCTGGCAATGCAATCTCAACCTGCATCCCCACATATGTTTCTGCCTAAATCATGTAAATGCAAACCAGGGCTTTCACACTGTCCAAGGCTCACCTACACAGAGAGCGGATCAGGCTCGGTTCCCCAAAACTGAGAGTGCCCTCGCCCTTTCCACAAACAGAATGGGAGTCCCAGGCTATGGCAGTAGGGATGGGTTGGGGTATGTCCCTGCAATCACATAGGTGCCTGCAGAAAGAGCAAAGGCAGAATTACTGAGGCAGACATTAAAGGTAGGCACCAGCCCCAGCCACAACTGGGACATGAGTTTTGTGTTGCCCCTGTATGTCACAGAGCCCCTGGGGATCCACTGCCACACTTATCCTACAAAAGGAAGGAAAAGTTATTTCAGACATGAATCATCCTTCCCATTCAAGTACAAGAAACCTGGAGTTAGAGGTCTAAAACTGCTACCTAGAAACATCTTTTTCTCCATTGTCTACAAAGGTATCCAGAGGACTTTCAAATGCTGTCACCTAACATCTGGACATAAGCACTTAGATACATACTCTGCACCCTTGTCCCAGGTTCCTTGTGCCACCCAAGAGAGATGACTAAAATCATCTTGGGGCGGGGGGGAGGAAAATGTGCTGTGGCATGAGGACTTAAGAGCCCACCAGAAGGAGCTGGCAGCTCCCATGAGAAAGGCAATCAGAACTCAGAGGTTTGGACCTGCTTCACTGAAGGCAAAGAAATCTGGCTCCTTGATGTTGTTTATCTGATTCTGAACAGCTTTCTGGATTCTCGTTTTCATTAATTACTGCTTAATTCTGTACTTCCCAGTTTCTCCAAGGCCTCTAGATATAACAATTTCAATTCTTCTGTTTACAAAGGAGAGCTAATACATTAAAACCATTCACTTTAGACTTTTGTTTTGTGCGTTGTTTTTAGGTTCTTATTCTTCCTCACTTTTGCCTCACAAGCTAATGGAAAAGAAAGATTTAATATCTTGATTTTCACCGGTACTGATCTTCAGCACTTTTTCTTACCCAACAGATCTGATGCAACTGGGGCAATGCTTCTGTATGGCTTCTGCAGAACTTACTTTTTTTCCTTTACAAGCTCTTATGACATTATGTTAAGACACATCAAGTACCAGCCATCTTAGATTAAAAACAGCACTTTAGCATAAAATATTCAGACGGTGCCAACACTGGGGACCTTCATTTGTCAGCTGTATACTGTTGTTCCCATCATCTAGATATAATACTGCCATTCTGCAATTTGATAGAAATTTCAAGCAGTTAGGGAGGAATTGTTATTCAGTGTGATTTTAGTGGATTCATGGATTAATTGAAGATATTTTCCATATAGTACTATTAGAAAATAGAATTATCTGTAGATCCAGCTTCAGGGCCCTCAGTTAAATTGGTCCATATAAATCAGATAAAGCTAAATCTCTGACCTGAATAGATTGCAATCTAAGCAAACCAAAGGGAGAACTGATGAAAAGAGGATATTATCATAGTTTTCCACAGGCAAACAGGAGTAACACTGAGATTAAAAGACTTATCTGAGGTCAGAGATAGCCTGCAGCAGACTCTGCCATCCAATTCACATCTTCTAGAGTTCCACATTTAACTATGAAGCCATCTTCCTACTCTCATACAATCATACAAAACAATTAAAAAAGCTAGAGAACTAACTCTTGGTTTATTACAGTCTGGAAATTATTAAAGTGTCTCTAAGAGAAACAAAATATCTTTCTCTGAATCTCATATCCACTAGTAATTTAACTGGTTTTCCAGAGAGCAAAGGTCTAATAAAAAAAATCTTACTTGTTCCACCTAAAGAATCTGGCATATAGAAATATATACAAACTACTTCAGATGCTTTGGTGAAAGTAAGTTGCATAATTCACTATTTTGTTAGACTTGTCACATAAAAAGGAAATACGGCTTTCTATAGCAATTGCTACAGTATTCCACATTTACCTTAAAGTAAATCTCCTTCAGAAAGACCAAAACTAATAGGTAATGAATTAATACCTTCACTTAACAGCACAATTGCTAACCACCACACACATGGCAATTTTTATCTTTTGTTCCCAATTCTGCATTTTCAGAGAGAAGGGAGAGGAGGATTTCCTATGTGCCCAAGGGAACAAAAGTTTCACCTCTACACAACACATGGGGCTTCATCACCAGTGAGGAGCACCTCAATGTAGTCAGCACTACAGATCACGTTCTTCCACTTCCCAGTTCAACATACTCAACTGCTGGCATCACTTCTTGGCCTCAGACCTTGGTATACCTATGGTATCATGACACATCTGGAACATGCCTTGGAAATAATTAGGATCCAACAATAGTATCACTGAGCCCTTTAGGAAACACATGTGTATGGGGGAGCAATATTCCTTAGGGACATCATGGGACATCAAATGTTAAGCACACAAAGTACATCTCCTTTTAGCATTGCAAAGCTCTGCAGAAACCTGTTTTTTAGTTCTAGGCTGCCTTTCCCAGTAACATACTTACAACACAGGCCACTTCAGACGCAACCATTTTCAGAGCTAACTCATCTATTTAGAATAGTCTCTTCTGGCCTTTTAGGCTCAAATGTCCCTGCCTGGGGTAAGGACTGTGGTTCAAAGCCTTCCCCTTATCCCAGCTGGTCTCACTGTATCCCCTGAGCCCCAAGGAGTCCCAGAGCACTTGGCCAGGAAGATGAAGACCAGAGTTACAGTCATCTTAGATAAGTTCCATCAGAATTGTGCTCCCTCTTACACCCCTTTCCTTCTCTTTAATTGTTTGTCTTGATGAGTTACTGAAGGCCTGCTTTGCTTCCCTGGAGGGATAGAAAGCACCACAGTGCTCCAAGGCAAGCTTTAGTCATCACGGTAAGGTCCAAGGAGAGACCACAGAGGAGAGGGTGATGCTCTCTCCGGGTTTCTGCTGCACTGCAACCCTGCTCAGCCCAGCAACACAGCCCAAGTGTCAGCACAGCCCTGCAAGAGAGGTGCCTGCCTGAACCCACCCAGGTCCATTAAGAAAATGAACAGGAACCTCTCCTTTCACATGCAACTCTTAACCATGACATTAATAGCTAAAAGACAGCAGACCAGAGGCAGAATTTGGGACCAGACCTCCTTGCATGTTTCACCAAGCACCAGCATCTCTTGCTGGCAGTTTCTTAATCAGCTCTCTGCTCTGCACACTGGTGTTTTGAATCCTGTTCTTCAGTTTCTCTTGCCAGCCAGGCAAACCCATCCCTGGGCTGCAGTCCAAGCTCTGCTACTAGTAGGATGAGACTTCAGACTGTGGTGTCTAGAAATAGCAACTGTGAATCCCCCAACTCACCACAAGCAGCACAAGGTGTCCAGGGTCCTTGTAATGCTCCCAAGTGCTGCTCTAGAGGCCATTGCTATGAAGTGCTCCATTTCATAACCATTGCAGTGTTGAACATCTTAGGCACCTTGCTCCTTCATGAGCCCTTACATTCCCAGGCATATTTCTCAGCTACTCCAAATTCTAGACCTTTAACCTGTACAAGCAGCAGGGAAGAGACTCACAGTGCCTGACTTTGCACATGACTGAGCGGGTCACCTGAGGCTCCCTGCAGTCAAATGACAGAAACAGGCTTTTTCACCATGTGGTTCATATGACCCATTTCAGACATGCACCTTCCTCAGGGCAGCTGTGCACCAGAAACAGCTGTTCCTTTGTGCAAGGAGCCAAGGGTGACCAGTTCAGAGGTTACGTCTGCACAGAAGTGGGTATATAAAGCTGGGGATGAATCCCACTGGGTGCCACTGGGACGTGGGTATGTGCCAGCAGCTTGTGATACCTCCTTCAGGGTCACTGGAGAGAGTGCTCAAGGGTTTTGATAATTTACATGGATACTGGCTGAAGTGGGCAGAGTAATTTCATCTCTCCATTGCTTGTCTATGATTTACAGCTTTGACATGTATTTCTGCATTGCTCCTGTTTTATTAAATTAGTGCTAGGATCTCTTGAGGCAACTTTTAAATAATTTGCACAGTTTACCTAACATGCCTTGCTAGCTCTAGGTCTCATATGAAATTCGCTTGTATTCCACACAGCTCTTCTAGCCAGCTAAATGTATTATTCTGGAAATGACTGAGAATTTCAGGGTTGATGAACTGTTCAGCAACCTCATCATTATTCTGCATGTTTTCAGTCCTGTTTGTAGCCTTACAGGACTTGATAAAAGTAGTAATTTTATACAGATGTCTTTCCCTGACATATTTGTGGCTTTTAGTTTTAAATAAAATCTGTTTTCCAAAAATCACACTTGTCCAACTAGTTTGATAAAACATAACCAACTACATATTAAAGTCTACAAAAATGGCAGAAAGTAAGAGGGCAGTTGCTATTATCTTTGCACCACAGAAGGAAGAGAGTAATGCTTAAAGTGCAAATAAATCAAATTACAGCTGAAAATGATAATGTCATAGCAGCATAACTGCATTACGTCAGTAGCCTCGGGCTCTTTCCATAGTTCTATCTTGGCCTAGATGGCACATAAAAGCAACAAGGACAACAGTGGGTATGCGCTTCCAATGACACTGTCATTTGAATGGCAGTAAAAACAAGGAACTGAACACATGTTGAGAGCTGCCTCAAACTCAAATTAACAGTAGCTAATACTTCAATTTTTGAGTCACCATAAAGGCTGGTTCCAGGTATTTTATGTTCAAACAACAAGGTGCACTTAGCTTTGACAGATTTTTTCTGGGGAAGTGCTTCTCTCCCTGCCCCATTCTGCTTAGCTTTATGTCCAGAGAGTCAAGGTCCCTAAAGAAGAGTAAGCAGCTGGACGAATAGGTCATGACTGCATATCTGTGCTGAGCCCTTCACCCTCAATGAAGCTTTAAAAGTGAAATGAGGCTTTGTTTGGTTTGTCAATATGAACAGACTACAAAGGCTTGACACCTCCCTCTCCTAAACCTCAGTATATTTGAAGACTTACACTCAAGAATGGGCAACGAAAACATTGTGGAGTACATGTCACCGTTATTTGATGGATATTAATAAAAATATTCCACAAAGTAAAAAATATTTGGAAAAACCCAAGAGATTGTGAATACATCATTTCCTTCACCCAAAACAAGTTAATGCCTCTGCACAGCATCGAGTAGGAACATCTTCAAGACAACGGATAATTTCAAAACAATCCTTGCATGCAGGAAACCATCCTACTCCTAACAAAGTGTCAAATGTTGAGGCCACAGTGTTCATTATATCATTTTCAGAGAAGCATTCCTTACCCACTTCAGGTAGTATGAATCCACTATATAAAAAAGTATGAAAAAAATACACCAAAACCCCAGTATTATTTTCAGAATTCATCCGAAAGATATCTTTATTGTGTTTTTTTTATTTTCATAAAACTATATGGATTAAAAATGTATTTTACACAAAGTCCTACCAGTTTTAAATTTGCCCTACCAGTTTCAAATTACTACATTAAATTCAAAAACTATTTAACAGACACAGGAGTATCTTAGACATTTTTTTCCTCCTAAAAAGCATATTGTAATTTGTAGCCAAATACAGAACATTTGTTATCCAAAGTGGAAAACTCAGTTTAGCCCAAGCTCTACCAGAGAGCTGGGAGGGGAGCTTTTCCTTAACTTACATGCAGTAGAAACTTACTTGGTGGTGTACTTGTAGTTGTTTAATGGACCAAATGCTGCTAAAAAAACAAGTTTCCTTGACCTTATAACACCTGAGATGCCTTAGCTCATTCTAGGCCATGGTTACCAATTCTTAAACACACTCTCAGGGAAAAAGCACAGCCTCAATACACCCACTGCTGTTTAACACTAAAGGAACCCCATTATTTGTTACGCTAATAAACCTAGGAAGCAACAGACTGCACATGAGCAGCAGAGTTTCAGAGCGCCTTTTAACTGCAGTAAATCAGAGCAGCTCTCCCTAATCCTCAAAAGGAAAGAGCACCACACTTCACAACCTCAAGTGCTGCTCAGAAGTGCTGTTCTTCCAGCTCTTGCCTAATGGTCCTTTTCAGAAGGAGGTCTGGCCATTAGCAGTTCTACAGACCCACCATAATACCAGTTTCCATATTACCACACTGTTCTGCAGCTCACACCAAGCACGGTGTACAGTTGATAGAAATTGCAAGTGGTGACTTTCTACCTTGCTGACTTGGATAGCTGTTACCAAGATGAGCAGCTCAGTAGTAAACCACTGTCCCTTGGCTGACCTCTGCAGCTACACATGAGCAGCTCTTCTCAGCCTCAGTTGCCTTGGAGTCTAACTGAATATAGACAGAGAAGAGAGGAAAAGCAAGAAAATAGCAGAAATCACCAGAAACTGAATAGCCTTAAGAGCACTTAACCACAAGAGAGCATAGAGGACTCAATGCATATCAGCAGATGATAAAGCAGTCTCTGCCAAATTGTGTTCTTTAAATAAACTTTTGGCAAGATTTTACGATAGCAAAGCAGAATTTTACATATGGATTCTCATGCTGAAATAGAACAAGCCTAATAGAGATCCAGGAATTTGAATTTTTAGGGCTATATATAACTCAGCTTTAGGATAATGTAAATATCTCAGTTCCTCTATACACTACAATACTTCAAACATCAATAAGTTAAAGTAGTTCTTATTGCTAAACCTAATCCTTTCCCTACTGCCGAACTCCAGCCGACCAGCAGTCCAAGCAGAAATTCATCCTCTGACAATCTCATGACCCACTCTTGGTATGCAATCTCCTCCACACAATCTATGCCTGGGAAGCAGCTCTCTTTCCTTTTTCTTGGCTGATATCAGTAAATTGCTGGATATCAGTTATCTCTCTCCTCCCAGGCTGTTCTTTGGCAGCATGGATGGACGTGTACTATGGGATATAAGCAGCAGCAAAGGAATTAGAGTGCAGTTCAGCCTCAATTTTTTTTACAGCTATCAAAATATCAGTGCTCTCCTCTGCACCATATTTCACAAAATTCATAGTGATGCTTACATCCAGTTGTGCTCTATATTCTCCCTTTACATTTTCCTGTCCCAAAAAGCATTCACCATCCCAAGCCAACTCATCATAAATTGTTAAAAAGAACCATTAGATTAATATTTACAAAGCTTTGTCTTCATAAAGTACCAAGCACCAAGAGTGCTTATGCTTCTCTTTTGAGACACTACTAACCACACACCTCTATCATTCTTGCTGCATTCACATTGGAATTTAAATATTTGATGAAGTAGTATTTTCAAAACAAAACCCTCTTTAAATATAGAATTAACATATGCATAAACATTCATCCATTTTCTTCCACTAACCATTCCTTTTCAGTATGCTTCATAATTGCTGTAGGTACAGAAATTTCACAGAATATTCTGAGTTGGAAGGGACCCACAAGGATCAAGTCCAATTCTTAAGTGAATAGCCCATGTAGGAATCATAGCCTCCTCTGACATTTCCCGTACCCACGATGAGCATTTAAAAGCCATCTAGATAAATGATATAACAGCCATTAGAACTTATTTTTCCCACTCATGTGCTGTTCTCACATTCAAGGATAAAAAGTAATCAAAGTTATTATTCTGTCATGGTAGTCACACTTTTATCTTTTTGACATATTGCGGACTAATGGGACACTTGCACATCACCAGATAACCTAGAAAGCCAGTGCACATGCAAAGTTCAGCAACCAAGCCAAAAAACACCTGGTTTATCAAGAATCATTTGTTCCAGCCATATACTGCTAAAAACAAGTTTACTAAAAGCTTAAAGTGGGATTAGAAGATAAAGAGGGATCCAATCACACTGACAGCATTTCCCCCTCTAAAGCATTCTCACATGAATCTCCAAGCACTAAGCTGCAGCAGCCTCATGCTTTCACAGAGGGACTCAGCCTGAGCAGTGTCAGAACCGAGCAACGTGTCCGAACAACATCCACACTGCTGAATATTCAGAGAACAGCCCTGTTCTCTGTCAAGCCATATTCTTGCAAGAAAGCAGCCATCTTTCATGTTTTACCCAGGGCAGCTTCAGGGGATGGAAAAATAAACACAAAACAGACAACATTTTTAGGATCACTCAGTCTTTCATCAGATTCTGGAACTAGCTCAGCTAGCATTGAAGCCCTCAAGCCACTGTAATATCAGTCCTTCCTCCTCCCACAGCCCAGTGTGGTCACCACAGAAATCAAGAATGACGTGTCCATCTCCATTTGGCCTTTATATTGTTTTTATGTCCCACTTGCCTCACTTCAACCATTCTGCACAGTAGCCAACTATTTCTCACATATGTTGCCTATCCTCAGTTTAAACATGCACTCTCCAAGTAATGCATGAACTCTGGCAGGTTGTATTCAAAGACAGGTGAGGCAATGAATGCTCCCTGGACTAAGTCACTAAAATAAATAAGCAAGCCTCTAGGTTATTCTAGGAGCAAGTTAAACTCAGCTTTTTGCTCCACTTGTGTATGCACATACAAAACTTGCACTTTCAGTACAGCCAGTTGCACCTGTGCACAGAAGAACATGTGGATAAACATGCTCACGCACTTCATGTTCTGTGCCACTGGACACAGAACCAGCTGATGGATGTTGTGATTGCTGTGGCATATGGTTAAATCATACTGCTATGACTTAAGCAGGAGTTTTGACATTTTCCCCTAATGGTACTAGCCAGATTCTCCCACAGTATATTTCAACATACAGCCTGCTTTATCCAAAAGGAAGCCACTTGAATAAAAGCCTCCAATGGATTGAAGAGAGCCCTTTAAGTTGCATGTACCTACAGCAGGAGGGTCCCATTCTGTAATAAAGATCACAACACTGACTGTAAATTGCATAGTCCAATGGTCCAGTGCATTCGTTTCCATCTGTACTATGCACAGAAACCATATTCTCAGCACAGATCAGCATGAAGCTGGATGCAGCTGAAGTAAATATGAGCAAAATGCTGTTGGAAGAAGCTTGAGCACTGTGTAGCAAGTACAAGTTAGGAAGAGCTTTATTACCATGACAAAAAATATTGCTGTCTTTACCAAATGAAGAATACAGCTGTATTCTAAGAATTAGAATTCTAACTAAGAATTAAAGAAAACTGTTCTTACTAGTTAATGTAAAAGTCACTGAGAAGAGAAGCTGGTGTTTACAGAAAACTATTCCAATTTCCTAACAAGATTCATTGTAGCTGTTGAAAACACTTATCTGGGTTACCAAGTATGCAGTAATGGTAACAATAAGTAAATACGTAAATTCTCTTGATACTTAAGTCCTAAATTAAGCTCAGAATAGTGATTGTAATTAACAGACCAGCAGTGTACAGTGAATAACACAAAGCTGAGCCAGTCTCCCATATCTAAAAGTTACAGAATCATTCAAGAAACTGATAAATAGGCCAAGTCATTTCTGTATTCTATAGTCTGTATCAGGTATGAGTCATCCATAAAATGAAAATTTTAATGTTCACACACTGCTATTATAAATGGACTACTTAATGTCCAGTTAGATTGGCAATATTAAGATCATTTTATTTTAAGCTTTATGGATTTTGAAAACACGTACAAATAAAATACTTGTTACAAAACTCCATTTGCTAAAGTTTCTCCAGGAATATACATCAAGCATGATTCCAGCACACAGATAAATGACTTCTACAGAGAGCATTACATAGAGCAATAAATGCTAGTGAAACAGCCAGTCTTTCCAGATACATTACAATGAAAAGTTTTCTCTCCCTTTGTCACATCTAACGTTTGACTAAATGTTTTATTTCCAAATAGCCATGTCTGAAGTTAAAATGTGTAAGCAAACTGACTGTGGA
This sequence comes from Manacus candei, assembly GCF_025592945.1. Lineage (NCBI taxonomy): Eukaryota > Metazoa > Chordata > Aves > Passeriformes > Pipridae > Manacus > Manacus candei. The sequence goes on along the minus strand of NW_026138062.1, from coordinate 35,015,698 downwards.
AGTCAACAGGCACTCAGAAGCCCCAAAGGGGAGAGTAAGCACTATTTTTCAAGTTCACTAGTTCAGGGGTAAAAATTCCTGAGAGACAGAAAAGCAACAAACCCTTTTTCTTCGATGGAAAGATGCTTGCCAGGGGACATTGCCAACAGACAGCTGTAAAGATAAACTGTAAGACTGAAGAATAATAGTAAGACAGAGCAAGGAAACCAATCTGTAATGCTAAGTAAGGAGGAATGCCTTGGTGGGGCAGCATGGGACTTCACCAGGGCTGCCTGCTTGCAAGAAAAGCATTCAGCAGAAATATATGCAGAGATACAAAGCACAAGATATGCACATGCTAATCTTGTCATTAAGATGGAAAACACCTATAGTTTGTGCCAAAACTGTAATCTCACTTAATTTTAAATGGTATGCAACTGACCTTAAAATACAAACAAGAATAAACAAAATATTGCACTCCAAAGTTACCATCAGGACATTTATTACATGAAGCAAGTAAATCAAGAAACACAGATCCATATATATTTTCTGTTGCTTGATGTCAGTGCAGAACTGCTCAGCTGCAAGTTTTTAACAGACCAGGTCACTGAATTCTCTGGGACCTGGAAACTGATCTCAGAAGCAGCATGCTTCTGACCTTCCATCTCGAGTCCCTGAACTGCTGCTGGACATCAAAACAGCTCTACTTCTTCTACTTTATGAGTCATACCCCTGCAGTGTCCTGTTCCTTGCTACATGCTGTGAAAAGGATCCCCCTTTTCCTTAAGTCTATTGTGCATACAGAAGTTGCGCTATTGAATTATGATGCCGTGCTGATTTTGAATGCAATTTAACATGTAGGCAGGTCAAGCTAACTAGATCAAACATGAGCTCACTCACACTGTTCACTGAGGCTGATCTGAGCCTTCAGAGTAGTGGAAGAAAGCTGCAGTACTTTCAGGTTATTGAAACATCCAAAGCATTAAGAAGCCTGTTACATCCGGCAGACATCTAGCACCACAATAAGCAACACCAGAAGGAAAGTGTGGCATAAACGCTGACAGCAAGTCAAAGCAGACTTCAGCCTAAGGATCTAATTCTAAAGGTTAATATAGGTTTCACAACCAGTACACTTAGCCTGTGATCAGTTACAGGTTTAGAACTATTAGCAAATAAAGAGGAGTTTTAAGAGTAACCTTTAGGTTCTGACCTAAAGATCTATAAATACCACTGGAGGGATGATCTAGTTTGAAATCAGATTATCTTTAAACTAACTAGAAAGCAATCATGCTTACACGAGGCCCTCATGCTAGTCACACTTGCTCAAGAGCAGGGCAGGACTCTAAAGAACAGATGTTGACAGCATGCATCCTGTGCTATTTTAACATCGAACTTCCTTCTATTACTTATGTCACTTCCTTAAGAGGACAGTAGTTAAGCTAAGCTACCCCAGCCCCACTTCAGCCCAACTGAGCATCCAGTTATGTGCTCAGTTTAATAGAATGGGAGTAGCAAATTCTGAGAGATTTGCTGATGTGTTACTGTATCAAAAGGCCTCAGGAAAACAGCAACTAGAGAGGAAGAGCACATCACCTTTCCCAGCAAGGCATTCTTTGGCATGCTTATCCTGTGGAAGAGACACATCAAACTGTCACAGTTTGTGATAGCTTTCCTTCTACAACACCATTATTCTAGGGCATTTGTTCCACATAGGAATGTGCAGTTTTATGGAAGGACTGCTGTTCCAGTTCTCTAAGTGGACTCTCCAGACTTCAGGCTTTTGCCCTAGATTTAGGTCACTAGTAATTGGACATGTGTAGAAAATGCACAGGCTCAGTTCAGTGTTGCCTAATTAATTTCTTAGTCTGATTTGGCAGTCGCCCTACAAAATAGAACTGTTGGATATTTAAACTTGTATGGAAGAATACCTTGTGACACCAGCAAGCCTCCCAAAAAATAAGCCCAACTCTTTCGGTACTAGTGAAATAAATATTTTAAATTGCCTGGAGTACAAAATGAAATAAGTTCTCAGGTGAAACTATCAGCTTGGTTCACTAAAAGAAAAAAGATCAAGCACAGTACAAAATATAGAAACGCAAAGACTTCATGGAGATCTCCTGAAGATGAAGCGCAGAATTGACAAGTGCCAAAGTCTTGCAACCTATGGAGCAGAATCAACTGTACCAACTTTCTGTCTGGAATATTATATTCTCAAGCAACTGGCAAGCACACCACTCAACTACAAACTAATGTCACAGCTTGAGAGAGTTCTGCACATTATTTTGATCTGTATGAGGCACCTTACAGTATTGTAACTGCTCCTGGAGCAGCATATTCATGATGAAGACAAGTTCATCCACTGAAATAAGAATTAAAATTATTTCTGCTCCTAGGCTACTGCCACAGTTTTTTAGTCAACTGGATGTTTTTTAAACCCTTCTCGAAGGACACAGAACAGCCCCACTGTGCTCAGTCCTGGCCATCCTGCCAAGCTTTCTGTTGGAGCTCACTTCACTACGATATATTCACTTCACCACAGGTCCCATGTGCTTTAGGTAGTTTTGGCTTAAGCCTAAACAGCAAATAAGAAGAGACAGATGCCTCTCTGCAGGAACTTTTCTCACTGGCGACCCTGGGAGTTGAGTTGGCAGAGCCATCTGAACCTCCCAAGATGGCTGCTCTACAGAACAGCCTTATAAAACACTATTCACATATTAACTGGAGTAAAATATTTACTTCAGATCGGGAAGTATTGTATTATTTGACAGAGAAACAGGTTTGGTGCCTGAGCAGACAGTTTTGTAACATTTTAAAAGTGACCTAACATGCCTACCTTGATTTAAAATAAAATGGCATTCTGATTCCTTTCGCTAAGAAGTGAACTCTGCCAATTAAAAGGACTGGAAGACTGAAATGAACTCACTATAACAGTACTGAAACAGTACTCTCCAAAAGCCTTGTATACAGGGTTACTCAGAGGGATGTTAAAGTAAAAACAAAATACAGTGATATTTGCAAAAAAGCTTAATATAATATTTTGAGTCCATAAACTCTAAACAATAAATATGAAAAGTGTACATGGCACACCAGAGCAGCTAAATATTAAAAAAAACCCCACAAGTACAACTTGATAACATGTATATTCTCAGTGATAAGTTTGTTTGTGATATAATACAGGCTTAATATACAAGATGTTTTTCCAAAGAAAAACCACAGAACAAAGTTAATACAGAAGGTCAGGGAGGAGGGGAGACAATAAATAACAAGGCACGAAAACCTCTCTTGTTGCAACCCTGTAAGGCACACCACTTGTGCAAACGTGAAAACTATCAAAATCTGTAGTGGAGAAATTCTAAATGTGTTTAAATAATTGGATAATGTATTTTAAATATGACACTATATGCTTATGCCTTTTGGAATAAAAATACTTACGAACCTTTATTTACACCAAAAGGCTTTTAAAAAAACAAATTAGTGAAACGGGTGAATCAATAGCCAAATACAAGCATCACAGCTAATTTCTCCCAGACAGCTTCACAAGTGCAACTTGACCGTGACCTATACTGGCCTTGCTAATAGAGTCCTGGGACCAATACAGTGCAGAGGGAAATGCTGCATATCAAATTATGTAGCACGCCAGTAATTTTGACAAAACACAGGGATTAGGATGAGAATAGACTTATTTTCACTTGAAAACAAAAATTATTTAAATCAAGAGATAAAAGGTCAGTAGCATTAATCTAACATCATACCTAGAGATCTTAATACCCAAAGTTATAATTTAAGAACTGGGCATCAACATTTTTCTTCCTTATTCTGTTATGTGCTCAGAAAATCTATCATGATACAAACTTCAGCAAAAACCTTCTCTCTTACTAGAAAATAACAGATACCTAACTAAGCTTACAAACTGTAAGTTTCCCCCTTTTTTTCTTATGTCCCATGATCTCTACTGCATCCTGCTAGAAGCTTTTTTCCTCTCTCCAATTACATAAGAATCTCAGATGATACTGAAGTTATTCACAATACGCACAGGTCGAACAAGTTTTTACAAGATGAAAAGGGCTTTTCACTAATAACCAAAATTTTCTTCTAATGAAACATTTAGGAGACACTCAGTTTCTCATGAGCTTCAGACACATGAATGATTTTTTTTTTTTTTTCCCCCACTTGGGAACCGTATCAGTAGACTACATTTCCAGAAGTTCTGTTTGCAGTCTTGCAACTTGAACAACTGCACAGCACACAGTAAATAATCTAAAAGAATCTGACTATTCAGTTATTAGCTAAGTTTTGTTTTCTTATGTGACATGTCTTATTCTACACGTAAACACCTTGTGCCCAAATGAAACCATTTGAGGTCAGACAACCTGTAGCTTCAGTGATGCTCCATTTACTGAGCTGCCAGAGAGGAAAATCAGGGCAATCTATTATATTTTAAACAACAGAGGAAATGGAAGACAAAACAGTCTTAAGTGGTAAGTTAACATTCATATAGCTATTTGCTGAAAGGCTGTGCCAGCATAGGCATGCTTCATTCCTTATATTCAGTCCTCTTTTAAGGATATAAAAATTTGAGCAAATACAATGTAAACAGAGCCAGGTAGACTGCAGTAGTAAAGAACAATATAATTGATCTGACAGGTTTAAGGCCAACTATTTATGATTTGAAATGTGTCATACTTTTCCATGGCACTTAATACACTGAATTTAGTACTGGATGACATTAAACAAGGGTATACATATTCATATCTAATGCAATATATACATGTAGCTTCAGTCCTTAAAATAGAAAGTTCAAGTTTTCTTGTCCAAATCAAATCAGTTTGTGAAAGAACACCTGTGGTTTCCTATAACGAATAAAGTAATATTACTATTTTAATCAATTTAGTGCAAACTGACCTAAGTCCAAAGACATACCATTCCTTGATTTTTAGTCACTACTTACCAAATGCCCGTTTCTTTTAACAAGACAACTAGACCTTTTTTTTCCCTTGAAAGAACAGCAAACACCTGACGACTAGCATGCTGTTCTAGCCTACATTAACAAAACTTGCTGATATACAAATCATGTTTTGGTCATGCAGCAGAGACCCATCCTCAAAATAATCCATCTCTCCATTCAATCAGTCAAGGAGAGCACAGTGCCAGATTTTAATTAGCAGGTCATCCTGGCCACTCCGTACTCCAAGCTGACAACAGCAGGCTCAGCTTTGGAGAACTCGGACACAAGCTCACTGTAACGATTGTCTGCTGTGTTGCTGCCCTCTATAGTTCTCACGGCCTCATTCCCAGGGATCGGCGGCTGCTCCTTCTTGAAGCATGGAGGGGTCTTCAGTGCCACGGGGGCAGGATGAGCAGACTGCTGATGTTCCTTCACAAGGACCACATCTGACTGCCCGTTTATCTGCTTTATTTTCTGAAATACAGAGAATAGTTACTAACAGTGGGCATGACTCTTTACTGATAATATTCTGCTTCAAAAGGAAGTGAATCCCCTTCTTTTGTTGGCCAACTCAGCATCTACAGAATCCTGTATGACATACCCTAGGCTAGATATGTAACAGTCACGTTAAGTGTTAGGCCATTGGATATTACATTATTCTCCACAGCAGATGCTACAAGCACTGCTTGCTTAAAATTTGTAGCTGAGCAGAAGACAGAAAGGTTGTCTGCCAATTAATAAGCAGGGAGCTTGCTAACAGTAACTGGTAAGTAGATGAAACTTGCTAATAAGTAGATTATGAGTCTCTTAAAAGACATAGCAGTTTGATACCTAAGCCTTATATATCCTTCCTAAAAACCTGCCAATAGACTTCAGATCCAAAAAATACTAATACGTTTTGTTCAAATGCAGGAATACACTAAAACATGTCAATTGAAAAGCAGGACTGGAAAAAAGGACCTATCCTGCAAGTATGAGCAAGAGAATAGGAAAGATTTGGATTAAGGGTTTTTTCAGTTGTGTGGTTTGGGTTTTTTGTTTGTTTTCGTTTTGTTTTTAATTCGAATTCACTCACCCAGTAACTGGGAGCTTGCACTACTTAACTGAACAGATTTGTTTGTTGGTGTATTTGTGTTCTATTAGAATGGAGACTAAGTCCATAAGACTTCGGTGTTTCTTGACATCAACTTTTTGAAGATGGAAACAGTAGTAGCAAAGTCTACATCAAGATTTCAAACAAATACATCTCTTCATCACTCAAGTGACAAATGTGGGCTCAGGTGAAGTTATTATCTTGGAATGAGGTTCTAGAAAATTCAAAACTGAGACTTCACTTTATATCTTGCTTATTCTTTAGATTGCTTCATCTTGAGTTTTCATCTTATTGCTTCAATTGTATAAAAACTTTCAAATATACAATTAAGATTTGAAACAGTATAAGATTAAATGACCTGCATTCATTACATTACAGTAGGACCAGTTTAATAAAATCTTCCCTCCTAGAAAAGCTGTGTTTCCCCCTTCTCCCCCCAACATAACAAACAGGAGTGTGTTACCTTTCTAGCCAGTCACAAGTAGTAAAACTGATAATCAGAAGACTTTTGCATTCCTTAAAACATATTATTTTGAAGTTTCAGCACCTTAACTGACTATAACAGAAATATCAATTAAAAGCCACTAAGTTATACTAGAATAAAATCAGATACAGCCTATCCTGGCTGTTTACACTAGCACCTAGAAGTCAATTATATACATCTTTGTATTTAGCCCTGTCCTGAAATAAGCATTACAATGTACATGACCCATAATTATGGTGACTTACAACAGCATGCACCTGCATATGAAGTTAAAAAGACAATACTTACTGCTTCCATTTTAGTAGCTATAATGGAAATAAAACATTTTCAGTCTCCTTGGTTTAGCAACACAGTTGTAGCTATGATGGGTACCTTTTTATCCAAGATAAGTTTCACAGAAATTTAACCTACATTAAAATATCTTCAGTAATGCTTTGATAGTAGGAGAACTTTTACATAGTTCAGTTCATCAGTAAAGCAGAATGATGCCTAAGAGTAAAACATTGGCTGCATAGTCTGGCATTCATCACAGAAGCATACAGTGGAAGTCAGAAGTCAACATTCCACAGAGTAAGTGCCAGGCATACAGTAGTGACATTCACGTGAAAGCTAGCAGCATTATTACAACTTTAAATGTGAATTTGAAAGACAAGAAGTCACATATACATGCACTTATTTTGTAATACTTACAGCTTCCAGTTCTTTAATGTCTTCTTCCAGTTGTTTATTTTGCTCACTCAAATTCATTATAAGATTGAGCACAGACTGCCTGGGATGCATACTTCGGTCAAACTGATGGTACATATTTCTCCAAAACCTGCATGAAGCAGACAGTTTTAACTATGCAGGATAATGACAAAATTGAAGAAGAGATACTGTGTCTTATTTAAACTTACTTAAAATTGAATGATACTGTATTAGGCTCCAAAAGAGTTAGTTCTGGCAAAAAGTCTGGATTATATAGAGGATTCCGATATTTCTTTTGTTCTGCCAAAAGGAATGGCCACAAGGAGTAGGTCTTCTCTTTTACTCTTAAAGCAAAAAGAGATAAAGGTCAACACAGTGACTGCAAGCAAAAAAACAGAAGCTCTTCAACTAATAAATCAATCTTTAAAAAAAGAAAAAGTTACCAGAAATACTTATAAGTCTTGAATTAAAAGCTCTTAGTAAAATCAACTTCTTCCTGGCATACGCTAATGTTGGATAGAAATGCCAATTTTAGAAGTACTACTGCTTTTAAAATACAATGTGAGACAAACTGACAAAAACTTTACAGAAGTTTGCCAGCTGAAAGCATTGGAAGCTACCCTATTAATTCTTCCAACTGGCTAGTCTTGAGCTGGTAAGAATTTTAAGCTTGCCTAAAAAGAGACTGGGGGAGGGAATGAAGTGATATTTTCAAACTTAAGCTTACCTACTTTGAGAGGAGAAAAAAAAAAAAAAAGAGGAAGAAAGGTACCTTAACTTTCCCTACGAAAAATCAGCATGGGATTTTCTCCCAGAATTAGAAAGACTGTCTCCAGAATGCAAAAGCACAAGAAGCACTGCTGTTCCCTGATGCAGTTCAACATAATTTTCTGTACTACCAATCCTGCCTCCATTTCTATTCAGAGTCTAAAATGAAGATTCAGGCGAGTTCTTAGTCTGACAGAATAAACGAAAGACACATTACAATATGCCTGCTTACTTTAATTCTTCTCGTTCTTTTTCACAATTTCCAAGGAAGTTACCAAACTGGCATGAATGGACATGTTCATGGATTTGAAGGAGGAAAACTTCATTGTACTCAAAGGCTTGTGGAAACTGCTCAGTCAGATTCCACACACATTCTAAAAATTGGGTGAACACCGGTGAGATCTCTTTTGGATCACCATCCAACTGACAACATCTGAAAAAGATTCCATAAACAGATTGAAACTGGTTAAAGTTAGAAATCCAAAAAGTCTTACCTGCAATTGTTTTTAAATGACAGCACATTAATTAGACATTAGCCTTAGTTGGAGATTGAGCACCTTACTTCAAGAACTGGGGCAATTTTGGAATAGAAATAAGTCTATATTTAACCTGTTTTTCTAACTTATAAGTAATCACACATTTGTATTCAGTACAGAATAGCAACATAAGACAGTTAAGTTCCTTTGTGTCTATTATTTTCACAGTCTTTGGAGTATATCAGCTAAAAGCAAATTAATAAGCAGTAAATAGCAGCAAGGCTATTGTCATAGCTGATGACAGGCAGATCAAGGGAAAAAACAGAACTCTGAACATATAGGACTTCTAAAGATAGGTGTGACTTCATCATCAAAGTAAACATAAATGTAAACTTTTCTTTAAAGACATCAAAACTAAGCGTTTCATATTGCCTAAATAGCTGGGACATAGCCTTAGATTGGTTTTGCACTGTCTATACATATGTGCAGACCTAGCTGCTGTCATCAACACTTGAGAGCAGGGTACCAGTAGTACTAAAAATTTATGTCTACAATATAAATCAATTATCCAATACATACTTGAATAAATAGAATACAGTGCATTGTTTACTGAAAATAGCTTGCTGCTAAGCTACCGCAGTGTTACTAGAAATTTAACATCCACATTCTTAGTTCAGTTTGCTGTATACATTTTACTATATTGGAGGAGTGAACTACCTGTCAGAGAACTTGTGCCCAAAAGAGATCCAGTCTTTCTCTATCAAGACCTAGAGGGTAAACAAACCAAATTCTCATGAAAAATGTTACTCAATCTTACATCTTACATGTATTAAATCCACAGGTTATCCATATATTGTATCAATAAATCTGATTATTTTGTATTCTGATTAAATTGTATTAAATCTGAGTCCAATTAATAACAGTAGGAGCAACCATTTGTCACTTTATAGCTTCTTTATTTTCTTGGAAGCCTTTCAGAGGAGATTCTCAAAGCACATTTCCAAAACTAGTAAAAAAGTTCAGCAACTTGCTAATCAGATAATTGCTCTTAAGCCAGACTCACTTTAAGCATAATGTATGACTTCACTAGATTATCAACTTTCAAAATATGGCAAAGCATAGGAAAAATTTTAGTATTTCCTTCCTGCTATCTTAGTTTACATAAAACCACACAATATAATCTTTCTAACACTTAGAGCAGTAAGCTTGTTAATATCAACAGTAGCTTGTTTTATCACTTCACAGAATCAAGCACCAAAAGGAACACAGTACCATCTGACCACTGCAGAAGTCTTCACAAAAATCTAATTGAAAGCGAGGAGTAAACAAACCCAAAGAGACTAAATGACTTCCCTAAAGATTACACACATTCTCACTATTCACAACTTAATCCTCTTCCAATTCATCTTCAACTTCACTTTCATCACTTGTAATATTTGTGACAGTTCTAATCAATATATTGTAGTAGTTTTATGCACTATCCCTATGGAGTTCCCATGACACCTTGCCTTGCCACTGCAGAACACTACTGATTTTCCTACTTTAAAATTTAGAATAATCATACTGAAATTCCTCTTCCTCTCTATGGAAAAATGAAGAAATTTAGATTGCTTAAACATCCTCAGGCACTGAGGGAGTTGTCATTGTTACATTTTAAAAATGTTGATTTGGGGACAAGTGATAAAATACAGAGTTGCTGTAATTTAGTATGTCTGCTATCTCACATAAGCACTTTGGACTATGTCTTCTTTGGATGCAAAAGACAATCATGGCAACATTTCTACATGGTGCCTAAAGAAATCTGCTATTTGTATTTCAGTTTTTTAGATTTTAAATAAATGTTTTTTCCAGTAGAAAGTATTTCTGTAAGAAAGATTTATCAGTATACTGCAAATCCCATTTTAGATTTGCAACCACACAAAAAAAGGCAGTATGTTTACACTGCTCCCTTTCACACTTAAACATTTTACATCTTTTATTTACCAAGGAAGAGCTCAACAATGCAACAGTTAGCTTACCATGAATCCTTTGATTGTTCTGTAATAGGAGTCTAGTAAGAGAGCTCCAAGAGAGCAAACTTGGGAAGTCCTATCCCAGCCATCTGAGCAGTGCACTAATACACTTGCGCTCTCCATCGCTATTGCCTACAAAACACAGTTGTTTCTTGATGAATGTTCTTTTCCAGACAAAAGTCAAAATTTAGTAGATAAATAAAAAAGCTACCTTTATCCCAAACTCACAGCATAGGTCATTTTATTTAACTAAGATAGAAAAATGTTTATTATGAGGAAAGAATTTAAAACCGTCAGAAAGTTAGGAATCTCTCCACGGAAATACAGAAAACTCCTTACAAAGAAGAAATTCCACCACCACCTTTGCAGAAGCTAACATCTCCAGTGGTTCCCAGTTCTCTTTCTCTCCCTTATAAAACTAAACTCACAAGAAAAGCTTGGAACGTAACTAAAAAAGAATTAGATTACAAATTGCAGAGTACAGATTAAAAAAACAAAACACCATCAACACATCTTTAAAGATACTCACTTCTTTGTCATTATACTACACAAAAGTAAAGGCCTAGGAAATGTTTATTAGCTTCAGCTAACAAATGAAATCCTGTTAGCTCAGATGTTTGTGAGGGTCATCTTTAGGACAATCATCCACTTTTAACTCAGTTAACTCCCTGTTATTTCACCCAGTAAAAACAAAGATCCAGGTTTTTTTTCTTCACCCAGCCCTTTCAGGTCAAGCCCTTGGCTTCGTAAGTGCCTAGCAAAGGCAATTGTTCCCCCAAATTCCTCATAAAGAGTCCCATATCCTGGCCAAATGAAGTCAGCATAGCCACTTTGGCTGCTCTGCAATTACTGCCCCAGGAGCTCTGTTTTTCAGGGTGCACTAAATAAGTTTGTTCCATCCTCCTCCAAACTGGTTACACCTTTCAGAAATACCTAAAGAACCAGGAACCATAAGAATCCATTTATCTCCCAGCAAGATGACCAAATAGCATTCAAAAAATCCCAAAACATTAACTGGCATAAAGAAATGAAGAAATCAATCCAATCATAAAGAAAAATGTAATACTTAAGCCAGCATATCCAATGTACCAGTATATATACTAAACACCTATCTCCAAAAAAGGTCAGTTGCAGAATTTTACACATTACATAACATTAAGCATAATTTTGCCTGGTAGCAAGTCAACTTCCTATCGCATAAAGAAGCAGCATGCAAGTTACCTTGACTAGGAAGACAGCAGCATCCACCACAGCTTTGATGTGACGCAGCCATCCAGAATTCTCCAAACCAGACAAGAAGTCATTGACAGACAAACCCCTTGTGCCACTGACTGAAAGAAACCAGAAGTTAAAAAGCCTTAAGCAGTTGCAGCTACCTGAACCCTGCAATGTAGAAAGAAGAATAATTGCATTTTGTGTCTAATCTTCTGTGCTGTAAGTTGAACAGAACTCTTTCAGGAAACCACTACTCAAATGGTTTAAGGGAGGGGTACTCCAAAATAATCTCCATCCAGAATGCAACTCTGTAGTCCTACAGTAATCACAAGTGACAAGATCTGTGTCTTTCTGACAAAATAACATTCCCAATAAATCCACTGGTTATCCCCAACAGGGAGCCTTACCCTTGTCTTACCAAGGAAGGAAATGCAAATGCCAAAGGCTTACCAGAAGTACTTAAAGATTACTACTACTAGTAGGAAGTAGCTGAATCCAGACAATATACACAGTTCAGAGTAGTCAGACTGCCAGTTTCATCACCTCCACCCTGCTTAGGAGAATAAAGTGCAGTACAAGGACACGGTGAAGAAATTAAATCCATTGAGATTTTGTCTACCTCCAGACTTGACACACCACATTTCTGACTGATCTCTACCATTCTTCCGTAACATACTTTGATGCTGTAACAATAATGCCAACTGAGAGGGCAAGGAAGAACTTGAGTTAAAGAAAAAAGATGCCTTGCAGCATAGCACCAAGCAATGTAGAGTAAAAGCTTCTCACACAGACAATTACCAATTCACATGAGACAGATAACCTGGTTCTTGTACAATTTTAAGTAGCAACTTAAAATTGTAGTTACATTACTGTCCGAATATGACAAACTTTTGGCAATAAAAAAAAAAATTTGCTGGCTAATATAACTTCAGCTATGTGTAATTCTAAGAGAAGGTACCTGTGGTTGCCACCTACAAAAATACCCACCCCTGCCACAGTGGAAGCCTACTTTCCACTAAGCTTAACAGCTGGTCTCAATGATCTTAAAAGTCTTTCAACCTAAATGATTTTATGATTCTAAACTATTGGGCCTCAATGAAAATAAAAAGGCTCTGTAAATGAAAGCCAGCAGTAGGGATATAACAGCTCCAAAATAATCTTTATCTCTGATCATGGAAGGAAGTGAGTCAGCAGCAAAAGCAGAGAACAAAATTCACCAAATCCCTCTGTGACACAGTTTCATATTCAACCAAGGCCCCTGATGTAATGAAGGCTATAAACTCTTGAACCACTGCCTCGCAGAGCTTTCCTGTATCTGCACTAGACGTTTCTCAGCTTTCAGCCAAAGTTTTGGTACACTCCCCATTGCTCAGGAAGATTTGTAGCGCCGAATGCGGCTGAATACAAAGACAGGCTTCCAAACAATTATTGCAGCACCTTTTCTAAAACCCATAGATCTTTGTCATCTACAAAACTACCTAGCAAACAATAGCGCAATCAGATAACAAAACATCAAGAAACCCCTGGATACAAGACCTAATTTTAAAGGTTAGTCTGTAGATATCAGTAGAAGCAAGCTAGCTAGTTTTCCCTTGTCTTTGAAAGAGCATCATTAGGCAAGAGCTCCACTTCCAAAAGGTCTAGCACATGGAAGAAATCCGGAGAGAACTACTCAATCCTTTCAGCTAGCTCACATTCTCTCTACACCAGTGGTTCCATACACCTGTTCAATCACAATAGCACACAAACAGTTCTAGCACTCTATGGTAAAGGAAAGAAACTAAAAATAGTCAAATATCTGGAAATTCAAACATCTGCAGGGAAGGGACTAGACAAAAAAGGCAATGTCTAGAGGCACTATTCATGGCAGCTCACCCCACATTCTGTACCTTATGATTTAAAGCAGAAGCTTTCCAGCTAGAAAACAAACAGGCTTCCAGCCCTCAGTTTGTTTTCACCCAGATACTGCTGTCAAAATCTGCTTTTGATCAAAATTTTCAGCTTGGCAGAAACAGTATTTCCCTCTTTTAGCTAGATCTCTATACTTTTATAAATGGATGCAGAGATAGGAACACATATGTTGAGCCCACAGAGTTTCTATTTCTGTGAATTAACAAAGGCATTTTTATACTACTTGGTGATTAAATAAAGAAATTGCATTGACACTGTTCCGACACTTACGTGCTGAAAAAAAGTAATTTTCCAGATCCTTATGGTCTTTTATAGGGTCAAAGATGATTTATGGTACCACTAAGATGTTTAGCTACTTCACAAAAAATATAATTCAAGACAGTTTTGACTCTGTGATTGCCATCATAAAAAACACAAGCCCTACAAGTCCCAAAACCTCATCATTCCCTTGCTTATTTGTCCTTATTTACACTACTGCCTCAGGCAGCAGTTTAAGAAGTGACTAGACCTGTAGACTGAAGGACAGTGGGTTGCAGGCAGAAGTTGTTTTTTAACAAGTAAAAAACCCTAAACAACCCCTTCCCCCATATACAAAACCCACAAAACACCCTCAGTTAACACGCTTCCATCATCAAAATATACGTAACAGATCATAGCAGCTATTACTGAGCCTTTTCCTTAAATATTTCCTGCAGAGCCTCTGACATACACAAAAGCTTTTTGCTTATTAGAGTTCAATCTTTTCTGACATGCATTACTATATTTTGAATATACAAAACCTGAACTCTGTATTTAATGTCACAGCCACAAATTTAGTCTATGTGAAGATTCTCCCATTAATGTTGTAGTGTGCCCATTAGGGGGGCAGTCATGTTCATACTGAAGAAAACTGTTTTAGGAAAGTTTTGTTGGGAAGGATTATGTCTTACATTCCACTTGAAAGCGGAATCATTAGATTCTGAAGGAATTCTGACACAGAACCTAGGAGCAAGACACATGCCAAAGAAGAATAACAGTTGTTTGTCACAAAAAGCCCAAACAACTGAGGACAGCCTCAGTTACAATGGCCCTTGAACAAACAAGGTCATTGATATCACATTCCTAATTTGAGAACATTTAGTTCAGCATGTTCAGAGAAAGCGAGTACACAGAAGCTAAATGGCATTTTCCTCATCTTAAGTGATGAACCAGGGGTCTAAATAGTAAATTATTGCATACATCCCTAAATTTTAAGGGTTCTTCCTACCCCTAAAGAGGATTCTAATTCTAGAGTGGCATTCAGCAAAACTAGTGAATTATACAGACTGAACAGAGGTAAAACAATTGTGCTAATTTACCAAAAGACCTGATCTGAAGAACAACTAATAGACATCACTCATGATTTTGTTTCAATCAAGTTTAAATAAATCAGTTCTCCACATGAGGAAAAACTAAAACATATTCCATCCTTAAAGAAAGCTACAGAAACATAGTTAGTAAGTACTGTTGGTGGCATGCTAAGTCAAATGGCTAAGAATATGAACTCCGTGAAGCTTAAGTGTGTGACACACGCATCTCTGCATCAGACTCTATTACACAGGAGTAGGGCTCTTAAAAAAGTAAAAAAACCATCAATACTTGTTAGTGAGTTTTCTAGAATTGAAGATATTAGTAAAAGAAAGAGGGATTACGCCAAACCTAAAAACTGAAGCTCAGGATCACGCTTCTCATCTTTCCCTTAGAAAAAATACATGCAGGAATAACTGGAAAAATACATATTATCAAAGTTCAGTAGGATTCTGTGCAGAGGCCTGAAGAATAGGTTAGCAGCACATACAGGCTCAATCAAAGCAAAGTAAGACTACACCACTAGTCTGGGAGATTTCTTGACTAATGGAGCCAGAATGTCTTCATCAACATAGGCTTCCATACAGGCGTAAGCCTTCTCCATGACTGGATATATTTGCATATTTCTGGAAGCCAACCACTTATACATGTATTATCAGACTTCTGCCACTGTATTCTAATCTCAGTATTAGTACTCCACAAAGCATCTTAATTTTTCTCTCAGTTGTTTACCTAAATACAATACTAGTGGAATTATGAACATAATTCTGACTCGCCATTTTCACCACCAGAAGGCAGGCAGTGGCATGGTGAAGTGGCTCACATTTTCCCTGCCCCCTTCCCTACAAACACCTACAAGCACAGAAGTGGCTCACCAGGTCAAACAGCTCAAGTTTCGTACAGACCACATGCTCATTGCAAATTCTGTGGACCAAAGTGCTCCTCGAAGAACTGATATTCTGTATAAGAAAATGTATGTACAGACAAACACTATTTTGTATATTTCCATTACATTGTACACGTGCTTAGAAAACACAGCAGTCTTTCCCACAAGCCACTGACATACTAACCAAGTTCACTCAAGACATACATGCCATTAAGTTTTCTTCAAAACAGCTCCATGCATTGGGTTTACAGTTTGAAGGTAAAGGTTTAAGGTAATTCATTACCACAGAGCAGAGCAAACTAGTACTAAACATAGAACTGGGATAAAATATAGAAATATCAATGCAGCTTGTGTAAGATATTATTAAAGACTTTAGAAAAATACTCATCCTATTTTCATATACGTTATGATAGTACAGTTAAAACATACCTTCCAGAAGTTTTTGTAAGCTGGATCTCATCACATGAATATTTTCAATGCCAACAAACTGGAACCTAATGTTAGAGTAGTTGTCTTCATTCTCATAGCCCTTCCCAGCAGCTCTGTTTGCCATTGCATTAAGCTTAAAAGAGGAAAACAAAAATACTGATAAACAGTACTTGAAATAAAAATATCAAATTAAGAAACAAAAGTCATGCAATTTCAGTGGAAGACACTGGGAAAAAAACACAAGAGCACATAGTATAAACAGGTTCTAATATACAGTTCATGACAAATCAACTTGAAAGCATTAAAGGGATGATGAATAAAAACCAAGTTCTATATTTAGAGCTGACATATCTGAATAATGCACAGTAATTTCTTATTCTGTCCTCCATATTCCCACCAACAAACCCTCACCTGTTTGCAAACATTTTTGAGCAAAGACACTACAAAAAAATTCACCTAAAAAGCAAAGAGTAAGATTCAGACTTTTCCAGCTTCTGTGTTCAGACATTTGAGTGAAATTAGTACCAATTGAAATGCAAATGGGTCTTAAAGAGCGGGAGTTACCCCACACATTCCAACACAGGTCATAACATAAGTCAACTTAATAACATAACATAATCCAATTTATTTAGACAGTGATGAATTATAGTGGTGAGGCACTGGAAAACATTGCCCAGAGAAGTTGGGGATCCTGGTAGTAGTGTTCAAGGCCAGGTTGGATGGAGGTCTGGGCAACCTGGTTAGGGGGGGGTTGGATCTAGGTGATCTTTAAGGCCCCTTCTAACTCAAACCCTAACCCTATGGTGACCTCAGAACACTACAACAGCATTTCCTCTACTTCTTCCTTGCCAAGACAGACAGTTTGCACAGATCACTTACACAGAACACAGTACTTCCTCTCCCATTCCAAAAGAAACCCAACCTCAGCTCATCTTTTCATGAATTTAATTTCAAACAGTTAAAATTACTTAGATCCCGCTCAACTACTCATTTCTTAAGTATACTTTTAAATGCACCTCTCCAAAAGTTCAGCATCATATTCAGTGAATTCTAGCTGAGTCCTGAGGTAGATTCAACTTCTTTAAGAAAGCAAGTAATTAAACGCCTCCATAAAGAGGCCTTGCCTTCTCCTTAAAACATTTTTGCTCATGAGGGAGTCATACTTCACTCCAAATTTTTTTGAATTACACTGTATCCCTGTACTCTACTGTCCAGGAAAAGAGCCTTGTCCGAAGAACCTGAAGTACACACCTTCGGCCTGGTATCCATGACATACATGTAGCGATTTGAAGGATTTGCTTTACTAATGGCTTGCAACATGTGTTCATCTTCCAGGCACCTGGCACTGAAACCTGAGAGAGGTTGACTGCATCTGCAAATTGCAGCCTACCACAGAAAACAAAGAACAAATTAGCATCAGTTTAATATCAGTAGGTGAAATGCCTTGCATAATTCTAAAAAGACATGGAAACAAATTGCTTTATTCAGCAGATAACATCACTAAACTGAATAAAGTTCCAACTTTTTAAGTACATTACTTGGAGACCTTCCAACACAGTACCTACAATTTAAATCTAAAGGTTTATCAAAACATTTTTTCAGGCTCTTTTACATAGGCAATGTATCAGTTTACATAATGGACCTAAAAACCCAAAAAAAGTATAGGCTGGAAAAAAGTACAGTTTAGCAAAGCAAGTTACTCCCTTAACATGAAATGGATTATGTTTGGTTTTACTAACACAAGTATGACTTTATTATTGCAAGCACAATATGTTATTATCTAATGTAATTTTTGTAGAGTAATTTTCAATAATATGTTCTATTTTGGAAGGTATTGGGTACCAGAAGGTATCTTGCAAATAGTAATTATCTTCAAATCCATCTAGCTTCACAGTCATGATTCATAAATTCTTCAACTCAGCAAGGTGATTGTCCTTCTCTCTCTCTCTCCATATTAACCCCTAGCAGAGACAGACTGCTTTACACCACTCCCTGTAAAATCTTATTTCTCATCCTGTAGGTTTTTTTACCTTGCAAATAACTCCTTGGAGAACCAATTCTATTATTCTGTTGGTTTGTTGTTGGTTTTGTTTGGGTTTTTTTACCCGCCATTTTGACCTAACAGATTTTATTCCTGATACATCAAGGAACATAGATCCTTTAACAGAAAGCTATCTTCAGTTATTTTAATGTCAGTTTCTGAAAACTTTAGGAGATTCAACTGATTATCAACTGATTACTTAAGGATTTCTTGTAAACTGTCTTAGTTTAACTCAGCATCCTGTTAGCCATGACTAGTGTCAGCTGTATTTAAGGTTATGAGTCACACCATTTTCATACAAGTCACCATCCTTGAACCTCCTTACCTACACCCCTGAACTACTGCCAAGTGTTGAGAAATACTTTTCAGCACATTTATGGTAAAAGGAAGGAAGACACATTATACCTCTTTATTTTTATGATAATATGACAACACTGGGAATCTTCCTTTGCTTCTGAACTTGGAGCTACCAACAATTATGGGCTTGCTTGCAGTTCTGGGAACATAAAGTTCTCTAGGATAGGTTTCACAAATCTGAAAGACACAGATACACAATTTTACATGCAAGGCACAAAGCCTATCCTAGTTTTATTCCATTCCATTTGAAAGATATTAGGTAAAATAAGAAATAAGAGATAAAGGATAAACACTAGTATGTTTCTCTCCATATATGTAAATAACTCAGACAAGGAGATGAGCCACAGATAAAGTAGTACAAACTGGTATCTAAGTTACACAGCAGAGTACTGTCATACTGGCATTCAGTCTCAGGAATGCAATTCTTCAGTAGAAATGGTAAGAATATGTTTCAAATAAAATACTGGAATTATTTCCCTCATTTTTTTTGTATTTGCAGACTACAAAGTAAGATGAATTCTAATCTAGGAATCACCCAACACTGCAAATGCTAAAGTAGAATCCTGCTCAGTTAAGAGAGAAATCACAAAGCCGAAGAGCAACAGAATCGCTGGGGCTGGGCTTCAAACAGGTAACTATACTCTAAGAAACAACCCCAAAGAATCCATGCACACATACTCTCTCAATGAGGCCTTGGGAAAAACTTGGGAAAAATTAGAAAGTTGTGAGATTGCACACTGATTAAGCAGTTTACTCTCTCTACCTTGCAAGCCAAGTGATTTCATAGCATTAAGCTGTTTTCTATAGGCCTAGAACTCGAGTATAAAGCAGGAACAGATTCAGAGCAGAACATATTTCCATTACAACACTTACCTTATAATCACGATTTGCATCAGACAACTGCCAGTAAGCATTTGGCACTCCCATTCTTTTATATTCTTCTGCTAGATCAATAAGCTGCCAGCCTTTGACTTGTTCAGATTCATTTTGTTTTGGATTATAGGAAAAGGCATAAAGTTCTTCATATTTTGCTAAAAAGTAAAGAATATGTAATGGAGAGAAAGTTTCAGGCTTCAAGATTCACAGAGGTAAGACTAAATAGATACCTGGCCTGCCTCAAATATTTATTCTGCAACTATCCTACAGTTAACTGACACAGTTACAGATATTTAGAGGTAGGTTATGAGAATTTTCTTGAGTGTACTTGACCTATTTCAGAAGAGACATTTCTAATGCCATAAGGGCAAAGCACAGGTCACAAAATGAAGACTGACAAAACTGAACAAGGCAAAAGGCAGAATTACTAGAAGACTTCACAAGAGCTGATGGAACAAACTATTTCGAGAGGCAGGAACTGAAATTTATATCTACTGACCTTTAAAACCAGTAAGTTTTAAAGTTCCCTTTAAAACAAAAAAGATTTCAAAAACTTTGTTCTTCCTAATATGGTATTCACTTATCACAGATGACATTTTACACTGTTCTAAACACAAAGTATAAAATGCAAAAGGCCATACTAACTGACAGAAGTCTTTTGTAAACCTGAAACAGTAGTGTTATTCTAGCATCAATATTTCAGCTTTATTTTTGAAACTGCATGAAATTAGTAACAATTTAGTATTTGCTTAATAGTTTTTTATCTATGGAACACACAATTAAGCAAGACTATACGCATTTATATTCAGGGACAGAAATGTAAAAAAAAAAAATAAAGGGATCTTTCATTCTGTTAGGGAACATCAGAGACCTACAAAAGCCAGACAACACATCTTCTGAATTTTTATGTAGATTAATATTTAATCAATAAAATTCTTTACATACAATTCATGTAAGACTTTACATAATGCATGTTTTTTAAAGAAATAAATAAAAGAGCCACGGATTTACACACACACACGTCAAGTTGTTATCCATGCATATATCCATGCAAAGTCTTTTACAGTGACAAGTATTACCTGTTTTTGACAGTTGAAGCAAAGAGTTATAAATGTCATGACAATCTCTCTCCCTGGGAACAACAAAGTGAACTATCCTGAAGTTCTTGCACTGGATGACAAGGGGGCAGCCAGAAGTAGTCAAGGGAAGTTTTTCCACTGCAGCAATGTGATGATGCAGTATCTGTGACATACAAAAACTCACAGTGTAAGCATGCTGATGAGAAATAAGAACAGCATACTATTCAGATTAGCAGATGTAAGACACATTGTGCAATGCTGAATACGGATTTTGACTAATTTTGTTCATCGATTATAAAAAGAAATACATTTAGAAGCAGAAATCCAAGAACGACATTTTGGTTATGATACCATAACTGATAAAAATTTAATTATTCTCTTTTGTCATTTTTAAGTGTTACCTAATGTTGGTAAGAAAGAGCAAATATCCTTCTAAACGCAAAAGTGAGATGTAAAATGGTTGGTCAGTTTGCTTTAACTTTGCTACCTGACAGGCTTATATCTAATTAGGCAGTGTCCAGATAGGGTATCTTTTTTTCGTAAGGATCTACAGGAACATACTTCAAAATTTTCAAAAAGTAAAAATAAAGTAAGTCAGGGAAAAAAATTCAAAGTATAAAAGATACAGAAGATTCTGATAATTTTAGAATTCCAGTATTTAACATCTACAGAATGAACAGGAGATAAGAAAAACATCTCCTGTATTACATACTGTGTCATGTAGACAAGACAGTCTCTCAGCTAAATGCTTTTTGACCACTTTAACAGAAGACTGTCACAGCAATGGACAGAAAAAAGTCCTCCCTAGATTTTTATCCATGTGGCAAATCTACACAAGATTTAGGTAAATACACAGCCAAGTAACAGCTGCTCAACTGTGGGAAGAAAGGCAAAGATACATTACCTAAACAGAACAAGATGTTCTTGATAGAACTTCAATTACCTCACTGAAGCAATCAACTCCTCTTAAATATTGATCAGAATTTGACAGACATCTGAAAATTATGCTGCCAAATATGCATTTGCAAAGAGACTATACCTTGAAGACATTATGATAATTATACTTGGTACTTGCACTATCATCAGAAATGCAGTACTCTTGAGTATAGGTTTCATTTCCCCAGAATGAAACCTTTTAAGGTACTGCATAGGGAGACGCAAGCAAATAATGCTTCTGAATCATGTTCTCCCCAAAAACCCATTTTGTATGAAAGGATAGCAGTTTGGTTTGTACAAAGTTGTACATTGTATTCAAGAATAACAGAAAAATAAATTTTCCTGAAAGCACCATGAGGTATTTAGTCAGACAACCACAATCCAGGGAAATATACCCACAGGGAAAAAAAATTAACCACAGTCAGGGAAAGAAGATTTCATCCTGGAGGATGAAAGACTTAAGGCACTAACTGAAGCTAGGTAGCTGGTCTCCAGTGCCAGGTAGAACTTGATGACCACATGTGTGCCACCAGGGCACTGAGTAGAAAAAACTAATAGGAATTGCTGTCCTAGCCAGCTTTGATTGTACAACATTGGTACTGGTCAACAAGAAGCTGCAGTCCCTTCTGAAATGTTTTATTGCAGAGATGAATACTTCTGAAGAAACAGATGCTTATTGCTCTAAAAAAGTGCATGTTATCTTCAATATTTCACCAAAACCTAGATTTTTGGATTTTTGCTGTCTCATTTAACCTAGACAGAATCTAATTACGAGGTAGTTAACACAGAAATTTTAAACCTGATACTTAAACTATCAAGCAGTCTCCCACTGCTGCCTCTGAATTGCGATGTAAATCAGTTATTTAGAGAAAACCACCACACATTGACTCAGGAATACAAGTGAAGGCTATGGAAAAAATTACAGCAGCTTGAAGAGAAGTGAACATTTTCAACATTACCTGATGTCAACTGCAGCAGTGTCATGCAAGAGTATAATCTGCAAACCGTTACCTTATTATGATACCATGAAGGAGGAGAGTGCAGGAAATAAATAAGAAGACCCTTTTAGTAAACAAATTCAACCTTAGATCAGGAAGAACAAATGTATCTGGAGAACCCGTGCCACAAGCAATCATTATCCTTACCCATGTCTCTTTCTGGTTTGAATCTATGAATAACAGATGAGTTGCTGTAAGGTATAGAGTTCCCGTCACTGACTTATTGCTCGTGCTGAACCTATCTAGTAATTTCACTTGCTCTACCTGTAAGAAAAAAGAGGAGGGGGAACAAAACTTAATTTTGAATTTTTGCAGAAAGTAAAATCCTAACTTAGCAAAAGCTTTGTCAGTTTGTGCAATAATTTTGAAAATGGTGGAAAACATAACACAGCACGCACAAGGCCATTCAGGACGAACTAGAGTGGTCACATAAGCTTTGAGAATATTGACTAGTTAAAACACCCTGTTTCAATACAAGAGTGCATAATGAAGGCACAACACTAGGCTCATCAGAATACTTACTCCATACACATTGACTATTGTTACTTACTAGTAAAAGAGACAAGGATATAATTAAAAAAAAAAAGAATTATTAATTACTAAGTTTTTAGGGTGCTTCCCCAAAATAGAGTAAATACACACTAACAATTTCCTGTTCTTGAGATGCCAGCAGTGAATTAACAGCTGATCTCAGCAAGATGCTTCACTAGCTGTCTGCAGACTCAAAGCTATAAAGATTATGTTCTCCTGACTTCAGTTCTAGGTATGTACTGTCTTTTACATAATCCTCAGCTTTAAAAATCTAGAATATCATAACCCTGCCTTATAGTCAAAATACATTCAAATGAAATGAAAGGATTATATTAATAATTATAAAAACTCATAGAAATTCAAGGACTGTGCTGGCATTTGAAGCAGATATTTCAAGTTTGAGTCTGGCAAGGGCAAATGACTCCTGGTATTCCATCAACATTGTTAACTCAATCCTACAGAAAACATTTCAAAAGAAAGTGATTTCTAGATAGCCTGCATTTTATCAGCTGCTTATAACTTCACGGGCTCCAAAGTTTGCTGTATTTGAAGCACACATTACATGATTCTTGGTGTGCAACGACATGAAAGGCAAATGGCTTATCTCCATGCATTCCTCTATTTCTTGGCAGCACTGTCTCATTAATGCCAAGTTAAAGCTCTTTGCCACCATTAAGTGCATGGCAGAACTCCAAAATCTTCCAAGCCAGTCAGGCCATCACTGAGATGAGGTGACTAGGAAAGCCCACATCTACTGTGCTGATGTTAAGCCAGTTAAATCATATGTACAAACATGTTTATCTCTAAAAGCACATATAAAGCAGAAAAAAAAAATGTTTTTTCAATTTAAAAAAGCCAGTTAATACAAAATAGAATGGAGGAAATTAAAATATCTACTAGAAGTCAGCATTATTATGATATTATAGATTTCAGTTTATAAAGCAAAAAAATTGGAAACTACATGCAATCAGTACTTCAAAATACATTATGCTGAAACCAGCAAAGTATCAGTCCTCAGATATAGAGAAGCATAAGTGAATGCAGCACAGCCAAAACAGAGAATTCATATTGGGCAGATCTGCAGCAATAAGTGCTCAGGTACCTGGCACTGCACCTCCCCAGCAAATAGAGAAGTGCACAGAAACTGCTCCAGTTTTGTTCCAGTAACACAACGCACAAAATCCTAGCATGTGAGCTTTCATTCTCCTTCATGTAACAAGGCAGCTATCCTCAAAGTTAGATCAGGGCAGGCATTAGTGCTCCAGCTTCCTCAAACATACGTAAAGTCTTCAAGAATCTGAAAACTAAATTGTAGGTATACTTTTCTTAAAGAAAACTGAAATGTAATTTAGATTCAGCCTCCATAGATGACACATTCATTCAAACTTCACTCAAGTCCATTTCTATGGGTACTCAGCTAATTATACACTTTTTTTTTTGTTTTGTTTTGCTTTTTAATTGTGAAGTTTGGCAACTCCTCAGTCATGGGAAAAAGCCATCAGTTTTGAAGATGATGGTTTTGAGAGACTGAAGACCGCTAGTAAGTTTTAGCACATTTGTAAACAAGGATCATTTAAGTAGTCAGAAGCAGTATTCTGACGGTAGCTAGCACTAATAAATTAGCGAGTTTTTAAACCAGTAAGAATTTGAACAGCGACCTCGATCATACAGAGTATTTACAGGCAAATAGTCACCAAAAAGTTTATCATGACTAGGAGTTACATATTAACAGGAAAAAAACCCCAAAGGAATGTTCTCGTAGAGGAGACAAGTTGAAACAGAGAGGAAGGGGGAAACTACACTTCTGAGGTCTTGCATTAAGAAAGTGAAAGGATTAAATTCGAACAATTAACCAAAGGCAAAATCAGTTACCAAGATTTTTTCATTGTAACTTTGTATGACATTCACTGAAACTAAAAGGTGTTTTCCCTTTCCCATTTAAGTTTTAGGCTTGCAAATGTAAGTTTAGGATTTAGCAGTCAAGCCAAGCAAACTTTCCATCTCCAGTAGAAAATCCAGAAGTATTTTCACTTGAACAGATTTGACTGAAGAATTTCCAGTCTTTTCTACCACATTTTGCTTTAAAATATCTTTAAGAACACTTTAAAGATTAATTGTGAAATCACAGTATTCTTATTTGTAATTTCTCCATCCCATGTTGTGAACTGAGTTTCATCATTTGTTGCTACTTTAGTAGAAAAGTCTCACAAGCAATTTTTAAGTTGACCTCACTTCTTTATTCAACATAAATATGTTGGACAGTTAAAGTTTAGCTTTTTGTGAAATTAATTTCAGGTAGCTGTGCTGACAGTTCTAGAAGAATTTTAACGTCAACATTTTGAGCAAACTGAAGTTTGAGGAGGTCTAAAACCTACTCCATCATATTCTCCTAAGGATAACAGCTGCCCTGCAGAGAAGCTAACTTGTGCAAAACTACAGTTATTTTATTTTACTATTACTTTAATCAAATAAATTGAAAAAACAAGAGTGCTGTCAGATTAGAAAACACAGGTATGTTTCAGAACAGTTGGAATGAGATCCAACTTGAACCTACAAAAAACCTGAACTTTTAAGACCTACAGTGCAGGTTGTACTTCAAGGTTTTTTTCTTCCTATAACTGTAATACTCAATTATTACCATCTAGCCTATATGCATTTTAATCCAACTGGATATTCACTAAATCAACAGTTTACAAAAAGCTAGTCAAGCATCACATTTGTAACAAAAAAAAACCCATGCTATTTCTAGCCATGAAATTGATGTTTTCTGAACAGATAAATTTTTTTGTATGAATTATAAAAATAATTGCTTCAGGTAGTAAGTCTTGTATCTTACAAGTTGTGTTCAGGCCCCAAAAACGTGCAGAACCACCACTTGCAGATGCAAAGAAGTCAGCTACCTGTAGCCTTTCTAGTCTCAGTTGCAGGTTTGAAACTTCAACAGCTCCTCTGCTCATCAAGAGACTTCGGCTTTAGCCTAGTTATCATTTTGAACTCAGCTATTGACTGTAACCATACAATATTAAATTCCCAAACAAGGAGTTTCAGGTTTATAAGTAAACAGGTTGATACGGAAACTTTATCTCCCATCTGTCAGCTTGGTGAAAGATTATTCCACCCAGTGAATTTAAGTGTCACTAACAACAGCTTCATCAGAGACCTTCCTCCAGTTTCACACATAAACATACAAATGTATATAAAAAATAAAAGGAGCTATACACATTTATATAAAAGTTATATAAGCTATTACTCAAAAAATTTAAAGCCTGTTCCTTTATGTAATTACTGGTTATATATCCACGATTTGGAACCGAAGTATGACCACTCCTTTTCTAAACATACCAGTAAATCTACTTTAAAATCAGACTGCCGAGTTCAGGAATTAATCACAATTTCCAGGACCAAACAGAGCAGCCCTTGCAGCCAGGGCAAGTCTAAAATGTCAACTACAGCTTAGCTGGTATTTTTCTGAATAGCCTAATACACATTGCACATGCACTGACGGCTTGAGTCCTTAACAACACTCACCGGAGTCTTCAAAACAGGAAAAAACAGAAGCGTTGTTTTCACAACAGATTTGCCTCCAAAGCTGGGAAAAGCTGCACGGAGCCACATCCCGAGCACACAAACCAAGTGCAATTCCCTCCCAGACGGCTTCTCCCCGCCAGAGAACCCCCCCCGTTACACCACGATTTTCAGCATCTTCTCCTCATTACCGAGACGAGGCCCCTCCGGAGCAGCACTGCCGAACTCCCCACCGGAGCTCCCACTCCTTCCAGCGGCACGGGCCGCTCCAGAGCCCCGCGGGGAGGAACAGCCACAAAACGGCAGGAGGGAGGGAGGGAGAACAACAACGCCCTCGCCCGCAGCGGACGGGCCGAGCCAGGCAGGCCCTCCCGGCCCCACGGTTACCGCCGCCGTTCCCTGCCGCCCCTGTGCCGTCCCGCGGCGGCGGCAGTACCTTGGTGGTGCGGATGTGCTCCATGGCCGTGCCCGCCCGGCCGCGGCCGCCTCTCGCCCTCCGCGACACAGCCCAGCCGGGGCCGCTCCGCCAGCGCTTCCGGGCACGGGCGGGGCCGCGCGGGGCAGGGGCGGGGCCAGCGCCGAGCGCGCGCCCTGCAGCGCCCCCTCGCGGTGGGCGGCGGGAACGGCTGAGGGGCGGGGAGGGCTGAAGGGAAGGGAGGGATGAAGGGCGGGGAGGGCTGAAGGGAAGGGAGGGCTGAAGGGAAGGGAGGGCTGAGGGGTGGGGAGGGATGAAGGGAAGGGAAGGCTGAGGGGCGGCGCGGGAAAATGACGGCGGGTCAAAAGGTAACGGTACGGAAGTTACAGGAGAAAACACGATCGCTACTCCGCCGGTTGGAACGCGGTCGGCGTACCCGACCTCCCACACCCAATACAATCCAAGGGGGACTAAACGGAGGGTGGAGCGGAGCGCAGGCCCTGCGGCCAGACTCTGTCGAAACCCTTACAGAGGAGGGAACTCGATGGTACTTTCTGAATGACGAACTGCACAGCAAGCAGCTGAAAGCCAAGGGAGATAAAGGAAGATGACCTGCTGTTGAACCAGCAACCATGACGAAGTCATTCCCCTTGGACTGACATGTGTCCCCATCCCAAGGTTACCTCAGATACTATACTGAGATACCTGCCCCCAAGGTACAACCACTCATCGAGTAAGATGTAAGACTAAAGTCACTCAAGCTTCACCTAAATGAAAGAAATAGTATAACAGTAAGTTTAAAAAGTGGAGAAGTAGAGGAAAACTGCATTGTAACTTCTGGGATCAGTCAATGGGCTGAAAATGTCTTCTCCCCTATAGGTACGCATTAAGAGCCATTGTCTATGCACACTGAATGATTATCTTGAGCTAACTTTTGTTAGGGATTAGAGCTTGTTAGTATGTTGCTTTGAATTGGTATATTGCTTTAAATATGTTTTCGTAGTCAGATACTATCACCGGCAGTCCTCGAACCTTAGCCTGTAACAATCTTATTAATAAAGAGTGCTGTTCTGTAACCTGTTAATGTGAGTCCTTCAAGAGCACTGGCACTCGCTGGCAGTGAGTAAACATGTGGAGACCCAGGAGGTGGTCTTGCTGGTGTGTGACCCTGAGCAAGTCAGTCAAACCTCCCTTCGATCTGACAGACTGCTCAGTGAAGAGTCCAGCACTGACAGGCTGGTTGGGCATAGGGGCCTCGGCTTTCCTGGGGCACTGACAGACTATTCAAACATTAAGGGTTTGAGAAAAATCTCCCCTTTTCACGTGACAGGCAGGGATGACTGAGGGACAGGAGTGGCTGAGGGGCAGCCTGAATGAAGCGGGGAGCTGCAGCGGGAGGCACTGGCCAGTGGGGCAGGGGCAGCGCCACGCTGTATCCCACAGGGAATGGCAGCTGTGCTGGCAGCCACGGAGCTCAGTGCTGGCTATGAAACTGGCCTGGCAGCCAGGTGAAAATCTGGCACTGAGGAGAGAGTGCCCTGGGTTCTGTGGAGGAGTGACAAATAGGTGTGTGGGAAAAAAGAGCCATTCCCTGGTTATCCAAGTCTCTCTTTCAGTCCGTGTGTCTTGTGAATGGGGATATTCCTGGAAGATTGTTCTTTTTGTTGTAGCATCCCAAAGAGGTGGAGGTGGGAAATGTTTAGTCCAGCCCCACTGCTTGCACGGGGCCACTTAGAGCCAGTTGTTCAGAAACATATCCAGGTAGCTTTTAAATATCATTAAAGATGGAGATTCTGAACCATCACTTATCTGGGCAACCTCGTTAGTGCTTGTAGTGTTTCCCAATATTAAGATGGAACCTCATGTATTTCAGTCTGTGCACACTTGCCTCTGGTCCTGTCACTGGGCACCACCAAGAAGAGCCTGACTGTCCTCTTTGCACCCTCTCTTCAGGAATATACATGTATTGTAAGTGCCCCTTGAGCCTTCTCCAAGCTGCAGTCTCCCAGCTCTCTCAGCCTTTCCTCATAGGGATGGGGCTCCAGTCGTGCAGACACCAGGATCTTCACCTCGACCTGCTGCTAATGCTTTGCTGGTCAACAGTGTCTGAACATGAGCCAGCAGTGTGCCCAGGTGTCCAAGCAGGCCTGTATCAGCAATAGTGTGACCAGCAGGACCAGGGCAGTGATCATCCCCCTGTACTCAGGGGTACTCACAGCACTGGTGAGGCAACACCTTGAGTCCTGTGTCTAGTTTTGGGCCCCTCGATTCAGGAAGGACATTGAGGTGCTGGAGCTTGTCTAGAGATGGGCAACAGAGCTGGGGAAGGGTCTGGAACACAAGTCTTATGACGAGCAGCTGAGGGAGTTGGCGTTGTTTAGTCTGGAGAAAAGGAGGATCCGGGGAGGATGATTTAAAAAAAAAAAAAAAGATGATTAAACATCACAATGGATATCCCAGGGAGCTGGTGGAGTCACCGTCCCTGGAGGTGTTTAAGGAAAGGCTGGGCGTGGCACTTAGTGCCGTGGCCTAGTGGACACGCTGGTGTTCGGTCACACCTTGGAACCGACGATCCCAGAGGTGTTTCCCAGCCCAGCTCCCGGGCGTTGCTGTCGCTTTAAGGGCCGGCGGGCGGTCCCGTGGTGCACTGCGGCGGGCGCGCGGAGGGAGCGTGGCCGGCTGTGTCCGCGCGCTTGGTGCCGCCGCTGGTCCGGAGCTGCGCCGGGCCCGATGCGGCGCTGAGGGGCCGCGACACCCGACCCACCCACCCACCCACCCACCTACCGACCCGGCCCCCGCCCCCGCCGCTGCCGGCCCCCGGCCTCGCTCTCCGGCTGTTCCCGCCGCCGCTGCCGCCATGTCTGCGGGCTTCTCCTTCGGCGGGGGCACCCTGGGCTCCGCGGCGGCCGCCGGCGCGGGAGGAGCAGGAGGAGCAGGCGGGGGCTTTTCCTTCGGAGCTGCCACGCCGAGGTAACGCGGCGCCTCCCCCGCTTCTGGGCTCGGCCCTGCCCCGCGGCCTGGGGCTGTCGAGCGGGCCCAGCTTGGGCCCGTGCGTGTGTGAGGGAGCGGGTCAGTGCCGGGGGGCCGCAGGGCCCGCGCTCGGCGCTTCGCCCGCCCCCGGATGGGCCGCACGGCCCTCGGTGCATCGTGTCTGCCCCGGCCCTCCCGACTCCTCCGCTTCCCAGGCTGCGCCTTCAGTACAGCGTAGGGAGCGATCTGTTCAGCAGCTCGTAGGAAAGGGAGCTGCTCTTTTCGCTTTGTTTTGGCCCTGGGTGCCTCCCTTCGCGGTTTTTCTTGCCGTCCTGAGCGCAGGATGTACATCAGATGCGTATCCAGGTGCTTCTTGGCAGTCAGCCTGAGCTTGTGTGTGCGGTACGAAGCTTGTTGGTTTTGAAACCCTAATGTATAGTATTGAAAGGTGAAATTCCATATATCTTTGCGAAGTTAGGTTCGACCTCGTGCTCTCTGATAGAACCTTGCATTTTTGTAGAGTTTCTCAGAGTAAAAGGAGCACTTTGATGTGCATGTGGCATACAGCAGGCTCTGGACTGAAAGCGTTAGATTTAGGTTTCTCAGAATACCTGGTAAAAGTAAAGGTAAGGAAGGAAAGTCTTGTTGCTGGTTTTTCCACCCTTTTCTGTTTCTTTACACACAACTGTACTAGCAGAGACTGTTTATTGTGACCAGCTTGCTGCTGTGCCTCAGTTGAAGATTAGGGCTGTTGTAGGGCTTTGCATTAGAGTATTTCCCAAATGTGATCAGGCAAAATTGATCACTGCAGTGTAAACTAAGCAAATAGGGTGGGCTACTCAAGGGAACTTTACCTGAAGCAGATGTATTTGGAAACACCTGTCAGAAGTGTCAGGAATTAGCATTGTGAGGGGAAGGGACAAGAACATCTGGATCTGAAGCCCATATGAGAAGGAACAAGTTTTTTGAGGCCCTCGTAATACTGTAAATTTTGTGGTCATTACGTGTTGGTGACTTTTCTTGTGTTACCTGTGCTTGGTTTTGCTGGGAGGGTTTGTTTAGGGTTTTGTGTGTTTTGGGTTTTTTAATTGATATTTGTTTATTTTAATTCTCACAGTAAAGCTTATATGGACTTGGTAAAGAGTTTAGATTTCTTTTGCTTCATGCTTTTTTAATACAGGTTTCCTGTGATTAAAATGAGCAAGTTAAAATAATATTTATTCAAAAGCAATTTTCTAAATGTACTGAAACAAGGCAAGCTCTTTTGTCTTGTTGATCTGCATTTGTTAAAAACTGCCTATTGAATTTAAATATCTTTGGTGATTTGTTTGGGTTTTTTTGTTTTTTTTTTTTTTTGTTCTAGCTGACACTTTTATCTCTTAAAAAAGCTTAATAGGTACTAATTAATAGCAGTATAGCACTCTGTATTTTTATTAATTTGTTTATTCTTACAAGCAGGGCCAGTCTTCAGGGCTATTGGTCAAGGAGTGTCATAGAGGAAGAGGGCTTTTTACTGCTCTTTGAACATCCCTCTGAACTGATTTGCTTGAGAATACGTTTGAGACTATAAGAAGCTGTTTTTCTTCTGGGTTGGATCTAAGATGGTATTGCCAGGTGTTGGGAGAAAAGGGTCTTTATTGTCTAGTCCAAGCATAAATGTTGCTCATCAGTGTGATGAGTCTAAGATTATATTCTGTTGGCCCAAAGTCTCTATGACATGCCAACCCCTCTAATTCCTGCATTGTACGAACAGCCGTTCAGGTACTTATATGCTTTCTTAATTGGTGTTCTCTTGTATGTTTTAGCCAGGTGCAATGCTTTGTTCTAGGTCTAAAATTGGTTAAGACTTGACTAGAGTGACCCAAACTCCTCTTCCTTCCATCTGTGGGGAGTAGATAGTCCTTCTGGCCCATGCTTTCTCCTACTGCTGAAGATGCTGCCATTGCTTTGTTCCTACATTTTGAATCTTTCTATCTTAAAATCCA
This sequence comes from Manacus candei, assembly GCF_025592945.1. Lineage (NCBI taxonomy): Eukaryota > Metazoa > Chordata > Aves > Passeriformes > Pipridae > Manacus > Manacus candei. The sequence continues at coordinate 34,983,774 of NW_026138062.1, read as the reverse complement.
AGCGAAATGCCACTTCATTTTATTTGGGTTGGTTTTGGTTCAGGGGTTTTTTTGTCCTCTTGTAGAGCTGAATTGCATAGTTTGTATCTTAGCTTTCTTCTACTGGAATGCTAAAATCAGAAAATTCTTCACAGAAGAGTCATCTTTTCCTGGACTGGAAGAAGATGAGAAACATAAACTCTTGACTAGGGAGAGAAGCACCGTGTTGTGTTCAAGTTTGCAAGCAGTTAGGTCATGATACTGAAGTTTGGTATGTTGAAATTTTGGGAGTAAAGAAAGCTGAAATGCTTTGAATCCTGTGGGACGCCTAGGCATGGTGGGTCTGTGTCTTTCTAAACTACTTGGCTATTCTGCTTCCCAAATAACTTTTTAAAGAATAACTCCCCCCTAGATTCTGAACTTGCAACCAACTTTTGCTGGGCTTGCCGTAAGTGGTTTTGTAGATGGCTTGAAAAGTTCTAATGCAAAAGCTAGTTATAGCCCTTTTTTTTTAAGGATTTACTTTTGGGTTTAACTTATGTTAGGAGCTGCCTTCATACAAAAGGAGAGAAGAGATAAAGGAACAGTGAGAGAATACTGAACACTTGAAACCTAAAAGATTCCTTGACAGCTGTTGCCTGGAAGTCTAAATTGCATTTTGTTTCAGTGCTACTGTTATACTATTGCAAAATGTGTCTAAGTTAGACAAAACTTACCTTTTTCCTAAAAGGACTCACAGATGGGAGCAGGAAGTTACTACAAATATATTATTCACCCGATCTTTCGTCAATTAAGAACAAAATTTTTAAAATCATAGACTCATCTGGCTGTGATTGGAGATAATAATGATTATTGTGTTCTCCTGTGTTTTGTACAATGACAGTGTGTTTTGTGCTAAATGTAAAGCTTGGTCTCTACTTGGCATGAAACCTCTAAAATGCATAGTTACCCAAAAGAAATTAAAAATGCTTAATTTTCCTTGTGATGACTGATCTCTGATTCTTTCCATCGCTTCACCTGTGAAAATAGCTCTGGAAACTTATTTCTGTAACTTTCTGACACGTAGACAGAAAAGAAAGAATGGTAGGCATGGGTCCTCTGTGGTTGGCACCTGTGTAAAAGGATAGTGTTTTGGTTAGAAAATTAATTCATACTTCAGTGTATTTTGATGGTAAGATAGGGCAAAGTTGTGCTATTGCTGTGGATGGTTCTTTGTCACTGCTTATCACTTAAGAAAGACAGAAAGCAACACTGGTTGAGGTTTCTGGTCAGAGGTAACTAACTGGACTTGTAACCTGCTTTGAAAAGATCTTCCAGATTTGTTGTCATCTTTGTGCTTCCTCTAGCACTTGTTCCCCCATTTCAGTGGAACAGGGAGAATAATCAGGCAGAACTAATGAGATGATCTAACAGGGAAAAGTTGAAATTTCCCACTGGTCTAGCAAGATCTAGCAGTTCAGCAGGAGTTGAACAAATGCTGGAGTTAGTGTCAGGGAAGCAGTGGGAGTTTGAGAGCTGTGGAAGGAAAAAGGGAAAAGGGCTTCCTCTTTCTGTTTGTGAGCAGAAAGTGAGCTTGAACTCTGTCTTGCCCAACTAGGTTGTTTGTGGTTTGAGAAAGTGAATGATGGCATTTCATAGAAATTGAAATGAGGGGTGGTGGTGGATGTTTTCATTTGGAAATATAATTATTGCTAATAGTCTTATTTTGTAATAGCTCAACAGGAGGACTTAATTTTGGAACTCTGGGCTCTTCCACTGCTACAGCAACTACATCGGCTCCTTCAGTGGGCTTTGGGAGTGGAATTTTTGGATCAAAATCAACCACTGGCTTTACACTAGGAAGCACCAGTACAGGTAGAAAAGAATTCTTGTACAGCAGAAATTTGATTCAGCAGTAAAAAAATAAATTATATGTCTGCAAAAACTGGGTCATTATAACGTGTATACTATTTTACAGTAGTTCCGTAGCTCTGAGTATTACTTACATAGTTCTGTAAAACAGTTTAATTGAGCAGTTTAAATTTATTGTGCATCATGCAGTACCAGTGCTGCAGAAACACAGATGCAATTACCAGAAAATTGCCTGGGCTATGTGTAAATTGTTCCATAATTTGGATCCTGATGTTTTTTAGAAATCTAAGTCTTGAGTCCTAAGTCCAGGATGCTCAAAGTTATGATGTAAGAATGAGTTGTATTTTGAACTAGAAAATATTTTAAAACATTTTGAAATTGTTAGCATTTGTAATGCAGTAAATGTAATCCTACAGTAGTAAACATTTCTTGGTTTGTACAACCCCCTTTGTTGGGGGTTTTTAATGTTAGCAATACACATGAAGAAATTGAATAGTATTTTCTTAGGTCTCTAATTCAGCCTATAAACAGACAGCTTCTTATAGGAGTAACGGAGTGCAAAAGAGTAGAACTTCTCTGACTGGAAGTATTTTTCTTCAGCCATCAAGCAGACATAATATATTTTACTTTGGCTCCAATATTGCTAGACAAAGTGGTCTTTTTCTTCTTGTATGCTGCTATGAGTAGATAGGGAAAGTTCTAAGAACCAATCTACTATAAAATAAATTAAGCAGTAGACTGAAAGCCTGTATTAATGTGGTTGGCTACATTGGGTAATTTTCTTTTAGCTGTCAATGACTCTTTTGATATTCTAATCAGATGGTTTTTAAAATATGAGATGGTGTAACACTGTATTCAGAATAATCTCTTTAAGTTACCAGTAGGGCAGAACCCTAAACTGAGACACAGGATTTTACAAGGAGTTTGGACTCTATAATCCTCTTTATTATACTGTAAATCTTCTGGCTTCCATGCTGATGTTATACACTACTGTATGACTGAAAAAAATACTTGATGGAATTACTAGTTTCCATTTTTTTACCTTCATTTGTTTGAAGTTTCATGCAATTCGCTATTCTGCTGTGTTAAAATCAACTTCATTGGTAGCAGTTTCTTATAAAGAAAAATGTTTTTTAAAGTCAGTTATGCTTTGATTTGTGCTGCTGGTGCTTACAAATACTGTTTTCTGTGTTAGTGTTTTATTTTAAGCACACTACAGAAGAAAACTTGTATAATAGTTGTCCCATAATGTTGCATTATTTCGGTGTTTTGTTTCATGTTTGTTATTGTCATAACTTCTCTGTGGTCTTCAATTACTCTTCTTACTCTATTTATTTGTTCTCATTCTTAAAGCCGGAACAGCAACAACTATTGCTACAGGACTGACACTAGGTAAGGACGTCATTTGTATTTTAATGTTATACAGACACAAGAAAACCTCAGGAGGTAGATCTTTCTTGTAATGCAGAGTTAGTGATCATATCTGAGCATGTATATCCCAGCCCAAAAGTTAAGACTGCAAACCAGAGTGAGGCCCTGCACTTCTGGACACTGTTACTTGTTAAAGGGTTATTCAATTCCTGTACAACAGTCACAGTGAAAAGTTAGACTTTGTTTTTATGTTCCCCTAATGAGCTTCATCCTTCAGCAGAGGGGAGGTAGAATATGTTATCAAAGAATTATTAATACAGAATTTCTTGGTCTAACGAACTCTGTGTGAACAGGTCTGTTTGGTAATTATCTCTTTTAGAAGAATAAAGAGGGTTGAAATGGAACAGACTTTGAGAATATTTTTGGTTTCTCTGATGCACCTGGGGTGACTGTTTTTCAGCTGTCATTACAAATACGGGAATATGTGGGTTGTTGTTGGGTTGTTTTGTTTCGCATTTGGTTTTTTTTTCTTTTTAAATATGGGCTGCTGAGGTCTGAAGAGTAACTGAACTTGAGTACCACAAATGTTGGGGATGGGAGTGGTGCTACAAGACTCACCGAAGTCAAAGAACTTAGGAAACCATACTATAAATAAATAGGAAAAATAGTGTTGAATAAAGAAGCAAATGAAATGGGCAGAAGAAGGGAGGAGCAGCTGTTAACCCAGAAGAGACTGTGTGATGCATGGAAGCCAGTACTATGGACATGACCATTAATTCTCTTCAATAGCTGAATGAAATGATTTAATCCAAAACAAACAGCAGTTACTGAGAATACAAACAATGTGTTTACTGTTGTGGTTTCTGGATGTATGTGCACACTCCTCTTTTACTTTGGAGTATGGATTCTAGAATGCGAAATGTGTTCCTACCATGAAAACAGCACAAAGTGTGAACTTTTATTTATTTTACTTTAGAAGTGTTCAAAAGCAAAGTTTGTGGCAATAACATCCTAACAAGTTTTCCATGTTTGCAAATTGAAAGGATATGTGCATTCATTTTGGTATGCACATCCAACTGAGAATTTTTACTCTGTGTTTTGAGCAGTATTGTTTATAGCTCCAATTACCTATATTTGTGTCATCTACTAGATACTCTTGGTGGAAGCTCTTTTTTTTTTTTTTTTTTTGTTACAGTTTTTTTAGATTGCCACTAGATATAATTGCCAGTCCACGATTAAAGCCTATTGGATCCCTATTAATTCTGGAGCTAAAAATGCCTGTGCAATTGATGTAAACATCTGAAATTTATTTGAAAGCGCTGTGGGGATATTTTACGTGATGCAAGTGATCTTGCACACTGTGGTACTCGTGATGGTTAAATGGGAAGAATGCAGAAAAGATGGTGAATTTAGCATTCATTCTTAAACAGAATGTTCCAAGAGCAATAATTGGTTTTGGGTTTCTTTTAGGCACGCCTGCCACCACATCAGCGGCTACTACAGGCTTTAGTTTAGGTTTCAACAAACCTGCAGCTTCAGCCACACCATTTGCTTTACCTGTTACTTCTACCTCAGCGGGTGGCCTGTCATTATCATCTGCTCTTACATCAACTCCTGCTGCAGGTAGGAAAATGTTTAGGGGTTTGGGGGGGTTTTGTTTGCTTTTTTTAACAGGAAATCTCTATTGTAAAACAGTTCTATGTTTTTTTTTTTTCATTATTTACATAATTTTATGGTCCTTAAATGAAAAGGTTCAATGGGCTTCTTGAGTTCTAAATTTGAGTACTCTAATACAGATAGAATTATGGCCAGTATGCCAGGTGATGTAGACACTATATAATCTAAGTCATTAGAATTGTAGCAAGAGTTACGAAGAACAATAGCTGTTCGTCACGTAAAATCATCTTTCATATTGTTAACTCCAGGCTGAAAGCTTCCTGCTTTCAACAGCTGTGAAGTCTGAAAAATGTCTGCCTATTGCAGATGGCCTGAAATGGTTGACTAGTAGCAGAAATAAGTTTTTTTCCAAATTACTTCTCGTACTGATGTACACCTGCTGTCATATTTAACTCAGCTGAACTGCACCATGCATGATAATAATTTAGACTGGAGTTCATTTTTCTTAGCCTTAGGAGACTGCATTTGAGCTCAGCTATCTGTGCCCTCTGTGCTCTGTCCCTTTATGCTTATGGTCTTTCTCTACTTGATTCTTCTCTCTCCTACCAAAAGCTGGGATGCTTAATTTCAGAAGATAGCTCAAACTACCATGAAAATGTTCTTGTATCATGTGTCTTGTGTAAATATTTTAATGCTAAGCATAAACATTAAAATTTCAGCATTTTAGTATAAAAATCAGTAGCATTTATGGGTTCCATTATGCTGTAAAATAAATTCTGTGCCAGATTCTAGGTTCTCTAGTGTTCAGGGGGACTGCCAAAATTTCTGTATAGTTGCAGGTAAATATAGACTGATCAGGGTTATGTGGTCGTATAACAAAATAACATATAATTAAAAGTCTATGGCTGTGGTTGAAGAATCTGAAGGAAATAAAAATGTCTGAGTTTATTATCCAATTATGATGAACATGCTGTTCAGACCTTTCAGTTATTTGAGATTGTCTATGGACACATTTGAATGCAGTGTCTGCATGAAGCTGGTTTCCTTTCTCTGCAGGAACTACTGGCTTTACATTAAATTTGGGTGGCACAACTGCTCCAACTACAACTGCTTCCACAGGCCTTTCCTTAGGAGGAGCCTTAGCAGGTTTAGGAGGTTCACTCTTCCAGAATACAAGCACAGCAGCAACAGGTAAGTTAGTTTTTTTGCTCCTTCTGTCTCAAAACACTGAAATTTAGTGTGTGATTGTACAAATTCATAACTTAAGTTTATACAAAGTCTTAATCCTGCGGAATTGTAATTTTTAACAGTGCTATGGTTAAGAACAGTGTTGCTGTCCATGGACAATAAAAATTAAATCTGAAATAATTGTCTCCTTTCTTATTCTTAAATGTGTTTGTACTTAATACTTTTTTAAAATGAAAATGCAAGGAAATCTTTGTCGTTGTCATAATTGACTCAAGGAAGTTACTCGTATATGGGAGAGGGCAATGATACAAAAATATCTATAACTGGAGAAGTTGAAAGCTCCTTATTTTGGTGGGTTTTGGTCTGAATAAAATCTTTTACTGTTAATGTTGTCATTTCATGGCTTCCTGTTTTTTTCAGCTCTAGAGGAAGAATTTGTGCTTTGTTGTAGTTTTGGTAACACTGCTCTTAAATGAAACAGAAAGATAGTTATGCCATCATAGAATGGTTTGGGTTGGAAGAGACTTTAATGATCATCTAGTTCCAACCACCCTGCCAAGGGCCGGAATGCCATCCACTGGACCAGGTTGTTCATGGCCCCATCCAGCCTGACCTGGAACACTTCCATAGATGGGGCATCCACAACTTGTCTGGGCAACCTGTGCCAGTGCCTCACCATGCTCACAGTAAAGATTTCTTCCTAATATCTAATCTAAACTTACTCTTTCAGTTTGAAGCCATTCCCACTACCCTGTCACTATCTGCCCCTGTAAAAAGTCACTCTCCCTCTTTTTTTTTTTTTTTTTTTTTTTAAGCCTCCTTTGGAAGGCCACAGCGAGGCCTCCCTGGAGCTGCCTTATCTCTAAGCTGAACAACCCCAGCTCTCTCAGACTGTCTTCATAGGAGAAGTGCTCCAGCTTTCTGAGCATCTCTCTAACCCTCTGGGCTCACTCCAACAGGTTCGTGTATTTCTCATGCTGAGGACCCCATAGCTGGATGCAGCATTCCAGGTGGGGTCCCATGAGGGCAGAGCAGAGAGGCAGAATCACCTCCCTCAACCTGCTGGCCGTGCTGCTTTTGATGCAGCCCTAGGATATGATTAGCTTTCTGGGCTGCAAGCACACACTGTTGGCTCATGTCCAGCTTTCCATCCACAAGAGTTCCCAAGTCTTTCTCCTTGGCGCTGCTCTCAATGGGTTCTCCCGATCTGTATTCAAGTCTGGGATTTCTCCCGAACTAGGTGTAACACCTTGCACTTCATGAGGTTCTCATGGACCTAATTCTCAAGCTCATCCGGGTCTCTCTGGATGGCATCCCTTCCTGCTGTTGTGTCAGCTGTACTGCTCAGCTTCATGTCCTCTGCAGACTTGCTGAGGGTACACTTGATCCCACTGCCTGTGTCACTGGTGAAGATATTGAAGAGTACCAGTCCCAAGACAGAGCCTTGAGGGACACCACTCATCACTGGCCTCAGTTTGGACATAGAGCCATTGACCATACCTCTGGCTGCATCCAGCCAGCCAATTCCTTATCCACCGAATAGTCCACCCTTCAAATCCATGCTTCCAATTTGGAGATAAGGATGTTGCTTGGGACCATGTCAAAGGTCCCAGACAGAAGTCTAGGTAGATGACAACAGTCAGTCTTACCTTGTCAGCAGTTGCAGTCACTCCTTCATGGAAGGCCCCCAGACTGGTCAGGCACAATTTGCCTTTAGTGAAGCCATACTGTCTGTCTCAAACTGCCTCCTTGTCTTGCATGTGCCTTAACATTGCTTCCATGAGGGTCTGCTCCATGACTTTTCCAGGCACAGAGGTGAGGCTCAGTGGTTTGTAGTTCCCCAGGTCTTCCTTTCTCACCTTTTTAAGAATAGGAGCGATGTTTCCCTTTTTCCAATCACCGGGGACTTTGCCTGACCACCGTGACTTTTCAGACGTGATGAAGAGTGTCCTGGCAACATCATCAGCGAGTTCCCTCAGGATCCTGGGATGCATATTATCACAGACTTATGGCTATTCAGCTTCATCAAGTGGGCTCAAACTGGCTCTTTGTTAAAGTTAGTGATCTAATTAGTTACCAAGTAACATGAAGAAATTGCATAAAACACTTATGTAAAGTTGTATGAAACTTCATGCAGTTTGTTTTCTTCTCTGCTTATTTTGCATATTTTTCAATCCAAGTGTAAATGGACGCTGAAACTGTGAGCAAGTTTATATATGCTTTTAGTTTAAAATAAGTTTGAATTATCAACACTTGAAGTGCAAAAATGCTGTTTGGATTTTTTTATAGGACTTGGGCAGAATGCTTTGGGTTTGACTCTAGGCACAACTGCGGCTCCTTCAACTACTGCCAATGAAGGTCTTGGTGGCATTGACTTTAGTAGTTCTTCAGACAAAAAGAGTAAGTTTTTTTTAAATATTCTTTTTTTTTTTTTTTAATTGAGAGAGTTGTCAGAACACTACGGCAAAGACACCATTTCATTGTGTGAGGAGTGGGGAATTGAAGCTGTCGACTTTTAATTTCCTCTTCCTTACAAGGCATTTCAGTTAAATTCATTCTTTGATATTGTGCTTGTACAGAAGAACAAGATCTTGTGTGCAAATGCAATGTAATGTAAATGAACTTATTTATGTAAAAATAAGTGTAGGCTAGTGTCATGCTTGAGAACCAGGATCTCAACCCTTTAGCTTTCGGGGAGTGAAGACTCACAGGGCTGCTCGCTGGTCGCAGGTTTCTAAAGAGCTCTATGTCAGATTGTCACTAGAGGGAGGAACAGAGCTGTTTAAGTAGTGCTAATATGTACTGCTTTGAAATCAGCATTCTCCAGCTGTAAAAGATCTTAAACTTGGTTTCTTCTTTTGAAAGCCTGCACAATTAAAATGGACTAATTTTACGTGTTATTCTTCAAATCTGTGTTTCTGATGGTGCATAGTTCTATTTGATACGTTCTATCCAGATTGTTATAACAAGTTACAAAAACTTCTGTGGTAGCTTCAAAATACTTAAGTAAGGAACTATTGAGCATTGATATGTGGACACTTAATAATTGCTTTTATACTTCCAGAGTAAGTCTTGCTTTTATACTTCCAGAGTAAGCTTAACTAAAGCTGATTCTAAAATGTGCATTTTCTCTGGTGAATCAGAGCTGTTAATTGAATTTCTTGATTTCATTCAGGAGTGAAATTTTGAATTGGGTATGCCAATAGCTAAAAGAGAAAAAAAAAAATAGAAACTCTATGAAACCACTTTTGCAGAGTAACATAAGTTGTGGAGAGAGAGGTCTCCTTACTTGTAGAAGAGAGGGCATATTGTCTGTCCAAAGTGGAGTGCTCTGCATGATGCTGTTTTTGGTGTTTATTACCGAAACTGGGAGTGGTGAAAAGCTTTGATTCCTGTGTACTTGTGGGATTTCCATTACTATAATACTGGGATATCACAACACTTCTGTAACATACAAGTGTCATGAAATGAGGACCAGAGAACCACAGACTCAAAATCTACTTTGGTAGTAGTGTCGTTTTGTTCATCTCTTCAGGGAGAAACTTGTGTGAGTATCTGAATTGTCCTATATATTGAAGAGTGGAACTGTGTCAGTTGGACTGTCAGGATAAGCAGAAATCCCTTAGCTAAGCAGTGGGAAATGTCAAAGGAGACTGTTTTTTGTGGTTTTGTTTTAATTTAGCAGTGTTTCTCATAATGGCTAGTGCTGGCTTAAGCAGCCCTGACAAATATCCCTATTTAGGTGCTGCTACTTAGTTCTGTCAGTATACTTGTTAGTACTACTATATGAGGAACTGTGTTAAGGTTTGAGAGTGGTGGTTTCTATGATTTTGAGGTTTTTATTTCTTTTTCCTCATGATAAAGGAAGCAGGAGATGTGGCTAGCAAAGAAAAGTGCCCTAGGAATCCCAGGGCAGATACGGACTAGCACCTATGTTCTCTCCTCTGCAATTGGTTATAAAAGCTTTTCCTTCTAAAAACTGACTGTCCTGTATTTCTTTAAAATATGGTTGCAGGAAAAAAAAAACTGTTCTAATTTTTACTCATGTATTGCTAAAAAGAATGTTAAAAAATGTAAAATCTGAAGCACTTGCTTGCCCAGAAAGTAGCAAAATCTGATTTCAAATCTGCATGTTTTACTTTATAAGTATTGTCCTGATGTACAGCAACAACAAAACAAACAAAAAAAAAAGAGAAAAGGTGACTGGAGAAAGCAAAGCATATTTAGTTTCCTGCCTAATTTTTCAGTTATCAGCAGAGAAAGTCCTAAATTCTGGTGTTTATCCCTCCCACTTTTTTTCCTCCCAACTTGCTATAGATTATTTTTTTTCCCTTAACAAAAGGCATAAGGAATGGTTGTGAGTGCAGGATCTCTAATGTACTGGGTGACAGTCTGTAGACAGTTCAAGTAGATGTTGCTTCCAAAAGTAGTAGCTACTCCTGGCAGGAGCACCTGACTTGTGCAACAGTTTGTGGCACTAGCATTAGCTGCATAGCTACTTTCTGTCTTGGTGGCACTGAGAGCGAAGACAGAACGTGAATTGGATCCAGCTGAAGATGAAGCCAGTTTCTTGGCTTTCTGAGTGAGTGTTCTTCCTAGGAGACTGCTGTGGTATGGGATGCAATTACTGTCCTTGGCCATAACTAGAAATAGTCATGATCTGTGTTATTCATGATACTGTTTTCAGCTGTGTTCTGTCACTCAGAGGCATTTGGCATCTTAGTCCACAGATGTGTGATTTGGCGTGTGCAGGTGGTAGATAAGCAGTAACATCTTCAGTTCTGTAAAACCTCATTACTGAAGTAGCAGAATTCTTAGGGAACTCCAGTGGGCAAACGTTCATTACCTTTGTATTTGAGAGGAAAGTGCTGCTGCTGAATTTAAATACTTGAATGTTTCGTGGGTGCAGGTCTAAGTGAGTTGTGGTTGCATAAACAGGAACAGATTTCTTATGCAACTGCAGTTGTTTATGCATTTGTAGTGACTTACGTAGTGCCAAAAGATGTTTTGTGTTACTCGGTGTGCCAAGAAATTAGCACCTCAACTGTTGAAGCATTGGTTGTGAAAAGACAGTTATCTGTGAAGGGGGTGTAAATTAAATCTTTCTTTTATGGCTAGTCTAATCTGTTCTGCTTATCAAAAGAAACCAAGCAGATGTAGTCATTAGTTCTTCCCTAAAATCTTATTAAGGTTGTTTTGTTTGTTCTTCGAAGCTTTATTTCTGACCTACAGTTTTTATTTTTCTAGGTGATAAAACAGGAACAAGACCAGAGTAAGTGTCAGATTTTCTTTGCAGTCCATGTCTTATTAGAAAACAGCTAAAAAAAATTTTAGCTTTTCTACCGATTTGATATTGAAAAAAGAGTAGATGTACATAACCAACATTTGCAGTATGAGCAATTTAGTAGTGTTGGTTTGTCATTTTAAATGTGGCAATTCTTCCTTTAAATGCTTATTTGGCAGCTGCTGTAGGCTGATCATCTGGTCTGAAAAATGGTTTCTGCAAATGTGTATAATGATTACACCGCAAGCTTGGACCCTGGCTTAGTATCAGTAGTGTGCATTAATCCTAATCATTCCTAGCTGCAACATTTGTGCAGTGGGTGCAGAACTAATCACTCACTTGAATGATTTAGTGATATTTGGTAGTTATGCAGAAATGTTTGGCAATATGAAAACACCATCTAAACATTCATTGTCTCTCATAGAGATAACAAAGCACTGAAGGATGAAAATCTACCTCCAGTAATCTGTCAAGATGTAGAAAATCTACAGTAAGTAGTGGTTTTTATTTGTGATAATTGATTAACTGAAGTACTGTTGATGCTCTATGTCAGGAACACCCTACTGGCGGCTGCATGGAGCCCAAGGCCTTTTGACAGGTCAACTTTGAGAACAGAGTAGATGGGTAATTTTAGTAGCTGAAGTCTTAGTCTGGCCTTTTTTCAGTCTCTCTTTTTCATGCATTTATGCAAATGGGCCTGTCCAACAATATGCCCTTGGAATCTTAGCCATCTCTCTAGGAGTATTAAACTTGTTGCACATGTATAGTTAGTATTGAACCTTATGTCCATATTGCATGTGTATTGTGGCTCTCATATGGAGTAGAGAACTGCAAAAGAGCCTTCCCTCGGGCAGGGAGGGAATGGGTTGTAGACTTGGCTGCATGTCACTGTATTTGTGAGTTCAAAATAGTAATTGCTTTTATATAGATGCTATATATTACTACATATATATAGCATTAAAAATATCTTAGTTTGTCATTCAGCATGACATGTTTAAACACTTGCTATTTGAAGTTAAGGGTTTGGGGGAGGGGTTTGTTTTCATTTCTGTTTTGTACTTTTACAGTATTAGCATGCTAGGAGTTAAGATAGTACTGTGCCATACAGTAATTTTACTGTTCAGTACTTGGTTTTGAAAAAAATAGTAGCCGTTTAAGTAATATGACCAAGAGGTAAACAGTTGGGTACTTCAGATTCAATATGTTATGTTTATTTCTTCTTCACCCCCCTCTTTTTACCTTCCCCAGGAAATTTGTGAAAGAACAAAAGCAAGTTCAGGAAGAAATTAGTAGAATGTCCTCTAAAGCAATGCTTAAAGTACAAGAAGACATTAAAGCTTTGAAACAGCTTCTGTCTGTAGTTGCCAGTGGATTACAGAGAAACACTCTTAATATTGACAAGCTGAAAGTTGAAACTGCACAGGTATAAATTAATATAAATTTTGTTATGTAGAGTTTGTATGTTGATTGTTTCATGTAGGATAACTAGCCTTCTTTATCAGTAAAGTTAACACATGCATCCAAACTAAAACAGTTGTAAAAAAAATGAAAAATTGAATCACTTCTGATCTATTTGAAGTTACCGGAGGAGACTGAAATCTGTGAAGTCAGTATTTTGAGATAAGTACAACAGCAGTAAAAATGACCTTTATTCAGGAAAGCATTCCTACCTAGCAGAGGCAACAGAAGGGAATGTGTGCCCACTTTAGTTCAGTGTCAGTAATATATTCAGCTGCTAGTGAAGACACATTTGTAACAACGCGCTGGACTCCGGAGCAGCAAAAATGCAAGTATATGTTCTTCTGATGACTTTGAAAATAAACGACCAAACAAAAAAACACTCCATAGTATTTCAGGAACCTAAATATCATAATTAGCACTAGTTTTCATTTAGTGAACTTGAGTCACAACTCTGTCCACCAGTCTGCATCTTAGCTTTGCAGACAGTTTGAGCTTGAGTTTTGATGCAAATGCTTTTCAGGTGAAGTTCTGTACCACTTTTTATTTCATCTAGCGTGTCAAGTACTGCTATATAAATAAGTAATATTTTATTCTAAAGTAAAAATGTTGATTTTTTTCTGTATTTTATTCTCTAGTTGTGCATTGCCAACAATTTTCTGTGAAAACAAAAACTTGTTAATTATATTCTCATATTTCTGTACGTGATGCAGTTGAGTATAATCACAGAACCAGGCACTGAGAAATTCTTAATGGTAGTTATTAGAAATATTAAACAGAAGTGTATGCTGTAATTATCATGCATAACATGATCATTTCCATAGAGAAGTATTTTTCTAAACTAGTTAATATTTTTTTAAAAAAGATAAAATAATCCTTCTTGCTCTGTTTCTTCTCTTTTAGGTGTGTTACTTCCTTGCACTTGAATGTTCCTTTTTTTCCCCTCTAGTCCTCAGTAATTATAACAATATTTCTGAAGTACAATAGAAAGATCTAATCTCTGACAGCTTAGTGTAATATTTTCTCAACTTTTGAGTGCTTAAAGTGCTTTCAGTATGTGCTATCTTTTTTTCCTTCCCCAAACTTCTGTTAGTATTTGCAATTCTCCAACTTTCTAGCAGTCTGTTCTTTGGAGAAATTCTGGTCAGATTCTATCACGATTTTAACATAAATATATGAAGAAAATACTTTATGTGAACGAATAGTAGAGTCCTAGCTATTTTTCTTTTTGAACACTCCATACAGAACCTTATATTTTATTAATTTTCCCTATTTATTTAGGAGCTAAAGAATGCAGAAATAGCATTACGAACTCAGAAAACTCCTCCTGGTCTTCAGCACGAAAATACAGCCCCAGCAGAGTGAGTTGCTGTTATTCGTAAAAATAGTCAATGATACAGCTTGAAGAAGAGAAGAAATGAGGAGACCTTTTTGCAGCCTTTCAGTACTTAAAAGGGGCTTGTAGAAAAGACAGGGACAGACTTTTTAGGGGGCCTATTAAAACAAGGGGTAATGATTTTAAATTGAAGAGGGTAGATTCAGACTAGATATAAGGAAAATCTTTTACGGTGAGGGTGGTAAAACACTGGAAAAAGTTGCCCAGAGAGGTGGTGAATGCTTCATCCTTGAAAACATTCAAGGTCAGATTGTACAGAACTCTGAGCAACCTGATCTTATTGAAGATATCCATGCTTATGGGAGAGGATTTGGAAGGGACCTTTCAAGGTCATCTAGTTCAACCTAATCATTCTGTGATTCTGTGAACTTATTACAATTTTTTTCTGCTTTTTGTAGCATGGAGTGCTTCATAGAATCAGTGTTTTCTTTCTGCATTTAATTTATCTTAGTGTCTTAGACTTCCAGTAGTAAAGTGATGTCAATAATGTCATAGAACATAACACTGCAATGAATTGAATGAAAATTGGCAGCTAATACAGATCAGATAAAAAGTATTGGCGAAATAACGAAGTATAATTATACAATTTCTTTGATTTACTCATCTAGCTACTTCAGAATCTTGGTCGAACAGTTTGAAGTACAGCTGCAGCAATACAGGCAGCAAATAGAAGAACTGGAAAATCATCTTGCTACTCAAGCAAATAATTCACACATAACTCCACAAGGTAAATGTTTCAGTTTTAATCTTTCATACATGAAGAATTTAGCGAACTTATACCTTTAACATAAACTTAGTAATTAATCTCTCTCCTCTCTTGTTATTGTTGGCTTTTCTCATTTAATGTACAGAAATTAGTGTTCAGATATATTCCTTAGTTCTTCAATGTAAGAATTTGAAATTAAAGGTTAAATTCATAAAGGTTCTTGAGCTTTTGAAGATGGATCCAGTTTCTGAGGTGTTATTTGTTAGCTTGGTTTGTTTTGACATCCACATCTCCCTCCAGCATCTAGGTGATGTCTGGCACCTTCTGTTTTGCACTGGGCTGTCTGACCAGGCAAATAGGAGTGCTTCCTCTGCCAGCTCCAGATCAAAATGGGAACTTTTCCTTAGTTTGGAGCCTGTTGGTATTGCCTTCAGCTCTGATCGACTAAGAAAATTTAGTCTTGTTTGCTGCCACATCATTCAGTCTTGAGAACACCTTTCTGGTTAAAGAATACTGACCTCTGGACAGTAGTCTTCTACTGTTTGGTTACCATTCCTGTGATCATAGACAGTTTTATATTTTGGGCCATTTTAGATACAGGTCCTGCAATAAGCAGTGATTTCAAGTGCATGTCTTTCTGTGCTAAATGGTATTTGAAAATCTTGCCATCACAGGATGGTACATAAACTATGGACCTTATATGTCAAAAAGAAAGAGGACTGTGTAGACATAGCTTCCAGAGTAGAAAATCTGCTGAATCCTGAGGGTCCTCTCTTTTTCTGTGTGGCCTTCTTGTTCATCAAGAGTATGAGAGGGATGCCTTCACAGATTTTCCTAAGGTTTTTCAGCAGTTTCTGCTAGAATCTAAAGGTTCCTTGCTTGTGTGGACAAGGCTCAATCTGTTGTGCCAGTACGAGCATACTGTCAACAAATGATGTCAACACTGTATTGCATATGTAGCCTTTACCATACAGGAAAAACGTAGTTTGCCATGCAGGACTCCATGACTCAGAATGTTCTGAAAATTTTGAAGTGTCTAGTATTCAGTATCAATAAATTGCCTCCAGAGTCTTTGGAAACTTGTGGCCAGTCTTCCTAGACACCACTGCCTTCACAACCCTGCAGGGTGGCATGATGCTAATTCCACAGTTTTTTGATTTTATAATGGAGAATTTCCCCTATGGACAGGCAGACATTTTCAGTTCAAGAATCATTGCTAGACCATGCATCTTCAAGAACTTGATAGCTATTATTTGCATTTCAGTCGGTTATATGCATCCTTCAGAGGAAATACAGCTGATCTTTTTACAATAAAAGACCACTTCAGCACTCTTGTCCTCCACTTTTGTACGTTGCTTCTTTGAGAAAAGCATTTTTTTGTCAGCAGATGCCTCATTTTGTCAAAATCTTTGAGATTTCCCTTTTAATACTAAAATTTTATGTTAGTTGGGTCAGTGCCCTGAAAATACTTTCATATCTTTGTAGGACGTGGGATATCCTAAATACAAGACTTTTGTGAGCAAGAAGGTCCCTGTTGTTTCTCTTTGTTTATGATGTGCTTGTGGATTGAACTAGATTAAGAGTTCCCATGATGCTTGTTAAAATTATGTCTTTTAAATGTAAATAAATCTTCCATTCTACTGCTGTCTCTGACAAAATCAACTCAACACTTAACGGTGCTTTAAGTCAGAAAGAGTGGAAAATATATACAAATGCAAGAAAATTTCATTTAACTGTGTATAGGTAAAAGCTGATGAGGTGAAAATGTTCCTTTGTAATTGGATAAAGTTAGTTTAAATATTATTTTTTAGCTTTGCAGATGATAGAATCATAGGTAACTATTTACTGTATATATAAAAATAAATCTGAGAAAAGAGTACTTTTCAAAATAAAGTTTGAAGCCTTGTGTCACCCAATTGCTGTAATCCTGTATATCTTATAGCCATTAACTTGTTCACATGCTTGTGCTCTGTGGGTTTTGGGTGAGCTTCTTAATTTAGTATAAATACTAAATCTTCTGGTAATGAGATTGTCACTTACCAGCCTTTTACATGCCTCTTACAGATTTGTCTATGGCTATGCAGAAAATCTATCAAACATTTGTAGCTTTAGCTGCACAACTTCAATCAATCCATGAAAATGTAAAGGTATGTTGTTTTCATGTGTTCCTGTGTATTTAGTGAAAGGACTGCAAAGAGTTGTTTTTTTGAAAATATATCTTTAGGTTTTCTTTTCTCTTTTTTTCCCGCTTCTGTTAATTTCACTGCTTCTAAAAATTTTCAAACTGTCCTAGAGAAGTACTTTGATTAAAAAAGTAACTTTTGTTCCAAACTGAAGTCAAATTTGAAGTATTTACTGGTAGTAATGACAGCAACTGGCCACAATCACTTGGGTAACAAAATGTTTTTCATTTAACTCCTTTCCTTATAACTGTTGATCAGTTTTTGAAATGTCTTAGATTTCATGCTTTTATATTTTGATTTTTGCCTAATGACCTCTTGATCTCAAACAAAGATGATTTAAATCTGCTCTTGATCAAATAGGTAATAGGAGAAAAAAAGTAAGTTTCCATATATAAGATTTTTCAGCATATCAAAGAATTGAGGTTAAAATTGTATTCTGGCTAGTTTAATTTCTTTGAACCTGGATTTCATGGTAAGTTGTATGTATAGAAGGAAAAAAGACTACTGTGAAAAAAATGCTTATGTATCAAAGGTCCTAGTTAGGTTGTTTTTTTTTTCCATCATGGACTCTGGCTTGATTTTTCCCATTTACAGTTTTGGAGATGTTGACAAAATGTCACTGTTCTACAATCCATAATTTTTTTGAAAACGTCAGAACCCTTCTTGGTTACAAAAAACAAAACAAACCAACTTGGAGAGGAGTACAAGTGTTTGTTTCTGCTAAGTGACTTCCTTAATGGAAATAGATATCTTAAATCTTATTTCCTTCTCTAAGTTTCTTCTGGAAAGTATTGTTAGTTCTCTAAACATCTGAAACTTTTTACTTTTCCTGAATAAAGTTCAGGAATACTGAGGATCTTGTATGATCTAGATTGCTTTGATGGCATTGCTTCTGTCAGCATAGATACTCACTGGTTTACAGCCACCTGCCATCAGATATTTGTGCTGCTCTTGGTTAACTCTGTTTTGGTAACAGGTATGGAATATGTAAAATACTCCATATTTTCAGCAGAATTACACAAAAAGTGCCCCGAATATCTTCAGGGCAGTTCACTTCCGAGATGTCTGTGTAGCCTGAACTCATGCAGTGGTCTTTGTGCTGAGTTATTGTTGATTAGTATGCAAGTATAAGCAATAGTATCTTCAGTACCTTGCCAGTGTGACTGAATAGGAAAGACCTTTCTTCAGTTTAAGAAACAGCTGTTCAAATCCTGAGTCAGAATTTTTGGACTGTAAACTCCTTTTCTAGGAAACAAGCATACCTTTGGGCAGGAATACAGAACGTAGTATGCCTTCCATGAAATTGAATCTGTTGTTCTTTAATAAGTATATTGCATTTAAAGATTTTCTGTTGTAAGATGGAAGTCATTCTATCAGTTATTTAGTTAAAGCTATTTATACTTTTTATGTTACCTAAGATATCCCTAGTTTCCTCATCTGTGACAGGTAGAAATTGCTCATGATGAACAGGCCTTGCTGGTATTGCCACAGAAGGTGGTGGGGTTTTGAGGAGGGAAAGGGCATAGGCGAGTGGAGGGGGGGGCACAAGACAACAGGCTTGGACTACTTCTTACCCCAAGGCAGAATGATCTATTGCATTTGGACTGTGTAATATCAGTAATGAAATGCATCAGAAACAAGAGTGAATTCTAAAATACTGGTAGTTTCTTTAGCTTTGTGCTAAGAAAGAAATGCTAAAGTGAAAGGAAGGAAAGACAGGTGAAGGTGATAGGTGAGCAAAAGCAGACTCCATGAAGAAAGGGTTGCACTGAAAAGAGGGTTGTTTTTTTATAAGCTAGTAATGTGTCTTTATTTTGCCTTAGATCAGCTAGTACAGTGATACTAATTGAATTGTCCTGATTAGCACCAACTTTGAAAGATTTGGATACCATTTAGTATGTTAGTCTATTATGCTTGAATGCTTTGCAAAATTTTAGTAAGGAACCTGTTCTGGCTGTATCTGATGCAAACCAGTTCTTTCTAGCTCATAGCCAAACAAGGGGTTTTTGGGTTGTGGGGGACCTTCTTGTTTGTTTTGGTGATGGTGTTTGTTGGTTTGGGGGGGGGTTTTGGGGGGGGGGGGCTTTGTGGTTTTGGTTTTTTTTTTTTTTTTAGGAAATGTTATTCCTTATTAAGTTAAGGGTTTATGTCAGATACATGGAACTAAAATGATTTCCTCCCACCCCCTTCAGATGCTCAAAGACCAATACCTTGGCTACAGGAAAAGCTTTCTGGGAGATGCAATGGATGTGTTTGAGGCAAGACGAACAGAAGCTAAGAAGTGGCAAAGCGCGCCACGTGTTACCACTGGACCGACTCCTTTCAGCAACATACCAAATGCAGCAGCCGTTGCGATGGCTGCAACACTTACTCAGCAGCAACAGCCTGCTACAGGTCTGAGTGCATTCAAGTTATAGATTATTAGTGTTACCACAATAGTAAATTTGTGTAAAATTTTCTATGAAGTCTTCCTGTGTGTTAGACTAAAAATCTAAACGTTGTGATAAGCAAAGTTACTGATACATAGCCAGTAGAAAAATGCAGGGTAGACTTAGCAATAATTATACAACAGATACTTAATCTTGTGAATTTACTTGTATTAGTGATATTTACTGTATTGTTCTAATTTACCCCTTGGAATGTGAGTCTTCACTCTTAAGTAACATCCCTGAATACACATAGTATAGCCTCTTTCCAGAAACTGTATTGTTATAGTAAATTATTTTAAATTGGCGAGGAGAGAATATCTAAATGCATACTATCTTTTTCCTATGTAAAATTAACAATGCATTTTTATATAGCACTTTGAACTGTAAAATAAAAAATGCTGCAGAACAGGAAGGATAGTGCAGCAAACATCTGTAGAATAGGAAGTCAGGTGCCTGGCTTATTTTATAGCCAACTCCTTTGTCAGGGTGATGTTGGAGCAGTTTTTGCTGGCCATTCTGCTGTTGTGACTAAGTAGTAGAGGAAGTAGAGTGGGTCAGTGGTTCTGCATGCGTGTAAGAGGAAGACCAAAACAGAGGAAATCTATGACCCACTGCTAATGAAGAATGGATATGTATGGCAAAGGAAATAACTTAAGGCACCTTAATTGTCACTGTAATACTAACCAACCCTCTCTGAGAGGGATTCCAGAATGTAGAGAACTGACTTAATATGTCATCATTGAACAGAAATGAGGTAAATTCCATTTAATTTTACTTGAACATGTGTCTATGTCAGCAAATTATGAAAAGCATTCATTCCACTATTTATTTTCTAAAATGTTTATCATAGGTGTACTGAAAGTCATATTAGCTCCTTCTCTTGTCTTATAACAACAGTTATATTTTGAATGATTCTAGTTAAAAACTTACGCAGCAATCACCGTTAAGTTTGACAAATTATTAGACTGTCCTTGCTTTTTCCTTAAGAGGAAAATACAATGTGCTTCCAGCCCTGGCTCTTCTAAACAGCAAGGAGATGGGTTTAAATGACAAATATGGCAAAATATTTTGAACACAACAAAATACAAAGTCTTTATGAAATACTTCTCTTCTACATTTCAGTCACAGGCCACAGTCTTTTTGTTGCTGCTATGTTAATCTATGGAAATTTTGTTGAAATGATGTCTACAAAAATGTATGGTTTTAAATAGAAAACATGAGATAATGTCACACTTCAGGGTTTTTAATACAGATAGGACTGTGGCTTGTGCAGCTTAATGTTGCCAAAGTAGTTCACCCTTTCTTGATCTTTTTCCTTGTCTTATATTTGGTTTTTTTAAATACTTCTTACAGTCATTACAGGCTTAGTTCTTTATGAAAGACATACGCTTGGGATGTCACATTTAAAAGTCATTCCTGCATTTTCATGAATTGAGGTGAGGGGTTTGAAGTTCCTGGACTTACTAGTCCAGATTCAAGGGAGCTGCTAATAACTTCAGTAAACTTATGCCACTTATGGCACGACTTTGTGAATATTCTCTTAGGAACAGGAGTGAAGAGAGGAAGGAAAAAAAAAAAAAGAAGAAAAAAGGCAGAATTGACCTTTACCAATAGAACTGAGGTGACTATACTATAACATATTATAGTGAAAGGAGCAAATGGGAGTGTGTGTAGGTTGGTTTGGATTTTTGATTTTTGTGTTGGGGTTTTTTGTTTTTTGGTTTTTTTTGGGGGGGTTTTTTTTTGGTTGGTTTGAACTGAGTATTTCAAAAGCCGAAAATGTGCCAACTACAAGATTGATGCAGATAGAGCAAGGCCATTAACTTACATCAAACATACCAACAGAAGTAGGTGACAATATTTTTTTACTACATTTTCAGTTGGAATACTTTTACCCTCCATGCAGCTTACTTGAAGACCTGGAGAAATAGAGATAGATTGATGTTTTAAGTGGCACTTCAAGAATACTTAAAACTCTTAAAAAGTAGGGTTAGATGAATAGAAAAGGTACTTTGAGTTCCTTCTAGTTCAAAAATAGAATTAGTCAGGCCTAAACTATTTCAGAGATGTCTTGAAGTCCTAAAAGCATGCTGGATGGGAGCATTTCATAGCTTTCCTAAATTACTGATTTCAGTGCTTGACTTTCTCCCAGTTTCAGATTAAGGCTACCACTTTTTGTCTTAGTTTTAGTGGAAAAGGAGGAGAATCTGTTCTTTCAGTTTTGCAGGAATCTTAGTTTTCCCTTAGTTTTTCTTTTCCTTGTTTGAGTTTTCAGATGGCCATTTGCTGCAGTAGAACTGCAAATGCTTCATGTTTTAATTTTGTATTATGTTATGATTTGGATAAACTATCTTCTACAAGTTAAAATTGTGCATATTTCTGTGCAAGACCTAAATCCTGAAGGGTGGGGTAGATGAGGGATAGTAGAAGGTTCTGAGAGAAAAGGCTGTGAAATGAGGTGTATGTAAAGAAGGGGCAGGGGGTCTGTGTAATACCTGACCTGCTGTTGCTGTTCTTGAAGATAAGAATAAAACAAAAAAATTAATCTGGCCTTTGAAGTTTCTAACTAAAATGTAATACATGGTACTCTAGTATTGAGGAATCAGGATGCTTAGTCTTTTTTTAAAAAAATATTTGTTTACACGGTTAAGTCTTTCATAAGATGAAGTTAGAGTTAGTTACTGTTCTTGCTCTGAAAAAGATAAAAAATAATTTATTTTAAATTTGCTTTCAGAAGTCAAAAGTTTAATAGCTACATCTAAGCTGTGGGATCAGGGAATGCCAGTTCCTGGGTGTAGATAGGCACCCTGTGATCTCTCTGTATGCCAAGACGTGTCTGGCTTCTATTGAAATAAATAAAGCCAGTGGATCCTGGCCATATGGAAGAAAGGGAGCAAAGATGCACTCCACTGGGCACCTGGGATGGATAATCAGGACACCAGGACTGTGGTGTGCACATTGAAGCACAATTTTTGTGCAGTTTTTTGAAGCTAGAGTTATTAAAATTATGCTTAACTTCTGTCTGCACACAACCTTTCTCTCTAGTTTAGCGTTTTTGGTCCGAGCACAGCTTTGTTGATAGCAGTGAGGCTGGTTATGCTTTTGTGCCATAGCAGCTGGAATTTTAAGCTCTGCCTCACCTGCACCTTCCCTGGGAAATCTTGAACAGCATGGAAGTTAAAGTGATGGTGGCTAATCTACCTATTATTATTGATTGGACTACAGTAAGATTTTTAGAGGAAATTAAATCCTAGTGCACTGAGTCATTATTTAACTCGGTTAGAGCATGGTGCTTATAAAGCCAAGGTTGTGGGTTCAGTCCCCTTATGGGCCATTCACTTAAGAGCTGGACTCGATCTTTGTGAGTCCCTTCCAACTCCAAGCATTCTATGATTTTAATTCTGTGAGACCTGTAAATGTGTGAGGTTGAAACTGATCTTTCTTGGGTAAGACTAAATTGTTTTAAAGAAAGGCTTTTCTTCAAGCTCACCTTTTCTCCTCTAAAATACAATATCCCCCAACAACTTAGTTACTCTCTCCTTAGCTGGTGAAGTACAGAGTTAGTCAAAGCTTGATCAAGCTGTTAGCACGTTTTGACTTGATTCAGTATGAGATTCAAGTGCTAATGGGAAATGATACTGAAATCCTTATAGCACTTAAAAATTTTATTGTGTGGTTGAATTTTAACCAAGGTTAGTATCACCCAGTGTATTACTTTGTCAGAATCAGATCTAAGTTGTGACACTAAATTTGCTCACTCTTTGGACCAGCTGTGATTTAAAAATTGCAGAATGTCACTAGGAAATCTGGCTGACCTGTCTGGACTCTCTGTAATGAGTCCTATTCATTAAACTGAAATGCTCTATAGGGCAAAATATATCAAGTTTTAAAATGTTAGAATACTTGTTATAAAGAATTTGTCTCGTACCTATAATAGCCAGAAGTGCCATTTTTTTTTTTTTTTGCTAGTGCTTTTGGCATCAAAGAATCTTGCTTGTTTTTTGCTGGTGAAGATTATGTTTATTTACAAGAACTATAAGTAGTGATGATACCTTCAGAACATTATGGTACAAAATCAACAAATATCATATGCTGTTGCTCAGTGAAAAGCTTGCTACCCTAAGGAATAGGATCCTGTTTTATATGATCTGAGGTGTTTTAGTATAATGTTTTTACTGCATGTTGCATTTGGTAAAAAGCTTGGCCTGGAGGACTGTAGTGATTTGTTTAAAAGGTCTTCCACTAACAGTGCCTCCTACTGAGACAGAAACCTGTGTACTTGAGAAGGAACTGGATATGTGGTTTTGAATTCTTTTACTTTATTAGATTACTGATTTGTGTAGGGGGGTTTGTTTTTTTTATTGTTAACAATTTTTTTCTTATTTTTAAAGAGCTGCTAGGTAGACGTATCAGTATTTAAACTGGATGTAAACAACTTTTAGTTTGAAATCTATGTGAAATTTTGTAATTGCAACACCTGATACACTTTTTTTAAGTTGAAAAAAATAGCTCGGGTTTCCCAACTATTCCCTGCTAAGCAGAGACTGAAAGCTAACATCTTTAGTTGCCCTTAAAATTTAGTTTTAACACTACTTTGAGTATACAGATGTTATTCAGCTGGGATCACATAAGAATTTTGTGTTCCTAGCAAAAAATGTTACTTTTCAATATACAGTGCCTTTCACTTGATTCAAAATGATTTTCCATTTAGATATTAAAATACTGAAATTATTTTAAAAGCTTGAAATATTTACATTTTAAAATTCTGTATAAATATTACTAATGGGAAATTTTGTAGTAGAAAGGAAGAAAGTTTGAATGAAAGTAGCCCAGGTGTGATAATGGTTTAGGAAAAAGGCTAAAATCGTCTGAGCTTTATAGTAATATTTGAATAAGTCATCACTTTCACAGATACAGTATGTAAAGTATGTTCAAAAATGAAGATGCTATCTTGAGCAAAGGTGTGGATGTCTGTGGATTAAGAGTTTGGCACTGTATTTTATCTTCAATGGTTAAACTTTTTAAATAGTGCACTGGAAACTGTTTGAAAAAGACAGGAATATAAGATTGTACTGTGAAAACTGTCAAAATATATTAATTATTTATCAGAATTAATTATTTTAAAATGTGTTAGTAATGGGCTAGCAAGTTGATTGTTTATTCCCCAAGTTTAAGGAGAAAAAAAAAAGGAACTGAGGCTGTAAATTTCATCTTGGCAGACTGAAATTGTTTTTTGACAGTCCTGCATCTTATTGCAAATATGCAGGGAAAGTACTGTCAACTTTTTTAAATTATGGAACAAACTCTGACTCTGAAATTTTGAATGTATCTAATTCATTAAGGTACACAGAACTGTGCCTTTTGTAAATGCTTATTTAAACAGGTGGTTTTACCTTATTGAATGGTGTTATGTAGCAGACCTTAACAGAACTCAGTTATCACTTGTGTGGAAAAAAATGAATTGTCATGTTACTGTGTACTTGACTTGCTTAAAAATGAACAATAAATTTAATAAAATAAAGTCATTGTCTTGTTTTTTATCTTAGTACTCTGTTTAAATTTGGATGGAATACTTAAGTAGTTTTGAAGAATCCTCTTTATTAAATTAACTTTAGGTAATACAGTTTTAGTTACATTAGGACCAGTTCTTATGTTTTTAATTTGAAGGTTTTCCCTTACTCTGATTCCATTAATAAGGTGGCAAAATATTGTTACTTGTGAGTTATCTCAAAGTTTTGATTAATGTTTTAAAGTTTAAGGTGAGACTGGTTAACTTTTAAAAATACTGAATTGTGTTCTTATGTTATCAGTTTTGACTAGTTTCACCTTATTACAATCAGTGTTTTCTTAGATTTTTACTAGGTGAATGTAGAGTCAGTCAGTTAAGTGAGAAGTTTTAATGAGGTAAAATTTGGGATCTTAATGGGATTTGTTGAAAGCAATGATGTTCACATTATCAAATAACTTGAATAAGTAAATAAAGGACCTCTTTACTATGAAAGAGTAAGGCAAGTTTGTTCTCATTTTTTTTATACCAGGGCCACAGCCATCTCTGGGAGTTAGTTTTGGAACGCCATTCGGCTCAGGTATTGGCACTGGCTTGCAATCAAGTGGCTTAGGTTCTTCAAGCCTTGGAGGTACACTTTAACTTTTCTAATCTTTCATTGAATTTATTCTGCACATCTGAATCTCTTGCAAACCTTTAACTCTGCTAGGAGGATGATCTGTTTCAGGGAAAGACCTTAAAATTTCAGAGGTCTGTGCTTTCCAGGCTTCTTCCTGCCTTGCAGAAGGAGTTGCTAAGGCTAAGCCATTGTAGTGAAAACTCGGGATAAACAGGAAGAGGTAATCACAAAGAAACTGCTCTTAAAGCTAGGGAAGTACATCAAGTACATCCATCTGTAACTCCAACTTGACTTAATTTTACATATATGAAAGTTATACACCTGAGACATTAGACCATGCTGTAGCTCATCCATAGAAGTTTTTCACTTGTTAACTGTAGGGCCCCTTTCTGCTTGGATTGAGACAAGAATGAATCTTAAAAAATTACTACAGTTCTGGGATTCTGCTTGCTGAAACAGCTTTGCTTTAGCAGTCACTCTGTGCCTCAGTGCTGAGGTGGAAGAAAAAATCCTGCCTCCAGCTGAAAAAGCAACATTTGAAAGTGAGGGAAAAATACTTACCAAAATATTAATAATGCTAATGGGGAATATATTCCAGGAGGACACATTACTATAAAAGAGTAGGTGGTATTAAAAAAGTTATAAAATTAATGTAGACCTTTTCATTTAAATATAATGTGTTCTCGGTAGTAGAATTACAGATAGAATTTAAGTGATTAGTAGAAGCTAATGTGCATATAAATTTCCTATCTATGTAGGTTGGGGTTCCCACAGACACTAATGTCCTCTGAAGCTTTTATAAGATCTGCAAAGAAAATTGATACATCTGCTGAGTGCCAACATAATGTGTTTTCTTGCTACATTCTCTCTTCTCTGCAACCTCAGTCCACACTCCTACCTTTTGCCTGTGAGCCAAACATACAAATCGGTGTTGTAAAGTATTTAAAATAATGAAGCATCACTCAGTATTGGAAAGGTGATGTAATTTAAACATTACATGAGTTTTGCCTTAAATACTCACCTTGAAATTATCTTTAAATCTACCAATGTCCTTTCTCTTCAGATTTTAAGCTTTTTCAGATAGAAGAAAATCTGTATACGCCTAAACAAGAAAAAACAGAATAGTGGGCTAAAAGGAAATCTCTTCTGATTTACCAGTTTTTCCCACAGTCTTTTAAATGCCTTAAAAAAATCCCTATAAAATTCTTCCATTTCTACCAAAAACATTATAGAGTAAAGATTGTTCACCAGTCTTACCAATGTAAATAAAAGAACATTTCCAACTGCTTCTAGTTTTGTCAGAAAAAGTTGACTTATATTCTTTTTTATTTCTAGTTATCTGCTTAGGAAGGTATTTGCTTGCATTATTGATTTGAAAAATGTTTGTCTTTTGATGAATCTAAAAGACTATCTGATAGAAGCAAGTAGAAAAATAAAAACATACCTCCAAAATAACCTGTAGGTGTGTTCTTGGAAACAAAATAGCAGAATGATTACTTAAGTTTGTTTGGTTTTTTTTAATCTTTGGGGTTTGGGTTTTTTTGAATGGGACAGTTTTTAATGTATACTCTGGAAACACCATTTTAATTGGGGAAATTTGCTCTCTTGATTAATTTTCTGTGAATTTTGTCAATGATAAACAGAGGCTTTTGCATTTAAGTATGTAAGTTATGTAGCGTAGATCCTATGCTTCATCAAATAATTGCAGACACCTTGCCTGACTATTGGTTATCAGTTTCAACCTAGATAGGACAGAAGAGTGTATCATTTGAATGAACTATCTTACATTCATATGATACTTGCCATTATGTACCCTGAAACCTCATTTGATTTTAAAACACTTCAGAACACTAGGGAACACTGCTTCAAGATAGTATGGTCAATCCTTACTAGTCTTAAAATATCAAAATTATTTCTGTAAAGGAATAGTAAAGGCTCAGTTTGCAGTAAATGAAAGGATTTTCCCTGACACTTGAAACATAAGATGGGAGCATAATTTCCTCAGATACAAATACTGTTCTTTTTTGGAAAAGCTCTCGAGACAGCCAAAATCAGAGAATATAGTTTTCTTACAGTTCCTATTGTCTGGCCTCTGTCTCAAACTGCAAGTATCAATTTACTTTTCCTTTGAAGTGATCTTGTATTAATAACATGATTTGAAATCTTAAAAAAATTATATTATGCAATTATAAAGGACAATTACAAAACTAAAGGAATGAGTTTTATTACAGCTATATGTTTATGGCTGTCCTTTATATGATGATTTTTCACGTTAAAAATTTTGTTTCTCTTCTCTTTTTAACCCATTCAGTAGTTTCCTAGATAAAGCTAATCTCCAGTAGCCTGGGAG
Organism: Manacus candei; assembly: GCF_025592945.1. Lineage (NCBI taxonomy): Eukaryota > Metazoa > Chordata > Aves > Passeriformes > Pipridae > Manacus > Manacus candei. The sequence goes on along the minus strand of NW_026138062.1, from coordinate 34,955,837 downwards.
AGGCATGACATTAAAATAAACTAAATGTAAACTGAAAAAAATGCTTACTCTATTTTAAGCATAATTTTTCTCCCAGAGTTGTAGATGAAGATTATGGCTTTCTGTAATATTAAGTGATACAACTTGTATCTGAATTTTCTTAGTTTTAGCACATTTGGTTACCATTTTCCTGTCAATTTATAGCAATTCAATAGAAATTTCTTAAACTCTGATAATTTACAACGCCTGTTTTTATAGCTTTTCCTTTACTCAGTTTTGGATTTTGAAGGTAGTATTTTTCTCTAATACTTTCCACTTTGCACTCTTTTCTTAACACAGTGCTGTGTTGAGAATAAAATACTCTTGAGACAGTAATCTTAGGACTATTTGTTTACCAGATATGTTTGGTTTTAGAATACTCACCCAAAACCTATGTGTCTTTAACTGCTGTGTCTGAATTTTTTTTGTTGTATGTCTTTACTATTATTCTACTAGGATTTGGAAGTAGCTCTGCGTTTGGAAATAGTGCCACAGGAGCATCATCATTTGGGTTTGGAACTACAAGTAAGCCATCAGGAAGTCTAAGTGCAGGTTGGTTTTTTGTTTCTTTTAATTTGAAATTCAAGGTTATCTTAAAGGAAAAGTCTTATAATTCAACTGCTGCGTTCAGTCTAAGAAAGCTCCTGAAACAAAGGTGCTTAAAGGTGCATGTGTATATCACCAGTGAAGTAACTGTTTACTTACTAAATACACATTTTCAGATCAATTTTTAGGTTCTGCTAAAGGTCTCCTAGGTAGATAGTATTGAGTGAGCATTAATGTTTCCCATTTGATGGTGTCTTTCTAATTAGGAGTGGAAGCAGGAGATCAGGTGCATCAGATTGGATCAGATGCAGTCTGAGGCACAGAAAAGCAGTGGCTACTTGAATGCATAGGCAGCAGTTACTGAGCTATTGAAATTAGTATATAAATTTGTGACAAATATACCAGTAATTTGATTTACTGTATTTACAAGTAAAGTTAAAATTCTTTTCTAGAAACCCAGAAGGTTTCCTTTAAAGTGTATAACTGCTTACTCTTTCTATTTGAATAGTAAGTTATGCATATGTTATCTCTGTATATATTCCTAAATGATTACATTAACTACTTTGAAAACATTTCTGTGGCAATTGAACTACACAGCATTCATTTCACTTTTTCGTTTTCATTTTGTTGGGGGTGATAAAATTAAAATATGGATCCTATTGCTCCTTAACTCAAATGTCTGAAATCTTAGTAACTTCTATAGCTTGCATCTCTATTTACCTTTTAAATAGGAGTAATAGCTATGAGTAGGTAAATAGATTACTATAGTCTGTCTTACAGTCTTTTTTTCAATGGCAGATGGAAGGAGGATCATGTCTCCTGGGATTGTCTTTTGGTAGCATGTGGGGTTTTTTTTTTAAAGCAAAGTATTTGTTTAATGGCTATTAATACAAAAATAGCATTTTGCTAGTATTTATTAGGAAGTGCAATGCTTTTTGTTCTGGATTTTCCTTGGTTAGTGATGAGTTGCATGGCCTGTAAAGTATCATAAGGTGGAAATGGCTCACTAAGCTGGTGTAACGTTCATGAATGTGTAACAACCTAGTAAATTCTTGATAGAACTTTCTCTGATTTTACAGTATACAGTGTGTACTCATCAATCTTCTTATACTTTGTTTTTAATATCAGAAACACCTGAAAGACTTAGACTTCTTATGTTTTTATATTGTAGCTTATTTTTCCTGAAACCTATATTAAATTAACTGTTCTATATATTATGTATATAAATAATATTGCAGCAGTTCAGGCTGCTAAAGTACAAAGTTCATAATTTAGCTGTTAGCTTATTAAAAATATAATTAGAAAACCAGTTGTATGGATCAGTTCTCCATCACTAAGGAAGTATCAGACCTAAGTAAATAGCAAGTCTGTCTTAGCTAGGTTGGTGGTGTGCAGAGGCAGTTTTAGGTATCATTTCCTTGTATTCCTCAAACCAGGCTTTGTCATGGAGGCAGTGCCATCAGTCTCTCGTTTGCAAGTGCAGGAATTGGACCCAATAAAATGTAGATTTTCAGTTATATCAAGAGTTTCAGCTGCAGAAGGTAGTAACCAGAAACAGAAAAAGATGAAATGTAATTTCTGTTATTTTGTGCTAGAAAATTAAGTGGTCATGAAGTCCTGATCTAGATTGGGATTATGGAACCGACACCTCTATAAAAAATTAGGTAGCCCAGAAACACACTAACTTTAACTTTTTATACCCATAATCCTACCATATAGCATCTGGAATGCATATGATCTTCAGTTTAATTTTATCAAGGATGCATAAATGGGTTTGAATGATGCCTGAGGCTCGCCAGGTTATATTTTCTTTTACATGTATTGTTTCTCAGCTAACATTTACAGGATCCTGAAACCATATTCTGGTTTATATTACCGTATAATACTTGTGTCTTGTTTCTGAATCTATTTCTTTAGACAAATGGGGTGAATGTGGGTTATGGGATTTACTGTTGCTGCTGCTTTTGTTTAGATATGAGATCTTAAATATTTTCCCAGGCTAATGTCTAGTAAGTATTCCAACACCCTGTTCTTCTAGGCTGCTTAGATAATGCCCCAACTCTCCTCCACGTTTTCCATGAGTTTGTTCTTATCTTAGAATGAAAATTATAGATCTCCAAATTGCTTCTGTCAAGTGTATGAGTTAGATTTAGTTGCTTTAAAAGATTTGAAGATGTTTCTAGGGGTATTACTGCTCTTCTCAATTTCAGTTTGTGTGTTTGAAGAGAAAAATCTGAGTTCTCTGACAGTACTTGAGTGTCTTCTAATAGTAAATTTGGCTTAATCCAGGAGCAGTCTTTGTGTCCACTGTATCAGCAGATGAAAAGCAGAGCAGCCTTCTTGCAGTTCCTTTAGTGCACACAGTAGCAAGATGGAACAGTGTCTCCGGATTCCCCCTGAAACACATACAGGCACAGTGGAAAGCTGACTCCAAACCAAGTCACATTTAATTCCTACTCTTATTTATTTAGTGGCAACTAGAAAGGCCGGTGTGAGTGGGCTGTTGTAAAGGGCATTAGGACTCTCAAAGTGATGGGAAAAGGACAAAAATCACCACTGAATTTATAGATAAAATGTTAAGGGAGGAAGGGGTGTACAAACACAATTTTTGTGAAAACACATGCTAAATATTCTTTGAAGAGCTGAGTTCAGAATTTTTGTTGGAGACTTATTTTCATTGAAGAACAGCAGCCTCAGTAAATGGGATAAGAGATAATCAAGTGGGATCGTGGCTGGACATACTCATACTGCTGAAAAATGGACCTGAATATAATCCATGGGTACTATGAGCAGCTTTTAGATACAGAGGCTATAATAAATCAGTCAAAGCTGTCCTGGAAATACTTTTAGATCTAGAGCACCCATTGTGATGTGCAGGATGAAGGCAGAAATAGATTGGCTTTGAGATCTGCTGAACTGTTGTTTATCCCCATAGCATTAAAATAAATTAAAAATACTGTTATGGGGAGGTGTATACCCATCTTTAGCTTACCTAGGTAAAGGGCTGATGGAAGCAGAGATGCAAAACCTCTTAACACCCTTCAGGGACATGCAGAGGCTGTGCCTTCAAAGGGCAGGTTGTCATTTACTTTCTGAAAATGGCTGTTTACACATAAGTAATACTAATTTCAACAATGAAATTGCTGACCACATTGTAGCTATAGTTCAAGACTCTGTGATTCTTCCCTCTAAAACTGAGCTATTCCGTGACTGATTCTCTTTCCTTGCAATGGGAATAAGACTCAATGTATACCTTGTTCAAGGTTTTTTTTCCTGAAGATTTTTCATTTGAGTATTCAGCTTTAGGGTTTGGTTTACTTTTAATGAAGTACCATACCATGGCCTTGCTATGCTGTTATGATGGGACAAAACCATTTAGATGAATTTCCCATCTGCCATTCTACACTTTTATGGCTGCCCTAAATGGCACTTCTAACATAACAGCTATTACTTTCCAAATTGTATCTAAATTAACAAGCATGTTTTCAGTCTTCTATCACATAATCTATGCATCTCTTACTCTAATATTACTCAAATAAAGCTCAAGCTGCCTTCCCTGCATGCTTCAAAATAATCCCTGCATCTAGGAGCAGCAACGGGGAGGTAATTTATGAACACTTTACTGTTGCCTGCTGAATTCCTGACACTATAGATCACATACAGCTTTATCATGAATGGCATTAATGATGTTTTTTATAGGAAGCAATGCTTACCTGTTATCTCAGGTACATACTTGAAATAAAAAGGTAACTTACCAAGCACAGTTTTGGTTATTAAAAGACTTTTTTCATTCATGAGTCTCCCTGATTAAGAATAGAAGACACAGGCTTGTGAAAGCTGCTTCAGGATTCTGAGGAGACAACCAGTTGGGTTTTTAATTCTGTACTTTCAAAATATTTAGGCATTGAGTTGAAGATACTGATGTGATCTAAGGATTGCTTTACTACTGGAGAACTAATGAAACAATGTTAAGTAATGCATGTTGAGAATATACCCTTTGTTACTTGTGAATCAGTCCCATTAATATTTTAACTGTTTACAGGTTTCCAGGTACAACTTGCATGAAGCTCTTTGTTAAAATTGTAACTTGCTTGTGCCGTACTTGTTATTTTGTGTGATTGATTGCCTTCTTGGTTTCCTGAGAGAACATAAAGGGAAGTTATGAAGCTCTGCTTCTTATTAACTAATCTTGGCGAAATTTCTAGTATTCTGTAATAGTTGCAATTATTAGCCAAGTTGGTTGTTCACAAGTGATATAAATTTATAAATGAAAGTTAAATGAGTTGGTGTTACTGTTGCTGGAAACTAGAGGCAGATTTTCTTCAACCGATATTGTTTCATAGCTGAACCAAACGTTCACTTTGTTTACATTGATAGGGGAGGGTGGAGGAGTTAAAATACACAATTTGCTTACATAGTCTTTCAGTTTTTCCAAAGCTTTGTCTCCAGTTTTGCTTTTTAGTTTAAATCATAAAAGGTATTTTTAAATATAAAGAATTTGGCAAGGATTTTGACCCTTTTCTGCTTCATATTTAAGGTGTGGTATGTGCCATGCATGTTCTAAAGCCAGGAAAAGGTAGCCAAGCTAGTAGGAAGACGACTGGGTGCTCAGACTCCAACTTTGTCATTTATCTGTTGTGAGTGAACTGAGTGGGCCATGGTCCACTTTTACCTTCTGCCTTCTCTCCCACCTTAGAAGTGCACTGCATATTTATGCTGAGAACTTGAGGAATCTCAAGAAAATGGTTCTTTTGTTGTACGGTTTCAGTGGGACTTTTGGGTGTTACTGTTGCAGGATAATGGTATAATAGACTTGTGATTTAGGATATAATTGCACTCACTGAGATAGACTGTGTTAGTGCTGTAATATCCAAGTTCTCTTGGCAAGCCCGAGTGCACTAGCAATGTGTTCTACAATGTTAGTATAAAGTATTACAAATGCTGGTAATAAAGTGCCTGGTGTTCACAACTTCAAGGAGAACAGACTTGCAGTCCTGATATAACTTATGTTTTAAAATATTTTTCCTTCCTTCATAAGGCTTTGGGAGCTCGACTACATCTGGGTTTAACTTCAGCAATCCCGGCATCACAGCATCAGCTGGCCTGACGTTCGGGGTGTCTAATCCTGCATCTGCAGGCTTTGGGACAGGAGGGCAACTTCTTCAGCTGAAGAAACCTCCAGCTGGAAACAAGCGAGGGAAAAGATAGGCACCCCTTTTAGGGAGGGGGAAGTGAATCAACTTTGTTCATCTGAAAAGTCTATTTTTCTAGATTGATGCATTAATTAAATTGCATCCCAGGAGATTTATAAAAATTTTGCTACTTTTCCCTTGTCTGAAATACAAAATAAAATCATATTGAACAGCTATTTTCTTGTGAATAGAAACTCGTTTATGTATTTTTATTTTGGGCCCTAGTTTTAGAAATGTTCTATACTGCATTATTATTAAAGAATCTTGTAAAATCATCTATTTAACCTAATGTTAGTAGCAGAATATTTTTTGTTAATAAGCTTTATACCATATGAATATATGCATATTTGTTTGGGTTTTTTTTTTGTACAGATAAAATCTATTCTAGTACAAATACTAGAGTTCATATCTTCTGTTCTTGGATATGGCCTTTAAATCTACTTCAGGGTGTCTTTGTGTATATGGATGTAAATATATACAGTACAGTGCACACATCTGTGTGTATGTATGTGTATATATATATGTATAAAACACAGATGTGCATACCTTTCCCCATAGACAGATCTCCTTTTCTTTGTGTGTTCTGTTTCTCCATGTTGCTCTGTGGTCCCACAGAGTTTCAAATAGTGGGTCCTAGGCTATGTCATCATTGCTTCTTGTGTTTTGTTGTTTAAAACCAGCTGACAATGTTTACTATTTCATGAAGTTCGGTAGATAATAGTTAGTAGGTCTTTTGTTTTTGGGTTTTTTAAATCTTTTTTCTTGGCCCATTTAGCAGCCAACTCTAAAGAAGTATCTGAGATTTTGACACAGACATTTCATAGGTAGTGTTCCCAAACTGTTTGAATTTTAGGGATTTTTTTCTCCTGAGCTGAAGAGGGAGGGTATTGCAGGATTTCACCTGAAAGCTCAGGATGCCACAAGGTCTGCATGCAAGCAGGGCTGGATGAGCTTTTCCCTGCACTTGAGGGAGATGGGATATGCTGTGCTAATTAGCTGAATTAGCCTTTCCAAAACCAAGTTGATTCACTAGCTTCTTAGCACTGCTGGTATTGACTTAAAAGCAGTTGGATATCTGCTTTTAATACAAGGTATAGTACAATAAGTTGCTGCTAACGAATGGAGGGGGAAAATTATGTAATTTAAAGGTTAAAGCTATTGCAACAGTAGTTTGAGTCTTATATATTACAGCATCATAGTTTGTTGTGCTGCATCTCCAATTCGGTGTGCACTAGGAATATCTGGGAAAAATATCTTAAGGAGGAAATAGATCAATTGAGTCTTTGCAAATGATGATACTGGATTGAAGTGTGAGCATGAAACTTTGGAGTCAAGTTGCTTTTTATGCAGAGTTGTCATTTGCTTTTTATTGTTGAAGTGTTATTACCATTTTGTATGTTTTGGAAGTGTCTGCATTCAGCAGTGATTGCTCTTCAACAAATGTTCAGTTTGTCACTTGATCTGATAAAATTAAGGGAAACTGAGCACAGAATTCTTCACTTTTGTACTTGTATGTTATTGCATCTTTGTGAGCAGTCTCTTAGGAAGGGTTATAATGTGGTTTTTCTAATGTCACGGAAAAATAAAGCTCACGGTTTATTTTGATTTTGACCTGTTTTTAAACTTTTATTGGGCTGCAGTCAAAACTGTAATGTTTGTATTCCTTTGTTACTGCTTTTTTAAATAATTAATATGTTAAACCACTGGACTCTCTTATAATGTATTAATTTGTGAAACTAATTCTAAATGTGTACTGTTTGTCCATATGTGCATCTTACCATTGTGTAAACAATAAAACAATAATGCTGTGATCCTTGTAATACATATTTGCCTATCTGAAAGATCATTTCCTGCTGTTCTCCTGCATTATAAGGGAAACAAAAACCCCATTGATGATATGTAGAATCGTTTTTCCTAGAATTTATATAGTGCAAAATTTTTCTTGCTGAATTTAGGGACTTGATCTCTGGCTTGAAAGGGTGGAATGAAGGGAGGTACTGTATTGTGGGTTTGTCTAGAATCTCTTCATAGTGTGCTATATAAACCTGGATCGTGGTGTAATGTAACACAGTGCTGGGAATGGCTTTGTAAATTGGGAAGCAGTCTGAGCCTCCCGGGTACTTGTGCTCTGTTTCTTTTCACATTAAAGCAACAGTTATACCCTTAATTTAGTCTAAGTGAAAATGAGATTATAAAATGGAATAATCACATGCTGGACTTCAGCATGTGAAGTCAAAATGGGATTTGAAATAATTATATTCCCAGAATATTTACTTGGGTGGTTGAATGTAGTCATGATGTTCAGGGATCAACATTGTAAACACTGTTTCAAATTATTTTTTTTTCCCCCAGTATAAAGATATGTAATATGATTAGAATGCAAAATACAAATACATTCAAGGTGTGGCTTGGTTTTCTACAAAGCAAGTTAAGAAGATGACCTATACTTAAATACCATGAAATTAAATCAAGTCTGGATTATCTGTTCTATAAAGAAAGAAAAGTATGTACTGGAGTAAGATGGGGTTCTGTGTTAGTTTGTGCCTTGGTGTACGGCTGTGGTGTAAAGCTATGTATGTGACCTCTTTCTTTACTAGAATTAACTTGTTTTTTCTTCAGTGTTCTTTCTGTGATGAAGATAGCAGGAGGAGGGAGAGAGTTATGCCTTAGATTGCTTGTTTCAGGAACCTCTTTCTGGTCCAGAACTTTCTTTGCCCTCGCATTTGTCTCTGTTTCTGGCAAATCAGTTAGCTAGCTACTACACTTCCTTACTGCTTTCCTGTAGAGTGTGAGGAAGGAGGTTGAGATAAGGTGGAGTGAGACAGAGTTTATGCATCTTCCTCACCACAAAAAATCCAGATGCAGCTGTACTCCTTCCATCTGCGTATTTGTAACATAACTGTGCTTTCAACCTTGATTGCTTTTATAACACAATTTTTTGAATTAAAATAATGTTCAGGAATGCAGGTTTAGTGGCCTGTTTTCCCTTTTTGACATCAGTGGTAATTCTTTGGTCTTTTCCAGTCTGCTACTCATGCTAACAGAAGAAATAATCCAGAGTCAATCATGTCAGCTCTCTTACGTGTTATTCCAGGTTATACCTGGAATGTCTCAGCAGGAGATATGAAAGAGGCACCTTGCACGTACTTAATGAGAAATTAAGAGTAACAATATAAAAAAATCTATCTGTACCATAGAGCATAAATGCTTTATGCTCTGTAAAAAGTTTGTTTCCCTAAAACCCTTATCCAAATTTCTAAGAACAAAGAACTGGCTACCCCCAGAAATTTCCAGCAATAAATTATGTAGGTTTTGGACTAATTGCTGGGAAACAGCTGTCAGGCTTTTTCGCTCTTCCCTCTCATTAAGTACCTTTCAGTGCTGTGGCTGCTGCCTCCAGACACCAGTGGATGGTTGAATTATCCCTGTAGTAGACTGGTACAGCTTCTCATGGAAATGGGCAGGTGGGTTTAGGGAGGGGAGGTGATGCCTGCAGCAGCTCTGGAAGGCAGCGGTTACCTGCTGCGACAGTGCCCACGGAACTCCAGCCCAGCTGTGACGTGCCATCTCCACCCAACCAGACTGGTAGGTTGCTTAAAAAGAGGATGGAGCTGGTGAGGGAGGAGAAGTGTGGGAAGAGGTGAGGGGATGTAGTGCGCAAGGCTCCCTATTGTGAATGGGACAACTCATTTTAATTCAGTTGGGGATAATTTCTTCTGATCTCAAATATTTATATCTTGATATTTTTCTAATCCCAAAACAACTGCATTTGTAATATGATTTTCTTGTATTGATTGAATGTTTTGTTTAGTAGGTAGAAATAGCAGTTTTGTTTTCTACATTGGCGATTCTTTTTTTTTATTTTAACTTTTTTGGGGAAAAAATTATAAATTAACTCCATTACCAAATGAATTAAAATATAAAATCAAGGGAGTCCTGTCAGGATTCCAGTAGCTCTGATGGAGAATGCTGCTTTCACCAGGTGGCAGGAGGCTGCCAGTTACATACCACCACAAAGCCCTGTCATGCAGCGTGTGTAGGGAAATGGTCAGTGTCCTGCCGTGCCACCCCCAAGTCTGCAGGGCCAGATGGGATCCACCCAAGGGTACTAAAGGAGCTGGTGGAAGAGTTGGCCAAGCCACTTTCAATCACTTACCAGCAGCCCTGGCTAACCAGGGAGGTCCTGGTTGACTGGAGATCAGCCAATGTGTTGCCTATCTACCAGAAGATGCAGAAGGAGGATCCAAGGAAGTACAGGCCTGTCACCCTGAGATCCGTGGCGGGGAAGGTCATGGAGCAGATCATGTCGAGTGCTGCCACATGGCAGGACAAGGGCAAGCCAGCATGGGTTTGTGAAAGGCAGGTCCTTGCTTAGCAGAAAGGCTGTGGATGTTGTCTGCCTGGACTTCAGGAAAGCCTTTGACACCATCTTCCACAGCATTTTCCTGGAGAAACTGGTTGATCATGGCTTGGATGGGTGCACTTGTATCACCAATAGTTTGGCCAGCAGGACTGGGCAGTGATTGACCCCTCATACCCGGCACTGGTGAGGCTGCACCTCAAGTCCTATGTTCAGTTTTGGGCTCCTCACAACAAGGACATTGAGGTGCTGGAGTGTGTCCAGAGAAGGGCAGTGAAGCTGGTGAAGGGTCTGAAGCACAGATCTTATGAGGAGCAGCTGAGGGAGCTGGGATTGTTTAACCTGGAGAAAAGAAGGCTCAGGGGAAACTTCTCGCTCTCTACAACTGCCTGAAAGGAAGTGGCAGTGAGGTGGGGGTCGGCCTCTTCTCCCAGGTAATAAGTGACAGGATAAGAGGAAATGGCCTCGAGTTGTGCCATGGGAGGTTTAGATTGGGTGTTAGGAAAAATTTGTTCACTGAAAGGCTTGTTGTCAAGCACTGGAACAGGCTGCCCAGGGAAGTGGTTGAGTTGCCATCCCTGGGAGTGTTCAAAAAACACATTGACATGGTGCTTAGGGACATAGTTTAGTGGTGAACATGTGACCTTTTGTTTTCAGGTCATAAACATTTTCTGAAACGCCTTTAAGGTGGTAGACTTTTGTTAAACTTCAATATTTGAACAGTCCTTCTCACCCATTTGACTCCTGTTGCTAGGAGGTTTATTACTTAATGCTTTTTTTACTCAGCCTTGGGAATTTAATCTTTATAGCCCACGGCTGCAGTTACATGCCACAGTGAGGAGGTGAGTAGACTACGTGTTTCTTTAGCTTTGATACCTTTTCCAAAGAATGGTTTGTTTTCTGTTTTCTCACCTTTTAGAGGTAAGGCAATTCTAGCTTATTATGAACAGGCTATGATTAAGTTTAGAAGCATCTACAAACTCGAAGAGCTTCTGGGTTTATTTTACTTTTGAGTATAGATCGGTCCCCACCAGGATATCAAGTCATTTCTGTTTGAACAGTTTATGGAAAACTTGGAATATGTATTCCTACCCTAAACAGCTGAAAGAGCAAAAGATACTTAATTTGTTTGTTCAATAATGTTTCACAGACTGATGGATTTCTCTCTTTCTTTTCTCTAATGCAGGTGTCACCCTAAGGCATGTGCTTGGGCAGAAGAAGGACAGCAGCTTTTTAGAACGTGATATAATTGCTTCCAAAATCCAGTTCTGATTAGAGGCCGGTATATACCTCCTGGTCAAAAAATCCCTTGCTGGCTCTCTGTATTTAATATGGCACTTTGTGTTAACAGGATATACTTCTGAGGCGAAGTATATCCTTCCAAGCAAGCTAGGAGGATGAGGTTTTGATCAGACACTGTGGTGTAGTAAAATGGGAAAGAAACACAGACTTGATGAATATTCAAAATCAAACTATTTATTATACAAAACTTGAAATTCTGAAAAATACCACATACTCTTATTAAGAGAAGATGTGGGTAAGTTCTCATGGGGAAAAAAGATGATGACAGGCAGCTGAAGTAGACTTTCAGCTGAGTGAAACCTTGGGGAAAAAAGTATGCACAAACTATGTACAGTTGGGTAGTCTATTAACTCCGTGGTTGAGTACCTAAGTAGAAGATACCCTAAACTGAAAAAACATCCAAACCCCTCTCATCCTGTTAAGAGTGTTAGCATTCCTTGGCTGTTTGGGCTACCCTTATTTCTTTATCAACATCCACACAAAGGAATTTAACCTTTGAGCATAAACACTTTCACTGTTGTTCTGTTTGGGGACAAAGTAAGATACATGTGATAAAGGTGTCCATTTGGGGAAAAAAAAAAGTCTATCTTTTAAAAAAAAGGCTTGGAATGGGTCACAAATGCTAAGTGGATGAAATGGCAGTGAGCAGTTAGTCCTTCATAGTGTAGGGACATCTCTCCATCTCTGCTGAAGACACTCATTTTGTGACAATGTGTGGAGGAGTGATGATGAGCATCCCTGTATCTTACCAGCGTGCTGCCTTTGTTGTTCAGTGCAGCTGTGCTTGGCACAGCTCTCCAGCGTGTTGCCTCCTGTATCCTTAACAGCAATGCCGAAGGCAGCTATGGGACTTCTGATTTAGCACCAGGTCAAAGTGAACCGACTGAAGCGATAGCAAAAGGAAAGTGCTAGCCTTGATGCCATGGAAATGAACATTGTATCAGTTTCAAACAGGAATTGTCTTTTTTTCTTTTACCTTTTATTTTGGTTGCTGACTAAGGGAACTGGTGGCTGTCTGAAGGAACTCACTACACCTAACATTGCCTTTGCTTACCCCCACAGTAGTGGTGTAATGCTTAAAGTACAAGAATAGCTTTAAAGAAGCAGGCACATGTTCACATACCTCCAGCTGCCAAACCAGCAGCAAGCTTCGTTCCCAGGGAGGGCAGGACCTTTGGCTGCCAACTAAGCTTGTGCAGTACAGACCACAGGGCAAAGCTCCTACTTGATCCTGCAATAGCAAAGTGAAGTTGATGCTGAGCACTGCTCTGAGAGCAAAGAGCAAAGGCTGTTAACATTGTTTTTGTTGGCTTCAGGTGTGATGATGCTCTGTCAGTGCCAACAGCAACCTCCTGCTTGCATCAGGGATGTGCAGAAGTGGCTGAAACTGCAGAAAGACTGGTAGCTCATCCAGATTTAATTTCTGTAGTGAAGATACAGGTCTAATACAAATGCCTATTAGCTTAAAATTATAATTCATTAATAACAGTATTTAGCTAGAAATACTCTTCTGAGTAATTTGTGATTTTACACTTCAGAATTGTCACCTTCATCATCCCCTCTCCCTGTGACTTACTTCTAGTGCTGCAGTAGCTGGTGCAGTCATTACATGTTGCTCTGTCATGGCAGTATCCATGCTGGGGTGGCATCAGGGCTTAACAGGCTTCAGAGCTGTTGGGAAATATGGGGGCTAAAGTGGTGTACAGTGATATACTGACCTCAGGCAGACGGATGGTGATACCATTCCAGCAGTGACAGAAACAGTAACATTAAAATGGAACATCCCTACAGAGTGCTGGATGTATCATTTAAAGTTAGAGCCTTGGGAAATGGAGTGGGACAGAAATTCCAAACCCTCCTTGCCGGGCTAGATCATCTTTAAGGTAAGTCGTATTTGAGCTATGGTAGTAATGTCAAGTAAAACAGGAATGACACAATAGTCTTTTTTGCTTCTTTTGTAAGCAGTATAAAAAAATGTCCTGATCTATAAAATATTCTCATAAATATTGTTAGTTTTCCACAACAAGTTGCTGCTTCTTGCTCCTTTGCAGAAATAATCCCTCTATAAAACCCAAAACTGCAAATTTAGCTGTACCAAGTCCTGTTGAACTGTACCCAGAGAAGAAGCGCTTCTTTACTTGCTAGAGCTCACTGAACTTACTGTACAGGCAATAACCTGGGCTACAGCTGTGTGGTGATGCTGCTTTCACTGCATGGTGACTAAATCCTTGTCTTGCACTGTGGCATGAGGAGGTGAGCACCAGTAAATTTCTGTTTTGAAATTATCCTTAGTTTTTTCTGCCTGCATTTGATAAAATGCTTATGCTTTATGCCCTGTGTGGCATAAACTAGAGTGTGAATGTGGAAAATTCCTGAGCTTTCCTGGTTTTTTTTAGTTGAAATAACTTTATAAAAATGATGCCTTGTCAAATTGGCCAGTGTCACTGTGAGGGCAGGCAGTGGGAAGATGGATTTAATCCACAGGTAATTCTTCCTTTGTTTTTGTCTGTGGAGCTGAAAAAAAAAGGCTAAAATTCTTTTGTTTTTTGCCAGTGTCTGGAGTGGTTGGTTAGTGCAGTTTGAAGATGTGCACATCATCTTTGTGTCCAGGGTTTTACATACTGGACAGCAACCTGTTGAGTCTGCAGTAAGTGGAAACTCCCAAAATCAGTGTACTAAGACTCCAGGGAGCCTGACAATTGTACTGATCAGGGCTGAGTAATTGGACAATGCTAACAAACTCCCTAAAGGCTGTGTGTTGGAACCGGGGGGATGTTTTCTGAGAAACAGTCTCCTCCTACACTGGTAAATTTGGACGGAGATGTCCCCCAGCACTCACAGATACTGTTACCCTGCTCACCTCCCTTCAGCCTGCATCCCCTAACCCCATTATCAAGACAGTGTGCATTTTGGAGCCAGACATGCGATAGGGGAGGTGTCTGCGCCGGCTGTGATAAGGTGGTGCCAGCGCTGATTTCTGCTGTCACTGCTGCGTGTTCTGAGACAGTGAGCACTGACGGCAGGAGCCGAGCTTTGCCCACTGACATGCTCAGTGCCAGTATAGCCACTGCAGATCCATAGCCCAGCCCCTGAGGAGTGTGGTAACTTCATATCATTTCATTCAAAGCTATTTTTATAGTCCTTTGCCTCTTTCTTTGAGTGTTGGTTTTTTTTCCTTGGGTCATCTTGATCTAATTATTTTCCAGGAAATGAGAGCCAATAAAAGAAAGCCTTCTGCTATGAATACATGTGTATTTTAAAATGTAGATATTAAATATGGTCCCTAAGCAGAAATAAAAACCAGTCTGGCTTATGCAAGTAATACCACAATCGGAGTGGCAGTTTCAAGCTTTAAATGTATTGATGGTGTTTAAATTATGCTTACCACAGGTACACCTACACTAGTGTAAAAGGTAGTTAATAACCAAGGTGTAAAGAAAAGGAACCCTACTAAGTTAAGCCCATATATTCTGGTAACTATTCTCATCTGGGAAACTACATCAGTAAAACCTGTCAGTATGGATTGCAGTCTTGAATTCAACAGTTCTCTGGTACAAAACCCATAGTGATGGAGTTTCAATAACACTACCCTTCCCACTAACTTCACATGGGGGCAGCAAGGCATTGCTTTATCAGCAGGAAATACAGTTTTGCCTGAGAAGCGACTTTGCCAGGATAAATGTGAAAGACGCAGGGATTGCCGACCCTTGGCTCCAAGGTGATTTGTTAAAAACACACAAACAACTACATGGGGTCACAGACTGGAATGGCTTCCTTTATTTTATGTTACCAGGAAGAGGAATCTCTGCTGTTGAAGAGGTGTACAAACTGCAATAAAATGCAGCTCTTGTGGTAAGCGTGGCCAAATCATCTAAACAATAGTACCATGATAATGAATTCTAGATTTTCTCTAGAATAAGGGAGGGAGAAGACTTCAGGTTACAAGTTTTAATTTACAATCCTGATTTGCAATGTCGTGGACACAACTTTAGGGCCAAAGAATTCTCAAATCCAGATTTTCAAGGTTTCTGATAAGGCTGCAAAAGTGTTTGATGGTAATGATGTAATGACAGGTACATGAGCTAAATATAATGAGAAAGGTACAAAAGTGCCTGTTTGGCATCCAGGGCTGGGCAATGAAAAGCAGGTAATCTCACATATACCCAAGTGACAAGGCTATCAAGAATGAAACAGAAAATCCCAAAAGGAAGAAAGCATCCATCCACCATCTAAAGTTTATCTCCAATGGGTGAAAAAGAAAAGAGAATAAGAGTTGCTGCTGGTTTTGTGTCTCTCTGACCATCAAGGGAACGTGGCAAGCTGCAACAGCATGGGTTGGAAATATGATAGGGAAAGCAAAACATCCCTAACAGTGAGAGCCACACACACCTACAGAAGCTCGCAGCAGATTGGAGAGTTGCATTGCAGGGCTTTCCTCTTCCTAGCTCTAAGGAGGTTCCAACCAAAACAGACAGAGATACAGAATAAGGTGAGAGGTCTGGGTTCCTGCATTATCTTGGAGGATGTACACCCAAGGCGGAGAGAGAGGGACTGTTGTTTCTTACCTATTGTTACAAATTCCTTTTATTTGTCCTTTCTTTTCTTTCCTTCCTGTCTGATGCACACTGCCACAGCCAGCCCCAGCAAATGCTTGCAGTACCTTGCTGTGAACAGTTCAGCAGCTCAGACCCAAAGTGGGGTATCCTTGTTTTTCCCCTTCTTGAACTGCGAGCTGTTCAGGATGAAAGATGTGCTTTTTTATTATCTCTTTTTTCACGCCTTTTCTGGTATTGTCTTTTTTTGTATTAGGAGCAGTTTGTATTTGGAAAGAGCATTAGTAAATGAGGCCTACCAACCTTAGGAAAGCAAGGCACCGTGCTCTGAAGGCACAAAAAATTCCCATCTGTAGAGGGACTGTAGTAGAAAAACAGCAAAAATGCCTCTGTTATAATAAGGAGAATGTCTGTCAATGCAGTGACTGAATGAATTTACAAGGTAAGAACATACTGGTCTTACGCAGTCACTTGAGCATATGGTGGCGATTATCCCACAGCAGCTCTACCTGCAAGGATCAGCGGCACAGGGAGCTGTGCCACAGCTCTGTGCCCAGGCATATAGGTGTGCAGGTACTGCTCTCACACAGCCAGTGCAACAGCTGAACACTGGGTCCTTTAGAAGCTGTAAAGTGCTGTAGATGGGCTTATCCCCTACACTGCTGCACTGACAGTTTACAGCTCAGAGTGTTAAAAATTATATGCAAAATGTACTTTAGCAGTTTCAGACAACTAACAAAAGTTCTTTTACCTCTTATTTTCCCTGCTCTAAGGGAGATGATTTTTCAGGAATAGCAGAATAGCAAGTTCTTCAAATTACTGAAGTAAAATGTGGTTATTTGCTTTCCTGAGCTCATGCTTTTGGCTGGAGAGGACAAAGAACATGTCTGCTCACCCAAAGGCCTCAGAAAACTATACCTGGTAGTAGGACTAAAAATTCAGAGGTTTGTAGAAAAAAAATTAAAAGAAAGTTGAAGAAGATAGAGATTTATAGACTATGTGATCATTATTGAATATCTCTAGGCTTTCGAAATCTCTCCCCACTCTAACATCTATATGATGTTTCAGTTATATCTAAAAGCTGCACAAGACTCAGTTTGATGGGATAAGTGGGTTTTGTGTCCTACAGGACCTGGGACCTTAGTGGTGAGTTTATTTTATATTGAAATAGATTAAGCTAATTTATGCTAGACACCAGAAAGTGAGTGAAAAAGTCACAGAGTGGAAAAGACTGTTGCCATACTTACATATTTTCACATAGTTTGGTTCTGGATTTTTTTGTGTGCTTTTAAATTTAAATCATACCTGATCAGCTTGTAAAGACAGTGAGGGAAAAAAACCCTCCACTAGTTAGTCTATTGCTAAATAGGATCTAAAGCATTTTGCAAAATGCCAGATGTTTTAAGTTTTACAAAAGCATAATGAGGTACGCTATTATCTCTGCTGCTACCCATACAAGTTGAAACAAATCCCAAGCTTGAATATATAAAGTACCTGTTACAGATAATCTCTGCAGGAGATCTGGTGCTGGTACTTTGTTGTGATTGAGGCTCCTAACTTGGAGTATAGATAGGTTAGATTAGATAATTTGCTTTTTACCTATCTTCTCATAGTCTGTTATTGCTATTGAAAGAGATCCACCATACTGAGTATCAGTGAACCATCAGCTCAAAGGACGGGGCTGGGAAAGTATTTTGCTTGCCACGTATAAAAGAACTGAGAAGCTGCTTTTCTTATTATGAAAATGTGACTCCAACTCAGATTTAAAGAAAATGATCTTGTAGGAAGATCTCTGTGAATGTAAGCATTTAACAGCTGCTGTGCTGTCACTTGTGGCTGCCAGACAACCAAAGACAGGTCACTGGCAGGAGCTCATGGTTCTAATTCCTTCCCCAGACAAGCCCCTTTCCTTGCTGTGACTCATTGCTGACCCACAGCGCAGGGTGTCTTGGGCAATGGGTGTTGTGGGTGGTGCGGGGGGAGTGTACAAAATCCACAGCTGTCTGTGGTGGGCTTCTCATGCCAGAGCTGACAGGTTTTGAGATGGAGCATCTCAAACTCCATCATTCAAATCGCTGCAAGTTTCATCTTGTTCACCCAGCTGGGTCGATTTGATGGCACAGAAGCTGCAATCTCACTTTTCATCTTGATAACTACAGACTTTTCCAAAGGTTAGCTGCTCCGGGTTACTAATCATCTCTGAGGTAAGTAAGGTGTGAGGTGTGTGGGAACCACCTCTGCTCAGCCACTGGCTGAGCTGCAGAAGGGCTGTGGCTGGGAAAGTACTAACTGCGAGTAACAGCGAAACTCAAGGGGTAAAATGCAACTACTTGGGCCCTAATTTGAGCAGAATCTGCTCCACCGGACCAGCAGCTCCATGAAAGCCTGCAGCGCCAGAGTGTGTCTGAAAAGAGAACAAAACAGGTGGATGAAGAGGGCGGGGGAAGGACCGATATGTTGCCAGGGAAAGACAATAATTTCACTGAAGAAGAAAAGCTTGAAAGAATGAGAGAAATAAACAATACTTTGCAGTCACATTCCTTGCAGTGACAGTCCTTACCAGCAGGATTTAAAAACAGTACCCCTTATCGGAGTTGCCCTGTTTGTGCCTTTTTATTAAAAGAAGTATTATTTTACTTGACGTAATGCGGTTTAAGTGAAATCTGCGATCGGTGCCACAAGAGCTGTCTCAGAGGGAAGGAGAAAACACAAACTTTGCTGACACCTCGGGCGTGTTTAAAGGTGCATCTTTGGTTTGCCGCTGACTTTTAAGAAGCCGTGAGGCAAAAATATGGGCGGCCGCTCTTTTGGGGGCGGAGGGATTCTTCGGTCATAGCGCCCGGAAATGCGGTGGGGAGAACGCCTGTCTGGGACAGCCACAGTGGGTCTTGGGGAGAGGCAGCGCGACCCCCGGGCTGGCCTCTGGTGCCGCACCCGTCCCCTTCTCCTCGCTCCCTTCTCCCTCTTCCCCTTCTCCCTCCTCTCCTTCTCCTCCTCTCCGCGGCGGGAGCGGTACCGCCCCGTCGGGCAGGGGCGGGGCGGGCGCATGCGCGCTGGGCAGCCCCCGCCGCCTATAAGAGCGGGAGCGGCGCCCCCCGCGCTCAGCGGCGTAGCGGGCGCGGTGCCGGACGGGGCGCACAAGGGAGGTGTTGGCGGCTCCTCAGCGCCTGCCCCAGTCCGTCGGTGGGAGGATCGTGGGCACCCGCCGGCCTGCGCCCATGGGCGCGGAGGAGGGCGCGGGCCGGGCCGGCACGGCGCGGCGGCGGCGAGCGAGAGCCGAGTAGCGGCGCCCCCCGCCCCGCCGGTGCCGCTCGGGCGGTGCGTCCCGGCAGCCGCTCCGCACCCCGTCGGCCGGCCCCGGGCATGTGGCGGCGGCGGCGGGACCCGCGGCCACACTCCCCGCAGCGCGGCGGCTGCCTGCCCCGGGGGGCCGGGCGGCGCTGCCCCGGCGCGGGGGGGCTCTGACGGCGCGGCCGCCCCTGCGGCGGCGCCATGCGGGGCTGGCTGCTGCTGGCGGCGCTGGGCTGGCTGCTGCCGGCGGGGGCCGCGGCGAGCGGCGAGTACTGCCACGGCTGGCTGGACGGGCAGGGCGGCTGGCGGGACGGCTTCCAGTGCCCCGAGCGCTTCGACGGCGGCGACGCCACCATCTGCTGCGGCAGCTGCGCCCTCCGATACTGCTGCTCCAGCGCCGAGGCGCGGCTCGACCAGGGCGCCTGCGACAACGACCGGCGGCAGGGCGGCGCGGAGCCGGGCCGGCCCGGCAAGGACGGCTCCGACGGCGCGGCAGGTGAGGCGGCCCCGCCGAGGGTGGCACCGCGGGTCCCTCCGGCTCGGCGGCTCCGCGCGGGTTTGCGTTGAACGTCTTGCCCGCCCTTTCCCCCCCATGTCGCCGGTTCCCTCCTCCGTCGAGTCGTGGGGCTGGCCGGGCCCGGCGGCGGCTGTTACACGGGGAGAAGTGCCCAAGCTGAAGGCCTGGCTTTTCCTGCCCTTATTATTGGAAATCCCAGCTACGTCTCCGTTAGAGCAGGTGACAACACTCCCTGTAGTCCCGGCCTGGCGCAGCTCTGCCGCCACTTCGAGCGGGCTCCTCAGCTCCAGTTGTGCTCCCCATTCAAAAGAGAAGGAAAAAATGAGACGACCGCATACGAGCAAAAGAGAAAAAGTAACAGGATATGTCAAAAGAACTCTGGCTGGTCCCCACTGTAATTGTGTATGTTCTTCCAGCTCAGATATCCCCACTTAGGACTGGCTTTACAAGATTGAATTTCAAGGATAAACTCAAGTCTTTCTACTACTGTTTAAAAAAACCTCGGTGGCTCCCCAGCACCTTTGCTCCCATTCACGCATGCTGAGCACACGAGAAGTAGCCTGAAGTGATGTTATAATTAGGACAGATTTACTCTTGCAAAACTTGTGCGTTACTGTCTGTAGCAAGTGTGTGCACCTGCTTAAGAGCCGCTGCAGCATCTAGCACAGAAGTGGAGATGATGTTTTGCAGCCTTTTGTTTAAAAGTGCTGAATTGATGGAAGAATTGTGTCCTTTTGGTTAAAACTTGCTCCGTGTAATCAGCTGTGCAAGGAGGTATTCTGACCTGAGCAGACAGATAAACCTTCTTTGCAGTTCTCAGAGCAAGGCATTTTTTTTAAATTGGTGTTTACTGCTCAATAGGTTTGGGAGCCATCGCCCTGCACTGGCACTGTGAACTTGCATGTCATTAGCAGTGGCTGTCTTAGCAAGGTCAGACAGGGTCAAGCAGGGGTCCACAGCCCTGCTGGAGTCTTGGGGCTGCTGGGTTTTGGTGGAAATGATGAACTCCAGACAGGCTGTTGGGAGCATTCACAAGCACTGAAGGGATGCACCTCTCCTTCATTATTCTCGGATATATCCATGTACATTTCTTAGTGAGGCAGAGAAAACAGCTTTTTTCCTGGGAGTGGTGCCTGGAGCCCAGGTCCTTCCAAGGATGGTGTTTGCCATGCTTGGTGGCTCCTGATCCCACCCGTGAAGCATCGCCCATACTTTCTGCTCCCACCCCTTGCCCACCCTCACTTGTCCTGCCCTGATGTCCCTTCATTAAGCCTTGCTAGGAGTGATGCTGCCCCTCTGCTGGTAGCGAAGCTTTGGAGCATGGTGCAGTCTCCCCAGAGCCTGCTCTGTAGTTTCTCCCTAAAGCCAGGGCTGAAGTGCAGAGCAAGCAGATGCTCATCCCCAGGGCTATGGGGTGTCAGAGTCCCTGTGACTGCTGTCTGGTCACTGCCTTGCTGCCTCCCTTCCCCAGGGGGTGACAACAAGCCAGAGTGGGCTGGTGATGGGGAGGGATTTGATGCAGCACTGGTATTTGACTACCTTATGCTCCTGAGCCCTCAGCAGGGATCCTGCCCCCAAAGTATCTCCCTAAGGCACTGTTCAAACCTAGCAATGTCTTGCCTAATTTTTCTAGCAAGGCATATTGGAGACGCAATCTGATGAAAGGTGGAGCAGCGGTTAATGTGGACTAGACCACCGTCACCAGGAGTGAGCTGTCCTCCCTCAAGGTGTGAGCTGTGGGCTTTCATCCCTGCTAATAACTGTAAAGATGCTTTTGGAAACTTAAGCTGTTGGTTTAGGCAGCCCTTTTCATCATTCCAGTGTAAAATGGTTGGCTGCACACACAGTTGTCAGTGCTTGCCCTGCACTGATCTGTGCTGGGAGGAATGGGCTCCGCTTGGATGAGGGGGGACTTCTGCTGGAGCTGCTGAGGTTTGTCTTTGGCCCCAGTGACAATGTTTTCCTTGCTGTTGCAGTGCCCATCTATGTGCCATTCCTTATCGTTGGATCTGTATTTGTCGCCTTCATCATCTTGGGGTCACTGGTGGCAGCTTGCTGCTGCAGATGCCTGCGGCCCAAGCAGGAGCCCCAGCAGAGTCGAGCCCCTGGGGGCACCCGCCTGATGGAGACAATCCCCATGATCCCAAGTGCCAGCACCTCCCGGGGCTCCTCCTCTCGCCAGTCAAGCACAGCTGCCAGCTCCAGCTCCAGTGCCAACTCAGGGGCCAGAGCCCCACCGACCAGGTCCCAGACCAACTGCTGTTTGCCAGAAGGGACCATGAATAATGTCTATGTCAACATGCCGACGAACTTCTCAGTGCTGAACTGCCAGCAGGCCACCCAGATCGTGCCGCACCAGGGGCAGTACCTGCACCCCCAGTACGTGGGCTACACTGTGCAGCATGACTCGATGCCGCTGACCCCGGTGCCCCCCTTCCTAGACGGTTTGCAGAGTGGCTACAGGCAGATCCAGTCTCCCTACCCGCACACCAACAGCGAACAGAAGATGTACCCAGCTGTGACTGTGTAGCGCTGATGCCTTCCTCCCCCTTCCTGCCCAGAAGATTTTAATATCTAAACTGAACAGAGGAGAAATACTTCCTTGGAATGAAGCTCCCAGAACATCACTTGTAAATAATTTTGAAAGGCTCATGCATGTCAGACAGTGTTTATAAACCATTTATTTTCAACGAGGTCTGTTGCCAGAAACTGTAAGGATGATATCTCGGAATTAACGTTGCCAGATACGCTCTCATTCCAGTGCGTGATTTACAGCAGCGGCGGATTATGCTGAAAATGCATATGTATTTCACATTACTGTACTTGAGAGATAAATGTCGGAGCCATTAAGTGCCCTTCAGGTATGACATGGTCAGAAGTATTTGCCTAATTAATTCGTAGAAAGAGTTTTGTTACACTGTACAAGACCGCAGTACTTAAACCTCTCTTCTCCTCTCCCAGCTCCTTAATGACATTTCCCGATGTTTTACAGACAATCACAACCAAGAGCCAAACAGTGCAATCCCTGCGTGCAGGGCACTGGTAACCAGCCTTCACGGCTTCTTACACACATCCAGTTTGGGATGAAATGCCACGAGAGACTTTGTCTTGCAAAGACCAGTTTTCCTTGTCCCTGGTATTTATGTAGGAATTAGAAGAGTGAATTATTCAGCTCTTCTTCCAGTGCACTTGAAATCCTTGATTTCGTTTTGTCTCAAGATCAGGACCCAGTAGTGGTTTGCACAGACTATCTTTGTGAACATTTTACTAAAAACACAGTACGAGGTGCTTGCTCTTTGTGATACTCAGCACAGCTTTGGTACAGCTGGCAGCATCTGAGCTGAAACTGCCTTCACAGGGAAAGGTCATACTGTGATTCCAAATATGCCTAGTTTAACCTCACTTCTCATGAAACAGTAAACCTGCAGGAATATGCATGAAGTTGTCAGCCCCAAAGCCTACTTGCAGCTGAGTCTGCCTGTAGGAAAATGGAGTTTGTCCTACTCCCCCGCCAGCCCATTCTGAGTCCCCTGCCCTCCCATGTGGGAGTAGGGGAGTCTCACACAGAATTGCCCTGGCTGGGACACGGTAGGGCTGGCGCAGGTTTGAAACCCGTCCTCTTTTCTTCTTTACCTGTGGGGCAGGGGACTAGGAAGGCACAGCTGTATTTAATAATAAGGAAAAAGGCCCAACCAAAGGACAAGGGTGCTTGCAGTGCCGTGGGGATCAGGGAGATGGTGAGGTGTGGACTGGGGGACACTTCACACTGGAGCTGCTGGCTCTGTTTTGCTTCGCTTCATCTGGAGAGAACACCTCTCCACGTGGAAAGGCAACAGCGTGCAGGGAATAATCAGATCATGCTACTTGTAATATATCAACCCAGATGTAGCAAACTAAGGCTGGTTTTGTCTCTTAAGAAAGCACAGTCTCTGCGTTTCCATCCATTTGTTCTTCAGCCAAAACACTGCAACAGAAGACTGAGGCTCTGTACAAAAGAACAGGCAATTACTGTAACCAGACCAGACATTACAAAAGGTTTCTTCTTGCCTGATACTGT
This sequence comes from Manacus candei, assembly GCF_025592945.1. Lineage (NCBI taxonomy): Eukaryota > Metazoa > Chordata > Aves > Passeriformes > Pipridae > Manacus > Manacus candei. The sequence continues at coordinate 34,932,001 of NW_026138062.1, read as the reverse complement.
ATCAATATGTAGCAATAACTGTGATACTGTTATTTTTTGTATGTCTGTTTTTAAATGACACATAAGGTGCAGACACTTTGCCAAATCCAGTGGTTTGCTCATAAACATGCCACACACAGGCAGTCTGCAGTGGGCAGAAATGGTTTGGCTGCTGCCATGGGGAAATGAATAGGTAATTTATCCCAGATCTGTTGTTCCTGGCTGCGATTGCCCAGTCAGTGTGCAGGACCTGGATAGAAAGATTGGTGTATGGGACCTGGCATCCCCTCCAGCCAGGCTGGGTGTCTTCGGGAAGGCAGTGCCCGGCTGCTGGAGGTGTCAGTGTCTGCCCTGCTCTGCCTGCTCAGCGTGGTGCTTGGGGATCTTCAAGGTAGTGGTTGCACCAGAGCTGGGTGCTGCCAAGCTTCTGAAGGACCCACCCTGCTGTCTGGTCTCATGGGGATTTAGGTTTCTACATGGCCACGTTGTATTGTGATCACTCTGACCTTCCCAAGCTGAGCTGGCAGCTGCCCGTGGCTTCAGAAGGAGCTGGAGGTGCTTGGCCCCAGGTGAGACCTGGCCTGTTCCTGCATGGCCAGACAAGCAGCTCATCTCTGTGGTCATGACGTTTCCCAGCTGTGAACCAAATCAGCTCCCCCTGCCACCAGTGCACACACTGCCTGCCTTGCACAGGCCCTGGCAAGGACACCTTCTCTGACCTATGAAATTCAGGTGAATCTTTGTATATTGTTTACTTGTTTAAAAAAAAAAAAAAAAGAAAAAAGAATAAGTTAAATTTAAGTCTGTAGAAATTAATTTACAACTGAAGGCAGAGAAACCTGAGTTGTAATAGAAGGAATTTTGTGAGATGTGGTGATTTTTTTAATGTCATGTACAATAATGTAAAACCAATGTTACCATTTAATATAGCTTTTAAATCTCTGAAAGAGCACTTGCTTTAAAGTGTTTCTTACAAATGAAGAAAAAAGCCCCCTTTGTTTCTTAATAAATACTTTACAGTGTGACTTTAGTTTTGTTTGCTTTGTCATAGGCTCTTTTTTTCTCCAGTTAATAATTTACTTTCTTCTGTCTACAAAAGCACATCTGACCAGCCCACTTCTCCAGAAAAAAGCAAAGTTTGGATTTTTTGCTGCATTTTTAAAGACTAACAGTAAACCCATCAACTTACATGGCTGAACATGGTGCCCCAGTGGGGCATGTGTGAGGGTGTATGTTTGTAGAGAAGGGGAGCAGGGAGATGGCATCTGAGCATCAGATGAGATGGGGACCCCTCATGTCTCAGCAGCCACAAGGGTGGCTGAGGAGCAGCAGCAGGAGCAGGATGGGCCAGAGCTCATGGACCCATGAGGTTCCCCATTTCCAAATAATACCAAATGCTCTGCAGCAAACAGCATTTTTGGGGGATTTTGGTTTCAGTAGGACTCATGGTTACCAGTTGAGCATTTTGAGTGTACAACTCAGTAAGAGGCCCTGCTGTTCTCACTGCCCTCTGCATGGGGACCCTTCTTGCTTGAGCAAACTCCATCCTCATAAGTGAGACCAAGACCAAAACCAAACCCCTGTTGTGCCAGGGGGCATAATGCAAGCCTGGGACAAGGCCACTTTGCTTTCCTGGTGTTTGCTCCCTGCCGCTGCTGGCGATGCTGGCACTGCACTCTGTGGGGCAGGCAGATGGCTGGGAGAGCCAAGAGGGCATGGATAGGAAACTGGGTCTTTGTTGGATCTGCCTGTTTATGACTCAAATAAGACCAGTCTGGGACAAAAGTAGCCTTGGTCAGGCTGTACACGGCATGTCCTAAAATGCCACCACTTCCTAGCATCTGGGGGAGGCGAGGGAGCAAGGCTGGAAGCAGAAAGCTGTCAGGGAAGGGGGGGGGGGTCAGCCATGGCTTGGAGTAGATGTGCTGAGGTGGCAAGCACTGTGCAGCAGGAGAGGCCAACAGTTTGTGTCAAAGCTTTTCCTTGTATTTTTATGTGGGGTGTTTCCCTCCTTGGTATGTTTTTTTCCCACGGTCGAGAGGTGGGTTTTTCCTGCTCCATGTGGTGACTATGGATGGCATGGGGAAAGACAGTGTGGAAACTTGCTGATGAACTCTGAGCAAGCGCAAGTGGTGGTGCATTTACTTTTTATAGGCTACAGTGCCAGTTGAGACCAAGGTCATTTGGATTGCAACTCAGAAGGAATAGTCCACATGCAATACAGGAACTGGAAAACCCTTGTGCAGTGCTGCTGCATAGCACTGGGACACAGCAGTCCAGGGTTGGGCTCGAACCAGGAACCAGGATGGGCACAGTAGCTCTTAGCTCCTACCAAGGAATGTGCAGCTGCTCTGCAGGAGAGATGGTCTCCTTCTTTTCTTTAAAATGCAAGAGGCTAAAAAATTCTAAACCTGCTGCATGGCCCATAAATACATTTTTGGCCTTATAAGGGATCCCTAAGAAGGGATGGAAATGCTCCTGACATCACACATCTTGCAACCTTAGCCGAGTGCTCTTCACATTAAGTCACGCAGCTTGATGAGGGATGATGTGTGGCTCAGGAAACTCACCCCAAGAAGCTGTACACCTCTTTCCTCGCTCAATTTCATCCTGATACTCAGTCCTATATTCCCAAACATTCCTCTTTTTTTCCTGCTGCTTACACCCCTTAAATGTTCTCGCTCACTTGCAGTTTAAAGTGTTTCTGTCCTGTTTCTGTCCCTGTTTCTCAATACATTGCTACCTATTTCAGGCACCGAAGTGCTCAGTCACGTTGTGCAGGGTGAGCAGTAGTGATGGTGGGCAGAAGCCAGCAAATCCCACACAGGCTAGGCCAGCGCTGGTTTGCCCAGAGCACACACCAAGATGCTGGTGGTGTCCTCACAAGGGGAATTGTGCCCCTGAGGTGGCCATAGGCAATCCCATCAGTCTTGGCCAGTACTGACCACAGTGCCCATACCACTGAGCTATGCAGGGAAATCATCATCAGAGACGTGACCCCCTCACAACACACATGTGGAGAACCACTTCAAAATGTCTTACCTACTAGCTGGGCACAGTCAGAGGACAAAGCCCATTAGCAGGGGGTTTTCATGCCCCTGTACAGCTGTTACCAGCCATCATCAAGGTTATTAGTGGAAAGTGGGGAGTGTGGCACAATTAGAAGCCATTGCTTACATGTGGCCCTTAATGCCCACAGGAGAGCGAGCTGGGGTGCAGGTCTCAGCTCAGCACATTGACCTCAGCACCTTCCTTTCAAAAAATCTCATTCAATGTTCACTTTTGGTCTTGCCGGAACTTTTCTTCTCCCTCCAGATTTTCTGTTTTTCCACTCTTTTCCTCTCACTGAAGTTATTACTAAATATTATTCCCCACTTGTATTCCCTTGTATTTTTCCAAGCTGAATCTCATTTTATTGTTTCCTCCTCATATTTCCTGCTTCTCTGTAGGTCTCTTTGTAATATTTCTCTGTCCTCAGAGAGGCTTGCAACATTTTCCTGCCCAGGATCCCTTTCAAATGGACTGAACAAATTACATAAGCTTGTGCCATCCTTTCTCTCCTTCCCCATCTACACTGAATGGAGCCAGCTCCATGAGATGCTGGCTCACAGTGCCCCCTGTCCTGTAGCAGAACATTTAATCCCTGTGACAGTATTTCTGTTGAACCTGAACAGACAGATAACACCAGCCACTGGTGCTGTAACACTCCTGTGCTGTAGCCTCCTGTGGCCCAGCAGTGGGGATATACCCATCACGCTGGACCACTTAGCACAAAATACCCATGTGGGCTTCACCAGTGGGAAGTCCTCACTTGAGCCAACATTTCAGTGTGGCTGCTTTGCATCAGCCTGGCACAGGGCTGGCTTTTCTCTCTCTGCTGCAGAAATCTCCCTTCCTGTGCTGACACTTTACTGGTCTTGAGATTTGCTGACAAAAATGCTGTCCTAAGTGCTTGGCTTCATTTGTACTTTATATTTGGAAAATCTCAGCACACCAACCTGACCCCAGGCCTTTTTCATCTGGGTTGTGACACTGCACCTCTCACCTTCTCCAGCTTCTCCATGCTGGCTTGTTTACAATGCTTTCCTTGGCCCTCATGCCATGTCCATCTCCTGCTTGCCCCCACGTCTGCCCAGTGACCTGCAGGGAGCTGGGCACTCCACTGTGGTGACTGCTGAGCCAGACCTCTTGTGGGGGCAGCTGTGCTGGATGGGGGCATCTGGGGCATAGTGAGTAGAGGCACAGCTTTGTTAGGAAAACACTTGCCCACTAAACATCAAAGGTGATATCTTCCAAATACCAAGAAAAAGGCAGCAAACATTCCACTAGGCATGGCTGAGAAGTTGCTAGGTGTGTCAGAAGCCAACTATCCTCTTACTTCCTGATTTTCATTAGAAGAGGGGAGAGAAACGTCTCTGGAATGTAACGAGTCACAGCTCTCAGATTGCAAGTGCCTCCAGCATTGTACTGGCCACTAGCTTTGTCAAAAGAAAGTTAGTTGACTTTTTTTAATGTTAATCAATTTTAGTGGTTATTTCTGATGAGATGAAACCAGGCAGGTAACAACTCAAACAATCACCTTCTGCACTGGGCAAGGCCCAGTGGGTACATGCAGCTCACCAAAGACATGTGTTGTCTTCTGTTTGCATTGTTGACAGTACATCAGGAAATATAAAAGAAAACTCACCTTAAACCTTGAAATAGCAATAACATCCTTTCTCCTAAACATGATAATCCTTCACGTTCAGGTAAGCAGTCCTTTATTGGCTGTTATCAGTCCTTCAGAAAACCTCCAGCAAAATCAAGGCAAACAGTGATACATCAAGTTGAAAAATGTTGTTTAATTCAAAAGATGAGTTGTTTTCCATCAGGCCTTCCTCATGTTTAATGCTGAACCAGCTCAGGGCACAGCCCACCTTGGTTTGTCTTTGTCGGTTAACTTGAAAACAAAAAAGTAAAATGCACTCCTTCAGAGCCTATCAATGCTATTAAGCGAGGGCAAGTGAACATTATGTCAGATAGCAGTAATAAGACAGCAATAAAGTTACTTATCTGTCTCCCTTTTGAGATACTGAGCAGCTTCACAGAATCATAAAAAAATGGGTTGGGTTGGAAGGAAAGATCCTCTAGTTCCAACCCCCTGCCATGGGCAGGGACATCTTTCACTAGACCTCACTAGATGTTGCTCAGAAGCCCATCCAGCCTTGCCTTGAACACTTCCAGGGATGGGGCAAACAGGCTTCCTTCAATCAGGTTTAGAAAGAGCTTTGAAATCTGACAGGGACAAGCTGGCAGAGTATTTGATGCTGCTGGGCCACAAGCTTCCCGCAGCTCAATGGTGCTACGTTCACTCGCACCAGTTATAGGACAAGATGAGGATGTTGGTGTGTTGTGCACTCTCTGCTATGATTTATTACCCAAATGATAAATACTGGCTTATGCAGCTGCTAATTCCCTCAATATTTGCTTTTGAGAGACACAATCAATCCCACTGACTTCACACATCAGTCAGTCTACGCGTGACTGTAAATGTCTCGTTACGCAGGAAAAAATGATTCTCAGTTTACATCAGTGCAAACCAAAGGCAAGTGCTGTTGACCTACTGTGCAGTCAGAATCAGGCTCTCAGTTTAAAAGCTGAAGTGCTGGCTTCACTATGTAGGGATAAATACATGCAGTCATTATACAGGATTTAATTAACATGTGTGGTAATGGTATGCAGCTCAAGCTCTGATACCAGGCACATTCAAATGAGCTGACACTAAGATTGCACTGGTTTTTTTTTTTTTAAAAAGGCCTGTATTAGTGTGCCTGCAGGCAGTTCCAGTGTGGAGAAAGGAATGAGTGAGATGGACCAGCACAGTTACAAAACGAGTGCATTATACAAACCCAAACCACAGTCCCTTCCTTCCAGTCTTTTTCTCCTGAGGGAGTGGGGTATGCTCCTGCTGTCTGTACTGATTACCAGCAAGTACCAGCAATACCACAGGGCAACAAACTGTCTTGGTTTATTGTGACAACTCTGCTGGATGTTTGCTATCAGACTATAGGCTAGTGCCAGCTGAGCCATCAGACAAGACCGGTGTGAGAGCTGAGGCTCCCAGACTCTTCACTGCAGGATTTAAGTGCCAAACTGCCCTGAAAACTTGCAGCTTTGTCACTCGAAGGCCTGCTTTCTGTGACTCACGAAGCTCAGTGTCCCCACCACTCTGACATGGCACCCTCACAGGGGCAGCACCTAATATCAAGGGGAATGCAGAGGGAAACCAGGACCACCTCTTTGGCCATCACCCCACTGTCCCATCAGATCATTCATTTTTGCATGAAAAATGCAAAATGAGCTCCCTCCTATCAAACTTCCTCATGGTGAATGTCCTGGCTGACTATGACCACTGCAGCAGAGTCTCACCAGCACTGTTCACCATTCCCTCACCTGGGACATAGCCCACTCCCCCTTTGCCCTGGGGCTCCTTCCTTAGTACAGACAGCCAAGAACCAGCAGTGGCTTTCAGTGATGTTTCAAGCCTTAATTCTCCACAGCTGTGTACTTCTGCTGAGGAGGGAGCAGGACAAACTCATTGCTCCTTGCAGGTATCCGAGGACCTGCTGCACCCCAAATGCTGGGGGAACTCAAAGAGGCACAGGGCTGTGCTGGAGGGAGGGCTGGTTCTAGGTGACTGGGTACTGCTGCAGCAGTGCTCACGAAAAGGGATTATGTTTCTTAAATCTTCTTCCTTAACATTCCTCAACTGGACCTTTCTCAGTTACACTTTTATTTTTTAATGTTCCCATTTCAGACTTGAGCATTAATCTACAGGTTTAGGGACTTTGATTCTCCTTTGGTCTGGTATGAGGCACCCAAGAGTGCCATCAACACTTAGCAGCTGCTCCAACAAATATTTGGCTCTGGGACATGAGCACTAGACTCTCTCACAATCTTGCCTGTCAAACTGTTAAGAGGGAAAGTCTCTGAGGTGATTAGTCAACTAATATATCTAATAAGGGGTTTAAGGAGCAATCCATTACATTTAACAATTCTGAGAATCATTTCCCTTTTCGTGTGCTGTACAAGAGACGACAGTGCAGGGAGCAGTTGGCTAAGCATCGAATTCTCCCACCACCAACTGAATAAAGCTTATGTAAGTTTATCATCAATTTTACTTTGGTGTAATTGATTGCCCAGATGTGTGAGAAGCTTTTACATACAGTGCACTTCCTGCTGCTACATGCTTGCAGGCTGGACTGCTGCTGTGGAGGCCCAGAGAAGGAGCAAGCATTTACTGCAGCACAACAGGGATACACAAGGAGTTCATCACTCTCTATTTCTTTGCAAAGGAAAAGCATAAACTAGTTCTGGCTTTTGGGATAAAAGTGTTTTGAAATGTGCTCAAGCAATGACTTGTAAAGGGAAGAGGGGAAATTTGGCTTACATCTTTTTGTTTCCTAATTTAAAAAAAAACACCAGAAACTTGTTTTAAAGAAGTCTCTCTATGCTCTTAAAAGTGGTTGTCAGCAATCTATAAGGAAACAACCTATTCACCAAGTTACAGCACCCTAAGGAGGGAAAGTTTTAGCCAGACTATATATAAATATGCATTTTGCTCCTGATAAAATCTGTTTAACTCCAGCATCTAATAATATTTGGACAAAAAGATCTCTTTGTTAAAGCTCATACCCTTTTACTTTCTATAGGGATCTTATAATGCATGTTCCCCGTGGTCACCAAAAATCAGGTAAGGCTAGCATTTTCTGCAAATTTATCTTCAGCCGTTACTTGCGTTACCCCTCCGAGTCTGTGCAGCATGGTGGCTTTCTTCAGGAAGGGTGATGCTGTGCTTCAGCTGGCTGTGCCCTCATGTCTTACGGCCCAGGCTCACCCAGCTGAGCTGCTGAGGCTCTCTGGTGTTCCAGCCCCCTCACTTCGCAGCAGGTCCAGCACAAGGGACGATGTGATTCACAGCTCACTATGAAAAAATATTTGTTAAATGGAAAGAATATATTGTAGTAGAGAGGATCACAGCTTGTGTCCCCCAGAGCATATGGATGCTGGGGAAACAAGAGCCTTTGTGTGGTGCTTCATGCTGTCAGTCTTGCTTGAGGCAAGTGATCTTGAGAGTTACTTCTCCAGGTATGGTAACATGAGCGAGTTCAGCAGCATCAGCTGAGCACCATCAACAGAGAGTAGGTGTGATATTCCTGAGCAGGCAGAAGCAGGAGAGATCCTGCCCCTGTGCTCAGGATAGTTTGGAGGAAACCAGTCTGCCACAGTCTTGCCTCACCTCACATCTCTCTGCATCATCAGACCATGCTCCCCCCTCCAACACAAGAGTGTGCAAGCCCAGTATTAAAAAAGCCTCTTGCAAATTTAGCTGCAAGTAAGGAGGCAAAGGAGGCTTTGGGGCTTAATTTTCCTCTGCTGTGTCTATATGACCTAGTTGGGACAAAAGACTTCCAACGTTTATTTTGGTGAAGCCTTGGTGAGATCGAGCGTATCATTTGGAGGAGACTCTCTCTCCATCTAGCTTATATAAGAAGATGGTTTTCACCCTGGAGATGGTATTCAAATACCGTGCACCTGCTGTAAGCTCAGCAGAACCATTCTTATTTTGCCATATTAGTCTTGCTTTGGGGCCTGATTTGAGACCCATTAAAGGAACTCAAGCCTTGTCCTAGGCACTAATAAGCAGGCCCTTAAAACACACCCAAAAGGCCACGAAAAAATAAAAATAATCCATTCACCAGCTTTTCAGGCTAAATCTCAAATACATTTAGCACTGAACTCTTGCTGCAAATCTTGTGGGGGGATAAAACAAACAAGCCTTGGTCCACTGGATTGCTTTAATAAAAGGTTTATTGGAAATATTTTTGTGCAGACATACAACAGTCAACAATGCTGTTCAAAGCTACAAATTGTCTAAGTTTTTTGAACCTTCTAAAAATACAAGTAAATGACCTTCATTTGTATTCAGTCTGGAAGGGAAACAAACTCCACTGTAATGCGATGCTGTATTTAAACTACCAAAGGACATTAATAGGACCTGAAAATGGTAACACTTCTAGAGGAAAAAACCCACACACCACTGCTGCTCTGCTGGGAGCCAATTAAACACCCCCCCACAGCATCACTCCTCTCTGCATATCCAGATTAAAACGTCCCCATCTGAAACAATATTTAAGCAATTTGAGTACAGATAAGACAGACAAGTGGGCACATGACTTGGTTTGCTGATGAAAAAGATGCTGTTAAGATCCTGTCACTCAAGACGCTGAATATTTGACCTCCCAGTGCAATAGGCTGCACTTTGGGGGCAGGAGGAGGGACAGGGGGAGGTTTTCAAATCAGACAGTTCTTCCAACACACACATGCACACAGTCCCAGAGGGCTTAGCTGCCTCATTGCTGTATATCTGGAGTCCTTTCTTTTTTTTTTTTTTTTCTTTTTTAAAGAGTTTAGAAACAACTTTGAGCAACTTTCCAGTCTATGAGGTCTTGACCGTAAGAAAAGCAAGTACCCTCATTCCCTTCCTGAATCAAAATATCAACCAGAAGGGCAAAGGAGAGCATATGCACGGTCTGGTAAACTCCATGTTTTCTAACAAACCCTGCAGATGTTTTGAAATTAATTTATGCCAAGATGACATCTGGAACATCTTCGCAGGGAAGCCACCCAGTAAAGTAGTTAGAATCAAAATAATCATGTCTTTCTGTTAATGTTGGCTTTTTCCCTTGGCTTCATCACTCCATAATTACAAGGTGCTGACCTTCCAGCTATGCATAGGGACAATTTGGCAATGTATTAGACTTTTCTTCATCATTAGACCTCTGTTTGACTGCCCAGAGCTGGGCTTGACCACACAGAATTTGTCATTTACCCACTTCTCTTTCTCTTTAGTAACTACAGAGATGCTGAAGGAGAATGAACCCCTTGTGGCAGACTTCAGGAGAACTTGTCTCACCTTCTTCATATATAAAGGTAGCCTTTGGATAAACACCAGTACTCAGCTGCTTTACCTTCTGTCCACACCACAAATAAGCAGGCCATGAATCCAAATGAAACAACTTCTAGGCTTCACACTCTATCACAAAAAGATCCAGGTCCTCAGATTAACAAGTCCCTTGCACTGGCCTCAGGGACAGGAACCTGCCCAGGAGCAACACCTAAGAAGTCCCATTAACTCTACACGAAGGATTCTCAGTCAGGACTGAAATAATTTCAGTGCTCAGTTCTGGTGGGTCCGTGAGGAAAACAGTAGCTGGGAAACAATTTAGCAATCTGTCATAACCCATGAAACAACCCACTAAAGCCAAAGTATGCTAAGTAGGGGGCACTTCTGGCAGGGACACCTTTCCTTTTTCCAACCCAGGACTCAGCTTGGTACCAGAGAAACTCAGCTTCAGGAAGGAACCAAAGAAGAAAGCTTTATCACAGCTCTTCAGGGAAGCCTGAGGAATTCCTCCCTTCTCTAACCTCTAACAGCAGCAGTGGTCTTGGCCAAACTATTCTGTTTCCCAGTACCTTCACCTCTCCAGACAGCCAATCCGAGAGCACATTCCTGGCCAGATAAACTCAGTCAGGCTGTCAGGGCTTTCTGCAGGTCACCGAGAAGTGATCACCTTTGGGATTCACTTCTGGGGCCAAGCAGCACAGGGCATTTTCTGGTTTTCATTTGCCAACAAAGCTCAAAGCCTCCATTAATCTTACTGCTACATATGGAAAAGGTACAGAAAGAGTTATTTTCTGTACCCATATGGACTTATTTTGATGTCTCCTATTGTACTGACCTGTCCTGTGGCTTTCTCCAGACACACAGCTCTGGTCACAGATGCTGAAAGGTGGTGAAGGCTCTCTTGGGTGTCTATAGGATACTGAAGATGAGAGATTTGAGCTCTTTCCTTCCTGGAGTTATTCAGTTTTGAGAAGTCAGTATAAGCAATATTCTAAGAGTAGGAAAAATAAAATGGGAATAGAGTTGTATTAACTGTGTTATCAAGCCTACAAGATTTGCCCCAACCCCAGAGAGGACAAAAAAGCTTTTAAGAAAAAAATCAGTGTGTATGGTTTCACCAACCCAAAAAGCTCAGCACCAGGAAGAATAAGCTCCAGAAAAAAACTGCCTCTCTGAAAGCTCAGGTCATGTCAAAGGCCTCACCTCACCAGCACTAACAGGTAACTTCCAAGGAAGCAGGGGCTATGCTCCTGGAACAGCTCATTTTACCCCTGCTGCTGCTGGCAGAGTCCCACTGGCCACTGTCTATGATACAAAAACAACTATGCTACCGTGCTGTGGAACAGCCAGCTCCCTGTGGCTGCCCCTCTCAGCCTGGCTGGGGAGCCACACTTCAAAATGGGATCTCCTGCACAGAGAGCTTCTGAGGAACAGTGACATGCCTGCAGATAAGCAACATGCCAAAGAGAAGCATCACTGTCTGTCAACTCGCTTGCCCAGTGACATGATTGCTCACACAGTGGGATGAGAGTGGGCTGTGTACAAGTCCAGCCATCAGATTCATGACCTCCTGAGCAGCGTGGAGGGACAGTTATGAGTTATGGCTAGGAACAACACCTGGATTTGAATTCAAATCTCATTTGATAGGCACTTTAGCTGTGCCTCTAAGAGCTGCCTGCTGGACAGCCTCAGGGCTGCGCCCAGGGGACCCTGCAGGTACAAGGTAGGGACAAGGGTCTGGATCTACTTGGTGCTCAGCATTCTCGAGGAGGCACAGAGCTGCAGCATAGACAGACTCTGGAAGAAATGAGTAAAAGGGTCCTTCCTGACAGAACAGAAGGAGTCCAACTGTCTAGACATTGAGGAACATATGCAGGGTCAATGCTGTGTTTCATAAGCAGAAGCAAACTGCTACTCAAATATAGCAGTTATATAGCACAGGTATAGTACAAATTCTCCTCTCCGACCCCTCAGGTATTTCATAACATCATTGTTTCTTATTAGACTCAACAAGACACAAAGAGCTTTCCTGCAAACTGACTGAAGTTTAACACATTGATACTGGGTGGATCCAAAACTAAGGTAAAATTATCCTCAGTGCTTAACACTATGAGAAATCTGACAAATCTGAAGTGCTTCTTGGGGGCAAACACCCACTGAAGGGCTGCTCTGCTTCAAACTTGAGCTGTGAGGTGTAATAGCAGAAGTACAGTCAGAGCATTTAAAGATGAAATTAAGTAATTTTTTACAAAACCAAGGGACAATGTAAATAGGACATCACTAATTTTCACTGATGACTGGAGGCAATGTGAAACAGCAGATTTAGTGAGTTAGCCCAAAAGGACAAAATAAGCTTGCAGGACAGGGACAGTGTAAGGTCCATGCACCTCTCAAGCTCTTGGGTTCTCCATACAGGGCCAAGTTGCACCCAGTGTGGACACTGACTACGTCACATTCCCTACATTTCACATATTCTGGTCCACCTGAGCTTTCTTATTTATGACTTTATTATTATGACTGTCTCCCAGCAAACACACTCCATTACATGCTGTAAAAATAATGTAATCTTGGTAAGAGGAGACTTCCCTGCAGCATCTGCTATTAGCTGCTGGCTGAGGTAGGGGACTGCACAGTTTTGGCATGCACTGAGAGGCATGTGGTCTAGTGAAGCGCAGATTAGCGAGGCTTGACTGTTATCTTAATTTACAGCCCATATAGTTCATGTTAACTCTACACACATTTTTAGATACATTAGCAGCTTAGTTTGACCTAGATACTTTTATTGGTTATTCACCATTTCTCCTTGAGAAGTTATTACTGACTTCCCATGCTTAGCTCCCTACAGCAAGACCTGAAGTCCTGTCAAGGAAAAGAAAATGTCAACAGACTTCTCAGCAGTGCTTAGCTCAGGCTCCCACTCGCTGGCTTCAATTTGCTACTAGGCAGTCATTAAAGGAACAGCAGTTTCTATGCAAGCAGTGATTCCAGTGTTACAAAAAGCAGCAACTAGATCCACGTTTAATTTAGGTAAATCATCACTCTCTTCTGAATATTCAAACCCATCTCCTTTTGGTCAGTGCAGAGAGCTGCCCAGGAAATCCTTTTCTGATCAATCCTAGGTAGTTAAGCCTGGACGGTAATGCAGAAATCTCCCATTCCTTCTGCTCTGATACCCTGTCTAGTTGAGAACACTTTCACACAGTGCTTTCAAAGGCTGCTGTTACTGCTACATGCATTTGCCTTAATGAACAAGGAATTCTGTTGATGCAGAGCAGCTGCCATTCTCCTTTTGCTGGAATACACCTCATCATTGTTCATGAAGACAAGCAACTCCAACAGCCAGTCTACAGCGTATTACAATACATTAATTCCCATAATGACTCCAAAGAACAAGAAGAATGCCAGGTCTTGACCCGGGTGGGTTCTACAGAATTAACTCAGCTAGAGATTAAGGCCTTACAGTGATGATAAAGTCTGACCCACTAGCCCCAGTGTCACATACTGTATAGCCCTGCGACAAATCCCATGTGCAATTCCCATTGAGCTGACAACCAACACACGTACCTCAGTCTAAGCCACCATTCACTCCGGGGAGGGTCTGTGTTTGTGACACACACTGACCTCAATTTACAGGGAGGTCAAAATGATACAGCCCATAGTCTGCACTAATAAAATAAATCACATCAGATGACAGCTTCTCCTCCCCAGCATTTCCCATTATGTTCTGTAAATTTTATTGCAGTAAGTTAAGAACAGAAAAGACTCCAGGATCCCTTCTATTCTCTGCTTAACACGTTTACTTGCCCTTCTTCATTATCCAGAGGTTTTTAAAAGTTTCTTTCTGCATCCTCATGAAAAGCCTCCAAATTGTTTACATACCAGTGTTTGGTGTGTGGCTTAGAGTACAAAGACTAAGCTGATCTTATTTTGTCTTGGTGGGAAGTTAATTTTCCTTGTGTTTTTACGAAAGGAAGAAACAATTAGCAGTTCTGAGGAATGGCTTACACCACACATTTCCTAAATAGATTTGGGTTCTAAATAAAAGGAAGTGTTTAACAGGTTATATCAGTATTAAGATTTAGAAGCTCCTGGGATCAGGTTTACTCTTCCCTTATTTATTCTCTGCACTAGTATTTGTGCCTTTAAACAAAATTTATCTCCCAGAAAATACACACATCCACACTTGGCCCCTTGACATTCATGCCTATGGCAAAATTATTTGCACGTTTCCCCTACTGCATAATTGTCTCATTAGCACTGCAGAAAGAAGGTGATGACTTTTTCCTCTGTGCCATCAACTTAATCCAAGACCAATCCTGACTGGTGCTGCAGGAGCAAAATTTGCCTTTTTTAACATGGAAGAGGACTCTGAGCCTTTGAGGTGGCACTGGGAATTGAATTATGACACTTGAGCACTGGCATTTACTCACAACCCTTAAGGAAGATTAAGCCAGTTGGCCAGTCTGGTGCTTTCCTTTCCTTTGCTAAACATAAATATTCATATTCAAATTGCTTTCGGATATATTTAAATTAATAAAAAAATCTGGATGACGGTCAATAGGGCAAAAAACAACGCCAACTTTCTAAATACACAGATGTAGTATATACATTAACCACAAAACCTGGCTTAAACACTGCAGTATTTACTTTATACTATTCAGAAACATGGCTTGGCGACTAAAATTAATAGAACTTGTCTGGAGGACAGCATAAGCTTTCTAAGAGCTCTTTCAGCTTTAACTTATGTGTCAGTTTTTGCCTTTTTTTTTTTTCCCCCCCAAATTCCAATCTATGCAGCAGCACGCCTGTCCCACTGGCACAGCAAGGCTGTGGAGCCAGCATTTCTTCCAGGGCTCACAGGTCTGAAGCCTGGGAAGCCTGTTGATGGATCAGACCTAGAAGAGGGACTGGTTTGGCTGAACAAACAAACAGCAGGTCTTCTCTTCACAATGACCAGCTCTGTTTGTGTACATGTGTGTGCACACATGTGTGTAAACCCTTCCTAACTTTTCTTCACAAACCTATCCTACCTGGTCAGGGAAATGCTTTTTTAGGGTTACAGCATCAGCCTCCTGTGTGGATGCATATCTTCATATCTGACAAGATTATACCTTTAAAGTTCTCGCTGTTTTGTTCTGCTATTAAAGTGGGAAGGGGACTATGGAGGGAAATCCCTAGCTACATTGGAAGTGCATATCCAAATACATCAGGAAGCGTTAGGAGGCACCTATTTGAGTTAATCTTTGTGTACAATGCCATGCACTCAAGACAGCTGCCCTGCCAAGCTCTCTGACTTCCACATCTTGGCTTTGTAAGTAAGCTATTAATTGGGTTTCAGAAAGCTAAGACAGATCCCTAATAAATCCTGTAAGAGGGCATGAAATATTCTAAGTAATTGTTTGCTATCTTGTGTTATTCTGTCATAAGAAGGCAAATAAGCATTTTTAGCTACAAACTGTGTTGCAATCAAAAATTTTACACCAAATGGTCTGTTGAAAATTTCAGCCAAATTAGTAAACAGTGAATACCAGAAGGAGTAAAGTCTGCATGCAGTCGTGTGCACTTGGTCTGTGTGTAACAAAACAGGAAATCTCAGCACCCCGTTCCAATTAAGCAAAGGCTTGTTTCTCATGGAACATAAATTTTCTGCTTTTCTCCCAGAACAACCTTATGCTGATGTTTTAAATAGTGGTAAAACATTGTTTTTAATTTCACACCTCACATAGCACAGTCAAATGCTTCATAACAACATAAACAAAACTTTAGGCAGAGCTTTGCAACTGAAGTCAAACAATGATTTCCCCCCACATTATGTACTCAAGGTTTGCAGGGAGAATACAGAAACTTGTTGGCTAAGGCCACAGAAATGAGTTCTCTGGTGTTCTGGCTGCTGCCACCAATTCTAGTCAAGAATGTGTTAACAGTGGATGCATTGATCCAAATCCCATTATTCCCACCACCCATCAAGTAAAAACCATTTATTCTATTTCTGTTCTCCTTTTGGTTGTATCGTAGGATCGAACAACTTGCGACTGGGAAACAACACCGTGTTCTTCTTGAGAAAATGCATACCCATCTGAAAAAGCAAAGGAAGAGAAAAAATTAAATCACTAGAGTAGAGCTCAAGGGCGCAGTCCATTTTTAGAAACAGTTTTAGGCATTACTAAAGTTACATGATTGAGACTGCAACCATCTTCATTTCTGTGCTGCACTTCTGATGCTTACAGCTGTGCATTGCATTGCCCACGTGGCATAGAAAGGATGACTGCTGCCAGCTTCATCCTGTTGCTCCCCTCCCCAGACCAGTTAATTTATACAGTCAGTGACTCCCTCTGTGTTAGCCTTGAAAGCTACAGATTGATTTGAACACACGTGTACTCCTACAGTGGCAGAGCTTCTTTAAAGACTTTAGAGAGAAATAGAGATCTGCATTTCAGCTTGACTCTTCTACAGTTTGCTTGATATCAGCAGTTCCTCTGGAGAAATATGGAAATGTCTAGCCTGCAACTGGATCTTTGTCACATCCTCCTCTTAACTTCATTCATCCATATTTTGCATAGAGTAAACAAACATATTCTGGAGGTCTTTATTTTGTTAATCCTGCTAGCTAGCACAATCCTTTGGTCTCCCTAGAAATTACTCAGATGAAAATAACCACGTGCATGATTTCTTTTAAAGTACTGTGGACAAGGCAAGTGACATTTCTGACATCATCTGCAGAACACCACAATGCTGGTACAACAGTCACAAAAGCTAATGGGTCTACATGGTGAAGCACCAGACAGACTTGCAGACATGACCCTACAGAAAATTCTGAATGAAAAACTATAGCAAAGTACAACAGACTTTGTGATGCCAAGGAAACGTGGTTTTCAGGTGTAAATGGGTAATCATAAAACATAAGAAGGGCAGATTAGCATAGTTACAAAAACAAAGAAATAGGAAAGTCACAGGCTACACCTAACCAGATAATGCTTGGTAGTAGAAAAGCAGGCAAGACTTGGGAGAATCCAAGAATTAAACCATGGCTAACTCTCCATGGGCAACAGTCCATTTCCCTTGAGGAACTCTGGAAGCAGGAGCTTGAGAATTCTCAAATCCTGTCTGAGATTTATCCCAGGCTAAAAACCACATAATCAGATAAGGACACATCCCAGTTACTAACCAGAGACCTATCAAATGCCTTTCAGAAGTCCTCCCTTAATTCTCCCCCCTACACCAGGTACTGAGGTAAGGCTGGAGCACAACAAAGAGGGTCTGTGTGACAGAAAGGCACACAGGGCTGAACACCCTCTTAAGACAGGAGGGATATGAGGCTCCCAAGAAGCTTGCTGCTATAGACTAGACTTGCTCCCCATGGGCCTGAATGCAGCCTTCTTTGAAGCAGGTGACCAATGCTGGTAGCCAGAAGCAGTCCAGAAGACCAGAAATTAACTGTATCCTGTGAGGCTTGTTAAATCTTCACCTTAACAACCAAGTTGGGACCATGTGACTCAAGCAGAGATGCTCAAGCAGTCCTAGATCTTTTCTCTGGCTGATGCCCGTACAGGGAGGGTGGTCAGCAACTCCTGTACAGCAGTAAGCTGCTGAGAAGAGAATCTGCAACACTACGATTGACCACTAGATAATGTGTAGGGTTTTTTCTCTCACAGAATGCAGGTAAATGTCCCCTCTGAAGCCACTGGGATTCCACTGTAGATTCAAGCTCTTAAGGCAGAGGGCACGCTCCCTTAGCAGGAGAGGTTAGCTGACCTGAATCACAAGTACAGCAGGAAATCTTTGCCGCTAAGTGGAGGGGATTCAAATAGAAATAGATCACAGTCACATCTTCCTCTTGGAGTGATTGTAGGACAGCATGAACCTTGATTTGATTACATGATTGATCATCCCAGTGTCCCATTTTATTTTCCCTGACCAATTCCATGCCAATATACATACCCCTACAGAGGCACAGGTTGGTTTTTCCTGCCTCTAGTTGAAGGTTCACGAAGTGTAAACAGTCTTTTGGAAAAAAGTACGTCCATGCTGGATCATTGCAAAGGAAATACTACTTATAAAAAGAGGCTTTCATTTAAAAAGGGGTAGATTGACACTTAAACAAATACCTCCAGTGGGTTTCTTCCATGTTAAGGGCCAGCATCCTGTTAGCTTTTTTGGCTAAATTCTCAGTGGTAAGTCAACTTAGTCAAAGACTGTAAGCTTAAGCCCTAAAGACTGAAGCTCATGACCCATAACCTGATATTTGCATTGAGATGGCTTTCCTGTATTTACTTATCCAGTAAGATCATCCAGCACAGTGAAGTCTTCCATTGCCGTGACTACTGCAAATACAGCACTGACCACACAAGTGTGTGAAGAAAGACCATCAGGCCCAGGTATCTTCCTGCCTATTTCCTGTGCTAGCATAGGCCTGTAAACAGCCAGGCACCCCAATCACTACACAATGCCAATGCAAAAGGCAGTCAAAGAAACAGGTTCACCACTCTCACATCAGTAGAAAACACCTTGAAGTGACAAAAAAATTTCAGGTTACAATCGGTGGTTAAGAGTACCAGGGGTATCCTTACATCTTCATGTTCCTCACCCATCCTGAAATACCAGCAACGAGAGTTTTGTGTGTACGTCATGGGAAAGTCTGTGACCCTTGCACATCACCTACTTAGTTGAAGCTCAACATTTGGCAGTTCATTTAAAACTTTTCTGTAGATCTCCATACAGGAAGATGAGTTCTTATTACATTTTTTCTATTCACATTACAATTAAAATTGAACTTCAAGCTGTGTAGGCAGCTTACTGTGCCTTGTGGAATCAAAATGCACACATTTTGATTCCACATCCACACTCCCCAAGCAGCTCTACATTTCCACTATTTTTAGACCCCATCCAAAAACAATGAAAGTTTCCATCTGCCAGTTACTAGGGAACTTTCCGGAAGTTTGAACTTTTCCCCCAACTCTAGTTTTAAAACCACACCTATAAGCCTGCCCTGGGAACAATGCCCTCATTGTTCAGCTGTCCTGCAGCAGCCCAAGGAAGGAGCATATTTCTTTGGGGCTTTCTGGGCACAACCCACTCATGGCTGTCACAGGAGGAAGGGTCTTTGTACTCAGAGACTTTCTATTAATGGAGAAAAGGCACACTTTTGAATATCTATCAATGGGGCTCACTTGTTAAGAGGAGATTCACATTCTCATCAAATCTAAGGTTTCATTAGCATCAGATATTATCAGACAACCTATTCAATTTTGAAAGCATCCTGTTGGGTTTTCTTAAAGCTTTGATATTCTACTAGTAGATCAGAATGTAGTCTCCCATTAGGTTTCTAATTTAACACACTCTTTTTCTGTTTACTGCAATGGCTATTCTGGTCTGTCTGATGCTGGACTACAGCAACCATCTCCATTGCATGTGCCTTGAACACAAACAGCAACTTGTGGAAGCTCAACATACTCATATACATGAGCGTACCCATGTGCAACAACTTCCAAGACTAGGACCAAGAAAGGGTCCAGGGTGGTCTTTTTATTCCAGAAAAATCTCTCCACAGAAGGACCGCCTACAGGTCTAGTCACTTCGGGGATTTATTTTCGAGGCCTTCTACTCCTTGCACTCTCCTCTGATACACTCAAAGTGTTTGTCTCAGGATTTCTTTAGGCCAGCCAGTAAAAGGGCAATTTTCACTGGCAGTCCATTAGAACCTTTGCCTGCTGCAGCAGTTCACTATTTCATACATGCTGTGGTATTATGGTTTAGTATAGTCCAAAGTATAATAATGTTCCCTTTTGTTTGCCTTTGGAGAAAAATGCCCAAATTCAAATCCACTATAATTTTTAAGCGGTTGGTGAGGATGGGAGGGACTTAAAAAAAAACCACAAACAACCAAATCCTCTTTTAGTAAATGTTGCTTCTTAGGTAGCAAAAATCTCTCTGACATAAGAAAAATCAATGTTAGGGTATCAATTGACCAGCCAAATCTCTCTCAGGCAAATGTCTGGTTCTGCACAGTTTTTAAGGATATTTGCTATGATGTCACAGTTCACATTTACCAGTTAAACAGTGAATGCTAACTCAGCTTTGACTTCTCCAGCAACCCACTTCCACTTAACCTGGGAAAGGGAGAGCTGCTTAAAATCTTGAACAGTTTGACTAATGCTTTCAGAAATCGTTAATTCCTCTCCTGATAAACTGTGCCTGTGTTTTCTAAAGGACTGAAGAGTAATTCCTGACAAATGACCCCATCTCTTTCATCCCAGATACTAACCTACTGATATTTGCATGTAGAAAATAGAGTCAGATGCCACAGCATCAAATCTAAACTGATTATTCCTACTTCTTTTTCTTAAGTTAATTTTAGAAGATTGAAACTCCACTTAACATCAACAAACATGTAGCTTGGAAAAAATTAAGAATTCATATTATATTTCAAACACATGCAAGATAAGAGGAAAAGGAGTCTAAAAACATCTCAAGTAGCTACACCTTTGTTTTTCAAATCAAAATGCATCAGCAGAAAAGTGAGAGGAAGAAGGTGTCTGCTAGTGGTGAATAAATAGTGGGATTAGAGCCCTCAGCATGAACATATTATTATTATTTATTATTTGTCAGCTCCCATATTGTGAAATGAACCTCAGATGACAGGTGCTTTTTCTCCGTTGATTAATAAGGTGCAAACCATATGCTCTGTGTTCAGATTTTCTCTATGCAATCACCATATTCTGTCAAAGGAAGAGGGATTTTCTTTGCTAGTACAGGAAATCTGGGCCAAGTGCAGTAATCCTCATTCAGGCACGGCTATTGGCATTTCAGGGGGAGTTCTGCCGAAGTTGTGCTTTAATGGGAGTGGGATTCGGATCTATTTTTAAAGAGCATGCTGAGACAAATGATAACTAACACTGCCAGGGATGTTACAGGAGGGAAACTGCACTAGAGAGATGTTGTGGGACTTTCCTTATAGATGGACAGGTCTGAGGGTACCTGAGCAAGAGGGGAACATCGCTCCTCCCATCCTGCTGGTGAGGCTCTGGAGGCACAGGTGATACAGGTCAGTCACACAGAAGGAAAGGGGAGGTCAGAGGCATCTTCTGAATCTACAGAGCTTCTCTAAAGGAGGTGCTACTTTCAAAAAGTCACAGCAAAAAAAAGACACAGATTTTGATGGAGACCTAGAGAAAACTTCGTTGCCAGCAAACCCTCTGAGGGAGAGCTTTTGCAAGTCATTATTGCTCGTTCCCCCAAGTGTGAACCCTACAGCAAGCTAAAGGGAAGGGTCCAAAGACACATCTGGGAGGAGCCTGGTGACATTTCCTGCTCAGTCTTAAGAGGTTTCAGAAAGCAGATGGCATCAGGGAATTCCCGATTTCACCAGACACCTTCGCCAGGAGACAGACCAAGCCTGGGTACCAGCATCGTCACTGCTGCCTACGTGATTCCACTAAGATGGTTTTATGTTAGCACATGGGCTTGACAACCGCATAAAACTCTTCCACTAAAGTCTCATGACAATGACATCCAAATGGGAGCTTCACTTTTTTTTTCCTTTTTTTTTTTTTAAAGTAAACTTCCCAGACATTACACTAGTACGAAGAAACCGCATAATTTTTGATAGTACAAGCTAGTAGACAGATTTCTTTCATGCTTCTGACAGCTCTACAAAATTCAGGAACACACAAAACAAAGTCAGAGCAAGCAAAACAGCCATGAAGGTTTTACTTTAAGCGCATACCCTTCCAGGGGTTACTAAACTGGGCCTACTCTCCAAGGCAGCCACTCTGAGACTGTCTCTTTAGGGAGGGAAGCATTTAAGAGACTAATCCTGGCTAGCACTCCTGAACAGTACTGACATGGCACTGTCTGTGTGGTTCTGCTACCCACTTTGGGGGCTGGATCCACAAGAGCCTGGTGCCATATGGGAGCATCCCAGCCACAAATCATCAAATCATGCCTGAAAGTCTTGTGCTGTGCTAGTGCTTCTGTAGAGGGGCTGACTTACCAACAGAGAGCTAATGAAACACACGCAAAATGAGCTTCTGCCTTTCTCACAGGGCTGTGCAGACTTAACTCAGTCAGCTCTTTCCTCCCACCACAGACCACTAGTAGTAGCCTGGAAACTCTCCATGAGATTTTTCTCCTTTCCATGTGATTGGAAACAAAGCTATTTCGGTATTGCTTCATCTCAAAACATTTGGTAGTGGTTGTTGTCAAAAATAAAGTGATTCTCAAACTAGTACTGCATCTTCGCAATCTGTGCTAGGGGAAATTTAATCCCATTTTCATTCCTTGTTGGGACTAAGGTAATTCATTTGCTTAAGCCCTCATCAGCGCTAACTAAACAAACCATTTTCCTGCTTTATATGCAAGTGACAGATTCAGAGTGGAAGTCACACAAGCAATTTTTGGTCTTCACAGGCTGGTAACTTATGGCCTGGTAGAAACATGAACAATTCAAGACTTCAAACACAGCGCTTGTAGCATGATTTAAGATACTGGCCTGGCATGTCAAGGCTACTGCCCCATTCATCAACTCTTTGCTTTGAAGATTTCTAGCATTTAGTAAACAGTTTAAGGTTGTGAAAACAGCACGTGTTCACTGGATTTCACACGGCCTTGTACATATAGCAGCTATGCAACACTGGAAAATAATATTTGACAAGAGATGACAGAAGTCATGGATACACCACAAAAAGCATCTTTCAGTCCCAACAGTTTCAAAATCAAAATTTATGTTCATGTGAAAAACAGACTGCTGATTGTAACCTGTCCTGACTGGTCTGACTCATTTAGCACTTAATCATTTGCATTTAGAGGGAAGTTGGTTATCCAAACTAGGATTTATTTTGATCTCATTTTTCTTTCCCAACAGCTATTTACCTACTAATAACCTGATGATGTGTTCTATGAGACTAAAAGCACATATTAAGTCTGACTAGTGTATCTCTCTCTGTACCTTGTTAAGGCTTTACAGCAGACTACTTTGACACAATTTATTTAAGCGTTTTACAGATTTCTTCTGCCAACCATAGCTTTTGCAATCTTCTCAAAGATCATGTTTGCATGTCCAAAGCTGTGTTGCTACCAGCATTCCCGGCTGCTTGACACAAAGGATTAAATACTGGCAGAAACATGTGGTCCACAGGACTGCTCTGCACACCAGCCTCTCTTCCCAGGAGCAATGGGATTGATTGCTGAGGACTCTATACCCCTTTAAAGTGATGGCCGTGCAACAGATCTATGAAGGACAAAGACTATCAGATCCATCACTGTTCCACCCCTTCTAGTCAAATTCCCTGTGGAAAACAGGAATATCTCAGGTATTTGGGTTTTCGAATCCCAGCCCTGCCTCCATGACCTGAACCATAACAGTTCTGCTACAGAAGACGACACAGCTAGCAATGAGATTTGATTTCAGTGATTCTTTAGTCAGAGGTGTCACTTCTCACTGCAATGGCAATACGAACCTCAAATCCTGAGTGCCTGCCCCTTGCCCTGTGCGCTGCAGTACTGCACACTGGGGGGCTGTTTTCTTTAGTAAGATGAGCATATTTTGACCACTAGTTTAACCACAAGAGAGACTGCATTTTACCAATACAAGGGGCTGACTGGACTTCCTAGTTCCCCAAGACAGCATGATCCTTCAGTGTATCTGGCCTACAGAGCTGTTAACAATGATTTTTAATACTGTGGAAGCCCTTCTAACACTGACAAAAACCCATCAGGTCCAGCAGATACAAGGCCTATTCCTCTAGGAAGATGAACAAATGCAATTTATTTGAAACAGCAGCAGTAGTGAGATGTGATGTTACTACTCTTCTCCCAGCAGTGGCCAAAGTGGGAGAGGAGAGAGGCAGCTCTGCAGGCCACGGCTTTCCTCATCAGCAACACACAGAATCCCAAGTGGCATTACTGAAACATGGCTGTATTCTCAGCTAACCACAGGTAATATGATTTCTCATTCAGAAACCACTTCTATCTAAGCTAGGCTCTATCACAGCATTTATTTTATGCAGAGTTTTTGATTTTTTACAGTATCCTTAAGACTATCAGCATTCTACCTTTAGAGAACCTGTTTACTGGGATTTTGTCATTTGGGCCTGTTGATTGGTTCCTGAGGAATTAACCGCATTTGAGCTCCACTTGCCTACGGCCAAATACACTAATTCCACTTCCAAATGTATGTGTCTTGCTTGGCAGCTCAGCCTCTGTGCTAGATTATCTCTACCTACAATTTAATTAAAAAATAATCACCCTTTGCTTCGCTCATCTGGGACTGACTGCTGTGAAACACACACACGCACATGATCCGCTACTTACGTGATATACTTTGCTGGACAGAATGAGCACGGAAAAGGCTCGGAGGAGTTTTCCTGCCAAGCCTTTTTAACAAATGATCACGTTCGTTCACGCTAAGGGAGAGAGGAAAAAAAAAAAGAAAAAATACCAGTGAGTAACTAGATAATTTCAAGGTAAAAGTCAGCTGTATTTAAAGTACTTGGCAGCTTTGACTTTGTCAATATTTGAGATGGTTGTAGTATGAAAAATAATTTCCCTTTTTTTTGTTTAAAACTGCACATTGTCAAGAGAACTGTCTAATGATGGAAACTCATCCTTTCTAAGGACACTTTGTATAAGTCTACTTTTAGTCAGTCCATCTCTAATATTACCGCTATTGTAATTTCTGAATGCTTGATGCCTCTAAATTATTACAAACCATGTCAGAAGTCTGATCAAGTAATATAGAACATTAAAAAGAAGATTTCTCTTTAGTATTATATACATTAATCACAGCACCCACAAATGGCCTCAGAGAAAAGGAGCAAAGCATTGAAGCTTAGCACAAGGTAGAAGGCTTCTATCACACCTGCAAAATGACCTGAAGCAACAAAAGGTGGGAACCATAGTTAATTCTGTCTCCTAAAGAACATTCTCATTTTCCTCATGAGAAAGAAAACTTTCTATCCTTTTTTGAAAAAAGAACACAAAACTTTGTTTTTCACAGTTCCTGTCAGAGGCCTGAAAAAATTATTGTTGAATTTACAAAAAGTAAAAATACAAACTTGAGGTGAAAAATACAGTATGCTTACACTAGGTTTAACACACATACACAAATCATTAGAGATGCTCTCCACTCTGATTTTTATTAAAAACACAACATTCATTTAATCAAGAATTTTATGCCCAGAATTAACAAATGATGACTAAGATCCTGACCTTTCAAAGCATTTAATTATGTATACAAGTCCTATTAAGTTTGATGAGGTTTTAAAATAACGTTATCAAATCTCACTGCACTGGAGCCTCAAATAACTTCAACATCAGATTACTTTCAGAAAGATATTACAGTCTATTTTAGTTCAAAGTTCTCTACAATTGGGCTATTTTTAACATTTCACCCTTGTTCCTAACACCCAGATGGAGCTAGTGCATAGAAGGAATCTACTTGCTGGAGCAGCTCCTTGCAGCGTCTTTATCCCATTCGCACCACATTTACACTGTGTCTCCATTTTCACAGTCTGCTTTTTCTTTCACATCTTTATTCACAAGCAGTAATTCCACTAGTTATGCTGAAAACATGGATACACACCTGAATGCCAATGCATTACAAATTCACGTGCATTTGGTACATTAAATGGAAATCCCAGCAAGCACAGCTGCTGCCGGCAACAAGCTTACAACAGATTTAAACAAACAACTCCCTTTCACTGAAGCAGTTTGCTAACTTCAAACAAGAAAGTAATTGAAGAATCTCTGAGATGCCTATAATATGTAATCCAGCCATGCAGGCTTATATTCCACTTAATAGTCCATTAAGGTAACAGCCAGGCTCAGTCCTCTGTTCAGTGCATAATGAGATGTCCACAAAAGAAAGGGAGGAATCCTTTTCTTTTTCCTGGGGTCTCTAAGCTCACACACCTGAACTGGAAGCTTGTAGAGCCTACAGACTCCTCCTTTAAAATGTTTACAAACTGTCAAGTGTTTTCAGACACTTGGTCTCTTCCCCACTCCTTCCCTTGACACCACAGAATCACACCTGCAACAGATACGCCAGGTTGCTTTCTCTGCCTGCAGTCAGTAGTACTCCCTCAATATAAAACAGAAGCTGATAAAAGATTTGGAAGCAAAAGTAAAGATTCCAACCAAGTTTGTCAAACAATCTCTAAGAAGATCATGAGATCCGCATGTGTTCAAAAAAGAGAGGGCCACAGGTTTCCATTAAAACCAGGGTTACCGTATGAAAGCTTCTAAAATCTTGGAAGACCCAGTTGCTTAAAAAACCAAAGACTGGTTGTTGTCTGTAAAAAAAAATCAAGTACATACAGAAAGAAATTTCTAACCGCTCCAAGCAGGCAGCATAATAGAAAGCATGTACTACAAAGAAAGCATGTACTACAAAGAAAGCATGTACTAACTACACCAGGTAAGGGCGATGCAATGGAAGGCATGAAGCAAGACACGAGACTTCTCTAACCTTTAACAGCTTGCTCACAAAGTTGGCAGCCTGCAGAGCCAATCACTACTAGTGCACGTGCAAATTAGCGATGCTGCTTTGTACAACCTCCTGCTGATTGTAGAGGACTGCTGGGTAACCTGTTGGTGTAGTGAAACACTGTCTGAACCAACTGCTGTCCTGTGAATGATGGAAGTGGAACACTTGTTCACCTTCTGCAGGTGAAGAATATGCAAGAAGAGTCTTTCCCGTCTCAGTGGCAGAACTGGAGGGCAATTTAAAGAAGGAAATTTAAATCGATCAAAAATATTTATTTTAAGGGACAAATAAGCAATATTTGCCACAAAATTCTTACACTGAGAATGGAATTAATCATAGCAGCAAAAAGCGCGAGGAACAAATTCTTCATCTGTCTGTCTACCACACAGCAACAGATGAAGTGCAGGCCAATAATGTTTAGCTCCTCAGGCTTCTCCATGAAATGTGTGGAGGAAAGTGTGCTGTCAAGGGACTTCTGAACAGGAACCACACATTGCAGCTTTAAGAAAGCCAAAGCTACACTATCTTTGATATTGCTAATTATAATCAACAATTTCAAAACTGAAGTCACATCTGATTTTCCCATTTGGGAAATTATATTGCATTATATCTATGCAGAGAAAGAAAAACTCATGAAGAATTAGAGCATTTGTGGCTTAAGTAGAAGGGATGACTAAACAGACTGCAAGTCAAGACCAGTCAAGTACTATAAAATAAGCTCTCAATACACAGTTGCAGCACAGCTCTCTGAAATGGATGAGTATTTGATTTATTAACAGATACTAGATCTCCCAATACAAACCCTGAAAGGAAAGTGAAGTGGCTTTCTTAAAGTGTTTGCACTCATACTGAGTCCCCACTTTCAGAAAAGGTTTTTGTCTGCTGCCAGCAGGTAACAAAGTGAAGACCTCTCAGTCTCCCTCACACTTTGATGCAAAACTAATAACAACACTGGACTCACAGGCAACAGGTTAAGCCTTGTTCACAGAAATACTGCTTGTTAAGAATCTCAAGCATTAGCCATGATTTTCAATTTAATTCTGCTTTCCAGTGACTCAGAGTCAGTGCCTAAGCACCCCCATGGGGTCTAAGGATAGCATCTTAAGATGCCTTGAGGCAAAAGGATAAGAGATCATAAGATCATATTCTGAACACAGGATAGTTGTGTTCATATTCAGGACCTCAAAAATTGTGTCAGAATGGAAGAAATCACAAACTTGGACATTCTTATGGAAGGCAATAGTGAGATATGCTTTGGTTGGTGACCTCTGAGGGGGTAAGGGAGAGGCACCATCTATTTGTAATTATATGAAGGACAAAGGACACAGACAAAATGCTTTGAACTAAACAAACAGTAGATTAGAATAATAAATATTAAAATGTCCCAACTCTGAGGGTTACTATGAAAAAAATGATTAAAAAAAAGTCAGTATGCAAGTCAGCTAAATCCAGATTCAGTTGCTATCAATAATGCAGAATACCTGGGGCCAGGAATACTTTTGCAATGGCTTCATAAGAGGGTTAAGACAACTTCTGCCTGCCTGGAAGTCTGTGCTAAAAACATCACACAAATCCATTAAGTGAATGACAAATCAAAAGGTAAACTAAAGGTAACACATTATTTCATAACAATGTTTTCAATTCCATGAATAAAATGACTCTTCCATCTTCCTAACTGAATAGCCCTAAGGTGTCAACAGAGACCTTCATTTAATCTTTGTGTTCTCTTCTTCTCGTCCCTCACAAAAGCAAACAGCCCTTAAATCTCGGCAACAAACATCTGGCTTTACACATTCAAATGAGGTGCATCAAAACAAACAGAATAATTCAAAGCTGACCACAAGGTTCTGCTGTCTCATTTGCTGAAGTAATTAAAAAAAGATGAGCTTCACCACAAATTAGCTCTACTGAGCGCTAATTAGCGTTAATGAGGATTTGTAGTATTTGGTATAGCTTGACCCAGAATGTCCTCCTGAGTCCACTAATTGGCTGGTGGGAAAAGCAGGGATCACAAAACAGGGAGGGTTAAAGTGGATGCAGGTGTCTCTTAAAATTGAATCTTCCCTGAGAAAACACACACATAGTCCAGTTAAAAAAATACAAAATAAAACATCAGAGCCCTCCTTCTCTTACAAGATCTGAACTTTTTGTTTGTGTTTTGTTACAATGTACTAGAGGAGATAGAGAATAGAAGCACACCAAATGTGCAAATACACTTATTGCCGTTGGTTTTAATTCACTGCCCCTCTTCAGTCAGATATACACATATGAAATGACTTCCTTTGTTTCTGCTTTTCCACTTTGTAGAAGGAAGAACTGATGTACTAGCAAAGCCCTACCAGGGCTGCTAGAGATGACACAACTGAAACGCACAGCTTCTACCCCCACTTCCCAGCTGCTACCCCCACCTCAAAACATGCAAAGAACCTGTGGCAGAAGCACGGCTCTTCAGTGCAAGATACTCAGCCTCCGTGGGTAATTCCAGAGAACAAGAAAGCTGCAGCTGTTTTCCCTGTCATCTGAATAACTATGAAGCCCTCACTATACTGCCTGCATGTGCAGCATCACTGTTTCTTCTATCCTACAGTGCTGCTGCAGCACATAGCAACAGGTAAATAATTGTACAGCTTGGTTTAAAATAGAAAATCCTTCAAGGCTGAGACTGAAGTTTTGCCCTTAACTCCACAGCCATACTCCTGACCACATGCATTTTCAAAAAAAGCAGCAGATAAATCTCTGTTCAGCCTCTTTCCTTCCACTGCCACATACTCTGCTAAACACACTGTTGCCCTGGCTGGCCTGCATTCTCCTCCTATTGGAAGAAGCATCTTGCAATGCATTGTCCACGACTGCAACAGCAGGGATGGGAGAGAATGAGGGAAGGGAGAAGAAGTTTTTGCAAAATATCCTATGTGGCCACACACAGAGTAAAAGATTAGAAAGTTTCTATCCCTGCCATCTTTAGCTGTGGATTAGATTTTGAGGGGAAAAGAGGATATTCTTCTCTCCCTTTTGAAATTTTAGAATTAAAATATAATAATTCATTGCCTCCATACCAACAGTAACTTACACAAAAGTTTGCTGTTTCTTGTTGACATTTTTCAGTCACTGAAAAACACAACAAAATAAAATACACAGAGCGAGAAGAAAGGTCTAAAACAGACTTCTCCAGCTTTGATCAATCCTAACCACCAAATCCTTTACAAGCAGATTGCTGATTTTCACTTCATTCTCTTGGCTCTCAAACTCCATTAAGTGTCTTCTGAAGAACAACTGGGGGCTGTGGCTTCTCCCTACCTATTACCTGGCAAAGAGGACTCACAGATCCCTCTCTGGCTGCTAGGACATATCTGAGGATTTATTCACTACCTCAGGTATTCCTGAGGATTTATTCACAAGTTTCATCTCTCACCTTTAGTGAATTATTTAAAGGCTTACAGAATCAATCATGGTCCTGGCAGACAGAGAGCAAGTACCATACACCAGGAAGAGTCTGTGGCCACACCTTTGTAATTGGCCAGAGGAGACCTATTTTTCTTCTTCAGATACTCCCTTCTGGCTGAGGGTACTCCCCCAGAACAGCCGCAGGCCTCAGTTTAACTTGTTTTCTTTTAGTTTAGTCTCAAGTGCATTACTTGAATGTGCATACAGGAACTGTTGAGAGTTATGCAGTGGACAGAGAAATAACTAACACAGGCTTGGCATAAGAAGAATGTAAAAACAACATTAATGCAGACCAGGAATTCAAAATTAAATCATGAAAGTCATCTCAAATGCAAGTCACACTAATGTTGAGCGTTCAGCAAAACTCTGTGTTCAAACGCCCAGAACAACTCAGGGCAGGAAGAAAAGCCTGACTGGGTGAGTGAGCAAATACACCTCCGTCCTCTGCGCTTCAGAGACATCACAGAGAGGAATCACCTTCCTGCAGAACAGCACAAGTGGCAACTATGGGCATCTGCTGGTTTTTTGATCCACAAAGAGGAGATGTTATTTTTTGTTATCTAGCATTGGATTGCAGGAATGTTTTACTCTGAGGTCAGAGGAGGAGGTCTTTTTAATTTAAAAGGTAAACAGGCATTACTGATAATGAATTTGCAGTGTAATCAAAGGAAACCTCTGGAGCATTTCACAAGGAAGTGTCTGACGCATATAAACAATAAAACAAAAATCAGCATTTTCTTTGCAGAGTCAGCGTCTACACACACTGGTCCTTAATCACTCTGGATCCAGATGAAACAGACATATCAAACCGTCCTCCTTTTGCATTCTACTGTAAAAATTCAGCGAGCCATCAACAAAAAAACTCCGGCCCATGGCTAGGAGATCAAAGGGTCACCAGCACAAACCACAGAGAAATAAAGACAGAAGTGTTGCCTGTGTCACTTGTAGGTTGGGAGGTGCAAGAAGTAACCTGTCAGAAGTGATTCCTGCAGCAGACAGCCATGTTTTAAGGAGTATCAAGTCCTTGATGAGGGCTCAGCAACAGCCAGCTTTCCAGGGAAGCTGAGCCCTTATGCCTTGCCATAGTATAACACTTTCAGGCCTTTTTAGTGCAGCAGCTCCCCTCCAGCAGGCTTCCCAAGCACATGTGACAGCCACAGAAGAGAAACTCCCCTTCCCCAGACAGGAGGTAACTCTTTAGGGAACCTTCCTTCTTTATGAACTATATTTGACATTATCCAGCCAAATGTTTGCCTGTTAAGCATCAAATGTATCTGGATGTGTAGCCCTGCAAGGATAACTTGGAACATACTGAGAGCAGCCATGTAGCAAGCTCTCCAGGCCTGCAACATGGGGTACTGAGCTCAGCCCAGGGGTGGTTGCAAGTTGTTTATCCCGCCTGGATGTGAAAAGGTTAAGAGTGTCAAACACCTTCAGCGACAGCTCCATGGATGTCCTTCCGTGGTGACTGATGGCTAAAGCAGCCCTTACCAATCAGTGGGAGAACCTGACAGTTCTCCCCACACCATATGACTTCCTTCAGCTCACTTAACATGTCGACCCCACCAACAGTGGAGCTGATCTAGCTGAGGAGCCAGGGTAAAGATGGGCCCATGTGATCACGGCTGGTAACGAGTGGTTTGCAAAATTATTAAGCCAGACTTGCAGCCACATCAACAGAAACCCATAGATCCATGGCTGTCACCAATGCCCTGAAGAAACACTGTTGTTACAGCTTGTGATTTGGCTTGGCAGAATGCTGCTTCAGCCAAACAGCAGCTTTCCCATTGCACCCCAGAGGTCTGGATGAAGGAGCACCTGCAGCCAGAGGGCAGCAGCAGGCCCCACAGCAGGTGCACTCAGGTCTACCCCTGTTGCCACATCACCTTGTACCCATGGCAGAACCATCCTGCAACAGCAGAGGCCAAGGCACGTTGTGAGATTCAGCCAGCCCCCATTTGCAGCACCCAGATCGTATACAGAGTTCTAGAGCCAAATTCTCCTCCACTCTAAGCCCACACCATCTTCTTCAACTTGGTTCTTAAAGAGGAATGGATAAAAGTAGGACAAAACTTTTCCTTTTAGTGACAAGCAAGGATGATTTACATTTTCTTTTGTCATTAACAATGTCCTAAGGCAGAAAAGCTAGATTCCTTTTTGACTCCTAGAATCAGCTGGACAGTCCATTCTACCCTTCATTTTTGAGACTTACTCCTAAACTTCTTTCAAAGACTACTACTTAGAACAGAAGAGTATAGATTGGGTTTGCGTAGCAAGGTTTTGGCAGTAGGGGTCTACAGAGGTGGCTTCTGTGAGAAGCTGCCAGAAGCTTCCCTCGTGTCCTACAGAGCCAATGTCACTTAGCTCAAAGACGGAGGGTGAGTAACAGAGCAGCTTTGAGGGGAACCTGATGTCCAGTCAGGGTGAACCCACAATAAGACCAAGTACATTTTAAAAATACCATCAAAAATTGGACACTAAACATCACATTCCTCTCTGAAATGCAACAACCCTAAGAAAATAATTGAGATATCTCTCTCCTTAAAGTACCTTCCATTTCTAAGCACTGCAAACACTATGCATGTGTTTATACATTTCCTTGGGACAGGGGGGGCAAACACCCTTGTTAGCTGTCCCAAAGTCAACCAACTTAACACTGCCCAGTTTTGCCTTCAGCCTTTCCAAAATGTGGGAATTGACTCAATTTAAACATTTCAGAAGCAGAAAAGGCAAAGTGTGGCTTGCTGCTTTTCAGCTATCCTCCTTTTGGTATCAGTGCTGTTGACTTCTTGTCCCTAAGTGCTTCACTTTGCACTTACTCTACTGGGTGCTGGGTCATATCCCTTACAGATAAGGTGGCAATACAGTTGTAATTATAACATTCTTTTCCTACTCATTCATTTTTTCAGAACTAGTCACCTTGGAGGTTGAAGTTTTCTGTGCTTGGTCTCTATGTATAGATGTTTTTTTGGTTTGGGGTCTTTGTGTGTGGTTTGTTTTTTGTTTTTTGGTTTTTTTCTTTATTCCAAGTTTTCTGGATTTTCCATGTAAGTCCACTTACATACTCTCATTTAAGTTAAAGTTACTTCTGTCTTCAAAAACTCTGAACTCCTCTTATCAGCTTTTTTCTTCCTTTTCTTTAGAGATAAAATAAAAGCTTAAGAATAAAGCTTAAGAACAGCTCAAGGCAACAACAAAAAATGGTGAACTTTGAAAGTGTCGTGATACAATTTAGAGCACAGCCCGTGACATTTAGCTGATCTGAAAAAAACCCCAAATTGCCTTTCTGTAAGCTTTTAAGTATTTTGTAATTGTCCACTAAATATTTAATACCTAATACAACTTGTGTTTTCTTGTTCTTGCTATGCATAACTTAGCACTTTATTCTTTACCGCAAATCAGAAGGGTGAATGCTGACTGTCCTGCCTCTCTTTCCAGACCATGTTAACCAGGAGGGGAGCCAGGGTCCAGGCAGACTGCTGAAGCCATTAGGCTGGAACAGTTGTTATGGAGCAGTTCTCCTGCTGTGCAGCCTGGAGGGGAAGATTTCTTCTCTCCCCTGTGGAGATCCCCAGTGCCCAAGCCAGTAATTTAGGATTAGGCATCAGAGGGATTGGCCCCTTAATCAGTTTTAACTCTCATCTTGTTATGTTCTCTTTTTTCTAATCTTTCTTTTCAATTTACAGCTTCATTTTGGCCTTTGTGCTGATACTGTACCTCCATCAACTTTGACTTTGGTAGCAGATTTGATCACAGTTGTAAATCCTTCTCCATGTCACCAGGTTTTAACCCTATTTGTGCAATGGATCTCCCTCAAGGTTACATGATAGGTACAATGACGATGTGAAATAATTAATTGCACCAGGGAAGAGGCATGTCAGCTCCAACTGGTTTGCACTAGCAACCAGGCACTTGGATCCCCAGTATCAGTGGGAACATGGTAACTCCCCACCTTTAACACTCTGGCCAGGTTCCAAAACCTCCTCTGTCCTCTGCCCCTTCCCAGCTCTGCCCCACAGCCTCCCCACAGTGGAATCAAACCTAGTGATTTCAAGTGCCTCACACACATGGGTTAGAAATGCCAGAAATTAATTGTACATGTTAAAACAAGGAAATAATGTGATGATGCCTTACTTATATGGGACAGGAGGGAGAGAGAAAGGGTCAAGTGTAAAATAAAACAAAATTATGCATTTTCCACCTACCATACATGAATGTTTACCATATGGAATCAAAGAATTTAAAAAAACCCCACTGACATAATTTTATGTGCTTTTTGCTAGTAAAAGGAGTCTAATATCTTTTTACTAGAAAAGCTGCAAGGAAAAATCATAAATATGCCAGTCACTTTCTTGTGTATGCTGGTGGAGAAATCTCACCTTTGCTTCCCAAAAATGGTGTGAAGAACATCTGGAAAAACTGATAAAAAGGATGCTGAAACCTCAAAACCCAAAATACACCTCTCCCTCTTGAACCTCATTTTATGCTCAGCTGCACTGGATGGGCTGGATTCAGATCACAGTCGTGCACATCCTGAGCAAATACACTGAAGTCAACACATTCATGAAACAAGAATTCGGCTCCAAACATCCAATGCCATTAACCAGCTGAAAAGCACCAGACTAAGTCTGAATCAAGTAAGATTCATTGTACCTGCTGATGTGAAGGGGCCTTACTGGCATGGTCTCCCATTTCAAGTAGATGTAACTTGAAATGCATCAATAAAGAGACAAAGTGCTTTGAAATAGAATGAGTCCAAGCCTCAGTCCTGTTGATCTTAACGAAAAAGCTTGCAGCTTCCTCAGGAACCATGAGACCAGGTCCTCACCTTATTCATGTGTTTGTTAAAAGTTAAGTCTGTTTTGCCGTTTCTGCTTCTGCTGGCACGAGGTTGAGGCCTCTGCTCCTCTCAGTTCTGTGCACAGCCACAAGCCTGAGACAGGTTCCCCATGTTTCCCTCTTGCTCCTCCCCCGGGACCTGTAGAGTGGGGAAATCTCCACGGGTACCTGTGTCAGCTCACCAATTACCCACTAGGTCATGCAGCTTCTGAAATGAGATAAGCATCTACCCTCACGCACCAAATAAAACCCAGGCTAAGATAAATAAGACAACTTGCTCTCAGGGCGAGAGCTGGTCATGCACGTTTCACTAAAGCAACAGTTAGATTTGGTGAGAAGCACGTAAACGAAAGAGAATTTACACCAGCATGCCTCCTTGTTGAAGGCAGACAGTGGGGAGCTCCTGTTTTAGGTGTACCAAAAAAACTTTTATGCAATGGAGGTAAAAGAGGCACCATAGCCATCCCCAGTCTGAAAGCAGCAAGAGGAAAGAGGCATACTGAAAAACGCTGCACAAACACACACTGCAGCGCTTCCTTACTGCTCACGGCAATACCTCGCTAGGTCTGTAGTTGCTTCCTTTCACCTTTGTTGAAGACAAGACACTGCCTCCCAGAATTCCAAACCGTTTGAAGAAATTCTTCCCAATATTTCAGTGATGCGGGCGCTTTCCTGCAACACCCCATACAGGCCCTTCAGCTCCTTGTAAAGTAGATCACGAAACCCATGTTCTTTTTCAGTATAAAATAATCTTCTAATCCTGGCCACCAAGCAATTAATAACAGGACAGAAAAAACAACCAAAAAGCTACTTTCAAAGGGAGCTCTCTGGCAATTCTAAGACAGAGAAACCCTCTGAAACAGGAAATCTACTGCTGCAAAGAGGGTGCTGCACAGCTTTGCTCACTCTCCATTAGCTGGCCAGTGGAGCAATAAAGTGACAAGAGTTTCCAAAGTAAAGTTTGCTTTGGTGCCTAATCAGGCTTTACTCCACCTGAACTCCTGCTGACTTCAATGAGAGGTTAGATGGAGTGAAAAGTGAATGAGGACTTGAAGGTTTGGCCCTTTATGAGCCAAGATTTAAGCTGTAAACTTATTTAAAGACACAAGAATCTCTGCAGCTGAACTCAATGCCACTTTTGAACACAAACCTGTAGAAAACTTGTTTTTCTTTGTGCAAATCTCACATGTTAACATGATTAAATCTGCTGGGCAGGTGTCTTCTCATGTCCATGTTTGCTTTGGCACACAAGCTGCCCCTCTCACCTCTCTAAATTCATGAAAATTTAGTGTTAAAGCCTGCCTTTTGTTACATGAGCGTGCCAGGGAGCCCCTCTGCCTTCCCACACCAAGGCTTGCTCATGTCACAGCTGGGCTGAAGTTCAGCCCAGCGCTGCCAGGTGCCCAGGCTGGGGAGAGCAAGTGTGGGTACTCATCTTCCATACGCAGGCAAGCGTGGCATGGGATCCACCACCAGCTCCTTACTGCACAATCCCTCTACTGCTTCTCAAGCTGTTTCTTGAGTTGCCAGTTTTCCAGCTTCCCTGATGAATCCCCTGCTCCTGGAATCATCTGACTGATCATCCTAGCTTCCATGAAAATTAGTTTTTAGCTATTCAGATGAGATATACAAAGGAATCAGAACATGACTCTTTACAGCTCAAAACTATACACTTGATATAATCTCCAAGGCACCACTGTAATGCTATTTGCAAAGGTTTTGGGACCCAGCTGTAGTGCTCAGAGTGCTGACACTCTGCCCTGCACAGACTGGACAGTCCCTCACCTACCATTTCCTTTGCTGTTTGCTCCCTGCCATTGGTACGGTAAAAATTTGCACCTGTTTTTTTAGATCAATACAAGCAAGTTCCATTTTAGAAACTGTTCAAAGGGACTAAGATTCAAAAGCATGTAGCAAGCACCAGTGAAGACATTTTTTATTAGCCCAGAAAAATGTGTCTAGCAAGAACAGTTGGCAGGGTGAAGACCCTCTAAGACGCAATATGCATATTTAGGTATCAAGTGGCACACGCAGCTCTCCCAGCACTCCTTTCCCAAGTGCAGAGATGACCCAGGTGTTATCTGCTCACATTTTATAGCAATTCAGCTGAGCCACAGCAAACTAACGGCATCCTGTTGTGCAAGTCTAGATGCTTTTGGAGCTTTGCAAATTGCTTTTTGTTTAGCAGATTAGTCCTGAACATTCAAATCTTGCACCTCATTTTTTGTCTAATGTCTAGGAAATTATAAAAGCAATTAGCTCCCTAAATCCTTCTCTTATCTGTAATTGGGTATGATTTTTTTGTTGTTTGTTTGTGAAAAACACTGAACAAAAATAGTGTCCGCTATATGGGCCAGGAAAATAGACCCTGATGACAGCCAGTTTATCTTCCACAGCTGACTGAACAAACCAACAACTAATGGGTATGTTTTCAGGAACACTTCCAACCAAGAGCCGAGGTGACAGACAGACCCGTGGAGGTTTTACACAGCTCTACACTTTCCATTAGAAATGAGAAGACTCCCATTACTTTCCCTTCCTGCATAATGTCACATTGCCAGAAATATCCCAAGCCCAATGGGGCTATGGGCAGGAAGGCAGAACAAAGCATGTGCCTTAGAACACATTTCCACCAGCTTCAAGGAATTTTTTAAAAAATAAAGAACATGAACCAGAGACTGTAACTGCAGAAAGTTCCAACTCTGTTTCTTTCCCACCCTCACCCTTCCCTTTGGACAAGCACATGATTTCTAGCAGGTGTGAAAGAGCCAGGAGACAAACAAAGGAGATAAAAGACAGAAAAACTCTGGAGAGCACTCAGGAGGCCACAACACAAGCACAGCACACCAGCTCCTAGCAGGCAGAGGCACTCTACCATTATCTAGTTCACAGATGGACCACCCAGAAAATCTGGGAGCAATTAGGAATGAGAACAAACAAATGCATGGAAAGAAGGGGGGAGGGAAAATGGGAAGGAGAGCCAGAAGGGATTCCTTACATCATCTCCATGCAAGCGTTTCGAGAATGAAGTGAAGCTATATGGAGGAGGAATGCAGATGAAAGAGTTTGCAGTGAGAATGCAATAAAGTAAAAGGCTATGAAAACATGCAGCGTATGAATGAATTACAACATGGCCATTAAATTTACAGAAAGTCAGGACAGTGTGTAAACAGAGAAGAAACCCATCAAGTTCTTGGAGACACAGACACGCACATATAAACAGATCAAATGCTAAGTGTCTCTTGCTGTTAACAGCATGTCAACCCGCCTTGCAACCCAGGGATCTATCAGGCAGAAAGCTGACTCACTTTCCTCTTCAGCTGTCAGTAACTGGCATTAAATACTGGCAGGAAAAACACAAATGCTACAAACCAACACCAATGCAACCTCACGTACTATGCATGGATAGGAACCATAGCAACACCCAAGGGGCTTATACTAGCAGAGCTGTGTGCCTGGGAGCAGCCAAGTTTCTGCTCGTCTTGTTTCCACTTACCTGGCTGGCATCTAATCTCACTATTAGTCAGCACCTCCCAACACCAAGTTATACCTTTCTTGCTTGGGAGGCTGACCTGATCATGGTAACCAAGTGCTTTGGCCCAACTGATTTCAAAGTGACTGCTGAGCACTCTAAAAACAAGGCCCATTATTTAATTAAATGCCTGATTTAAAGCATCTTTATCGGTTTTAATTTTGGCATAGAAGGTTGCCTTTGTTGACCAGTGCTGCAAAGTTTGCTTTCTCTTTTTAAATCATTTGATATGCAGTTTTTGACTTTTGCTAGTGAGTACAACTTATGAACTGTGTTCTGTGGGATCTAAAAGCCACAGCAAAAAAATTACTCTAAATAAAAACTGAAGATACCAAGTGTTTTGAAGTGATCTTAATCAATAACACTGTGTTTACTTTGTCTTGGCCTCTGAGAAGCGAACTCTGGTCATTAAGGACATCTTATAAACACACTGAAGTTCACACAAGCATTTTTTAAAGCTTTGCAGTTTATCATAATCTCAGTAAACTCACTCCCTGATAATTTTCTCTAAAAACAGTCCTTATTAACTCACAAGTTCAGTTGAAAAAAAATCTACTATCTGCTCGTCTTAGCAGCAGCTACAATATGGCAATTAGTTTACCTCAGAATAGACATCAAAGGCTCAAAGGATGACCCTGCCCCAGAAGAACAAAATCTTTTAAAAGCCCCATTCCACTCAGTTTGCTAGTTTATAAGGTTTGCTAAAATCCAGTTTAATGATCATGTAGTTTCTTAGCAAGTCATGTGGTGCCATATTGTGTAAGAAACAGAAGAGTTAGTTCTAAAACCTTTTTGAACTTGGAGAGCTTTTCCGACCAGCTGATGCAGAACCCCATTCTGAGATGGTAAATGAAACTGTTGGATGTAAAAGCCTGACCATGATTTTCTTTAGCTTCTTTCAGAAGAGACAAAAGTTCCCACACAACACATACTCTCCCCATACAATGAAAGATTCAATAATAGCAATATATTCAAGTCCATATGGTGCGGTTATAAGGGAGAGGCAAAACAAGAAACTAAGAATCCTGAAAGCAAGAGGCCTGTAAGCTGTGGTAGAAAAAGCAAGAGCATGAAAAAAAAAATTAAGGTGAAACTGGATGAAGTAGTAGGGCACATTGGATTAGACAGTTCTTCTTTTAGCTACAATCTTTATATCCTGAGCTGCTGACAGTTCCCTCCCCTAACATGGTTATCATACAATTTCTTAATTTTTTCTGGATGATATATGACAAAGTGCTTTCAAAACCAGTCTGGCCCAGTAGCCAGGTAATAGCACTACATGTTACCAGGCAGGGTGACTGAGCAGCAGTTTCCAATACAGCCTCACAGCAGTAATGCAGAAGAAATGAAAATGGAAGGGCTGGTTTCACCGGGGGGGAACAGATATATATGAAAGGGAATAACAATAAATGAATAATAGAGGAGAGAAGTCTTCTTACCCTGTCTAGAATCAGATTTGAATGGTGAACGAGAAATAGGGAGGGGAGAGGACAGGAAGGACAAATTGTTGCTTTAAATATTTAGCATAGACTTGCCCCACCTCTTTCCATTACTATCACGAAGCATGGCTTTTCCCAGCTCTCTTGTCTTCGTCTCCAGCTCCTGAACTTGTTCCAGCAAAGTTTTATGGTAGGTATGCTTAGCCCTGTACCACAAGGAAAAGACAAAAACAAAACAAAAAAGCCATGTGAACATTTGTTTTGCTACAAACCCCCAAATTTACCTGTCAGGGGAGAGGCACAGGGCCTTCCCTTGAAGGATTTGGAAAAGAAGGCACAGTGTTTCCATGTTAGTTCAGGTTCACAATACCTGGGAAAAAATACGTAAGAAATGAGAAATCAGGAGGACTTCAAATACAACAGAGTTTGGCTGCTTCAACAGAACACTCAAAACCTAACTAAGCAGCCAAGCTATGGGACCACAGAGATCTGACACCGCTGCCGTGGAACTGCTCAGGACCCGGGCATTCAGACAAAGGGCTGGGATTCACTGAATATTCATGGCAGTAAAACAAGATTCCACCCTGTCTTTTGAGCTATGTGTGGTACTGCTCTGAAAACCCGAGGAAAGTCTCAGATAGTAATTGCCATTCAAACCCCTTGATTTTTGTTTATCATTCTCACATGACTGGAAAGGAACTTCTCTCCCCAATGAACTTCCAAACTCACAGTAACAAGACTGGTTGTGACCTGCTTCCTCAGTTTGAGGATTGAAAGAGCAACCTATGTACAACACCTGTAACCAAAATTTAGAGTGCAATTCCCCCCATAAAGAGACTTGATCTTTTTAGCCCCAGTTGTACCTATTGCTCCAGTGCTATTATACCTAAATTACATTGATCTAGGGGAGAGAATCTAGTCCCCTTCGCCTTGACATGTACAAAGCAAGAAAAAAAGAAGCAGGGATCTTTCTTCAATGGGCAGTTTTTGATCAGCTTCCTCTTTTGTGTCACTTAAAGGAGGATAAATGTCCCATGAGAATATAACGATTTGCATGTGACTGCAAAAGAAGACAAGATGGAGCCAAGTTGGCTGAGACAGTACTTGCTTCATGGCATTAAAATAATATTCTTCAACTCCAGAGATGGCAAAAATTCCTTTACAAGTTTTATAAAAATCTTACATGCAGACACTAAAATCTTTAACCAATGATATAAAACAATGTCAAACTCCCTCTAGGAGAAAAAGAATGACTGGTGTATATGTAATTAAAATATAATGAAGACGCATTTATTTTTAAAAGGTACTTATGATACTTATAGCTCCTTCCATGGGGAATAAGAAACAAAGACCGCAAAATCTTTGCTGAAACTATTTAGGATGACACTGCCTTGATATTAATACTAAGATATCCAAGTCCTCTGGTCTTTGTGTTGCTGAATTAGGCAAATGCCTAAAAATGAGAAGCTAAAATAAAAACTACTTTCAAAACATATCTGCATTTAAGAGAAAAAAAATAGAACAACAAAAGATGAAGCATAGAAAAATCTGGAAGTAAAGATTATCAGGATGTACTTAGAAGAACATACTGTTAAACCAACAAAGGTGTATGATTTGCAACACCAACATACTGTGTAGAAAGAAATGAGTAGCAAGGATATTTTTAAAATTCATAATGCTTCAACAATGTGAGATTACCAACAGCTGCACAGAAATTAATTAGACTCAAGTTGCTATAACTAGTTAGGCTAATGATTAGACTGGTCTCCTCTTTGAGGAAGGGAAAATATAGCTATTAAAATGAGAAAGCTTTGAGGCTAT
Organism: Manacus candei; assembly: GCF_025592945.1. Taxonomy (NCBI): domain Eukaryota; kingdom Metazoa; phylum Chordata; class Aves; order Passeriformes; family Pipridae; genus Manacus; species Manacus candei. The sequence continues at coordinate 34,890,521 of NW_026138062.1, read as the reverse complement.
TAATTCTTATAATCTTTCTGGTTGACTTCATCATCGCATTCTTTAATTCAAATAAATGCATTGAAATTTTGACCTTGAACTTCTCTCTTACCTTTTAAAGAGGCCATACCTACTATTGCAAACTTGAAGACTGAGCATGTTTGGAATTTTTCAAATCCTTTATAACCAGTTTTCCCCATAGACAAGAACACATATGCACAAGTTATTCAGCCTCTCCCAAGGGTCCATGTGTATCTTGCCACACATCATAAGAAATGATGTTCACCTTTAGAATAAATATTGAATCCAAAACTTAACAGATCTTGAGCAACAAGTCCAATTTGTGCAGCACAGCTCAAGGAGGCTGATACGGCACAGCACGGAAAAAATACTGTTGGCCTGAAGTTGGGAGTACCTGAAGTGTTTTGTAAGTAGTGTGAAACAATGAAACACAAGGGCTCTGCTGGGGCTGGGTATCCATAAAGCAACAATAAGCCCACAGGTAGTCGCTGTGCATTGAGTCACTCCTTCACTTGGAAGCAAGAATATCCATGGAAGGGTCAGTAATCAAGTATTTATAAATAAATAAAAAAATATAAAAAGGGTCTGAGCTAACCTATCCACATGTTCCCTCAAAAACAAATATTAAAATATGGTACTACAATTGCCTCAGAGTCTGGGCTTGCTCCTATCAAAGACAACTGCAAATATTCCATGGACTGCTGGAAACAGGACTTGAAACTTTATGACTTTTTCACTACAGCACATTATAAACTTTTGATACACAGAAACACAGGGAGGAGTCTAAGCTTTTAGCTTAGTACTTTACAAGTGGCCCTAGATGCACAGTCTCTCAATAAATGATGAGACCTTGTGTTCGATGTTACTGTTCAGCTGCAATTTGATGCATTACATAAAGACAAACTCACCTTCCCCTCACACATTGGGATATTAAGACCAGAGACCATAAGAACGGGCAAAAGGTTAACTGTATTTTGTATGGCCCTTCCCCTTCCAAGCCAGGGAAGTGCATCCCTTTGCTGCCCTAGGAGGATATTTAGGGGGGTCAGGAGGCCAGAATCTGCCAGGGAGAAGCATGATAGCATTCACAAATGTTTCTCAAACACGACACCACCTCTATTGTGGGCCATTATCCTCATTACCATCTTACAAGTCTTGCACTCCAGGGGCTGCAGGTATGTGCAAGGAAGGGAAGAACTCTTTGTACCCTCTCACACAGCAGAACTGGTAAGTGCAAAATGCTTCTTCCCCCACAGTAAAAAAAAAAAAAAGTACACGAAAATTTTGGTAATTGGAAGGCTCAGGAAATTTTTCACTGTAATGTAAGTACTGAGACACCAATTATGACTAAATTCTTGCCCTCTTGCCTGATTTTGCTGAAATACACTCTGCATTTTTATGATTCCCACGTAACTCTGTGGCTCAGCTATTTCAAGACTTCCTAGCGCTGGTGACACGTATTCAAGTCACAAGTGCCAACTGTGAGGAAGCACTCACCTTATAAAGCTCTGTTCATTCAAATGGTTGCACAACTAGAACTTTTATAAGGTAAACCAAGGCACTGAATTCAGGGTAGTGGACCAAAGTTAATAATGTGGTATTTCAACCAAATATTAATAATAAGCTTCCCTCTCTTTAAAGAGAGTTTTCCACATTTCCTTGATTCATTTAAAAAGAAAAAAAAAAAAAAAGGAAAAAAATAGCCTGGAGCTGCAGAGAACATGGGAGGTAAGTGATGTTTTGACAAACGGAGCCTGTGTAACAAAGGGAACACGTAAAACTAGTTCTTGCTTCCAGCACTAGAAGTTTTGATAGTGCATGCAGCACAGCAGTCTAGAAACAAAGATTTGTATAGGTCTTTCCAATCAACCTTTTTCCAGACAAAAACTCTGTAGCATGTGTATGGTATTCTGGCAGTATTTTGTACTGCAATTAGGCATGTACCTTTTGGGTCACATGGATGCTCCTCTTGCGGACATACGCTTCACATCCAAAAGAAATCGAAAGGGATAAATTCCATGATCATGAGAAATCAGAGTTGCTGTAATTTTATAGCCAAAACCATATTCTGTTGAATTACAGAGAGCAATGTGGTGTAACCACTGCTATGGAAATGTGCCGGCAGATTTCCAGAGGCCTTAGGCTCCAGTTTTAAATGGCAAGCCTCTTGGAAAACAAACAGACCTTTACTCCTTCCATATGGCAGTGCTGATAGCTGTGTCATTTCATTTATCCTAGTTAAAATGTTAATGGTGTTAATTTTTCAGTGATGGGTTAGGGGAAAAAAAAAGTCCTGCTCACAGAACAGATTTTTTGCTTAATGTTGATAGGAGCCTTCTGTTTAAAATCTGTTGGGAAAATATCTAGCATATCAATCATACACGTTTGTCTTGAGAGCTTCACAATCTCTGTACATTCTTGGTCTGAACCACTGAAAGGATTATGTTGCTGAGATTTCTCCAAGAAATATTAAAGAACAGGCTGAGTCAGTAACAGAGTTTAAAATGACTAATAGCTGAGGATGAGCCTGCCATGGCCTGGCCTGTTTTACAATTCATGAGTCATTTTTTGCCAAGAACTGATAAGAACAGAGGACAACTTCAGGACACTCAACTATCATGAAAACATTTAAAAAACTGAAGTGTAATCTTGGACATCTATACATAAATTTGATCCCTGATGCTGCAAACAGTTCATCTCCTATTTAGCTTTAATCACAAAAGTTCCACTGACTTCTAAGCAGATAATTTTAAATAATGCCTGACACAGGAGCAAGGCCTGTTATGCTAAATGAATTTTAAGATTTTTTTTTTCCCCAGAGTTTTAAGGAGCTGGTCACAGACACAGTTAAGTATCTAAATTTAAACATTTTGACTTCACTTTTAGAATTTTAAAATAATTTTCAATTGAAGAAGTTTAGTGAGTGCAACAAAAAGCCCTCTGATATGCTGGACTATTAAATCATAGTTTGACCCTGAAAAGAAATATTACAGTATGATACCTAGTTTTAATTTTAGCAGTAGTTCATGCAAATTAAGCTGAGGGAGACAACAGGAAAGCGTTTAAGAAGTACTTACTGATTGGTAGATTTGCCTACTACCAATTTAATTTAGCTGTGCTATCAACCCCATATGAATAAAACCCACATTTTTCAGATCTATGCATATGACTTGATTTCATAATGATGTTTGAAATTTGCCTGTGTTTGGGAAACTTTCTGCTTTTTGTCAGTATTTTCTGCATTTCTCCGTAAAGCAGATTGGTGGACTTTGTAGTGCTAGGTTTACAAATGGACTTGATGCTACTTTCCAACCTAAACGGTTCTATGATTCTAAGAATCTTCCTTGACTGACCAACAGGTCATTCCTGGAGCTAAGTGTTATGTGTTATGATACTTCCACTTTGAGCCTTTGTGAAAAGTGACAAAGCTAACATGTATTTCTCCTTCACTCCAGTTAGGATCTGCCTTTTGCCCAAGAATGTCTTGGGTCCTCCTTGCACAAGGTTATTACATATCCATGCAACAAAACCTTCTTAGTTGTTTTCCAAGGGAAAGGATGAAAGGTTTAGTGCTTAAGACACTTAAAAGCATGCTGAACAAAACACCAGAAATTCTAAATGAAAATATACTTCTGCATTTCAAATTGCAATGGTAGAGAAGGTAAGTTGCTTCCCTTTGAATCCAAGTTCTTGAAATTGCTTGCCTCCTGTAATGCTTTGAAACCACAGAGTTTTGAGAGAAGGGGATTAGACCAGTTTCTATTTCACAAGTTTTTTCCTCCTCTCTGGTCAGGGAAGGAATCATTACAACTTCAAACATAAAGTGTGGAGTATTGCTCTTCTCTCAGTTAAGTTTTGGAAGATCTGCTGCTGAAGGAGAACCTAAAAAGCAGCTGATGAATAACTTACTGAGACAGCTTACTGAGAATGGATTAGAGTGTGACATTTTTACTTTCTACCTAAGCTTAGACAGGTTGAACAAATTATTTGCTCCTTTTTAGGAATAGAAAGTCTCTAATGTCCAGTTTAAATTTGCCTTTAAGTAAAGGATAGACAATACAGATAATCATAAGGTGACACACCTTCATTACTCAGATAAGGCTTCCTCCTTCAGATTCAGGACTAACTATTCATTCTCTCACATTGCTGGTTGCATTGACAGGTGAGAAATCATGCCCATTTCACCTTTTTTCCCTTCCAAAGGAGTACCATTTCACGTTCACTGAAAGACTTCATAGTTCTTTACAGAACAACACTGAACTGGACAACACGTGAATACAGAATAATTCCTAAAACACGAAGAGGACTGGTCTGGGACTTACGCTGTCCACGCCACATCTTTAACAAGGCACGCAGTGGGCACAAGAAACAAGCCAAACCAGAAGTATCCACATCTTAACACCATTCCAGCCTGTGAAGGAAACAAACAAATAAATCATGAGTATTTTCAAGCCATTACATGTTAAGTGGTTGTTTACAAGCAAAAAGTACCTGGCATCAGACAGGTACTGGGTGATGTTGAAATTTGATGGTGCTGGTAAGCCTCATCAACTCTTAACAGAAGATAGGCCTTCAATTAACAAATACTAATGGTATTTTTCACTGCAATGTTTCTTTATGACCTCAGATTCCTTAGAAATTTTTGAAAACAATTTTTTAAAAGCATTTTGACCAAATCCTCCAATGATATTAAGTTGTGGATTCAGGCAGACACATTTTAAGTCATGGAGAAGAGCACCATAAGTATATTTAACTTGCCCTTCTGACTATCTTTTGTGCCTTTTGCTTACTCTGTTTCTACCTACCATCCTGGATCTCTAAGCAGGATCAAACTGACATGAAAAAAACACGTTTCTCACTAAAATGTTTCAGTCATATTCCACTTAAATACAGCACTTCTTGTTCAAACTACTGCTGCCTGAAACCCAGGGTGGGAAAGATTCACTCCTGTCCTGCAAATGGCTTTTTTTACAAACAAAGAGTTCAAAGTTTATCTTTGCGTTTTTCGCATTGTTGCAATGCTTGAAGAAAAAGCTTGGTGGGATTTGAGAAGGAAGAAACCCTGCACAACCCAGCATATACACATAGTTATAGAACAAAGTTGAAATACAACACTATTTACAAAAATGCTATTTTAGATCATTAGAATCTTTTGCAGCTAAATTAATGGTGATTAAGGCCCAGGTTCAGTAAATGGAAGACTTGAGACGTCATCACCTCTTGCATGCAACACACACACTTCCCATCAGAATCCCATCAGAATAAGCTCTCCAGCACATTAGGGACAGAAAGGATTTTTTTTTTTTTGGTGCGAGGACACAACTGAAATAGAGGCCGAAGGGTTTCAACAGGATTTCCAGTGTCTAGACAGATTTTGCTCTCTTGCCAGTTATGGACACTGCTGTATCTTTTTCCCAAAACATTTACTTCCCAATATTTTGTATGCTCCATACACACATCTACCGACATTTACATGCAACGTTGCCAAAGGCAGGGAGGCCCGTACCCACGGACACAAAACTGTAGCAGCTGCCTCACCAGTGGAAGGCAGGCTTGGCTGGCTCAGCTTTGCCTCACTACTGTAGCACACAAGCATTGCAAGCCTGCAATGCTAGAGTGCCAAGGCATTGCACAGATAAACACAAAGCTGAGCTGCAGAACATGGAACTACACAAAATATCTACTAACCTTTGAAATATATTGTAAGAAGACAAAATTTGTAATTATACCCTTAAACATGACTGATCACAACAAAAGACTTCTACCAATCACTACAGTAAAGCTTTTAAACCGAGAAAAGCCATCACAGTGCCTTGCCAGAATGTTCATCAATAGCATCTAGTATGTTCTCCTGGTGTTGATCTCCGTTTAAAGTTGTTCACCTAACAACTAAGTCACATCTAGCAGCAACTTCCCTGTTATCCAGGAGGAAGAAGTTAGTGACCTGCTGAGCCACTTGGATCCTCACAAGTCTATGGGACCAGATGGGATCCATCCTAAGGTGATGAGGGAGCTGGCACAAGAGCTCATCAAGCTGCTCTCTATCATTTATCGCCAGTCCTGGCTCACCAGGGAGGTCCCAGATGATTGGAAGCTGGCTAATGTGACACCCACCCACAAGAAAGGCTGGAAGGAAGACCTGGGAAACTACAGGCCTGTCAGCCTGACCTCAGTGCCTGGCAGGATGATCTGTTCCATAACCTTAAGTGTGATCACATGGCACCTACAGGACAGACAGGGGATGAGAGCCAGCCAGCATGGGTTTAGGATGGACAGGTCCTGCCTGACCAACCTGATCTCCTTTTATGATCAGGTGACCCACCTGGTGGATGAGGGGAAGGCTGTGGATGTGGCCTATCTGGACTTCAGCAAAGCCTTTGACACCATCTCCCATAGCATACTCTTGGAAAAGCTGGCAGCCCATGGATTGGACAGGGGCACTCTCTGCTGGGTTAGGAACTGGCTGGAGGGCCGGGCCCAGAACGTGTTGGTGAACGGGACTGCATCCAGTTGGCAGCCGGTCACTGGTGGTGTCCCCCAGGGATCAGTGTTGGGCCCAGTCCTGTTTAATATCTTTACTGATGATCTGAACAAGGGGACTGAGTGTACCATTAGCAAATTTGCAGATGACACCAAGTTGGGGGGGGGAGTATCAACCTGCTGGAGGGTAGGAGGGCTCTGCAGAGGGACCTGGACAGGCTGGATAGATGGGCCAAATTCAACAGTATGATGTTTAACAAGACCAAGTGCAGGCTCCTGCACTGTGGTCACAACAACCCCATGCAGTGCTACAGGCTGAGGAGAGAGTGGCTGCAGAGTGACCAGGAAGAGAGGGGCCTGGGGGTTCCAATCAACAGGAAGCTGAACATGAGTGTGCTGGTTTAAAAGTTAACCAGCAGGGGGAATGAACCCAACTCAAAGGAGAGATTATAAGTCAGAATAACAATTTATTAAAATAATACAGTAAGTACAATAATACAAACAAACAATTGGTCTCAACCCACAAAAACCCAAATGTATAACCCAGTACCCTGGGGCCTGAACAAAGTGGTGTTCCTTGGGCCCTGTTTGAGTCCAAAGTAAAGGGAGAGGGGAAGAACCTGCTGGTGGGAGAGCTGCTGCAGTCTGGCCAGAACTGGTGATCGCAGTCCAGTGGTGGTCTAAGTCTGGTTGAGAGCGATGAGATGCAGCCGTCCTCTGGATCCCACGAGTGGGTTGAAAAAATGTTCCAAAACTCCAAGATTATATATCCTCCAGTTCAGGCAGGAATGCTTGGTACTCCCCTCAGGGCGGGGAGTTCACAAAGGGTGTGAGGACAGAAACATCCTTCTATCTCACAGGCCTCTTAACACCTAGTTTATAGCCTGAGGAGTCAGGCTCTATGGGTAGAGGGTGCGAATAGTCTATTGACAACAATAGTCTAGTTTCTGGGAAATGACATGGAATGCTATAGAATACAGTTTTGGGTTACACCCACCATGCTCTATGGGCAGAGGGTGCGAATAGTCTATTGACAACAATAGTCTAGTTTCTGGGAAATGACATGGAAGGCTATAGAATACAGTTTTGGGTTACACCCACCATGATGAACTGATCTCAGCTGTCCTAACTAGGACATTATCCACCCCTTATTCTATGCCATCCATGTCATGCCCAAATTAACCCTCTTTAAAAACTATATCCCTTTAAAACTATATACATCTATCTATCTATCTATCTATCTATATATATACAATGAAACATTACAGACCATTCTCACTCAAAATTAGGTCCCCTTGTGGTACACAACGTGTCTCCCCATCTTTTTGCATTACCCACCACGTGGAACCAGGTCCCTGAGCAAAAACAATCCCTCGGATGGGTTTGCCTTTGCTTGAGGTGGGACTAATCCAAACAGTCTTCCCTAACATTCCTCTCATATGTACCACGGGGACTTTATCTCCATCTACAGTATGCAAAAGTTCTGACTGGGCAGGGCCAGCTCGATTGATGGAACCTCGGGTGTTGACCAACCAGGTGGCCTTTGCTAAATGCAGCTCCCAGTGTTTGAGAGTCTCCCCACACAGTGCCTTCAGGGTGGTTTTCAGCAGTCTGTTGCACCGCTCAACTTTTCCAGCAGCTGGTGCATGGTAGGGGATATGATACACCCACTCAATGCCGTGCTCTTTGGCCCAGGTGTCTACGAGGCCATTCTTGAAATGGGTCCCATTATCAGACTCAATTCTCTCCGGGGTGCCGTGTCGCCACAGGACTTGTTTTTCAAGGCCCAGGATGGTATTCCGGGCAGTGGCATGAGGCACGGGGTATGTCTCCAACCATCCAGTGCTTCCTTCTACCATGGTCAGTACATAGTGCTTGCCTTGGCGGGTTTTGGGGAGCGTGATGTAGTCAACTTGCCAGGCTTCCCCATACCTGTACTTCGACCACCGTCCACCATACCATAGAGGCTTCACCCGCTTGGCCTGCTTGATGGCAGCACATGTCTCACAGTCATGGATGACCTGTGAGACAATGTCCTTGGTTAAGTCCACCCCTCGGTCACGAGCCCATCTGTATGTTGCATCTCTCCCCTGGTGACCGGAGGCGTCATGGGCCCATCGAGCCAGAAATAATTCTCCTTTGTGCTGCCAATCCAGATCTACCTGAGAGACTTTAATCCTGGCAGCTCGGTCCGCCTGCTCGTTGTTATGATGCTCCTCATTAGCCCGTTTCTTGCCTACATGAGCGTCCACGTGACGGACCTTCACACTCAGCTTCTCTACCCGGCCAGCGATGTCCTGCCACATCTCCGCCGCCCAGATGGGTTTCCCTTGGCGCTGCCAGTTGGCCTTTTTCCATCTTTCCAGCCATCCCCACAGAGCATTGGCCACCATCCATGAGTCAGTGTAGAGATAGAGTCTTGGCCACTTCTCTCGTTCAGCTATATCCAAAGCCAACTGAACGGCTTTAAGCTCTGCAAACTGACTTGACCCACCTTGTCCTTCGGTCGCTTCTGCAACTCGCCGTGTGGGACTCCATACAGCTGCCTTCCATTTTCGGTTTGTCCCTACAATGCGGCAGGAGCCATCCGTGAAGAGCACATATCGTCTTTCATCTGCTGGTAGCTTGTCATATGGTGGGGCCTCCTCAGCACGTGTCACCTTCTCCTCCTCTTCTTCAGAGGATAGTCCGAAACTCTCACCTTCGGGCCAATTGGTGATAATTTCCAGAATCCCAGGGCGATTAGGATTCCCTATCCGGGTTCGCTGCGTGATCAGAGCCATCCACTTACTCCATGTGGCATCGGTGGCATGATGTGTGGAAGGAACTCTTCCCTTGAACATCCAGCCCAGCACTGGTAGTCGGGGTGCCAGGAGGAGCTGCGCTTCGGTGCCGATTACTTCTGAGGCAGCTCGAACTCCTTCGTAGGCAGCCAGGATCTCTTTCTCAGTTGGTGTATAGCTGGCTTCAGATCCTTTGTATCCCCGACTCCAGAATCCCAGCGGTCGTCCTCGGGTCTCCCCAGGCACTTTCTGCCAGAGGCTCCAAGAAGGGCCATTCTCCCCGGCTGCGGTGTAGAGCACGTTCTTCACGTCCTGTCCTGTCCTTACTGGCCCAAGGGCTACCGCATGGGCAATCTCCTGTTTAATTTGTTCAAAGGCTTGTTGTTGTTCGGGGCCCCACTGGAAATCATTTTTCTTCCGTGTCACAAGGTAGAGAGGGCTTACAATCTGACTATACTCGGGGATATGCATCCTCCAAAAGCCCACAGCGCCTAGGAAAGCCTGTGTTTCCTTCTTGCTGGTTGGTGGGGACATGGCTGCTATTTTGTTAATCACCTCCATTGGAATTAGACGGCGTCCATCTTGCCACTTCACTCCTAGGAACTGAATTTCCTGAGCAGGTCCCTTGACCTTACTCCGTTTAATGGCAAAACCGGCTCTTAGGAGAATCTGGATTATCTTCTCTCCTTTCTCGAAGACTTCGCCCGCTGTGTTCCCCCATACAATGATGTCATCAATGTACTGTAGGTGCTCTGGAGCCTCACCCTTTTCCAGTGCAGTCTGGATCAGTCCATGGCAAATGCTGGGACTGTGTTTCCACCCCTGAGGCAGTCGATTCCAGGTGTACTGCACACCTCTCCAAGTGAAAGCAAATTGTGGCCTGCACTCCGCTGCCAAAGGAATGGAGAAAAAGGCATTGGCTATGTCAATGGTGGCATACCACTTGGCTTCCTTGGACTCCAGCTCGTACTGGAGCTCCAGCATGTCCGGCACAGCAGCACTCAGGGGTGGTGTGACTTCATTGAGTCCACGGTAATCCACCGTCAGCCTCCACTCTCCGCTGGACTTACGCACTGGCCATATAGGGCTATTAAAGGGTGAGCGAGTCTTGCTGACCACCCCCTGGGTCTCCAGTTCACGGATCATTCTATGTATAGGGGTCACAGAGTCTCGGTCGGTGCGGTATTGCCGACGGTGCACTGTTGCTGTGGCTATCGGTACCAATTGTTCTTCAACCTTCAGCAGTCCCACAGCAGAGGGGTCCTCTGAGAGACCAGGCAAGGTGTTCAACTGTCTGATTTCCTCCGTCTCCACAGCAGCTATGCCAAAAGCCCAACGAAGTCCTTTTGGGTCTTTGAAATACCCACTCCTCAGGTAATCTATGCCAAGGATACACGGGGCCTCTGGACCAGTCACGATGGGATGTCTGTGCCATTCCTTCCCAGTCAGGCTCACTTCAGCTTCCAGTACAGTCAGCTGTTGGGATCCCCCTGTCACCCCAGAAATAGAGATGGATTCTGCCCCTACGTATCTTGATGGCATTAATGTACATTGTGCGCCAGTGTCCACTAAAGCCTTATATCTTTGTGGCTCTGATGTGCCAGGCCACCGAATCCACACAGTCCAATAGACTCGATTGTCCCTCTCCTCTACCTGGCTAGAGGCAGGGCACCCCTAGTCCTGGTCATGGTACTCATTGTGCTCTTCTTGTGGGTATGACCTGGAGGTCCCTTCAAGAGGATCAGACGTATCATCATTCCTGTACCGTCTGGAGTCTTGCCCACGAGAGACTGGAGCAACGTTTACCCTTGAAGAGTTCTTTATGGTATTTGTTCCTCTTTTCAGTTCACGTACCCGGGCTGCTAAGGAAGAGGTGGGTTTCCCATCCCACTTCCTCATATCTTCTCCATGCTCACGGAGGTAAAACCATAGATCGCCACGTGGAGTGTACCTTCTCTCCTTAGCTGGGGAACGCTGGCTCCTGATAGCAGAGACTCTTGTTCGTCCTGGCGAGATATGGAAAATCCCTTCCTTAATCTCTTCTCTTAGCTTCTGGTGTCCCTCTTCAATTTTCTCTTCCAGGTTTCGGACGTGTTCAGCCAGTTTGGTTTCCACAGATGAGACGTGGGCTCGTAATGGGGCGGTGACAGTGTCTTCATAAATCCTGAGTTTGCTAACCAATGCTCCCACCTTGTCCTCTCCCTCCCTCCATTGCAGCGTTGCTAAGTAGCGGGAATACATTTCTGGCCCGAGTCGTGCAAACTTTAACCACATTTGGGAGGTGCACTGTACGCCATCTGGACTCTTAGGGAATCTTTCATCCTCTGAAAAGATTATCTCCAGTACAGCTAACTCCCTTAAGCACCGGATACCTTGTTCCATCGTGTTCCACTGTCCTTGCTGTACGTGGAGGTCCTCCTTGCAAAGGTATCTCTCCCTCACACTGGACAACAGTCGCCGCCAGAGGCTGAGAGTTTCCTGCCTCCTTCCAATCCCCTGATCAATGACTACATCTCGAGACAGGGATCCCAGCTGTCTGGCTTCACTCCCATCTAGGATCGTATCGTTAGCTGCGGCATCCCAGATTCGGAGCAGCCAGGTCAGAATGGACTCGTTCGCCTGTCGTGTGAACTCTCTCCGGAGCTCACGTAGCTCACCCAGGGATAGGGACCGAGTGATTATTTCTGGCTCTGTCTCCTCCGGTGGATGTGAAGGTCCCGCCTCTTCGTCATCATTTGCTATGCGAACTGATTTAGTCTTTGATTTCCTTTTCTGGACAGGGGCGACTGCTATTGGTTTTGCTTGTTCTTCTGGCTCCTCGATGGTTTGTGTGGACACGGTGCTGGTTGGTTCATTTCTTTCTCCCTCTGACTCAGCTGTGGTTTGGGTGGACGTGGTGTCTGCGGATTTGGTCCTTCTCTCCTCGCCCTGACAGTGCTGTATCATGTCAAGCAGTGCCCGGTAGGCAGTGGCCAGGGCCCAGCAGGTTGCTGTGAGCTGGCCATCTCTGGAGCTGCCAGAGCATTTTTCCTTCACCAGTCTTATCATGCTAACAGGATCCTGCAGTTGTTCAGGGGTGAATTTCCAGGTCATTGGAGGAGAAAACTTTTCCAAATACTGGCTGATGGCCTCCCACTTCCCGTGCCATTCAGCATTATCTGCTCCCAGGGCAGGTGTCCAACCAACCTCCCTAAAAGGCACTTTTCTGACCCTAAACATGGTGTACACAGTACAGAGCAGACAGAGCAACACTAACAATAACATTATGCTGTCCTTAACATCAAAAGGGAACTCAATATTTTCAAAAACTGTTTTAGCAGGTCTGAAGGGGAAGAAGGAGGTGGGAGGCTGGAAACCATCCACCCCTGTTCCCCCAAAAAGCTGGGTACGATTTTTAATGAGGCCCCAGAGGTAGCAACCCAAACCAGGACAGGCAAACAGGACTGAATACACATTTACAATGAAACTCATTGCTTCTGATGTTAGAATGACATAAACATAATATATTAATAAAACAATTTGGATCCCTCTCCCTGGTCTTAAAGAGAGCATCAAAACAGGCAAATAATACGCCATCTGTGGAAATATGAACAGGCTCAAATACAACATCCATGTGAGTGCATCAAACAACATGGTGATCAGGGAGTTTCTATATTCAAATAGACAAATGCTTCAAATGAAATTGTGATTCTGACTTCTCTCTCTCTGCCCGACGTTTGGGCGCCAAAATGTGCTGGTTTAAAAGTTAACCAGCAGGGGGAATGAACCCAACTCAAAGGAGAGATTATAAGTCAGAATAACAATTTATTAAAATAATACAGTAAGTACAATAATACAAACAAACAATTGGTCTCAACCCACAAAAACCCAAATGTATAACCCAGTACCCTGGGGCCTGAACAAAGTGGTGTTCCTTGGGCCCTGTTTGAGTCCAAAGTAAAGGGAGAGGGGAAGAACCTGCTGGTGGGAGAGCTGCTGCAGTCTGGCCAGAACTGGTGATCGCAGTCCAGTGGTGGTCTAAGTCTGGTTGAGAGCGATGAGATGCAGCCGTCCTCTGGATCCCACGAGTGGGTTGAAAAAATGTTCCAAAACTCCAAGATTATATATCCTCCAGTTCAGGCAGGAATGCTTGGTACTCCCCTCAGGGCGGGGAGTTCACAAAGGGTGTGAGGACAGAAACATCCTTCTATCTCACAGGCCTCTTAACACCTAGTTTATAGCCTGAGGAGTCAGGCTCTATGGGTAGAGGGTGCGAATAGTCTATTGACAACAATAGTCTAGTTTCTGGGAAATGACATGGAATGCTATAGAATACAGTTTTGGGTTACACCCACCATGCTCTATGGGCAGAGGGTGCGAATAGTCTATTGACAACAATAGTCTAGTTTCTGGGAAATGACATGGAAGGCTATAGAATACAGTTTTGGGTTACACCCACCATGATGAACTGATCTCAGCTGTCCTAACTAGGACAATGAGCCAGCAGTGTGCCCAGGTGGCCAAGAAGGCCAATGGTATCCTGGCCTGGATCAGGAATGGTGTGGCCAGCAGGACCAGGGCAGTGATTCTGCCCTTTGTATTCAGCACTAGTTAGGTCGCACCTTGAGTACTCTGTCCAGTTCTGGGCCCCTCAGTTTAGGAAGGACACTGAGGTGCTGGAGAGTGTCCAAACAAGGGCAATGAGGCTGGGGAAGGGACTGGAGCATAGGCTCTATGAGGAGCAGCTGAGGGAGCTGGGGTCGTTCAGCCTGGAGAAGAGAAGGCTCAGGAGAGACCTCGTCGCTCTCTACAACTGCCTGAAAGGAGGTTGTAGCCAGGTAGGGGCCGGTCTCTTGTCCCAGGCAACCAGCAGTACTACAAGGGGGCACGGTCTTAAGCTGTGTCAGGGAAGGTTTAGGTTAGACATTAGAAAGAAATTCTTTACAGCGAGAGTGATCAGACATTGGAATGGGCCACCCTGGGAGGTGGTGGAGTCACTGTCCCTGGAGGTATTCAAGAGACTGAATGTGGCACTTAGTGCCATGGTCTAGTTGACAAGAGTGGTGGGCTGGACTCGATCTCACAGGTCTTTTCCAACCTGGTTGATTCTGTGATTCTGTAACTTGCCCTTGGATTGCCCAGTAGCGAGTACTTCCAAAAGCATTTTTAATTTTTAAATGTTAAATCCTCTATGCTATTGCTGGACTGACAGACCAGTGGTAAATCTTGTACTGAAACCAAGAGCAAGCTAGACAGTGCTAAAACATTTATGGACACTTTGCCACCCACACAGACAGTAAGCAAACACATTTCAGTCCCAGAATCAGCTCTCAGTTATTTGGGAGCCCTCATGCCTTCATTCACATGTGAATGCCAGAAGCATACAGGCAGTTTTGATTAATGCTTATTTAAAGAAAAGGATGTGCAGGAATAAGAGAGAATTCATAACTTCATTGTTAGCCAAAAAGCAGAACTGTAATAACAGTGCCAAAACTTAATGAGATTTATTCTCATGCTTTGCTCTTCTTTGGCTGTGACCCTGCAAGTGCTAGCAGTCACAGAACCACATCAGCATTATTTCCACTGACCATCCTTACGCTGCCTTTGCTAATAAAGGCTAAAAAGGGTCCATAGTATTCCATATGCATTTTCTGCTATTTTTGCTCTGAAATATTTTACGTTCCACTTCTCGCTTTTCTAGTTGAAAGCAACTTGACACACTTTCAAAGTGCAGAACAATCTGAGTATGTGTTCAATAGAAGTTTAAATGCTATTATTGTTGTTATAAATGTTGACATCTCAACCAATGGCTATGAATTTGGACATGTCTCACATAAAAAAAAAATCAAAGCCAAATACTTTTTGCCTGCAATTATGTATTTTACTCAAGTATTGTTCTTCCAAAAACTTCACCATAACAGTGAAACTATTCATCTCATCTGAACCCTGTCAAACACTCATTTTACTACTGGCAAGCCTTTTTCCACACAATCCTTACGAAAATTTTACTCCATTTCTGAGCTCATCTGGAAGTTTCTTTCTTGCTCACCTCTAGTTTCCCCTTGGAGTTATTCTATGCTGCTTGACAGTGAACTGGTTTGTCTTGCATGCACAGCTCTGCCTCTGAACAGTCTCCTCTCTGGCAGGATCACACCATCTGCTCACAGGATGGGGGGCTCCTCAGCAGAGGATTCACTGGAAATCACCTAGCATGTTCTGGGGACATCCACAGACTACCCACTTTTAGGATAGTCTCCAACTTGCAGGATAGAGAGCTGGGCTATGAACAGAAGCTACAATAAGAACACCTATATATCCCAGCAAAGCTTTTCTCAGGCTTCCCAGCTGTTGCTGTGCTGCATTCCAGTTGCTCAGCTATTCCTGACAGCAAAGACAGTACTACGTTACATCTTTAGTGAAACAGGGCATTTCTATACCCAGTCCCAGTGAATAACACCTTTCAGCTATCAGTTATACCCTGCTAGATACGAAAAGCAGAGCTACCAAACAGGAATGATCACTTTTTCTTTCTTTCTTTCTTTCTTTCTTTTTTTTTTTTTTTTTGGTAAAGATCACAAGAAGCAGTAGAAATAGGTTGTTTTTAAAAAAAATTCAGAATTTTGAGCAGCTCTGTCATCACACAGGCCCCACAGTATGCAACTAAGTAATTTTTATTCTGTCTACTGATGTAAACATTAGAGACTATCCCATCCAAATCTAACTACCAGAGATCATTAATCACAAGGCACCCCCCCAAAACACTTGAGACTAATGCAAGTCCTCCTACTGAGGACATTGCAACTTAAACTGCTGCCACCAGTAGACTGCCTTTCAAGCACTGATTAATCTGCCACAGACAAAGCACTCATTTTAGAGAACTGGTAACATTTGTTAAAAAGAAAGAATGGGAACAAGAAAAGAAAGAAAAAAAATCTTGGCTCCAGCTATTTCACAACTGAGGAGAAAATAATTTAGGTCCCGATACCTTTAACCTCTTGTAAACAACTTTTGCAAGAGTGAGTAGTTTCTTTTTCTTCTTTTAAACACAGTAAAAAAGTGATAATACTGGTCATTCAGAATGACCAGGAAGATCTGTTTTGTACTATTATTTTACAAAGCCTAGGTTAAGGTGTGCTTTTTTGGTTTTTGGGGTTTTTCGGAGTTTTTGTTTGCTTATTTTAACTCAAGAACATGCTATACACAAGCATATCAAATACAGAATAGGTTGTTTTTAAACAAATTTTAAATTGCAATATGGAATACATTTTGAACTTTTTTCTCTGTTTTACTACTTTTCCTTAGTATGCAAATAAGCATCATTCCTAGTTGTACTATTCCACCAATAGGTGGTGCCACTATTTTCAGCAACTTCCAAGAAGGACAAGGCCAAAAGTGCCCAGGGGTGGGAAGTCAATATGCAGACTGTTTTAGTATTCTTTTCACAGCATAGTTAGACAACTGGGAACCAGTAAATGATTCTAACAAACCAAACAAGGATCTCAATCATCTTCTGTCATTCTAGAAAAGTGAGACAAAATTTAAATTTTTATTTTGAATAACAAAAGTTCTTTGTGACTTCATTTCCTCATATATCCATGCATCTTAACTCTGACAAAAAATGAACAGCAAAAGCATAAGATCATGATGGAAACAGCTGGCTTTATATTTACAGCACGATAAAAAGTATTATTGGAAGTGCACCTGGAGCCTGATCATAGCTCTTTCCACGAGACATGGGTAAGGACGCGATAAGTCACTCAATTGTGGTTTCATATTTGTTCAATTCCAGCTTTATAAGCTAGGGATTCAAGTCTAACCTGCAGTCAGGTGATGGCGTACTACTTAAGTCACCAGTAGTCACATGTGGATGATAGCATGGCTCCACCTTTGGCAGCACTTGGGAAAGGAGGAGTGAGAGAAAAGATGGCCACATGACTATTGTGAGGGATTCACATATGGCAACAGCACAAGATATTCAATACTATTGATCTAGACTTCTAAGACACTGAAGGATCCTCCTGATGAGACATGTGGCTGAAGCTGCAAGTGCAGCTCTGGGAGCCTTGGCCCTGCTGCTCCATCTGCATTGCCTCAATACCCAAAGCAGAAAGCAATGCATCCCCAGCAGCAGACAACCCCACCTCAAATAGCCAACTGAGATGCATGAGGTAGACATCTCTGCCAGTACCTCTCCTCCATTAGTTCTAGACCAGTGGCTTGGTCTGAGCACACCATTTGAGAAAGGCTACAGTTGGGGCAGGGGAATCCCAGTTGGTCACTCTGCTCCCATCCCATGTTAGGCAAGTCACTTGCAAGCATGTCTGTTATACAGTCAATGAAGACAGTTTTCTTCAAAGCTTATCTCTGCCTCAGCCCACTGTTGTGAGGTGCTACTCCTAAGGGCCTTCATCACAGACACTTTCCCACTAGTGCTGCTAGCTTGGGCAAACAATCCTCCTCCGTTTATCTTTAAGTTCCAGTGCCTCACCCAAAGGCAGGGTGTATGGACAAATATATTATTCTCCTTGAGAAGCTCAAGCATTAGCACTGGGACACATTACAGCAATGTTCTAGAAACTTCCAGACTCCTGGGAAATATGGCCTTCCATTTGCTCTATAGATTCAACAAGGCTCTATAGATTCAGACACTGCTTTAAATGTCTAGGAAATATTTGCAGTAGAAAGTAAAACATGCTACCCCAATTTTGAAATTATTGCACTTCAGCTTAGACATCTTTGCAGCAGATTTTTTTTTAAATGCTTACATAAGAAAATTTAAACCCTAACTTCAGTAGAAACAGATTCCATGCATTAAAAAAACTATCACAGATTGTCAACAATATCACTGTGCAAACTCCCCAACAAATATATATTTATAGTTTGCAGACCATTACCCACACCTGTTCTAGAGAGCTCTCTTCCTTTAGAGAGCTGCACTGTGCATGCTCTGCATGTTTTGGGTCCTCTTAAGCCTGAATGTTTCAGCACCAGCACTAGGTAGTATTCTTTCAAAAGACCTGGAAGTTTAACCTTGAATGGGTAAAAATATTAATTTCTCAACAATCAAGTAACTGAACAGATCTTAAGCAGACACAAGACTTGCCATATACTAACAGTCTAAACACATGCCATGTAACAACTGGAAGATATTGTGCCATAAACCAATCAATTTTTCATAAATTACTCTGAAAGCATCAACTATCTCACACTTCAAATGATAAAAAGGCATTTATTACATGCAGTCAAAACCTCCTGCTATTGCTATTAGCTTATGTGGAATGGTCAGTATCTTCACCCCATGCTGTTAATACTGTACTAGACAGACAAATTGTGTTAAAATTACTGTATTATACAAGATCCTCAAAGTGCTACAAATATCAGACTCACCTTAAAGATCATATACATTAAAGCTGAAAGTGCAGAGGGATGACAGGGCCAGCTCCTACTCACACAACTCAATTGCAGTGCTGGGCAGACTGCCCAAGTTCCTCAGTTAAATCACACTACACAGAGAATGAGCCTCTTGAAGTCCAAATATGAAATATAATCAATACCCAAGAATGCAGTCTCAAGGATTTTCCCTGTGCACAGTGGAATACAGTCTAGCTTCAACATGAGTTGGTGCTTAAGGACTTCCCCACAGCATAACTGTAGCCAGCTCCAGGCTGGACAGCTTTACTAGATTCAGGGCTGAAAGGTGTGATCAACAGATTTACCAGCTCCCTCTTCAACAAGAGTCTAGGCAGCAAAAGTGCCTAAAGAGTAACTCCTTTGGGTTAGTGGCAAAGTGGTAAAAAATGAGGCAGAAAAATTTTATTTCCCCTCCTGCTTGCACCACTGGGAGTCAGGAGTACTTCAGATGAAATCAGCAGAGCTCTGCCACTGAAAGGCTGGCTGGATATTTCCATGTCTGAAATAAAGATGTGCAATGTTTTCCACAATGTAAGAGTTTTCGTTCTAAAATGACTCAGATGAAAACAATGACCTCACTGGCTGGCTGGATTTAACACAATGATACATTGGTCCAGTCTCAAACCTATTTCCTCCCTCTTGCAGTGTCTGCTCATGTAGCCATATCCCCTTGAGAGCAGTAGGAGGAGAAAAGAAAAAAAAAGAAATCAAGACACCTCACTCACATATTTTACCCTTTTCCCTTAATTTTGCCAGTCAAAGACATACGGAAGCCTAGAGTAAGAAATCTCTCCACTGCGTAGCTTCCATGACATAGTTATCCAGTTTATTGGTAATTTTAATGTAGCACCTGGATACAAATGTAGGGAGGGACAACAGGAGCAGTACTTTGAGCAAAAAGAAAAATGCCAACACAATATCACAAAGGCATATATTTGGCATTCCTAGCAAAACCCAAGGAATTTTGAGATACGGGTCTCAGGCAAGAAACTTTTCGTTAAAGAAGTTGCTGGTTATGATGGATAAAAGAAAGCAGGAAAATACAAACTGAAGTACAGAAGACTCAGAAAAATACAATGGCAACTCAAAAAAGACGAATTGCTTCCTTTAAGCTATTTCATGATCAGAAAATTCCAGGAATTAGCAATACAAAACTACAAACCAGTAAATTAGTATCTTCAAGGGCAAGAAAAAGCTCCACCCAAAGTAACTTGACATACACAGCCATGATTTTGGAAAAAACAGTTAGCGTTATAACACTACAGGAGCACAGTGAAATCCTCAGAGCTCCTACATGCTTTTATTTTCTTGTCAGGAATTCTTATTCCATAATGGAGAAACACAGCAAGTTAGCAACCTACTTCTATTTTATTTCTTAATGTAATTCACAGAAATTAATATTTGATAGATGAATGAATATATCATCAACTAATGTGTCCCAAAGGATGTTAATGAGCTCTGCTTTGCGTTAACTAAAAATATATTCTACATCTGGAGCCTTACTTAAGGAAGAAATTATTGTATCTCATTATCTAATTAGTATACAACAGTACCAATTAAACAAGGAGTCTGCCCATGCTACTTTCTATTATTACTCTGATAGCAAAAAATTAAGAAAATTAATCAGATGGTGCTTTAATTTGATTTTATGGTTCACTAGCAGTGTAAACTCTGATGCAATTTCATGCAGCCCATCATTTTTTTCATTACTGATTACAGTAAGCTCAATAAAAACCCCCATAAATTAATGTTTCTTCAAAGTCATTTGGAGAAGACCGTTTGTTAAAACTTAGTAGTAAAATCATATTCCATGTAAATGGATAAGTGGATTCCTGAAATTTTATTAGGAAACACAGATCTTGTCAACCAAAGAACTTCTCCTTAAAGAGGATGAAACACCTCAGTAAAACTTTACCTAAATGGCATGAGACGCTAATTATTCTTCCTGGTTAAAAAAACTCAACTATAAAATATAATTTTGTATTAGTCTGAGCTCCCCCAGCACGAATTAAAATCATTGAATCAAAGTAATTCTTTCCTTTGCACATGTTCGTGAGGACTACGAACAATTTGGGGAAAAACAACCAGCCCCTGACAATGTTTATATCAAGATTTCTTTTTCCTCATCTGCATCAGGCTTGATGCTATTTTGAATCATAAGATAGTTTGAGTTTTCCGAGATTTACCCAACTGGACAGTTGTGCAACACAGTATAATCTTCTTTTGTATTTCAATTTAAAATGAACTCACCCTTGAAAATGTGGAAGGGCAGGCCCATGGGTAGCTAGCTACTGGTGGGCAGTGACCTGCCACGGGGCTGTAACTTCACCAAGCCAAGGTAAAACATGTAGGAAAGTGTCCTTCCCAGTATGAAAGCAAAGTCAATCCTACAGACACTTTTTTTAGAATCCTTGTATTTTTTCTCTCCTTCCCTTTCAAATTACACCAAAAGAGGCATGAATAGAAAGAACAAAGTAAATACAAAAGACTAACTTTGACAGACCCGACAATGTTTGTCTTATTCACTTCTTCATGCACTTCAGTATAAACTTCTACTCTGCATATAAAAAGAAATTTATCCTTTACATTATGGTCCTCCTCTTGAAGTAATGTTCAACATGCAACCACTCTTGTTAGCTGCCTGTAACTTTCTGTGAAGGTTTTAGGAGCAACCACTCTTGTATAGTAGCTAGCCTTATTTAATAACTGTGCCTTTATCATGAAAGCTGCAGGGGGGAAAAAAGTGAAATTTTATAGAACCCACCTTTGAATTTAAAACTCCAAGAGAGTAATTATGTTTAGCAGAAGCTGTTGCTTGCTAGCCAAGATACAAGTTATACCTACAAAGTTATACCTACAAAGAGTCAGAACCCTCAAATTTCCTGGCTTTGTGTGTTGAAATCTTCCAGCTGTGCTACTGCAACAGCACCGGTTTCCTCACATAAAACACATCCCCCTCACTATTAGCAAAGTAGCATTTCTAAGTAAAAAGATGCTCTGCCATAAGCAGAAAGATCACTTTCAGGAACCCTGGTCTTATTCTACCTCTACCATGGCTTCATGGTATGAATGTGAGCATACATCCCAACTTCAGAAAACACAGAAGATAGAATCAACCTCTACGGAGTGTTTCAAAAACAAGGTTTTAAACAAACAAATACTATATCGAAAAACAGGGGTTTTTATATTAGTATCAAATAACACTTCCTCATCTCACATGATTGTTTTATTAACTTCAAAAAAACCATATTTGAGATGTGCATTTACTCTTTTACTACCTGTTTTGCCACAGAGTGTATCCTTGTGCTAAGCTTTTTTGGGCTTTTATAGACCATCTTAAGAGAGTGGATTAAAAAACATAAAAACATAAACCACATTAACTACACTATTAAATATTTCTGGTAAGTAGAATCAGGTATCTATGCACTTGCCTGAGCCATTTAAACAATTCTATCTCCTGACTGAAGCTGCTGACCAAAACTCAAGTTCTGTGGCACATATAAAAATCTGGAATGGCCAGTGGCAACACTTCTATCAGTATTAGTTCAAATTAGATTCAGCATGTTGTCCCCAAATCTGGCAAATGTGTTGACTTTAGGAAGACTGCTGCTCTCCAGCGTCCTGATGTAGCAATTTCGATGGGGTAGGCAGACACCTCTCTTGCAAGCAGTTTGTTGGAGAGTACTGCGAACCTACAGATTTGCTGCTTGCAGTGTATTAGAGCATTGAAACCCACAAACGGAAAACACTGTTGTTCGTATTCCGTTCTTACTTATTTCCTGATACGACTTGAGATTAAATTTACTAGGATAACACTATTCCCCCATGTCTTACATCCTGTGGGTTCCTTAACAGCTCAAGAATTTCAGAAAATGGCTAATAATCATATAGCATGAATTAGATCTGGTAACTGCAAGGCTCAGAAGTAGATCTTTTCCAAGTTTTTTAAATTGGGGCATAGGTTTATAAATCTATGAGCAGGTTAAATTCTTACCAAAGTCAACAGCAGCTGAAAGTACATCACTTCCAATAGAGGGAGTTCTGCATTCTGAAAAACTGTGGCCTTTAAACTCAGTTCTAGACATTTTAATCTGTTCTTAATCTGTTACAGCAATGGTTGACTCACATTAGATAAGTCATTACTTCCCCGCATCGTATTTCTCCAGAAAGAGTAATTTACTAGCTCAGTCACTACATATTCACCTGAGATTTTATCTTCACTCAATGGTTATATTCTTAAAGCATATTCTAAATGCAGCTAGGTCAAAGTTTTCTTTACTGTCATACTGTCTCTCCTGGAGGCCACAAAACCTTGGGGTTATTTTTATCATGACTGCAGTTCATCTCAGATCAATGGAGCCTTACCACAAATATGTACTTTTTCCCATAAAACCTTGCTCCTTCTCTTAATTTTCATTCCCAATGAGCAATTTATGCCATTGTTTGAGCACATACGACCTCTTCATAGAGCCCCATGTCTCTGTGCCTTTAATTACCACATACAAAGTACATCTACAATGATTCCCACCACACTCTCTTGCCAAAGCCTTCTTCCTTCCTTTAACCCTTTACTGAAACCTTCATAACAGCATCATCACAGTATAGTAACGATTTATATAAATTCTCTTCTCCACATCACGAATCACAGCTACAGATACCTGCTCTGAATCTACAAATAAATGAATTGCAGCCAAAAGTTAGGTTCCCAGCCCAGAGAAATGCCTGACAAGCCTCAAAGGAATGCAGTGCAGTATTTGATGTTTGTAGGAGACACACAGTGCCACGGCAGATCTTCTGCACTGCTCAGTCTTGGTCATCTTGTGCCACCCCTATGTTTCCACAGATGGTTGATTTCTGAGCATGCAACATTCCAAACATAAGAGCCAGTGACTGCTGAAGATAGGTAGTCCCACAGGAAATGCTCTGTTTATCATAAAACACTGACAAAATGACAAATTGACCACAAGTGCTAGTCCAAGGTGCAGAGAATCTGCTGGCCACCCGGCCTCAAGTCAGGCAGCACAGCCACCTCCTGCCTCACACTCCTTCCCAGCAGGACAGATTGGGCAGCCTTTCCACCCACAGCATGCAAGGCAGAGCGACTTTAGGAGACCCATATTGCCAGCTTCTTTGCTGGGAAGAACACTATTGAAATATAATATCATTTGCTGCATTAACTTTATTTTTTGGTATTGATTTATGCTTTCCCTTTAATTAAAAGGTACCAGGAAAACATTTGGTTTTGATTCAGATACTCAAACACACCAAGACCCATTTTGGGTGACTCCTCAGCACAGGCCCAGCAGCCCTGTCTGTATCTCCACAATGAATGACTTCCGCCAACGTGCAGCCTGAAAGCCTCCCTGGATCCTTCCTCCTAATCCCCGACATCTGTTCTGCGTCCAGGCCGGGCAGCAGGGACCCACCAGGGCCTGCTGTCAGTATGGCCACAGATGAGTAAACACACCAGCGCCCGTGTCAGGCTGCGTGTGATTTCAGCTGAGAACTCCGGACATGGAGCACAGTTCTCATTTAAAGCATTCGCAATGTCGAGGAAACACCTGTTAAGAAACTATCCAAAATAAATTTACCATGAGTCTTCTAAGAAAGAGAAAACCTGTGATCGACAGCAGCAGTACAAGATCCGACAGCAGCAGAATTAAAAGCCCCATTGCAAACCCTGACCAATTAAATACATAAACAGCATGATTTTTCACTTCAGGGTAACAGTTACCATATCATTTCTCATCTTCCACTTAAAATAGATGCTTTTCACACTGGAAGACTGAAGTTTGACCTGTGCTGACCTGGTTTATTTTCTTCTGTATGCAGGAATCCTACAATGCCATGTTATGTGTAGTTTTAAAAGAAACACTCCCATACGGCTGTTCTTTAAAATCGTGTCAGCTGCATATCATCAGGAATAGTTTTTAAATAGTTTCTGCCTGACTACTAAAAATGGTGGATTGACATTCTACTTAAGCCCTACAAGGTACAGTAGATGAAGATCAGTAATTTTAGAATTAACTTTAAAATAGTAGAAATATCAAGATCTTCCAAAGCTGTATCAGTGACATTGGAAACAAATCCCAAAGTCTGTAAGTCTCTTAGTATCAGACAACTGGCATTTTTAAAAGGCTTGCCAGCAATCTTTTAATTTAAACCACTGTTTTTCCCCTTTAAGGACTTTGGAGGTTTATCTCAGCCTATAGGGGTACCTCCCCCTTCTCCCTGTGCACACATCTGACCAGCAATTGCACTGCAAGCTGCTTACTAATGATTGCGGCATTTTTCAAGAACACTTAAGTGACTTGGAGCACGAGTCACACTGATGCTCAAGTAGAATTAGATCAAATATTTAAAATATTTTGCATTTCCCAGTTTCTTTCTATTCAGGGCTTTCCAGCAAGAACTATGCTGCTTACTAATTTGAGCACTATACCATGTCTGTGAGGTAGAAAATTTTATTACTCATACTGTAGTGTGCTGGTTTTGGCTGGGTAGAGTTAATTTTCTTCACCATGGCTAGTATGAGGCTGTGTTTTGGATTTGTGTGCTGAATACAGGACTGATAATATAGAGATGTTTTTGTTATTGCTGAGCAGGGCTTACACAGAGCCAAGGCCTTTTCTGCTTTTCATACTGCCACACTGGCAAGGAAGCTGGGGGCGCATGGGAGATTGGAAGGAGACAGAGCCAGGTGACCCCAACTGACCAAAGGGGTATTCCAGACCAGATGACATCATGCTCAGTTTATAAAGAGGAGGGGAAAAGGACGAAGGGAGGTATGTTTGGAGCAATGGAGTTTGTCTTCCTAAGTAACCATTACGTGTGATGGGGCCCTGCTCTCCTGCTGAACACCTGCCTGCCCATGAGAAACAGTGAATTAATTCCTTGTTTTGCTTTGCTTGTGTGCTTGGCTTTTGTTTCCCCCATTAAACTGTCCTTATGTCAACCCATGAGTTTTCTACTTTTTACCCTTCTGATCCTCTCTCTAATCCAGTTGGTGAGGGAGTGAGTGAGTGGCTGCATGGTGCTTGGCTGCTGGCTGGGGCTAAACCACGACATGTAGGTAAGGAAAACCAACACTCACAGCAATTAAGACAGCTTTCCCTACATCACACTGCAGTTTTGGGTCAAGATCAGGTGAGGCCACCTCCACCAGCTATTTCCTTGGGAGGTAGAATGCCAGGGCATCACTCTGTTGCTGTGCCCACACCACCCAGTTCTGGGCACAGTATTTCAGGCTGCACAAGCGGTCTCTTTGCCTAAGTCAGACTTCCTCACTGGATGACCTCTGTTTATTCAGATTTCTAATTTCTGCTTGGTCCAGCTTGATCAAGTCCTTTATCAGAGCATCAGAAAATAAGGTACCACAGAGTAAGTCGGAAAGGTCCCTGCACAGGAGAGTAGCCAGTTAGGTAACACAAAGCCAAGAGCAGGACAACAAATTGGGTGGAGACAGATCATCGGGGGAGTTCTACAGAAGGCTGTACTATGATTTGTGGCAAACAAGATAATCAAAGAGTCTAGGAAAGGGGTGAATATCAAGGCAACAGTTAGAGGAAATATTGTCTTCCCTTTGAGAGACTATAAAATAATACAAAATAACCAGAAAGAACATCAAAGGGACATTTTATGCAATAAAATAAAATTCAATGTGTTTCAGTAGAAAGTGATAGACGTAGAGGAAAATAATATAAGTAATAGTCAGCCGAAGGCCCAAGGATGCAATCCTGTTATCCAGCAGTCCAAAAAAATGAAATTCAGTGATAGGACTTACTAGGAATGGGATTGAAGAAACTTAAATATTTTGCTGATATTAAAAAACCCCAAACCAACAACCAACTGCGCTTCATCTGCATGTTGCCTTCATTCCAAAAAGGACACTAGAGAATTAGAAAAGGTTGAGAAGAAAGGTAACTAAAATAATCATAGTATGGCTTGGCTTCATTATGAGTAATGACTAATGAGATGACTTTCACCGAAAGAGAGAAAGAGACTATATAAAGGCCTATAAAGGTAAGAATGGCAGAAAGCAGGTAAAAAGAATAACTGTTCCTTTCTTTTTCTAGTACAAGAACTGGAGACACCAGATCAGACAGCCAGCGGCAGGTTCAAAACCATTTAGAGGTAATATGCTTTCACAGATAGAGCATATGATTCATGCAGGTTGCTGTGGACCAGAGAGTGATCACACTACTTGGAAAACTTTAATTTGAACTTAAAATTACACTGCTTCCTGGAAGAAAACCCCATTCAAGTTTAGTAAAAACAAAGGTACTGTTTCTAGGTGTTGAAATCTCTGAGCTGCTTAGAGCTAGGAGACTACATCACAAAAGTACCATTATATCTGTTTCTATTTGCATACTCTTCCTAATCTTCTGCCACTGGGCATTGCCACAGCCAAGACAATAGGTTAGGTACCTAGAGTGGGACTGAAGATGCATTATTTAGATTGTATCAGCTGGAGGCTGCAGATAAAGGCTCCAGGGATAAAACATTTTTTCTCTATCATGAAATCAATTGGGCAAGATTGAGAGGATACGTAACATTGAGGGGTCCAATCCCCCTGACACTGCAGTGACCCTTACCCACCTTCTTACTCCTACATCTCCCAGATCCCCCTACTTCCTCTACCTTCTAGAACCCACTCTTCCATTACTCTCAAATTAATTTTTGTCTCATAAAGTCTCATAATTTTGTGTTCATCTTTCAGGTGATGACACTCTGTGACGCCCAGCCTGCTGAGAAGCCTGACTTGAGAAGATGAACAGAGTTGATAGTTCTCTGGGACAGTCACCAATCATTATCAGGGACGCTGGTTTCCAAAGACAGATGCTGATAAAAAAACATCTGATCCATTTCTTCTAATGCATGAACCTAGCATGCATAAGATCTTCTGCAAGGGTACCTAACAGACATTACAGTGAATAACCCCATTGTCTCAAAATGATAACCATGTGGCATAATTTCACACTACTCCTTTATCCCTCATTCTCAGATGTGAGAAACTAAGTACCTGCGCACACAGAAGCTGGAATTTGACTAACTCCTCTCACAGAGAGGCAAGGCAGCACCAGCCTCAGTGATTAAATGCACTGCAGCAGGAGAGGATTTAAAGCTTTTAGTTTTGCTTAAAGACAAGTAAACCACACTGATGATAAAGCAATGTGTATTTCAATCAAAAAGTGAAAGGAACAAAGATAACTCAATGCAGATAGGTATTATGGAGAGCTCCTTAATGAACATTTTTAAGAGAGGAAAACCAGTACCAGAGTGCCCAGCTCTAGAGTTCAGCTCCTTCAAAAGTGACAAGCTTTCAGCCCACAAAACCACACATTAGGGCCAGCTTGCACCTTCCTATTAAACTTGCACCGCAAAGTGAGAACTACACACACCACAAAACTACATCCTTTTCCAAGGCACAGACATGAACAACTGCACAGATACATTCTCAGGTAAATATTCAAAAGAGCATCATTGTATCACTTCCTCCTTACAAATACTTTCCAGCATGTCTGAGGGCAGCCTTATATGAAATAGGGGCACATGGAGCATATTCTGGGCCCCCAAATCATAACCTAAAACTCCTTTCTCTCCTTCTTCAGAGACTGGCACACATGCACAGCAGAAGAGAAGGATACTGAGAATCTGCACCACGCAGTAAAATGCTCACAAAACAAATCCCCCAACCATATATAATTGAGTAATCCAGAGTTTGGCTTACTCAGGTTTATGAGAACCAAACCAGCATTTAAAATTCTTATTTTTGCTTTCCTTTAAGTTTAATTAAGCTTGCCTTAGGTTCACAAGCCTACTGAATTTGAGACTTATTTTTGAGGTAACTGACCTGGAGAGTTTTCCTATCTGCTCTGCCCTTAAAGTATGTTCCAAGTGCATTCACTCTCTTACCACAAGCCTGACAGCAACATGAAAATCATATCAGAGGAAAAGAGTATTTTTTATTTTTTAATATTAGTTGATAAACTTTAGCAACACAAAATAGTTTCAACTTGTAGCCTCAGGGGGTCCTCCTGCAAGATTCAAGATTAGGCGAGATAGGAGTCTTTACTTATAGGTTGTGCTCTCCTGTTTCTCTCTGAGCTCTGAAATTGGGACTTTCTGAAAGGGTTACTGGCTCCCACAATAAGCCCATTTGCTACAGGCAGCAGAAGCATTATCAAAGACCTCATTAGAGTTGTCAAAAGCTGGAGCTATTCTGCAACTGACAGAAAAAATGTGGGTTTGCAACATCAACAAATGCATCCAAGAGCTTCTCCAGTCTCAAAACAGGCAATCAATGTGCCAGGAAAAATAATCCAGAATATTTATGTTAAAGCTCCCCCCTTCCCCTTCCAAAACCCCCTTAAATCAGCAGGCAAGAATTGTTGAATAAGAAAAGATTGCTAAACTCGCTACAGCAACAAGGTAGCACCATGCTAATGAAGTCATTCTGCTATTCTGCTTTTGCACAGGCAAAAAGGATTATGAGCCTGTGTAGCAGGGAAAAAAAAAAAGATATAAATATAGCTCTGAAACCAAATATTTCAAAGAGGGATGAATCTGCAACTTTTTTTTCCATGTTGTTATTACATTCTAGATCATTAATGAAACAATCCAAGTGAAAAAAATAAAGGCAGTGCAGTGTGGAAAGGAGGATATAGCTAGAGGAAGATTTAGACTGTCAATTCCCTGTTAATGGTTCAGACTAATTCAGATGGGGTATGGTCATAAAGCTCTAGGGATTTGCACATCCCTGCCTCAATTCAAGGCACTAATAACCAATCAGTATTTTAGATAAGACTCTATAAATATTTAAAATTTTTAATCCTTCGAGTGCCAAAAATAACATTTCCCATCATGTCTTTGCCTTTCCCACAGCAACAACAATGAGATTTCTCAGCTGGCATTGCTGGCATCAGCACAATGTCAGGTGGTTTTAGTAGTGGCACTCAATTAACTTAAAACGTTCTATCTAATTGATCCATTTCCTGCACTGATAAACAATTGTAAACAAATACTTCTCTTCAAAGGAACAGCTTTGTTCACAAATTAAAAAAGGAAAGGGGCCATCTGAATCACGCTAGTCATGGCTGTGTCAGGGGTTTTATTATAAACACTATTTTTAGGGCTCTAAATGAGTGATGTGACATTAAATATCACAAGCCAAATTCTTCCCCAAGTTAATGTGACAGTGGTGCTTCCTCATACAAGAATCTTTGCTTTTTCTTTTTTTAACCTCTTCTGTGTTACTGACAGTACCATCTGTGTATATTTACATTGTTTTGATTTTCCTAACCCATATTCAGCCTTTCCAATTTATACTCATTTTTGGCACAGGAACCTCACTACCCCCCTTCACTTATACTTTCATCAGGTTCAGTGTCTGATTCCTGCATTTCAGTGGAACAACAGCCCTAGCAGTAAAACAAAAGGCAAATCACTTCTGTTTCTGCTCGCAATACCCCTTATAGACAGATGCCCACTCCCACCATTTTGACAAGCATGCATTTTGTGGTCTTTTTCCAAACCTTTCAAAATGTAGCCAGGAAAAATTTCAGCACAAACTTTAGGCTTTTTTGCTGATTTGAAAGAGGTCACAACACAGTTACTTGCAGTCTGTTGTCTCCTCCTTTACTAAAAAGCCCTGCTACTGGATGTACTTCACTCTGCCCATTCCCCCATCTATAATTTTGTTTCTCTATCCACTTGATGCAAATGACAATACAATCACAGAAGGGTTAAAAGTTGGGAGGGACCACCAATGGGGTCACTTGGTCCAACCTCCCTGCTAAAGCAGGGTTTTCCTAGAGGACATTGCACAATGATCATGAAGATATTAGCTTGCCTCTAATGATTTCAGATCCATGCTAAAGCATGCTAGAGAAATGCTAAATTATTTTTGCCACTACTATATTCTCCTCTGGAAGTGAGCCAGAAATTCTTAAATTTAGGGCATTAAAATTGCCACTGTCATTTCATTAGCAAAAGCATTTGTAATAAGTAATTAGGAAAAGGCAGACTGTTGCATTTTGGATCTTGGTATGGTCGCACATATTAGCTCAAGAGTTCAAGCCTACTGTTATTAAAGTACACAACTGACACATTGCTTCAACAAAGAGATCAAGTGACTGATTTCTACACATTGTGAGCTTCTGTGTCTGTTTTGACAGATTCAGGGTGTTACCACATTCAATATTGCCCTAACATGATTACAACCTAAGACAGCTATTAGCCACTAACATTTACGGAAATGACTGTAGCACTATATATTGATTATGCATTTTCAGGAGTTAGGTGCCTTCTGCAAACTTTTCAGTCCAGACACCTGTGGTTTACCTCAAACAGTTTAAAGACAGGAAAGCAAACCCAAATGCAAATTGGCAAAGTAAACCTTACCCTGTGTGCCATTTGGCAATCAAGTTCTAGGGCATGTTCACAGGAACAAGGTGCTGACAAGGCCTGAAAAGACCATATCCAAGCTATTATACTAATCCATTTTTACTAATCCATACTTAAGTATATTTTTCAGGACTGTCTGAGACTGTAAGTTCAGATTTATGAGTATTGAACGTCTAGAAGAAACAAAACAACAGAGCTGCTTACAAAACAAGTGATTCTCTGCAAAGTGGATTCAAACCAACAGGATAAAAACAAAGGTTACCCATACATAGTGAACCTGCCCATGCCGGGGGGGTTGGAACTAAATGATTTTTAGGGTTCCTTCCAATCCAAATCATTCTATGATTTGATGCTAGATATACATATACATGCATCCAGAATCAATTATGAAACATAATGAAAATAAACAAAAAAGAAATTAAACATTACAGTAATTAGGAGAGGTCAATCAACTCCAGGAAAATAATACAGTAACACAACTCGGTGACTTTTGACTGCCAGTGTTAGTCAAGTGCAAACAAGAGGACTCACTGTCAGGTCAAAGGTAGGGTACTATCATGTCATTACTATTACAACAGTAATGGTCCTCAGAAAACAAACAGGAAAGTGTAATGTAGGGGAGTTCATGTACTGAAAGGAATTGGCAAATGGACCAGAAGTGAACCTGGAGTTCTCCAAGGCTAGAACTAACATGAAATACCCAGAAGACAGCTGCTTTAACCTCCTTCAGAGACATCACTGCTTTCAATCCCTGGAAGAGTTACTGGTGTTAAAAACATACCAGTTTTGAGTTCAGTCCCACTGATGGAATCCAGGTTTTCTTAACCTTCCCTCACTTAGAGCAGACTCCAGTGCTTGCTTAGATGTCACTTTGAACCTGACAGGCTTTCTTCTTAGGTTGGTTTACAACACAATTATTAGTGTTACAGCCTTTCCATGCAACAAGATCTAAATTAGCACATTCCAGCAGTAGAAGCTTATCAACTGAGTGTTCATGTGTCCATTGAGTTTGCTGTACCTGAAAGTAAGAGAGATCCCAAGAAGCCATTGCCTAGGGAAGCCAGACTGCCTAGGGTATTTCCTGCCACATTCACAGTTCAGCAATCTTGAAGTAAGCTCCCCCTCTGACAGGCCTTTCTCCAGAGTGCCTCTCTTCACTGATGTCATATATGGCATTATTTTCCCAAGACCACCTTTACCCTTAGAGCATTCAGAGAACAACTTTGCACATGTATGGGAAAGAAAAGATTTTTAAAAAAAGTGGGAATATCTAAGTTATAAATTGAAAAAAAATACCAAACAGAAGAGCTCTATTTTCAGCTAAAAGCATTATCCCTTTCAGATGCACGACACCACAAGAATTTGTAGATCTTTTTTATGAAACCTGTAAAGAATCCAGACCAAGAAATAAGGCATCCCAGTAATATTACTGTCAACATCAGAATATTTGACAGAAATAAGGTGAAGATCTGAACCACTGGATTTTCCTGTCTTTAGAAATTTTACTGCAGACATCCGTGAGGACTTTTAATGTATTATCTTTTTAATACATTGGGTCCAAAGGAGGTATATCTAGGTATGCCTATAGGAAAATTAGGTCTGGAAATTCAGATTGAATGGAAAGAGGGAGACCTCTAAAAATAAAAACCCAAGTGAGACTCGATACATGCGTCTGAATGCTGGTGCAGGGGTGCCATTAAGTTTGAGGGTGTGTCTGGGTCATATTTCAAGTCCACACAGGGAAAAGACATGACTGTGAAGGTAACATTTCCTACATTATAGTTTTCATGGAAGAGAAATGCTGGTGTGCATGGGCTGGAATTGAGCCATAGCTTATTTCAACATGTTTCTGATGTGGACAGTTAGGGTTCCCTGCAGACCAAGAGCCTGCTTAGACATAGTCAGTGAAATCAAAAAATAGTGGAAAGTCACACAGCTGCATTCCCTTCAAACTGCAGTACCTCTTGCTGTTTTAACTTGTGGATCCCCAATTTGCATTTTATGTAACAGATACAGTGAGACTGAAAGATTTCCTAACGTAGGATCAAATTTAATTTGCATGCTTTTAAGGCAGAAAATATGTTCTAGTTTGACTGCAATGATAAAGACTTAAATTTAAAAGCACTGCCTAGGATACTATAGAAGAAATACAGTATGGAAAAGTAACCCAAAGGGAAAAAAATAAAAGGAAACTATATAAGAAATTAACACAGGTGATCAAATAACTGGAAGAGCTGCATAAAAGAACTGGTCCAGAAGGATACTTATAAATTACTTCCCTTTCTCAGAGAGCAACTTCAGAAAGAAATGAAAAAGCAGTCAGATGATGAAACAGATGTGTTATGAAGAGAACTAAAACTAATAAACTCCTCATCTGCAGCTTAACAGAACAGAAGGAAGTGAATTACAGGTATTAAAATTGTAAAACCAGAAGTTTAGTATAAAAGCCAGAGAAACTGCTGCATATAACTGGACAGCAGGGTTGGGGGAGTTCCAGACAAGCCTGGATGTTTCCTGGTACAAAGATCCTGTGGAGAGATATCAGTGAGGCTAAGAACCCACAGAGCTTGAAAGGCCAACAGAGGAAGAGGGGTCAGAGAAGCAATTAAATTAATGCAAACACAAAAAGCCCCAAGACCACACAGGTTTTCAGTAGAGCTTTATAGTAGAAGACCTGACATTCAAGGTACACAATCCCTACTCACTCTGACATATCTAGAAAGTGCAGAGGTTCCCAAAACCAAAAGTGAGGCCAGTCTAACAGCACAAAAATAAACAGACTATTATGAGTATTGCACAGGCCAATTTAGTCTCTGAGTGGGAGAGAAAAATCTCTTCGAAAAAAATCCTCCCCAGAAAAACAAAAAACCATCCTTCCTCAGTCTACGTGGTTTAAGTAAAAAGGAATCCTATGAAATAAACCACTGAGGCTGAGGCACAGGCAGACAGGAGCTATGTAAGCACAGAAATGAACTGGTAGCAAGGCACACACAGTATGGAACTAAATACACTAAGATTACTTCTAGACTGGTGCTGGCTTCTAACCCTACATTTAGCTGTTGAACTCACAGCTGCTCTACCCACAGCTTCAACTACAAAGAGAAGAAAGACACACATGTCCCTGATTTCCTCTTCTGTTCCTCACCTTAAATGAATTCCTGTTCCAAAAAGCCCCAAAAGAACAACCCACCACCTTCAAAGTCCCAGTTCCAATGTCACAAAATGTACAACTAACAAAATATAACAAACTGGTGCTCTAGACACATAATCTGATACTTGTGTTAAGCACTTTCTCTGACTTTTATTATGAAACCTGTAGATGAATTTTAGTAGCACAAAGCTTTAAGATTTCCAGTTCTACCATAATTTAAATCCAATGCTGAAAGAATCTGTAATTAAACAGCTCCAAAACAAACTAGAGTTTGTGTGGTCTGAACTAATCAAGTATGCACTGCTCCTAACCTCAGTCAGCTATATAAAATTAGTTTTCCTCTTACTATTTTGAAAAGATTTGCAGGATATTAAAAAAAAGCCTACTTTTTTCTTGGCTATGCACTATAAGAGTGGTTAAAGGAAAAGGATAGAAATTGCTAAAAACTGCTCTTCTGATTTGGTATATATCAACATAGTTATCAAAAAGCATTCTAAATACCACTCTAAATGGAATAATCAGATTCTGCTGTAATAGCGAATAAACCCCTAAAACCAATTGTAGTTCCTGGTTGCCCCCTCTGGAAAGGCAGGATAACAGGATTACCTATCAAAAGATAATCAAAATTGTGCCAGCCAGTCATCACCTACTGGGAATCTTGCTGACCATGATTTTTTAAGTAAAGGCTGAACAATAGGATATGACATACATATGTATTTAATGGTTTATTCCATACTCAATATCCGAGTTGATGCAAAAAGGCAATTACCAAGGAAATACACATCTTTCACATCTGGGATTTATTATAAATAAGAGATGTCTTGGGTCTACTAAATCCAGAAGAGCCTACTCTTGTAATCACACTACTCGGGCATATAATGCACAGGAGAGAGTGTAGAACTCTAAGCCAACTCTTTTAAAATGATAAATCATTAAAAATTAATACCAAATATATCATAATATTAAAATGCCAAATTGACTTATTTGTAACTGAAAATTTATGACAGACTAATGAGAATTTCCATGAGAATGGAAACTATCTTGCTGGTCACTGAACTCACAAAAGCAGCAGAGCATCATTCAAGTACACATCTACAAAGTTTTGTCTAAAAGCTGCGAAGTGCTCTGCTGGGGCTCCTGGTGCACCACTTCAAATGTACACATCATCTGTCAGGTTTTTTTGCAATACAAAATTACCGTCAGTTTGTCACCTCATGAAAATATTAATCTGCTTCTTACAAAGCAATTTATTTTCCCTCTTGCTCTACTACTGCCATTATCACTGGAAAGCTCTACTGGAATTTCCTCACTCTAGAAAGCAGCTCTTAAGAAATACTCTTCAGCTGAGGTTATATAGGGTTTGTTTTGATCCCTTTGCATCAAACTATCCTTGAGCATTTTTGCTTATTACGTTTGATTATTTGGTGCCCCATCTCCATAGATATCTGTATCTACATATTTTAAGTAGAACTAATAATAGTAGAATTGTATTTTAAGTAGTGTTTCCCCCCGTGTTTTCACCCTTGCAAAGTACAAGGCAAATTCTTAGTTTCTCCTGCCTTCCCTAAGTATTTCATAGAAACACTTTGCAGCCTAAGAATTAACTTTTCTTTCATGAGACTGCTCAGGACCACGAACAGTATTATAAACTGAAAAAGTTGACACTTTCTTCTGGAAAATTTTTCTCTGATTTTTCAAACTTAAAGTTAACTGCATGATGACAGCATTGGATGTTACATTTTCCTTCAAAGACAAGATGCTTACTGGACAGTTCATTCTATCATACAAAGAATAAATATGTAGCAAAAGACATCATGTCCTTTGGTGGAAATTTACAGCAAAAAGTAGCTTTACTCCCTATACCTCCCTATCATCTTGACTGAACACTACCAAAAACACCCCTTCCACAGAAAGGTTAAGGAGGAAGCAAGTGGTGACGTTCACAAGATGGGCACGTCATGGATATTAGCATTGGGTTAAGATCTTACAGAGAAGGAGCAGACAGAAAACATTTAGGGGCTCAGTGAACATCAACCTGGTAGTATGTCAGAAAAAGACCTTTCTCTCTGCGGATGCAAAGCACACTC
The DNA here is from genome assembly GCF_025592945.1 of Manacus candei. NCBI lineage: Eukaryota > Metazoa > Chordata > Aves > Passeriformes > Pipridae > Manacus > Manacus candei. Next base: position 34,854,225 of record NW_026138062.1, on the reverse strand, counting down.
TTAACTGAGAAATAAAATCTCTAAATCCAGTGAAAGGTACAAAATAAAAGGCAGCATGAAAATCCAGCCTACTCAGCTGCATAAATGTATGCAGCAGAGCCCTTTCGGCTACTAATGGGAATATTCTCCATTGACAAAAATCTTGGAAATTTCCATCTTGACAACCATATAGCTGTCAAACTCTATCACAAAGTAAATGAAGATAAGGCCCAGTAATGGGCTTGGATGTGAATATGTCATCATGAGAGAGTCTGAGAACACAAACAGGATTCTTAGTTCTTTCCAGGGAGTCTGAAAACAGAACAAGCTCATCTCCATTCTGCAAGATCACCAGCCTTGTGTTTCCCATTGCTAATTACCCTTGGCAGGAGGAAAGAAAGGACACGGGGTGTTCCAAGTCACAGAGGGAGCAGGTTTAAAAGTGAAAATCCATGCCACAGAGCCTGAAGAATGCATTTCAACAAGATCACTTTGAAGCCAACAACCTACCAAACTGTGGAGGAACCCTCCTGCCTCCACTGGCTCTTCTGGTATGAGACTGTGGAGCAAAAGTCAACCCTCAGATTTCCTACTGGAATGCACTGCGCAATTAGAGGGACTACTTAAAGGGGGCAGCTCCTCCCATTTGTAACTCTGTGATGACTTTTTACAACTACCCAGTTGCTTTCATGGCAGTAGAGTATTAGGAAAATATCTGATATATTTTTAGCTTTCTTCTATTGTAGCTTAGCAGCTGGATTCAAAGAGAGCCAACACTCTGTGATTGAGCTGGCCTGTGTATGGATCAGTAACATATGCCCTCTAAAACATGACAAAAAGGGCCAAGGCAGGGATTACAGTTTTTAGGGTATAAATCCTCATGGATCAGGGCATAAGGTACTCCCCACTGCCATCCAGATTAGTATGGTTAATTAGCAGCTTTTCATGTTTCAATCAAACCTCGATGGTTCAATTCCTGTTATTTGAAAAATACTACTACTACATGTAACCTGAGAGAAGACAGGACTAACTGGATTAGTGACCTGATACAGCAACAATTTGTATGGCTTGGCTTGCCATAAATCCTGTTTAAACACTATCCTCTTGCTTAAAGCTGGACAGTCAGTGACCCTCAGCCTGCTTGGCCTGTTATGGAAGTGACCAGAGCAAAACACTTCTGAGTAAACCAAATCCATGCCTGCTGAAGTGACATGCCTTCACTTGGCAAGGTTGAGAAGGGCAGTGAAGAACATGGTTGTGCTTTGGGTGGAAATTTAATCTGTGCTGGGGATATTACCAACTGTGGAAATATTTGACTTAAAGAGTTACGCATTTCCATATATTAACATACTTCCCACACTTGCTCACATCTGCCCAAATAAGCTATGAAATAAATATTTTCCACATTGTAAATATAGCACATATTTCTAATGCTCAGTGATACATCACTTAATCCAGAAGCCAGTTTTTGCAACTAAGTCTTTCATGGTACAGATCAGCAGGCAAGTAAACAAGTTTAAAAAAATTTTGCAGGCAGTTTACTTACATTTCAGTTTGCACTTCTCTTGTACATAGAATTTGTTTTATTTCAAAAAATAACTAATGGCAACAGCTTAACAGAGTAACACCTAGTGCACTTTTCTTCTAAAGGAATACCTGTGACTAGAAAAGCAACTTCCTTAATCCCATCTGCTTTCTCAACATCAATGCACAGAATTAGTGAGATAGAATATTAGTATAAAAGGTGACTTGCAAAGCAATTAGTCTCTTCATTTCATTGTATTGTATTTTAATGATCTTAATTCATCCCATTAAATAAGGTCTTTCTGCCTAGGAATCAAGTCATTGCTATTTGCAGCCTCCTTTACTTTTGATAAATGATTATCTCAGAGACATTTGTTTAGTGAATTTTCAATGAAGATATTCTTTCTCCAAAGCATTTAGTTAAATTTTAATCAAATCCGTTAATTGATGGGTTTTCTTTTTTGAATTTTACCATTTTTAACTCAAGAAATACTAGGTTACTGCATACATGTTACCCTAGTTTTACAAATTAATTGGATATATCCAGAACATTAAAGATGCTGTGAACAAAACGAAGACATTCCTTCTCCTAAAGGTTTGGCCAGGCAACATAATAAAAGAGGTGTTAAAAAACACTGATTAAAAAAGCTAGAACCAGTATGATTAAGAAAATCTGTCCATTCCTTCTTCCAGAGCTCCTCTGTATTGCCAAGACTTCACACACAAGCTAACCTGCCTACCAAGGTGGTCAAGTAATGAAATTAGCATTTGAAAAAAACCTCAAACCTTTTTTACATGACAGAAAACTTGAATGGAACACTGTAAACTAATAATATGGAAAAAATCCCCAAACCAAATAATTTCAACCAAATTTTATCTATATTAAGACAACCATAATAATGAACCTGGATAATAATTCTGAGCCTTTTTTTCTGGCATTTTCAGCTTTACACAGGATTAAATTTGAAGTAAAAAATGTATTTGGTAGAAAGCTGAAGCAAAATTTTCCTCACTTTTTGCAAAGTTGTGATTGAATGACAACTACTCTCCTGTGTTTAATAAAAATTCTAATCACATTTTTCCGAAAACAGCTACCACAAAAACTGTTCAAGTTAGAAGTCTGTCCAGGGTATTGTCTAAAGTAAGTATTAGAGTATTTGTGCAGCCTGTATGGAAGGAAAAGGTAAGATTGAGGTAACTGCTGCTTGGAAACTGGTCAAAGACTGTGAAAGGACTGATGGCTGGAGAATTCCTCTGCTTGCTTAGGCTGGTATAATTGCAGGCCAGCAGTTGCTCAGGATTTCTGTAAACATGACCATAATATATGGTACCATAACTGCCATACTATAACTAGAGCTCAGCTAGCTTTGTTTACAGAGGAAGCAACAGAACAAACTGAGCTCCTTCACTGATTATGAAATACATTCTTGAAAGGGTTTTGTATTTTTTTTTTAAGAGACAAATATTCATCCTTGCAAGAATTTACAGACTAAACATGCTTCCTCAGTCAGGGTTAATAAATACACTATTTTACTGAGTTAATGCCGATTCACTAGAAATTTCATTGCTGCAGAATTAAATTCTAACAAACCAGTCTCCAAAAAAATCCAACAAAAATTATGTTTCCTCATCAGCTAAGTGGTGACAACTGTAGAGCTATGGCCTAGCACCTGTGCTAATTAGAAATGGAAAGAGCAGCAAGAACTTCATGTTCTGACAGAATAGTTTTTAACATTTGAAGAAGCAATGCTACACTTCAGCCATCCATCTGGTAGATGGGTCTTGGTGATGGCCAGCATTAGGCCTTGCTGTGGCAGTTCAGTGACCCAAGCACTGTGTAAGAATTGCAAGAGGAGACAGACTGATAATTCTTGCAGAAGTCTGAAGGGTACTGAAATGTTACTCTAGGCAGTCATAACTACATGTATTTTCACAATTTATATAGCAGTACTGCTTAGATGCACTATTATTGAAGATTGGTTTGTTTTATTTATTTATAATGCCTCTCAGTGCAGCACATGATTTGGGGTAGTTTGATTACTCCATAGAAAAGGGACCTTTCATTAGCATTTTGATCTCACCAAACATCCCCATATTTTTGCAGGGTATGATAAGCAGAAGACTGGTCAGCTCTTCCCTCATAGTACACAGTGTAGTATTTACATGCCAAATGCTCTTAAAAGGTTTCTTCTTGGTCATATCATCTTAATCCTCTGAGCAATTTCCAATTTCTTGATTCAGGTATTACTTCATGCTTCAATATTCAAGCTAAATCTACCTAGAATCTGCCTGCTTCTTGCAACCACACATCACTGTCTACTAGTCTGACAGTTCCTCCTGAGCAGTCCTTGACAAACTGCTGTTCACTTTTCTCTCCCATTCCTCAGTTTTTGTGTTATAGAGACCCCCAAGTCAATCCCTCACTGATTTTGTCTATCTCTGTACCAGTCCAAGACCAGGTGATTTCTATTCTAGGATCTCCTTCATCAGCCTCCCCTTTGGATAAACTCGACAGAATACATCCTACATCATCTTTGCCTTAAAGCATCGCTGTGTTTATGTCACTTCACTAACCTTGTGTCAATCCTGCTTCCTATGTATACACCTGCTTGAACAGTTTTAATCCACACTAGCACTCTGTCTTCTTGCATTACATGGCTATTTATTTTCCTCAACAGAATCTTAGGAGGGACATTATGGAAAGCTTTTGGAAAAGCCAAGTCATTTGTCTCATTCAGGTTGCCTTTATCTTCCATCAACTTCTTCAATAATGCTGATAATATAAAGGACTACAATTTCCTCACCAAAGCCATGCCATTTTGACTTAAGTTACATTAACCTAATTTTCCCCTTATACTCTTCATGTATGAAATCTCTGTAGGCTGAAATCCATATTCACTTACATAAAACCATATCAGGAAAAATTTAAAAGATAACTGATGGAGTTATTCATGGTTATTGCTGTCCTAATAGGAAAATTCATTCCTCAATTTCATTTCCAAGAGCTGAAGTAAAATTAAGTTATATCTAATTCTTACGCTTTCCCTTGAAGACAGACTTCATTTGCATACCTTTAAGGTTTTCAGGAGCATTTGTTAAAAAAGAACAGGAAGGGATTTTCAAAGTGCTTACTATGTTCCATTCATACAATAACTGTTTTATCAAGGAATTTAAAGAGTGCAGATTTATTGTTCTATCTTGTCATTATCTCCACTATAGTATTTGAGTGATTTACTACTCTTGAATTTTCAATAGATCTCCTAACTTTCTCCTAAGACATTAAGATTTGCTAAGGTCACACACTGATTTCCATTAAAAAAATGCCCTTGGAATAATAATTTCCCCTTCATATTCTACGGTGAAAATAGATGTAAAATAATTCATAACTTCCCTGCCACCTCATCATCTACTTTAGCTATCACTCAATTCTCGGTGCTTCAGAACGACCAGCCCTCCAGTCACCGATAAAAGGAGGACAATGATCAGCTGATATTTCTGCCCACAGAGCAGAAATAGGAAGATAAAGCTTTATAATACTGATCTCCTTAACTCATCATGAGAGGAATCTCATGCAAACATGAGTGGGCACATGCCAGTCTCTCTAACTGCTTCAAGCCCTACTGAGAGCAAAAAATAAAAAAGAGTTTGAGAGAAGCAGCGGCAGGACATCCTCAATTTATTTGAAGCTGCTTCTTGGAAAATGCTATCAAAGGTATTTCACTCTTTCCCTTCAGTATCCCACCTCAGAACTCCTCTTTCCAGCCAGATCTGCGTATTCATTACCCTACTATATAGACGACCCTCACTGTGTGCAATACTGTATGTTTTCTTTGATTCTCCCCTTTCTCTCGTGCTGAATATACACAGTACACTGTAGGGATAGAGACTTTTCATTAACAAGCCTAAGCCTCCTGAAGGGTCTCAGGAGTTTTCAGCAGTATGAGTAAATACACAGTTCAGAAAGGAAACGAAAGAATGAAAGAGCCAGGATGCTCTCAAGATTTCCCAGGTTTATGGTATCAGCTTAAACTCTATCGAGAAAACATGCAGCCCCAGTAGGAGTTTAATACAACCTGAAAGTACAGCTTAAACTGGGTTCCAACTTCAGAAAATATTTATATCTGTGATGAAGTAGAACTAGCTCCCAATTCCACACCCACTGCTGTGCTGCCATCCCATCCTGATCTGAAAGCCTCTTCAAAGGAGAGCAAGCTCTTCAGAAGGACACGGTTGGGTTTACTGGGCAAAATTTATCCTCAGGCCTGCTCCTTACTCCTGCCCTGGCAATCTGAAAATGTTGACTCTGAGTGACACGTAAGGACAGATTAGAAGTAACAGTGAAGAGCACTATTAAAGAGCTTAATATGACTTACTTGCAATTTATCTATAACATTCTTTTTCCATTCATACTCAGCTTATCAGACTTCGACTGAAATATTTCTTCGGTTATGCTAAACCTCCTCTGGACATCCACGCTGTTAGTTAAGGAGCATGCAAAACAAGAAGAATCTAACTTAAAAGAGCATCACATCGGAAACATCTCTGAACTAGAATGCATTTTCTTCAGAATACTGATGTACCATGCATCACAAAAAGTATTCCCAAAGGACAACACAGTCAATAAACTCAAATGAAATTCAGCACAAGGAGGTAATTCCATCAGATCTTTCCGGTGACCTTATAAACACAACAAAAAGTGCTATTCATACATCACCTAGCCAAGTCAATATTTATTTTGTTGCTTCATGAATGCTTTGCAGGAGTGACCTTAATCATAAAAACAAGGCACTAAAAAGCATGGTTTGGTCCAAAACTTGCTTTGTCAGGCACTATGCAGATCTCCCCAAGTAGCTCTGCCAACATATCTCAAGTCAAACTTGCAACAGTCTGACCTAAAAGGACAAGAAGACTGTCAAAAATGAGACTACAAACATTTCCCTCAGGAGAGTGTTATGCGCAGAGATTCTTTCAATGTTTGAAAAGGGGAGGGGAAGGATTTTCCATGTCTGTATGTGTTTTCCGTATATATTTGCCAAGAGTTGCTAGATTATCCCCAGAGCCTACTTTGAACACCGGTATAACTGCTCTACTGTAATCTGTATTTCCTTTATGAACATGGAGACTTCAGAATAGAAGGCCAGATCTTGATTTCTGAGTTATTCTGGGCACGCTAACAAAATAAATGAACCCTGGCTTTACCCTGGTGTCGTTGAGAACAGATCTATAACCCCTCCAGTCTGCAGCACCTCCTGAGATTCAGGAGTTGAAAAGGACGGCAAGCGTAAGAATAGGAGAACAGGTAAAAACGTTGGATTTGTTACTTCACATAAAAAAAAAAGTTGTACATGTATCAATTGTTGGTTTCAATAACGTAATTTCATTCTTGTGCAAGTACAGTGAATATAAACAGTGATGAGATAGAGATATAAATTAGGACAATGCCATAAGCCCCCTCTCATTATCCCCGAGTATTCCTGATGAAAATATGCTCTTAAAAACCCCACAGACTAGAAGTAGCTGCCCAACACTTGACTGTCTGACTCATCAATGCAACACTCCCTTAAATGTAAGCTGCCAAACTACCAATCCAATCCTTTTTATTTCCTTCTTTGTCATCATAAGGATAAGTCCAAAAGCTTTTAGTTCATTTCCTCTCAGTTAAACTCAAATTAGTCCCCTCTGCTGGACTCCTACTGGGATGCCTTGGTCTACCCTAGAGCCCTTGCTGAGAAAAGCCCTTTTCAGTTCAGCAAATTACCTTGGTACCTGCTACTCTGACAAGGCTGACGCCATTATTTATTACATAATAAGCTCTCCCTGTTGAGGGTCAATTATTCCATTGACTGGGCATTACAATAATTCTTGGTAATTAAAAGAGGTACTTATGTGAATCTGGACGCATATTGAAAGAAACATTAGTCCTTTTGTTATCTTGGCAAGCCCTTGTTCCCAGTCCGGCCCAAGCAATTAGCATCTTTTGGCAATCCCTGTCAGCTGGGGTTTGGAAAGCCTGAAAAGAGGGTCACTCAGATGCTAATTTAGATACAATTGTGACAGCGGAGTTTAGAGGGAGCTGCTCCAAAGGCACCATCAGGATTTAATAAAGCAAACAGCTTGGGTCCCAGTGACCCTGCTGAGGTAATTAAAAAGACTGCTCTATGTTGCTGTGCCAAATGGGAGAGTGGCATCATGAAGCCCATCCACAAAAACCATTTTTAAAAGACGTATAATCACCCATTTAATCTGCTCATTAAACAAATCTCTCATGCGGACTTAACAAGAATTAGCACTTTCTAAAAGGCAAAAATTGACAGAAAGCAGACAGTTCAAATGATTCTAAAGGTCGTGATTCCTAAACGTTTTCCCATTATTATTATAAGCTCATTTAATGCTAATTTATAATATTTGGGGATACTGGTGTTTAAAACTATTCTTTAATGCTGTCTTTATGGAAGAAATATGAACATGCACTTTTCAAAGCTAACAGGCTGCAATGACATAGCTATAACAACAGTAAGAACCCCAGTCCTACAAACTGTGTAAATAACCCCACATTCAACCCACATCAAATTCTGCGGGAGTGCTGTTCTGACACTGTGTTTTTCAGGATGCATCCCAGTAAGAGAGCTCTTCCACACCACTGCAGGCTCAACCTCTAACACATAAGTAACATTAGGTACCTTGTAATATGCACCTCTGGTATTCCTCCAAGGGTTAAGAGTTAGAACCGTCACTGCTGACAAAAGCCTATCACCTTCCTCTGCTTCAGAGAAAAAGAGTAAAATGAAAAAAGTTCCTCCTCTTTTGGGCTGGAAACCAAAACTAAAGTTACAGGGATTGTAGGGCACTGAGTAAAGAGTAAGGAAAATATGTACTTTGGCTTGACAGTGACCTGATGTGTATCGCAGACGAGCTATTCAACTATGCAGAATGTAAGATTTTTATTTTTGAAAGATATTCTGCTTTGGGTTGGGGTAACAACAGCAAAGGAGGAGGAAAACAATAAGTGAGAAGACAGAGGGTAATGCCAGCTGATTTTTTTTTTCCAGTTTTAAGACAGTATTGGAAAAAATGATCTCTGCACAATGCCACGTTTCATTATGATGCATTCAAATACAGCCTCCAAAATGCTGGTCTTCTTCAATCTTCTACTAATGAGAGACTAAAGCATCAGGGAGGCCATCTTGGCCCCAGATAGAAAAATAAAATCATTAAGCATTGTAGCACGCTCAGCCCTGCTACCGAACTTCCTCTGACTCGTGAGGCTCAATACTATACATGCTCATGACTGACAAGCTGATGTTCTACTGAAAGCTGTTAATTAAAGATTGTAGAGATGGTGTCAGCATACTTTGTATCTCTACATGCAACTGATGCATGCATATCTTTCGCAGGTCAGAGTGCTTAGCTGGAATGACAACCTCAATTCCACACAAGCTCAAGAAAGTACAATCTACTTGGCATGTCCACCTTATTTGGAAATTGAAGGCCAAAGTCAGATTAAAGCTCTACATGCAGGTAATTTGCTAGATCAGTGTTTCTCATTTTGTCATCTGTGGACTGGTAAACCATGAGACAAGTGTGTAATTCTTTTTACCTCTCAGCACATTACAAACAAGATCCTTGTTGTAGAGACAGACAGACACTAACTTACGACTTCCCCGATGGTAACTACAGAACAGAGACTGACAAACAAGGTAAAGACAGACACTACTGTTCATTTTCAGAGAGCTGACTCAGTTGAACGACAGACCTGCAAACATGAGTAGTTCTCAATTCTCAAGATCACCAACATTCTCCAGTCACATGTCTAGCCACTACTACTGACCTGATGACACCTGAGTGTTCTTTTTTCTTCACTGTTCTTTAGCCCTAAAACATTACAAAGCAGGAAAAAAAACCCCAAAACTTCTCCAGGTCTGCCTAAGACAGGTGACAGGGGAAGCAATACCTTGGGCAATTTATCTCTGTAAAGAAATACATATACACAGGGGGATGTATTTTTCTCCCTCCAAGAGCCAGCATGCGCTATGGAACAGGCTATGTTAAAAATTCTGAAAGAAAAACCAGCCACCACCTACAGGCTGCAGGACTTGCTGTAGTATAGTGGGAAAGACCATAACCTTGGACAGGGAACTATAGGATCTTACCTGAATAATCGCAGAAGTCCTCTACTTCCCAGGAAATCACCTAAAGAAAAACCTAGTCTATATTCTATAGGAATACACACAAGTTAATTAGGCTAAGGAGCAATGATGATATAAGTGGTAATTTTTATGCAAATTCCATCTAGATCTATTGATATCTCACTACCAGTGCATGCTACTTGCCCTAGGTTGTTCCTAAACCAAACCACTTATACCTGGAACAAAGCTCTTAAAAGTGAAAAGAACTCCAGCACCAAAAACCAAAGCTTAAATGGGTAGGGGAAGAAACAGTCTTTTCCACCATGAAACAAAAGCTGAAATGGGTGTAGTATGGGGTGCTAGGAAATAAATCTAGAACTACTCGGTTTGACTAGTTTTTCAGCTATTCTAAACTCAAGTTCTTTTTTTCTTAGCTCAATACAGGGAAGAAGGGGGTGCTGAGGAAGATGACAATAATGCGAGAAGGATGGAGAGCATAAGGAACAGCAAAAAAAGAAAGAGGGAGGAGGAAATAAATCATCAAAACTATATAACCATAGACTGCCTAACGGGGAAGCAGAAGAAAAAAATTAGACCATTTGTCTTCAGCATGTTTGCTTATTATCTCTTGGGAGAGCTTAGGATGTAATAGTTGACACCATTATACATATGTGCAATTAACCTCAACATATGCCATTTCTATGTACCTCTGCAGTCTTATACATGCACACAAGTATCTTGTACTGATAAACCATGTCCAGTTTCTCTTAGCTCTACAGACAGAATAATTCTTATATAAAATGAGCACAACTCTTTGCCCCAAAATACACTTTGATACTGACATTGGAAAATAGCTCTGTATAGTTTCAATGACTACACACGTCCACTGTATCCCCTACCAACAAGTGTACTTCCTAACACACTTGAGAAAGTAATTCAATAGCTGGACAACTACAACTACACTTTCGGGTCTATTTAAAACTGCAAAAACAATGTGTCCTTTCTCCTGGGAGAGCTATGCTACCATTTGGTCAGACAGCAACACATTTTGGACGCGCTTCTAAAGTAGTTGCATGCATTGTGAAGATTTATGGCTGGACGGGGATCGAGACAGGCGTGCAACTCCCTGGAAAACACTGAAATCCATCCAGAGATGAACCATCATGGACCAAGTCACACACATGCAGTTTCCTGACCAGCTATGCTGTGGAAGGAAATGGAAAAATTCGATCAACTAGTAAAATTTTTTTTCTTAAAATGAATCTCCATGTCATAAATGAACATGTAGCTCTGCTGCAATATGTAATACTCTGTTTACCTCTGCTTCTCCACCAGCATGTGTGACAGTCATTCCAGACATTCCTTCTGCAGCTTTTTGTTTATTTTGGAGAACATTTAGAACGCTTTTGTGTTAGTTGAAAAAAAAAATTTAAAAGAAAATTCTATTTTTAAAAAAGCCCACAAAACTCTGCAAGAAATCATCTATACAAGAGCTTTTAAAAGAATAAACACAGCTGCTTACCAAAGAGTAAGAAGTTACAGGAAAAAACACTAGTAGGTGCCAGTTTGATTTTTTAATAAATCTTAAGGCTGAGGCTGTCCTTTGATTCTTGTGACTTTTATTATTTTATCTCAAATGTATAGTTATTTCTTTTTTGTCCTAAAAAAAGTTATTTTAGGTAATGATGAAAAACCAACTTTCCACTTGTAACTATTTGAGTAATAAACATATAAACTACTAATATTAATAAAAGCTGACTTATTAAAAGCATACTTCAGAAAAGAAGCATTAGTTACACTTCAAGCTCTCAAACAGAATTGAGAGATTGAAGACAATTTAAAAAGAAAAGCATATAGGTCAATTTATCCTCAGCAATGAATATTCATTTATTTCTGGTCACTGCGTAAATCTGCCTTTCTACTTTCTTTATTTAACTATCAGAGGTTATAAAGATATAAACCTGAGATCATCTTATTATTAGGTGCACAGTTAAAATATAAAATAAAAGCAACAGGGATACAACTAGTTTAAGAACATATGTGCTCTATGTTTATTTCTCTCTGGTAAAACAACAGTGTCAACTGGAATTTGAAATGTATTCTTTATTTAGATCTTGTAGGCTTAACAATAAGCCCTGACAGCTCCGTCTCAGCCCTCTCAAGGTCTGTACCAAATGAAGCCTAAACTCACCATTCAGCAACTGCACCGGCTATGGGATGTCTGGAATTTGTTGTGTGCACTCATCCTTAAAATGGAACAGCTGCTATGAAAGGCTGTTACAAGACACCCAAAGGGGGCAAAAGGTTCCAGTGACACCCTTATCTACAACCTGATATGAACAGCTTTTGCTGCTACCCTGCTCCCATCTCTAGGTGTAAAGTTACACGATATAAGGGTCCAAAACACTCCACTCAGTAAAACACAAAACTGTATGGCTTCTGTTCCTTTTCATGCCATTAGTTGTGCAGACGATTAGATCACCTATAAAGCGTATTTATTTAGTGTAACGCATCTCTATGCCCATTTTAAAAACATGCATTTTAGAAAACTACGTTTCTACACCGCCACCATCCTCCGGTCACATTTTAGTAAAAGCAGTAAGACAGTCCTTGGGCCGTGTCGTGCTTCTCTTGCTCTCTGATTGACTACAGAGCCTATAAGCCCATAGACTAGTTGCATGAGGGGCTCAACCAGGATTCGGCTGTTAAGGATCAGAAAGCAATAGCAATATAGCAAAAATAGCTCTCAGGGGAAATATATTTTTTACTGCCAGAAAGAATATTTTTGTAAGAGAAGCATTTCTGTAATTCTTATTAGTTAAATAAAAGAGTGGAAATAACTAGAAGCATGAGGACCTGAGGGCCTGAGCTCCCATCAGAGTCAATGGCAGATTTCCCACTGAATTCACTGGATACACAATCAAGACCAAATGTGGGATACAAAAAGGAAATGATCAGAGGAAGGACTCCTATTCACAAAGGCATTCTGCATCTGCAAAGTTTGTACCTGTGACTGAATGAAGTTCATAAATAAGACCAGTGTCCACACAAGATACAACTGTGACGAGTTTTAGTTCCATTGGGAAAGTCCTAAGAACTACTTCTATTTTAAAAAAAGAGAAAAGACAGATAATTTTTACAGACACACACCACTGGGCAAAGCCTACTGTCTTTAGAAGGTCTGCTTTTCCGCATACTTCCCCCCACCCGCCATCCCCACAGCCTCTGATTTCTCTGGTGCTTGCTCAGGTAACCCAGAGACTTGACATGGTCTGCAACCAACCTCTCCTCCTTACACCAAAAGCAGGTACTATTTCTTTCTAACGTTCCTCTGATACATCACATCCTCTTTCTAAACTTTATATTGAAGAGATGAAATGTCTGTAATGAGACGGGAAACACTCGCCTCTAAACACTTTCATGCCTACATAAGCATTGCTATAATTGCAACAGATCATCAGCCCCACTTCACCCAAAGATCAATACCAGCTTGTAGATTCATCTTTTAACCAAATCACAATTTGTTATTGGCTGTGTGAATAAAATCCTATTCCCTACCTCTTCACACCTACCTTTGGGATTTTGGTTGGCCAAATTTCCTTCCATGGTTCTTCATAAGAGCTATGAGTCTCAACATAATACAACCCTACCCTCCACCAATGTTCTGATTTGTATCCTGAGGTTTATATACTATATATGCTCCCGAGTGGGACAAGATCATGAAAAACCTGCTCTTTCAGGTAGAGTCAGAAATTAGAATCCCAGAACAATAATATCCCCAAGAATATCTCAGGAAGTGAGAAAGAAAGAAGAATCAGGGAAAGATGAGACTAATGGACTAACACGGAGTAAAACACAGTCAGGCAGACATAACAGTAGTATTTTCTGCAACACGGATGAGGTTAAAGTGAACCTGATTTGCATCCATCAAGACAGTGAAAGACACAGACAATACTGAGTTCTGCTCTAGAGCCTGTCTTTACTCTCCACCTCAAGATTACTTACCTGAACGAAAAGAGACAATTCCAATACAAAAATCCCTCTCCCTTTTTGAGAGTCCTCTCAGGAACCACTACATTTGCCATGGTTCTGAGGCAGGTAGGTCATCTCAGAGCAAAGAGAGAATGAATCAACCCCCCTTTTTCATCAGCTGCTACAGTACATATTGGACATCCACCATCCAAACAGAAGCTGTCTGCTTTGGCCACATCTGGAAGCATGGCTCTATTTCTAGCATGGCTAAGGCAACTTTGTCTTTCTTCCCTGTCACGGACCACTAAAGTAATACATTAAATACTTATTCAGTATTAATAAACACATTTTAGATGCCCAAAAAGGAGACTTCCATCTTAGGTTTGCCATATTAAAATTATCTTGGACTAGGCACATTCTCACAGATTTGTCCAGTTCCGTATTTGCTTCACGCTTTTAGCTCTTTTTCCTTGATGCTCGTGATGCCATCTGAACTTGAATTCTTTTAAAGTGCTGTAGTTGGAAATCATGCTAAAAGTGGTAGCAGCTTTTTGCATCTTCCTGTTAGACCCACAGCACACTTGAGAGTAAACCAACTCTTTTAGTTCCTACTGTTGGGCTTTGATTGCCTTAGGTATTTCTACCACTTCTATTGCTGTTCTAAGTATTCCTCTAGATTCAGGTTACTTTATCATTGTGAAGAAATACCCATTAGTACCCAGACACTTCAGCCTCTCCTTTTCAGATGTCTCTTGATGTTATTTTCATGGTTCAGAATTACTAAGTCAAAGGTTCAAAACATGAGGAAAAACATCCACTAAAATAAAACCCAAACCCACCTGCCTAGAGCTCAACTCTCTTGTTAAAAAAAAAAAAAAAAAGGATGACTTGGCCTCCAGTTGTTCTTTCAGCCCTACCACAATGAAATCCCTACTGAAACAAAGCCCTTGAGAAAAATCCTGTGAGCTCACTACTGGAGGTTTTTTAGTGTCATGTGCATCCTCTGACTGAAATATGCCTTTTTTGTGATCCAGTGACACACTGTACAATTGGATTTGTACTGCATTTTCCTCTTTCTCTCTCACTCCTAGTATTAATCCCCCCCTCTTACTTTCTCCTGCACAGCTATACCAGGCTTGTATTTCCAGCTAAACAGATGTAAGGTAAACCTTAATTTCATGTCTGGTCAGCGAACTTCATGACTGTTCTGTTTAATATATACTCTGTTTTTTGTGGCTGCCACTAGACTTCTTGTTTTACATCTGCTTGCATTAAAGCATGCTTTTCACTGAATGACTCAGACACTTAAAACATCCCAAATCCCTCTCAATAGGGTTACATAAATTCTGAAGTGTTTGCTATTCCCTTCCTCTAATTTCAGTATCATCAGTTAATGTATATTATGATCTTAGATCTGATATTCTCATTCAAATTATTTATATAAGTATTATTAAAAAGATCAGTCCCCTGGAGTATACCCCTAGTAACCTATTTTCAGCTAGCAAAATTATCATTTGCAGACACTGTATGTAACCTGCTTTGAGATACTTTTAAAGCCAACAGGCTATTTTTGCACCACAGATCATGACTCTGTGGTTTAACCAGTAAGCTCCTTCACGAAACCTTATAATTTGTTAAAGTGTCATTAATTCACATGGTTTCAATTTTTCACAGTGTTTTTTTCCTCATAACATGAAAAAACCCAGAACGGTATCAAGATGAATTTGGAAAGCCAGACTTGAATGTGTGCTTATTTCTCAAGATTCCCAATTTTCTATGTATAACATTCTTATTCTGACAACAATAACAAAAATACAAATAAGCTATTCAAGGGAATTTCAAGCACATGAACATCACAGTGTTAAACCTCGTTCTCCAGTCCTTTTTGCTCCATTCGTCCTGATTTAGTGTCTTATTCACTTTTCCTTTAAAATCATCAACATTTCTCTATCTGACAGTTGGCAAGTAGGAAGGGAAACTGTTTTAAAGATCAAATTAAGCAAATCTGATTGAATAATTCAGATTCGCCATGGGACCCAATTATTTCTATTAGAAATCCTTATTTTTAAAAGGAAAAAAGTTATTTTCTTTGGCATCCAAATAATTATTTCTTTTACTTCTGGAAACATTGAAGTAGTTGTTTCCTGAGGTTTTACATGTTAACTCTTGCATATTTTTCCTGAGGTTTTACCTGTTAACTCTAGCCCGAAATAGGACCAGACGCTCCAAAGACAAGCATTAAATAGGTAAGAGATATTTTCCTCTTTGCTATGAAAAGCATGATATAAAATAGATTGGCAAACTAGACATGCAATTAGAGAAGACACCAATTAAAGGGCCTCGAGAATAACTGAAGGCTTGTTACAAATCACGATCAACACTACAAAACGTGCCAACTATCTGGAAAAGCATTTCCTGTATCAAAGTTCACTATAAACCAACTGTATTAGACTTGATAGTTCACTTCTCAGGAAAAGAAAACCCAACACCAAAAAACCCAAGCCAAACCGAACCCTCCACATTCCACCAAGTTTTATTTAAAGTCAGTCCTGAGGGCAGAAACTGTCTGTGCAGAAGCCTGCTTGCGACTGCAGAGACACATGGCTATTGTCTGCTGTCCTCGCCCCATCTCTGATCTTCTAGTCCACCTTTCTGCCAGGGCAAGATGTCAGCTAGATGACATGGAATCTCTAGGAAGTTACCTAAAGCATAGAGTACATAGATGAAAGGGTAACCAACTTTGCACTCAATAGGTCTGTGTCCTTTCACAATAAGCCAGTTAAATCCTTTCATTCTCAATTCTTTGCATTTATACGGAGCATTTTTTTTTAAGCAAGAATCTTCAGATGACTTTAATTAGGTTGTGCTTGCAGAAGCATAAGGCAGAAAAAAGGCCCTGAAAGTTTAAATTTTTGGAGCAGAAACGCAATTTTTAAAGTATATTTGAAAGTATTCCCAGGTTTTACAAAGAAAGGTAAAACTAAGCATAAGATGTTTTTCCCCATTCAAATTTAGCATAGATTATCTTGTAGTTAAATACAGCTCAAAAAGGACAGCTGCAGCTAGAGCGAAGCCTCTGGAAGAAACAGTGCCATTAAAGCACTACATCTAACAATTATCAGTGAAAATCTCACATGGAAAATCAAACATTTGGGACATATGAACAATGCTTGACAATGTTCTCAGGCACATGGTGTGACTCTTGGGGTTGTCCTGTGCATGGCCAGGAGCTGAACTTCAATAATCCTTATGGGTCCCTTCCAACTCAGGATATTATGCAACTCCATGAAATAGCAAGATAGGATTCAAAACTAAAAGTAATTAACAAAAAGACATACTGCTTTATATGAAGTGGTGTAGTACGCATATTCCTCAAGCAAACTGATCCTGTTGCTACAGGAGTAAGCTCCTACTTGTGATTTTAGAAGTACTCCAGAGACCTTGTTCCAAGAAAAACATGCTCCTCTTTGTACTGTACTGCTGTTACAACTATTGTGAAAGAAGTGCTTCCCCAGTTTGGGGCACCATTAGCAGATTCAGTAACTATTCTGCTATACCACTCTTACTCTGCAATACAGAACAGTGAACACCTCCACTTGAAAAGCACCTGAACCAAGTGAAACATATGGAAGGGAATAGGTAGAATTACTCTGTCAAACCATGAAAAAACAGTGTAACTCTTAAAAGACACCCTGTGACCTTCAAGGGAATCTCCTATTTAGAGGTAATGGCCATGTCTAAGCTGTACAGAAAGAACAGGCTCAGCAATTTGTCTAGGTTTGTAAAATTTGATGACCTGCTTGTTTTCCTTCTGCACCACAGGCTACTGACTTGTCTTTAAGCTTCTCCTCTTAATCATGCTGGAATTCACAGATTTCATGCACCTTCCAGGAGTCTTGGCTGTAATACACTCAGCCGCATCCAGAGTCCATGCAATAGCATCAACTCATGCTCAGACAGCAACTATCCCTCTTCAGAGGGCTATTAGCTCGGCCCAATTTCTCACCAACATATTTATCTGTGAACAATATGAAGACTGACAGGAGGGCCAGGACATGAGAGGCCAAGAACCCCTCAAGACAACGTGCACTCAATGCAATTGTGCTTCTGAACCCATCAAAAGTAAAATGATCTGGGATGTGTAAAAGCCAGGTATTTATCTCTGTTTCAAACCCTGGTCTAAAAAGATGATGAAAACAGTAACAAGGCATGCTGAGGTCAGCAGCATGCCCTAGCAGGAGATGAAAGATGATTCATTTTCAGGGATGCAGTACTGTTCTTCTGGCAGACTCCTCACCATTCATCATATTGTCTTGATACAACACAGTGACTTTTAAACTACTCTATCATGACAGCTTCAAATTGTATCAGCAGAATTTAGTGCTAAACAAGTAACAGGGATATCTTTTAAGCCTCTGTGTTAGGAGTAAGAATTAGGTTATTATGCCTTGTTCTGTCTGACTCTCCTTAAACTTTGGAATATACTGGCTGAACTCAAAGAAGTTTGGCAGAAGATCCCCATCTCGGCAGTAGATTCAGTTCAGTCAAATTTCACTGAACTAGGAAGCGTATAGAGATGTTCTAAGTGCCCTTCAAGTGCTCTAGGAAGGAAAAAGCTGCAGGGTAGATTCATCTGTTGGACAAATAACCAACGCGAGAGCGACTCAGGTTCAAAGCAGGTGTCTGACCACAGTGAAAATCATATTCCATAAGCAAATTTGCTTCAGGATATGAAATTCAAAGAAGGTGTACCCTCCCTGATAAACAACACTGGTAACAATGCATGAGGAGAAGGCTGAGGTACTCAACTTTTCTGTCTCTGTCTTCAATGGCAACCTCTCTTCCCACACCTCTTGAGTGGAGGGACAGCAGAACAGGGACTGGGGGAGCAAAGTCCCTCCCACTGTAAGTAAAGATCAGCTTCATGACTACCTGTGGAACCTGAATGTACATAAGTCTATGGAACCCAATGAGGTGCATCCCAAAGCCCTGAAGGAATTGGCTGATGCATTTGCCAAGCCACTCTTCATGATATTCCGAAAGATATGGCAGTCAGATTAAATCTCAGGTGACTGGAAAAAGGGAAACATCTTTAAAAAGGGTAGAAACAAGGACCCTGGGATCTACCAATCTGTCAGCCTCACCGCTGTGCCTGAGAAGATCATGAAACAGATCCTCCTGAAAGAGGATCCTATATGTTAAGGCATACAGAGAACATGGAGGTGATTTGAGACAGCTAGCACAGCTTCACCAATGGCAAGTCCTGCCTGACCAACCTAGTGGCCTCCTATGATGGAGTGACTCCATCAGTGAACATAGGAAGGGCCAGTTCTGAGCCAGAGGGAGCAGTGGGAGTAGCATGGCAGAGGGAGCAGTTGGGTATTGTCTACTGTTGAGGGTTTCCACAGTGAGCAATGATGCTTCTTTTCTTGTAGCCTCTGTCATTATTGTTGCTGTACCACTAGTTTTCTTATCTCATTGCTGTTTCCAGTAAATTGGTCTTATCTCAAGCCATGATCTTTACCTTTTGTGCCTCCGATCCTCCTCTCCATCCCACTGCATGTGTGGGGGGGGGAGGGAAGGGGGAGAGCAAGTAAGCGGTCTGTGGCTTGGAACGGTTTCAGTGGGAAGATTAAACTGAAGAATACTACTCCTAAACCACGACAAGATGTCATTTATCTGGACTTCTGTAAAGCCTTTGACATGGTCCCACACAACATTCTTCTCTCTAAATTGGAGAGAGATGGATTTTACAAATGGACTATTAGATGGATAAGAAAGTGGTTGGACAGTCTCATCCAGAGAATAGTGGTCAACACCTTTGAGTCCCAATGGACATCAGTGACAAGTGGTGTCCCTCATGGGTCTGTACTGGGACCAGTGTTATTAAACATTTTGATTAATGAAATAGACAAAGGGGTTGAGCGCACCAAGCTGAGTGGTTCAGTTGACAGACCTGAAGGACAGGATGCCATCCAGAGGGATCTGGACAAGCTTGCGAAGTGGGTCCATGGGAATCTCATGAGGTTTAACGTGGCCAAGTACAAGGTGCTGCACCCATATGGGGCAAGCCCTGGTATCAATACAGGCTGCGGGATGAACAGATTGAGAGCAGCCCTGTCGAGAAGGACTTGGTGGTGCTGGTGGACGAGAGACTCAGCAAGCCAATTGTATCCTTGGCTGCATCAAAAGAAGTCTGCATCCAGCTCTGGGGTCCCCAGCACAGGAAGGACACTGACCTGGTGGAGTGAGTCCAGAGGAGATCACCCAGATTATCAGAGGAATGGAACACCTCTCCCATGAGGAAAGGCTGAGAGAATTGGGATTGTTCAGACTGGAGAAGAGAAGGCTTCAGGGTGACTTAATTGCAGCCTTCCAGTACATGACTTACACTACTGACATTGCAACACACTTCGGGAGTAAAAACAAAAGTAGAAATCTACATTCATGGCTTTATTTTATTAAAATGTGTTTCAATTGGAAGTTGGCAAGCTTCAGAGTGATATTAAAGAAAGAAATCAGTAGTGTAGACATCTTTGGACTATTCACAAAGGCTCAGGAATGGAGCATCAGAAGTCTGCCTTGATGTTTTCCTTTCAAAAAAAAATTCAGTTCACCATTTGGCAAGGTTTCATAGAACCACACAGGATGTCATCTTGCATAGATGGGCACGCTCAACCACCATAATTTCTGCTGCCAGGCAGGGGCCACCAAATGTTCAACTGTTTATTACAACCATCTTGAAAAAGGAGTGGTAAATTCTGTCTGTGATATATGTTCCACAAAACATATTCTTTTCTGTCTTATAAAAATTATTCTTAATACAAAACTAAGCCCCAGAAAGGTTAGGGAGGACCAGGATGGACAGATCATTCTAGCTTCACAAGCTATAAAACTCAGTGGAACATACTTACGACCTTGGTGGTAAGTTGCAAGAAATAAAAAGGTAGCCAATACTGAAAGATCAGTTAAAAACCATCAGTCAGTTCAAGGCAAATAAAATTTAAGTAGTCTCTGTTCTCATTTCAGACTCTCCCCTGGAGACACCCATACAACAGTGACAAAATTTATCACATACAGCAACATGCTGTGCCCTGTTGCAGAATTGCTTAGGAGAAGACCTAACGAAAGTCAGAACTTGACAATGCCAGAAGGTTAACACCAAACATCCTATGCTTTGGAGAACTATCAGCCTTTTGTAACATAAAAGAGAGCATAGAAAAAAGAAACTGGAAACCTAACACACTGATAGGCCTGCAACAGAAGGTGGAAGCAGATGGCAAAGTTTCACCTATATTGCTAAATCAATAAGCCACTAAGTTTCATCCTCCAGCGTTTCAGTTGCTTGATCTTGTATCTCAGGTATACGGCAACGATTAACTCTGGGTGTGCTAGCAGAGTATTTTGTACTAACATGACCAGGGAGAAAAACAAAACACAACAGCATTTGATGTGATATACTAGAGAGGCCAAAGTGGGCTTCTATACTAGTACAGAGACATTAGCACTAACCTCAAGCCATCTTAGGTGTAAGTGGATGCAAAGCACTATGACACCAGTGTGGCATAATTAAACCTACAGCATATACTGCTTTTTAGGCAGTATGGCAAAGAACAACATATTTTCTCTATATTTATACAAAAAGGTTTTATTCTTAGAATGGCTTGATACCACCCTTAAAAGCTTAATTGTCTTATGTGTTAAATGGGTCATCTGTCCAAAGTAATACCAAATAACAGAAAAGGTTGAGAGGTACATATATTCAATGACTATCACTAACAACTGTGAAGATATGGGATCCTTGTCTGATGAACAGAGCAATTTCCTTCATGCTAGAGTACATCAGATAGAGATTTACTCAACTTCCAAAGCCTATGAAAGCAGAACGGGTATACTGCAGATTTTCTCCTACAGCCTCCTGAGCAAAGGTCAGGCTCCAGTGCCTTGTAACAAACTGGCAAGAATTGCCAACACTAGAAACAGTGCATGAGGAGCTTGAGGAGGATTTGAAATGATGCAGGGTGTGGTTAATGGGCTGAAAGGAGAATTTTTTATGTTGAAGACTGGAAAGATTGCAAGTATGATTTGGGAATTAGGGATATCAAAACAGTGGAGTTCGGAGTAATCAAGGAAGGAGAGAATTAACATAGAAAGAGCACAGCTTTGAGCAGTAGACACAAGGGCATATAAAAATGCATTTTAATTCCAAGATGCATTTGCAAATCCGAGTGAAAACCCTATTTTACCTCAGGGAATAATGGTCTGAATCCTCTTCTTAAATTAATCCCTTCCATTCTACTATTTTTAAAAGAATAGGTGCGTAAAGTTATTTACAGTGGACAAGGGCAGTTGGGTGCTAGACAACATCCTTGCCCTTGACTGATTGTGAGTTGTAATGAGAGAAATTTTGGCACACAGGATGGTGGTAGAATTCAGTCTCCAGTCAGACCAGCAAGTTGCTTTTGTACCTGTACTGGAAAGGAAAGGGCATTCTTTGTCATGACAAAAAACATTTTGGAAAGACAGTTTTACAGGAGAGGAAGATGGCCTGAGCACCAGAACTTCTTTTACAGCTCTGCAGAAGGCCCCTCAACTTGCTAGCAGTTCCTGATGTAGATCCTTAGTGCCACACTCAAATTAAAGGACTCAGCATTAAGAAAATAACATGTTATTGATTCTTCTCAGAAAAGTCATATTGATCTAGTCAGTGTAACAGTCTGATCTAGAATATACACCAGGGCAGTTTCAGTAAAACCATCAGGACACGCATAAAAGTTCTCAAACTCTTTACTCCAGACTAGTGCTTCCCACATTACACTCTGCTGCACTAAAATCCCCATTGTAGCTGAAGCAGGGCATGCAAGTTTGAGTAATGGGCTGGCCTCTGCCTTATACTTCTTAGACCAGCTACTGTAATTCAAGTGTGATGGGAAATGACAACCTGTTTCCTGATCTCTTCTGAGCAAAGGAATGCAGGCACTAAAAGATGCAGACAGTCAATGGGATGGACAGAGGAAAGGTGAGCAATAGAAAAGGGAAAAGTCAAGTGGCAGGGAAATTATTTTCAAAAAGAAAGTCTAAGCCCTTCAGGTGTTCATACTCCCTTCCTTGTACCTATATCTCTCAGCTTACCCTAGTGTACCTGTTAGAAGACCAACAACTGTATGAACATCATCATCTGCATCTACTGCTACTGGGCTGAGTTTGCATGCTGTCTGCTAAGAGGCCTAAGTCCAGATGTCTGCTTGGTACAAGCCATGTAAAGGGAGATCCAGTGACACAGTATTAAAGAGATTAGCTTCCAAAAAAAGAAAAAGCTAAGTGCTTAGTCAGAGCAGAAGTCTCTCCTCTGAAGTTATTTACTATCTTCTAGACTGGAAGCTTATTCATTTTAAAATCCAGTGTTCCCCTAGATCCTCCATACTTTCTTTCCTCTTGTTCATCCTGTGGTTTGTAACAGTTTGGAAAACATAAGGGGCATTCCTAAGTGGTTACAGATGTGTAAAGGATGCACATTACAGGCCACTTCATCATGAGGATGACATAACTCTGCATGCCAGCTTCGAAAGTAGCTCATTTAATACTGAACCCAGAGACACAATTGTCCCAGACTAGCTGTGTGCCTGTTGAGAGTGATGGGATTATAACAGCAGCTGGCAGTGCTCTGTTCCAAGAAAGCTCACAGCGTTATTCAGTCTTGAGCTCTCTCTTCCTCTGTGGAGCCATTTGATCCTTAATCTCTTTTATGGATTCTTAACCCTTTTGATGTACTTCTCTGCTCGACAAAGTTTGACACACACGTCTTTATGACAAAATATGGGTGAAGACTATTAGTAAGATGTCACAGCTGCACACCTATTTTGAACACTACAACAAGTGTTGACCATGCATTTGAATGAACTGTGTTGACCATGCATTTGAATGAACTGTCTAGCATGTAATTTATGAAATTAAGTACAGAGAAATAATATTTTAAAATCCACTGCACTGCTTTTCCTGAATCAAACTGTGTAACTGGAAAACATTAGCATGATGTTGCACAGCACCTGTGACCCTGGACTACTATGACAGCTAGTACCCTCTACTGCAGTAGTATCTGCCATATGCTTCCCATACAGAACAAAACACCACCACTGCTTAAAAAGACTCAAAGTCAATAGTTGTTAGGAAACTTCTGCTCTGCCCATTACTCTGTCACTATTCTGCTAGGACACTCTCATCAAGACCTACTTCACTTTCTCCCAGCAGTGTCAAGTATAATTAAAAGATAACTACAACTTGCTGTTTATGATCAGATTGCTTTCCCACACTAACTAAGGTGGCAAGACTCCAACATGATAGCTTGAGATGAGCGGTGACTTCCACAAAGAAGATAATATCAGAATTATCAAAAAAAGGAGACAAATAAAAGCCAGTGGCTTGAGAATTAGTCAAGAAGGTACCAGTCTGTGATAAGTAGATAACAGAAATGGACTCAAGACATTCTGGTTGAAGAGAAGGCGAAGTTGCACAAAGGGTCACCAACATTACAGTGAATAAAGACACAACAGGTAAAAAAGGACAAAAGGAAGTATTGTGTGAGACAGGTAGAAAAAACAGTGTGGTTTGATACATGTCAGCTGAAAACAGTAATACTGAATAAAAGAAAGTCAAAGGCTGTAAAAGAACTTGGGACACAGCAAGTGTTTAGGGCAGAACTGCTGGAGAAAGCAAAAGAGAACAATGCTGCTGATAGCAGAAAAGAAGACAGAGCAGCTATATCAGATCTTGATTTCTCTTTCCCTTAAAGATCTTGAATATGGTGGAAGGGAATACATAGAAATCAACACTGTCAAATAGGTAGACAACAGATGGATGGGAAAATAATAAAGTGAAGCAGTAGTTCAAGGCTGGGAAATGGCATAGCAAAGGGAAAAAAAAAAAGACCTTGAACTAGCACTAGTGAAGTTCCTCTACAAGAAGAGTATTGTACAGCTGAAGTACAGTATTTCAATACTGTCATTAAAATGTTCCATATATATTACTTACATAGAAATGTTATTCATTACAAGGGTTTCTTTTTCACCACCTGATCATTGGTAATTCCACCCCTCCCCCCATCCCGTTCTTGTCTATTTACTCAGTTCGTACTATCAAAAAATCCAATAAATCTTTATTCATTTAGACTTATATATGAACATATCTCCTCTCCAAGGAACACATTTAAATAATTTAGATGGTGGCTCTGTACTGCATCATTTTTTTGACTTCAGGGGATGATGCAGTGGGCTAGAAAGCTAATTTAGACAAGCTTAAAAATTACCACATTTCCACGATTATCCTATATTCTAGTATTCAGTTTGGCATATTTCGTGTGTATGAATGGTTACTGTATTCCACACTCTTACACCCCCTCCCTACAAGATTTCAAGGAATATATCATCTTGCACACAGCACAGTAAGTACTGCTATCGAACATGATACATGCAACCAAGTAATGAAAAAAATTACACAGCACTGCAAGCTATTGTTTGAAGGCAAATATGCCATTATAGTAGCAGTCATATTGTTAATCACACATTGATGGTGGAATTAAAGTCACATTAAAATCCACCCAAGCCTTACAGGGACATTGGTCAAGCCCACAACAAGACTGATTCTATGGGGAAGCTGACAACTACTTGGGATTTTTTCACCATAAGAATTCAACAATAGGAAATTTCGATTACCACAGAGGGGGAAATCCCCAGCTTTCCAGTGAGAGGCAGAGAAAGGTCACAACCTACTAGTCTATAAAATCACAGCGATAATTACTTTAACATACTAACATTCCCATCCTCTCAGCCGTGGAGCCTTGGGCTCCAACAACAAAAGCTGCTTCCCCTAGAAGATATGAAAACTATTCTTAATGAAATTATTTTGATTAAATACATCCCTACCAAGTGTTTTAAACGGCATGACAACACTATGTGGTCACTATGTGGTAGAAAGCATATACTGGCCCGTGCGCAAGATAAGACATTGGTGAATCTTTTCCTTTTTCACTGCTATCCAATTCAGCTTCTTGCTTTATGACCTTAAGACAGATTTCAAACCCATCACTGGCTCAAGGTTAAAAAACCCACTTCATTTGAGATGCTGGCCAGTATAGGTTAAAAGGAGGAAGTTCCACATTTGAAAAAAATGCACAGAGAAAACCTCTTAGGATGTCTGATCTAGTAAATAAAAATCCCCAAAACAGGCAGATCATGGAGGCAGAACAGGAGGCTCACTGGGCTTTGGAATGCTAAATCCTAACTGCAGAGTGCAGCTGTGGCAAAGAAGGGCTCTGCATGTCGCTGTGATGACTGAAGCATAGCAATGCAGCCACATTTGAGACTATCAAATTGATTTTTCAGCTTAAGACAGCAGTAGCTGTGTTTTACGCTTCATAGTTGAGTTCTGGTACAAAGTTTAAAACTTTCCAAACTGTTTAACAGATTACACAAATGGCCAGCAGTAGCTAAACACAAAGAGTTCTAACTCAGTAATGTATTCTACTGTGATAAATTCTGTTCCAATCAGGCTGTGATTCCTGTCCTACTTAAGTCCCACAGGAAGAAAAAGGAAGGAATCAAATAGAAAGCAAAGAACTCGCTGAAATGACTCTTCAGGGCCTTCCCTGCAGTGTTAGCACTCAAAGCTGTACCTAGGCTCCTGTATGTCTTTAGCCACAGCAACGCTAATTAATTAAGGGCACTTTGGAAAATGCCCTTCAATCCCAGGCTGTGACTGCTGGACGGCTCACAGAAGTTCTCCCTCATGTCCTTTCTGCTCTTTAGAAGCCCTGCTGGAATACGCACTGCACAGTCTGGGGCAAAGGAGCAGCTTTCTCTGGATGGGACGTTCCTTGAGGTGGTTAACTGAACAGGTGCAAGGGGCCCAGGGAGTGAGCAGGAAGCAGGACTGTGGCTGCCAGCCCTGCACAGCTCAGGGGTCCTGCAAGGAGCCAGTCAAGGAGGAGTCAAACTTGACACTGCAAAAGCTGCTCCTCATATGTCTCTGAGCAGCTAGCGAGAGAAGAGTTTTAGTCTAGGACGTAAGAGAAACAAAGAGAAAATCTTGCCTACAAAGCGATGCAGGTACATTAGTAGAAGTTAAGTTCTGAAGCACTGTATGCATCCAAACATACACAAAAAACATGTGGTGTGGGCAACAACTACTGTGAACTCAAATGACTGTGGCTGCACCCAGGAATACCTAAGTGGGGATATACACCAGGGTGCTGGGCAGCAATGGGTAGAGAAGCAGGAAGAAAGCAACCATGCCAGAGAGGCTGTGCTGTGTGCAGATTTTAAACACTGGATGCTTTTCTGTATATCAACAGGGAAGCGTACAAGAGGCAGAATACAAATCACAACTGATTTTATTCCAGCCAAAACTAGCAGCAAGTAGAGACTTCCAGGGGACTTGCACATGTGTGTTCAGACTCACTGTACTGAGACTGATGAAAGAGTGTTCCTTATGCTGCTCTTGACAGGAGCAAATGATTAAAATTCAAGTTTCTCAAGAACGGCAAAGCCAGCCAGAGGCTACTGACCCAGAGGCAGCTATTGAAAGACAGCAGGTGTGAACAGATCTTGCTGCTCTTCTATTGCTAAATCACACATTAGATGATGTTTGAAGCTAGCAGTGTCAAGGGTGAGCTGGGCTGAGAGGGACAATAACAGTGGATGTAAACAATAGTTTAAAAAAGAGAGGAGCATAAAATAATGTACCCAATGACTTCAGCAGTTTGCCCTGAGTTTTGACCACCACTTCTCAGACAGATACTTTCCACAGTAAACGGAACAGATAAATGACAAGTTTATAATTCAACTGCCTGAAAGACCAGTAAACTTCTGTATGCTGTTGTTTTTATGCCACTTTCAACAAAAATAATGCTAGTATTAGGTGTGACCGGATCTATCCCTGCTTGACTGTTGGGCTGCCTTTTCCCAGTTCCCTGTTCTTATGACCTGTATTTCCAAACGTCCATCACTGCTCCAAATTAAAGGCACAAAATCTTCAGTCTGTTCATGGATTCTCTCAAAGAGCTGTAAGAAAAACTTACAACGTGTTAGCCAGTGTATTTAATGTAGCTCTGCTTCAGCTACAGAGATACAGCTATTTAACAAAATAGTTGCCAGTTCAGAATCCAAACACTTAATCTGCTTGTTTGTGAAACTCCCTGGATGCTTCCTGCTTTATCGTTTGCTATACATAGGTGCCTGCACTACAGAAAAGAACAGTGGTAAAATCAGAGTATATATATATTCCAAAGTGCTATTTAGGAAATTTAATTTGAAATTTGAAAGTGTTATTGACAAACTTTGTTACATGAAAAAAAATACAATTAAATACATCAGCACATTTGTTTGCACTAATTTATCTAATGTGCAAAGAAATATTCCAAAACCCAATGAACATTCGGGTACTAAGTAGCATTATTATTGCTAAGGTCAAGTTCTTCCAATTGCAGCTTTTGCTTTATAATTCTGACCTTACTAGACCTCGCTTTCACACAGATTCCCTTACCAGCCCACTTCTAACAAATTTCTGGATATGCAAATATTTGAAGACAATGGAACCAAGATATAAATGAGACCTACGCTGAAGTTGGTTTTCATTTGAAGAAAAAGTCTTGCTTTTTCATAGAGCAGTAAAGTAACTACCACACTTTGAGCATTTGGTAAAATATAATCAATTAATAGTTACCTCTAACACTGTTATTAAAACATTCATCTGGGTGCCTTTAAATTCAAACTGCTTTAGTTTTAGGTGGCATTATTATTTAAAATTCTAGATTAAAGCCAGCAAAACCAAGCATTCTCCTTTGGTCAGGGACTCTTCACATTGTTTGGGGTTTTGTGTTTGGGGTTTTTTAAATTTTTTAAATGTAACATTGACATATCAAGCTCATATTCAAATCAGTTTCAGACAAGTAGCAACTGCTACTATTTAAAAAAATACAGCTGAAAAATCCACTGGTCTGAGAATCCATCATTGCTTGTTAAAGGTTGCAGAACTGTCCCTCTCTCATCCTTGGCTCTGCAGGACCCATTGAGATATCTGTCCTCTGAATATTTTAGTGGGGGTATACATTATGGGACCATGTGAAGTGATGGGAATGCTCTTACAGGCACTTGTGGGGATCCAGCATCAGGAAGAGGACCAAAGACTAAACTCCTTGGGACATAAGCCAGTTTACTTAATGTGGTCAGTATATCTGACTTTTAGGACATAGCACAAACACCTACACTACCTACAAACAATTGCTTTTGAAAACCCAGACTCAGGTTACTCTGAAGACACTGAATGGTACAGCTACAGTTCTCATGCTCCATATTTTAAGGTTGGATATTTGGAACATGAATAATGCCATTAACCCAGGAGAATTAGGTAAGCCCCATGGTTTTCCAATGACTTAGTTTTTGTCTGCACTAATTTTACCTCCAAATCTGCATGTCTGAAACTCCACACTCTTCAAGTCTGCTTAAAGTGATTACGTCTTCTCAGTAAATCTTAGATTGTTCTTTCTCCTGGCTGCTGAGCTGTCTGCCTGCAATTTCTCAAAAGAGAGCCAGGATTTCATATCCATTGGCCTCTGCATTCCTGCCAAAGCCCTGCAGAAATGAGAGCTGCTGCAGCTGCCAGGGTTTATTTACACACATTCCTGCCTCAAATTGAATTAATGAGCACAATATAACTCAGGCAATGTCCTCCACAGCTCTTGTTTCTCTTTGCCCCTCTTGACATTTCTTTCTCACACACAACCCCTCTTGTAGTCTGTCTTAGAGCAGTATCTGAAGTGATTTTTACTGGTGTAAAAAACTGCAGACACATTCAAGTTGATAGACTTGTACATGCCTGCTTACAGAGTACTACTTTATGGAAAGCCCAGGATCCCCTTGATGAGTATCCAGAAGGTTAAATTGAACTTATTTGCTTTGTGCAATCCAAGTTGTCAGTTTAGCAATAAACTTCGACATTTAATCACTCCTGAAGACCCAGCCTTGGGAAGAGCTCTGATGCAACAGATGAGAGCAGCTGATGTTACAATGTATTTACAGTCATTAATGTTCACACACTATATTTAGTAAGTCATTTCTACAGGTGTCTCCAGCCCATTTCTGCCCTCAGAAATCTGAAATTTTGCACTCATAGCATAAGGGCTCCCACCATAAACAAGCCCTATAAGCACTGTATGGACACATCACACACGGGAAACTTCTGTTACGCTGCTAATGCAGACCAATGCAGTGCTTCCAACGTGTTATGGCAGAAACAGAGCAGAAAAAATTTGTCCAAATATTCACATCCATGTGACTAACAAAGTCCATTCTCCCCTCTATTATCACCCTGTACAGTGTGTATCTCTCACATACTGTGTATATTACACAAGGTGTGAAAGGCTTAGAACAAAAGGCATATACTTCTAGTGGAAGAGTGTTAGAGAAAAGGAATAAAACCTTTAATGATATATACATTTGCTAGATTAGCACTTCACCAGCAACATGTAAGAACATAGTTGGCAACAGACAGGCTCCAACTGCCTCACAGAGGGAAAAGGATCTTTGCACAAGTAGCAGATCTCACTGAAAGAACTGTAAACTAGATTTGAAGGGGGAAAGGGATAAAACCAGTCTCGCTAAATATAAGTCTGGGGGTGGCACGCCAATGTTTCAGTTAGGTTCTTTGGTTTGACATCTCAGTGGAGGTAAGGGATAGAGACCCATGAAGTAGCAAAAATGCAAGGGTTATTGATGTGCTAGAAACCATAGAAGCTTCTGAGAATGGTCACACAGGAAATAGTGCTTCTCCCCCCAAAAAGCTGGTAGGCTCATTAGCCCAATGGAAGTACATTTACACCAATACCTACAGCATGGTATATATATACACCATGTTATATACCTATAACAAAGAGGACAAGCTGGAAAACATCGCATAGCAGGAAAACTGGAAACATGATGGAATGACTCAACTGGAGTGCTGCAATAGATCACTATAAGCTCTTCAGGTGAGATGGACAAGGAAAGAGAGGAGGTGGGGTAGCCTTATATGTTAGGGAGCATTATGAATGTCTAGATCTTGATGATGATGATAACGGGGTTGAGGGTTTATCAGTAAGAATCAGGAGAAAGGTCAACAAGGAAAATATCCTGGTGGGAGTCTGCTATGGAGCACCCAAACGCGATAAAGAGGCAGACAAAATATTTCATAAGTAACTGGGAGAAGTCTCATGATCGTCAGCCCTTGTTCTTGTGGGAGATTTCAACCTATCAGATGTCTTCTGGAAATATAACACAGACGAGAGGAAACAGTCTAGGTGACCTGTTTAGTAGACAAAGGAAAGGCTGTGGATCTTGTCTGCCAGGACTTCAGTAAAGCCTTTGATACCATTTCCCACAGAATTCTCCTGGAGAAACTGTCTGCGTGTGGCTTAGATGGGTACACTGTTCCCTGGGTAAAAAACTGACTTGATGGTTGGGCCCAGAGAGTGGTGGTGAATGGAGTTAAATCCAGGTGGTAGATGGTCACCAGTGATGTTCCCCAGTGCTCAGTACTGGGGTTAGCCCTGTTTAATCTCTCTATCAATGATCTGGATGAGGGGATTGAGTGCATCCTCAGCCAGGTTGCAGATGACACCAAGTTTAGTAGGAGTGTTGATCGGCTGGAAGGTGGGAAGACTCTACAGAAGGATCTGGACAGCCTGGATTGATAGGCCAAGGCCAACTGTATGAAGCTCAACAAGGCCAAGTGCTGGGTCCCACACTTGGGTCACAACAACCCATGTAGTGCTACAGGCTGGGGAAGAGCGGCTGGAAAGCTGCCCAGTGGAAAAGGACCTGGCAGTGCTTGTTGACAGCTGAACATGAACCAGCAGAGTGTACAGGTAGCCAAGAAGGCCAATGGCATCCTGGCCTGTATCAGCAACAATGTGGCCAGCAGGACCAGGGCAGTGATTTTCCCACTCCACTTAGCGCTGATGAGGCCACATCTGAAATACTGTGTTCAGTTTTGGGCCTCCACACTACAGGAAAGACATTGAGGTGCTGGAACGAGTCCAGAGAAGGGCAACAGAGATGGCAAAGGGTCTGGAGCATGAGTCTTATGAATAGTGACTGAGGGAGCTGGGGTTGTTTAGTCTGAAGAAAAGAAGGTTCAGCGGAGACCTTATGATTCTCTACAGCTGCCTGAAAGGAGGCTGTAGTGAGGTGGGGGTCGGTCTCTTGCCTCAGGTAACAAGCAATAAGGACAAGAGGAAATGGCATCAAGTTGTGCCAGGTGAAGTTTAGATTGGATATTTGGACAAATTTTTTCACTATTAGGGTGGTCAGGCATTGGAACAGGCTGTCCAGGGAAGTGGTAGAGTCACCATCCCTGTAAGTACTTAAAAGACATACAGACGTGGCACTTGGGGACATAGTTTAGTGGTGGACTTGGCAGTGCTGGGCTAATAGGTGGACTCTATCATCTTTTTCCCAACCTTAATGGTTTTATGACTCTATGACTTTATTAAAGCTTCAAGGCAGTAAAGAACTGGGGGAGGGCGTGTGTGCATCTTTCAACACTCAAACTGAAATTTTGAACAACCAAGCAGAAACCTGCTCTAGCTGCAGCTGGCACAGGCTGGTTGTAAATTGGTAACATTTGGAATAAACAGAAGTGGCATGTCCTGAATCCTCTAACTAGAAGAGAGATATGAGATGCTACTCCGAATTACAAGGCTGATCATGTTCTGTGCTACTGCATATAGACTTTTTATATGAGGAAAACCAGGTATTTTGAGTTCCATGCCACAAAGAAAGGTCCATGAAAAAGAAGTGACTGTCTTAAGAAAAAAATGAAGGAGAATGTCTGGAAAGAATATGAAGATGCTGGCTGCAGGAAAGATCCTGGAAGTGGCAGAAGATCTCAGAGAACAGGAACATGCATAAATATGAATGCTGAGGTACGGCCAGGGACCTTCACCAGCAACACTTGCAGTGGCACAGCAGGAACCAACCCAACTCTCTGCCCAGCTTTTCAGGTCAGCAACGACCTCCCTGCAGGGATGACAAGTCAAGACCTAGGAAACGTAACAGTGTACGAGGAGGATGCGAATGAGAATAATTTAACAGGGTAGGAGTACTAATCTCTCTGGTCTTGAAATAAACCACAGTATTCAGATCCACTAGAGGCTGTCATTTACTTTGCCTTGCCCATGACAGCCAGCACTTGGCTAAATTTGAGTAATTGCAGGCCACTTTCACTAGAAGCTGATGCAGAATATATATGGCTTTAACAATTCTGCTTGCTTGCACAGAAAAAGCATGATAAACACTTAAACATGATAAACTTCTGACTTCTAACAGACCACACCTACTCTTCACAGTTCTAACCCTAAATTCAGTCAGTAATTTTACTTAGAAGTTCCCTCTCAGTCCCTTCTCTGGCTATTTCCAACTTTTTGATATAATTCCACACTCCTCAGTAATATTTTCTCCCTTACACATAGCTGATATCAAATAAATTTGTTACTAAATGTTAATTGAGTCCTTAGAAAACATTTCAGATTTTGTGGCTTCCTTTCATACACCTTTTGGTCTGTGTGAGGATGCCAGTGATTCAAGGGTTCAACTGTTCTTCACATACATTCTGAATGAACATTAAGGCTGAGATGAGACCCATCAACTCAATGAGATTTTCCCTAAACCCCAAATGACAACAGCACTTTTTATAGGCACCTAGGAAAAACTGATTGACAGAATGTTTTTTCTAGGTGTTCTGCTCCCCACCAGATAACCATCTTGTTACTCCATATACTCACTTCTCCCTGCTCCATTTTTTAAAAATTGTTTTATATTGGTATCCAGTTTTATAAAAGCACAATGAAAGCCAACTGTGTAGCACTATCAAAGAAATTCCTTCTGTTTCAGAGCGGGGAAATGTCACTTGAATTTGGAAAGGCTTTCCCTGAATGCAGCTTCTGTTGAAGCGAAGCTTGAACTGGGTACTCTTTTTACTTCTCTGAAATAGAAACGGCCTAAAAACATTCCTTTTGGTACATCTTTATTAGAAATTCTCTCAGAACCCCATAACAAGCATATTTATTCCACACATGAAAATGAAATGCCTAACACTGGCAGTTCTACTGAATGTATACACACTGCTGGATAGCATAGTGCAAGTAACGGCTTACATGGACAGATACAGGAACCAGAGGACTAATAAATACCAAAAGAAAACCCTTCAGATGTTTACCTAGATGCCTACTCCAAAACACTGCACAAAAAAAGTCCTTGCAAAGGTGACAGCCATTTTTTGTAACATCTCAAATGACACTCTGCTAACCATATTATCTTGTCTTAGAGTCAGTCACTCACATGTTGCACACCCATGTAATGGCAAGCAATGAACTGAGTACGGTGTGGAAACTTTCAAAACCAGTTTCTTCATTCTACCTTTTCTATTCCTTGCTCTCTTTCCAACTAAGAATCCCACTCCCTCAGCATCTCCTTTGCTCAGTATTGGTGCAGCTCACAGACTATTACAGGTGGAACTGATGTCTGGTAGGCATTCATTCTCTCCCTTCCCAGAAACCTTCTGAAAATGAGAAATTGAAAATGTTTCAATCTAAACAAGTCCATCACTTGAGAGAATGAGATGAAGAAAACAAATACTGCATAAAATATTGTTCTGGCTCATTTCTTTGGAAGGAACGGGCACCTCCCAGATACTGACCAGGGTAAGAAGTAGTAAGTAGTACACTTAGAGAAACAAAAAATGCTGTTCGACACCATGAATTTGGAATATTTTATTCAAAACAAAAACTGACCCATTTTGGGTCAATTCTAACTATTATTCTAAATGTTCAGCCTCTGTACCGAATCCTTCCTTCTCCTCCCCAGTATTCTCCATAAAGCACTCCCACACTACAGAAAAAGGATGTTTATACTTGCTTGTCTTTTGTGACAACACTACTGTCCAAGCTTTCTCTGCACTGGCTTGCTGACTTACAGTAAGCATGAAATTGCCTTCAGTCATATACTGGAAAAGGGAGATGTGCCCAGAGCTGCAAGATGGAGCTCTGCAAGATGCTTAGCAAGAGGCTGCAGCTCTTAGTTGAGGAAGAAACCTGCTTAACAACATCAAGCTATTGAGAAGTGCTGTTGTTGGGTTTTATGCTACAGAGACCAATGGGGGCACATCTAATCATGAATGGCCCTTCCACACTTCAGGCATTATGTTAAGGACAACATGTGTATTATTCTGTTCTTTACTCCTATCAATCCTACTGAAACGTACTAATCTAAAGAAAGTGCAGCTCCCTGGAAAGGTGTGTACATGCCACTTTTATAACACTGTGACTCTTCCACAGTCTCTTTCCTACACCTTCCAACAAGGTTACTGGTATAGATACACCACCTCAAGTGCTACAAATACCCAAATGAGAAACTACACTCTACAAGCCAAAGAGGTGCAGTTTGACTTCCTTCACAGACTCAAAAGCCCAAAGGCACTCTCAGAAGTCACTGCATTCAGTTTAGAGTTGCTTTTTGCCTACCACATCTGCCAGTAGAGAGGCAACACAAGATACCATCACTGCTGTCAACTCTCGAGTTAACAGGAAAGCTGTAGGGGACAGATTGTACTGGCTGACACAGCAGTGGGCAGGGTATTTGGAAGGGCTGTAGTCCTCCCAGCCTCACTACTCCTGAAGCCTGTGTACCAACGTTAGAACAACATAAGAGAGATCATTTCCACTCCTCAGGGCTTTTTGAATCAAATTTTGACATAATACAATTGGGGGAAAAAATGATCTCATGAAATGTATACTGTAGGGAGGAAAGGGAATAAAGGTATGTTTCAAATTGATCTGGAAATATTTTCCCATGTGAAATAGTTATGTTTGTCTCACAAAAATGCAGTGCAGGAAAGAAACAGTGGCATGGAGCACAAATTCAGCAAAACAAACAAAAAATCTTCCACAAAAAATATCCCCTTTATAACATGTAAATTCAAAGGAAAACATAACATGACCCTTCTGTCCCCAAGGAATGAAGGTAAAAACAACGACCCCAACCAACCCCCAAATATCTGCTATCTGGGCTTCCCTGCATCCATCAGAAAACAAAGTGACTTAAGTGTGACCAAAGAAAGCCATAAAACCACTAATTCCAACTCACAGACAGTCACCTCCTGCCCTCTGAAATAGATCCCATCTGCCACTCCTCTTATTTTCGAAAGGAGCAACCACTTCATTGCTATGAGTTTAAATACTCTTTTAAAAACCAACTTACATACACAATTACCATCTTCCTCTCTCTCTGTCCTACAGGTTATAGGAATAGCAGCATATTGATCTACTTTTAAGTCCTCTCTCTCCTGCCTCTCCTCATCATCTCAGACAATTTAGGCAGTAACCTCCGCATAGGAAGAGGATATTGCTTGATTCCTTCACGCCGCCTGGAAATGCGGCCGATTCCCACACATGACAAGCTCACACAGCAGTGCTCCATAGTGAATGCATGCAGAGGCAGATCCAAATCTCCTGGCTACGAAGCCTCTTGCACTGCCCTCCAGCCCACCCTACCCACCCCACCATGTAGCACACTGCTAGCCTACAAAGCTCATCTGCAAAAGATCCCACAGAGGCTGAGTGCTTCAAAAAAGACATAAAAACGGTTTGGCTACTGTTCAGTTATGCTATCCAACAGGAAAAAAAAAGTTTTTTCTTACTAAGATGCACACAAACCCTTGTCATACATGACAAACCCACACTGCACAGCTGTTTGGTTTTTATCCTTAAGTTTCTAATGCAGAACACAGCCTACATTGGGAATGCTCTGATCCAGTACGGCAAGTCATACATTGTTAGTTTGTTCTTGCTTGTCAATGGGGCTCAAAACACAGAATTTTTTTGTAGACGAGTATTAGTACACACTGCCTCTCGTACAATACAGTAGTTGCTCTTCTCTATTTAAAAGCCAGCTGTTTCTAATTAAGAAAATACGGAATAGGATATCTTCCAAACATCTTTCCACAAGCTTGCAACAAGGCTTTGCTACTTTTTAACATATGAAAAAAGCAATTTGGGGAAATTTTGAAGGACGTGAGGCAACACTGGACTCCAAATTGAAAAAAGATGCAACTTTTGAAGCACAGTCCATTACCATAGAATGACAATTTTATCCTGAGTGAAGGAGCTTGTTCCTGGACACCGCTACACCCCAGTCCAAAGCCAGTAAATCTGGATAATCAGCCAATTACACAGAAGTGTAAATGTTCTGTATTTCTATTTAAGCTACTGAGCAGCATTTAAACTTGTTAAGGCTACCTGATCTCCAAACAGACATTGGCCAGACAGTGTGGCTGGCATCCAGATTATACTGCTACACTGAAGGAAAAACAGCTGACCTCTTATGCACCATCTGTGCAACCCCGGGGTAACCACTCATAACCACTCCCTTTCCTATTGCTCCCCCATCTAACACACTCACCTGCCAGCCGCAGCTCTTCTGCAGGGCAGGAATCAAAATGGAAGTCTTGAAGACTTCAGAGAAACATGAAGACTTCAGAGAAGTCTAAAGGCCAGCTGACCGCCTTGCTCTGCACTGCCAATACCCAAACCAGAATGAGTTTTTACCATCATGGCTTAATCCTATTTTCACATGGCTCTAGATAGGAAATGCCAGCACAGTGCTGGACTCAGCTACCTATACAGTCCTGCTTTAAAGTCTTCATAAAATATTTTCTAAGGAGAAATTAAGTCTGGGACATCTTTTAGAAATATTTAGGACGGGTTTGCTGCAGAGCTGCCAAATAGGTAAAGGGGATGTTTTGGGGGATTTGTCTCCAGAAAATAAGCATGCTTAATCTATTAGTTTCACATTCAGGGTTTATTAAAACATTCATTTATCTCAATTTTTTCATCTTTGCACTGTATGACATAGTAGAAGACCATGCCAGAGATCTAGAAGTGAGAGATTAATTTCTGAAAGCCATGTGTGGCTCACAAAAACAACAAACCCACTCCCTCAACAGATGCTTAAAAATATATGCATGCTTCGTTAGTCTAATTTGCCTGCTCAGAGCCTAGTCCAAAAGAGCAGAAAAAGTTCCAAAACCACATCAAGTGCCATGGAGACCTCTGTGCATAATAATAAAAACAAACACGATCAGCAGGCATTAAGGACCTCAGTCTGCAGGCCAAGTCTGATTTGCGCATAACAGCTGGATGAAGCATTTTCACCAACCAAAACATTGACACCACAATGTAATGTGCAACCAATTGCAGACAAACAAACCACAATCAGAACAGCCAATTTTCTAACTAGCACCAAACTGCAGAAATATGAGAAGCCAGAAAGAACAACAACTGAGACCTCTGGAAAAAAGATTCAAATGTACAGAGAAAGACAAAAATGTTCTGGAAAACACGAAAATGTACATTAAGCTGTCAGTTTTGCAGTGTGGATTTGAAAGAGTAGTAATGTGAAACCTGTTTATTACACTGCAATAATGATTATCTCGCCTTCAGGATTTTTTGGGTTTGCTTTGTGTTATTTCCAAGTCTAGTAACCCATGAAGTTTTCACACGCTTTAGTAAGAACTCAACCAGAAAGATTTTTGAGAGTTTCAGACTCAAGGCCAACTACAAAACCGACTGTGCAACCAGAGTCCATCCCATCATCTACATCACCTCCATCCCTCAAAAGCCAACAACAGTGCACCACTCAAGGCAAACCTGTCTTGCTAATGCCATACACAGAGGAATGGGAAGCTTTGCTAAAG
This sequence comes from Manacus candei, assembly GCF_025592945.1. Taxonomy (NCBI): domain Eukaryota; kingdom Metazoa; phylum Chordata; class Aves; order Passeriformes; family Pipridae; genus Manacus; species Manacus candei. Next base: position 34,815,847 of record NW_026138062.1, on the reverse strand, counting down.
GAGGGATAAACGTTTTCTTAACAAACCATTAATACAAGCAAATCCTGCTACTGTCACATTACATGGGATCTCCATTACTGGGACCTTTTAAAAATCACCTTTAATCCAGGTAAAGCTCGTGCACAGCTTCTTTAAAGTCTTTATAAGCAGACAAATAACCTAGCAAGAATTTGACAGTTCAGCTGGAAAAATCAAGAAATATCTTCTGTCTAGGATGTGAAGAGCACTAGCAAATAAAAGCACACCTGTCATTACAGTTATGAAAGTGGCTCTTACACAGAGTTGTTTCCACTATGCTGGTGGTACAATTGTTTGGACTGTGATTTGATGAGTTTTCTCTCAACTACAGGTGTATAAAAGTAACTGGGAAGTGCAGCAGCTCCAACTTCAAAACCTCCAGCCATGAGGTTTTGATAAGATGGGCTTCCTGACGTCCTGAGATCAAGATAACGGGTTTCAAACACAAAAAGATTCTTAAACCCCAGTTCTGATATGACCACACACAGCTTAAAGCAAATGTCAAAAAAAATTAGGAACATTAACCTGTACTGTAGAATAACCACAATAACGACCCTTTCAAAATCAGATTAAAACTCCCCCTCTTCTACCCCCTTTCCTCTAGGCAGAGGGGGAATGAGACTGATACTCATCTTCCTAAAGAAATTTCCTTAATGGTAACAACAACTAATGAGGCAGACACAAAACACAACACTTATATTAAGGTAAATAAACTGTAAAAAAAAAAAATCACATCTAAGAAGCAGTCTTTTCATCATCAACAACAGCAGATGCTTCAGAGGGGTGATGGCAACATCCCTTCCCTGCCAACCCCACTCTCCCTTAAAACACTAAAAATTTCAGCTCAAGGCAGGGAATGATGAAATCTGTTTTTCTTATCTCAAATAACATCTAAATCAAGACTCAAAGCATGATCACTGTCATAACATCCTCCTTCCTGTACACACTTTCAGGTACAGGTATTTAGGTATGTGTGTGGGTGGCAATACCTACAGAGAGACTTTGATCCTAAACAGTGCAATATTATTCCCATAAACCTAAAGTATGCTTCAATTCCTATGAAGAAATCCACACAACAGAATACGAGCAGAATATCTCACACACCATGTATATGATATATGCAAGAAATAAGCACAATTGTTAGCGCTCACTGTTCCCTTCAGGACACCAAATCCCCATCCCTAGGCAAACAAACACAATACCCAAGATTGCAAGAGGGCAGAACTATGGCTAATGTGCTGGTCAACAAAATATCACTGGGTTATGAGCTAAATGCCCCAAAAGTTCATGAAAACGATCATTAAAAAGGCAGCCACATCCTCAGAGCAGTACATTTCTGTACTGCCTCTTATAATTAATGAGTATCAAAGTAGGTAGCTTTTTAAAAACACAGACATCTACCTGTTTTCAACAATCTGTGGTGGTAAGTCATAACTACAGAAAGGTGGGAAAGGATTCATATATTGTACAAAATATTGTCATCTGGAAGTGCCCATTCAAACACAGTAAGTTCCATCAAAGTATCTTAGCTCCAAAGGCAAGACAATAAAAAAAGGCATCAACTTTTTTCAGTGTCACTGTTCTCCGCAATTATAAAAAGAACTTCACTTGAAAAAGTGCAAATATTCAGGAAGGCCAAGAGAGCTACCAGAAGGCTTCCTTGCTCTTCTATTATTATTCCTTATACTACTAAAGAAAAATTGCATTCTGAAAAGGTTCCCCCAAAAGAGCCAGAGAGTTTACTTCCAAAGTACCAGATGTCATACTATTGGAAAACCTCTATCAAGGACTATTGAGATTTTAATCAGGGTTTTGTCTTATTATGTCACATGTATTCCATTATGAATATTGTAGGGGAAACAGAAGAAATATGTTGACTCTTTGACGACAGAGAATAAGTAAGTTGCTTCCCTTTGCCCTCAAGGAGGGAAAATGGTATTATCTTCCCTGTGAGAATGCTCAAGATGCTATGGGCAAGATAAAGAAATACTTAGTGCAAACTTAGTTTAGTAAACCCCAGCAGAAAAAAAGCGTCTTTTAACATACTTAAAAGTCTGCTTAGGCTCCCCTCTGACATTTCGTGAATGGACAGAACAAAATGTTTTGCACCTCCTATGCCTCCTACTGACAGCACAGACTCCTGGCTGGCCCAAATGCTAGATGAGTATTACAGTTAAAATCAGCTCCCTTTGAGTGCTATTGGATTTGCATACTATGAGGGTCTAAAATATCCTGGAGTTCATTTTAGTTGAAGATAAACATACTGGCAAGATTTAAAACAAAATCAAAGCTTTTAAGATACCTTGTTTACTTATAAATGAAGAAGACAGCAAGGGTAAAGGAATTGCTTAAGTCTGGGAAGCAGCAACATAACTCATTTTACAGGCTAGAGCCTAGCACAATCCCAGCTCATTTCACCACGAGCTAGTTTCATGACAGCAACTGATTACTCAAGAGACTTTGTGGGAGTTAATTCAAGTGGTAAACAAGCTCCCTTTACCTTGGGACCTTCCTCTGATTTTACAAAAAGATAAAAGAAACAAAAACCCAACATTCTTCCACTGCTGCTCCTGCTCTCAAAAATACAAGAAAGCTGGTATAGATACAAGAAAACTGATACTGATCCCCCCAGCACACACTGAAAGCCATACAACAGCTTATTTCTGACTGCTTGAATTCAAAAAGCATCTTCATAGAATGATGACCTATTCTTAACATTTTTGATTGATAATTACTGACCCAGGGGCACAACTCCACAAGTACTGGAGCAGACACTTTATCAGTCAAAGTAAATGTGTTCTTCATTTAAAAAAAGTACATTACATTATTTTCATCTTGGCAAGATATTAGCATCACTTCTCAAGTCACAGTGTCAGAAAACCAGACCATGAAACCAAAGGTTAAATAGAAACACTTTCTAAAAACATTCAAGCAAAACCAAAGCCTTATTAACATGAAGCTTTTGTTCTGAGACCTGTGGTTTTATATGTTGGAGCAAATGTTGATGACCAACACAACATGAATTCTGTTTAAGTTGCAATAACAAAAAAGAGAGTTATTTTGGGGGGAAAAAAAGAAGAAACACCAAGCTAAAGCCAATAGCCTGACCCTTCTTGTATAAAGCAACAGCTCACCGTATTGTTTGAATTTTAGAAGGCTGACATGATAGTGGAAGCACTAGAAGTCTCCTGTGGAAGACAAGTCATTCATGGTTCTGCATGATACCGACATCAAATTTCTGCCCAATATATGAAAATGTGAATTAGAGCTACCAATGCTGTATCTGCTGTGAAACACATAAAGATCACCATGAAATACTGTCAGAGGACTGAGGTTTTGTCTGTCAGGCTTTGCTGATCCCAGCCTGTCAGCTGTCTGTCTCTGTTGTGAAAAGCTGTTGAAAATCTACAATAGCCTCCATTACCCTCAGTGTTTTGGCACATGATAATAAAATATGTATTAAGCTAGAACCAGCAAAAAAATCATGTCTGACTACTCTTGTTGAATACCAACTCACAGGAGTAACCTCAAAAATCTTTAAGTGACTTGCCATCACTTGACTTTTGTATCATTATTTTGTAGTACAAGGGTGGCAATCTAAGCATATTTAGCTAATTTGTTAAAATTATTAGTTTGCTTTTCTTCTTTCTGTATCATAAACAGCATCTCTCCATCAAAGAAAAGTCTAAACTTACTACAAAATACATTTTGCTGGTAATTTTGAAAGCAGTTCCACTTCTACAGAGTAACATACTATCCTACATTTATTACGCCCTTAATTGTTCATGGTAGCCCCCTATTTTAAACATGCACAAGGCTCCTGAATGACTTTGACAGGCTTGCAACTTGATTTTCTCACCACGAGTTGAAATAATAACACTGACGGAAAAATTTCACCACGTGGAACTCAGCTGATGTGGAAGGAACAAATCCAGAATTCCTCTAGTAATATAAAAGGATCAGTAACATAGCAGCTCCCCTTCTGCTTCTGACCACCTCATCCGATTTTCAAGAAAATTCAATTTATTTTAAATTAATGAAGGAAAAACAGAACACTATGAAAGCAAAATATTTGGAAAAGAAGGAATCCATGATTAAAAAAACCCACAAAACAACAAATAAATATGATATTTAGTCAAACACACAAAATCTTACCAGGAAGGCACTAATGAAAGAGTCAGTCTCACTGCTATCGACATGAACTGAGAATTGTCATATAGTATCCCCAGTGCACATAATCATGTATGATGTCACTTCTGGGGAGAAAGAGAGCTCTTCTAATGAGGAGATTAAGCTAAATGAATGCAGGGATTAAGAAAAGGTTAAAAAGAAGAACAAGCACTCTCATTAGAGCACAATTCCTTTCCAAGCATTGTGTGAGTGTTCAGGGAGCTGTGCTGGGCAGCTCCCCACCCAGCCAAATGTTCGTACTGACCTGCCCCAGCATGTCTGGTGCGATGGGAAACGTGGGCCAGATGGCTGAGTAGACACCGAAGAACACGAGCCAGAGCAGCATGCTTCCCCAGACGGCCAGGTGACTGAACTGTCAAGCAACAGGGAAAGGAGAGTCAACACAGGTCACCTCCTCCATTCACCCAACCTACAAGTGTTTCCCTGTTCAGGTCTCTGTCGGTCTCACTCAGGCCTGTCTACTGCTCTTGGTTTCAGGCCAGTGGCACAGGTTGTTCAAACATCATAAAGCAGCTCTCTTTAATCTCTGCCTCGCGACAGGGCAGACAGATAGTCTTCTCAGCCAATCTATTTTATTTGGAGTTCCAAAAAAACCACCAGATTTTCCTTGCAACTCTGATTTCTCTCATCTAGTTCCTGCGTGCCAGATTCACATAAATCAAGGTGGAAATTTTCAAATGCTTAGGTCAAAATTCACATGGACAAATCCCTTATGGCAGTGTACACATGCAAACTGTACGCATCACTCACCTTTCACAGAGGAAGATGCAGTGCTATGTAATACACTACCACAATTAACATCTACTGATCCACTTTGCTTTTTTTGTTTTAAAGGTGTTCTAAGTGATTTACAGATATGCAACACAGTTTACATCTTTACTGGTTCTTTAGCCTGTAGACTCACTAAGAGAAAATAAAAGTAGTTCTGAAGTGACCAAGAATATGTCCAGCACAGATTTCATCTCAGTTGCACTAAAGAAAGTAATTTTTTCTACACGCCCAAACTGTTTTTCTGTTCAGGATGATTTAAGTTGTTTTACTTTTACACTGCAGTGGATGGTATCAGTAATTTCAGTTGTAACAAGCAACTGAGCTCATTATTTGCTCCAGCTTTTTTGGGTGCCAACAACTTCTGCGGCTGATGACTTTGGCTGCAATTCAGAGAAATACCTGCATAAATCTTAATTACTAATTACATATGAGTTTAGGAACATGGGAATGAATTCACATACTGGTTGCTGTGGTGGACACAGTATGCTTGTTCAGTTCTCAGCTTTATACTTTCTATTTGATGACTGTGTCTGTTGACTTTTTGAACAGTATGTCTGAGAACCAAAGAAGTGTCTGAGGAGTACTGTGTTCTGCCTGCTGTGAGACAGATACAAACTTCTGGAAGAAGGAGAAGATTTGTCCTACTCTAGAACCACTTAACATCCTTGGAAAGGACAGCTTTCTCCAGCAGAGGCAGTGAAAACAAACAAGCAAGGAGTCTGCAGCACCACTACAGACTGGCAGATAGTTGAGACCAACTAGAGGCCACCTTACACTAGAAGCATTCATACAGCAAAATGTCAGGGGCAGTGGAAAGAACACTCTTCTAGGCACTCCCAGAAACGTGGAATTTTGTTCAACCCTAAAAGTTGCTGGGCTAATGAGCAGGACATGGGATAGGCCCCTTCCTGGAGACACACAGTGGGCAGGAAGATTTGTTTTCAAATTTTGCTATTTATTCTGTTTCACCCAGGAGATCAGACCAGCAACTACTTCATTACAAACAAGCCTGCAATAAACAAAACAATCAACCAAAAAAACCCCAACCCAACCAATAAAACAAACAAAAACCCTCTCATGCCTGATTCAGTTTTAATATGAAGAAAACAAAGAGACTGAAGTATTTTTGGTTCTATTTTTTTTAAAACACTTGGAGGAGAAGAGGGATTTTATCCTTTCAGTTTACTTGCTGTTATGAAAACTACGGTCAATTCACATCAAGATTCTGACTAAAAGCCCTGCCCCAGTGAACAACTGTAGTCCTCAGTTTCCCAAAGCTGAAGTACTGCAAGGCTTCTGCAAGAACTCAACTTTAAGAAAAGTCAGTCCCATGTAATGGTAGCACTGCTTTCCAAAAAAGGACATGATACACCCTCAAGCCACAGCCTTCCTCTCAAACAAGTGGACAGAAGGCTCAGGATAGCTTGGACCGATGCTTCCAAGCTGTAGATTCCTAGACTTTATGATTAAAAACAGTAAAAATAAAATCAAGCAGAGAAACCAACCTAAGACAGAGCCTTATTTTGTAGGAGGTCTATTTATGCTAATGAAATGCCATAATTATTTTGTCTCACTCAGGTTTTTCTTTGCAATCTGCTGGCAGGACAGTTTTTGAGTTTAGCAGCTCTTCACCTCACCCTTTCCAGCTGAGCAGACTTAGCTCATTTTATGTTGTCTTTACCTTCTTCTCATGGTTGTCCCAATCATCTCCTTAGCTCATGCTTATATCTACCCAAATTGCTTCTCTACCTTTAAAAGCGCTTCTGCATTCATGAAGAGCCCTCCTTGCCCTGCTTGAAGATGTTCCTTATACACTCACCCCACCAACCTTTTCACTGTTGATTCTCCACTGATCTCTGCCATTTAACCCTGGAGAATTCATGTGCAAATCAGAAGCAAGTCCATCAGATGAGTTAAATGAATGACAGTCAGAAAAAAAGAAATTAAGGTTCTCACATAAAACCCAGACATAGTATATGGCTCTGCCATGTGTCCTATTTATCTGAAACAGTTCATGTAGTGTGATAAAGCAGTGAAGAAAGCTGTAAGGGTTTGGAAAAAAGCCTACTGCAGTATTCCAGATAGGTAACATGTAACATGAAACTGCTCCACGTAACTTTAATGTGCAGATTTTGTTATGCATCATGTTACCATTTTTCCAAAACCTTTCCTTTCACACTACCTACTGGATATACCATGCTCTCAACCACTTTGACTCTGTATTATTTATTTAAAGCTTTCCACTGAACCCATCGTGTTCTCCCAAGTGGCAGTGTCCCTGTAACTCTCAAGAACAAACTGCCTGTAAACAATCCACTTGATGATGGAGAAGAGGCTTAACTCTGGGTTGTACATTTAATACTCTTAAAGTAACCTAAAGATTCTCTGTGTGTTGATTCACTCAGCTGAAACAATAACTATAACCAACATAAGATTCCAAGAGGATAAGTTGATTCTAAACACAACTACTTTTCTGTGCATAACAATAATTTCTCTATCAAATGTCAGTGTTATAGAACACCGAGATCTACTAACCACTATGGTATCTTTTAAAACAAAAGTTTAGAAAAGAGGGCATCATGATTACCCCCCCCGTGACTGAAAAGACCAGTTACCAAGGGAAGAGGAGAGAGGAGAAACCATCAAATAAATCACAGTAAGACAGGATCTAAGCGGGCTAACATGCCTCCAATGCAGACTTGGATACCCTCTTCTAGTGCATGAGGGACTAATTTAAATATTTTTGCATTTTAAAACATTGGTACACAACACAGAACTGATTCATAAGCAACAGCAGAAAAAAAGAAGAGATTTTATTTTCAGATGAGAGAATGAGGCAGAAAATACTACCATCTCCCCAACAATTAAATAACTTGTACAGATACCATTTCATCTTTAAAATTCAGAACAGACATCATCTCATTGATTTTAATTCCTCTGTGAGGAATGAAATAAAACATAACTAACAAAAACAATGAGGGTACAAGATGTAAGCCAAGCCCCTCCAAGAAACTGGTAAAATGAGAATATACAGCATCCTCAAAACAGCAAAGTTTCTTTGTACATCACAAAAACTAGATTCCAATATGGTATCTTACTGGTGTGAAGAAACAGGGATTAGATCAGAATCAAAAAATGAGTGTTTCAGAGGGGCTGGGGGAAAGCAGGGGAGAAAGGTGTTGAAGGTTCATCAACACAGAAGCCCTCTCCTATCCCCACATACTCTTTGGAGGTCACTGCCCTGCTGAATTCTGTCACCTATCAGTAACAAAGCCCTCACTCATTGCAAGTAAATAACTCAAATCTGGGAATCAACATCAGTATTTAACTAACATCCTTATTACACTAAGTTTCCAAACAAAACTCTCAACCAATGTGAAGTCACTAGTTCTTTTTACCTGGTTCAAAGATGTTTTCAAAGCCCAGTTGTGTATCTGTGGGCAGACACCTTTTGTTCCCCATTGCATTAATTTTAAAGGAGCTACAGATCTATTTCCTTAAGCAATTACAGTAGTATGTTGATTTCATGCAAAATTTTCTCGTTTTTAAGTAGAGATGTTGACAATACACTTAAGCGTACTCTTCCCACTTCTGTCAGGCTGTCCTTTTTCATCACACATATCGTGTGATCTCTGAGTTCATTCCTCTCACATCTGTACTTAGGGAGCTTAGCAGTTTATCCTTACATGAAAGATCCAATTAGAACTCTGAAGTCTCAAGTGATTTTTAGTACTTCTTTTCTGCATTAATACTCATTAGGGAGGAAGGTGGGCTAATAAAATAAAAGATACTGGAAAACACTTACTCTAGTCCACGCAGTTGTTTCCAAGCCAGCTTTCAGACAAACAGTGACTACAACATACTGTAAGGGGAAAAAAAAAAAAAAAAAAGAAAAAAGACAACTTGATTACTAACACTTTCAAATTCAAAGATGTTCATGGCCCAATCTTCCCTTTACATCTCAAAAGCTACTACCATTTTAGGTAGCTAGCAACGCAGGAACTTGGCAGTGTGGGATTAGGGAAGGACAAGGCATAAGCTATTGCAGGCGCATGTCTGGGAAAAAATTAAAAAGAAAGAGGGAAAATCAGGCACACGGCATCAGTTTGATCTTACTTTACTCACACACTTTCTTCAGGTTTACACAGTTTTCTGGTGGTATAAAAAAGACTCTAAAGAATTCTACCATTCAAAAATTGCCAGGATGCACAAACTTACAGTGTAAACTATGTTTCCAACAAATAAATAGTCAATTCCCTGGCCATTTGTGAATACTGCATCTGAAAAAAAAAACATAAAAATTATCACATTTGACATTAGTGTATCAATGGAATGGATTAAATAACATAGAGATTTTCAGGAGAAAACAGCTGGTCCTAACCTTGCCTTTTTGAACATATAAAAGCACTTTTAGAAGCTGAGAAAATGGCAATGCAGAAGCTGTGCTAAGCCAGACCTCATACATGATGCTCAGATAGAGCATATATCCATAGCCCTGGTTGCCAGAAGCTGGCCTAGAAAAAGGGGAAATGTTTGCCAGAGTATAACATGTAATTTGCCTCTAAGAGCTAAGGTATGTGTGTCAATTTTTCTGTCAGTCTGTTCTGTACTACTTACTGTCACCTCTAATAAAACTCATTATTTGTGTGCTTGTGACGAAAAAGCCAGTAAAACACCAACTGATTTGTGGTGAAAGAGAGCTGAATTAAGAAGAAAACTTTTATCTGTAAAGAACACATGTAACATCAAAAATATCTCACGGGAAGTTAATTCAGTAACAGAGCAGTATTCAGCCTCCACATACCCTTTCTCTACTCAAGTGTGCACAAGGGTAAATACACGTTAATCTATCACGTGCAAGGGCCAACCTTGGCAATACTTCAAATGTCATTTAGTCTTCCTTAGCCCTTGTGGAATAAAACCGGAACACCACGAAAACAAACTAGACTGCCACACTAACGCCAAGTGAACTTAAACTCACAGGAGTTTTCAAGCATTACTCAAGCATGATAAGTACTGCTATTTTCACAGGTTTTAAGACAACTGCTGGAGAAATACAAGCACAGCAGGGATGAAAAACACTTAAGATAAAACCCTGGACCTATTCCTAAACACATACTGCCTAGCACAGTGTGCTTATATTATGACAGTACCATTTTGTTAGTTTTATTTGCAAAACTGAATCTGACATTCTTAAAGAAGGGTCATGTACTCCAGGATCAGTAAATTTTTAAGCCTATAAAGAAGCGTTTCAGACACCCTGACCTCTGTAGTGAAGACTCTGCCCAGTTTACAGATAAAAAATCCTCTATATTTAGTATGTGTAGTTAACCCAAGCTACCTGTTTTGTTTTTCTTCTACCATGGCTGCACGTGGTTGTCTCCAAAGAATTGACAGGCTGTGAGCATTTTCCAGAAATTGCTAGTTCTGTATCCCTGCTTGCTTTTCTCTTTTGAATGTTAACTACTAAGAAACAGCAGCAGATAGACCAGTCACAAACATTGGAACAGGAGTAAAGCCTGAGACAGCTTGGTTAGGAACTGGTTTGGTTTCTAGCCACAGGCATCTCTATCACCCCAACTCCTCCTGCAGTACATGGTGTGGTGTCAGGCATTTCCCACATCATTCACAAGTATATGTCAAGTTTTAAAAACTGTCATTTTGCTCTTTCCTCTGGTGTCAATGGAAAAGGTGAAGAGCACTACAGAATTCAGTCCTCCATGCCTGTTGAACTCTACTGATGCCAAAAGTCTCAGTTTATTAAGAAAAAGGTATGCCCAAATATGTATCAATTTTGATAGAATAACCTGACATAATGACTTGGCTGTGCTCTAGTGTAACATCACAGTGCACATTTAAGTAACTGAATAAATTTTGCTCTAAGTCTCAATTTTTTTAAGGTTACATTTTAATGCAGTAAGTTAACATCTTTCCCCCCTCCAGTGATTTGCATGACCTTTCACTTTAAAAGGCTATGCAGTCCTGAAAGGAATGATATTTCTGTTAATGAGAATAGCAGGACACTCAGTGAACATTCATTTCTGAAACTATACAAGTGCTCATTCATGGTCTATATGTACTTCATATTCTAAGGAACCTGACAGGTTAAAAACGTCCCAGTGTGAATGGCACATTTTTGTCTCTGGCACTGAAATCCCTTTGCACTTGGAAATGCAAAGAAACTTGAAAATTCAATATTCATTCTTCTTTGGAAAGCAAGCTAACAAACCTATTCAAAGGAACTCAAAGTTAGCCTTCGAGATGGTATTTTGGTCTTGTAATTTTAATTGGTGAAATGAAAAGTACATTATCTATTTAGGAACCAGAAAATATCTACAGAAGAAAAAAACAAAACTTGTACTTTTCCTTAGCTGTTACTACTACAGAAGTCAACCTGAAATTTCTGAAGTTGGATTTTAAGAGGAGCTATTCAAGATTAACATTTCTCATAAAAACAGTGAAAGAGAACAATAAAACACCTCAAATCAAAACAAAAACCACTCAACCATAAAAACTCCTCTCCCACAAAACTCAACCTTCTCCCAGTCCACATAGAGAGGAAAGGGAAGTCCCTTCTTTATAGGGTCCATCAGACAGCATGTGAAGCTCCCACTGAGGATACGATACTGACATTTTACTCAGCGAGATAGAGAAACATGAACCTGACTCCCACAAGTATCTTTACCATCATGCCTCTGATGTAAGCATTCATCTTCCTTCCCTTTCCATTTCTTTGAACTCCTCCCCAATTAATCCGTCCTGGACCTGAGAAGCTTTTCTTGAAATCAGTGTTTTCCAGGAAAGAGTTTCACTTTTGAAAAAATTGTTTGTTATTTTAGATAAATACTATCCCCTTCATCATCATCCCTAAATTCCTCATCTGATCTAGTCCTACTTCTTACTACAGTAAAAGAACAGATTTCCCACAGTTCCTCCCTCCCACACAACTATATTGATAGGTAGGAACCATGTGGGATTTACTGGTCCCTGAAATACCACGTAGTTGCATTACCCTTCATTAAAAGCAAGACTTAATAACACTAATTTGTACAACAAAAAGTCTCATTTCCCTAATATCTCTGGCTCTTGATCTGGTTTACTTCCATTTCAGCCAATTCATTTTTTCCTCCACAAGACTTAAATAGTAGTGAAATCTCTCTTTCATCCTACTTTTTACAGTACTGTATTATTGAATAGGAAAGGTTCAACAAGATATAAAGCAAATGGTTGTCAGGCAGCTGCTGTAAGAACATTATGCAGCTAGAAGTTGAGGTATCAACCCACTACCAAAAAAAAAAAAAAAGGCATTTTATAAGACATTATTCAGTATTTGGGTAAAACTTTCTGCAAAGCAACAGGTTCATTTTTCACATATTAAAGTCACTATATGAACAATAACTATGTTAAATTAGAATAATTTCTGAAAGCCACTAGGTAACTGGCAAAGTTCAGCAGCTACAGACTACTAACTGTCTGTCAGCATTATTTTCTTGAGACTTGTTAAGACCCCCTGTTCTGCAAACACACTGGCTCTGTAAAGCTGAACATCAGTTACTGACATAAGAAATAAAGAAGCCCTTACCATGCTCCAGCACTTTCAGTGGAAACCAGAAAAGAATGATGGAATGGATAAGGGCATTGATGCAGTGACCCCAGAAAACCTGAGGGAAAACAAACCAAGCCATCAGTAAAGTCCAAAACTCTTGACCTCTCTCTAACTCCTAACAAACACTTCATTGTGTAGTTTAGCATCGGACAATGTTTGTCCTGAAGTGAAATACCTAAAATTCTGCAGGATCTATTTCCTCCTATAATTTCTGGTTTTTCACAAGAAAAACACTGGTCCAGTTTGATCGTTTTATTCTACCAACTTAAAAGATAATAGGCAAGCACACTTGCAATTTAACATCTTTATCAAAATACAGCAGACAGACAGAGTCAACCTTCTTTAATTACCTCAAAGAGTGATTTTAAAAGATTGATTCAGTTTTCTCTTAATGGACAAATACTTTGTGCCCCATGGTTTTTAAGATAACAGCAGCTCTGTACAAACTAGAACTTTACGTACTCTACAATTTTGCCTTCAGATAAATCAAATGCACAGTTTCCGTGATTCAGAAGTAAATTTAGATGTGTTTGTTTCGGAATAAAGATGGAATACCAAATGCTGGCATTTTCCAGCATTTAAATCGCAAAATGAAGTAAAAAGCGTTCTTCAAAAGTCAGAAGACCAAATAAACCAATTCAAATTTTATTTTCCAAAAGAACTACTGGAATGGAGGTATAGTAAAGCTGTGAAAAAGCACCCTAGCAGAGAGCGTTATGAAAACATGTATATTAAATAAAATCCAGGTAATGTTATCCAGTTCCGTTGGAAGTGGCAAACCCATGACTTATCAGCAGTTGTGAATTGAAATATCATACTTTGATAGAAATCTTACTTTGAATCAAAGTTTATGGATATTTCAGGACCAGTTTCAGTTGAAGTCACAGCAGAAATCCTTATTTATAATACAATATTATTTTAAAATTTAATTTAAAAATTCTTGAAAATTAAAATATTCTTGAAAAGAACTAGGAGACGGAACAATCTTAATCTTAGTGGCTAGCATAAAGCAGAAGTAACAGTGGAAAACAAGTTATATTCTAACAAGAAAAATCTAGAAAATAAGAATGCCCATAGTTGCTCTTAAAGAAACAGACTTTCCCTTACCCTTGTGTTGAAACCATCTGCATTTTGAGTAATTTTGTATAGTTGTGGAAATCTAAGCATGCTATCTTGAGTACATGATCTTTCAAAAATTCCCAGAGTAAAGGGTGGCAGTGCTGTGAAAATCTGCAAGGAAAGCAAATACTAATTAAAAGCAGTTATTAGTTTTAAGTGGATCTCAGATAATATTTCATTATCTAGAAAACAGCAAAGTTCCCAGACTTCAGGGAAGACTCACTACTACCTAACATGTTATTTGACAATTTTAAGCAGTCCAAACAAGTCCAAACATGAATTTCAGCAATTCATAACTCTCAAACATTGACTTATGAACAAAAGAAACATGAAATAAAATTAGTATATTTAACCAATAAGCTCAAACCCAAGAAGTCAAGCATCATTATTTTCTGATGTAGCAGCTAATCTAGCAAGGGTCAAACACATCAGACTGCAAAGGAAAGACAAGTATTTTTACAAAATAGCCATGAGAATGGGTTCCAATACAGCTGCAGTTGTTGCCATAATTAAATATGTAATATATTTAATCAGAGCTAAGTTTACAGACAAAGCAAATGCGGAAATCACATTTAAAAAAAAAATCTACTGAAAAACAAAGGCCATTCTGCATTATGGTATTTTGGAGATTCCCCTGGCAGGCATGAAACGATAGGAACAAATTAACTGCAGTATATGTCTGGCTGTGCTATGGGCAGACTCCTAGATGACCAAGCCTCGGAAGCTTTCCAAGAGAGGCAGCAGGACGCTTTGCCAGAAGCAGAGTAAATTAGCCTCCACTGACTTTGACATTGCTGCTCTTAAAGTGTTTCCAGGATCTGAGGCAGCTCATTTAAAGCCAGCTTGGGTATCCGTGTTTCTTGCAGTCTGCAGTGCAGGCACAGACTGAAAATAACACCACCGTGGAAGTCTGAATACTAAACTCCATTCAATTCCTTGCACATTAACAGTTTATGTCAGAAACATCAGTACTAATCTTATACATACATATATTTTTAACAGTTTGAGAAATATCCTTGAGGTTAAGAAACAGCTTGGAGTTATGAACTGTTTCAAGTGTGCATGTGTATCTGCAGAAGTTGGGTTGTGGTTCCCACCAGGAGCGAGCTGGCAGTCAGGGACAAAGAACAACACACAGTGGAAGAGAGACGAGTGAGAATCGGTAATTACAACCCTAGATCCAGAGGGAATTGTGTGTCTTTTGCTCATAAAGTGATAAACCAGATGGTGAAAATGGCAGCAGGCTGGGGGTAGGGAACTGAAACAAAGACCACTGGTCCAATATATTCCATAGAAGGCCATGTTCTCACACAGCTTTAATGTATTTTGCCAGGTTTCCTATGCTTATTGGGGCATTTACATTCTCACTTGAAGTAAATCTTCTAATGGTTCTGTTTATGAAGGCAAACCTCCAATGTGAACCAGTACAAAATCAGGAATTATAATGCTACTATGATTTCATACACTTCATATTTTAATGAGACTACTAATGAAATAAAGGGTTAATCTGCACAGAATAGAATGACAGATCTAAAAGCACTTCAAAATCTAACCCCTTCAAACTGTGGAAGTCCCTAATAACCTACTAGCACTTGATTCTTCACAAGTCCACGCAACCAGTTCTAATTTTAGAAAATACTAAGCTTATAAAACAAGGTTTAATTTCTACTTCACTGGTTATAGAAGATGAGTTTCATCCAGAAGCTTTAGGTAGGGTAGGTAAATTCATCAAATGAGGTTTAAAGATAATAGATGCAAATATCTAAATACAAATGACAGAGACTGAGTAACAGTCAAGAAATTAGGGTGAAGAGAATCAAGGGAATGATAAATCCTTGAATAAATATCTTCCACTAAGAGTATCAAATTTTATGGAATATGAGGGTTTGTGTCATCATTTTTAAAATTAATGTGACAGAAGTTAAGTGTTTCCATTAATACTACTCAGTGATAATTTGCTGGTTTTTTCTGTATTATCATATATTTGGAATGAGTTTTCTTAAAGAAAAAAATTAAATTTCCTCCCTGCAAAGAGAAATCCAAAGGATTCTCCAACAGTGACAGTGTACACAGTGTAGCACTCTGCAGACCACGGCAAAAATCAGAAATCACTCACAAACTGACACATCCTGTCCTTGGTTCAAGTGAAAAATGCTGGTTACACAGTGATGCTACTTCTCTTTCTGTACCTAATGTAGCATGAGTCAACCCAAAGCATCTGCATGACACTTATCTGAGCATCTAACTCTTATGGGGTCTGAGAGAAAAAAAATTAATCAAAACTCAAAGATTAGGACATTTTGAACATGAACTATCAGCAAAATATTCGGTAGAAAAGACTGAAGATGCTTTGAAAGAGGAAATCAAATTCTATCTAAAAATCTGCAGAGCTTTATTGCAGGTTACATTAGGCTAATCATCTATTTTCAAGGCATTCTCCCAAATTTATTTTTGTGATAAAAGCATCATTTTAAATTACTTTTTTCTTACCTCAAAGTGGATTCAAAATGATTTTTACAAATGAACTCACCTTCCCTCATATATGTCTATGACAGGTACCTGTGAAAAATGGGACACAACAAAATAATATACAAGTCCCCAGCATTACCAAGTCAAAACACTTACCACGTTATACAGACCAATGCACCATCGCTCAAATAAGATCTGCCCAGAAAATCCATTAACGAAAGCAAACCAAAGCTGAAAAAGAGACAAGTTACAAAAAGCTTTAGATTACTACTGCAGTATATGTTTCCATTACAGTAGAGAAGGATGTGGAATACAGACCACCATCTGGAGACAGCTGCTTGTCATGCTCTAAAAACAATTATCAGGAGTGCAAAGCAGTTACTCTCAGGTCTTACATTTTAAATACTGAGTGAGTACTTCTTGTTTAAAATAAAATACTTAGGTGATGGAGCAATTTGTTTTACTTGCATCACTACACTAAAAAAATAGATGGTCTCAAACTATTTCAAAATCCTTAACACTGGCAAATTAACATGCTTGAAGCCAGAAACCAATCTCATTTCCATTGTGGTCAGCAAAGACTAGAATTTTCAAGGTGTGTTTTGATGGATGCGCTGCTTGTGTCCTATTTTTACAGTCCCAGAACTGCAGTGATATCTGCTTGTCGGTCACATTATCATGATTATATGACAGTTTTATTGTCTAAATGATGCAAACATAATTATTTAATAAACCACCAACTTAACAATCAAAATTGGAAGAAATTGCACAAAGAGGTTGGGGAGTCTCTATCCTTTTACAAGTTTACAGAACTTGCCCAATTGGACAAGCCCTGAGCAATCTGGTTTGCATTTCATGTTCACCCTACATTAAACAAGAGGTTGGACTATATGGACTCCAAGTTGCCTTCAAACAGATTCTGTAATGCCACGATCCCAGGAAACAGCTGTAAGCTTCAGTGCACAGGTAAACTTTTCTGAGCCCTTCCTTGGACCCAACTTCCTTGAGCCTACTAATCTTGCTTAAGCACCTTTTTTAAGCACGAACTGCTTTACTGGGTTGGAACAAAGTTTCTCAGTCAGTGGGCATTGAAAGAAGCTTAGGAAAGAATATAATAAGAAGGGGAAAAAATTATCTTTTTGCAAGTAAATTGGCAACTGGAAGAATAATAGCAGCATATCCTGTGACACATTTTTTAGAATCATAGAATCATAGAATCAGTTGGGTTGGAAGGGATCTCCGAGATCATCAAGTCCAACCCTTGATCCAACCCCACTGCAGTTACTAGACCACGGCACCAAGAGCCACATCCAGTCTCTTTTTAAAAATCTCCAGGGATGGAGAATCCACCACTTCCCTGGGCAGCCCATTCCAATGTCTGACCACCCTCTCTGTAAAGAAATTCTTTCTAATATCTAACCTAAACCTCCCCTGGCACAACTTGAGACCATGCCCTCTTGTCTTGCTGATGGTTGCCTGGGAAAAGAGACCAACCCCCACCTGGCTACAACCTCCTTTCAGGGAGTAGAAAGGAGAGTGATGAGGTCTCCCCTGAGCCTCCTTTTCTCCAGGCTGAACAGCCCCAGCTCCCTCAGCCTCTCCTCATAGGACTTGTGCTCCAGTCCCTTCACCAGCCTTGTTGCTCTTCTCTGGACCTGCTCCAGCACCTCAATATCCTTCCTGAACTGAGGGGCCCAGAGCTGGACATAGTACTCAAGGTGTGGCCTCACCGGCACTGAGTACAGGGGAAGAATCACTTCCCTGGACCTGCTGGCCACGCTGTTCCTGATACAGGCCAGGATGCCATTGGCCTTCTTGGCCACCTGGGCACACTGCTGGCTCATGTTCAGCTTCCTGTCAATCCAAACTCCCAGGTCCCTCTCTGTCTGGTTGCTCTCCAGCCACTCTGTGCCCAGCCTATAACGCTGCAGGGGGTTCTTGTGGCCAAAGTGCAGGACCCAGCACTTGGCCTTGTTGAACCTCATCCCATTGGAATCAGCCCAACTCTCCAACCTATCCAGGTCCCTCTGCAGAGCCCTCCTGCCTTCCAGCTGATTGATACTCCCCCCCAACTTGGTGTCATCTGCAAATTTGCTGATGATGGACTCAATCCCCTCATCTAGATCATCAATAAAGATATTAAACAGAATTGGACCCAACACTGATCCCTGGGGGACACTCCCAGTGACCAGCTACCAACTGGATGCAGCACCAGTCACTACCACTCTCTGGGCCCGGCTCTCCAACCAGTTCCTGACCCAGCATAGGGTGCCCCTGTCCAAGCCGTGGGCTGCCAGCTTTTTCAGGAGTATGCTGTGGGAGATGGTGTCAAAGGCCTTGCTGAAGTCCAGGTAGACACATCCACATCCTTCCCCTCATCCACCAGGTGGGTCACCTGATCATAAAAGGAGATCAGGTTGGTCAGACAGGACCTGCCCATCCTAAACCCGTGCTGGCTGGTTCTGATCCCTTGTCCATCCTGTAGGTGCTGTGTGATTGCACTGAGGATGATCTGCTCCATAACCTCGCCAGGCACTGAGATCAGGCTGATGGGCCTGTAGTTTCCTGGGTCCTCCTTCCGGCCCTTTTTGTGGATTGGCGTGACGTTCGCCAACTTCCAATCATCTGGGACCTCCCCAGTGAGCCAGGACTGTTGATAGGTGATGGAGAGAGGCTTGGCGAGTTCTTCTGTCAGCTCCCTCATCACTCTAGGATGGATCCCATCTGCTCCCATAGACTTGTGGGGATCCAAGCAGCTCAGCAGGTCACTGTTTCCTTCTGGATTACAAGGGGGTTGTTCAGATTCTTGTCTCCTTCTACAAGCTCCAGAAGTCAGCTGTCCTCAGGACAACCTGTCTTACTGTTGAAAACTGAGACAAAGAAGGTGTTAAATACTTCAGCCTTTTCCTCATCTTTGATAACTATATTCCTGCCCATAGTCGGTAAAGAATGGAGGTTTTCCTTGCCCCTCCTTTTGCTATTGATGTATCTGTAGAAGAACTTTTTGTTATCCTTCACAGAGGTGGCGAGATTCAGTTCAAGTTGTGCCTTCGTCACTCTAATTTTCTTTCTACATCACCTAACTATATTCCTAAACTGTTCCTGAGTAGCCAGCCTTTTTCTCCATAATTGGTAGGCTCTCTTCTTTACCCTAATTTCTTTCAAAATCTCCCTGTTCAGCCAGACTGGTCGTCTTCCTTGCCGGCTCGCCTTTCGGTACACGGGGACAGCCTGCTCCTGTGCTTTCAAAACTTGCTTCTTGAAGTACATCCATCCCTCCTGGACCCCTTTGTTTTCAAGGGCTGTTTCCCAGGGTACACTTTGAACCAATCTTCTGAATAGGCTGAAATCTGCCCTCTGGAAGTCCAACGTAGAGGTTTTATTGATGGTCCTCTTTGCATCCCTGAGTATTGAAAACTCTGTTATTTCATGATCACTGTGCCCCAGACGTCCACTGAGCACCACATCTCCCACCAGCCCCTCTCTGTTTGTGAACAGAAGGTCTAGCAGGGCTCCATCCCTGGTAGGCTCATTTACCAGCTGGAGTAGGAAATTATCCTCTGTACACTCTAGGAATCTCCTAGACAGCCTCTTCTCCGCTTTGTGGAGTTCCCAGCAGACATCTGGCAGGTTAAAGTCACAAGTTCACATTGCATGGGATGCACTAAGTATTACAGAGCAGTGAAGTGACAAGCACACTTATTCCCTTCTCGCCCCCTGAGAGCCCATGACACTTACTGCCAGGTATCTTTTCTGTCACCATTCTGTCGTTCATACGGCAGCACTCTCCTACCAGCATTGTTTGTTCTCTGGCTCACTTGTGCAGTACTAGCGTCCTAGGAAAACACCTCAGATAGCATTTACTTAACTGTACGTCATCTGATCTTTTCTCTACTCCCACCCAAAGTGGATATAGAATAATTAGGAAAGAAGACAAGAAAATGAGACTGCATCAAGACCTACCACTGTTTTCATAGATGCAATATCTAAACAGACTAGGACTCTTTAGCGTGGGACAGAGGTAACTTAATTGAAGATTAAAATATTTACAAGACTGGTAAGAATAACAAATAGCTGTTCAAACAGGCACTACTGCAAGACACGAAATTAGCAGGCTACACAAAAGGAAAAAGTGAAATGCTTTCACACGATACATTGCTGATCTATGGAAATGCATGCTAAATGATGCTGCGGATGCGAAAGGCAATTAGAAAAAAATCACAGAAGGAAAGCTGGACACCAGATGAGAATGTCAGAGAACTATCACTGTTCACAAATCAGAGACCGGGTTAGTTGAGGTCTTATTCTGACCCTCTACAGCTGTTCTTACAGCTACTATATTGCCATTCTTTTTTAAAATTAATCGGTTCTAATGCACTCTCAGTGTTCAAGTAAAAAGCAATTACACTGATCCCAACTCATCTGTTTATAGCTATGCCTTGCACAGTAGGTCAGTTATTTTAACTTATTTCCCACCATTTTTTAAACCTTCATCCGCTCTTTCTAGTAGGGAGTTCCTATTTATTTCACAACATAGTATTCTGAAGTTTGCACTTCTCCATACCTGCAGTTTGTAGTTTACAGTGCCCTTGTAAGCCTTCTTAAGGGTCACCAGCTTCACTCCATTACCACTTAGTTGAAATGCACCAGCCTAGAATATACTAGCAAAATATTTCTTAGGTTTCCTAAAAAAAGTGCCTCTTTCTTTCACATTGTCAAATACGCATTAAATTAAATAAGCATTTAAGCATTCACCTCATCAGCGCTGTCCAGAAAAAGGACAGAAGACACACTCTACACCCCAACTTTTTATCATCACTTCTATTGTATTGAAACCTTGAACAAATACTCTCCTTATCTTCCTCTAAGGATGCAATTCATGGCCCAAAGTAGCACATTGACCAGTGCACTCTCACCCTTGCAGTGTTTCAGTCAGTTGTATAAATCAGCTCTTCAAATGAAACATATGAAAGATCTTTGGTAGAAAGCCTGAGGTCCCAAAAAGAAACCACAATTAATTTGGGGCTGTCAAGTTAGGAACTGGAGGGTTTCTTCTAGGAAGAATCAGAGCTTTAAAAAAGTATACTCACAGATATTTAGCAATAATGACCTAGGCATTTATCATCTCCAGGCTTCTTGCAATTAATTGCAACGATGAATGAGGGCAGCAATTCTAGAAACCATAAATAGCTCACAAATCAGAAGCCTGTCTGGCTTAGTCGGCAACCTCAGACTGTGCTCAGTTTTCTAGATCCCACTGGGCAAAGCAAACTTCAAAGGTTTGGTAGCAAATGATGAGGCCTTTTATAACATTGGCTCATGCTCCTTAGGAAACAATTGCTTTCTGAAACCATAGCCTCCCACAACTAGTCCTCCAGCAACAGACATTGCTGATTTTCCATCAAGAGGGGAAAACAAAGCAGCCAGACTTTCTGTAGCTGGCCCATGGCTAGAAGACAAGCCCTAAACCAGGCAAATCTAACATCTTAGATTCTTAGATTCACATTTCCCAACAAAAATATTAGCAATACTGATAGAATCACATAAAACTTGTGAAAATCATAGCTGTTAAGACACCTTACAAACCAGCATACTATCAAAGTACAAGTGAAAAATACCCATTCAACAGCCCAACTCCTTCTACTCGAAAGGTACTACCCTACGACAACTGTGATGCAGAATTCATTAAAGATCCTGCTAAAATGACCTTGAGATGAGTCAATTACCATAGGAGAATAGATGTGTCTGACTGGGGTAAACATATCTGGCATCACTATTTTTAGTCTTCTGCAGCATCTTTCAACACTGAAAGATATTTTCTATAGAGAAGTTTTCTTCTTATTTCAAGGCTGATATAACTTGGCTAGGGAAGAACTGACATTTAGGAAGTTCAGTGTTCTGCCATTTCCACAGTCCAATTTGAATTCTTCTTCTTTTGGCAGGATCCATACAGGTGAAAATTAGAATCATGAACATTCCCAACACTTATGTATGTCTGTGTGCACCACAGGCTCCAAACAGAAGGCAAAAGCTTGGTTTTGCCACAAATTCACATTATCAAATGCCAATTGACAGAAAGACTGTGGGATACTGTCTTATACTTCCTCAATATCTTAGTGTCAAGAGGAAATCAGATACTCTGCATAAAATATATATTTTAAATTTAACACTAGCCATAAACTGTCATGCATGGTTTAAGGACCAGCTGTTTGTAAAGAGAGTATGGTACACTTTAAGGTCAGCGAAGGGAAAAAACCCCTCCACTTCAATGTTCCTGTTAACAAAATGTACTAAATATATTTGAAGTTGCAACAACCCATGCTTGACTCAGACTCGGTAAGCTGGTAGGAAAACTTGCCAAGTCTGGCTGGCTTGCCAAGCTCCAGGGGTTTGCAAGGCTCAGCTCCAGTACTGCTATGAACAAATGGGCCCAAAGTTATTAAACCTCTTTTCTGGCTGGAAAAAAGAAATCTTTTCACTTTAACTATTACTTAGCTGCCAAAAAGCTGGAAAAACTTATTTGTAACTCAGCTACAAAATATATATTTTTCTCCCAAGGAAAAAGAAGTCCAATTTAAAAGTAAAGAGATTCAGACCTAAGGCTGAAATCTGGGTCAATATATTGCTGTGCTTTATTACAGCAGATATTGCAAAGATGTGAAACCAGTAGGTACTGTGCAAAAAGAAACTGGAACATGTTGCAAACTGAAAACTAGCCCATGGTTCCTGCCTTGAAGTGTGGTTGCACTCTTTAAATAAGAAACTCCACTGCTGAGGCACTTGATGCCAGCTGTGATGCGGGCACTTTGCCACTAGAGAAAGAGGAGAGGGAAATAAATCAGAGGTCAGCAAAAGCCAACAGATGGTAATACTTGGTTAATATTGACTTCAGCTGCAGGCATGCCAAAAGATCTCAAGGTAGAACAGTCCTGCACTGCTGTTTTGAGCCACCCAGCCCATCCACCTGCTCTAGAGCATATTTTGAGAAAAGATCAAGTATTATTTTCAAAAAATATTCCCACTCGAGCAAGTTGGAATGCAATTTTAATTGCATTATTGCTTCATGCATAATTACTGCAAAATTAATGCCTGAAATAGTAGGAACTAATTTATTTAAGTGCTCTAAGGCACTGGGATAGCAAATCATCTATTCTAAACGTGTATATTTATGAAATCTTGATAATAGACAGCTTAACGAGTACTAGAAATGTTTTTGCAATTCTGCTAGAGGGCACAGAAAGCTAATGTAGTCAGGGTATCAACAATTGCCACAGGCACCAATTACAGCCAGACTGGATGCCTTTATTATTCAGAAATTAGTTAAATTCTCAAAATATCCTCTCTCAGCACACACACATTTTGCATGTTCTTTACCAAATAGGCTCATTTACAGTTTGCCCAATAAAGCAGGTTTGTGTGTCTCCTGTGCAGTTGATTAATAATGTATCCTGATTTAAAATCTCTCATTACAGATGTCGCTCTCAATGCCAGGCTCTTATTCCTGCCCAAATGCTCACAGCCTTAAAATAATCCCTTCATTAGAGAATGTACAGAACCAATTTTATAATACAGGTAAAGCATCTTGGTAATAAGATTTGACAGGGTAGGCATGGCTGCCTGAGACTCAGTCTTCATTTGCTGAGGAATATTTCTCTCGCTCCTTTTATTCCCCCCAGTGTTTATTAACTCTTTGCTGAAAAGAGATTGATATTTTACAATTGAAAAGCATTTGCTCTAGGCCTGTGCACCCCAAACAAGTGCCTATTCAAGGTTAAAAATCATCTCCAGTCTTGTCTGCTAGTGTTAAAAATTATTTTCAAAGCTTCATGCTGCTTTTGTCTCATTAAAAAAACCCCTATGCATTGACTGCAATGTTTTGTCAGGTACATACTAAAGAAGCCAAGATAACAGAGATTTCCTAGCTTTAAACACTGATTTATTAAATAAGCCTAAACAGCAATTATTTCTTCTGTTGCTGACTTCGTAGGGTTTATATAGCAGAGATTTTATCAGCTTTATCCTTCTCTGCTTATAGAAGAAGCATACGTAGAAAATTGTATTCCTTCTTTATACAAGTTGTTTGAGTGCTCCTCTAACCAATATCCTTTCCCAAAGCACAGGTAACACTCAACAGGAGGTGCACAGAGCAGAATAGAAAAGAGGAAGGGGGCAAGAGGAGCCTCACCCCACACTTAAACACACAATTCTTAAAGTTTAAAATCCATGGAATAATTCTGAAGACTTAAAAATTAAATAAGAAATAGCAAAGTTCTGTTTTTTTCCCTCAGTAGTTAAAGAATAATCATGCTGCTTGTCCTGGGAGTTTTGAGCATTGTGGAAAGATACTACACCTGCAGAAGACTACACAGTATACATCAAAGGACCTCGCCACTAAGACGTAAGAAGTTTGACTCTTCCAGCAACACTTGGCCCCAATATGCTGATTAATGTGTTTAAAAAAATCAACAAAACATAGCAGGCCATGCAAACGCCTTTTGTGAGGTGGTGGTTTACTTTTTTGTGTCCCTTGAGTTACACAAACATCTCATCAGTATGCCAAATTATGCTTTTAATGTTTACGTCACTGGTAAAATGAATATGCAACCCATTAGAACAAATTTAACAGAGCTGTAATCTAACATTTTGGGTTTTTCTTAAACCTTATGAAACAAAGCAGAGAAAAGGCAAGCTATTTCTCCAGCTCTTTTTGTATTAAGTATTCCAGGGACTTAATATTTGCCTAGCACACTAATTGCTGCAGAAGCAAGCCTATGATAACATGATAAGAAATGGCCTGCCTTGCCAAAGGGCAGGTGTACTTTCCAGAAACTTTGGATGAACTTAGGAATCCCTCAGAACACTCCCCTTCAACAAAGTCAGCTCTTCCCAGTTTGTTTTTCATCCTTCCTTAAGTTTTCTGGAGTATCAAGAAAGCTGAGATTGCTACACTAAGATTGTCTGATTTATAAGGCAACAATCTTGAACTCACAGGACTCACACAGTGACTTTCCAAAACTCAAATTATACAACAACATGGCTCTGGACAGTTCAGTCAAGCCCTGTCAGGATGCAGAGCTTCAACATATCTGCACAGTCAAAGGGATCTAAAACCACAGTTAGAGCAAGGCTACCAGGACCGATGATGCTGGGAAATTGCTGATCATTTTCCAGTGCCCTGCTCTGGCTGGGAGTCAGACTGAGACAGCTGGAAGGTACACTAGCTGAGAGGAAACAAGGCAGGAGCTTGTTGGCTACATCCTACTCCTATCCCTGCTTAGGGAACAAGGTGGGCTCAGCTGCTTGGTTACTAAGCTGGAAACATCATGCCAGGCTGCCGTCTGCTGCTCAGCAATGCAAACTCATGCCATGAACTCCCAGTACCATCAGCCTTTCTTTACAAAGCAAACACTACTTGTAACACTCCTTTATTTAGCAGCAAGAAAGCAACTATAAAGAAAGGTTTCCACTGACATGGAAGATGCACTTATGCACACAAGAGTGACTGCAGGGTTGGAGTCAATTCAGTAGTGATAATTTTTTTTGGGGGGGTGGGGGTGGAGGGGGGTTGTTTGGGGGTTTTTTTGCCTCCCAGATTTGCCTGATCAAATTCTTTAGTTGCCCTTGAGTACTAGCATATAATTGTGGAACTGAGAAGTACAATATGACTATTAATAGCTTATGGTATCTCCTCAGCACATAATCATGCCAGACTGGTCTTGCTACAACTTTCACAATTGTGTAAATGACTCACTTCACAAAAGAGAGCTAAGTGGTATCTTTAACCAATGATAAAGTAATAGAAGTGCTTTAGGTTTATTATTCTTAATTTGTTCTATAGTGCTGAAATAAACAGATAAAAAAAGATAGAAGTTAAACTATTTACATTAATAGGTGAGAAAACATCAACAGTTTCAGGTAACTTATCCACCCAACATTTTGCTAAGCACTTGGAATCCATTAAGAAAAAATATGTCTGAAAGCAAAAAAGGCAGCATTTGAAATAGAAGATTAGGGAACTGCTGAAGAAAGGATGCTACTACTATAAGCCAAGTAAGGGCAATGGAAAGAAAGCACAGAAACAGCTACAAAAAACACCAACCAATCTGATATTGGACATACAAGCAGAAGGAAAGCCAACAAAACACACAGCACTCCATGAGTGAAGCCTGATAATGCCACAAGTCCAAAGAGACGCTAAACGCACCAAGGTTCTTGATATCTGGGATGTATACTAGGGCTCACTGCAGCCTGAATAAAACACATCATCACAGACTGTAACAACAAAATATTTCAACACCTCTCATACCAAAACAGGAAAATACAGAACACAAATCTGGCCCTAGAAAAAACTACAGATAATGCAAAAAGATCCCCAACCCACCCCCCCAATATTGTGTGTATCTGGTAAGAGGAGAGTAGAAATCTCAAAAAGCAGTACATAAATACCCAAATTAGAACTGTCTATCTCTGTGGAACACTGGTAGAATACACCTGGGTCTGACTCCAGCTGGAACTGGCCTTACAGTACCACACATTCTGCCACATATACACACACACATGCGATGAAGTGACTAACAAGCAGCCTGTTTCTCTCAAGTCACAGCATAATGTTTTCACATCCTGTTAGGTGAAACACAACAAAATCCCAACCCCAGACCTCATTCCTGTAGTAACCCAGGATAGCATTGCAAGAACATAGGAACACGTAGGTTTTTTTGAATCCAGAAGCATTAACCCTTTAGGTGCAGAGGTTACCAGGAAGGAGCAAGATAGGTATTGAATTAGAGAAAGGACCATGTAGAATGGTGTAATTCATTAAGAAAACGGTACTACTTTTGCTCTTAAGTTTGCTTCTTCTCGTAGCATTGTGTGGCTGGCAGTTTCCATTTAATCTATATGTTGTTTAATGAAGTAGAGTTACCAATCCATGTCCAAATGCACTCATTTGTACCTGTATATGGCACAAACGTCACTAGGATAAAAATTAATATGGAAATCAATATTCATTTAATGTAGCTAAAATACAGTTGTGCATTCTTATTTCTTTGATATGAACCTAGGCAATGTCTTAGAGTAATAGGGATTATTTTAAAATTTCCAAGGACCAGATGCAATCCCAGAACTGACTGAATAAAGCTGATGGTGACCAAGACCCTGTCACTATTCAGCTCCTATCTTATAGGACATTTTACTTCAATTCTTTCTCTTCTTACTTTTCTTCACACAAGTCCCTTATGTTACTGTTATAAAAGCAGGTTCACAGACTTTGCTTTTCTTGTCACCACATAAAGGAATCCTTCTGCAGAGCTGCTGAATTAAGCGTAATAGGAGCAGTTCTGTAGCAAGGTCATTTCAGGTCTGGAACTGCAGTCCCCTTAGGATTCCCTGTTATGGCTACATGAAGTGCCAGGTTCCCCTTGCAAGTCTGTTTTTTCCCTCCTTTCTCCCTATGAAATAAAATTCAGTCTCTCTAAGACCTTGAATTAAGCTACTTTTATCCAGGAAGTTTATATGAAGTTTTCTGACAGCTTGGAACCCAAAGAAAATAGCAAAATTAGCAACAGAAAAAAGTCAAATCACTACAGAAACTGCAGCCCATCTTCTGTCATACTGACAAGAGTAAACCTTCACAGGGGTAATCCCAGGAGCAGCCCATGTTTCTCATTACCCACAACTCTATTAGCATTTCAGCACAGAGACAACATTCTAGCCCAAAATTACCAGGGCACAGGATGCAATCTAAAAAGCTTCCCACTACTTTTATTGCATTTGTTCCATTTCTAGTAATACAACCATTTTCTTGGTCAGTGGGAGTCTTAAAACAGACAGGACTTAGCATTTTCCTTTTTACATGGCTGCTTTTAAACATGCTACTCCTTCTCTTAAGGCTCCAAGACTAGTTCACAAAAGGTCTGTCCCCTGCTCTCTTTGCCTCTCCTCTCATGTAGAAAATATATACAATATTGATAACTTAAGTCTAAATTTATTTCTTTACGTGCTGGCAAAAGCTAAAAGAATTGGGTCCTAAACATCTTTTGCCAAAATATGCAGCACATTGTAAACATGTGCAATCACTTCACTGGTAAATTACTCATTGATGTACTTCTCACTAAAGAAATAACGTTTGAACTTCTCTTGGAAAGCGATTAGCTTGCTTTCACTGTGATACGTACAAAGAAATTCTTGGTAACCCTTTAGAGCATTTGCTGTATCTTCTCTTATATCTGTGTACAAAGAAAAATCAAAGTAGCTAGGAAAACACCTTAGATGAGAAAATGGGAGGCAGGGACATATGTACGGAAAGCATCCATACCATGATTCACTTGATCTAGCTGCTGTACACATCCCTTCTAGTTCTTCAACAGTAGTTGTACTTCAGAACTAGATTCAGGTGCATAAAAGCACCTGAAGAATGCAGGAGGGCATAAATAGATGTGTTCTATTTGCAAGCCAAATGAACTGAATGCTGGGGAGATGCATTTTTACACCCTCTTAATGAATTCTTGGGACAGAGAACTCTTCCAAACACAGCAGAGGTTCCAAAAGACATCTTCTGTATGAAAACCAACTATTACATGAAAATTTGCCTAACTAAATCATAGTTATGGTTTTCCCTCTCTTGCATTCTCCCCTCATTCTAGATAGGAACAGCATACATCTTTAGTAAAGTAGCTCTTCCTGGTGCAGAACGTTGCCATTTAACATCTGAGTGAAGACACAATAAGACCTTTAAATAAAATAAAAAAAGAACCATCACAGCATATTATGTAAACTGAAGGCCTAGAAAATAAGAGTAATCAGCTGTATGGGGAAACTTCTGTTCAAGTCATATATGTCACAGATTCTTTCCTCCCTGGAAGCATGTATCAGTGTTCCTAAGATCCTGGTTACTGGGAAAGGGCTCAGCTCCCTGAAGGAGCATCTCAATTCCACAAAGAACTGCAAATGCTAACTTTGCATAAGAGTTTCAAGACAGTCATATCTATTCAAACAAATGGCTCATCCCACCTCGGTGCCTATTTTTAACAGTGCATGCATACATGCCAAGCCCTAGAGCAGGCTATGAACCACACGGTTTGCAGGTAATCACCCAGTATCTGGAAATATCCAGCTTTATGGATATGCTACATGCCTTGCCTGTGTAGTTACCTGCAACAGCTCTACTCCTTTGTGGCTTTCCTGTTTCCTCTTTAGCCCTTGCAACACAACACCTTTTGACAAGGAGTTTTAGGTAGGGTTCAAAACAATGAGCTCAAGGTGCAAGCCTTGATATGAATCAGAAGATAGTTCAGCAGCTGACGGGTTTATTTTTTAGGACCTATCTGGCTAAGAAGGAAAAGGAACATTGAACAGGACACCAGTGAGTCAAGTGAAGTGGAGGGATTGCCTTGAAATTTGTGGAGAGGCATCGACCAGCTGGTTAATTAGTAATATCGAATACTTTGGTGTAACAACAGATTTTTACCAACTCTACCTAGAAAATAGGGCTAGTGACCAGTATATATGAAACAGAGTGGTAACCCAGATCACCAACACATTTTTCGGGGCCAGAATGGGTGAAAAAATATTTGTCCTAAACAATGCTTCTAAGAGGTAAAAGAAGTAGCCTTTTAATCTAGGCATTAGAAAGATTATCCATTGGCAAAAGCATTTAAGCTATGAAATGCCTTTCACTGCATATGGCCCACAGCTTGTCTGAAAACTGTCACCCTCAACACACGTAGCCCTTTAAGCTATCTTGGTAGGCTTAGTACCCTCAAATATCCTCTTATCTTGCCCTATATCCGCAACACGAGACCTCACTAATGCTATAAACACAAATCTCATTCTTTCCAGTACTTCTAAGTGTTTTTTAAAAAAACCCCACACAGTTGGCCTACTCAGAACAAGCACAAAGGGCCATAAGACAGTGAGCCCTGCTATTCCTCCAGGTGCTAGCACTGAGCAGCGTGGACACAAGCCAGTCCACATCTATAAGCCTGGTAGTCAGCTCTCTGGAAAAACTGAAAAACACAGCATGGCTATCACTTCCTCAAAAGACACCAGAGACCCATCTGGAATTAAACAAGCAAGTCACCCTTGTATTGCATGGGGCTCTCCCAGCCTCCAGTCTCTCAGGAGCACTTTCTCAGAAACAGTCATTTCAACTCCAAATGGAATATCACAACAGACAGCAACTTAATGTTTTATTTAATACTATCTACCATACTGCAGCACAACAATCAACTCAGTTTTAAATGCAGGTTTTAAGTCTGTGGAACAAACTATCCAGGCTATCATTTCGTTTAAATCAGGCTTAGAGTGCTCACAGAACATTTGGAACCAATTTAAGTGGATTTACTATCACATTGCAGTTAAACCACTGTAACTTCCTTGTGTAGACAAGCCCATATGACAGGCAAGAGAACATTTGTTTATAGTTTGGATAACTATATGAGGAGAAGGAGGATGTCAGAAATAGCCTTTGCTTCACTGTGAGGGGATTTCAGCTCTGAAGGTTGAAAGGTGGGGGAAAAAGCTTATTATTTTGCTTGCACTGTTCAAATATTAGAAGAAACTTTAAACCACTTTACACTGGGATCTGTCTCAGTCACTCAATTTTAACAACTGAGAATGTACCACTACATACAGCCACGTCCAACCACTTCTGGAGAAATACATCCAGAATATACGTCAGACTTTCTACCCTTAGTAAACTTGGCATTTTTCAGGTAAATTATAAATATAAGTAATGCTTTTAAAACAAAAAATTTCTTTTAATCTTGCTTAATCCCCAGAAACACTATCCAATCCATTTTCACTGCTATAATGTCAGCTCTTCAGATCACTTTAAGATGGCAAGTGGTTACTTAATCAGTGATCTTGCCATTTAGAAGCTGCCATTCACAGCTGGGGATTTTTTTTCCCTATCAGTGCTGAAAATAAAACACAGACAAAAAGCCCCAGCCTCAGAACCACTGTCTGTATGACACTTGTAATTCCCGGACTGCAGTAGGATGGAGGTCCTTTGTAAGGGGCTGACACGCAAACATTTAGCCCTCAGTGCCTTCAGTCATTCCTGGGGAGCTATCCTCCATCTTTGTCTTACTAGTATCAGGTTCTAGCATGAACACATGCTCCTTTTACTCAGATACTACAATGTCCTAATTGAAGACTACTGTATATTTTCTTTTAGAGAGGAAGGGAATTTGACAAGAAATATTTCCTAAAGTAAAAACTACAGCAGCTTAGGTTTAATCATCTGAATTACCTCACAATCAACATGCCCTCTTTTGTGTCCAAGTATTATTCATGCTTCTGAAACAGAGCACAAGTTATTTCAATTTTCAGCTGAAATCACCACCCTGATCCCAGAACTACAGTGCAACATTTTACATGTTTCCAGACTTCAAGTTCAGATACCAAGAAACAGACCTCACACAAGAAAACATGTAATTAGATTCTACAGAAGC
Source organism: Manacus candei (assembly GCF_025592945.1). Lineage (NCBI taxonomy): Eukaryota > Metazoa > Chordata > Aves > Passeriformes > Pipridae > Manacus > Manacus candei. The sequence goes on along the minus strand of NW_026138062.1, from coordinate 34,784,221 downwards.
TTCTCCCTTCTTCCCACTGTTAGAGATATGTCCAGAGATTTAAGGAAGTGAGGAGTTGCCAGGGCTACTGTTGGGTCCTTTTTCATGTAACAGGGTGCTTCTCTGAAGAAACCAGTTTATATGACTACTTTTGTGCATTGGGAACTCTGAGTTTTCCATGATTAAAAAAACTAAGAACAAAGCACCTACACAACAAATAAAGGGCATTCATTTGATATGGCAAGTTCACAGTATGACATACATATGCATACTACTGAACTGTAAAATCAACTCATTCTCATGGATAAATCTGCAGGATAAATCATATTTCAAACAAGATACTGTACTCAAAACTGCTGTGTTAGTTTTCCCAAAAAATTACCAGAAAAGTGAATATTGGTAGTTTCAGGTTTTAATTCCACTCAGCGTCAAGGTCTCTCACAAGAGGTGTAACATGCAACCCATAGAAAACTTGTTTTGCTTTGTATAGAAATTTAAAAACCTTTCAAGGTTATTTCTAATACAGCACAATGCTTCTTCTAAACACAGCACTAAATTTAGAGTTATAACCAACAATTCCAATGTCTTCCAAAGATTAACCATATACACTGAAGCAAATCCAGCACTGCAAAGTAATTTACACCTTGGTTAATTTAAAAAAACCATACACACAAGTATGGCAGTAAAGCATATTGCATGCAACTTCTCAAGACCGAAGTGCTCCTACTTGCCATAGCCATTGAAGACATATTTCTCTTAGCCTGCTCTGCATGCATTGCCATCAACTTGGCAAAATTACAGATATTACAGTGAATTCATTAAATTCCAGTATTCCAAAAAGCCACAAAAGACATTTGAGTCACAACAAAGTAAGTAGCTCATCTTTTCACAATTACGTTTTTAGTAATTCCTCTTACGTTATACTAGATTAAGACAAAACACAACCTTTGTCAAAACTGGTAACACATGAAATGATAACATACTTGAGACTACAGTATAGTAATGATCACGTTACTCATATTTATGGAAATCTTAAAATAATCTCTCAACTACACACAGCTTAGCTGTTGGTATTTGAAGGTAAAACCAAACCTTGCTCATGAAGATCTTCATCTATAGCAGTAGTTAATTAGATCACCTTCCTCGCTATCAAGAATTTTTTTAATATTAAGCTTCTAAAGCATTACTAACATCACTACTTTACAGTCAGCATCAAAATACAAAGGACAAGGAAACAGCAGTGTCTTCATCTCTGAAAAGGTTTTCCCCACTCTGGCACCTGTATTTCACCTGAGACAAAGAAACCAAAGAGAAGGCACCTTACCAGAAAAATTAAAAGCAGAACATGGACTTGAGATGGGTAACCTGTGGGAATTTGTGGGAAGAAGTCAAAAATACATTTGAAAAGTATGAGGGGGGAAAAAGTGTTAATGTATTTCAAATGGAAAAGGGCCCTGTGGTTAGCAGTGGTTGCTGAAGAGTGAACAGAACCTTTTGGCTTTTTTTTCTCCTTTGTTTTGTTTTTTTTAAATAAAACTGACTTATAAGCCTTCTGCAAAGAGTTCTATAGTTTAATAATTTAGCCCATGGATGATGCTTTATTAACGGCATGCTTCAGACGTTATCACCAGAAAACTGGATAGAAGCCCAGATGTCTGGTTTAAGACCATTTTTATTTCCTACATTTTCAAAACATTGCATGGGGCTTTAGCTGCATGACTTAGATGAACTTAATGAGAGTCATGCAGCTACGCCTACATATGCTGCTTTGAAAACAGAGACGCACTGGTTTGGGTTCTGCTTTTCTGAAGCTCTCCCTGCAGTGATTTAAAGGTGTTTTTTTCCTCTCAGTCTTTTCTCTAAAGGTCTTCTACGCTTCACCTCACCATGTCTGACAGATAAAGAGCTGAAAACTTTGGACACTTCATTTTTTAAAGACGTCAGTATTCAGATCTTGTGCGGTATCAAGAAAACAAACAGTAAACAGCCAGGGAATCAAATTCAGCCAATTGTATGTATGTGCTCAATTTAACTGCAATGGGTTACTTCAAATCAGAACAATGCTGTGGGCACTGCGCAGAGTTAGAACTCGGTATTAACATATGTCATTTATTATGATCGATTCCTACTTACTGTAAATCCCTTTAATACCCACACATGATCAAACTTAATATAGGTTATCAGGTTCAAATCAAAACTTCAGTATATATATTGTATTACACACCACACATCTCGATTGGAAAGCCATGCCATAAATCATCAATTAAGAAAAAAGCAAACCATATATGATAACTTACAATCTATTTAATAAAACCATTTTGTTATGTGTCTGTTGAAAAGCTATAAGAATAATTTTACTGTATTTTCATATTTTCAAATAGTTGAAAATACAGCTTTGCTTATTTTCTTTTATTTTCTTTAAGCATGAGTGTTAATCCTTCCCTTTCCGAGCTTATGAATTGCCTGTTTGAACAAGGGCCCATCTCAGTCAGCTGGCAATTTGCAAATCTGTCTTCAGGTCTAAACAGATCAAGCCTGAGAAAGAATCAGGACTTCACTCTAACCACTCGATTCTGCAGTGACAGGGCAATCAAAAACTAATGGGGAATACAAAGATTCACTTTTACATTTTCAGTAATCATATTTTATAGAAACAAATTATACAAGACACCACGTAAATACTTAACAACGTTATAACAAGTTCTGAGTAAAAGATCAAGCAACACAAGCAGAAGCACTTCAGGGAAGCCTATCTTGACTGGAAAACACATAAATAATGTGATGAAAGAAAGATTATCTGTGGTAGGCCAGCATGAATAACTAGAACACAAACAACTGCAGAACAAGGGTGCCTTTCCTTCATATAGGAAAGACATATAGGAAGACATTTGTACATCAACGCCAATGATGCCTAAGCTACGCTTCTGAACTGTGTTCATAATTAGTGTAATTATTACAAAAGCCATGAGCCCCTAGGAAGCACCTTCCAGAAGTTTAGAAATCCTCCTGATCGTGACCAGCAGTAACACGACAGAGACTACCACACACACAACAGTGAGCTTACTTCCCTGTCGGATATAGCCAGGATGGCATTTTCTTCAAGTTTCCTGCATTTCCTAAGACCCCTGGGCTCTAGAGAGACTCATTCTTACTAAAAATGCACACACAGTGCAACTTGTATCATCCCTAGTGACAATCTGTCATCCTTCAGGCATTCCCCAGCTGTCAGTTTTGAACATTATTGATTAAGTCCTTTAGTGCACTGAAACATATTATGGAATAAGCTATTATATTCTTATATTCAGGGGCATTAGGCTTTTATATTCTTTGCTAGAGAGATTGGGTGTAGGAAAATGTCCAGAAATAGTGCAGAAAAACAGGTAGACAAGCTTTGAGAGATGTGTCACTAGTGCACAGCATGGGTAAAGAAAATGTAAAGAAGGTATCAACATAATGGAGAAGTGACCACAAATGACTTGTTGATGCAAAAGAAGTTCTCATTCTAGGAAAGAAGGAAACAGGGAGATGGTCTAATTTTTTAACTGTTTCCTACACCAAGTAACAACATTTTACACTCATACCACAGAGAAAACTGATTTGGCTGCATCAGATTAATTTTCCTAAGGCAACAGATATTTTTTAGAAGATTCTATTCATATCACAAAGTTCACAAAGTAATTCTTGTTTCAGATCTTGGGAAACCACCACCTCAAATTCAAATACTGAAAATATTAATTGCAATATCCTTGTTCTACTCTATTCCTTTTAAGTTTTCATTAGCAACTGATTTCTTTTAAAGATGAGGGATATTGGGAATTACCAAGTCTGACACACTGCAACTATACAGTCTCCTGCTGTACATACAATGGGGATTTCAAAATAGTTTGGGAAACAGGTTTAGGCAAGAGTAATGCAAATATAGAAATAGCTCCTCTTTGAGAAATACATCAAGGATACAAAGAGACATGTGCATCCAAGGGAGTCAGCTTTTCAGGAAATAGCTGAAATTCACTTATCATTAATAGATAAGCTATTAATTCTCAAACGGAACTGTGCTGGACTTCCAGCTGTTTGAAATACTTAAAAGAAACCTGTAAGTTGGCTTTCATTTTTGTACTACTACAACTTGTACCTTTTTTTTTTGCCCTGCTCCTCTTCCCCAACACAGTAGAACAGCTGTGACTGACAACTTCTATAAAGGTACCTTTCTGCTTTACAGCATACACTAAACATTTTTATGACTGGTAAAACAAGACACCTTCAGGTGGTGCACATGCAAACATGCACATTCAATTCAGAAGGAAGCCTTTCATGGACTGGAAGGAAAAAAACCTGAGTGCTACAGAACAACATGTGCATTTCTAAGAAAATGCCTTAAACCTCTAATTCTTCCCTGATATAGTTGCAATTAGTCTCAGACGTTGCAGTAGCAAGCACCTGAACAATGCTGGTATTACCCCAAATTATTTTTCAGGTATGGAACTTCCTGGAATGGTTTAGCAAAAGCAGATAATTAATTATTTTGGGGCACTTCTACAGGACCTGGGCACCCAGTGGAGGAAGTGTCCAACTCAAAATTTACGCCAGCTCCAGAAGTGTTGACAAGACTTGCTAATACTTTTTAAATTTTACTTTTTACAGTGTTATCACACAAGACTGATCTCAGTACCAAACTGCACAAGCCAAGGCCAGGAGAACTTCATATCTGCAATGGAAGCAGGAGCTATTTAAATGCAACATGCCCTTTTTTTAGGATATCATTATCTGTATACTACTAAGCAGGAAGTCATCTGCCAAAACTGCTTTCTGAAATGAGACACATACTCACTGCAGGAGTTGATGTGACTGATGCCAGTGGGGGAAGGGGAAATAACTGAAGCCTGGCAGGTGAAAGTCTGTTTGTCCCCATTTACTAGAATTAAATAGTAATTGCTTCTGTTCAAACAAAAGACAGCAGACATTTCCTGCCCACCAGAGTGGCTTCCAGCTATATTTCCAAATGGAGAAATATGATAATTAATATTTTATCTATCTTCATTATTTTTAATGTGACAGCAGATGTTGGAGTACTGCTAGACTTTATATTACAGGAGTGTATGTAGCACCAATTTTCCTTACAAATGAGAAGTTTAACTAAGGGCCTGAACCCCAAGTAGAGTTTGTTGTATCCAGAATTTGTATAATTTGCTACTGCTTTGGGGTTGCAATGCAAATCTGTAGATTTGCATCTTCATAAGAAAGGAATAAGAAATTTAGCAATCAATCTCAAGTGAATACTAGTGTGGGTAAAGAGAGCACCTGAAACATCTCATGAGCATGATTCCCCATCGACACTGCAGTAAAATAAGTAGGAAGACAGATTGAGTCAACACAACCAAAACACCCACCCAAGAAACAACAGTCATCAACACTCAGATTATGATGCATCAGCTACATGAAGAGTGACAGGCAATGACCAGAGGAACTGTGTTGAGTTTCTCAAGAACAGAGCTCTCAGGAGATCATAATTTACTGATCTGACATGTTCTATAGGGAACAGTCGGACTAAAAAATAAAAAATGAACATCAAGCTTTTGGGCAGACAGTCCTTCATGCTCATGAGTAGTTCCCAGGGAGTGTGGCTATCCTGAGAGCAAGCAGAACTAAGTCTCATTCATTAGAAACCATGTATGTACCCACAATGTATATAGGTACCAAAATCAGCATGCTAAAAGTTGCATTAGTCTGTGTGTTATCCTTTTAAAATATAAACAAGGTAATGACTTCATCAATGAAGAGACAACAGACCTTCACCTCAGGAAAGGAGGTTAATTTAAAGGGGAGAGCTTTGTGCCTATCCAAATGGCACCTCCTTTCCCCCTACAGCCAAATTGGGCTTTATAAAGCCCACAGAGATCCTTCACAGACCACCAGCACACACTCCCCTTTCTTCACCAAGTCCAAGAATGGAGGGCTTGCCAGGCTTACTTGTAACTTTTTACATTCCCAAAAGGCAAATATATACAGATTTCCAATCCTAAGCCATATTTTAGTGTTCCCGTTTTCCCTCTCATGCCTTCCCTAAAATTCTTTCTCAGCAGTATCAGTCAACTTGAAGAGAATGGCAACTCTCATGTCTCATATCCCTTGAAGCACTATCCCGGTTTTAGGTAACATTCCTCCTTGTTCCCCTAGATTCACCGCTACCACTTTCTTATTTCAACTCAGCATTAGTTAGAATCTGCTTAAAAAATTGTAGTAACTGCTTCCAAAGAACTAAAGTCTGCCAGAACTTTCATTGCTATCATTTTATCACTCCTCCATTGCAGAAATACCTCGTATTTTAGCACAAGCCAGCTCCTCCTTGTTGCCCAGATGGCCTAACACACATTCTTTAAGACTTCCACACACCTACAATGCCACAAATCACACACCATAAAATCCAGTAATTGTGCATATATTTTGCTAAAATTATAGTCTCTAATGCATTCCCAGTTTTTGAGATATCATAGCTTTGTTATGCATGTGAACAACAGGGGGGGCATAGAGAAAGGGTTTTTTGTTCAGATGTGCCTTTGGGATCAACTACCATTTCTCAGCTTCCTTCTTTCTTACCTAGGTCTGTGTTTGGGATGTCTTTGAGTTACAGATACCAAGGCAGCCCAAAAGGGGAAAATTGCTTGATTATAAGTCCCCAAGCAGTTATGCCATGTGATTACTACAGATATCGTGAACATCAATTCATGTCCTTTATTTGCTCTATCTCACAAAAATTTTTGTCTTTTCTGCAGATATACACATGCAAAAGCTCCCACCTGAGCTTACTAAAATAACATACACATTTAAGTCTGACAAAAGTCTATAACTCTATGAGAAGAGCTGATTGTTCCTCTTGTCCAAGGATTCCCATGTACATCAGGAAGGTGAATTCTAACCTTAAAGAGCCTATCCTGCAGCTGTGCAAGCACTAATGCCTTGGCAAAGAAGGAGGGGAAAGAACATACTTGCAGGGAGAAATGATGACCAGACTACCCTTTTAAATGACAGTGTGTGTTAATGTCAGATTAAAGCACAGCCCAGTGGTGAATTCAAGTGATGGCGAAAGCACAGCCCAGTGATAGGTACAGCAACATCCATGACACAGTTGGAGGGATTTAGACTTTCTTAGGGAAGTGGCACCTTGAAGGTGAGCACTGCACAAAGCTTCCAGTGGAGAAAGCTGATGGACTTTGGTGGTACCACACTGCAACTGCACAGTGTGGTACCACCAAAGCAGACTGCAGCAGGCAAACAAGGATTAACAATGCCAATATAAGAGTCACAGCTTGAAACTTCCTAGATATCGAGCATTTACATATTCAATAACAACAACAACAACAAAAAAAAACCCCAAACAAACAAACAAAAAAACCCAGGGAAAAGTAGAGAAACTCAATAGTCTATCCATACACTGTCCATTAATCAGGATGTATTAATGGGCGTAAACACATTTCTGAATAGTACAGAACCACATGTCATTTTTAAGTCTAATGAATAACAGCTGACACAAAGCACAGGCTGACTGTCATATTGGTTAGCTGCTCCAGACACCTGTCACACCTTGGCTACAAAAGGGAGAAAAGGTTAAGACACTGTTAGTAAACCCAAAAGAGAGACTCACTTTTCTACCAAAATTGAACTTGACAGGAACCATCATCACAAATAATGCTGAGAGGTTCATGCATTACTAGCTACTGAGGCCTTATGTTTCTGCTGTTATTGAGCTGCCTACATATTTTAATCAGTTAACAGTAACAAAATCAATCTGCATTGTCATTTATTAATAAAGATGGCATTATTTGGGTTTGGATGAGAAAGGACAGCATTAGATTTCTTTTCTAACACACACAATATTTATACAGTTCATACAAAAATATATATACTTTCAATGAATCCTGCAGAAGCTAGATACAGTTAAGGCTAATATATTCCATCTTCTCACTTTCCAAATGCACTCATGCAAAAGTAATTAAGGAAAGAAATCCAGCAAAAAGAAAGAAAGCAAAATAACTGTCACATTTAAAAGCTGGCAGACCAAGTTTTGACCTCCTTCGCTCTTCTGAAAGTATGAAGCCACCAGTGGTTCTCCATGTCTTTGTCTTGGAACAGAAACAGATTGTAACATACACCTAAAAATGCACCAAGAACATTTTGCTCTTATTTTTCCACAGAATGTGCCCCTGTGCCTTTTGGGGTGTAGTTTTGGGGTTTTAGCTTAAGCTAAAATCAGTGATTACTGATGTTTATATTCCACGTTCAAGTATACCCACAAATGTGTGTTAAAATAATGGTGGCCTCAACCTTTAAGTATTGGTCCTGAATCTCCTCTCCCTTGCCTGACACAGACCTCATTACAGTGAGCTGTGAATCCTGGCTAAGAAATATCAAAAAAATCCATTGGACCAGGATGCCCTTATTTCACAGCAGTTACACTCAAATTGCAATGGCTCATGAAAAGAATCGGGTTCAAAATAGCAAGGAAGAGGAGAAGTAACAGACAACATTATGAATTGTCATTAGAATATCAGGGGCAGGAGCTGCAACAGACTCAACTAAAAAGATTGTGTTCATCATGGCTGGGCTTTGCGAACGAAGATTTGGGAAGGGCTCTACCCACATTTGCTACAAGTGCACTCGTGGTTAAAAAGGTCAATGTGAGATAGACAAGTCCGGCTGCAAAAGGCACAGCAGAAAGACTCCTTAGGTGGTAAATTCTGCAAGACACGATTCTCTCTGCATTGTCTTTTCTCCTCGAGAGTGATCCTGCGTGCGTTCTCAAAGGAAGCAGCAGGGTTACAGATGGTGTACCTCCAGACCTCCCGATTGGAGGCCAGAGTAGACCAGTTGATCAGTATGGCCAAGGCTGAGATGTTGTTTCAGGGAGTCCTTGTATCTTCTCTTCGGGGTTCCTCTCTTGTGGCAGCCAGTGTAACTCAGAAGTAATACTATCAATAGCATAATTTGCTATTTCTAGTGAATTTTAACATGTAAATGGTTTTGTTGAAAAGAGCAAGGAGATATAAAAAGCAATTACATGCTCTCTAGAGCACATAATTAATCAAAAGCATATAAATAGTCATAGCTATCTGCATTGACTCAACATCTCAACAGAGAATGAGAAGATAACCTGTTTTGGACAGATAACTCAAAGCTGTTACAAAGCTGTGTGCTGTCACCCAGGCCAGCACCTCCTAATGCCAATTCAATTAATTCCCACATAGAAGGGAGTCTCTCAAGGGCACTGAGTGACAACAACTCTTTTTTTTTTTTGCTTCCAGCCAGAGAGATCTAGCTCCTTACAGGGTAGATATCCCTTGGGTGAAATACAGTCAAATCAGTGAAGTAATTTTACAACAGAAGAGGCTGTAAAAGCACGTTTCCAAGTAACACCTATGCTGCTGCAGATTTATACTGCGGAATGATCATGGAGGATATGGTATACTTTTTACCTCTGACCCTGCTCTAATAAAAAAATTTGGCTCAAGACCTTGAACTCAAGCAAACAAACACTCCAAACCTATACTTTGGATTTTTTCCTTGACAAACACAAGATACATTTTATTTTAATCCTGTGCATGCATTTAAACTAGGTTACAGATGCCTTTTATGCATCCCAAGATAAAACAATCTCTAGTGGTTAATTAGTGAAACTGGATAGAGGTATTTTTATCATTAGTGCTCATCCAAGTGAAATGGCAAAATTATTTTCTAGCAGCATTTAAAAGTAGAATTTGTATTCAGTTGAATTTGTTCTCTGTCCTAGCTTCTTTGGGTCATGAGCATAAAAACCCAAGAAACCTCAAAATAATTAGGACTGGCTCAGTTCACAACACAGATACTGGAAAGCAGTTTTATATTCCAAAAATCTGGTGACCCTACATTCCTGAGCTAGCATTCAGAAGGTTTTTGGAGTTGTCTATGAAGCAGCATTAAGACACCAAAGGCTATGAATTCATCAGCTGTATGCATCTGTGCTACAAGGCCCCACGAAAAATTTGACCTTTAGAAACATATACTCCAGTGGTGCCTCTAAAGATGCCAGAGAAATGCCCTTACCAAAAATTACAAGGGAGAAGTCATCACTGAGACTGCTGTAGCACAGAAGCTCAGGTAAGGCTAGCTTTTTTGCTGAATTTGCCAAGAACAAAGAGACAAAGTATGAATAAAATGCTTCAAGATTATAAAACTGAACACAAAACAGAATGTTTCAGTGTTATGTTCGCGTTACCCATGCTCGAGAAAAACTAAGCCATAAAGCCTTACTGTACCACAGGCGAGCAGTTGGCAGTCAGGCAGACTTCAGTTCAGTCAAGCAAAACACAGTCCATGCAGACCAGAACACTTCTTGTGTGCACACAACAAATAGTATCCTAGCACATGGCTTGGGACAAATAAACTCATTTTATTTCTAAAGAACTGGCAGAGAAGTAGAAAATGCAGTGACTTCAGTAGGACTGCTCACAGGCAAGCCACCATACATTTTCAAATGTGGGCTCCAAGCTAAGTTCCCCATTGTGAAATTGCACAAAAGTATGACTTGTGAATCAGTAATATACCTTGTCTGCAACACTTCCAAACTCTCTGTCACTACCTAAAAATGCTTTACACAGACCTGTGCGAAAAGAACTGCAGCAAACCCCTCTTCACACCTAGGCTGAGCAATGTCTTTAAATACCAGGATAACTTCTGAGTTTAACTGCAGCAGATACAGCTAACTGAGTAGAAGTAATTCTGCTTTTCTCTCCCCTGGAAGACTCAAGTCTTCCAAGTTGTATTAAGTCACAGAATATGCACGTTTACAGAGCCATTTTAACTTGAGCGCCTCAAAGCTACACCAAAGAATTCGATTCACTGTTCCAATTTGTCAGCAGTCATTGGTGCCAGGGCAAGTCCTCTTCAGCCTCCTTTGTAAGCATGTGTATTACCGTTTTCAAAAACACTGATCTCTTCTCTCAGGTGTCCTGCAATAGGACTCAAGGGAATGGCATGAAGCTGTGTCAGGGGATGTTTAGGCTGGATATTAGGAAAAGGTTCTTCACCCAGAGGGTGGTTGAGCACTGGAACAGAGTCCCAAGGTAAGTGGACACAGTACCAAGCCTGAGAGAGTTCAAATGCTTGGACAATGCTCTTGGGCATATGGTGTTGTCCTTTGCAGGGCCTGGAATTAAGATTTTGATGATCTCCTTGTGGGTCCCTTCCAGCTCAGGATACTCTATGATTCAATGAAAAGCAAGTAAATTGTTGTAGAAATGCATTTTGAACATTGCTATTTTAAGCAATGAGGTACAAGCAAAAATGGAAAAACCCTCACACCCTCAGCATAAGAGCCCCATGGCTTGTTTAACAAAAAAGGAAAACAGACAAAAACCCCTGCTCCATACATGCAAGATGCATAGGACCTTACTCTGCTCTCAGTTATTCCTATGCAAATGAATAATGTCTCTATTAAAGGAAGTTTATTTATACAGGTATAGGCCAAATATAAAGAAAACCAGTGCAGGCCTTTCACAAAGGTTGTATTTGTGAATAGTTGTATTACAACATGCATCTAAGTATCTGCCTCAAAATTGTTCCCCTCAGTGCAGCAGAGCATACATTGCTAAACTCAGCATGAATGTGCTAAGCACAGGTAATTCCATGATGAGGCTTATTTGCACTTTTAACATCAATACAAAGTTGAAATTTAGCCTGCTCTGTACCTACAAGTAATACACCATACACTGAATTAGTCTAGGTGAAAGGAGGATTCATTTCCCTTTATTTTTATTAAAACAATGGGTTATCCAATACTGAGGCAGAGCAGCCAATGTTTTTCATGTCAATGTTCAAAGCCATAAGAGGAGTTACATTTTATACAGAAACTTTTAGTTTTTGGAAAGAGAGTGGAGCTCAAATTAAGAACAATGAACACTTGAATTCCAAAGCTGGTTTTGCGATGAAAAAAATCTAGGTTTGAATTTTCCTACCTTTCATAATAAAGGTTTAATTTCCCTAGTAAAAGTTTCCTCACATTAGGTTATCTCCCTTCTAAATATGAACTTGTATTTTTATTAGTGACATAGTTAAACTGAAAAAACATTTACTGATAACAGGATTCTGGCTTTGATGAACACATTGCTCATGATGAACACACTGACTACATGTTTTACATTTAATGGCCTCAAATTTAGAGAACAGCATTATCATTGCTTTGTTATAAGCCCACCAAATGCGAATCTAAGATCTTTCACACCAGATTAAGCATACATTTTACCAAGGGGAAAAAAAAAAAAATCACTGTGCCTTTCATATACCTCTTACGCATAAAAATGTACACAGTAAATTGATCGAGGCACTCTCAAACGTATTATGTGTCCAGTAAAATGTCACAGTAGATCTCTTCTTGAAGTAATCTACTGCAGTATGTATTGAACCTGATGGGTGTTTCACCCAGAGATTTTCAGACCATGCTAAGGAACCTGATTATCATTTATAATATTTGGAGTGTTGAAAAATTACAGGTTGCATTGGTTGTAGGGTGTAATTAAGGCAGCGTTCATAAATTCAGAGCAATGCTGATAGTTTCCATGACTTTTAAAAATGGTTGGAAAAATTCAAATCCAGCCATTACATAGTTGGGTCAATTTAGTTTTCAGAGAAGATGGAGTGCTCTCCAGTGATTCACTGTGCAGTGCATAGCACTAAAAAAGAGAGGTAAATTAGCATGGATTCATCTTTTTTAGTGACTCCTTGGAAACTCTTGGGGTTAACATGGTCAATTATGAAGCCAAACCCAAGAAGTCAATCATGGATTAAAGTTGGTGAGACTATCCTATACATAATGCTGAATTTCTTCAGAAATACAGGATTGTCAGTGGTAGTGATACAAACCAGGTACTGTAAAAAGAATTAGGGTATATTTTTAAGAACAAAAAGAAAAGCACTATCTGGACAATTTTGGCCAACTGTTTTTATAATATTCCAAGAACGTTGGCAGGCTATTCGTAGTATCTGTTTCCTGTAACTATTGCTACTAAAGAATGTTTTCTTGAATTGGAGACTGTAATTGGCTTTTTTGGTAGGTGGGAAGGGGATAGCATTCTATGCTGCCCTAGGTCTTCTGCATGGTAAGCCTGTCTGATAAACAGTGCAAGAGAAAAATAGGCACACCTGTCAGACCTGTTTTTCCACAAATTATCAAGAGCCAGTGCTGAGTCTCACATGCTTTTCTCCTCACACTGCATCCATTACTGTGCTTTCCATGTCTCCAAGTTCTGTGCTGTACCCTCTGTAAATACTCTGCACTTTTTGAACTGAATGATTAACATTACCCAAGCTAAGAGATTTGGATTCCTTTCCTTTTACATGTTTCAAAAACAAATGAGTAATAAGAACAGAAAAAAAGATTCTTTCATTTTCTGGATAGGATTAAGCCACCTCAACATAGACCTCTTAATACTGGTGATTCAGACAAGTGATGGTCATCAGCAGGTCCTGTGACATACCTGCCAGTCCCATACTGCCCTCCATGAGCCCAGAGCATCCATAAATGTAATCTACATACATTTCTCTCAGGCACCTAATTTATACCTGATACCAATCTTAAGGACACTGAATCCCACCTTCTGCCTACCTGAAAGCACCTGTCTATGGAGGTTAACTTACTTATTCAGGATACACGTGCATTTGTGAGAATCCAAAGGCTAGATTCCCAAATGATGTAAAATGGAAGTCACATACACATTCGTCCTTTGCTTCATCATAATTAGAGCATTGTGCTAAGCTTACCACATGAACTGAGTATATGAACACAGATGTAATGATTATTAAATGCCTATCGGCATTTGAAGTATTTGAACAGGCAACTGAATAATTTGAATAAATAAGTATGACAAGACAGCTAGCTGCCTGTATTTTTGTTATCCTTGTTAGAAAATTTTGCAACCATATGTTCTTATCCTTAATTTAACACTGGGGGGAAATACTGCTCTCATCTCTTAAGAAAGTTGCTTTATATGACAACAATTATTGAGCTTCAGTCCTCAACTTACTGCAAAAATCCCCATGCTTGGTTTTCTATTGCCTGGCTGCAACCTCAGAGCGGCAAAATCAATTGGAAACAGAAAGCACAGGGATGTAGGCAGAAGTCAGATTACATAAATCAGGGATAAGCACACCAAAGCATTAGAGCTGTATATTTTTTAGTAACATATCAGATACACTCATTTCTGCATACCATTTGGATAACAGAGTTAAAATTCCCATGTCTGCTTTCCGTATTTTTAAAAATACCTGTTGTGATTGACAGGAAACCATGAAAACAGAAAAAACAAATGAAAGGTCTCAAGCAGCAACATTTCATGTGTGCTTTTGCAGCCTGTGCTGTGAGCTCATCTGAAGTGGTGACCACTAAGTGTGTGGAGTACTTAACAGCTCTCATTGCCAGATCTCGCTGACTCACTAAACCACCACTTCTTTAAAAGCATGTTTATCTATAAATTGTGTTTACTCGGAGTTTTTGAAACTCAAAAATTCAACTCTAGAAGAAAAATTATGATCCTGGTATTTTCTTCCTATCTTGTTTGTTTAACACCACTCACATATTAAGATTTCCCTTTCAGGATTCACAAAGAAACAGCTTTCTAATATCACCTTACAATTCATCTCTGGATTCTTAAGGCAGAAATTAGAATAATGCAGCATCAAGTGATGGACGCTATATTCTCCCCTTCCCACTTGTCATCCATTTCTCTGCCATGGCCCTCCACTGCCAGACCTTGACACTGGGACCACCTATTCCGACCCCCAACTCATTCTGTAATATAATACAAAAGCACTTCATACCAGGCACATTTCAAAAAACCAACATGTTGCAGTGAAGTACTGAGCACACTTTTCCCGCACATTGTGTTGGCCTGAAAGCTATCTTCCATGTTACTGTTTCCACAGAACCATTCCCAAAGGTCTTAAACTCTTACCTGATATTTCTGATCTCATCTTTGATCTTGCTGTGTTTTACTTCTCCAAGAATGACATGAAAGCAATATTCCTGTATTCTTTTACATTTGAAATCAGCTATATTTCAAAGCTCTGATACCATCAGGACAACTTTATGTCATCTGCAGTGAAATATATCTGCTCGACAGATGTGAAACAGATCTTTCATTTCACTAGTCAGTTTAAAGCCAGGTACATAAGTAATTGAATGAAATGGTATTTTGTAAGGATACCCAGGTACTCGCCTGTCAAATCTTCAAAAGCCAAAACCTTGTCACTGACCTTCTGCCTCAGGATGATGCTGAATGGTTTGCTTTCCTCAGAAATGGCTTTAGTGTACAGCGCTACTGCAGCCAGACACGGGAAATATAGGAATGGACATCAAAGAGAGGGCTTTATATTTGTATTTCATCCCTGCAGCCATACTGGTAGCTTTCCATGTAGATTCCCTTGCAACCAGCACGGCCAGTCAAGAGTGGGAAAGCAGCAGCAATTAATGTATCAATCAGCTCTGTGGATGGAAAGGTTTGATTTTGCACCCCTCTTGGTAAGTGACTCCCTAAGCAAGGGAACCTCAACTTAATACCCTAAAGCACCTCGACAATAGTGATATGCAAGTGCTCAGGCTAAGAAGCACATCAAAAGGACTTGCATTTCCAGGACCTGCTGCTCTTTCTGCTTTTTGTTTGTATTTCAATGAGTTTTGTATTTTCAAAAATCAAGGGGAGAAATCAAGAGAACAGCAGAAGGACAACGATGAAGAAATGCTAAGGGAGAGATCAGCCAGAGAAAGGAATGGAACACAGCTGTTAAGCCAAGCCAAAAATCTTCTCAGACTTCGCTGAGCTTTATTACTCTGCTGACTTAAAATTCACCTCTTGAAAAATATTAGGAGGGCCTTATCAAGCAAGAGGGAAAATATATTCACCTCTGTTTCCCCTGCAATCACTAAACCACAAGGCTTCTGTTATACTACCTCTCCAGCTATATGAAATTGTCCCAATATGGGTGCACATTTTAGTCATCAAAGCAGCTGAAAACAGTTCCTGGACCTGTCTCTCCATAAACAACAAGCCACTGCAGGAAGGTAAGCACCAGCGTTAACCCCGCAGCATCTCTCAGGAGTAAAGCCCATGATGGCAGTTACCTGAGTATCCTTCCCACAAAACCCCAAAGTCCGTATTTCAACCCAGAACCTGAAGAAAAGTTGATAAAATTTAATGTTTCAGAGATGCAACACTTTGGATACCCTGGGTATAAGAGTGACAGGTGTCAAGATGAACTTCTAAGTGTATGAGGGGTTTTAGTATACCAACATTGGGGTGCCAGGAAAGGAGACAGCAATGTTCTTCTCAAGCATTTATCGTTGTTTAATTAACTTAAGTTTAATCTTAATGCATGCCTCTGCAAGTTGTGTCCAGATGTTCTGTAGGCTAAGCTGGAGCACGACCTCTTCCTTCTGGTGTTTGGATAGTATCAGGGAATAAAAGTTATGAAGAGCCCCAGTGCCTCACTGCTGCAAAACCCATTTATGTAAGGCTTACAATATCTATTCCTCAGGTGTTAAAATTTCATTGAAATAAAACAGGTACAGTAACAAAGGTATAACTGACAGTCATATTCACAGTGCGCTTTTTGATTCAACTGTATAAATATTTACTCAGTACAATCTTTCAGAAGATACGCTTAGAAAGTAGTTCATGTTCAAATCCCTGTTTCATTATGATGCTAAAAGAATATTCTCCATACACCACACATCCAAGCAGAAAGTAAAGGTAGATATTAAATTTGTCCAGTGCTCTGGGAAACAATCAGGAATGCACCATACGCACAACTGTGCAACAGTGCAGAAGTGCACTTAAGTTGAAGGATTTATTCCCTTGTGGAGCTTCTCTTTCATGAGCATCACTCCATACCACAGACTGATCAGCACTCCTGAGCCTCACAGCAGAACAACAAAACAACTCATCTTTCTTTGTGCAAAGCTAAGGAGGGAATTAAAGATCTCTCCTCTCTCCCTTGCATCCCCAGGATACCAAAACTGGTATCTCTTGGGTTTCCAGGCAATTTGGCTGGTTTTATACAGTTTTGGAGGGGAAGTTCCTTAAAGCTGCTAGTAAAGCAAACTAAAACCAAATTGAGCTCTTCCCACTGCTGCAGGACTACAAGATTACTTCTGTCATTTTACCTCCTCCTTAAGTCTTAAATTTGTTCCCAACTTCTATGCAGCATAAGCACAGAAGGGTAACTGAGGTACAGGGCTGCATCTTGTAACATATTTTTCAGTGCTCAGGTGTTGATGGAACTGATCTTAGCCATGGATATCAGGAGACACAAAAGCTCTTTTGCCTCAGTACAGCCTGCAGAAAGAACTGAACAAAGACTAAGACAGCGAAGAGAATATCTGACCCCACATTCTCAGAGCAGACTTGCACTGTATGTATCATACAGAGATATCTGGCTAATAAAATTCCTCCCTATGGCAAAATGATTCAGTTATCTCTGGCTAGAGGTCCCAGTGGCGTTCACTTGCCTTCAACCCCTTGCACAGTTGCTCAATGGGAAAGCATAATTTAGCCATACAACATTTAATGCAGAACTTAATTTACCTGTCAGACTACAGTAAATGAAGCAAAGACAAACAGTGCTACAGTGGGCTAGAAGCAGGACTTGCACACTAATTTTCAAATGGAGAAAAGAATCATAGAAGATAATCGTGAAGCTGTTAAGCATTTTCTGAACAATTCAGGGAAAACCCCAGCAATTGCCACGCTCAATAAGAAACCCACTAGAAAAGTAATTTTAAAAATTATTTATATTCCTTTTGCACAATAACAAATATTATTGTCATCTCCAACAGCATGTAAAAAACCTTCCTAAAAACATGATGTGTGGGATAACTCTTGCAGTAGAATAATCTGTACTGAAATTTTAACAACCAACAGCTAATTCAGAAACAGCACAGGAAAAATGGAACAAGTCAGTGTAAAGTATTTGTTCTCTAAGAGTCTAACATCATGCACAAAAGCTGATCAAACCCTGACAGAGCCAGATACACATACACTGACCATTACAGGACTTACTTAATAGCAAAACATTACTTATCCACTGTCTCCTGTAACTGATATAACTATCTGCCTAATTCTAAATGTTGCATTTTTCCTATCTGTCAACCTCATTCATGGCTGCTAAACTGCAGAAAGAAATAGAAAACCTAATATATATATATATACACACACACACAGGCTTATATTGATAAAAGTGATGAACACTGTGGAAATTGCTGTACCAAGTGATTACTTGATACTCAACTGACCAAACCACTGAATTCAAGTTCCTCATGTGCTTCTAAGCAACAGCACATGATAAAAATCCCTTCTTGATACTTCTTAAATTCAAGACTATATTTTGCAGCATGAGAACTACACTCCTGTCTAAGCAGGTTGAAATGCAATGTATTAATGGTAATAACAGTATTCAGCTCTCTTTAAAATCCAGTTTCACTACTTGACATCTTCAGGCAATTAATTTTCAAAAGACAGTTAGTTACCTTTTAATTATGAAATCAAATAACCTGACTGATTTTATCATTTCACTGGCACTGTAGGGCAAAATTATGTCTTCTCTTTCCAAAAAACAAGGCAAACTAATTTCAGTTCCAGCTAATCTACACTTTGTAATTTGGAAACAACAGCTATAATTTTGCCTGGTTTACTATTTGTCTATAGAGTTTTTCCCAATTCTATCAGACTTTTGATTTAAATTAGCCCCAAATTCAAGTTTTTATAAATATAAGGTCTACTTGAAATGTTTCCATGAATACAAAGATGCTTTCAATAAGAATATTTGTACAGAAGAAATTAACTTTGTCCCTGACATCTCATATCCCAGGTTCCACTGTACTGAAACCTTCATTTTTCCTTTTACAAATGTTACAAGATTACAGTCAACTAAATCTGAGGAGGGAAACTGAATTTTAAGTTGTTAAATATGGAAGAAAAAACCCATCATTTTAGCTCAATCCATTTGGATGAGTTTTGCTTTTTATAAGAGAGAATTTGAGCAGTAAGCACCAGTAAGACCCATCCATTTAGTTACTCTTACCTCAATAATATACAAAACCACATTTTTGTAGAAGCAATACAGAATGCATTTGGTAACTCGATTGTAACTCCAAGCACCATGGACCAACAACAGCTTCTCCAAGTAGGCAAACTGAAAGACAGAAAAGAAGTATTCACATGTATGAAGAATTGTTAAAAAAAATTGGAATAAAGTAAATCCCTGCACTCAGGAAAAAAAAAATCCTCAAATCAGATACGAAAGCTATTCAAGTGCAAACTTAAATAGCTTAGCAGTACATGCAAAAAACAACACATAAACAGGTAGCATCCTTTCTGTAAGAAAACTTCTGAATGTTTTAAAGTGTTCTTCACTGGCTTGTATCAGCAAAAAGTCTTCAACTGGTATTCCATTCCTATAGTTCAATGGCTTACAAGGTTCAGAGTCTCTTTTCTCTGTGTTAAAAGAACAGTCTAATAATTAGAACTGTCTTGAAATGATATAAAGTGCACAAGGGGGAACAAAAGTGGAAAAAAAGATGCATAGAGTCATTTACAGAGAATAGATATTTACATTAGCATTTCCACCATACAAAATGTATGCGATCATGTGTTATAGAAAGCACCTAAAATATTGTATAAGGAGCATAAATATATATATATATATATATATATATATATATATATATATATATATATATATATATATATATATATATATATAAAGGGCATTTGCCAAAAAGGGCAAGTAAATAAGTCTTGTACAAATGAGTACCTTTTAATGCTAGTTTGAACCACAGATAGAGTTCAAACTCAACTTTTTTGAAAATCGAACTTTTATAGAACCAGTCTCATAATCCAGCCTGGGAAATGCATCATTTTCTACTGATGGTTTTGTTAGTCAATTTTTTTTATGGCCTGAAGCATTCCTCTGTCCAGCTCCCCAGCTGAAACTGGTGACTGTGTTTACTGTTTAGTACGTGTGTACCTGAAGGCATCTGGGACACTAAGGTGGGACCATTATTGTGCTTTGCTTCCTTTTCCACAAAGTGACTTGTCTGCCTAAATTTAGATTCTATATAATTTATTTTAACTAAAACTTATTTGAAACTGAAAGCTAAAGTAATGAGTTAGGACTGTCAAGAGAGAGCTCTGGTCCCATGCTTTCCAGCACTGAAATCACTGAACCACAAATCCTGTAAGGGCAGCCCCTCTCCCATGCATCAGCAACTCAGATTTGTTAGGATATGCCAGTAAAGAAGGAGAGAAAACAAAAATGAACCAAGTTTCATGGTTCAGTCTCTGCCCAACTTGAGCCAGGACTGAAACTGGGAGACTCACAAGGGAGTAGCTGACCTATTAGACACCTAATACCTCAAGTTAATATGCAGGACAGCAACAACTTTCCTCATCAAAATCACTAACAAAACACATCAGAGGTGATGGGAAACTTGCCACTATGTCTTTAAAAGTCACCCCAAACCTCTCATAGAGTGTAGCTGGACACACCCTGAAAACTTGTCTCTGCTGAAACTAAGGATTGGCCATTTTGGATGTAGTCTTCTCTGGAGCTCAGGGCAGGAAAAATCCTACCATTAATTTTCTCATCTGTGCTCTCATGAAAATGAGCGCATTGCAGAACTGCAGAACACAGTAAGGAAGGTACTCACAGCCTAAATAACGTGCTGAGCCTGCTCACACTGGTGAAGAGTTCCACTACGACATGGCAAAGAATTAAATTTGTTTTGACGCTGAAATTATGCAAATGCACAGCTACTGGCACAGAGTAACAGTACAGACAGGGGCTCTACTACAACACTGCCCTTGTTTGGACACTCCTGTATTTAGAGAGTTTTAAATCAGCAGGGAACATTACGACCATCTGGCCAGCCTTCCTGTGAAACAGTTTGTGTAAGCTTTCACAGTCTCTATATCGACCCTAGCATAACTTCTTTCATACAGAGATTATCTTCTAGAAAGATACCTCTATCTTGACTGAAGGGTGTGCTGATGGCATGCTGGGGGGTTTTAAGACAGTGAAAATGCATACTCAATACAAGCAAATTTTTCCAAAGAAGAAAACTGAAATAAGAACATTTGTTGAAAAAGGCAGCTTTCCTAATTAAGAAAAGGGAACAGTCCCTAGACACCAGATGTTCTCTGGATTAAGATGATAAAGCTAGTTACTGAGGAAAAAAGTTATTAAAGTCTATTACCGTCTCACTAAACAGTTAGATCATTTGATTTGGGAATTCTCTAAATAGAGATCACTGGTACAATTTCATTTAAAGGGAAAAGGATGATTCAAACAGATGCTCCTTGCACCTGTGGAAGCTATTTGGAGCGGAGTCAGACCTAAGTTGGCTTTTTATTTTTGTTTGGTTTATGCTTTGATTTTCCCTGGAATCCCGAATGAGCCTATATAGAGACTTTCTCTTCTATAAGTGCCTACTTCTGGCACCACTGCATTTGAAATACCATTTGAACATGAGATGCTACATTAGAGTGGTCGTCTTAAATTACTCAATAAGAACATACTCTGCCTTCAAGGCATGCACATACAGTAACACTTTAGTGGGAGTTATGTGTCTTTGCTGAAAGAAACATACTCCACGGAGATCGAGTTTTTCTTTTGAACACTTTTTTTTTTTAAAGCCCACATTACCACACAGTATTAGTCTCCCTTACAAGAGGGATTTCTTTATATGTTTTCTAATCAGCAAAGCACTTCTACACAATCACAAAAAATACAGTTCCACAGTGTTTTAGTGATTTTTGAAAGGTACAATTCTGTGCTGGTGGGACCAGCTTTTATTTCATATTGAACTAAAAAGATTAATTCCTATGTTCAGTAACTCACTAACTGGACTTTAAACCAAAAGCAACTTCCACATTCTAACACTAAACGAAAATACAGGGGATTTTGTTAATGCAGAAGCAAAACATGAACATGGAATTATTTCTCCAGATTTAATGCTACTGCAACACAAAAGTAATTCAGTGTGTAGGGTCTTCCATGGATAAACTCTCACTGCTTATGCTTAGTTATTAAAATAAAAGTAAAAAATTATCTGAGGAAGTCAAAGTAAAGAGCATTCGATTAAATTATACAGCAGAAGCAACATTTAATCCTCAGAAATTAAAAATGAAAAAGTCATTACAAGATACCATGGACAATGATTTTGGCATTCCCTATAATGCTATACATTTGAAATAGGCAACTCTTTATGACAGAGTAAGTACTTGACAGAACTGCCTAAAATTCTCAAGATAAATTTGGTGAAAGGTCTCAGTTATTCAAACCTGATACTGCGTGTGCTTCATCTGACTGCAGTACAGAGCAGCAATTCGAGAGTGCCACTTTGCTTCTCAGCAGGGTTAACACAATAAACAGTTATGTGTGCAAACAACACTTAGCCAAACCTTTTTGAAACATCACCTGCTACTGAAACTATCAAAAGATGGTAGTATTTCATGTCACTTGGTAGAACAAATCTGCCTACACCCTGCCAGAAGGGAACATTAGCTGAAGTTCACAGATCACTGAAGAGACAGTGGATTGATCTCTCTTCCATCAGCTCCATCTGTTTTTGCCCTTCATCAGTCTCAAACACATACACAGAGCACTTCAGCTGTAAATAGTATTAAGAGGATGTCCAGCAACTGAAGCACCTCCTTCCTTTCTTCTGTTTTTTTTAAAGTCTTTATTCTACATCTTGTTTTTTCAGTAATACAATAAAAAAGGCAAAAAGGCTTTTAACTCTCCTTTTTAGCTCAAGTAATCAGTGCTGAATTGGATGGAATAGTTTGGGAGCACTCACCCAAATAACAATCAAAATAACATACGTAAAATGAAAACACTGTACAGCCCTCTAGAACTGTGACCAATTCTTGGATGCACCACAGGAGTGAGTGGAATAAAAATAAAGGAGGAGACACCTCTAAGAACTGCCAAACAGCCAAACTCTCACACATCTGGTTATAAGCCCTACTCGTAGTAAGAGAAAAGAGCTTGCAACAAGACAGATAAGTTACTTAAAAGCATATTAACACAAGCACCACAGAAAGTGCTTCCCCCAATTACTCAAGAACCAAGATACTGCACAGCTATTAGGAGGAAGCTAAAACTTTGAAGAGAGGTAGAGCTTTGCCCTGAAGAATGCAAAACAATAACAAATTTCCAAAATACACCCAAAATATGTTTTAGACAGGTGCCTGGAAAAGGAAACAAGCAGAGATGCTTCTAGTTTGAAGGGGAGAAGAAGCCATCAAGCTCTACATTGCTGCACAGTGCATTTCTGACAAGATGATATGGCAGTTGCTCTTTTTCGCATCTGACCTGTGCAATGGCATAATCCGAGCAATTGGTTGCCTGCATGCCCTCATTGCCACTGATCCCCACTCCAACGTGAGCTGTCTGGATCATTCCTACGTCATTGGCACCATCCCCAATGGCAAGTGTTATGGCATTGACGTGTTTCTTGACCATGTCTACTATTTCGGACTTCTGTAGAGGAGATACTCTGAAAAGGAAAGAAAAAGGTGTCAGTGTCTCACATGCTAAGCTATGTGCCTTTCCCAAAAGGACAGCTGTAATCTACATTAAGAAATAATCAAAGGGCAGTTGCTGGGAAGTTTCTTTATTCAACAACTAACTACGCTTCAGAACTTGTGCCAAGCTATTTCAGAAGGAAAAAGTAGCTTTAAAAATAGTTTCACATTCTACTTGTTCGTATCTGATGCAAAAGAGACCAAACCGATACTAAAGATTTCAAAGTTTTGTTTTCCTTCCACAGCACCTCCTAATACTCTTTGACATACACCAGTGATTCTATATTGCAACACTGGAGAAGTGACTTTTGTCTTCAGCTATGACAGTTTCCAGATTAACGGTGCAGGCTTCCCTGTCTGCTATCAACACTGCATCACTATCCAGGAGAAGAAAGACCACTAACACATACAGAGACATTTTCAATGGTTTGGCGAAAGGTACCGCAGGCTTACCTTATTATTAAACCAGTTCTGTTTAATCTCTTTATTAGTGATCTCAGTAAGGGGATCGAGGACACCCTCAGTCAGTTTGCAGACAACACCAAGTTTGGTGAGAGTGTTGATCTACTCAAAGGCAGGAAGGTTCTGCAGAGGGATCTGGACAGGTTGGATTGATGGGCTGAGGCCAATTGTATGAGGCTCAACAAGACCAAGCACTTTGTCCTGCACTTGGGCCACAACAGCCCCCTGCAGTGCTGCAAGCTGGGGGCTGGAAAGCTGTCCAGCAAAAAAGGACTGGGGGTATTGGTTGACAATGGCTGAATATAAGTCAGCAGTGTGTCCAAGTACACAAGGAGGTCAATGGCATCCTGGCTTGTACCACCAATAGTGTGGCCAGCAGGACGAGGGCAGTGATGGTTTCCCTGTACCCAGCACTGGTGAGGCCACACCTTGAGTCCTATGTTCAGTTTTGGGCTCCTCACCATGAAGACATGGAGGTGCTGGATAAAGTCCAGAGAAGGGCAATGAAGCTGGTGAAGGGGCTGGAGCACAAGTCTTAGAAGGAGCAGCTAGGGGAGCTGTGGTTTTTCAGCCTGGAGAAAAGGAGGCTTGCGGCAGGGTAACACACCCTGTCACTCTCTACAGCCATCACCAAGATGGTAGCAAGGTGGGGGTCTCCTGCACCAGGTAAAAAGTGACAATGGCAAGAGGAAATGGCCTCAAGTTGTGTCAGGGAAGGTTTAGTTTGGATATTAGGAAAAATTTCTTCAGGGAAAGGGTTGACAAGCAAATGGTGGAGTCACCATCCCTGGAAGTATTTAAAAAGCATGTAGATGTGGCACTTAGAGCCATGGCTTAGTGGTGGACTTGTCAGTGTTAGGATGATCTTGAAGGTCTCTTCTAACCTAAATGATTCTATTCCCTCCTCCAGCTTAGCTTCCCATTTGCCAAGTCATCTTTCCAATCTCATACTAAGCACATAGAATCTATCAGAAAGCATAAGGCCACCTCCTAATCTTACACAGGCCTTGTGTTCTGGTGCAACTCTGACTTCAGTGATGATGTTACTCAATTCCAACTCAAAAACAAAAGGCTGACTCCATGACATCTGAATATTCTTATCAAATTTATTGGCAGTTACTTTAACCTGATCCTTCTCTCATTTTATATCAGTTTCAAGTCAACAAAAATTCACGGAATTCAAAAGAGTTGAGCTAGTCTAAACCACGCAAAAGTGGAAAAATACTCAGGACTAGATTTCTAAATTAAAGAAGACACCCAAAATGCCCTTTTGTCATGGACAAGGTGGATCAGGTTACCAAATCATGAGGTATTGTGGAAATACCTATGCATAGATTAAACATTTCCATTCTAACCCTATCTGTACAAACAACTCTAATTCCTTTCCCCATCACTTTTACTTATAGTTCCAAATCATTTTATATTTCCTTAAATAAAGCTTTAGACAAAACTTCTCCACATCTCAAGTCAGTCACATATCACTCCAGAAAAAGAATGTAACTGATATCTAAAAGCTTTACTATTAAAATAAGGGGAGAACGGGGAGCTTGGGGAATAGGGGAGACAGAGGGTTTTTTACACAGCATTTTTTCTAGAGGCTATTTCCTGTGCGAGCAACTTACACAGTCCTTTAATACACCCAACTGGATTACTGCTGATCAAAAAAAGCAGAGCTATCTTGTCCAGCATTATGTTTTATGGCCTTGATTTTTTTTAGTAAATACCTAAATACGTATTTTATTAGTAAATCACTCTTAAAATAATTTGATGGGTAATTTGGGGAAAAAGAAATTTGCTGGGCTGAAACTTCATATGTGAATTAAACCACCTGAGAAGCCTAGCAGCTGTCCTGTTCCTAAAAGCCGAATACAGGAAAAAGTTGACTGAGCCATAAAATTTACTTAATACCATTGGATAGATTTATGAAGAACTCTGTTACCTGGCAGTGAAAACACCTGTGGGCACTATAGAAGCCCAGTTAAAGTACCAACACAAAACCCCAATGCACTTATCAACCTAGGGTGCATGAAAGGTGTTGGTTTGTAATTATAAAGCAGTTCTATCATCCACACACTCTCCTCCCTCTCCCCCCAGTATTCACACAATAAAATACTGAAGTATGGAGCAAGGAGTCAAAGGGACTTCAAGCCACAAAACGTGCACTCCAGAGGGACATGGAGCCAGTTCTGCAGGGCTTGGATTGATAAGCACACAGACCCTCCTCACCAGCCCCAGGGACACCTCCAGTGCACAGGACCATATACATTTGGCAGTCCCCTCCTGCAATTATTCTTCACAGCAGAGTATTATGCATATCTGCTAACACCCTTTTCAGACATACACATCTCTCGGAAGCTCAGTTTCTGTTCACTTCTCAGTTATGTAGCAACAGAAATAGCTAAGAAGCTCCCTAGTTTCAAAAATGCTTAAAGGAGCATGGGAAGGAAAAAGGACAGAACGTGAACAGCATCTCTGATTCTGTAGTTTAAACAGACACTTCAGACATGACCAAAATGTGGCAGAGATGCTGAAGCTTGTTCCAGTGTAGTTTAGCTGGGACAGGTCAAGCAAGCTAACACAGGCTGTATTCACTCCTGTGCCTGCAGTGTAGTTTTTAAGTGAACTTTGCCATCAATGACAATTGTGACAATGATTACTTGGCAAGTCAATGGAAGTCTCTATAGAAATGTATTTATCAACTACTATGTAATGTACACAGAGTATGCTTTAACTGTCTTGACCAAATTAAATTTAATTATATCCACAGTTATATAACACTCAGTTAATGTTTAACATCCCTATTTGCCTAGTAAGACTAAACAAACTACCAGAAACACTACATATGCATTTTAAATGCCACAAATATTTATGCACTTGGTTTAAGAAGATGAAATCTAAGACAAGACTTCAGCACAAAGTGTTACTTCATTATAGTTGTTTCTTCTAAAAAGCAGCTTTTTAGCAAGCATCCTCTTTGACACTTTCCCCATCAAATACAGCCCACAACTCCAGAGAATACATTTTGCTGCACACAGTACATTAACTACAGAAGTTGCAATTGAGATGGCTACTGATTTCCTGAGGGGTTTTACACCCCTCCTCCTTCAACTCACTCTCTCAGCCTCCAAACCTCTTCTGCTCCTAATAATCTGTTTGGTACCAACGCACTGCATTAGATAACATTAATCCCCTTAGCCAGATGATCAGAGCTGTGGTCCAATTCTCCACATTTGGTAAGCTGTCTACATGATGACTGAAGATTATAGCACAGGATACTATTAATGTGCAGCTTCCCCCAGGTGATATCTTGGAAGGGGAGGAGGAATAGACAAGTTCACAAAGATTGCAGACAAATGTATAAGTTCAAAGTAAAAAGTGCACGAAAAGAACTAACTATTTGGAAAAAAAAAATCTGCAGTGACAGGCAACTATTGGTACTTATCATTTGATGGAACATCCCTGGCTTTCACAGCAGAGCTCACTGTAGCAATATCAGGATATATGCCTTGCCTTGATATACACTCAAGTATGAATTAAGCTGTGAATAAAACATCAGTTGCATTCAAATCATCTGCTTACTCATGTACTCATTCACTGATCAGACAGCAATGCTTCTTATAAAGGTTCTTCAAGTGCAACTCAAGAGTTCACTGGAAATATTTGTTTATACTGAAGTTATTTTTATTACCTCTGTTGAAAAATATGTTTCCCAACAGATACAATCGACTTTTTGTAGACTGGTTGTCTCTTTTACACATACTCCAGGGAAAAAAAAGTCAAGTTTCAAGAACCACAACTGTAGCTGCCAGATCGAGTCTTCAGATTCTTGCTCAAACTGCTTCCCTGACAATCTGAATTTAACCTACTCAGGCTGCAGAGAGCCTGAGCTCAAGACTTCACCTTTATAAAGTGTTTAGCATTCAACATCTAGCTTTGCAATATAAAGTGTTCACGGATGATGGAAGGGATATATGAAGCTAAGTGTCAGCCATACAACAGTTCTGGTCCTCGCCCACCTCTGGGACTTTCTTCCAGTAGCCTTGCTCTTGAAAGAGTAAAAGCTAATACAGAAAAATAGAAGGTTCTCTTTGGACTCAAACCTGCTTAGTCTTTATCAGCACCTTTAACAGATTAACACAAAAAGGAGCTTCCATCCTGAAGGGATGACTAATGCCTTCATACCACATCGCTTCATCTGGAATGGGACAGGTGGAAGCAAGAGAGGGCACAAAGAAGTATACCTTGTGAAAAAACTGGGAAAGAAGTACAGCCCAGAGACAGGGATTCTCAGGAAGATATGGACCTAACTATCCTTAGATCACTTAAATTCATACGGAAACAGGGGAAGGCAGCAAGGGGGCAAGTACTTTTCAGATAACGAAGTACTATATTGTTACTCTCAGTAAATACTTAAATGTCCCTCTTGAACTTAGAGGAAGCTTGTGAAGAAACAGCACAGGGCACAGCGCAGAGCAATAACACAGATGGTTTCCACAGAGGATGTTTTAAGTGGCTTCCCACTGACTTCTGCAGAGCAGCGCCAAATGGCTTTAAACAATAAGTCTGCATTTACTTCTTAAGCCTGAGTACAAATGTTTATGAGCAAACTTCTTACCTGATATGTTTTGTCTGTTCAGAACAATTCTACTTAGACGGTTTAGTCTTAGGTAGTCCTGTAAGGAGCAGGGAGCTGGACTCTATCATTGTTATGGGTCCCTTCAAACTTGAGATATTCTGTGATTTGACTCAGCATTTTGCTGGGAGGTTTGGTCAGCCTTACTTTATTTTTTTAAGAGAGTTTAAACAAGATGAAAATCTTCCAATTTTTTTCATCATGAATACTTTATGGGACGACCAGAGTAATTAATAAATTCGGTCATAATACAGTGAAAGGTTTCACCAAGAAAAAAAACAAACAAAACAAAACAAAACCAACAGCCCACCCCCTAAACCAACAGTTAAGTGATATTTTAAAAAAAAGTATCAAACATTCTATTTAGAAACTCATTTCGGTACCAAAATTTTTTAAAATCCAAAAAGTAAGTAGAAGCAAAACATGCAAACATCCATTTTAACACAGCAAAGCAATGCAATAGAGTTTTAATTTTTAATGTACTTCAACTGATTTAAAACAATCAACTCCTTTACTGCATACTTTCTGCAATCTGGCAAGGCAGCTATTCCCAGACTTATTCCCAGACTATATCTAATACACCAAGACAGATGCAGTCACACATGAGATGGGAAAGATGCAATCAGCACAAATAGCCCTATATCACATTGGTCAGCTACACACCACATGATACTGTCAGCAAGAAGTGATGAACAGTTTCTTAATTCTGTTCCTTTGTGTATCTGTATTTATTGCAGTTACAGACACATGACAGCAACTGAAAATAATACTTTTCACACAAGGTCCTTAAACTACAGTTGCTTAAACTGCAGACATTTTGAAGTATACAGAACTAAACCACAGATCAGAAATAGAAATGCAGTATTTTGGAAAATAATTAGTTTTATTTATTGCATTCAAGTCTAAAGGACCAAATGAAGACAGGGTTCTGATAGAGAACTAGCAACTGCAACTATCAACTCTTTATAAAAAGAGACATGATCAATAAAGAACAAAACAAGTGAACTCTAATTAGAGTCCTTTTATCTGTAAGATATAGGCACAAAAAAGAGTAAGTTATAAGAGATCAGTTTATATCTAGTCCATCTTACAAGGACCATGAAGAGACGAGCTCTTCCACACCTAAACAAGGCAGAGTTTGACACTTAGTCTCAGCCACGTCCTCTGTTCTGTCTACATGTATTGGTTTTTGGGGGGACTTGTTTGTGTCCTCTCCACAAAAAAAAAAGAGACTAAAACATTTCTGTTGAAGACTGCATACATTCAACACCCCCAATTCAATACAAAATTAAAAATTAAGACATTCTTACCCACATTTTAAATTTTTAATGTTTATTCGTGCAAAGAGGAAGGCAAAAAAGGAAGCTGTTTCAAGTGCTACCTTCTTCAGCTTCCATGCTGTAACAGGTACAAACAACGGCATTAATGTCTTTAACATGAAACGTGAATTTGATACTCTACTTCCTTGAAATGCCTTGTTAATGCAACACAAAAGGCCCTTAAGAGTCTACTCTTTATTGCAGTGAACATGATTTTACCCTATTCCATCAACAAATACACTCGTACTTCAAAAAGCTCAGTGACCTCATCTTCAGAAAAGGCAGATGAGAGACAGCCTAGAAAGCTGACAGCTATCAATACTGTCACATAAGTGTATGCATTGGTTCCCAGAAAAATAAGCAAGATAAATTAACACACCACGAACAGTAATGCTCAGAAAGAAAGAAACGTTACAATGGCATCACATTTAGCAGTTCTTAAATACAGTGATTTATCCTGACATACACCAGGATGCAGATCTCAACCATGAGTCATCCAAACAAGGGTTAGGCTTGAATTGCAGTCATCATGTTCTTGAGATATCTTGGATAGACTTCTGTGAAACCCACACAGAAGAAAAGTGAACAAAAGCACAAACACATCACACTGACTCAAAATGTGCATCACATCGAATGCTTTATATTTACTAATTGCTCTGAAATTCCTTCCCCTGCTGACAACTTTCATAGGGGGTGGCTCTGGTGCAGTACAGAGAGTCAGCACAACTCCAGAGACAGCACTGAGTGAAATGATGGATAATTTAATGTCCATAAAAAAGCACCAAGGGCACTTGATGCATCCAACTACATTTATGTGTTTTCAATGGAGACATCTCTATCTTCACTTATCATGCCACTTTTTTTTTTAATAGTCAATGGAAAGAAACAGACAGTTCTAGAGTGCAATTCCTCTGGCTTTAGACATGTACTTTCAGGTTGTAGTTCATCTCCTCTTAAAAATGCCCTTTTCAATAACTCATTTGCCATTCACAGTTGCCACTGAAATGATCTCCAGAGGACAAGGGTTAGGAAATAGTCTCTTTATAAGCAGGATTCAATGTATTAAACAGTGTGATATAATACACAACACTTCAGTGAACACAAGGTTAAATTTCAAGTCAGCATCTTCTTCCTCTTTGATATCCCTCCCTGCATGTTTCTGTCTTGATTGCCCTTCCTCCAGCCTGCTTTACAGAGCAATGGTTAAATATGGAAAATCTAGTTTGGAAAACAAGTTATTTGCAAAGTGATGAGTTGGCATAAGCACAGTGTTGAATGAGAGACTATTTTGCATTTTTAACTATAATGGTCACTTAGTGGCAACACATATAATACATTTTTAAAGTGAAATTAACGTATCAAATTGATTTTGGGCTTCCGTCACCCCAAGTTGATTAGGGCACATTCATTTCCAGCCTGAGCAGCTCTCACACAACACAGAAATCGGCCTTTTTCTAATGACAGAGCAAAAAAATTTCAATCTGCAAAACATACATATTAGTGCCTTTATAACCTTGAAGGCATGCACAGAGAGCAAGCACACGTGTTTCACAGGGCAGAGCAGTTTACAGAATTTTGCAATACACGGTGAGATTAAGTGACAATTAACACTATGTCCATTAATAAGCACATCAGCCCATTTATCAAGGCTCTGCCCTGCAGTAAAGCCAAAAGACCCAATGGAATCATGCAGAGCAAAACTCTGAATGATTTATTTTTCACCCCTTCTGTGAAATGTTTCCTGGAATTTAATGTAAGAATACATATAAGCGATCAACTCGCAATTACATGTTACTGTTAAAAAGCCTAGGATTTCTGAATTACATGCTCCTGGAACAGATAAACAGACACAATCTGGAGCAGGGTATCTTAGTCAGTAATTATGGTCACAGGGCTGCAATCATGTGGAGGACCCACTATTCAAAGTGAAAGTACCTCATTGGTAAAAACGTGAAATTTTCAATTTCAGAGTTACCAGTATACCTGAAAAATCAGAGTCATCATGTATCAAGGAAGAAAGGTGGGGTCCCAAAATTTTCATTACAACACCACCAAAATGCAAGTTATTTCCCATACTTCTCCAAAGTTCAGTCTATTTAACAAGAACAAAACGCCTACAAGTAAAGTCTCTAAATCATTAATACTTAGAAAAAACCAAAACCCTGAACTTCTACTTTCCATAATCTCTCCACAGCTGGGGAAGCTGAGTACCAGGGTGTTCCTACTAAGATTAAAAATTCAGAAACAATTTTTATATAAAAAAGACAATGACAACTGAAAGTCTGACTGGGATCAGCTCAGTCTTGGTCAACTATTAAATGTGTGCTCTGTCCAAAGCCAGGTTAGGTATTAACTTACAGGAGAACATTCACAGTATTCTCACAACTCCCAAACACAAGCTGAAAAAGGGATCTTGACATTAACCTCTAACGTCAGATTCAATACAAGCAATACTGCTCTAGAATATTACTGCTTTCTTTTTCCTCCTTCCCCTCCTCGTGCTTTTCTTAGCGAAGTCAGTTATACACTAAGTTCATGATTAAATCAAAGCATTAAAGTACAGCATATAGGGGTAAGGGGGTGCTTTTGTACTCATCAGCCACCACCTCTACTTTAAGTTAATACGACCAAATTTACATCAAGAAGATATATTAACAGTATCTCTGCACATAGCCAGCCACTAACATGGCCATATTCTAGGGCACCTGTAACCCTCAAACATGGTTCAACATATCCATATCTTGTTTGAGGTGTGGAAATGTCCTGTGGCTTATGAAAACAACTTTGATTAATAGTAGCTGCCTCTGTAACGGCAAAACAGAAAAACAGCAGAGTGAACACAACTATATTGGTCCCCTGCACCTCTGTTTGTCAAGTACCTTTCAAGCGTGAGGACTGTTGCAGAGAAGAGCACATCAACTAAAGCCATATACGCTGTCACATGAAGCCTAAGTACACCACTTGCTGTAACAATGTTGGCAACTGTTGGGCAAGAGGAGGCCAACCTAGTCTGGTCTCACCTCTGCCAAGCTGCTTGAGTGGTCTGTCCCCAGAAGTCTGTGCAAGCATTTTGGTGCAGTCCAGGTAGAGTCAGAGAGTACTTCAACAGCACAGGATGAACACACACAGTCCAGTGTTCATGCTTGCTTCTTACTGCTCTTACTAACAGTGTATATATGCACAGCCTGAAATGCCTCACACACAAGGAGAAGCCTCACAAAACACAATTTCCTCTGTTTTCCCAAACTTTCACTGACTTTAGAATTATGCCTTGTCACAGTTTGAAACTGCCCCCCCCCCCCCCGAGAGTTGGGGGGCTCAGAGGTGACTGGGTGCCAGGGCAGTGTTCCCTGGAGAGCCAATCGCCACTCATGTTGTTCACTTCTGCCGAAAAATCACATACACACAGCACCGGAAGCTGTTGGCAGTGGTTTTTTCTGTTGGTGTCTGCTGGGTGTAGGTGGAGAAGGCCAGGGGGTGGCTGGGCTCCTTCTTTCCCCCTTCAGAGGGGAAGGGGAGCCCTGCAGCCCCCAACTCTGCCTAGGCCAGAGTTAGAGACAGCATTGGAGTGAGTGTTTGTGAGGGACGCGACTCACAGCACCTGAGGTAAGAGGAGAGGCAGGCTTTGCAGCCAAGCCCTCTCCCCCCTCCTTTCTGCAGTTAAGGCTGGAGGGGGGCTTCTTTTCTTTCCCTCCACTGTAAAGTGGAGGAGAGGCTCAGCATTGAAGCTGAGCCAAGAGACGGGCTGGAGGAGGAGGCCCGGTGCCCGGGAGAAGAATCCCAGGCAAAACTAGAGATGGGCCAAGAGCTCGGGAGTTGCCCTGCCGAAGCTGACTGGGGGCAGCCAAAAACTGACTGACTCAGAGGACACTTGATAACCTGAACTACACTGCAGCAGCCTACGAACCGAGGTATGAGACTGAGAGAGAGAGATCACACAGCAGACTGAGGAGAAAGGACTCAAAGCTACTTTCTTGGACTTCGTGAGGAGGAAAAACTGCAGCAAACAGCTGAAGGTTGGCTAGGGAGTGTTCAGGGGCCCAGAACATTCCCACGAGAGAAAGACTGCATTACCCAGTTTTGGATTTTTGTGGTGGCTCAAACCACCACAGTTAAGAATACAAAACTAGGAGACAAGTCTTCAGAATGTCAGACATTTGCATCTTTACAGAAAGGATGCAAAATGCTGCAGTTCCGGTTTGATAACACACATGCCCATGTCTCACAGGACATGCTTAGTTAATACTAAGTAATTGCTGCCAGGATAGATCATGCTTTCCTCCACCCCTTCTATATAAGGGAATAAAGACAGACGTATGAACAATTATACATAAGGAGCTTTGAAACAGCATAGAGAAAATAGGTGCATTTAAGTTAATCTTTTCCTGAAAGCTAGCAGAACAATATTGCCTAAAGGACCTTCTTTCCTGGAGAGAAAACCAGCTTTGAAACATTTCAGCGGGCATTATAATGAGCCCTTTCCTATTAACTAGTGGTCTTTTAAGGTGAACTGTTGGGCAAATGAGAGGCAGCATGAAGTACCAGTGCATTACCGGGGACAGAGAAGAGCAGATTTCTTTCACATACACTTCTCTACCATGTGTACTCTTAGAAGAGAAGTGTCCTCTCACTGCTACAATGATTTTTAAGCACTGGCCTCCTTCAGACCATTAGTGCCAAAATAATGCTGAATTTGAGTATATCCAAGTCATTAATGCCAAGGAAATTTGAAGTATCAGACAGAGCTACCTTATTATTGCTAATGTAGCACTTAGATCACCCATAGCCTCGGCTACAACTGCAAGAGCTACATGAACCAGACCACATGAAACATCTTGTTAAAAAGATATGATGGAAATTGAGACAAAAAAGGAATTGCTAGAAGTCAAACTGTATTCACTGACACTCTCTATGACTCAAACCAGATTAGAAGTAAAACACCTGGGAGGAAAAACAATGAGTTGCCCAGTGCTGAAAAACAGGCTCTAAAGGAAATAGGAAAGCAGCTTTTTTGAGTTAGATAGGATACTCTCCACATGTACCAGAGCATACCAGTAAGGCTAAGTTGATGCTTTCCTTTTTAAACCCAGCCATGAAAAGCAAGACATTTTACAGTAATTTCTGTTTAGAGAAAGGCTTATAGCTGATGCATGCTCACCTGACTCAATAATACAGCTTTTATAGCAGTATGTAGTCAACTGTCAATTTACACAGTAAATTTTAGTCTATCTTTTTGTTACAAGCTAAGACTTGGAAGCTTAAGTTCACTTACATCTGTTTACTAGATATCAAAAGTTAATAATTTTATATATTTTACATACTGTCAAAATTCAAATAACAGCAATTCATTTTTAAATACAACACACCGAAAAATCCTATAGCCAAACAGGTATTGAGGTAAAAAGTGAATCTCACATTCAAATATGAACTGGTAACTGGAAAGCAAGATCTTAAGACACATTGCAGAAGCTGAACACAGACGTGATAATGCGAAAAGCGCTCATGCTCAACAGACTCAGACATACAACAAATGCCTTCTACAAGCTAGTCTACACTGCAGGATACAAGGTACATAGACACCATCTTCAAATAGACTGTGCCAGAGAGCCTGGGGGGGGAAGAGATGGAGGCAACGCACAAGAGACTGATCTCAAGCCTCTTAAAATCAGATGTGCCAATTGTTTTAGTGACGGCAACTGTGTATGGGAATCCACCATAAGAGTTCTCATGGCACAGTTTGTACTCTAACCACCAAAGAAGCCATCAGCACACATCTTCTAGGTACTGTATTTTCTTAAACTAAGTTTAAAAAGTGATTACACGTTGTATACATCTACACAGTTCTATACACCCTATTTCTCCAAATAGGTTGGAGTAGCCTTGCCAGAAGTTTGCTGGCAGTGATGTGCAAGGTATAATCAAAGGTTTCTACCACAAGATTCCAGGAGGCCACAGCAACTCTAATCTAACTTGAAAGTGTGCAAAACACTCATTTCATGAAGATGGAGAGAGATTTTATGAGCAACTCTCCCAGAAGTATAACGGAAAAACATCAAGATCACAAGCTACTAATAGCCTTACACTCACACTTGATTGTGACTTAAAAATCAAAGCTAACAATTTAGATTACAAAAAAACTTCTATAAAAACAGACTAAATGCCAAAAGTAAATTACTAAATTTTCTGAATGTAAAAAAAATTCCAAACTATTTACATGAAACAAAATAACTCCTTACTCTCTCCATGCACTCGAGTATAACAGTACTGTAGAGACCCTGATATTTAGTTTTTATGAGCACAGATTTTATTCATATTCACATTGTTCATATCCAGTACAAATAATACCCCAAACACAAGCCAACACGTTGAAGCAAGGCACAGCAATTAGCCCAAGTGAGGATCCAAACATTTTAACATATTTGAGACAAAACTAATACATTCTTTGTACAGAATATAGTTCACGGGAACAAGGTCAGATATTCAGTGTCCAATTAGCAATGATCAGAGGTACCATGAGATTCCATCCTGCTCAACATCATCAGTAACCCAGATGCTGACAAAAGGGATATCCCTCAGCAAGTCCACAGATGATGCTGAACTAGGGGGACTAAATTACAAAGAATCAAAGGGCTTTTATTGAAAGGAACCTTCAGAAATTCAGGGACTGAGCCAACATCCTCAAGGAGTTCAGACAGAGAAAGGCAAAGCTCAGCATTTCAGAGAAGAATAACCCCACGTACCAGTGCAGGCTTGGAAATGGTCATCCCATAACGTGGTTATGGTGGGCATCAGGTTCAATGTGAGTCAAAAGTGCATAATTAGTGTGACTGAGACACATCACATACTAGGTAGTGACTCAGGACACAAGAGTGACCAGGATAAAGACACAAGTTATTATCAGCCCTCTCCTCAGCACAGGTGAGGCAAAATCTGTACTACATCCAGGTTTTGAGCCCAAGTTGGAAAGAGGGGAGAGAAAGTTAGAGTCCAGCAGAGAATTCCTAAGATGGTCAGGGGTCTAAAATATATAACCTGTAAGAGGAGGTCGTGTCACTTGGGCTTGTGCTCTTGAGAGGCAGTTTAACAACAAGAGTTGCTAAACTACTACTGCATAACTACTGAAAAATCAGGGTCATCGTGTATCAAGGAAGAAAGGTGAGTTACCTCAAGTCTCCTGTTGCATCAAAAATGAAACAAGGGCCAATGGCCACAGATTGCAAACAGGGACAGTTAGGAGGGATATTTTATGGATGTTTCATGAAGGTGTCGAGCAATGGAAAAGGTCTACCAGAAAGGTTGCAGAACCTCTGTCCAAAAGCTCAACTACAAGAATTTATGGCAAACATGATTGTAGATGACAACCCTGCCTTGAGTGACAGGTTGGACTAGGTCTCCAGAGGTCTCTTCCACCTAGACTGTTCTACACCTGAAGTCTCAGTTTAGTGGTAATGGAGGTACTTCCCTAGTAAAAGACTGAAATGGTCCCTGAAGAGGGTTCCCATGTGGTTATGTCAACAGCCAAGGCCTGGATTTCAAACAAGTACACTTAGTACACATGCTGCCTTGTGTGCTAAAGGTCTCCAGTGAGCCAGCATAACTGGGCACTGCAGTAGAGAAGTGACCTCATCTCCTTCCCCTACACGTAGTCATCATCCCATGTTATTGGAGCATCTTCCCGAGGTAAACAGTCCTCTCCTTCTAGCCTTGCCTTTTTCTCATCCATCAGCACTTCAAACTCTTCTCGCCATCACATCATCCCCTTTCTTTTGCCTGAATAACCCACTGGTACTGAAGTTATATAAATAACCTTGTGCATAATTTCCTTACTTGAATTTTTTGTATTTTAACAGTGGATACATCAGACTTGGCAACTTTTAAGTTAACAGCTCTTTGGGTAGACACTATAAAATTTCTTGGTTATTTTTATGCCACAGACTTTTCAGTTAAAAAATACATCTGGCATAAAAGCCAATCCATCAAAAGAAATAAACATATCTCCTGAGAAAGCTAGACAGCCAGTGTAGACTCAACAGAAACTACTCTGATCCAGCAAAAAAGTTCCACGTGGGAAAGACTGCTTCCAAGAAGGTCAGCTCTCAAAGACTTAGATCTTTAGCTCTCCACGTTACTATTTCCAAATCCAGCAAAAATTAACATTTTCATCTCATTAGTTCATAATGTCTGATCATACCCTACTTCTCAGAGAAATACCCTGTAGTAATAGACATTTCTAGTTTCTTTCCCTCACCTTTGCTAGATAAAAAGAAAGTGAGAACTAGATCTAATTCTCCTAATTTAAGAAACTGAGCAGGAATAAGTAGTAGAACTGAAAACTGACCATTAGCCTGATTTCTCTAATACAGTTGCTATGAAAGTTAAACATATATATTAGAGTTGGAATCTTCCTAAATGCTATGTCACATATATTTGCAAAGAAGTTTGACCAAAGACAGAGGTTTTAAGAAAAACCTTTTTCAGTTGCACTGGACAATAATTATCATAGTCAATGCTAATTTCTACAATAAGATTTCCCAGCCTTTTATATCTGAGACACACTTTTATTCTTCTCTGTCCCTTCCTGAGCTTGACTACTTATCTGTGACATTTATAAAACAGCATAAGTAGGACATTAGGAAAGCCACAGATGGCTTTAAGTGGCTCTTTACTCAATTTAGTAGCTGACAGTAATTACTACAAACCCAGTCAAAAAATTAATCCTTCCATTGAATTTAATGAGGCTTGAATAAGGTCCGGATGATTAGTCAGTCCTCTGTAGAACTCAGTTCTCCCAGTAAGTTCACCTTAAAAAGTTTCCGAGGGAAGTTACATCCACATGTCAGGCACAAATTATGAATATTTAGCAACTGTCTTTGCATTACTACTCCCAGTACATCGTGAAGCAGTAGATAAAGAAATCAACTCTGTTGTGCATGCTAACGAATGAATGAATCAAGCAAACCACCACAAAAGCCACTGAGTCCTCTCCCCATCTGTAGCCTTCACACAATTGCAAAAGACTAAATGAATTAAAATTTCAAAAAGAGGAGGGAAACTGGAATAATTGCTAGTACAAACAGGCTCGCTTTCAAATATATGTGGGTCAACAGCTCAAAGCAGCCACGGTCATACTGTTTACTCTCCTTTTGACATAAAAGCCTTTTCCTCGATGAACAGCTCTTAATACAGAAATATCTAAATGTATGCTAATGCCCAACAGAGCAGTAACTTCCTTTGATTGATTCAACAGTACCGAAAGTACCAGGAAAAAAGATCAAACCAAGTATTATACAAACAACCCATGTCTTCAATATGGTATGTGTCAGCATGAAAGCTGAAAGGAGTTCAACAAGCCAGCTACTAATGTCTTGCTTGGTTCTGAAAGTGGCAGCGTTCTTAAGTGCTTGCAGATAAAAGTGTTTTTCTCAAGTTGTGACATCAATTTACAGAGTTCTGTAATATAATGAAAGTGCTTTGATTTAACATGATTTATGAAGCAAAGGCACTCCTGGTGTCTTCAGAGAAAGCATAGGAATTTACAATAAACACAAGATAATTAACTAATTTTGCAGCCAGTTACTCTCCTGAAATCATAATTGGAGAAAACAAACATGACCTCTCTCTTCACTTTTTATGCTGCTTAAAATTCCTTCTTCTGTCTTCCATTTCACTAACTCACCTTTCCCTCAACATCCTTTCACAGGAGAGCTTCCAGTGACAAACTCCTCTGGTATAACTTTAGTGAAGACATTTTCAACTTTCCACTAGTCCCAATACCCCGTTTCTTCACAAAGCTGCTGTAGTGTTTACAGAAGAACACTAAGACACACACAAAAATAAATCTGAACCAATGGTGTATGACTCTTTCAAGTGTGTCACAAGTAGTACAAACTCTGGCTACAATGCATTACGTTTTACCCTCCCAGGTTCAGCACAATCTCTTTTTTTTTCCCTCCTCTGTGATGGGTACTCTATAATTTGAAGTTATTTAACTGCTAGAAAAACAAATCTCTGGTTAAATTTAACTGACCATGCCCCAGATGCACAAAAAACAAAAGATTAAACAAATTGTTTCTTTAGGTACTGACAGATGACTAAGTCTCCTTCTGTGGACAGGGATAAAGTTAGACAAGATGAAGACATTTACCTCTCTGAATAACTGGTGGAAGAAATAACAGGAACAGTGTTTAGAAACCAAGATCCACAGAAAGATATTAAAGCTCTCAGAGAGCATCCAAAGGACAACAAAGATGGTGAAGGGCCTTGAGGGGAAGCCGTATGAGGAGCAGCTGAGGTCACTGGGTCTGTTCAGCCTGGAGAAGAGGAGACTGAGGGGAGACCTTATTGCAGTCTACAACTTCCTTGTGAGGAGAAGAAGAGGGGCAGGCATTGATCTTCTCTGTGATGACCAGTGACAGGACATGAGGGAATGGCATGAAGTTGTGTCAGGGGAGGTTTAGGTTAGATACCAAAAAAAGGTTCTTTCCCCAGAGGATGGTTGGGTACTGGAACAGACTCCCCAGGGAAGTGGTCACAGCACAAAGCCTGACAGAGTTCAAGAAACATTTAGACAATGCTCTCGGGCACATGGGGTGACTCTTGGGGATGGTCCTGTGAAGGGCTAAGAGTTGGACTCAATCCTTGTGGGTCCCTTCCAACTCAGCATACTTTCTGACCCTGTGATTCTTCAAGTGGCACAGCAGGAGATGGGTGGTATACCTTACCTAAACCTGATCTCAGGGGCAAAAAAAATTAGCTATGGTTTTAAACTCCCACAGTCTAAAGAGGACACTTAGCTCTTCATGTGGTACTTTCAATATACATACCAGAGGTAGTTCCTAAAAGAATTTACACATATGGGAGGCCTGTTTCATGCATCTCAGACAAATTCAGGCATGATAGTTACTCATCTGTCTCAGTCCTGGCCTTACATTGGACGTGACTATCTAGAAGCCATATGTTTACATACCTTCAACACATCAATAAGGAAATTGCTCAGCTGTGTCCAAAAAGGCAACAACTTTATAAACCCACAAAATATAAACAACAACACTCCCCATTATGCAAACACATAAATCCACTGCATATCAACATTTTTGGCAGGCAGCTCTTCTCTCTCAATCACATAAAAAGAAGTCAAAAAAAAAAAACAAACAGGAGGCAGGGAAGAAAAAAAATGTTAAAGTCCTTTCAAACAAGGACTCTCTATCTGAAAAAGGCAACTAAAAGTCAATATCCTGGAGGTGGACTTGATGGGGAGGAAGGGGAGAAGAAAAGTAGCCAGGGTATGATTATCCATAATGTCTTCAAATGCAGAACTTGATGGCATCCAAAGAAATTACCGGGCAGATTTAAAAGCAAAAGGAAATATTTCCTCTGCACAGTTCATAACACATTCTGCCCAGCTTGAGATTATAGACAAATATCTAATTGAGATTAGAGTTTAAACACACTCAGAAAGAAAGATTTAAAAATTATAAACAAAAAACAGTCAATGAAGAATTATGAAAACAAGATGAAGACATAGCTGCTGACAACAGAAGTTTCATTCACTACCTATACACACATTCCCAAGGCAGTGACTACTGGTCACTGTTTGAAATAAACTGGATTAGACTGGATCTGGTCCAACGCTGACCACTGCAATTAATATAGGAAAACAGGTTTAAGATCATTAGCTGACAACTAGAGCAAATATAAGTTTCTATATGGTTTTACCACTAGTCAAAGAACAGTTATACTGCATTATTATCCATTAAGTTTGGAGATAGCCTACTAAAAACCTCTTGGAAAAGAAAAGCTACGATCCAGTTCACCTAATTCTAGAACTGCCGTGAACTGGATAACAATTTGTGCAGTGAAACATAATACTCTGTCATGAACAGCCTGCCTTTCTACAAGTTTTTCACCACTGACAGCATATAAAAATTTGAAAAAATTGCAGAATAGCTCAGACATCCAAGAAATTCTGAAAAGTTTCAGTATTTATGAACATTGGGAATTCAAGTTTATTTTTCTACTCTCATTGCCTATGTCTTTCTGAGAAGGGAAGTGTTCACAAAAGAGAAAAGCCAACCTTTTAATGAACATTATGGATTCATCTGCTATGATCTCCTTACCTCAGATTTTGCCTTTTCTGTATCTGGCAGAGTCTAAGTGAGTTATTACACTTCTGTAATAACAGACTTTGTGTTGCAGGGTCCCTTTCACTATTGTTCTGTTCTAGGCTTAAGTAACTCTTCAGTTTTTGTAAATGGCATACCTGAAGGCTGCAGCAACCTTTAAGAATCAAATCTTATGACAGGATAATACAGATCTTCACAAAAATATCCCAAGATAACAATTTCTAATTGAATAATCAGTTGCAAAGAAAATGAAAGGATCTAATTTCATTTCATTGTGTGTATACCACAGTTTCTTCTTTACCTGTGAGAGACAAAAAGAACATGCAACAGCAATGGCATGTTTTAGAATATTCAGCTTTTAACAGACTTTAATCATTAGTACTGAGGAAATCCCCTAAAGATATGAGAAGCATAGGATAAAAATAAGAAAGCACAGCTACTACTGTTCCTAAAATGTCAGACAGCTAACAAGGAGAATCAACTTCTTCCACACACTTCAGTATTTACTGATATATCTGTTCCTTTGCTTCTTTGGTGGCAGTTGTCTTAAATGCCTAATTGAGCTAATGCACTTTGAGAAGGCAAAGCAAACAGGAAACACAAAGGGATAGAGAGGTCCCAAGGAGCTCTCACCAGGAAAGGATAACAAAGATCTAATTACATCAAGATTCCCCCTCCCCACACAAGAACTCAGACACCATGTACACGCAAGCAGACACTCCATATTTCTCCTTAACCATTCTTGAGTCATCCTTTAAGATAAAAAGCCATCTCAAAATTGGCAAAAACATTAAACCAGTATTTTTCCAAAGTATATTCATCTCAGTTAATGCCTTTATTTTTACTTGAAGTGAACATGAACAGCAAATGCATGTGCTCACGTGATCAGATGAAGGAGAGGAGTCACCACTTACAGGAGAGAAGAATGAGAGGGCAGAAGTTTTGGTACTACAAAGCAGAGGATAATCAGAACACGTGGCCCTGAAAGTGTCTCAATATTAACTGTACTACAGGTGTTTTACAACAAAATGTTGGGCACCACTGCAGAACTGAAAGACTTTGAGATCAGTCTAGCTACACTGGTTTGGGTGATTGCATCCACTCATCACTCTGAATAGATGTCAAAGGGTTCTTCAATCCATAGAGGATACAACAAAATTTGCATCAGACAAACTAGCTTTTCCTCCTTTGCTAGTGTTTTGCTTGACAGAAGGTCCTCAGCCTTATTACCAACGTTCTAAACAGAGAATACTTCCTGGAAACAACCAATTATTCAATTGAAGGATATTTTTTCTTATGCTACACATATTTACTAAAAGGCAAAAGAACCTGAGCGAAGCTTTGCTTTCAACACAGCACTACAAAAGGCAGCCAAAGTTTACTGTTTCCCGAACATAGGAAATAAATACTCTTCTCAGTGTTCCAGAATCCCAAGGAAGCCTCCAGCTGTGAAATAAGGCAACTTGATGAGTTCTGCAAGAAATGTACCAATTAACACACATTTCATCAAGTACAACATTAACATGTTGAGGATCAGTTTTGTCCAGATAATTTTTCTCCTGTTCCTGAAAGAGATCTCTGAAGTTTCCTCAAACCAAGCTGTCAGCACAAAAGAAGACCTTCTAAAAGGGCAATACATCTAATGCCACAGCAAGCCTATAAACTGCTTTGGCACATCCATGTTCCAGTGATGTTTGATGTCTCCTGAAATCCCATTCCACTCCCACTACAAGTTCTTACTATTGAAAACAAAGAAATTGATAGAAATCAAAGTTTCTCTCGAAGTTTAAGTAAAGGAAACCACACCAGTCTCAAAGGGATTAAAATATGGAGAAGTCAGTTTGATCCAGAGAATGGAATGATCACAAAAGAAAGTGATTATTCCCACTGTAAAGTTTACACCAGATTTTGGCTGGATTCCTGCTCACATTTCT
Source organism: Manacus candei (assembly GCF_025592945.1). Taxonomy (NCBI): domain Eukaryota; kingdom Metazoa; phylum Chordata; class Aves; order Passeriformes; family Pipridae; genus Manacus; species Manacus candei. Next base: position 34,740,166 of record NW_026138062.1, on the reverse strand, counting down.
TTAATTATGCCTGTATAAACAGAACTATTACACATCCAAATCAGTATCATCTATAATTTAGGAAAGAGATGTCTGGAAAAAAAAAATTTCTCGTTAATGAAACAGTATTTTACAAAGGGTCACTGAAAGAATGCAAAGTCATCTCCACCAAGCAGCTGAACCTCACAGAGCTGCAGGGTTCGGTGAGAATGACCTAAGCTCCAAGCACGTTAATACAGAGTCAGCTTCCTTCTCAGCATCCTGTCAATACCACCAGGGGCTGGTCTTATTTCATTTACATATGCCATAAAAATCTTTCCTGGAAAAGAATATTATATTACCGCACGTAGATTTTTAACCAGGAAGCTGAACTTGAGGACAGCACTCATGAGACTCAGTTCTTTAAAAAAAACCAACAAAAAAAAACCCAACAAAAAAAAAGCAACAAAGAAAAAAAACAGACCGAAAAAGCATATCTTGCAGGGAAGGAAAAAGGAATAAAGTAGTCATTAAGTTAGCAGACATTTCTTCTGCACTTTTTTTTTAAAACATTTTCTGTTCATAAAGACAGTAAATATCTGCACCAAGGGGAAAGAAAATATGCATTAGTGTAGCAGTGCCATCTGTTTATTCTGGTACATGAATGAATAAGTTAACACCAGCATTCCTTACTGCACCAGTGTCCTGTCAGACAGTTGCTCTGCCAGGAGTCTCCACTCTCAATGTCTGCAAAAGCTAAGCATGATATCCCAGCCAGTTTAGTCCTTGGGCCCCTCCTGGAAGATCCTGTTAATTATGCCAAGGTCTGTTAAAGTTATGTACAGAGTTCTCTTAATACGTGTCTACTCAGCTAAGACTACTAGCCCTCCAATACTTTTGGTTTGTCAGGTCTCCAAATGAAACAAATGAAAACCACTGGAGAGATACCAAGTGTCCCCACACTCCTTCAGGAATGGATTTAACACTACTGAATTACCCAACAAAATGCTGTAAAGAAATATAGGCTTTCTATTTCCTAATGCACAGCATCACTGGATGCCCATAATGCCTGTTTGGACACAATTACTCTCCCATATGCTCCTACTGACTTGACACTACCATCTACAACAGTGATTTATGCAGCTGGTGTCAAGAAGTTCATTATCTCCACAGATGGAGCAGCAGGCTTTCAGACTACTAGAAGCCTATGCCCCAGGGCTGAAGTGGACACAAGAAGCTGAAGAGTTGAGAAAAGTACAGCATGATATGAAAGGAAAAGGAAAGCAAAGGGAAAGGCCAAAGAAGGTGAGAAAGTAGGTACTGGAAGCCTCTAAGATACACATACCCAAAGCAGGAACTGAAACATCTACAGTTCCCACTGTTCAGGAAAAACTCAAAGACAAGCTGAGGAGCCTTTGTGAGAAGGAAAAGAAGAAAAAACAGGGAAAGGGGGAGAAAAGGAACAAACTACTAAAAGGTCATGACATGAGACATTGCAGGATTTAAACACAGACTGAAGCTATTTCCTGTTTTAAAACCAAGAGAAAGTATTGATTAGTATCAAGGAGACTGATTTAGGATAACATAAATCACACTTCTCAAGAGCTGAAATGTCAAGAATCTTGTAGCTTTTAGAAAAGGATGGAGTTTTGGTTTTTTGGTGTGTATCCCCCCTCAGTAATAGCTAACTAATTTAGACTAATGCAGTAGCAGAAAACAGTGTGTAGGTTGGTTTTTTTTCCCCATGAGAAAGAACATGAGATCTTGGTAGCAAAGGTAATTTAAGAGAGACTTTTGGATCACAGTGAGTGCAAAGTCAGTTTTCAGTGAAATGGAAAAAAAACAACCCCAAAACACACATCTTTTCCAGGCAAGAAGTGACTCCATTTTACATGTTTGGGGTTTTTTTTAATTTAGATCCATTTTTATGTGAAAAAAAATTAAACACAAATGGCTTTGCATTGAAAGTTTTTAACACTTGTTTTTATCCCTGAGTTGATATGGTTGTTTGCTTTGTGTTCCTTTCCTTGAGAGTTTTCGAAAGAACATGCTACCTATTATCCACCTTTCATCTCTTCCAGTCCTGTCCATAAAACAATGCTAGTGCCCACGTATTCCAGCATAATTAATTTCTTCTGACTTAAGTGCACTGAAGTACTTTTAAAGGCTTTCCTTAATCACTCTAAGTCACCACCACACATTTAACAACTGCATCCTTTCAGTCCCATGTATTTGCCACATCATCCTTACGCATACACGTAGAGATAGATGAGTTTTGTCTACTATGACTACCCCTCATCAATTTAAGAAGAATTTGATCACTATCTGCTAATATGGAGTTACAGAAACAAACAATTGAAATGGCCCAAAGTAGTCACAGGTTTGAGCTATATCTAGTGATCCAAGAGAATAAAACAAAGCTGTGCTTGCACATTCTAGCTTGGTCTCCAGTCTGATACATGACAGCAGTTAGGTCTCCTCAGACAAGTCCTTCCTCTGTTATTTACACTGTGCAAAACACTGGCCTTGAGGCAAATTACCCCAGTGTGTTCACAGGCTTCCTTGCAGCTGACTGAAGTGTCTTTTGTTCACTCCAGTTCATGGCCTGACACACACCACTTCCATCAATGCATCTGTGATTATCTCACTGTTTTTATCTTTCAGTGCTTCAATATTACACACCTTATTAAGCTGTTACACTCTACCAGCTAACACAGACTATCAAACTGTACTCCAGGTAATGGGCTTTAACACAGTCTGTATGAACTCCCCTAGTCTCACAAATAGAGGGAACTTCCTGAAGGAGTTCTGCTTTCCCTTAACATTACATAGTTTTGATAAGCCAAGTGACATTTATGAACACACTTGACAAGAACCCTGTTCACACACACAGCTCCACAGCTCTTTCCTTTAATCACTGCAATGCACTCATGTTGCCTTCTGATCTACTGTGCCTATAAACATCTTTTGTCTTCACTTTGTAGCAGAAATGAGGTGTGGGTGTGTCAGAAAGATCTAGTTGTAGAAGCATGCTCCTGTGCTGCGTGCTTACCCCCACACTATAAACCCTACTATACCCCCTACTATAAACCTATGAAATGTGGAGGTCTGACCTGCACATCACCTCTTAAGCCCTGCAGTCTGCTTTTCCTTCTCATTTGCCTCTAATACTTTGCATAAAAACTTGAGTTCAACAAGCTTTTCAGACTCAAGTCAAGCCACAGGTGAACACGCATAACTTACGGACACCATGAATCCACACATCTTAAAGCAGTGTGGAGAGAATGCTGCAATTTGCAGATTAGGTGGAGTTAGGAGAAGGGCAAGAGTTACAGTAGACCAGGGAGATTTAAGTTGGATGGAAGTTCTCTTAGAACAGAAACATTACAAAGAGATCTGGAGATCTAAAAAGGGCAAGTTTCCAATTCCTTAAGTACTTTGGTTCCAGAAGTCTTCACGCCTTCATTTTCTATTCCAGAAAGCAATAAGTTCTGGTAAAGTAATGCTTGTTCCTTGCAATAGGATATTCTTGGTTCTTAACTAACAAAAAACCAACCAAACAAACAAAAAAACCCCAATCCAAACAAAATCCAAAAAACAACCAACCAAAAGCTTTAAAGTACTTATGATCCCTGCTTTCCCCACTGACAACCTTCTTACGTTTTTTAAAGAATTAAAACCCTTAAAACACATTCACTTTGTTCTCCACTTCTCATGCAGATATTTTTCACACTCATTTGAATGTGCGGCTCTCTTAATATTTCAACTAGTCCTTCTGTTCTTCTGACTAATGGACTTTTGTTGTAAAAAAAAAAATAATTTGAAATCTCTATTAGAAATCTTTAGACAATTTCAAGGTCATGCAAGTGTCCTTACATAATCTTTCAGCATCATGACCATCTTTCATTTTTATACAAATACAATAGAGAATCCAAAGCAACTGTTCCACTGAAACACTGCCTGGTTCAAAGTCTAAAGTTTCATCCAGCCCATCAGCCAGGTTTGATGCCCTTAAACTGTAGCATACCAAATATACTTTTTTTCCTGCCTTGTGATGATTATTTTGTTTTAATTTCTTTTATTGACTTGTCTGCTTCACAACTTTTCATCTCCACCTTTATGCAAGGCTTTGATGCACCAGTTATAAGGAACACTTCCCCAGTGGCCTGAAATACATCTCTTTATTTGCAGTATTTCTGCTCAGTTGCAGAAATTCTTATCAGCAGCATTTAAACCTTCAAAACAGCTTGAAAGAGCCACCTGATAGCATCTACCTGCAGCTACTGGGCCTTTCATGAAGCAGTCTTTCAAAAAGCATGTTGGACGGCTACCCAGTCCAACCTCACACTATCCCAAAACACCAAAGAGCACAGTAGAATCATCTGGTCAAGCCACATCTATGTTAAGACTCACCCAAGCAGGACTGGAGAAAGAAATGGTGAAGATTTGGTAGAGGCCCACTTCAGTGCCTGCACACACAACCTCCCTCCAAATCCCACCTGTTACATGTGATAGGAAGAAATTCATTAAACTAGAAAGTGCTGGGAAACGTATTCTAAAAGTGGTCCTATGCTGTAAAACTGTGATCAGGGCTGGGTCCATGGAACCCCCTGTTAGGCTTCCTTCCATCTCCAATGAGACAATTCATAGGACCAAGACACGTAGACTAATTTCTAATGCCTTCCTGCCTCAGAAGAATATTATCTTTTAACTGTTTACGGACCTGTCTTGATCTTCATTGACTAACTCAATCTAATTATCACATAATTAGATAAAGCATAAAGCAAAATAGGAGCTTATTATTTTCTAAAACCTAAGAAAAAAACCACCCACAGTTATTCCAAAAGCTGGTAAACATTTCGGTCAGAAGGGGAAGTAATGGGGGGGGACACACAAATATTGTAATTAACCAAGAGCAAAACCTTCATAAGTAGAGCAATTTCACAGTGTGGGTACCAGAAGACTCAATGGAGTAACCAAAGACCTCACTTTTACCCATACAACTAATTAGAAAAGTATTAGGAAGAAAACAGTAGCCAGCTTAGCATGGGCTGTCTTTTGCTTGTGCTTTCAAGCCTGCTATCCATATTTGTAGCCAGCTGTTACTATACCATAACACATTCCCCTGCTAAATCCCAGAGAGGACTGCTTTGCATGTCACCGTTTGAGAATTGTCTCAGACAGGTGTCAGTTCTCACATTTCTCAACATCTGAAGCTGGCACTGAGCATCTCTCCGCCTTGCCTGGGCCACCTCCTCTCCCCTTGCTGGTGGGACCTTCTCTGTCTGAGAATGCAAGTGTCACATTAAGGCCAAAAGATGCATTAAACTGATTTGTGCAAATTGCTCAAATTAGGAGAGAAGACACATCTGCTGAGGGCTATTTTCCTCAAGATAACAGAACAGTGTTTACTCTCTGGTAATAATCTAATTCCATCTTAGCCATCTCTTAAGCACAGATGCTGTTTTGCTTTTGCTGTTTAACTCAAGACTGCAGTGCTGGATGGGAGGAAGGTGTCTTTTGGGGGTTGGATTTTGGCAGGCCTGAGGACAGTGGAAGTAGGGGAGGCTGGAACTGCAGCTTGTGCTTCAATTTCACTGCTTTCACTGCAAATTGCAATTTTTAGGTGAAAGAAAACCATCTGCCTGCTATTCCTTGTCATTGCTACAATAAAATTCAAGCGAGTGTTCTGCATTTCATTATGCAGTGTACAGCTGCCCCTGCTGCATGTAAAGGGGATTCAGTGTCTTACCAAAAAAATCCATGCAGACTTGACGATTCTTTCTCCTTGTGGGTGAAAGAAAAGCCATATGCTTTTTCATTATACTATAAGCAAAAATCTTTTCACTATCCTGAATGAACAGGCAAAAGCACAATTGCTTACAAAGAACTGTGAATCACTTGTAGCAAGATTTTCTATAACCTTCCTGTAACTCAATACAACAGGACAGTCAATTTCGGTAATACGCAGGAATAGTATGAAGGCAGAAATTTTATGTCATATTCTGTTTTATTAGTTTACACAGGTTTTCATTATAAAAATATTAATTTGCTATGAATAAAGTTGCACCAAACAAAACTTATTCCATTATTAGAACCCACAAAGCAAAATCATCTTTGGCAGCTCTCAAAGCACTTGTATACAAACAATTTCAGGAACTCAGCCAATACTACAATAGAACATGATGAATTCATCATCATTCATTGGAAGATAACATGAAGCCCTGAAGGTCCACTTACACTGAAAAAAAAACCTAGATCCATTTATTTTAATTCCCAGACATAATGGAATAGTAGTACAGTTAAATCCAAAAAACACACAATGTAACTTTGGAAATAAATATCATGCAAACAGCAAGTATTCTCAAAGATGACACTTTCTTGCAGTTTTTCCTTTGAAAAGCTATTAAGTGAACTATTATCTTTCAAATGGATGAGCACTAAATAAAGTCTCTAAGATAGTTCAAGATGGTTAAAGCAGTCAATTGTCTATTACAAAGATTGTAGTTGTGCCCAATCAGTAGCACAGAAACAGGCTCAAGCCCACAGACAATAAGCATGCCAAAAACAAGTTCCCTTGGTTTTAGTGGAGTGTTCCAAAGGCATCAAGTATCATGCTGAATCTGACCTCAGAGATAAAATGTCATCACCATCTGAAGGTATTCCTGCTTTCAATGCTTATGTTTCAATTGTTGCCTTAAATTTTCTTCAATAAAGCACAAACTTAATTTAAAATCCTAATCCTACACTGCATCAAGCACTCAGCATCTAACAGGCGGCATTTAGCACCTCACAGAAGCCAATTGCAAATAGAATTTTATTAGTGAGTCTTTAAAGCACATGTACAGCCAAACTTATAACCCCAGATGGCACAATTTGGCACTTGGCAGAAAAAGGAGAACGAAGTGGAAAACACTGAAAAATACTGGGAAGAACAAGGAAGGGCAAAAGAACAACACATACCCAACAGGCAATTTCTGCTTTTTCCTTCCTTCTTCTGCTGACATGGCTTAAAACAGGAAGGGATTTTACTGCTCTATAATAGCTCAAGTCCCTTGTTAGACAACCATTCAGGCAGCCTTTTCCCCAGCACATTACCGCACAAATTGAGCACTACCCCCATGGCATCAAGTGAAAGCAAGTGAGGGGCAGAGCCTCAGATGTTTCTAGCAGCTTTATTATTGCAAAGATCAAGGAAATTTGAAACATTCCCATGGAGGACACAACTGCCCTTTCTGAGCCGACATTCCACTCTGATTTGTAGTAGTGGAGCAGTAGAAAAACAAATGTTCACTTACTCCTCATATTTGTGTGATATCAGTTACCTTTACGGAACCACCTTAATCAGTGTCCTCTAGACCCTGGCATCTGTCAGTAGTATCTGCAAATCCATGTCTGAGTTTATGTATCAGTGGCTGCATTCACACTGGAGTGCAAGCTTGTTCTTGAGTTTATGAAAAACTGCCCATCTCTACCGTATCCTAAAGTTACATATGGCAAAGACAAACCTTAATAAAGCAACAGTTCCTTTACAATCTTTTAAATCACTTTGGTAAGTCACAGCTTTCTGACATCAAATCTCTTGGAAAACAGCTTTATAAAACTTCTAAAACTGAGTAGGTGTGCCTGTTCAAATATGTTTGGAAAATACAGCTGGATTGCTAGCATTAAACAAAAAAACACAAAAGCAACCTGATGTTTTAAGTGATTATTCATCAGGGTTGATTTCAAGGAAGATTTGCATTTGTTTCTTCTACAAAGAAGCTATTTAGTACATAATTATTTGGAAAGACATAGTACTTCAGGGAAAAAATTATCAGTTCAGCTCAGAGATCCTAAGAAAACAAATGAATAAAAGCCAGTACATGGCCAGTAGGAAGGGAGAGTCTAATGCTCACCTGTAAAACCATTTTCAGATAACTACTATGTCTGGCAATTCAGTATATATGTTGAGGTTGCCATCCTCAGAGAATCAGGGAGCTATTGCAGCTGACTTCCAGAGAGGATTTATGCCAGGAGCTCCAGGGAATAACTCACGTAAATTAATTCCTCAAGAACTGGCTAATAAGACAAATATTAGGATACTTTAAATTGTCTTCAATGTTATCTTCCTTAACCGCACTCGTTCCCAAATGTTAGACTAAAACAGGGTCATTCAAGCCTTCTACTCATAGTGTTGTACTGAAAATTTTCTAGTACATTTCATAACAAAAAGTTTCCTTAACATGTTGTCTGACAGCTATGCACACCACTCAACTAGCAGTACAATTGAGGAAGAAATGACAGCTTCTTAACTTTTAAAGGGTTACTTAATTATTTCTCTTCCGACTGCCACAGACAGTAGCAGCATAATTTGATCCTATCAGGGTCTAAATGTTACATGGAAGTTGTGAGACAGTACACAGGAAATAAGACCATTCCAACCATTTTTCATTTCTTGTCAGGACTTGGGAGTAGCCTTCTCAGAAAAACCACTCCTTCTCTTGACTTCTAACCACTCATCCAGCTCCTTACAGAACAGAGCTCCTCTCCCCAAAGGCACTCTGGTACAAGCTGTGAACAGTACTTGCAATCTTCTAGTAGCAATTTCATGCCCAGTTCCAACATTTCCTCTTTTACATGAGACATTATTTTTTTTCTAAACTGACTATTCCACATGTAGTATATCCTTCACCCTAAAGGTTCTTTGCACTAGGTTTTTTTTTTCAATTGAACTTCTATAGTTTTTCAATTCCGTATACAGGGATAGCCTCTACACCACTTAAATTATTGCTCCTTTTGGTACAAGAGAGGGAACACAAAGACACCATGAAACTTAATTTTAAAATTATGTTATGCTACTTTTCTTCCACGCTGCACAAGTAGCATGAAGACTGTAAAAAACACATAAAGAAAGCAAAACCCCTTAAATAAGTTGCTTAAAAGAAAAAAAGATGTGCTCCCACGCATTAGCAGTAGACTGGCTGTTCAGGAGCATTCAACTTTCTTAATTCCAGACAGTGATACCATTTGTTAGAGAGAAGTGGTTAGTGAAATCAAGTTTAAAAAGGCATTCACCACTGGATTGCTACCAAATGCCTATCAAAAGCTAATAAATTTATTCAATGATAGGCCTGGGTTAAATGAATTTACAAGTTAGTTCAGATTGTCTAAGCAAAATGTTACTATAAAAAGAGCTTTTTCCCTACCTGTGATAAGTTCTGAAGCTATTGATACTCAAAATTATCTACTAACACACCAAAATTCCAGTCATCACCAAAACAAACACAGTTCTCAATTTACAACTTGTGATTTATTAGTCAGCAAAACCCAGCCAACAGATCAGATTGTAATCACAAAACTGATAATCCATTTACTACAGACAGAGTATTTATTCTGCATCAAGCCCTCAAAAGGTGTCTGTTGTGCTAATAGGAATTAACAATTCAGAGGAAAATGCACACATCACAGCAGAGGTGAGTCTGCAGAGAACTTTCCTTACGGTGAGATATTTGAGGAGCTTAGTAATTTTAAAGCATCAAAGTCCAGTCAGTTAACAGTCTTTATATAATGGGACAAGTTCTCTTTGCTATGGTATAAGGTGACTGCTTTTTTTTCTTGACTAGCAAAAGTCACAGGAGAGTCACTAGTTGGTAAAGTTGGGTAAGATCTGTTCTTTCTAGGAACAGTAAATATAAGAAGTTACTAGAAAGACTCGTTTAAGGCTGCGGTAGATCCACTATTTAAAAGTATATTATATCCAAGAGGCTTTCCCATTCAGTTACCCAATTCAGTAATTACTTGTCACCTCAATATTGTGCATAAAAAGAATGAACAATATTTTGACAATAAACCCATGTTTAAACCTCACTTATTTTTTCCCTTCAACTTCACAGGAAGATTTTTATTGGGCCAAAAATCTCATTCTACAAGTCAAGGAAAATGGTGTTGTCTGTTCTCCATGACTCAGAGAAACGCTGTCTGCTATACAACCCACACTTCATGTTTCCCCTGTTGCTTCCATCACAGGAAGTGCAAGTACATCCATGACAGACCTCAGACTGTAGAAACTGGACCTCCCATATAGATCCTAGGAAAAAGAAATACTCCACACTGCTGTACAAGATTGTTCCAATCTTTTTTTTAAACTCTTGCCCACTTGAAGAGTGTATAAGCCACATACAGAACTGTGAAAGCCTTTGCAAGAACTGCTTGTTTGCTCATCATGAAGAGGTTACTGAGCTGTAGCCTGGGATACTTCAGTTCAAATCTACTCTGCATTCTCAAGATGAATCCATACTTCATGCCTGCACATCTGAAAATGAAACAGGAGCCTCTACTCCAACCCTCATTATCTTCCATCAGCTACTGCAATTATTTTTACTTTTACAAATCCCCCTTTCTCACACAACAATATAAAATGCTGCTTCCAAGAGATCAGCATTCACCATCAAACTCTGATCTCCATTAAGTTTTAATTTCCAACGTTCTTCCAGGCTTGCCTAATATACATCTTAAAAGCCAAGTGGCCTATCCCTTACTTCAGCAGTTCACCACTCATCTCTTAAGTTCCCCAAATACCACTTTTTCTGAGCTTACTCTCTTTTTGCTCTCTGTATTTGCCATAAGCATCTCTGTAGGCACTCCATCCTCCAGATTTTCCCTTTCAGTGCAACAACCCCTCTGTGACAAAATACACAGAAAATATTAGTGATTAAGCATCCAGTAACTAGGGTTCACAATGACATTCGGAGTCATCCTGTGACAACTATAAGCAGCACAAAACCCATCATATATACTGCTGTCTTTTCAAGGACTGGCTTCTTGGCAGTTTATGAACTGCCTGATGCAAGATTTCCTCTGCTGGAGCCCACCCAAGTTCCACCCTTTGCTAGCTGAAAGTTTTTTCCCTTCTTCAGTACTGGCAAAACTCAGTATCGCAGCACTTCTGAAAATTATTGGACAGTTTTTCAAATGCAAGACATGATGAGATACTCAGAACCAATGGTAAGGCACACTGATGGCATTAGGACTTAACTCAAACCAGGAATTTGAAAGGTTTAATAGGAATAAATCCTTAAAATACTTGAATGATTTGATAGAGAAAGTGGAAGGCTTTGGAAAAAATCCATATAAAGTCATTTTTTGAAAGAGTAATAGCAAATGTTAAGTACTTTGTGTCCTGTTTGTCTGTCTTAATTAAGCAGAATATATCAGTGGACATTTTGGAGAAAACTGTCAAATGTTTTCTATTAGGGAGTTTAAACTTACCTTTACAATGAGCACGACCAATTGTAAAATGGCTAACACTGGATTTCCTCAGTATTACATGTTTTATTTATGTCACTTATAAAACAATGCATTCCCCAAGTTATAATAATATCAAGCATCAGTTACAACAGCAACTAGTAAAATGTTTTTGGCAAGACTGACAAATATAGCACTAGTAGATCCAGAATTGCTCTGTTCCCTGAAAGCTAATGAAGTTCTGAATCAGGATCTATTGAAAATACACCACAGCAGTGCACAGAAAACTCCACACAGCAGTGCACAGAAAACAACACTGAAAACCTACTTCTTGCCTACACAGCTAAAGTGTGTTATAATGTAAAAATACACTGGAGATCATTCATCTGCTTCTCTGAAATACCCCCCAGGCACTGTACACACACATACACAGACTGGGGAAGGGGGAACAATTGGCCTTTCCCCACTCCTCCAGTGAGTGCCCTACAAACAGAATAGGAGAAGAAGAACTTGGTTCATTGAGCCATTGAATATTTTGAAACAGTAGTTTGCATAAACACTGAGTAACAATAGGCTCAACCGCAGCTTAGCTCAGAGCATAAACTGTGATAACTACGTCTTCGTGAAAGAAACTTTTAAAAATGAGTTTGGTTTCTGAAGTATTAAATGCCCTCATTTGTTTTGAATCCTAAGGGATATGGCCCCTCAGCATCTTTGCAGAATCAGGCTGCCGTTTACAGAAGCACGGTCTTAAGAACAATAGCCTCTGATTTGTTACAGTATTTATGACCCAATTTTAATTTCTACCCATAGTCTTCGGTATTAATCAAAATTCAACACTAATTACAGCTGCCAAAGCACGTCTCTTAACTCGTACAGCCGAGCCAGGTAAAACATGCTGAACAAATTTCTCCCACATAAAAAAAGATGCCAGCTCTCTTTCTTCACTAAAACACGCAAGATATTTTAGCCTGTTTTTATACTGTCTTCTAAGACTTAACCACTCCATACTTTGTACTCTATGTTTTCTTTCCATCTGAACTTGCAAAAAATCCCCATTTAATATCAAATTCTGATTTTAACTGATGAGCTATTTCACCTTCTCCTTTAAATCACTAAGACACTCGCTCTAACTGAGCCTGATACTTATCCTACAAGCACTGCTCTCTGCCTTTCAGCTCAAATTACTGCCACATCTACTATTTTTGCTTCAGCAAGTTTCTAGTCAATGCAATATTTAGGCCAATGAAGTTGGGGATTTTTTCCCAAGTTCTACAAGGAATTGCTTCCAAATGGCTTCCTGAAATATTCGTCACATGAAGTATTTCTCTACCTGCAAAACAATACTGTAATTTAATTTTTTTTAGGAGGAGATAGTATGCTTTTTCATTTACAGAGACCAGCAGTTCATCTGTCACAGCTCCATTATTTTCAAGTCTACTACAGATGTACCTTCCAGTGCTGGTATTAATATTTTATGTAAGGATGGGTGCAGAATTAACCCTGAGGACTCTTACTGTAAGTCAACATACGTACAGGGAGCCAATTTATTCGCAGCAGACATTGGCGATAGCCACAGCCTGGTTACAGAAGCCTAGACTTCACACTATGCAGTTCATCCTGTTGAAGAAGCTGGTGGCAGCTGCAGATCAACTACTTTCAGCACCTAAGCCATCTAGATATTTTATTAATTTCACAGTCAAACAACAGTTTGTTCCTGTACTTTAAGATATGGGTGCTGCATTTGTTTTTCCTATCTGTTGCCATCATCAGCCTTTCAAAACCCACTTGCTAATTTTGTAAATCGGGTAGCTATATTTGAAAATAAAGTTACTCTTCATTTACAGATGTCCTTTCATTATTATGGTGAAATACAAATTCCCACCTACGTATCTGCAGCATCAATCCATTGCCTGAATCCATCCTGTAACAAACAACATGTTAATACAGCCTCTCACTGTGAAAAGCCTGTAGAACAGGCATCATCACACACATAACTCTGATTTCACAACGAGCTGAGGAAGGTTAGGTGTCTCAAGTCTCCATAGCAAACTGAGAGCACAAATCATGTATTCAGACTTCCAAAACAAGCACTACAGATGCAGAGTCACCCCGTTACTTCTACTGGTGAAAGGCAAGAAGCTGAAATAGATTCTCAGCTCAGTCTCCTTCCTGAGAAGGCATTTCTGCCTCTGTATTCCCTGCTTCTGCAACCTGCCAACTTCAGCATTGCAACTTGACTTCCATATCATTGTTGAGATGCTTTTTTTAATTAAGGTGTGACTAAGCCACATGCAGACAACACCCTGCGTTAAATTGGAAGAGACATGACAATTTAAATTGACTTAAGAGTCAAATCCATGTGATCCATAGGCCTATATAATGCATTACACTATATAATCTATATACAGCCTTCATGCTACTAGCACTTAATGTTTGACATTCCAACAGGATCTTCTCATATCACCAGGAGATATAGTCCCAAAGCTTAGATTTCACTGCTAAAGAGTCCCAGGTAGGACATTCGTGTCACTGTCGCCACTGCATGAAAGCTCACAGTATAGGAATTCCTAACAAATCATACTAGAGACCATCTTTGGAAGAGTTACTTAGCACTAATACCTCTTCCTATCCTCTCCCTGCCTTACATTTGAAAGAGATGAGAGAGGAATTATCAACAGTTTGTAGGCAAACAGTTCGTACGTTTCTTTAAAACCACTAGAACGCAGAGGAACAGAAGGCCTCTTCTGTTCAGAAGCTTTCCACTCAATAAAATTCCCCATTTGTCTTTCCTTTTCTAGACTTCTTTCCTCTTGCTAATCAGTGCCAGCCTCCAATTAGAACTGACAATAGAAGAAAGTCTTTTTACGATCTTCAGTCATCACTACATAAAACACCATACTGGACTCCATTCTGCACTCAGTTCCTTCTTTTTCTCAAAAAGAAAACTTAAAGTAAGTTTACTGGTTTTAATCCTTTTCTTGTTCTCAGGCCAAAACCAAAATTCTTTCCAACCCATTCTGGACCCAGAGTGTGAATACTGAGCATGAGCTGGGCTTGTTTGCTGCACCTTCAGCTAAATTACTGCTGCCACCACTGTTCCTGCTCTCTACCATCTCGTAAAATATTGGCTTCTGCTGTACATATCCAATAGAGAAAAAAAATTAATTTTCCCCTAAACACAGCAAACTGGCAACAAGATCACAGATCAGCCTGTCTGCCTGGTATGCAAGACTAAAATCCAAAAATGAACTGAAGGCGCAATGTAAAGAAGGTGAAAGGCGTATGGGGAAAAAGGAAATGCAAACAGTGGTTGTAGAAGAGGAAAATCAGATATGAAAAGGAGACCATGATTGTGAAAGATGTGGTTTCTAAAAATCTAGATACTGCTGTCTTGTTACACTGCTGTATACATATAAAATGGCTGCACACCTTAAAACATCAGCACAAATTAGAGAACCCATGCCAGAATCCCACAATAAAAATGCCCTGTTCTTTAAACACAAAAACACAGGCAAACTAGTAGGGAGCAATCAGGTGTCACACATTAAATAAATAGATTTGGAACAGTATAAAAACTCCAGTGTAAGCTGACAGTATCCCTTTCCCTCTTGCACTGTCTACTCTCCAAGCTCCTTGCTGTGACCCCAGCAGCTTATATTTTTCAGCAAAGCTCTTCAGGCTCACTGCAATTCCCTCTATGTTAAGAGGGCCCAGGAAAATTCACACTGCTGTGAAGAAACTGAAATGACAGACCTGCCTCCATCACACCATGGGACACCTAGGACTGAGAGAAAACCTCTTTTCTGTTTTCACAAACTCCATCTAACCCTAGCATGCCAAGGAACTGAAAATGTTGCTGCCAGTCACTGAAAGAGCAACAAGTCTGACCCCTTGTACCACCGTGGGTGCTCCACATGACCGATCTTTTAAGTGAAGGACTGCAGAGACCAAGAACTGGCTTTACCCCAAGAGATGCCTACAAAAAAGCCAGAAATCTGGAACATTTCTTCCCCTTCTCAGCACAGCTGTGAACTGCACATTGGAAGCCAACCTTTGATAAGAGGCACAAATACCACTAAAAAAGAGCTCTGAATCAGTGGAGCTTTTTATATACTGTAATAGATCCCAACTGTATCAAAAGATTAATATTGACCTCTCAGGACTAAGGATATGGTATCGGGTCCAGGATATATGCTTTTAAAAGGTCCCTAAATGCTTATTCATCTAATAAACCACAAAAGCTCTAAAGAAGCTGCTGCCATCTGTTTACTGGACTTGGACATTTCTATATGATCCTCTCTCTACCTCCACCAACTGGATACAAAAGAAGAAACTAAAACCAGAAAAATTAAAACTAGGACTGCATTCTTTAGTCACAAGATTTCTCTTGAGTACTGAAAGGATCTCCAAAACTTTGCAATGTGTGGTACAACAAGTTGCATTGTGGGCAGATTTGAAGCTTTAACTCTACATTTCCTTAATTCTGTCATGTAAATCAGACTCAATTTCTTTTGCATATAGTTCTTTTCAGTTTAATGTGAATTCATTTACTATTTGCAATTTGAAATAAAAATATTTGTTTTAAGCCAACAATTTGAAAGTAGTGGTTGAGGAGGAAAGAGTAGTTAAATGACAGCTTTCCTTTGATCCTCAGGTCTTCACAGTTAAGATGGGGAGGGACCCACTAACCACATCATAGATTAGGTACTGAACACATTTTGTCCACATCATAGAAAATATTAGTCTTTTGGATAAGCAAAGCAACTAATTTAATGATACCAACAGTAACTAGAACAGGTTTATAAGAAATCAAATAATTGTTTAAGGAGTTCTTTGATTCTCTGTTTTCAAACAAAATCAGGCACAGTGCTTGCTTTGGGGAAGGCTACAACTACTCTGTTATGCTTAAAGGGCCCCCAGCCACTGGCTATTATGCACAAAAAGGACCTCTACCTTCACCCTTTACTTGAGTTTAGACTATCATCTCAGACTGAGGTAGTCTACACTCTCCAGTCCCATCATGTTAACTGCTTTAAAAGCTCAGATATAGACCCGAGTAAGCGGCAGTGGGCACTGACACCCCAGCAGCACACAGTATCAGAAGGGTAACTCCTCCCCAGCCAAGGACATGAGTTAAACAGTCTTTTCTCTGCAGGGAATACCCTGATGGCCAATTAGAATCCACGGCATTAAACATTCATATACTTCCTGGTTAAACATTAGAAAACAGAATTCAATTTCTTAAAGTACATGGTTTTCTCATAGCCCAGGATCTCCACAAGCACAGCATGCTCACAGCAGTGCACTGGACAGCAACCGCTGGGTCCACCAGCCTCCACTGGGGCATGCCCTGCATGTTTACGAGGTATGCCAGCCCAAATGAGATGCCTGTACTCTGTCCATATTGATTGCCAGGTTAGCCACAACATGAAAAAAACCCATAAAATTAAGTGGTCACAGGAAGGAAAAAAATACCTGCAGCTTCTCATCCATACAACCAACGTGAACCTTGCATATACTTGTAGACACACACCAGCTTCTTATAAACCAGAAAATCGTGCAGTCATCTGTTTCAAAAATAGTCATGCAATATTTACTCTCTAAATGTGAAGGTACTTCGTATTTTAAAACTCTAAAAATAAAGTTCAAAATGTGAATAATAGTCACCTTGTCCTGGGGAGAAGAAAATTTCTCAAAGTCTCTAAAGCAATGCCATACAACAAGGTACTGAACCTTTCACAGACAGTTTTCAGAATAGTATTCAGTAGTTTTGAAATTACTTCACCACATCTTTGACTTACTGTCTTTTAACTGTATGCTACTGCCACTAATATTTTTTTTTCATTTTGTTATCTGCAGTGTATCACAGGTACACACAGTGACCACACACTGGAAGAGATTGTCCAGGGAGGTTGTGCATTCTCCCTCAGAGATATCAAGATCTGTTTGGATGTAATCCTGTGCCACGTGCTCTAGGATAACCCTGCTTGAGCAGGGAGATTAGACCAAATAACCCATTATGTTCCCTTTCAGCCTGACCTATGTGGTGATTCTACAATTCCGTATCACCTCAAGTCCATTGTTAGAAGCAGACACGGCCAAAACAGTTGAACAGGGTTTTAGCTGACCAGGTACAGCAGGACAGTCTCCCAGAACAACTCTGTTGTTGTCAACAAGCATGAAAGTGGGCTTCTTAGACCTTTTTTTCTTAAATCACCACTGTTTACTTCACCCATTCAACCAGCCAGACAAAACCAGCAAATCCCATGAATGTGCTAAGAACTCCTGAGCTCAGCAATTAAAGTAAAAACATTCATTAGATTCTTACACTTGGGCAGGATAAAACCTAGTTCTATGTTGCCTTTAAAAGCCTACCCTAACTAAACATCCCTGAACAGCTTAGATTTCCAGCCCACACATGTTGGTTATCAAAAGAAACAGACATGAGAAACAATGAAGGAGAAAGCTTGCACATATTTCTTCCTTAGACTCCTAAAACCAGCTGTACTGGAAAAACGAAGCTAAGTTAGCCACTCAGAACCAGTGGAAGGACAGTCACAAGCACCACGGGTTAAAAGCAATCACGTTCCCTTGAAGGGAACTGCTTACAAGTGTTGCTTGATTTTTTCCTTCCAAGATGCAATCAGAACTTCTTAACCAACAGGAATGCAGCTACATCTTGCACAGTAACAAAAAAATCCAGCAACTGCTTGTTACCCTGGAGGTTGTCCTCAATTCTAAGTTTAACTCAGTCACATTCTTACTCCTGCTATATCAATCAACATTCAAAAGTCTACAAAGACCTGATCTGAGCAGCAGAAAACCCCATAGTACAGCTACTTTCCATTTATAAAAATCACAGCCAAGTTAGGTCTCAAAATATGTCTGTATCAAGTCTGACAACTTTATGCATTTTTGCCAGTTTTTGTCAGCTACTCTTGTCATTTTTAAGGATGTTCATTGGGGGATGGAAGAACAACACACACAAAGGTCCCACAAATAGCCCTCAAAAGAGCCAAGACATGCACACACATCTGATCTGCAGGCAATGATCTCAACATCATTAGTTTAGTCTTGGACACACTCATATCACTATGGCAGTGTACAGAGCCATTGCATCTCCTGGAAGAAATCACTGACCCACCATTCCAAGAGACCCATCACACAATGCATAGATTTGGATGATCTGTCTGTACAACCAAGGCATATGGAAGTACCTCACCCGGAGGATGAGGAATGTCAGGTAGAAAGTTTTAGAGAACCTTGGCCCTTTTGGGGCCCCTTCGGAGCCCTTTTGGATATATTGGACACCAAATATCTCGTATGCAAAAATGACCCTCCACCTTCTGAGTACAGACACTTCTGAGCTTAACGTTTCACCAAATGAAAGACTAAAACCAAGAGAGAGTACAGAGAGTACTGAACCAGGGCAAATGGTTCTACATACATAACAGAGCCACCTTCCTTGAACTGCAGAAACATTCTTAAGACCTTCCAGCCTCCACAGAGACTGTCAAATCCTGCTTCTCCACTCAGGAGGATCAGTTCAGCCAGCAACCTCTGAATGTTCAGTACATCCTTCTCAAGAATAAGAAGCTATTTTGCAGAAAGATGCATTTGAGTTCCCAGACAGATGTCTTCAGCCCAACTATATGCAGTTAGTATCTTGTCTTCATTTTGAGACACTAACACATGATGTCACAAGTTTTTTTTGTTAATTTTTAAGACTTCTTGGTTCTCCCTTATTAGGGCCCAAAAGTAATAGCTCTTTCAAGATTACATGTAGGTAGATAACCACAGGTAACATGCAACACAGGTTCAGACATTCTGATCAAAGTGTGATACGGAGCAATTTAAAGTAAGTGACATGGAAAACAGTAAGACAAGGGGGTTATGAAGAAGCAAGATATTAAAAACATTATAATTTTCAATGCCTATCACTGTATCATCTGTTCTAGACACTATGGGAGAAGCAAGTTTAAAAGAGAAGAAAACTTCATGCAACACACATGCCAAAAGGAGATATCAAAGTAGCCTTCCCAAAATAGGTTGGAGTTATTTAAACCTCCTTTCTCAGAGAAAACACAAGAAGAGCCTACTGGTAAATGCAGAAAATAAGTCTCTACCATTTTAATCTTGCCAGTTGTGTTCAGAACACACAGCCTCTCAAGCTTAATGGTAGTTCTGCTACAGCAGAAAATGAGTTTTTCGTCAAGTTTTGGAGTATATTTTTGCAAGTCCTCGCACATTTGCTAGATTACCTTTTCTTAGAAGTACTAAGGAGAATGACTAGCACAGGGAGAAAGATTTTTCTTTTTTAAAAGGATGAGTTCAGTATTGCTCTGCATAAGCAAGTGACCATACCTTACAGAAGATTCTGCAAAGAATGATTTCTGTTCTCTGTGGGCAACTGTACAAAGGAAAGTCTAACCCCTCCCAAAAGCTATCACACCACAAACACAGGTATTTTGCTAAATGGCTTCCTATGAGGCAGCCTTGATTGCCCTGCAGAATATGGTGGGATCTACTCATATAGTTAAAGAAAAGTCAAGTCTATAGATCTATATGTTTCAAGCACATAAGCAGGCCAAAAACTGCATAACCCACTGGAACCAGTGCCTCTTCACTCTTCTACTCATGAACAAACTCAAAGAGTTTGCTTCCTAGTCTAGCCTGTTGAATCAAATCAGGTTAACTTTATTTTCCTCAAGCACAGTTTTGTTTTTATTGTCACAACTTCAGAGATATGAACAGCAGAGAAACATGTCTAAGTCTAGCCATTCTATTCAGTGGAAGGTCAGATTTTTCCAAATATCTAGTACTGATTCAGCCGTGCTCCTACTGAACTCAGACATACTCTAGAGTCAGTTTCTACCAACACTAAGCACTTTTGGAAACCCTGACCAGAGCTATTTCACCAGTTCAGTGTCCTGCATATTACTGCAGTGCACTAAAGCCCAGAGTTCTCATCAAGGCAATTCCCAGCAGTACTAAGAAGCTTACAGAACAGACTGTTACTGCCTCTGTAATTTTATAGCTTGTACTTTTAACAATGGAAAACACAATATTTAGGTGGACCTGTGGGACAGAGCACAAGACTCCGCTGAATCTTATGAAAGGAGTAATATCATAGTTGTTTTGAGTCTTGTTTCTGAATGCAGTGCAGCACCATGTATTCTTTAGAAGCCTCTGTCCTCTGTAAATTCAAGCATCAGGGTATTAGTGAAATTCAAATATTTGGAAGACAAAAATAAGGATTTCCATAAAAGCAAGGCGTATTCTCAAATCCTCTCCTAGGAGAAGTTTTGAGATCTTTTATAACTACCCAATATTCAGAGAAGGAAATTCAGAATAGTAAGCACTGATCAAGATGAGGTTACCTATTCCCTCGTAACGTTCTACAAGCCATTACAAGAAAACAGAAAAGGTGAAATATTTCTTTGCCACTGCAACCTGGTAAGCAAGGAATTAAGGACCTTTTCTACACAGTCAGAAGCCTTTACAAACCAGCTGCAAGACTGCAGAAAGGTACCAGACCCCCTTGGCCTCCATCCAGCCTCATGGACCAGCAGGGAATTCCTTAAGAGGAAACATTCAGTCACTCCCTGGCAGATAACATACTGTTCCAGGAACTCAGGAAAAGGGTATTTGGTGCAGCAAACAAGAAGCAGTTAGAAAAAGGGATGACTGTGTCAAGAGTCTAATTGTGCCAGAACGCCCAAACAGGAAAAAAATTGCATAACTGAGGTCTAATGGAGAATTGGAATATCTGACACAACTTGGATTTGTGAAGAAGCTTCAGCTGAGACAGGTCAGTGAGCTGCAGTTAAGCCTACACAACATCCTAATTAGAAACTGGTCTTATGAAACATAAGTGTATACACCAACGAATGTTTTTGTACGTTCTGTTAGAGGCCACATATTATATATGCAACACAAGCCATCTTGAAAGAGCTCAAACATTTTGTTGACAGCTAAGTTACAAAGTTAATTTATTATTCTATAATTCCACTGGCAAACTGGAAGAACTGGGTAAGCCCAGAGTCAATATGCACCACCCCCTAACTGTAAAAAACCCCAAAAACAAACACATACAAAACAAACAACCTCTCCTCCAGAAAAAAAAAAAAGCCCAAAACACAAACCCCTACACATTCTCATTAAAGAGAGTGGTGATAACACATACTTCCAAAATTATTTTCACAAAACAGAAGCCTAAAATGAAGTGATGCAAATAGTTCAAGGTGGGTTTCACAAGTATGACCTTGGTGTACTACCTCTGGATTAAAATGTGGAGACCTTTGGTATTCATACTGTCACCCTCAACAGCTTTGCATAGGAAGTGAAGAATATTATATTCAGTAAAGAAGGCAGAAGGAATTTCAGTGAGAAGGAAGTAATTGTTCAAGTTGGAACTGTACCAAAACACAGGGGTTAACACACTAACACTTGTGGAAAGAAAAATATACCAGTACTATGAATTTCTCATGGAACAGAAGGTATTCCAAACCACAGTTTTATCTTTCTTCTAAAACAGCATACATTCCAGCAGCATAGTGTTTTCTCATGTGCAGTATCTATGGAATGTTTATTTTCCAATTTGGGAAGTGCAGGGCTAAACATAGCACTGCTGGACGCTCCTGCTCAGAAACTGAAGAGACTAGTAGCAATTTGGACAAGGTACTGCAGTGTGGTGAAAAAAATGATACCGATACCATTTGGAACTGTTTGCGAGTATTACCACCCCATTGCTCAAGACAGAAATTTCTCTTGCTTTTTATGAAATACATCAAGTGAAATGCTAAGATTTTGGTCACCTAAATACTAGGCTTACAACACAAAAAGGCAACAAATGAACTTAAAAAATAACAACTAAGGTAAACAGCACTTGGAGGAGAAACTTGCTAAGTTTTTATCAGGACATGAAATATAGAAAATGTGCCTTTCCTCGAACTTTTTCCACATACGTGCTGATAACTGAATTTGCCAGTAAAAACAGTAACAGAAAGAGGAAGTTCAGGTGAAGTAGAATATTTCACGAACAGATTTTTCATTCGTACTCACACTTATGGGCATGAGAATTCACTCAGCTGGTCATCTCGTATAAACAATCTCAACACTAGAACAGATACCCAATACAAACTGAAGTACACAAGTGTCAAAAACACAAATTTAGTCAATTAACTATTTTTCTTAATTAAATTCAAAAAAGCAAATATTTTACCAAATTGTGAATGGCAGTGGAAACTGGAACACTGGTTCAACTTAGAGATCACTTTCTCTGAATTATTTCCTCATCTGAAGTACACGGCAAGAAACACAAAATAATTCTAAGTATAGTCACAGTCACATTAATGGGAGACAGTTAAGTGATAAGGAATGTTTGGCCATATAGCAGGAATCATTTAAGTTCAGGCTGTCAGACAACTGAATAGTTACCCAAGGGAAAGAATGAAACATGCTTCACCTGTGTCTTTTAAAAAGAAACAGTCAAAACAGTATTAATTGTTGTTAACTGTTTATATATTTAATGTAAATAAAGATAATCCTAGGGAAGTGAACAAGTGATTCATGGATGTTTGACTTAATAAGCATGTACTGCCTTACGAAATACTACCCTGAGTCTGGGATGTTTACCAATGCATCTAATTGAGTCATATTTTGGAGAAACACTAATGCGCTCAAGATTAGAGTCAAGTCTTGGCTTTTTGACTTGTCAGTTGACCAGACAAATGACTTAAAACAATAGTAATTTTTTTACCCTTTAAACACTAGCTATGTATTTGAATTATTTAAACTATGAGAGTGACGTTCAGGAGCTGTCAAAGCTCAGGACACTGATTAACAAGAACAAACAGAAGCCAGAACATTCAGCAGAAACTCACTCTGTCACTCAAAAGGCAAAACAATTACTAAAATTTCTAAGACCAACCTCTCCTGAAGTTGGCCCATATTAGCTTTCCAACACAGAATTGGTGGTATTTTGCAAGTTTACTTAGCTCTTGCAAAGCAGCCAACAGGCTTTTAAGAAAAGTAACCATAAAATCCCGAGATCACTTTACACATCCCTACATACACATTGGACAGTTTAGGTAATCATTTCTAATCATCTGTGTATTCTTTATTCAGGAGTGCAAAGAGCACCACAATCCTGCAACCCCAAACCTTCCTCCCACTTCAATTATCTACAAATTTTAAAGCTGTCAGAATGATTCTTCCCTCCTGGTTTTCAAAGTCATGAGGTGAATATTGCTGTCATGAGTTGTCAAAAATAGAACAAGAGAATTAGCATTGATAATTTAGTAGGTGACAAGGAGGTGTTTCGAGGAAACAAACGTACATACAGCAAAGTGTAACACATCCATGACTTTCTTTGGGACCAATTAATATTAGAATTGGTTTGCATACTCAATCATAATTCCACTGCTCATGAAAATGGGGATCTTATCTAATGAAAGCCAACAAGACACTTTTTTGATTTAATAAATAAGTACATTCTGAACTACAGCACAGAACAATCATTTTGTCAAATACTAACACCAGCAACAATATGAGACTTAGGGGCATAAATATTTGAGTATTCCAGATGTTCATTTTGTGAGCTGTATTATTAGTGTCTCCTCCAAATGATGACGGAAGACCAGAAGCACCTAAGCTATGGCCTTACAACTCAGACTGCTAAGACAACTTCACCCATCTCTTCTCAGTACTTACCTGATGAAGTGACACTAGCAATTAGCAACAGGTACTCTTCACAACTCACTTCTTTCCTTCCCTTATCCAGCCTCCTGTTTGCAGGTCATTAAAGCCCTTCCAACACCCAAGCAGGCACACTCTAGTCAAAGGGTATGTTCATTCCAGAATATGTAGTGTCTGTTCTCAAAGCGATGCTTGTGGGCTCATGTCCTTACCCTTGCATACTACATACACTAGCAATGCAGATGGAAAAACAGGGGAGTTTGTTGTTGCTGGTGGGTTGTTTAAAGAACAACCATTTTCTCATCTTGTTTACTTCTTTACTCAGTTCCCAACCATTATTGCTACAGCTCAAGGTACTGAAAGCAACGGTTTGTGCCACTATCACCTCACAAAGTTGGTGAGGTTGGGCAGAAGCCCTCCAGTCAGTATTCAGATACTGGGCAACAACTGCACACACCTTTCACACCTAAAAGCAAGCAAAATCATGATGATGTATTAGCTATGAGATGGCAAGAGCCCCTGTGGAAATAGCAGAGAGTCACAGACATTGGTGCTGCTGGATTTCCTAAGTTTCTGCTCATGCTACACCACTTTATAGATATCTCCGCAGAACAGGACATCTGATGAAAGTATAGTAGAAAAGTTAAAGTTGACAGATTTTACAGCAATTGAGACATTTTTCTTGGTTTTCCTATTGCCTGAAATGCCACCTACAAGGGCATCAACTCGTTCATTCAGATGAAAAGCTGCAGGATCTAAGTCTATGTTTGGAAGAGTATTACTCCATTGAAACAATATTCTAGCACCATCACCTCAAGCAGTATTGCAGAAATGGTCAGTAATACAAGAGAAAAAAGAAACAATGCTAAGGCAGCCCAATGACAGATGTGGTCCCAGCCCTATGCTACACACCACTCTGGAGATGCTTGTTTTTTTCTGCTTACATCTGTAAGAGAAATTAAATGACCACCTCTACTGTCCAACCATTATATTTAAGTATGGAAGTACTTACAAACTGCTTGGAATTATTTAACATCTAAAATGCTGGTTAATTGCTTCTTCCTGATGCAAGTCTTGTTAATATGGCATTAAACCCATACAAAGGCAGACTCACTGTCACCTGTAGAAAAGTTCTATTAAACAACAAAAAAGTTCCCAAAGCATAGTCATAAAAAAGTATTTCTGAAACACCACACATTTCAATTACAAATATTTCAAGGCAGGCCCCTCAGTAGAGAATTAAATATGCTGCCATAACACATAAGTTATAGACTTTGCTGCTACTTTTATATGAAAAGCCAAAAATGGCAATCTGCTGTACAAACTAGCTAGTGTAAAAACACTAGAAGAATGGTAACACTACATTTTGTTATTAAAAAAATAATGTCACTTCTATGTAAGCCTTAACATTTAGTTCTCTCACAAAACATCAATAAAAACAGGTCCTTTAAGGAACATTTGAAAACCTGAGATAGGCAATCAACAGTTCAGATCTCACAAATGAAGTCATGAGTTCAACTGCCCTCAAAACAACATTTACTTCCACTGAAAAGTAAGTTCTGCTTGCCCTTGACATACTAACATCCCAGTCAGTATGAAGGAAGATAATAAGATCTGTCAGTTTCTGGAAAAACTTTTAACAAACAAGGCTTTTTCTTAAAGAGTTGTTTGATTTGATTTTGCTAGCTTTACCAAGTCTCCCAAGGGGTATATTTTTCTCCACTGTGCCAGTGGCCTGATAGAAATACTGTAACAGTGGAAGACTTAACCCTATCACAAGATACCATCTCTCCCTCTTAATGCAAAATGGAGCCAGGTTTACTACAGTTTCATTTTAAGAGATTACCCCTGAGAATCAAGTTCAGCTACAGTTTATGCCTAAAGTCCAGTAAGTGAATATACAGTGTATCTTAAGTATATTTAAAAAAAAAATTGAATAGCAAAATGCAGCTGAAACTCCCCAGAGGAGATGAAAATGTTTTAGTAAATTTATGAAATATTAAGTCTCACAAATTTATGCAATGTTAAGAATAGCAAAACAACTCCTCCTAGAGTGGTTAAACATCATACCACTAAGTTAAACACCCTGATCCCCCTCCCAATTAACATTTTTGTTTGAAGACTAACCATTTAATTTGAAATTTCCTCTTGCTATGCCAATTACATTTTAAAACTTTTTCCTGTGAAATTTAAGTGCACTATCTTATTTTACACACAAAGTACTATCAAAAACAACCCAGAGTAGAAAAAAAAAAAATGTTTTTCTTGCCTCAGTACCAAGCACCTGGCAAGTAAATGGAAGGTTCCTGCAAAGCCTTAAAGGTTATTAAAAGCATTCCTCCTTTTCCCTGGGGACTTAAAACTCAGTTATTTTCATTCCTCCTCTTAAGCCTATGAAATTACATCATCTTTTCCCCTTTGATTTATACTTTATAGTATTTTTTCCGCATTGTTCCTCAATTTGCTAATTCAGTAATAAATAAAACTCCTGTTGGCTCCCATAACGAAATAATAAGAGAGGAAATGCCCAGTATTGCATGTTTCTTTACAAAACAGGATCATTCATTATCTTAATTACATATATTCTGTGTATAATTTTAATAATTTGCAATTTATTATTTGTTTCAGCTACATAGGTCTTTGACTTAACTTGTCAAATCTTTGAAAAATAAACTAACAAACTGCCTTGGAAGGATCTCTACCAAAGCACTGTGATAGAGTACAAAAGGAAGAGCTTTCTATTTGCTCATGGTTTATTAACTTCCCCACAAACAGAGCATAAGTCTACACCCAGGGTCAATTCCCTTCCTGGGCACTTGGTGCTCTCTAAGCCCAAGGTAACTCTACACCAACCCTCTTACTGAACCTACATCTGGGCCTGTTGCATTCAAAAGATTGCTGCAATTATGTTAGTTCCCTCTTGTAAAACACTATTGTTCACTCCCATGAAACAGCTGCAAAAGTAAGACCCTCTGTTCTAACACTTAATGCCCTCTCCCTTTAGGCCCCTCCCCAAATTTAAAAGAAATTATCAATCAGCAGTAGCAAAAGAATTGGTATTAAAAACCCGGTTTAACAAAGTCATTGAAGTTGACAACCATTCAGAACAGGACTAGGAGGACAAAAAGCACTGCCTGGAAAAAATGAGACACCTGTCCCCAGTTGCGGAAGCCTAGAATTACCCACATTAGAAGAGACTGCTGGAAATGCCCCTGGCTAAAGCAGGATCAGCTAGAGGAGGTTGTCCAGTACCACGTCATCCAGTTGAATTTTTCATGTCTCAAAGAACAGAGACTCCACAACCCCTCTGGGAAACCTATTCCAGTGCTGGACCACACTCCCAGTAAAACAGTAGGATTTTGCTTGTGTTGAGACAGACATCGATGTGGTTTAATTTGTCTGCTGCATTTTGTCCTGTCACTGAGTGCTACAGAGGTGAGCCTGTCTCCTGCATCTTCATTCACTCTTATTATATATTCATACAAATTGATACACTGAGTATCAGGGAGCACAAACTGATACCCTCTGAGCCTTCTCTAGGCTGAACACTTCCAATTCTCTCAGCCTCTCCTCATATGAAAGATGCTCTAGCCCCTTTATCATCTTTGTGGTTCCTGCACTGGACTCCATTTAAATGGACACCATTAAACCTGTTTGCATCTTCTATTAAGGATCCCAGAACAGGACACAGCATTCCAGATGTGACCTCACCAATGCCAAGTGGAGAAGGAGGATCACCACCCTCAGTTTTTGGCAATGCTCTTTACACTGCAGCCCAGGGTACTGCTGATCTTTTTTTGCCACTAGGATTCATGCTGGCTCATGGTCAGCTTGTCCACCCAGACCCGAAGATCCTTCTGGACAAAGGTTCTTTCTAGCTTAGCAACACCCACAGTTTGCTGGTGCAAGGTGCTGTAACTCCCAAGGCACAAGACTTTGCATCTCCACTTCTTGAGCTTCATAAGATTTCTCTGCTCAATTCTTCAGCCTGTCAAGGTCCCTCAGCATGGCAGCACAGTCACCGGTATATTAGCCACTCCTCACAGCTTTGTATCATCTATAAACTTGCTGAGGGCATCCTCCATCTCATCATCAGGTCATTAATGAAGATGCTAAACAGCACTAGCCCCAGTACTGTGCCCTGCAGTACGATAGTCCAGGAGACATCTGGAAAGAAGCTAGTCAGACAGAAGCCCATGGGTTTACCTACTTTAGGTGCATGGACAGCAATTGCTTTTGCCATGTCATACTTGTATGATAGTATACACATAAAGATAAGTAAGGCTGCGAAACAGTAGTGCAAGGTCTCCATACAGTCATTCCCCACAGAGCAGGTCTTGCTTATGGACGCAGATAAAACTTC
The DNA here is from genome assembly GCF_025592945.1 of Manacus candei. Lineage (NCBI taxonomy): Eukaryota > Metazoa > Chordata > Aves > Passeriformes > Pipridae > Manacus > Manacus candei. Next base: position 34,711,917 of record NW_026138062.1, on the reverse strand, counting down.
CTGTCTGCCTAAATCAACAGTTCCTTCTAGGTCACAGTTCTCCCGAGATACCAGGAATGAGCACAAATACATATACAGTCTTCAAAGCTGCACGATCTTTCCAAGTTAAAAATTATGCAGCCCTCCTGCCATAAAGTAAAGTAGGTCAACTTTTGGTTTTCATTTTCGTATTTCTAGGAAGGCTCTTATTTCCTTCTTCTGAAGTAGTCATGACATAGGATCACATCTGTGTACAGCTAAATCCACAAAAGGCAATAAATTCTGCTGTGACATCGTAAAGCAAGCATAAGTCTAACATTTAAATAGGGCAAATTGCACTGTTACCCACATGCTCACATAACATAAAATTTTAAGTCAAGACAAATTCATCCAGAGACCTTCTCTAGAGCTGAACTGAACAGTAACACAAACTTTTTGCTTACAAATGACTACATCCATACTATTCCTCCTCATCAGTGTCTACTATAATCAGGCAATCAGGCAAAATGTTTTCTCATGATCTTTCATCAGTTCATAAAAGAGATCAAACTCAATTGGGACTGAATGTGGCAGAAGGAACTACATTATTAGATAACAATTTTAGTGGAGGACTTGCTTCCTCCTCCATAGGAGCAAGGAAGACACTAATAAGCAACCTGCTTGGTAGCAGGGTGCATAGTAGGTTGAACTTTACAGGCTTCACACCCATTTTGTTACTTGAAAAAGTCACAGAAATTTCTTACCTGCAACAAATGACTGCTTTACAGGAGAGTGCCAAGTCTAGAAAGCTCTGCCTGACTTCAAATGAAAGGGCATACTTCAGTGTGTGGCCATCAATAATCAGGGCTATATCATTTTCCTTGCCCAGCGACTCCCCCAGACTGGTACAGTGTTGAGTCAGAGAGGCTCTTGTTGCCTGAAGAATAAATAGAAAGAAATCATGTTTCTTCATAATATAAGAATAGTGCATCCAAACTACAGCAAGGCATCTCCAGACTATGCAACAGAGCTCAGTATACGTGCATGCAAATCAGCAGAGACATAAATTTGTGTTTTTACAGAACCTCGTGCATAAATATTGATTTGTCACAAATCAGCAAAAGTTGCCTCCGCTTGCTTAGGAAACCATGTCTTGTTTCAGTGCAGACTCCAGCATCTCCACTACACAGTCCTGTATGATGCATGTGCCCACAGTACTTGGCATACATCCTTTTCAACTGCAGCCCAAATGAATTAACTTTCCTGGGCCAAACAGGTGGGAGGAGGATCAGGCCACTTTCACACAAAGTGGAGAGAAAAGGGGGGGAGGGAAAGAGGGAAAGTTGCTTTGCAATTCATTTTCTCTCACCCCACTCACTGATACAGTAGTCAAAACAAACTCACTCTGATTCACAAGAAAACTAGCCCCAAACTGGAGAAAAATTTACAGATTAAGTTAATGAGTATGACAGACTGCCCAATTCAGCCCTTTCAGACTCAGACTACCTTTTGCACCTTCTTCATTACAAGAATGACTGCATTATTCCCTGTTTCCCCATTAAAATGTGAGGGATTAGATTTATGATTTTATGACTGTACCTGAAAATTTAACACAAAGTAGATGACTGTGCTTAAACCATTAGAGACCAGTGCTGGGAAAACAAGGGTATGTCTTCAGGGAAAAAAGCTGTTTTATCTAGTTCAACACTGCTATGGTGAACTTGCCACAGGTTGCTGCATGAGAGGAGCCCCAAAGAGAAGATACAAGGACTCCCTGAAACAACATCTCAGCCTTGGCCATATTGATCAGCATAACTGGTCTGCTCTGGCCTCCAGTCGGGAGGTCTGGAGACACACCATCTATAACGCTGCTGCTTCTTTTGAGAACGCACGCAGGACCACTCTCAAGGAGAAAAGACAATGCAGAAAGAATCGTGCCTTGCAGAATTTACCACCTAAGGAGTCTTTCTGCTGTGCCTTTTGCAATCAGACATGCCTGTCTCATATTGGCCTTTTTAGCCACCAGCACGCTTGTGACAAATGTGGATAGAGCCCTTCCCAAATCTTCATTTGCGAAGCCCAGCCATGATTCTATAAGGAATAAAGTTTCGGTAATGTTATCAATAATAAAATTTTATTCCAAGAACTCCCACCCCTGGAAACTTAAGAGTGTCATTTCTTTGTCTTTACTGCTTCCTCTCAGTGTTGCTCAAACATTTTTCTTGCTCTCAAATGCAGAATTAGCCCCCATCCTTTTCCTGAAGGCACCCACAGGATTAAAAGCTCCACTAACTATTTGAAACCAAGGGAGTCAGTCCTTGCCCTTATTTCCTGTCTAGCACTTTGGGCACTTCAAGGGAAACACCCTCATTTTTCACCTGATCCAAAGAAGTATGAAGGGCCACAGCCTAACCACTCTCTCCCACAGCGGCACAGGAGAACCCTGAGGGCAAGTTTAGGAGGGTTATTCAATATCCATCATTGGTTGCTCAAAAGAAAAAGCCACATGGCAACAGCAAGACTAATAAAAGGGAACGTTGCTCATCAAATGAGATTACTACTATGTCCACAGCTTATTATCATAGCTATGCACAAGCCTCATCCAATTCATGCCCTGGTCATGGAACTTATTCATCTTATATTCGATTAGTAACAAGGTTAATAATACCTCAAAAGGCTATAAATTAAGAATTACAAATTGGGCACTTAATCTAACCAGCATTTGTAAAACTCTTAATATACTCATCTATACACCGGGTTAAATTACAACCTAATAGTTTATACAGTAAAAAAGCATGAATTATTATTTCTGTTTCTTCCAACTACTTACAAATGCTATGTTTTAAAAACAAAAACAAACTACTGCTCCTGTAGGCCACTGCAATTAAGAAGAATAAACTAGACCTCAAACTCCCTGGGTATACATATAATGAAGACTTCCTAAGTAAGCAGAGGAACAAACATTCAGAAACCATGGACAACTATATCCTTTTGTGGGCAACTCATTACTGGAAACTAGAGCAGAAATCTCTACTTTGATACCTAGCTTTTACTCTGTGTTTGACATCAAGGGATAAGTTTCTTCAAGTCACATCAAGCAAAACTAAATAAATCCTTTACTAAAACAAGCATGGTGGAGCAGAAATCACAGTAATCTTAAGAAAGTGTCTGGATAAACTCAGGCCTGTGGAATACCCCTGTCTTTTTACTGAGAACCCATCAAGTATAAAGGGAAAGTCTGTCAGGAGTTCTGACAAAAACAGAGTATTAGAAGCAAATATTACAAGCATCTCACTTAGCCATAATAAACTTTGTTTTCCTTCCCTCAAGATTTTCTTTTAACATACAGAGCATCCAGCTGCTCTGGGGAAGCCTAGAAAGGTCCCTGTCAATCAGACCTTATTGTACTGGCATATGAATTTCCAACAAATACTAAAAATACACAGTTTTAAGTAAAAGTCAGAAGGCGCAAAAACTGAAAAGTCCATTGGTTTTGTAGCCCTGATTCAGTGGGCTATTCCAATAAACATGGACACTTCATTAGCCAGGAGAGGACATGTGCACCTGCTTAAGCTGTCTGTTCAATCAGAGCAACATGATCAGTTTAGAGCTTCACTACGGCTTAAATACTCGTAAGACCACTGAACTTCAGAGCACAAACATGAAAAAAAAAATCAACCACAGAACTCAAACTGAAGAAGATAAGGAAATTAGGTTTTAATTTATTTTTATTTTACTTTTGCACATTTGACATGACTGGGGGCCTTGTTTCTAAAAGTATGAACAAGTCTGACAGATGCATTTAAGGGAAATTATTATGGTCTCTGGGCTTGAGTTAAATTCAAGACATGGTGCCATATTGCATAATCAACCCATCTCACCTGCTTTTCCTGTTTGTTTTTCCATTTCCATTTTAACCAAGTCATAACCACAAATACAAACCTTGAACAGAGCATTTACTTGTGTTACTGTCTTAAAATAAACTTTCAGATGTTATTGTTCTCTGTGTGCATAGTTTCCATCCAGAACACCAAGTAACATTATTAGTACCCTATTATAAATCTTCATAGCATAGTATAATTTGTTGACAGGCAGAAAACAAAAACATCCTGAAGCAGAATTTGTGTGGTCTTTTCTCTGGACTGCACTCTCAGGATCTTTAACAAACCTTCTGATGGCACGCCTGTATAATCTCACTTTCTAAAACCTCAGAAAAAACCCTGCTGAGCCCAACTTTGTATCTGAATTACAAAACTGACTAACAAAGTTTGGGATTTCCCAGGCTATTATTTTGCAGGTTGACAGAGCAAACACTAATACTTTTCACATGATGCTTAAAGTCAATTGGAAAGTCAATGCAATCAGAGTGAACCTAATCAGAGCTCTGCTGACTTCACTAAAAACAAGAGCAAACTCCTCATACTGTAATAAAAAACATTAGGAACATTACTATATAGGTTATATAACTTAATCTTTAGTGGGATTTTCTGTGTGTGCCTTGGGGTGGGTTTTTTGTAGTTGCTGGGTTTTTTGTTTAGTGGAGACTGCCCAATCCCTCCCACGAGAGCTTGCGAAGTGTGCACACTACAGCAAGAAATGTCGGTGTGTGAGGTAATTCAATATCCAACACAGAACCCAGTATCAGACAGTTGCCAGGAAAAAAAAAGAATCAAAAAAACCAAACAAAACTAAGTCAGTAGGACTTGCAAAAACTGGGTGCAAAAGACTCCAGCAGGATAACAGCCATTCCCTAAGCTTACCTTACAAAAAAGCTGATACCCAGAGAAGAACTGGACAATTATTATAAGATGATCAGCTCCAAACCACCTCTTCTCCTTCCTCCCCTGCATTTCCCCAGGAAGGCTCACAAAGTCACTGAGATGACAGTGAGAGACAGAAACAACAGAAATCTGGGCAGCCACTACACTCAGGTTTTGTCATAAGCATACAGTGATACATGGCCCACAAGGCAAAAGATCTTGGGAAGAGAACATGGCAAGTAGCATCACGTAGGCAAGGAGGTCTCTTCAGCTGAAGAGAGCCACTCATCCCTGGATCTGTGACCTCTAATAGACATATCTCCATAAGGTCAAAATCAGCCTTACATTCTGGCCTTCCTGTGCATCTACATTTCATGCACCCTCCATGCGTGGCCATTCCTCCATCTCAGAAGACCTAACATGACTCTCGCAGAACAAGCTCCTGCAGTAAGAAATATTAGTTTATAGTTAAAGTAACTTCTAAGTTTAAGTCAACTGTATACACTACTTGCTTCTATATTTATGTAAAAAGTACTGCTAGCTACAGCAGTTTAAAGAATTTTCCAAGTTAACTTCTTCCATCATCCTATAATTAATTTCCAAACCACTAAGTCTGATACGAGATTTAAATTGCACAATCTGCTAACTCATTGAAGTGCACTGCAGTGCCAGCTCAACTTATTTTAACAGTCCAAGGATTTACATTTTATGGCTTCTGTTTTCCTTCCTGTGCATTGATAATCTGAATAGTAACATGTAACCATTTTTTTTTACTGTGCTAAAAAAAGTAGTTTCAACTCAAAATATCTGCCATGCCCCCTGCTCCCCAGTGTTAAATCAAATTAAATGGAAAATCTTCCAAGGATAGCTTAAGAATTAAGCAAGCACTCCACTGCATAACCACATTCAAGATAACACTAGTCAACCCTACTTCATGGAAGATTTTCCACTACATATTAATTGCAACCTAAAAGCTTCACCACATGTTAGGTGAAGGCTTTGACTTCAATCTGCCTAGTTACTGTGCTAGAGAGATCTGTCAAGACATCTGGCAGAAGCAAATTTACAGGAGAATAGGAATAATCAACATAAAGGCAAGAAAAAACCTAATGTTTAAACCAAAGCTGGCAAAACACTGTGTAACACCTGTTGGGCAGAAGAGTCACTGGAAGTGCTTTCCGCAATAAACAAAACATTTGCAAGAGCTAACCTTGAAACCTGTCTTGAAACCAAGAAAGAAATACCACTTCCTGAACTGATCCTCACTTTTGCCCATCTTCCAAGTCTGGTACCAAACATGACTAGGACAGCAAACTATTTCAATTTCCGAAAGCAAATAGGCAAATTACAAAGACCTAGTTATAAGGAAGAGTGCAAAGCATATTGGCACAAAGCCTAGTGAAGATGACTTCATGTGTACAGCAAGAGTTCAGCTGCAGGACTTGTTCTCATTTTCCTCTGCTCCCTCTTTTTTGTGATTCCCACAATTGATCAGTCTTCAAGCAGTTGGTTTTTTAACTGCTTCTGTGTACTTTCAGAACTAGGTTGTGGATGGAAATACCAATCCAAGCAAAGTTGTGCTAGGTGCACTGTGTCAGCTGCTTACATGAACTGATAAAAAAGCCATGGCTTTTGGCCAACTAAATGGAAAATCAAAAATATCAGCAGAATTGGAAATATCAAGTTACTAATACGAGGATATGCATGGCCTAATACAATCAACCTTACAATAACATGGAACTCCACATTCAACTTACAAAAACTTGCAGAGAAGCATTTGCATACTTTTTTAACAATGAGGCAATTCTCAAGAGCATCCACAAATCTACTCTGGCTTTCATATACCCTTAAAGCCATATGACAATACCAAAAACAAAACACAAAACAAAATCAAACTTGACAGTAGTATGGACATTATTCTTGCTATATAGCATGACAGATGAGGCAATATATGTTGAACAGAGCAGGTTATATTCCAGTGCCATACTTTCCTGCCTTCTGGTTTTTTCACAACACAGCACTTAACTCACGTTCAGCTTATGACCCACCTACTCCTTTTCTGCTCCCTATCTTGTGTGGTTGACTGTGCAATAACATGATCTTGCACATTTCCTTTTATTCTATAGCTTCTTTTAGAAGATACCAGAATAAAGGACTAGAAATGCAGGAACGTGCCATCCCATGCTCATACAAGTACTGAGTGACATGAGGAGCTTGGAAGTGTCTCATAAGATGACCCTATCTGAAAGAGCAGCAGTAATACTGGGACTTGTGAGCTATGGGATTACAGCAGAAAACCCAAGAGGAGAAAATACACTAAGATGACTCATGGAAAAGAAAGTTATGTACCAAAATTCCTCAATAATATGCAAGGAAAAACTACAGCGTCATATGAAAATCCATCACCTCCAAGGTTCCTGTAAAGCCAGAAGTAGAAATATTAGCAGGGAGGTTGTTTTTTTACTAACTCACTGAAAATAGCACTATGGAGAGATGCCTCTGAAAATTACACATTTCTAAAACTGAATTTTAAGAGTACATCCATTCCTTAGCTTTATAGGAAGAGGAGACTATAAAGACACCCTCTAGAGTTGAGAGTCAAGAGAATCTTTGAAAGATGAACAGTAATGGAATGTCAATAGTTCACCACTTCACATTTTAAAAGAAATAGTATGAGCATCTCCCAGTTTAGGAAGCCTTTAAAATACAGGATGCACTGCAAATTCAACCTGTACACACAAAACCATTCAGCAAATGGATCATGGAAGATCAGATCCCAGATGAATACCTTCAATTTACTCTTTTAAGTAAGATAAAAATTTAAGAAAAAAACCAAACAGGCTCATCAACAGCTGTTGCTCAGTACTACTGCAGTGTTTAGCCTGTGTCACATGCTGATTTCAAGAGATACATAAGAGCACACAGTGTGACTGCTCCAATGACACTTCACATTAATCAGTACTAACTTGATTTTATAAGTCCCAATCAATTACTTGACTTCATCACTTTGAAGTAATTCTCCAAAGAAAGACTGACAGGAATAACCAAGTGCCCCCTATTCCCTCTCTAATATAAAGCAAGCATGCTTTTGACAGAACTTCAGCCTGAACTAATTATAAGACATTTGATCTCAGATTCCAGTGACAGAAATGCCAAAATAGCTTAATATTCTCCAAGCCTGGTGGGAACAGGACCATGTATGTACAGTCATTGGAAAACAGTCTATTCTAAACCATTTCTGCAGGTGCCATGTAGAAAACATGGTGCCATTTCTAAATCATTCCTAACAAGATTACTCACAAAGCCCCTGGAAGAGTCAATTGAACTCTGAGTAGTATGAGTGGGTAATTCTTCCAAAAGATGTTATTATGGCCTTCCCACAAGAGTCTGAAGTTGATCAAGCAGCATCTGCATTTCTCTTATGGAAGTATTTAATAAGCCCAGATACCACAGTTACACAACGCCAGCAACATGCCATCTGTTCATCCAAACCCATTTGTGATACTAAGCTCACTGTGGTGTTTAAAGAATCACAACATATAAAATACTAAGCAAATATTGTTAAACAGAAAGTGCAAATATCATTAAAAACATAAGGCAAGACAAGAACCCATTCCTAAAACATGTCAACCAAATGACTCACTGATTCTACGCAGCAGAACTTGCTTGTCTAATAGCACTATGATTCTGCTTGATAAATAGTATCTCCTACCATGCCAAGAAAAACATTGTATGGAGGACCCAGAGACGTTAGATAGCCTCATTCAGATCATTTTCATAGCTTTGAATTTAACTTCAACCTGAAATTCCTTCACAGTTAGCCAAGTAATTTAAAACGTCTATATACCAAGAGTTCTTAATCTGCATAGCGAGTCTCAGGTTATCACATATTCAGACCAAACCTTGCCTTGATATTAGATAAACAGATCATATCAATATTTTTGTCTCCAGGGGCAGCTGAAAGTCCAGATGAATTCGACCATCAAGAGCTATAAAACATGCTGTAGATGATTACTCTAGGATGTTTTCAATTCTGTAACAAATTGATTATGCAGGAGCCAGGGAACTTGGTTAAATAGGGAAGAAAATATACCCTGAAGGAACATCTATCCTATCATCAGTATGTCAATCTCCAAGCATGTTCCACATAGTTTAAAAAGAAAAATGGAACAGACCTTTTTACAAGCTTTGTCTGATCACAGAAAAATCATCTCCAAATGTCTCAGTCAGACATACCATCTCAAACACATATCCTGTATAAAGTGTTGCAGGTACTTCAAGATCACGGTAAGGAGGAGCATCAGACAGCTGACCATTTGAAGACTATGTAGTTAAATGCTCAAACAAACTTAAAGCTTAGTTATCAGATGGTTGCATGCTAAACTGAAGCTCTCAGTAAAGAGAAGCAGTGCCTGTATTAAGGAGAGTTGGGGGCTTCAGGGGGAGAAGGAGAGAAGAATTAGGAGGAAAGAGAGGTTTTTGCCAAATTAAAAAGTAAAACTGATTTGTTCAAGATTACACTAACTAGTCATCTCTCATCTTGCAGATTAAATATCATGGCAGTGTGTGCTGCCAGGAATGGTGGTACTAGTGTTTTAGCCTTCTGAAACAAAATCTGCAGTTTCCTGCAGCATTAATTTTTCCTCAGATTAAAGAGAAAGATGCTGATTATAGCAGTGGCATCTTAAAAATGTGAATCTTGACTTGAAGTGTTCACTAAAATACTGATTTCTTAAAAAAAAAAAAAAAGAAATCAAGGAAAGTTTCAAAAGTCTCAGCATTCTCAGACCAAAGAACTGACATCCTAAGTAGTTATCCAGTACAACATGGTTGCCAAAGGCACCATCTTAAAATCCATGAGCCTTCTGCAATCCTTTGAGTTCTCAGAGGGCAAAGCTTGCAGCATAAGAAACAATGGTACAAACAAGTGAAGTCAAAGAGACGATTCATCAAATGTTCTGCAAATGCTATGAAAGACAATACCACATTTTTTCAGTGTGGCATTTTTTAATATTTCTAACTTTACCAAGAAACATCTGTATCCTGGGAAGACCAAGGATTTCAAAGAATATAGACAAAACCCTGTTCTCTTTACACTAATAACAGCATTAGGCTTATTACATGACTTTCATTTACTCCACAACTGCTCTATGTACGTCAATCTGTGCATTGCTTTCAATACATATTAGATGCTTGACTACAGAACAGTTTAAAAAAAAAAGCTTGTTCTGGACACTTGCACACCTGCATGATTACTGAAAGTAACTGTACTCTGCAAAGAGGAAGCAGTCTGTAAGTTTTGCTAACAAGCCAGAATGACTCAGTGTCTTTATATTTTGATATTTCAGCTTTATGAAATTAGTTCATTCAACAGAATAGGCTTTTTATTTCCTTCTACTTTTGTCAAAGAAGTCCCAATTACTTTTCCTCTTTCAAATATAACAGTCAACCTTTTCCACAGCAGAAGCAAGCTTTTGTTTAGACCTCCAAGGAAGTTACATTTCTGCAAAGTAATTTCTCAAAGATAAAAATCAACCTTTCAGATCAAGAAAACTACAACCTTTTGTTTTAGATCCTGATGATGTAGGATTCTCTGTTACAGTGTCTGAACCACATGCTTCTGTGTTTTGTTAATACACTCAGATGCCCACAAACAGCTAAGGACTTTTCAGCCAAGAAAATGACTCTGGTGTGTGGACATACAAGTCAGCCTGTAATATACTCCCCTCAAAGTAAAAAAAAAAAAGCAGGAGGGGAGTTATTTCTCCTTATATAGCATCATAGAATGGTTTGGGTTGGAAAAGACTTTAAAGATCCTCTAGTTCCAACCCCCTGCCATAGACCAGGTGGCTCAGAACTCCATCCGGCCTGGCCTTGAACACTTCCAGGGATGGAGCATCCACAACTTCTCTGGACAAACTGTTGCAGTGCCTCACCACCCCCATAGTAAAGAATTTTTTCTTAATATCTAATGTAAACCCACTCTTTCAGTTTGAAGCCATTCCCCCTTGTCCTGTCACTGCATGCTCTTGTAGGAGGTCCCTCTCCATCTTTCTTGTAGGTTCCCCTCAGGGAGGCCACAATTAGGTCACCCCTAATAGACTGATAGGGTGCTTTAAAGAACTAGATCTCTGCTACAGATGCTTTTTCATATGTTAATATCCCTGTCTGTGTATGGGGGTTTTTATACACATGAAGCAGTGCATGCATATATTATGATTGATATATATAAAATATAGCTATCCTGATTCAATGAAATCAGAACAAACTTTCCTTAGAGAAATAACAGCCAACAATGCAGCCAAGGCTACACTAAAGGAGTTTTATCATTGTTAGCAACTAAGGAATCCATGTTGATATTAACGTATAAAAGACTGAACACTAGTCAAAATTAAATAGAGACTAGATGACAGAACTCATCTTTTCTCCAAAACAATATCATGCACAGGAAACACAATATTGAGTAGATTGATTTGTACAATAATTTGTACAACATGCTCTTCTAATGTTGCGCTTACCTTGTCGGTACAGACATAGGCACGTTTCAGAAATGCACTAAGAAAAAAATTTCATATTTTCAAGTCATATTACATAGGCAGTCTGGAAAAGAAAAGGTTTTGGTTTTACCTTTTCACCTAAGGTAATGTCAATTTGTAAGACATCACAATAAAGTTGGAAGGACAGAATTTTCCTCTCAACAGACTAATAAAATTTAAATAGGGCTAGGGAAAGCTATAGCTTCAATTATTTTTAGTCTTCCACTCTCAATTTCCTCTCCAAAATCCCCCTTGAAAAAACCCCAACTGCTATTAGCATCTGTGCAGTTAATAGTTCAGTTGCATGCTAGTGTAAGTAACAGAGGCCATACCACTGTCAGAGTTCATAGCCAAAGTTATTCCCGCACTTAAGTAAAAGGAAACTGCTTTGAGAATTAAGCCAAACAGCAAACTATAAACTCTAAGCTACTCAAGACAGACTCAGACATGCAACAAGCCAACTTGTCATGTTAGTCTTCCTTTCAAGTGCTTGTGTACTATCAAATCTGGTTCTCCAGGCGAAGCAGAGCAAGTTCCAGAGTGAGTGATTAGCACAGGCAAGCTCTGTAATAAAACTGACTTTTAAGAAGCAGATTGCTTTTAACCCAAGTTGTTTGCTTAAAGCTCTGGTTTTGATTTAGACACAATACAGGTATTGAACAGAAATATGAGAGAACTTACAGCTCTTGAAATACCCTTTGAGATTTTACTTCTACCTTTACAGCATGACAAGCATCAGAAGTCACTCATGTTCCTTGGACTATGTATTTTTCCTTTTTACCCATGGTTCACCAGGCAAATAAAGCAACACACAAAGGTGTTGCCAGAAGGATCTGATATAAGCTGTACTCCCATGATCTTATCTCTTCCTCAACAGCCTCCCAGAAATGGGGAACATGCACACTCATTGATTCCATCCAACTGGGATCACTTTGACTTCTTAAAGAATTAGGTCAGGCTTCCTGCCCTTTGGCAGCTGCTCAGGAGTAGGCAGGCTATCTTAGACACTTCATTCTTGGCCTCAGTCCCATCTGTGCCCTCTCAGGACTTCTAACAAAACAAGAGCCCAGCAAGCAGACAGCAAGGCAGCCTTCCCCTGCCTGAGCCAGCCCCTTCAGTAAGCAACTACAAATAAGGCACTTAAGCCTGACCATGCTTCTGTTTAAGACAAAACAGCACCCAAATTGCCCCACAAGGGCAGATAAAGGATGTGGAACACCTTGAACAAGGAAAACACCAAGCATGCCCTAAAGGACACGGGCCTGGACACTCCCACACCTGGGAAACACAGACTGGCAGAGGAAGAAGTGGAGACGGGAACACTGGAACAGCAAAGATGTAGGGAAACTGAATTTTCCCTCATGTCTCAAAACTAAAAGTGAGAGCTCTATAGCTTTTTGTCCAAGCAAGAGGACAGTAGCAGATCTAAAAACGTTTACCTTGGACTACAGTTTTTTAAATCCATAAATTACAGTGTGAAAGGACAGGTACACACAGGGAAGGAGAGAAATGCTACTGAGTAACACAAGCAAGATACAAGGAAACATTGCTGCTAGGTCAGCAGAGATCTTTACTATCTGAACAGTTCTAGATCTATAGATCAAATAACTCTCATTCAGTAATTGAAGGAAAGTGATAGGAGAGCTATCTAAAACACTAGCACTGGCACAGCAGATTATTTAAGAAAACTAAATAAGTCAGTGTCATAATATCAAGATTGCAGAAATCCAGATAGCCGTATACTTGTCCAGCTGATACAAGACCCATAACAGAACTATCTGCAAAGCATTAGATCATGAAATGAGAAAAGCATGGCAGAATTACCCAAACAGTTGTATGCAACCCAGCCTGTTGAATCTACTTACTAGTTTTGCTCAAATAAAATTAGTCAGGATGCAAACTCTTCCGTTGCAGTTTGATTACCAAATCAGTACTACACAACAATAACATCAGATAAATACCATAAGATTGTCCAGCTTTAACAACTTTGTCAGAAAAAGTCTACAGACAGACTTTCTAGTAGAGTTCTACGAAGATCAATTAATGCTTGATGTTATTTACCTTCATAACACCAAAAGAAATGCAAGTTTTCTGTCTTGCAATCCAAGCTTAGCAGATTAGAGTGATGAAAGGATGAAAACTGCTGCCCTAAGAAGTTGTGGAAGCTGCATCCCCAGACATATTCAAGGCCAGGTTGCATGGGGCCCTGAGCAACCTGATGTAGGGAATGGCACCCCCGCCCACTGCAGAAGGGGTTGAAACTAGATCATCTTTAAGGTCGCTTCCAACTCAGACCATTCTACAATTCTACGAAAAATAAAGAGGTTTGAAAAAGAAAATATAAGCAAGCTTTGTTGGAGCAATTCATATTACTTCAACTGGCAGCACACGTGTAAGCAAACTAGATGTGGCACAAATCCAAACCCACCCTCCTGTCTTTAGTTCCACCCTTTCAACAGGGCACAAGGCAGGCAGCTCCTCCAGCCCATCCATTGCCATATGGCACATGACAACCAGCAGCAAGGTACAACCTCCACTCACCTCCTGAAATCTCAGAAGGGCTACCTGAGTGTATGGACCAGCTCACCACAGGTACTCCACAAGCTGCAATACAATTGTCACTTTTCATACTGATTTTTACTTCAATTCCAAGTCAAATTAATTTAATTTATTTTATAAAAAGGGTCTTCTACTATACCACAGCTTCAACTGCTCAGAAGAGAGTGGGTTTAATGATAAAGCTGAATGGCTGGAGGCTCCTGAAGACCCTGAAGCCTATACAGAGGGTTCTAAAAACATGAATATAACATAACATGAAAACATGATAAAACATGAAAACCTAAGGGTTTACAAGAAATGATAGTACAGGGTACCAAGATTTTTCTGAATATCAGTCAGTAGCCTGAAATTATTTTATGCTACTTGACTCTCTTAAATAGCATTACCTTGTCAGCACAGGCTATATCCTTAGGAAAGGGTGATGTGCATGAACAAGCACACATCTCCTGACTGCAGCTTCAGAGAGGCACTGCATGGTCATGGTCTGGCCTTGACATGTCCTTATGTAGCGGTGGAAAAGGATCCAAGCAGGAATGAGGGCAACTTTGCCACTGGCCTCCTTGAAGATCAAAGGAAGGAAATGCCTCCATTCAACTGTTCCCTAGGCAGCAGTCCTAGTAATTTTGTTAACTAAGACTATTTGAAAAAAATATAGTAAAGTCTTCAGCATTCTGAGCACCTCCAAGTTGCACAGGAATAGAAAAATGGCCTTCACTAAACAAGTCCTATTTAATATTACATAAAATTACACTAAAATACCATCTGCCCTTGCCATCACAGCCTTTAATGTTTAAGGCAGTTTCTTGCTCATCCATAGTTCAGCCAGCACTGAAATTCCAGACAAACAGCACATTTGAAAGACTACGTGTTCAGTTGACAATTTAGCGTCTTCGTACTTTCAAAGCTACACAGGAGACAACAATCCCAGGTAGTATGTTTGGGAGGAATGAAAATGAGATATATTTGCCTGTTTCAGTGACTGAATTATTTATCCAAGGACCACTTTGTAAGAGCTGTCCTGATGCTGGACTAAGGTTAGCTTTCAAGGAACTTCATACAACTACTTTGATAATCTTGAAGTTCTGATATTGATAAGAATTTGCGGGAGAGCTCTCAAACAAATAATTACCCACTGAAATAGTCTTAATATTATATAACCTTAATATCATGTAAAAACTGGTTTCAGCAATTTAGTACTTTAGATCTAATACAAAATCCACAAAAGCCTTCTCCAAGTCACCAAATGCTTTACCTGAAGCAATGAATTCTCACAAGAATCAGAAATACCAAAAATAATGTTTATCCCAGCAGTTTTTTAGACCGTATGCAAGACCTCTGAAACTCAGAGATGATGAGCCCCCATTTATCCCAACCTCTGAAGAGTCCAAATACTGCATTCCTCCTAAAGCTTATTTCATTAGCTGACAAGGTGATCATGTTCACACACTGAAAAAAGTCTACACTAATGTACTGTTTCAAAAGACAGCACCATAATGATTTTCAAAGCTCTAATTCCATTGCAAAGAAACACAGTTAAGGCAACAATATTCACAACTTTAAGAGCAAAATATTGATTCTGACATCACACAGGTTGCCTTTCTGACTACCTAAATTGCAATCATACCATGTGGGAACTAGGTCGCAACCAATTTGGACATTGAAATTAGTTAAGGCAGAACACCATCTTTTGGAAGACACTAGCAGAACTGAACAACAAAGAGTCTACCTTTAAATAACATGCAGCAGTAATTATCCTGAGCTTGGTCAGTGGTCTTGCTACAAATACATCTGTACTTTGCTGCTTCAAGCTTCCTTCAGGCCCTAGTTAACCTTTGCTCATAAATAATGATGTGCTCCAAAAATGCTTAATGGAAAAGAAAATTGTAACCAGCCAACTGTACACGAGAACCCAAACTCAAGATTACTGAAACTGCATTTATTAGGCAGCAGACACGGTCTTAAAATCACACTGGCCATTTTCACAGCACAATGTATTCTATGTCTTGTTCAATGTCTTATTAGAACATTAAAAAAAAAATTTCCTATTTTAGTCCATGTTATTTAGTCTATTTAGTCCTTAAAATATGCAGTTTACTATAGTTCATATTAGCACCAGGCTTCTGTTAAGTACCTATGTAACAAGCTTCTATCCAGTTTTTAAAAGATTATCTTAGAATCAATGAGAGCAACAATAACAACATGTAAATTAACAGCCAAAACCCAAGTAAGGAATCGGGTACTTTTTTGGAAGATGCATCTGTGATTGACAAATAGAGGCACTCCAAGATTTTATGTTCAGTGAGTAGGCAATGCAAGGCAGTTAGGTCAGCAAACAGTCAAGGTAATTAATTCCCAGTGTAGAGATTAAGGCAGTCTGAGTAGGAGTGCTTCGTCACTTATAAAATTAAGAGATGTCCTAGATCCATGCTTAGTCCTACATGACTACCATTATTTTGAATAATATTTAGTTTGAGAATTTCCTGTAAGTGACCACCACAAAAAGTTACACTGAAGCCCTACGTTGCTCTTGGGAGATTAGTAACTCTACTACGGTTCTGTGCAAGAGCTACAGCAGCAACTTTTTATTTCCTTGAGCATGGCACCTTGAGCTCCTAGTATTCTTGGCAAACATACTTTCTAACACTTTTTGCCAGAACTATCCCTCTGATTTGCAGATTTCCTTAACTGAAGGGCTGTGTGGGCTCCTAGGTGCTGCACAACCGTGAATCAAATTATTTGTCACAAGGTATACTTTATTTGTAACCTCAAGTAGCTAAAGAATTTCCATTTCTTAAGAAGTTTCACATACTTCCTTCATACAAACAAAAAACCCAAAAAAACCCCAAACACACTAAACAACCATCTGTTGCCTTTTCTCCCTCCAAAACCATCATATTCAATTTCTCCACTGTCCTTACTTGACTTCTCCAAAATACTTTGTCCACCTACAATAAAAGTTCCAATAAAACTGCTAATGTTGAGTAACGAACCACAGAGGAAAGTGCATCTTTTTTTAGCTTCTCTATACTCTGCCAGACTCCCACAAATAACTCATTCTATTCCCTTCCTTCCTCTAAGAGAGACTTGCTTATTCCTTGCAGATTTAAAAGAAAAATACATTTAAACTGACATGTATTTGTTGGCAATTGCCACTGCTAGGAATGACTGCACGGCATAATGCGTCTAGAGGTCACAGGGCAGCCCATATCTAGATGCTAGTTCTGTTTAACTTGAACTGCTCTATATTATAAAGTAGGGCTTTACAACAGCATTTCACATAAGTTCAGACTCATCTCTGCATTCAAATCTGGCCAAGTCTTAACACTGCTGATCAATATCCTTACAGCTTAAATGAATATTCTATTCCCATATACAGCTGGTGAACACTGACATGTCCTGGACATCCACAGGTAGCTCAGGAAGCAAGAACAGCTCTGCTGCTGCACTGTTCATGTCTCACTGCTTTAGTCTAATTCTAGGAAGAACTGGAAACAAATCTTATTGACACACTATAACTGTTGCTCAGCAGAGATACTGCTACCCACTCAACTGAGAAGCTGGCCACAACACCTGATTTGCTTTTATCCTGATGGCTTCCAGCACTTTTACTTTTTTTTAAAAGCCAAGAATATAAAGATGCTCTCTCTGTAAGAAAGCCCCAGGCAGGCTTCTCTTTTCTAGTCAAACAAACACCATTCCCTGAAGTGAACACTAACTTTCAAAGACTTCTTTTTCCCTGAGTTTTAAAAACACACCAGCTAGTTCCCTATCAGTTTACCCTATACATCTGAAGTTTTTATTGAAGTTTATCTAATAAATATGATACCCACTTCAATTACTAAAAATAATTTTAATAAGAAAACTCCTGAAAATCATCAAGATCATGTTTCCTTTTTAAAATTAAACTGCCAGAGTAATTTCCCTAAAGATTTAGTTATACAATAGATTTATTTTATTAATATTTACTAAACCTATTAACTCTGTCTACTGAACTGTAGAGTTTGTCTGTCAAGCCTTGGATAGAACTATAAATCCCTTGAGAACTTGATAATATTAAACCTACTATAGACAGACCAATTAAGTTTTAATAACTTGAAAAGTACAAGTTTTCAAAAAAATCAGCTAGTTAAGTTGCGAACCCATCCCCCCTTTCCTTATGTTATCTACAGATAAGTTCTGAAATTTTAATTCTATAATCAAGACAAATTATTACCATACCAACCCAGATCTTACAAAGCCCCTTCACTATTAATTGGTTTTATTAATCCACATTTTCCCAAAGTTCTACAGACTACTAAACTCTGTATCCAAACATACATGCTCTGCTGACCTTCCCCCCCCCCTCCAAGGACAGAGTTCTCAAAGCCAGATGACCTTGGTCACCATTAGCCATGTAAATGGTCCCCAGTTGTACTACAGAATTTGATACCATTCTTTCTACAAATAGCTGTATTTCAGTGAATACTACACTTTAGCTACAAGAACTTGAATTAATAACAGACACCAAATTTCTCAATCTTTCAAATCAGAGCAAAGCTTCATTGTGATGTGCCAGTTTTGCTGGACACAGAAAATGGACAAAGATTTTACATCCAGCATTCCACTAAGTACTCACTGTCATTTCTCAGTCTTCTAGTGCAATTTGGATATTGTCAACCTACTATCAATATGATCCCGGGCTGAAAAACACTTGAATATACAGCTGTCTCAGGGGTCACTTTCTCTTTTCCGGAGTGTCACAGCAGATCAGAGCTGAATGCAGGCTGCACGTATTAGCCTGAAGAGGAAGCAAGTGCTTAAATCTGGAAAGTTTGTATGAACATTAATTTCTACTCTCCAGTCACTGTTTCATATGCTAGCAGAGGCCCCAAATCAGAATATTCCACAGCTGAACAGTTCTTGTCTCAGAGAAAAGATGTGCTCCCAAGATTAATCTGAAGGATGTTAATGCCTACGGCCATACATCAAACAAGAGGGACATGCAGGTAGAACTGAACACCCAGATTACCTTTCTAGGATGAAGTTAGTTATACTTAATGTTACAGATAACAAGTAAGAAAAAGTAAAACCATCTTGAATTGAGCAATGCTCTTGACCTGACCAGAAACAAACACAAAAGGATGCAAAGGCACATGCATTTAACAAACAAGCATATTAGCAAAATGATGGGCTAGACAACCGAGTTTTCATCTAAAATTTTTGAGGGCTTTGTTATGTGAATTGCCATACTGGATCACTTATGTCTCTTTCATCATAGTGAGACAGGAGGTAGAACACAGCTGTGTAAGTGAATGGCTAAGTTCACTGAGGAATTTGATTGTTTTCCTAAACTAGCCTATTTCGGGATAGAAGCAAAAAGGTTTACCCAAGAGGAGCACAAGACTCAAGCTGAATGAACTGAAGAGATTACACCAATTCTAAACTCATGACGCAATTTCTCTGTAAGTCTTATTAACATGACCATAACCCTGGTGTCCATCAGGAATGCCAGGACACTCTTACCTTGCCTGGCTAGCTTGAAAAACCAGAGTGCATGACAAGCATACATACATACAACCACAACCCAGCATGATGGAAGCTTCAGGAGGACATAAGAATCACCTCAGCTCTGATGAGCACCCATTCCAAAAGGTCTCCAAAAGAATATTACATTCTGACACTTCAGAACTGTGATTTTAGGCCTGCTTAGAACACAGGTTTTGATAATTTAGGATTTGGGAATTAGTTGAAAATTCAAGATATCCAAATCACTTTTATCTTGAAGCTATGGCAAGGAGATCATACTCTCGAAGCTATGGCAAAGGTAGGCAAGAACCCTACAAGTCTCTAAAAGATTCCTCTGATCAGTTCTACTCTATGTAGAAGGTTAAAAAGCAGAAGGAACACATACTTAGTCAGGTATTAAAGTCATACATCTAGAGAACTGTTTAATTGTAGTTTCTGACAGACTGATCAACCCAGAGAAATTCTATGGGACTTCTTCTAGCTTCAACCAGATGTAAAACATCTTTTCTTCTTCATTTCCATGTGAAAGAGATGTATTCCTTTATGTGACTGATGGGTAGGCTTGGAGTAATCAAGCTTCAGCTGCAAGAATGATCCTCTAATTATCATGAAAAAGCAAATAATCTTCAGAAAAGGATTTAACAAAGTAGTAGTAAGTCAGTATTATGGGAACCAAATTCATATGTCTATTTTCTGAATATATGATTCAGAATATATGATACATACCCTAACTGTTACCCTGAAACAGTTAGTTCTCCACTACCTTCATTAAGTTAACACTGCAGATAAATAAATCCTATTGCTTTAGGCTGGCTCTGCACCAAGAAAGGAACACTGCTTATTCTTAAAACCTGCACACAAACTTTCACAAACAAGAGACTCCCCTTCAATAAAAGCAGATCAGATACAAAAGTATCTTGAGAGGAGGACTATTTAATTCTTACCCTTCATCACAAAAGATAAATCTGAATTCTTTTTACAGATGTGCACTATTAGCCATGTCAATCAAGAGGATCATTATCCAAAACTCATCTACCTACACATGACACCAGCTTAGCCTTATTCCCCTCAAAACACACCATCATGATTTAATATCAGCAAAAACTGCATTTTCTGGTAGCTTCTCATTTAACAAAATCCATTTAACACTTCATTATGCATCCTTACGTTTCCGTCCTTTCTTGTACTTAATAGAAATAAGCATTATCAGTACGCTGCACAGAATTCCATCTTCAAAGCACACAGATACTTCCTTCACCATCCAGCTGAAGCCATTACTATATTGTTACCTACACAACAGAAAATAGATCTGGATAATACTCAGGATCATCTGCTGATACAAGCCTTCACATATGTGAAGATCATTAGCAGTTTTAAGAGAAATAGGGTTTGTTCCAAGTCATTTTCTTCTAACATATGAGAACTCTTATAAACAAGACAGCAAATTTTAGATGGAATTCAGGGAACACACACTCTTCCTCTCCATTTCTATGTAATATGATCTATTCTGTCCTGTAGCATGGACAAGGCATTAACCCCCTAAATACCTGTAGCTTAAATCTGCAAGCTCTTTTCTGGCTTTTGTCAGAAACCATCACTCATAAAACAAGATATGAGAGTAAAAGTAACTTTGAAAATAGTGTGTTTGCTTTTTTAAAAGCCTCCCCCACTCCCAAAATTTCAGCTATGGAAAGAAGAGTTATTCAGTAACCTTCTCTTAAGACTCCTAAAGGTCCTTGCATTCCTTCAGGTCCAAGTACCTCCACTTCATCCACATCAACTATCACAGTGCCAGAAAACACCAAGAGAAAAAACAGCCACAGATAAGGGAGAACAGCCATTAATGAATTCTGAAAAGCAAAAGCAGGATGAAACAAAAATACCAGCCCAACTCATTCACCACTCACAGCTCAAACCTATTAGTATTACTTCCTGAAAAAATGGTAATCTAACACTTAAGTTACACAGTCCTGTGTGTATTTAAACCTACAGGTCCGGGTAACACCTATATTCTTTCATTTCTAATTCTACACAGCACACTCAAATCAAAGCAGCTTTTCACACTAAGAGCTGTATATTTTCCACATCCATACAACTAACTTTCTATGCAGATTAGCAAGTACCTGGAGTTATGAAAGATCCTATTTGTTCCTCAAAAACAAACAAGAAAAACACTAAACCCCTTCTACCTAACATTTTTGAAGACTTATCTGACTACTAGACAGTGTTCCTTATGTAACCACTTACTGGCTTGATAGCTATTTCTAGATAAGGAAAAATAGAAATTTGACCAATAAGAAAAGCTTGGTACAATAGGGAAATGTATTCTTTTCCTAATTAGCTTCCTTGGCAAATCCCCAGTGTCCACAGAAGAGCTGATTACTATTCCAGGCTGACTGGTAACTACTGAAGTAACTTACTAGCCGCAAGTCACTAGAGGACCACGGCAGATGCTTCTCTGAAGGAGAGCTGATGCTTGGCTAAAACTGAGCTTGCCTGCACTGATCAGTTTTCCTTGGTCAAAGCATGTGGGCAGATGATACCGAGAGAGACAAAAATCCCAGTTTCCTCCCTAGTGCAACACACGAGATGTAACCTTCAAAGCATCTACAAGGTATTAGTAGTACACAGCTTGTTCTCATCTTCGCAGCCATATCTGCATCCCTTATTATCTTTTAGTATGACTGAAGTACACGATACCAATGCTTTGGAGCATTTGGAGTACTAGGTAACTCTGGTTTTAGTCTGAAAAGCTGACAATAACTTTACCCCCATTTTTTGGGAGTAATCAGCATGACATCACTGATAAGGCACAGATGTCCTCTCTCCTGCAAAAGAACCAGGATCCCAAAAGCAACAGAAGCCAACTTCTGCTTATACCTTTAGTCATATCTGATTAACAGACACCAGCATTGAGGGTTCTTACACTGGAATGTCAATTTGCTGTGGGTTACACATCCGTGTATAACGCCAGATGATGACTGTCAGTCCAGGCACGTGAGTTCTGCAGAACACACTCACTGTGCAGCTCCATTTACATCAGCAAAATTACTTTATAGCAAAATACTACCTACAGGTTCAGAACTGTGTCCCTCCAGTGTTGCCCTTCCACTACTATTAAATACAACCCCATGTGATAAGCAATTGATACAGCTCCCAGCTCTTCTTTCTACAGGACTGACGGGGAGGAACACACCTAACATTCCTTGGCTGTAATATCCAGTAGAAGGGGTCTCTCTGAATCACCTGATTTCCCTTCTTCAGCTACCCCTCTCACTTCTCTCACAACTCAAATTCTAAGAGATGCCAATGAAAGAAATTTTTCCAGGTTAAGAGCTGCACAGTAAGACTTTATGGTGTTCCAATTTAATTAAGCAGAAATCGAGTCCAAGAATTACATTCAAAGTAAATCTGGTGCTCAAAATATTCTCATTTCAAAAACCTTTATTAGGAAAAGAAAAAAACAAGTGAGTATATGTATGCATCCAGTTAAGTCTATAAGGGATAGACATTTGCAGATTATTATGCTAAGTTTCTAGAATTCGGCTGAATCAAGCTAGGGATTAGTCTTTTCTATTCCCAGGAGTTCCCTGAAGAGAACAGAAATGATTGATTTTTATCCTGAAGCGCATGACTTCGAAAAAATTTAGCTCTCAAAACCAAGGCAAGACAGTTGTTCGATCACATCTCACCTGCTACTGCATGCCAAGGAGCAGAAGTGGGGGGGGAAAGTCACACAGGGACTGCACAAAGGGGTAAGTGTATCAATATTTAAAGGCTCTAAGCTCAACCTGGATCTTGTAAAAACTCATTTTTAGTATTAATGGATTTCAGAGGTGGAATATATTAAATATAATGCTACAGAATTCCAGTGTGAGAATCTTCTAGGGATAGATTTTAAGCTCGGTTGAACAGGAGTCAAAATTTCTGTTACAGGTGTAACACAAAATAAATATTACTATGGAGATCCCACACTGAAAAATTGGCAGTAAGTAACTAGAGACACCTTAGAATTAAAAGAACTAGCAGCAATTATCAACAAATCACAAGTCTCCTATTCAGACTTACAAAAAATTCAATTCTACATTCAGAAGGGCAACAAGAGTACTTTGGTGAATAACATATTTACTTTAGTTTGAAAACAATACTGATTTAATACAAAGTATTTCTGATGAACCAGTTTAGAAGCTCCACAAGTTTGTGCTCATGTTTTTGAGAATATACGCTATCTGAGCTAAAGCAGCAGTCACCTGCAATATTAGGTATGTCTTCATGGTGTATCATGTAATCATCCATTTTCTTCACCTAAAAGACCATTGACTATATACCAATAAGGGGGTTTTTTTTCTCCTCATCTGACATGCCATGGTTCTCAATTTTTTTTTTTTCATAGAATCATAGAAGGGTTAGAGTTGTAAGAGACCTTAAAGATCATCATCTAGTTCCAATCATCCTGCCACAGGCAGGGACACTTTCCATAACACCAGGTTGCTCAAAGTCCCATTCAGCCTGGTCTTGAACATCTCCAGGGATGGGGCATCCACAGTTTTTCTGGGCAACCTCTTCCAGTGTCACACCACCCTAGTAAAAGAATTTCTTCCTAATATCTAATCTAAACCTACCCTCTTAAAGCATAAGGCCATTCCCCCTCGTCCTATCGCTCAATACCCTTGTAAGAGGTCCCTCTCTCCAGCCTTCTTGCAGGTCCCCTTTAGACACTGGAAGGTGCTATAAGGTCTCCCCAGAGCCTTCCCTTCTCAAGGTTGAACAGCCCAAACCCTCTCAGCCTGTCTTCGTAGGAGAGGCACTCCAGACTCCAACTTAGCAGCCCTCCTCTGGACTCACTCCAACACGATCACATGTTGGGAGCCCACAGGGCAGAACATAGCACTCCAAGTGGGGTCTCATGAGAGCAGAGTAGAGGGGAAGAATCACCTCCCTTAACCTGCTAGCTGTGCTTCATTTCATGCAGTCCAGGATGCAGCTGGTTTTCTGGGCTGCAGCCACATATTGCTGGGTGATACTGAGCTTTTTGTCTAAACACCCCCAAGTCTTTCTCCTCAGGGCTGCCCTCAACCCATTCTCCTCCCAGCCTCTACTTGTGCTTGGGACTGCATCAACCCAGGTGCAGGACCTTGCACTCAGTCTTACTGAACTTCACCAAGTTCACACAGGCCCACCTCTCAAGCCTGTGCAGGTCCCTCAGGATGGCACCCCCTCTCTCCAGTGTAGCAACTGTACCACACAGCTTGGTGTCATCAAACTTGCCAAGGGTCAAGTTCATCTTCTGAAAGCTTTCTTTATTTATGTTTACTGATAAATTTCCAATACTCTTTACAGCCAGATTCTGTAACCAAACATTTCTACACATTGAATTATTGGAATCATATCAAGGTAACTGGAAAACAACACTTATCAGGTGGTAACTTTGCCACAATAGTATGACCCACTTCCACCAGATTTGCAGGTATCCAATAACTCGTTTGACACTCAGATGCAGGCTTTCCATCTCCCATGCAGTCAAGCACAATGAACTGCCAACTCTAAATGCAACTGTCAGATGCTGCCTATTATAGATCCTTTCATCTGTTCTACAAATACCTCTAATAGAAATCAAAGTGATATCAAATACTGATATTGACATTGAAACACACAGAACAGGGAAAGATCTTCTGGGAAAATTCATGTACAAGTGTATGATTTTTCTAGTTAATTTTTACACACAGATGAGGAGCATGGCTATCATTTATAGGCAAATTTTGATTTAAGGTTTTAAAAGCTACTGTATATAGGCAAGTTCACAACGTAGTTTGCTCAAGCCTCAGTTTGGTTACAGCTGTTCCATACAATACTGAAGATAGCTTATTACATTGAAATTACTTATTTAGCTTATTTTTTGTTTTTTTCTTTCTTCAAACCTGTTACTTCTATATCCATACCTTAAAGCCTAATTATATTCCTGCTGGCATGCCACATGTTTTTCCAGTTTGCACCAGAAGTAAACCCATGAACCTCATAGGTTTCTTGTTCTGAGACTTCAGTTTGATTTCTACAGCTTGTGACTGAAGACCTCAGGAGTACATTTTGCACAACACACCTGTGCATTGTTTATCTTGCTACCCTAAGGGCAAGCAGGAGAAATTCAGTGAGAAAGCTCAACAACTTTCCATCTCATTAATAACACCTCCTTCTGTCAAGACTTATAACAGAATTTGCTTACTTACATCTAGTGATTCTTCATTGACCAGGATGAGAGACATACTCTGTGAAATGAGTCTGCAAGAGTACCCTGCAAGAGAGAAAAAAAAAACAACACACAAAGATTTACTTTTTGGAAGACTATCTAAGGCTGAGCTCAACCTTGAGATAAGCATCTATAGATCAGATGACAATTTACTTTTTGAGTAGTTAATCCTATCAGACAGACTGCTGGAAACACTGGTGCATAAGACACACACCAAAATGACAATTTTACTAGCAACACAGGCTGAGTTTTATCTGCACTTTCAAATACATCACTTGAGATAGTTAAATTAAAGAAAGCACCATGTGAACTAGATGAATCAAATACAGCCTACAGCCCTACAGCAAAAGTTATTTTATTTTTTCATCTACATTGGAGGTAGAATTGCCCTCCACGCACTACAGGAACAGATCTGAATGCACAGTTGCAGCTGTGCCAGAGGACCAGAAGTGCATACATGGATTAGTTGGAGAGTTCAGTGCGGAAGGTTCTGAGCATCATTAAAAACTACAGATCAATGACATACACAGAGGCCCTACTAAGCCCTATAGGAACCAGG
Organism: Manacus candei; assembly: GCF_025592945.1. Classification (NCBI taxonomy): domain Eukaryota; kingdom Metazoa; phylum Chordata; class Aves; order Passeriformes; family Pipridae; genus Manacus; species Manacus candei. The sequence goes on along the minus strand of NW_026138062.1, from coordinate 34,685,796 downwards.
TAACTGTAGTAGCTTATTCTTAGTGTAAAACTGGGACACGAACAAGAAAGAGCAAGTTGCCATAGTCTGGAGCAGCAGTCAGAAGGCAGTTCTGCACTATTGCCAGGACACCAAAACGGAAAATGAAAATTCTCAAGAAAAAAAAAAAAAAAAAAAAAACAAACAAACAAAAAAAAACCCACCACAAACCTAACCTCTCTTAGATCTATAAAACTATAAGCATTTGCAGAATAAACAGTTTAATTCCCACTCATATTAATGGCAAGAGGCAAATGCAAACTTGCATCAGACAATCTCACTGCTTTATCCTAAAAGCTCACTTGCACGTACAAGTTCACTTGGGGTTGACACAGTCACGTATGCTTAATAAAACAGCAGAGAATGAATTTATTTGAAGCACACACCTTTTACTGCTCATCTAAATTACACAGTAAAAAGAAATACAATAGAATTGTTTTGTATTTCTACTGTGTTTTTGTGTAGAAATGAATTACAGTAAGTTTAAGAAATTGCTGTCAAATAAAATGAGATCTTAGGAAGTCTCTTTTCTCGTACAGCAATTGGAGGCTATTGCACTGTAAGAGTAATGTCCCAGTGAGGAACCACTGCAAGGCTGACTGATTCAAAAGCATAACAGTATAGTCAATGTAAAAAGATGAAGTGCCTCTTTCCATATCTTACAACAGCAACAGAACAACCGAGGCATGACATTTTCTATGGGATTCTTGGTTCCTTAGGAAGGCCATACTGGTTCATCAATTGCAATGCAAATCATTTCCTCAGGCTACAAAGTTTTTATAATTGGGCTAGTTTTGTAGGCATAATCCTGGGTTAACATGCCTGCATGAGTGACTTCTGTCAAGAAAGCAAATCTCTTGTTTTCCTTTGTGGAAGACATGCTTACATCGCACAGCCAGGCACTCTCAGGCAGCAGGTTTGATTACCTGCATAAGCTTAGTTTGTCCTCCATTTTCACAGCTGTGTAGACTATGAATATCAAGTGCAACCTTGCAAATACATTTTCATCTTAGTTCTGTTAACGAGCCAAGGTTTACTTTCTGCTTCAGAGAACAATACAGAATGACATTGAACTCATACACACCTGTTGGGAAAAGGATGAAATATATTCTAATGAAATGCAGCCTATAGCATGAAAGCTTTGCAGACAGCCTCTGATTCTGCCTGGGAACAAGTCTTAGGTGGTAGTACAGAACTGAGCAACAAACCTCCAGCAGGTATAGACAAAACACTGACTTTTTTCTCAAGTCAGTTTGCCATTTTTAAAAGTTAGTCCCAGGCTGAAAACTCACTTCCTTATTTTTATTGAGAAGAAAAAGAGAGTAGTACAAATTTAGGCACTTCCTTCCATACCAGGGTTATTCTTTCCCCAGGCAATGGCAACAGTCTTGTACAGTAGCGTGTTATAAACTCAGCATAACTAATTCAAAAAGATTTTCTAGTAGTGTTTGATTAGAATAGCAGCTGCAATAGTAAGCTGTAATTTCTAAACCACTGCTTCACTTTACCTCTTTCAAAATGAGTAAGATGCCATTCTACAAGTCAAGCAGGAAGAAAAAAAAGATACTGTGGAAAACAGAGTTGCTCTGCTGTGCATCTTGGAAGTCATGGATTCAGAAGAACTTACCCTGCAATTGAGGCTATTTTGCATCTTTCTATCACATTAAAACAGGAAGACCAAGATCGGAATAGGAGAATGTAAGCCAAGCCTAACAAGGGTTTATAGAAGATCTATACATTATATACAATTCCAGGCTAAGATGATATTAAAATCTAGCACTAGTATAAAGTAAAGTGGCTGGCAACTGTGAGACTACCAGTAATAATCTTAGACATTTGCAGTAATATTTTAAAGTTTTATAATAGTTTTATAATAGTTATTACTGGCAATACTAATACAGCAAGCAAAAATACATTCCCTAGCGTATGTACATAGTTTCCTCAATGCTTCTGAGTAGAGTAAGATCAGCTGCTGGTTCCAAGCCAGATATAAAATGTCAATTCACACCTGCAAGTTGATATCTAGCTCTGTAATTTAAAAGTCTGATTAAGAGTCCACAAAGCAGATGAATCAGGTACTTCTGGGACTTACTTCAAGTGTCCTGGGAGACTTTAACCAGACTGCTTTAACCAGAGTTCAGGATCATAGCCTACAGGCACATTCGTACTGCAGGCATACAGAATCCAGCATCTGAGGCAAGAATGATTATCCTCTGTGTTCAGAGAGGGTACATATGACCTGCTCAAACTTGCATAGGGATATAGGCAAGTGTGCTGGCATTGCTTCAGTTTCCTCAACTGAAAAAAAGCACAGCTCATCGAGAAGTGTTCTCACCTCTGAACTGGAAAGATATGGGTCTGATGGATGTACTGTTAGATGAGTAAGGAATTGGCTGGACACCTGCATCCAGAGAGTTGCAATCAGTGGTTCAACACCCATGGAGTTACACTCAGTGGTGCAACACACAAATGAAAACCAGTAATGAGCACTGTTCTCAGGGGTCAGTTCTGGGACTGATACCATTCAGTATCTTCTCCAGTGACATGCTATGGGATCAAGTTCACTCTGAGCAAGTCTTCAGACAAGACAGAGCTGAATTGTGCATTTGATACACTCAAGGGAAGCGATGCCACCAGGAGGCACTTGGATTGGCTTGAGCAGTAGGCCTATGAAACAGAATGAAGCTCCACAAGTGCAAGGCAAGTGCAAGGTCCTGCACTTTGCTGCAGCAATCCCAAATATCAATCAGGGCAGACCTGGGGATGAATGGATTGAAAGCAGCCCTACTGAGAAGTACCTGGGGATACTGAGTGATGAAAAATTGAACACGAGAGCCCACCTGTAGTATTGCATCCAGCCCTGGGGCTCCCAGCACAAGACACACATGGACCTGTTAGTGTGGGTGCAGAGGAGGGCCACAAAAACTATCAAAAGGCTAGAACATCTCTCCTATGAAAACAGGCTGAGAGTTGGGGTTGTTCAGCCCAGAGAAGAAAAGGCTCTGGGAAGACATTTCAACACATGAAGGGAGCTTATACAAAAGACTGAGTATGACTTTTTACCAAGGCCTGTAGTGGCCAGGCGAAAGCCAATCATTTAAAACTGAAAGAGTTTCAGACTGCACATGAGGAAGACATTTCTTATGATGGGGTGGTGAGACTGGAACAGATTGCCCAGACAAGTTGTGGATGCCCCATCCCTGCAAGTGTTTGAGACCAGGCTGGATAGAGCTTTAAGCAACCTGATCTAGTTAAACATGTTCTGACCACAGCAGGAGGATTGGACTAGGTCTTCAAAAGGTCCCTTCCAACCCCAAACCCTTCTATGATTTTAAGGCAGTGCTCATAGTTATGAATGCACACACTAGGTAAGAGCACTCAGCTCAACTGTAGAGACTGATTCATTGTTCAGGGGAGGGATACCATTGAGAAAATACTGTATTCCCGAATTCCTAGAAAACAAATCTGTTCCTAAAGAAGTTAATGACTGCAAATAGAGCAGTTCTGATTTTTTGTAAGTCTGCTGAGCACCAGGATGGTAGTAAACAGAAATCTGTCATGGGTGTTTTTGTCTCAGTGAAAGACAATGAAGATCCAGAGTCTGCAGACTGATTGAAGAAAAAGGATGAAGCTACAAGAACACTTAACCCTTCCAGGAGTTGTTAGCAGGTCGTGTTCAAAGATGTTTCTGAACCTGGAGCTCCCATTTTCTAGAGGTAGAGAGTTCAAATGGTTGATCAGCATTAAAGCTTATAATGAACACCCTCCTCACCTGCAAAATTATTGATTGGCACATGGCTGAGTAGAAAGCATACAGTCACCCCACAATAAGGTCAACTACTACTTTCCAGAGAAGTCAAAAATGCAATCAGGAGACAGACATATGCAAATTCTGAAAAACAAAGAATCAAGAGGAAGCTGGAAGAACAAAGTACTCCAGCTCCTTGATACACCTGCCAAGAGCTCAAATATACCTCAATACACACACACATCCATACAGCAAGCAAGACTCCATAAGGATAGCCTCCACACACAATGAGAAAGTGAAAATACTTTTTACTCCCCAGATAGCATATTTACACCTGAAAAATAGTGCACATGTGGGTTGTTTTTTAAGTTCGATCTTTATTACTGTCTTTTAATGAGTTACATACAAAAACCAGAAGGCTGCCACATATTTATACTTTCAAGCTAACTTGAACATGAAGCTAATCAGAGTTTTAGTACCAAACTGTACATTAAACAAAGTGATAATTTAGAAGTTTTTCATAGAGATGCTTATTCTCCTCAGATTACTATAATAAAAGAAACAACAAACCAACAGTTTTAAAGAGAAGCTAGAAATTTGTCTCCTTCACGGCCATCAGAAAAAACTCATTTACCTGTGTTCAAGCTCCCTGCTGTTGGTTAATATAGCAATTTATTTGAGGTACTTATGCCAAAATCTGTAGATACCTTTTTTTCAGTAGTCAAAAGATGATGCTTCCCTCCTCTCATTGACTACTGCTTGTAAAGAAAGTAAAATCTGCATATAGTGGTTGAAACCGATAATTAGCTTTTAAATCAATTGTCTACTTAAGCCATCCACCTTATTTCTTCTACAACTGTAACAGTTAATTTCATCTCTTGGTATCAACTTCAACATACAAAGACTTATGAAAGTTGATCTGGTTTTGAGAAGTACACAAAAATTCCAGTCAGTCTGGAACTGGAACTGGAACAGACTACATTCTGAAATTTCACTAAGCCAACCAAAACAGAAAAAAAAAGGAAAAAAAGAAAACAAAACAAACCAGACAAAAAAATTAAAATGCCTGAAATTTTGTTAAAGGTAATTTAAGTTCAGTTACAGAGCATCAATATTAAGAGAATCTTGAAGTCAACATGAGCTTGAGAAAGTAACGTATTCTGTTAATGTTCCCCTTAACCTACACCTAAACAGACTAATTGGCAAATCTGAATGCAACTGTGGAACCTTAGCGGCATAGGTTGCCTCCTGTTAAAGGAGACATTTCTTTAGCCTTCTTGAGCTCATCTTGACTTCAAGACTCTCTATTTATATGAATAAGGGGACAACTTAAGCTTTTTACATTTAGAACTGCATGCAGACAGGTCTGGGAGTATTTCAGACTACTCCTGGCAGAACTGTGATGGTCTGTAACTGAACCTACTTATGTGAGATGTCAGATCACCACAGAGTGCTATTTTGTCTTCTGGGCAGACTTACAATGACAGGGAGAAAAGTCATCAAAAAGAATGCAAGAGCATCATGGTATTATATTGCCAAAGATGCTACTTTTGGGAGGTATGGGATGGCATGGTAGGGGATGTGCTTACATCGGGATATGTTCCTTTCCCAAGCCTTTACTACTAAGTTAAGACCTGAGTAGCCACTCCCTAGGAGACTACTAGCATTGCATGAAGCATAATGGTAGCATAGGCACAGCTCAGAAATTTTAGCCATGGCTGCATTTTGTGATGGTACAAGGTATTGCTACCCAGGCTACCCACCTTCGCAGCATCCCCACTGAGAAAAGGGCTGAAAGATTTGCGTTTTGAGTGTTTACTAGACCTACTCATGTGGTATATCCAATGCAAGACGAGCATGGTAGCAGAAGTGCTAGAGAGCACAGCACCTAATTGCAATAGGATGGAAATTACAATGTGAACCTCCAGTTCAGTCCACCCTTACAGTAAAATCTTAGTATTGGATAGGTGTTGGGAATATTAACCATTATCAGACACATTTATGACCTTCCTCATGTGCAGTCTGAAACTCTTTCAGTTTCTAATGATTGGCTTTCGCCTGGCCACTACAGGCCTTGGTAAAAAGTCATACTCAGTCTTTTGTATAAGCTCCCTTTATGTATTGAAAGGTCTTCCCAGAGCCTTTTCTTCTCCGGGCTGAACAACCCCAACTCTCAGCCTGTTTTCATAGGAGAGATGTTCTAGCCTTTTGATAGTTTTTGTGGCCCTCCTCTGCACCCACACTAACAGGTCCATGTGTGTCTTGTACTGGGAGCCCCAGGGCTGGATGCAATACTACAGGTGGGGTCTCATGTTCAAGAAGAAATGTAATGTTTAAGGGCTGCTTCTAATAACAAACCTAAACTTACAAATGCTTAAAACTCTCCAGTTTTATGCTGCAAAAACAGGTAACCAGATCAACACCTATGTCTTAATTAGGTTACCACCGTACTCCATCAGTATGGAAGCACACTTGTCTAATAAACACTTGAATTTGTACTTTCTTTTCACATCATTGCACATTGGGGGGTTTTTGCATTACAAAGGGTGTAGCCTGTAAGCCAGGATGCATCAAGGTTGAGACAAAGATATCTGGATTATACCTCAGTAAAACAACCCATACTGATCTCCATACACACACACACTCAATAGCGAGCATCAGCAGCAACACACTTCTGCTAACAATCACAACATACGAACAGATGTACCATCAGGGTCAATTATTCAAGCTTCCACCCTCTTTCACAGACACAGTTTGCAAGAACCTGTAATCTACACACTTTGCATTACCATATTTCTCATCATATCCCAAACTCTATTAAAGCCTACAAAAGGCAGTCAGTAAGAAAAAAGAAACTCTAAACCAGTTTCATACAACGCACAGAATATCGGAAACATTAGCCTGGTTAGGCTGTTCGGTTTCCATCAGAAAGCAGAGTTACATATATTCACTCCATAAAAGAACTGCACCTAATCAAGAGTAGAAATGTCCCTTTTGCCTTAAAAAACAATACATCTGAATACAGCCCAACACTCATAGTGAAGATTTCACTAAAAACCCCCTTCTCCAAAGTCATGCCCTGCTACAGAGGAACCATCCTATACGAAGCAGGCCTGATTTTGTTTAAAATCCCACATAGCATGTAACCTGCTATGTATCAGACAAATTCAGAGTAACCAGAAGGATGGATACCTATATTGAGAGCTGTTTCCTGTTTGTCACCCGTCAAAATCCATATCTTAATTTCTGCCTTTATTAGTGTGGCTATTGTTTCTGGAACACCTGCTTGCAGGCGGTCTTCAATGGCTGTAGCTCCAAGAAGCAGCAAATCCTGAAAAAAGAAAAAAAAAAAAAAGAATTTGAGGGATTGTTTTCTGAAGTTAAACCTCTGTGTGAAACACACTCAAAACAGAATTAAGACAGCATGTTGCCTCTCGTTAATACTGCATTTTGACAAGCAATTTATACTACAGTAAATTTCTGGTGTGGCTATTCTACTTCCTCTGCACACAATTCACATTTCAAGAGGTACAGAATGGAACAGAGTGTTTCTGATCAGAAAGATGGCAACATTTCAAGAATAATTAATTGAAGTTTTAAAACTCAAAGCTAACCTATGGATGAACGTATATACTGGAGCATTCACTAATCACCATAGCAACATGATGAGTGGTCACAGTTTATGTATTTAAGCTCACAAAACAAGTCATTTGGCATCACATCATTTAAACTAATTTCTGTCCATAAAATGTACATACAGATTGGATACAATCACTAAAAGCAAAAATTATTGCAACTATTTATGGATATAATCACTACATTTAAGTAATACAAGTGGTATGAACATTAATCAATCCAAGTATCTCTAGTCAATGTACAGATGTCTGCCAGAAAAACATGCTTCATATAATGAATTTAAAACTACAGAGTTTGCCATATTCTTATGCAATTCTACAGTAATTTCTTGAAGAGATATGGCTACCTTAGAGAAAAAAAAGTGAGGCAGAAAAAACAGCTAAGAAATAAATCTTGTCAAATGGTACAGTCTACTCAAATTTTACCTTTAAAAGCATATTAATGATTCCTTAGACATGTAAAGATCTTCAATCTAACATAAATTGATATAAATTGAGTTTAAGTATACTGTATCACTTCAGTAATTATACAGAAAAAGTAACAGCTTCTATTCTTGGTAGAGACTAAAATTATTCAACAGAAATGAAGACAGATGAAGTGAACAGAAGTAGTTAGGAAAGTTACTGTTGTTCAGCCTGGAGATGATGAGGCTCCAGGGTGACCTTATTGTGGCCTTTCTATATAAAAAGTGGGCTTATACAAAATATGGAGAAAGACAGCTGAAGTGGCAGGATAAGAGGTGATGCTTCTAAACTGAAAAAGATGAGGGTGGTGAGACACTGAATAGGTTGCGAAGAGAAGAGGTGGATGACCCATTCTTGGAAGTGTTCCAAGCCAGGCTGGGTAGAGATTTGAGGAACCTGGTTTACTGAAATGTGTCCCTGTCCATGGGAGGGGGGGGGGTTAGAACTAGATGATCTTGAAAGGCCCCTTTGAACCCAAACCCTTCTATGATACCACGAAGAGGGCATTAAAGCAGCTTCTGCTTGTATGAATCTACAGATGCCTAAAGAACAGAAGAGCAAATTATTATTCATAGAGGTGTGTAAGTTGGCATTAGTTGCAGGTCTTGATAAAGCTTCATTTTTGTTATGAGATATTCAGCTGGTAAAGATAGCAGAATCAGCTCATGCAAGTTCTCATGCTTTAGTACCCTATAGCCTCCCAATGAAACATTAAGTCCTACAAATGCTCTCAGTATTGCTACAAATGGAATCCAAGTGTGCAATTGCAGATTGTCTTTTTTCCCCCCAAAACAGCTAAACATGACAGCACAGGGATCAGCATGGTTGAGCTACCTGAGCAGGGGAGTTACTATTGGGCTCACCAAAGCCCTCTCAACCAGCGTACAACTGGGGAAGGAAGCCAGTTCAAACTGGTCTCTGCATGTGCACTTGTACTGTGATCCAGCCATTTCAACACTCAGACTGACAAAGTAGCTCTCTTGCTCTCAATTTGAGCTCTTAGATGAAAAAAAAAAAAAACCAACAAACATTAGCCTGTTAAAATACATTGTATTTTATGTCACAGCCACAAGCCAGTTTATCTGGAAATACCCTGTTCCTTGGTATGAGCAGCAAGCAAGCAATAACAGGAAAGGCATACAGTGGAGAGTTCTTGCCAATATGGTACCAAGTCCAAAGCTCCAATTCGAAAACCCATGTGTGGGTTCCCCTTTTTTCAAGATACTGAATTGTGAAAAAAGGTGGAAGGTAGATGACCAAAAATGACCAAAGGTTTGAGAACACATTTTAAAGTTAAGTTAAAGCCACGTTCGTGTTTCACCTCAGTGACAACAGAGGAATACAAGAGCACAGCGCAAGAAGCAGAACACTGAAAGGAGCTACCCAGAATTAATGATTAGACAGCCACTGTTACTGACACACTGTAACACAAAAGAAGATTTTTAGGCATTACTTTGAAAACAAAGACTCAATCTTCAGCTCTTGCTGAAAGAGTTCTTGGAGCTTTTCTGTTACCCTGTGACAGTTAACTCCCATCCTAGTCTCAACCTCCTCACGGATGTCCCATCCCTGGAAGTATTCAAGGCCAGTTTGGATTGAACTCTGAGCAACCTGGTCTAGTGAAAGGTGTCCCTGCCCATCACAGGAGGTTGGAACTCAATGACCTTTAGGGTCCCTTCCAAACCAGGCCATTCTATGATTCTGCCCCAATAAAAAAGAGTGCTCCAGAACTTAAGTAGCATTTTTAATATTAATTTTAAAATAAATTGAAGTTCAAAGCATGTTTTAAAGAAACCACTAAATAAAATGAGAGTGAAATACCTGGAGCAAGGGGGAAGAGCGTGAACACCTGTAGGTGAGGAGTGCGACTACCAGCATTTCAGAAAGCAGCAAGACCAACAAGGCTAGGAGAAACACTGGCCCCTAGTGTTGGCACTTCAACATTTAATTCTATGTGGGATCAGTGTTTCAAATTGCTTCTCCAATACCTACCTTTCCCTTCCAAAATTAAGGGCTCTGCAATTTTCATGGAGTGCAGTTTATCCACCTTTTTTCAGTCCATGCAACTACAGGCTTTGGTAAGGACTTCATTGTGCCTACAATGAAGCCTTCAGAACACCTGAACTGTGACTGCTGTATGAAAAGCAGTGCATTTCTTCATATACTAGTACATGGGAATTTGGTGCAATACAACGATTTTTATACATTAGCTTTATCAAGTTACAAAAATCTTACACAAAAAAGGAAGATAAAAAATGTGTGTGAAAAGCTTTTATAAGTAGAAATTATTTTTTTTTATCCATAAGTTTGTCTCAGACTTACAAATTAAAACTTGAGAGATCTATGGACTGAACAGGCTGCCATCTAAGAACATCTTTTCAGTTTCTCATCTACTAAATTAACAGTTTACTTTATTGTATAAAGCCCAAATTCCACTGAAAAATACACATCTAAGGAAACCTGCATCTAATCAAAGAAGTATGTTTCACCTTTTCAATGATCTCGTAGCACTCCTCCAGCTTCTGAGTTCTGTCTTTCAGAACTGTACTGGATTCATTGTAGACATTCAACCACTCTCTGTAAGACTTCTCTGATAGATCTGCATAAGCAATGCACAATGTCCTCAGACCTATGAAACATAAGGCAGCCATTATCCACAGTAAAATTACACTGAGAATCAGTAAATCATTAATGCCCTAATGAACACTAAATTCCAACTCTCTCACTGGAACAACAGGAGCTATTAACACAGATTGCTAAACTCTGGATTCCACAAAATCTCCCTCGACATTTTTAAAGCACTTAAATTTCCACAAATGTAAACCAAAAGTCTGGCTCATTTCATTACTAATGTTGGTGCAAATCAAGAGTCTAATGGGTAAAAACTTAGATGTCTCCAGTCCCTGATTTTCACTATTGCAATCTAGCCATACTTGACCAACAAAAGTGTCATCTTTAACCTTCTAAGTGAGCATGAAAACAAGCCTTGCTTTCATGTATTTTTAAGATCAAATTAAAAAACTGGCTACATACTGTGATTGGAGATGTTACTTCGTCAAACATACCACATCATCCATTTTTTTTTAGCAAGACCAATTTCTCCTTCAGTGTATAAATCTAACTCACATTAATAATGGGACATGTATGATAATAGTGAATAGGGTCCGCGAAGTATGAAAATCAATTTATTACACCACTGACAAAAATTTACATAGAGAAGTAATAATTTTTTTTCCTAGCATGATTTAAGCAGAAATGCACGTGTGCCATTAAATACAAAAATTTCTTTACTGGGAACGTGGGAGTCTGCAAAAAATATATATTTAAAAGCTGAATGATGTTTTCAGATTTAGGAAGAAAACCACTGGTTCATGGTTTTACTACAGCACAAGTATCTTATGCTATTGCAGCAGAGGGAACAAAGCCAAGTGCTTCCCTGTGAACAGAGGTGTTACATCAGCCAAAGGCCATACAGACCATTTCAGGTCATCTTTGATGTCTTGGTCTACAAGGCTTCCCAGCACATTCAGATTATCACTCTGCTTCGTAAAGCCAGGGACTTTGGCATTCAACTTTTACAACTCTAACTCCAGTGCAGTTGAGTTATTCTGGGCAATACAACTTATACCCTTTCATCATGGACACAGAGAACACCATCTTTTCCACTTCCCTACTGAAATCACACAGAAGCAGGGTAAAAACCTCTCTAATCTTAAAGTCATCTTACAGTTTTTAAATTGCTGATTACACACTTCTCGATTTATCTTCATAATCATCTTATTTGACACTGCTTATCTTAGACAATGTAGAAGATGCTGCAAGTAATTTGATAAAACTGAATTCTCAGTGCATGCTGTTTCTCTTACCTTCTGTTGCGAAGTATTCAAGATGGCACAGTGTTTGCTCCATATACTGGGAATCTTTTGAAAGCCTCTCAAAAATTACATTATCCTATTAAAACCAAATTCATTACAACAGAGTAAGTCTACATATGAAGTTTCCATTTGTGTTTTTACAAGCTCAAGTGAAGCAACCTTCATGGACTTGCTAATATCAAAACCAAGACTTTATTTAAAAGTAACACATTTGGGTTTTAGAGATTCTGATTTGATTAAGTCATTTAGGTTGTGCCCAGTGGCGGGAATACTGCATCCACTTTAAATAATGAAGACAGAAGTACACTCTGCCCTTCTCCCCTCTTTCCATAAAAAGGTCACCATTATTGGGCAGTACAAAACATTTCTCTCTAAGTTATAAGACAATCTATTGATTTCAGAGAGTAACTGTCTGGTCTTAAGTTCAGTACATACTTGTACTCGCATGCAGAAGAAGAGTTTCCTGCAATCCTTTCTAGAAAAGATTCCCATTGATGTTAAAAATTAAGAGGCAGAAACACTGATCTCATTCTACTGCAAAATCCTCTCAGAACCAACCTCCCTCCTGCAACAGCTTTCTTCATCACTAAATCAAAGGACAACTGAAAAGGCTAAAAGCTGCAATCAAAATACAGCACCATCGTATCTAGAGTCTCCGGATTTTATTCTGCAACTACCAGAACAAGTTGTTACAAACATGTAAAATACAGAAACCCTACTTTTACTCATACATATGCTCTTAAGCTAAGTAAACAGGCCTACATCTAGCATTGATTAGAGACAGGCATACAAACCAACTTACTGTGGAAGTGACAGGACAGAGGATGACTACCAGAATGTGCAAAAGTTAATGCAAAACAGGCAGTTAACTTACATCTCAGATGAGTGGCAGATGCAGCAGACAAACCACCAGATTACACTAATCACTGCAACACTTTTGCTCTGTTAGTACATCTAGGGCTGCTCATATGGAAGACAATATGAAATTTTGTACTACAAACTCTCCTTTTCTCCATCCCCTCCAGTGCCACACTCCAAAAAACAGTGTGAATTCAGGCATAGCATGAACAACGAGCAGTTGCAAGTCTGTGTGGTCCTACTAGACATGCAACTGTAAATTACTGCACAATGGTAGTGGTCTTAACACACTTTCATCACTCCAGCATGAAGCCAGCACATCTTTATCAAATCAGGGGAGGTAAACTGAAGCAATAGAGCAACGCACCCAGACCTATATGTCAGGACAAATTCAAGTAAACTAGAGCCTTAGAGGTCAAAAATACTTTTTCCCTGTTGAAAAAAAGCCAGGTCCATAATTTTCCACTGACATTAGAATGACTTTCTGGTTGTGGACAACGCTAGTTTTGCAGACTTTGTACTGTGGTAGATTATTGCTCTTGTCAGTGGAGACAGAAGCACAACATGGAGCAAGTCATGATGACAAACAGCAGGTGCAGAGGTGTAGAAGAGCCAGACCAACAGCCAACCACTTGAGAACAGATTTTAATATTATAAATTCAGACAACAGCATTTAGTCCAGCTCCTAAACTCCCACAGCACAGCTGGGTGAAATCTTGACTTTGCTGAAGTAAAGGGTACTGCTCCCATTAGTTTCAGGATTTTAACTGGGCAGTAGAAAGCCTAGCAATCTTCCTGCCTGCAAAAGGAGTCAGAGGAAGAATGACAGCTCTCTTAAATCACTTGGCCTTAAACAGAAAGCTAACAGGTATTATGTATGAGACATGAAATGCCAGCATCAGCCACAGCTGTTGAAACAATAACTGGTACTGTTAATTCTCCATTAGGCAGCATAATTACTTACAGCCCCTTTGCAGTAGAGACGTAGTTGTCCTGCTGGAGTTCGAACAATCACTGACATTCTCTTCCTGTTGCTAGTGAAAAAAAAATATTTGCTTTCATTAGTCAAAGCGATCAAGAGTAATTCCTGTTCCAGCCAGTGAATTTTCTCACATGTGTTCAGTGCATCTGAGATATGATGCGATATAAGAGTAGTAACTTAAGATCACACAACCCTTGACAGCAAGGAGAGAAACACTAAATTGCCCATTTCCAGCTTCAGCCCTATGGCTCCTGTTGCCAAGCACTTAACCAGAACACAGACTTACACTCAAATGTAAGCAAGAAAAAGGCAAGATAGGATAAAATGCTCTGGAAAAAATGGGAGCCACATTTACTTTCAACTTTTTCTTATTCCTCTAGCAAAATTGTTTTGGGAACTCACTCTAGAAACAGAATCATTAAGGCTGGATGTATCTATTATATGTGTAACAGACATCGAAACAACCATCCACTGTCAAGGGCAGTTATTTAACTTCCTAACTCAAAAGAAAGCAGAAACATCATAGAATGGAATTATGGTATAGACCAGTTCTTGGCCTCCCCACAGGTTTTTTATATAGGTCTACTCAGACCTATATAGCTGCAATTATGTAGAAGGAAGCCAAACATCCTGAGCAAGGCTGCTTATCAAGACAGTCAAGCCTGGCATGTATCTTAAAAATAACATAAAGGTGGACAGTAGCATACTGTACATAGACATTTAACATAGGAACATAGGCAAGGATAGGGTTTTTTTAAAGATAATTTTTGGCATTTTACTTAGTAATCTCTCCTTTAAAAGATGTACTAGAAAAAACACAACACAACTTGTAAGAGGCAGACACAACCAAATCAACTCTCATCAAGGAAACCCTAGGAACCTGTGGTTTTGTATAAACATTTGCCTTAGCAAAAGGACAATTTTTTGCCAATGTGAACAAACAGATCAGAGCATAGAGCAACTCTCCTTCTCCTCTTGAAGTTGCTCTGGGAGATCTGGTCTCTTTTCAGAGGTCAAGAGCAACGTGTAAGTACGCAAGCTCTTGGCACGTATCATAAGATAAAACAATCCCTTCTGAGACTTTCTAAAGAGGGGGTAGAAGGGCAGCAATTAGCTGTGGCCAGAATTTCTGCAACGTGCTAATGACACTGGGAAACTTCCATATGCTCCTTGAAATCTCATTGTAGGAACTTCCTTGCTGGTCACGTGGGAAGTTGCTACACGCAGGGGAAAAGTAAGATAGCTTTTTTCTGCTGCAAGCAGGCTACAGTCCTGTTATAGACATCAGGGTACTGTGGTCAGCTTGTCAAAAACCCCCAAAGACTCTTTAGCGCCTTTTTAGATACTTTCCACAAGTAGCTTATGTAGCTACATTATGTAGTAGGAAAGGGCAAAGTAGTCAAGAATAACCTTCAAAGCAAGCCAGCACACAAGAAAAGCTGCCTACCCTAATATCCCCCACCTTTAGTTTTACATAGTCCTTTTGAGCAAGGCCAGCCAATTCAAAGACAGCAGAGGACAAGAGTTCAAGGCTTTAATCCACAGTAAGAGTAGAAAAAGAAAAAACAAAAAACACCAAAAAAGACTGCTGACTAGCACCATCCAAACTGACATAACTTTTATCAACTGAAAAATAAAAATCATCTCCAGTGATTTAGGGATCCAATTCATCAAACAAAGCTTCTTGCTACGCAAGCAATGCCCATCCTAATGGACCTGACATGCTCGAAGTGCTTGCAATGTTTATATTTTCATAGTTGGAGCAGTTGTTAAGAAGGGGCAGCTCCAGTTGCAGTTTCCATCTACTCAAAACCAAGTAATTTACAGAAGATCTATAAAAGCGTGATCTCAAAGTATGTTCTTCAAGAAGACAAGTAACACATTAGGATATCCACACGTTACAGCAAAACACTTCCAGAGCAGCAACTTTTCAATAAATCAAGATGCAGTGGCAAGGGAGAGTTTCATGCTCACATGCCAACAGCCACCAGCTCTGTACTCGTCCTGCATCAGAAATGAGAAGATGAAGGGGCAGAACAAGAACTAATGAAGTTCTGCTTTTCTACTGCATCAGCTGTATCTTTTTATCTCAATAACACATTTACAAGAATGGTATTCTCATGCTGCATTTAGTATATTAGAGGAAAACTCACCTGGAAAACTCCAGTACATTAAGAATTTCAAAGGTTTTCTCCTTCCCCAGCTACAAAACAAAGCACGTACTATTATAAGTACAATCCACATTGTGTTCTCACACGTGCAAACATGCAAGCTGGTCAGGTGTCTCTCACACAACCCAGTATAAATAAATATGGCAATGGCTCCCTCTGCTGGTTAAAGTACGCAGAGCCCAATTTAATGAACTTCCTTCAACATTCAGTATTGTGGCATCCTTCATTTACTACTGCTACACCATTACAATGGAATCAATATCTTACTCCAAAACTACAGGCATGCTCTGAAACGTAAGCTGCATATTTAGTTCTTAACAGCTATCAACAGGCTGTGAGTGTTTTTCCAAGTTAAAATAAAGATGCTCTCCAGATTTGGTGTTAAAATAACCTTTGACTGAACTCCCTAAGCATTTCTTTTACTTGAATTTACAAGAACATTAATTACATTTTTCGTGGCAAAAAAAAAGTTAACTGAGGAGAAATTCCTCTTATCACCAACAACTCTCTGCTAGGGTTGAGCATGAACCACCTGAAGAAAGAGCAAGATTTCAAAACACCTGCCATACTTGTTATATAACAGACACAAGGAGTAGTAGGAATTACTGGAGTCTCAAAACTTCAGTGGTATTTGTAGCATGTGGTTAAAGAAAGTGCTGCAGTAAAATCTGATTGTAGTATAGACTTATGTCCTGTCCTACAAGGCACATTTCAATTCAGCAATATCCCCAAGACCAAAAGGCATCTCTGACCCATGTTACATGTGCTGCCACTGACATAGGCAATGAGGAGGGACAGGAACCTCTGGGAGTGACAGCTTTTATTGCTGGCTGTAGACTGACCATGCTCCTAACTTGGTATTGGGAGTATAAAGCTAGGTCAGGTAGGCCTGGCTCTTCCTGCAAAGAAGAGAAGCACCTAGACAGCTCTAGATGACTGCTCATCCTAAATTCTTCCCCTTAAATTAAGAAGTAATTTCTGAGAAATTGTTAAAAGTTTGTGACAAGTCCTAGAAGATGTGTTTTAAGTGCTCATCTTGGCAGTGTACCAAGGAATTTGGAAGTGAACACACCCAAGAGGAAGGACAAAAATACATCCATCATTTGTAAAAAGCACCCTACCAGCTGCATCTGTATAAATCTGGAACCACTTTAGCTTAGACTGCAACTTGAGTCTGAACGTAGCCCATGAGTTTGACACTGTCTGTGTCAACTGTAACCCATTAACTACACATCCCTGCATAAAGAGCTTGTTAAGTAGATACATCTTAAGAAGATGCAGAACATCTTACTCAGAAGAAAAAAAATTCCTTTTAATACAAGAAATGAAACACTTAGAAGAATTGTAACCACTAAACATAATAGTCAGCCAGAGACATGAATTTGCTTCTGAGTGTGAGTGTTCCCATCTGTGCTTCCCAGACAAGGAAAATATTTTTCAGGCACAACTGCTGTTATTTCCCGTGTAAGCTTGCAACTTCCTATTGCCCATGCCACACAGAAGGGTAAAGGACTTTGCATCTTCAGATAGATTAAAACCATTTCGCCTCGTGTGCAAAAGCCTTTTGCCTGTAAGCACCACAAGGACCCTGGAAAGGGGCCCTCACAGGAGCCACACGGGAGGCTCTGCATGAGCTTGGCAGCCTGTGCCATGCGCATCTACCACTTACCGCATCGATGATAACTGAATGCGGAGTCCGTCCTGTGAAGACATAACCAAGTTTTTTTGCTCCTTTCACTAATGCCCCTTCATCTGCCAAAACAAACAAACAAAAAGCTTAAATTTCATCTGGTATGTAAGAGTGGCCTCCAAAACCCATATTAAATATGTCAGACTGCCAGAACAGAAGTCCCCTTTCCTATATACTGTCCTGTGTACAGTTGCTAGAGTAGCTCTGCACACCCTTACACAAAAAGGTTCAATGCTTAGTTCTACAAAGGCCATGTAATATCTACTACACGAACTTTGTACTCAATCCATATAAAATATCCTGTAACTACTGAAGCATTAAACTCTGTTCTTTGGAGAAGTCATAATTTTCTACAGGAAAAAGGGAAAAAATACCTGTTCTGAAAGAAGATCAAAGCCTATGTTGTTACTCCAAATTCCTACAATATGCCTTTAATCCATTTTCTGCTGTAAAGGCACTAAGTTCACATGCTACCGAAATACAGCATTGTCTTCTGGAGACTAAAATGAGCAGTGTCATTAGGAGCTCAAATAACAGAGCTGAAACCAGAGTCAACACTTGTACCTCCAGTAGGTACCTAAAGAGCCTCATTAAGGAGCAAGTGCCATTAAGCACAACCACCACACATGTGAATTTAGTGCCCAGTTTAAGCAACCCTAATGTCTCTACAGTACTGTTAGTCTCTTCATGGTTCATCACACTGTCCAGAGCTTCCTTACATGGGCTCTTCACCCTACTTTTCAGACACACTAGAACATAAATGAGAAATGATACTGCTTCCTCACTCAAAACACCACTACAGCAATTCTAAAAATATCTTCACTAACAGAGATAAAACTGATGGAGAGCAGAGTCATGCTGTTCTGCATTCTGGCCATGCCTATACTCTTCAATACCTCTGTGTTAACTTAAAGGAGAAAAAAAATGTGTCAAGGGCAGGCCTGAATGTGGCCAGGACTCTGCTATTGGTTATACCATGTCATGTACCAGCACTTGGTTGCTCCCTATTTTGCTTTACGCAGATACTACTAGATCAAGAAAGACAGTCTGTACTTATGCCAAATAAAGCAAGTAGTTGTTAATGCAGAAACAAATAATTACTTCCATGAATCAGCTCTACAGACTCCAAGTTTTACTTTTGCTTTTCATCACTGCAGAAAGGCCAGAGTAGAAGGTCTCATGAGAGCAGAAGGCATCATGAGCCCAGCCTATCTCTAAAGGAACATCATGAACACTGTAGTTTCATAGGAGACATTCAAAAGCAGCATGTACTGATGACAGGAGATGCCAGACCTACTGCTACCATCATGGGGGACATCATTCTTTCAAAATCAATGATCTTCACAGAAATTTATGGACCTCCCTTCCATCTACCTTCTACTCCTTCAACTCCTTCCCTCCCAAAAAAGAAAGCAACAATTAACCTGGAGAGGAGGCCTGGTAGATGATTGTATTTCCTTGTCTCTCAGGAACAACAGTATGACACACGGCTAGCAGCGTGAGGAACTCCTGTATGTGTACAGCTGTGGGCTAGACAAGACACCAGAAAAGTGAGGTTTAGCATTACACACAGACTGAAGCATCTATTCACTAAACTGAGAAGACCACAGAGGTATCACAGACCAAAAAAAAAAAAACAAACAAAAAACATTCTGTTCTCTACTTACAGCAGATCAAGACAGCAGAGTTTAGGGCCAGCATTGATGAATTAAGAGTGTTAATGATAAAGACCTCACTTAAGCTGAAGAGAGCTGTGAAGCCAGAATATTCCCCCACCTCCCCGAATATACAAGCATTAGTTCTGTAGCACCCCAAGCTTCATATAGGTGAAGACATCTGCCACAAGCTGATGACAATCTAGCAACAGGAAATATTACTATGGCAGCTTCTAAAAGAGTGACAGTAACCACATCAGAATTAAACTTGATGCAATTGCTCCATTAGCAATGAACATCCAGAGCTGACAGCAGCTGAACAGCCAATAGAAGGCAATATCATGTGCCCTTCCACAGAAATACAGCATCCAGCCAAGTATAAAATTAATCAATGGTCCCTACGCATTTAGCATCACGAGAACATAGAATATAAAACACTGTTCACAGTCAGCCCCAAGTGCTTAGATAGACACCAGGTCTGCAACTCAGCAAAGATGCTACAGCACTTCAACCACAGGCCTGTGATAGCCAACTCTGGCAACTGCAGTTATAGTGATTTGAAATTGAGTCCCCCACCCCTCTCTTCCCTCTTCTCCATTCCTGCCTCTGGCACAGTATTTATAGTCTCAGCAGTCAGAAATGGTACTCAGCTGCCCAGCTCAAAACCAGACACAACTAATTCATTTCAGCTGAAGTGAACACATGGTTCCCTTTCCCCAACTGTGCTGTAACCATAACATCCACACTTGGATCTTCTGTGGATCATCAGTGTCTTCTGTCACAGCAGCCATTTGCTCAGTGACTGAGTCAGACACGAACTTAGTAGTTTTACCTTTGCAGAAAGCCTTACTTGACTTTGGAAGCTAGATGATATTTTTATGTGCAAAAATTCTGTGAGAGTTTATAGAGTTTTTATTGGCAATATCAAGGTTTAATGAGTAGGAAGTAAATTACTATAAAAGCCACAAAACCATGTCAGCCGGCATACACTATGTCAACATGTGTAAAAAAGTAAGAGTATTAGAAAAGAGTGGAATAAAAAAACTGAATATCATAGACCTATACCCTTGTTTTACTTCACCTACTTCGTCATGAAGATTTTCAAAGTAACTGTTTCACACAGGACCTTTATCTTTGCATATTGAAACCTCCAAATTGTACGGTAACATGCCACTAAAATAACAACAGTTGTAACTTGCGACATGCTGAGGGTGCAGAGGCTATGTTCAAGAAAATGAACATGTGGAATATAATCAGAGAGTAATGTGTAAAATGTTAAGTCCACAGCAAATTACAATCAGGAGGTTACTGCTTCTATTTGCTTTCACTGGAAATAATGGAAAGTTTTATCTCCATCTCAAAATTCAGAGCCTGCCAAATTCTCATTTCAGTATCTATTGTTGCAGACCTTCGATGTGCTTCTTACACTTTTATCACCCAGCCCCTTAACATGCTTTCACAGTATGTGTTCTATCAGCTGGAAACAACCTGTCTCCAGTAATGACATGGATTTTAATTCTTTCTATGTACATATTTATGTTTTCAAGTTAGCAACATAATTTGCTGCTGCGTTGATACTTTCACAGCTCACAATGTATTACAGGGCAACATTCCAATTCTATTGCAACAGATCACCAGAGTCCCAGCTTATCACAACAGCTCCTCCACACAGCTGTCACTTGTTTCCTTTCTATATTGTTCCAATACTAACAATATTTGTTGCACAGGCATGAATCAGGGTAGAGCGTTCAAATTTTCAGATCTGTGAACAGAAGATTCATTAATGGGTTCTGTGGCAACACATCCCTTCCAACATACCAAGTTTAACCCCAGCACAGGACAGAAGTCCTACAGATTAACTGATTCTACCTTATTATTTATTTTCCTCTATTAAGTCTCTGATATTTTAGTAGTCAAATTCTTACTGATGGTCTCGGAGACATTTCTTGCCTGCTCATTTGTTAAGGTCAACCTTATTTCTTTCCACCCCATTTTTTCCACCTCTGTTTATCTGTAGCTGGAACAAAGTTGGCATATTTTAGTCTCTTTTTCATCAGACAATCGGTAGTTCTCATTTTAAACGCCTTTTCCCCCTCATTTTTCTCCTTATGTGGCAACAGCTCTGGGTAAAAGCCATTGCTTCTTTCTCTGGTTTTGGTTTGGTTTTTTTTTCCAAAGGTCCATGAAAAAATTTGTGTACAAGCACCTACACCAGGGATACACCCCAGCGGCTAAATTATTTTGCCTACTGCCCCTACAAGCTAAGAACCACATACATATTGAAACAATCCCCTATTTCTGAAAGCAGTTTCTGGATTGTTATCTATAAAGCATTATCCACCATGAAAGC
This sequence comes from Manacus candei, assembly GCF_025592945.1. Taxonomy (NCBI): domain Eukaryota; kingdom Metazoa; phylum Chordata; class Aves; order Passeriformes; family Pipridae; genus Manacus; species Manacus candei. The sequence continues at coordinate 34,664,349 of NW_026138062.1, read as the reverse complement.
AAAGTTTAGCTATCTAGAAGGCACAGCAATATCCATTATCAAGCAAGGCACAGACAACTGGTCATGAAGCTGCATCACAACTTTTTATCCCTTCCTTGCTCCCTTATTCAGAGGAACAAAACATTGAGCCAAACCTCCATTTTTCAGGGAGCAAACTGTACTCTGCAGAGCTACATAACTGCACATATATCACAGAAGTCCTTATCTTGGCCTGGTCATTCTGAAGACAAACTACTTTTCTCTAGCCGGCTGATAAAATTACAAGGAAGTTGAATGTGAAGTTAAAGATTTTTCACCTCTCTTTTTACTTGTAGCAGTATGAGATCAGTGCCTCCATTCATAATATCTCCAGATGAGCAGGACTGACATTTTTTTGAGCAAATGGTCTAGAAATGGCCAATGGGATATTAAAGCACAGTCTAACAACTTGAGCTTACTCCTTCAAAGAAGGAAGTGGCAAATTCTGCCAAGGACAACTACAAAAATACTTATGTACTTGATTACCAAGGAGAATTATGACTCACCATCTTAAAAAGATGTTAACTTCCTACTGTTTAGTTCACTAAAATATCTGGAGAGCAGTGTGAGGATCCAGCCGTGTTGGGCACATGGAACAAAGAAGCCGGTAAAACCAAAGAGGACCAGGATATTTCAGGCACAGACTCAAAGAGAACATTAACCAGTGTTTGAATATCAAGAGAATTAAATGCAAGTTCATCTTGTCCAAAAACAATGAAATATGACCTATAATTAAAAGATGCTGTCTTATACTTGAACAACAGTAGCAAAGTCCCACACATAGTAAGAACAAAAGCAGACAAATGAAAAATATTTCTCTCTAAGCTCTAATAATTTAGTTGTGAGCTATAAAATGACAAGTTTGCACAGTTTTCCAGCAACAGTTACTTTCCAAACTAAAGCCTCCCAGATCTCACTACCTAAACATACTTTTGGCATTACTGTATTCCAAATTCCAGTTTTTCATCCCAGTTAGTAGTGATATACTTTTCTGGTTCTGCTTTCCTAAGGTATTAAGAATCAGCTGATGATAGCTGTCATTTCAGAAAAGCCTGATCAGATAACAGCCTCAGTTTCCACACACTTCACAAAAATAAGTAGACATATTAGCAAGGTCTAAACAAACACTTTCAGTGTAGTAAAGGTTCAACATGAACACAACAGTTGTCTGTTCTGCCAAGCCAGCTGCTAAACTACTCCTAACACATACTCACTGAATCAATTTATGCATTTGCAGCTATACTTTCCTGCTTCTTGGCCAAGAGAGAATTTGGGGGCCATTGAACAAAGTTCTTGTGCAAATTGGAATTCATAGATGAAGTTCAGAGAGAATTCGGGGAGATGCAGGAGTCCAAGATGAGATCCAAGTCTATAGTTCCTTCACTTCTTGACCTCCTTCCCTGCTCTCCTATCATCAGGTAAAACATAACCAACCCCACAGCAAAGAGGTTTGCATCTCCATAGCACATATGCAACTAGCAAGCACCAAGATAAAGACTACCTAGTGTATTCACCAAACATTCATTTTCATCTTAGAAAACAACTGATCTTTTCTTACTAAACTAAGAGTTTATGCCATTTTCTCTATACAGAGAAGACAGCATCATTCAGAGTTCATCCAAAAGAACCAGTTCCAAAGAAAAAGCACAGGCAGACAAACCTAGGTACTTTCTTCCACATTAAAATCCCAGAGCAGGCAAGAGAAACTTCCATATGTTTTCAAGACAAGTTATTTTTCCTTGGAACATTTCCTATGGGGCAATAATTCTTGAACTGCTATTCAAGAGTGAACTTGGCTATCAGTCAGCCCTAACACACCAGTGGCCCAGAAGAGCTATGAAATCTAGAGGTGACACAGGATGCTAAAAATCTTCCTAGCAGATGGAAGACAGTCTCGGGAGTATAAGTACATAATTTTTTATTTTCAACCTGGAAAGAAAACTACTTGGCACTGAGACAGCTCTAAACTAACACTTGTGACTGGACTGAAAAAAAACCTAAAATCTTCAAGACCAAAGCAATGAGCACTTAAGAGTTTGTAGATATCACACCTAAAGCTTCAGTTGTGAAAGGTCAAATGTTTAAAGGGAATTAATTGCCCAACTAAGTACAGTACCACCTAGCCCCACTAGGCAGCTTGTGCTAGAACACTTCAGTTTTATCACCTCAGTTCACTAAATGAGTAGAAATTGTCAGACATCTGCAAATGGCATCTGCAGCTATCTATTAGCTATGAAAAATAAGACATTATGCAGTTTGACAGAAAGAAGCAGCTTATGCACATTAGCAGCTGACCAAATGCAAAAAAGCTACAAAGACCCTTCCCTCTACCACTATCATGGAATTCAGCCCTAATCTCACTGACACAGTCTGACAAATACACCTGAATGTGCCAAGCAAACTGTCAGATGTAGCCCTTGCATTCCCACATCTTGTGCTAAATCACCATCCATTCCTCCAGTACAGTCAGGCTCTGAAGGACATCTTTGGCCTACACAAGGCACATTTTCAGTCTTACTACCCAGAAGTTTCCCCAGTGTCTGTGTGTTCAGCCCAACAGTCAGCTGTGCAATGACAACAGTATTTATCCATTTAAGTTCCCACCCAAAAGGAAGCTTGATACATAAGGCTCAGCATGTAAAGAACAAAGACTTCTGAGCTGTCTAGACTAAGTGACACCTAAGGAAGCTACCAAAATTCTTTATCTGCCTGCTACAACAGCAAATATTTCTTCTATCTCCCAAAGTACAAACTCTACACAGAGAAGATCAGATAATTAAATAGCCCAAAAATAAGGGGTCATCTCTAGGTTAGATGAGAAATTTCATCTCACAACTCAATTCATCTATGTCCCTTCTGCTGAGTCTATTAAAATATACCAGAGCACTTATCTATACAGCAGCCAGCAAGAGTGCAAGCAAGCTTTATCTGCAGCCTACTCCTAAACCTGAACGAATACCTGGAGTCAGCAACTGCCACAAGCCATAACTGTAGCCATAAATGAACAAACAGGACAAAAAGGAACAGGATGATATCCAAGTCTTAGCTGCAAGTGATGTCCAGTGGAAAACCCTTCCAGTGAACATGATTACAAAAGCCACATAGGAAACCAGTGCACTGTACTGGGAGGGTCACCTTGACGTACGTTTGAGCACAGGAGCCATCTTTAGCTCCATCACCACGAGGAATACGTAGTGCCACATCAAGTAATTAAGAATTCATTTAGGTATTTACACCATGCTGCATTTCAAGTTCTTAAGTACCGTACAGCAGAAAACAAAGCTTTCCTGCAGACAAACAGTATGTTGTAACTACATTTGAAATGCTCATAACTAAAGTTAACTAGCCCGGTCACAGAAGTTATATTGTCTAAAAAGAACAATCAGCTGGTGGAGTTTGTGCTTGCCAGCGCTCAGATCCCATACTGAGAGACAGCCTGCAGAGAACAAGGGTCATGCTTTTTGCAAGTGTTTGAATTGTCTGGTGTCCAGTCAGACACCTCATAGCCACATGACTTCTGAATAAACAATCAACTGACACCCTAAAGACTAGAACCCTTTAGGACTCAACCACTTGGGTTAAAATTACTAATCACTAAGCCTCAAGCTAAGCTCAGATTTGCAATTAAGTCTCATCCCTTACATCCTTTACATAACTGAAATTCCAAACGTTTGCAATACTTAAAGCAAGGCTCGTACCAGAACCACCTTCTAATCCTAGAGGTTACTGTTAAAAACAATATTTTGACAGGACAGATGTTTGAACAGTCAGTAGTTTTTCTTTTAAACAATTATAATTTCTATCATTACTTGCTACAAAAACATTATCTTCCATATACGACAGCATATGTGAAGCTGTTCTATAGGTAGCTGGTATCCATATCGATGCCACTGCTTCTTTAATTCAATAGTAAGACAAGTGGGTAGAAAGACGTTGGAGGGAGCTATTTTGATTCCTTTTTATCCCCTCTGTGCTTGCATGACACACTCATGGAGCAGACTTCATCACACAAATAGATTTGTTCCGCATTCAATTCCAGACAGGCCTAGAATAGGGCATTTAAGAGGCACGATATTCAAAGAGTAGACTTACATGATCATTTTCAATGTTTTGCAGCAGCCTTGGGTCATCAAATTCACATGATTCACTCGTGGAAGGAGGTAGTTGGCTGCAGAGCAAAACAAGTATATTCAAACAAGTGGCAACATTGCCAATCTTAATACTTCAACTATTTTCTCAGGAAGCAAGTTTAAAAAACAAAATAAGACTCCAGTGCCCTTGAAAGTATTGTGAAAAGATCATGTAAGTAATGCAGAAAGTGCTAAAAATGAGCAGCAGCAAGAAACGGTTATCGTTGACAGTGTATTTGAGAAGATTCAAGTGTCAATGCACCTCCTGGGACAGATGTTGCAAAAACAGTTTTAAGCACACTTGAAATAAATGGATTTCAAGGCAATTTGCTTATAAAACAGATCAAAAGTTCAATATACCTAAGCTCCCTCCCTAGTCAGAGTTCTGCTTCACAAGTTGACTCTGGAGGATTTTAAGTCTGAGTAGTCCATATAAGTACCTGAAAGAAACTTCCACAGAACTGACTAGAAAAAAAAATGTACAGGGAAAGAAAAGAAACGGCAATATATTGGAAGAAAAGAGGCACCAATAGAAATTACATCTCAGCAGATGTAGCAACCTATCATGGTATCACCTTCCTAAAAGATGATAACAAAAACGATTTGTGTCAGTGGAGAAGCCCAGCTTAGCTCATAAGCAAGTGCTCTTCTAACAGCATTCAGTGTTTACCTGTTTCTTGGGTGGGAACTCACTTCTTGCCTATATTTGCCATTCAATTCCATGTCAGTCCTCCCTGGCTCTTCCCCCTTTTCCTGATAATCAAAATGTGCTACACTGACACCTCTGTTACACCCCCAGGTTTTCACTCGTTCCTACAGAATGGGACAGATCCATTACCTCTACTCATTAAAGTCCTGAATAAAAAGGAGTAGGATTCTTTTGACATGATACACCTATATATATTAAGCTCTCTCCCAGTTTAATTACTAAAACATAGGATTTTAACAAAGAAGTCCCTTTTCTTCCCCTTGTCATGTCTGAACTTAGTGATTAAAAAGAGGAACATCTGGTCTCTAGCTAGGGGGTAAGGTTAGTGTAAAGCAGTTTACTTTTAACCTGACTGTCTACATTTATAAATAAGCACTGCATTAGCATCAAAGCCACCCCAGCCGCTGCCTATTCCTCACCCCCTTCACATACCATCTCTTTATGCAGAGAAGATCCATCACCACCCACCAGCTCTGCATTAGGCTCCCACTGAAAGACCATTTTACTCAAACACATTGCTCCCTTGGGCTTCTTCCAGCCCCAAATTGGAAAGTCTTTATATAGATTGTACCCACTTTGCTATACAGAGCACAAACATCCTGGAATATATTTACCTGAAGTCTTCTGATGAGCGTTCTCTTTCCAGCTCAGGAAAGTGACTGAGGAGTAGAAAAAGAAAAGAACATTTATTCCACTTTGGTAACCAAAAAAAAAAAAAAAAAAAAAAGAAGATCAATGAGTCATTACACAAAAACATATGCTGGAACCATAGGTTCAGCTGTTCATACATCTGAATCAAGTTTTCTGCCTCTTGAGATATCTAATTTAGTTAGCATGAATTTCAAAGGTTAACTTGCACAGAAAACTTAAGACTACCCATTTAAAACTAAGCAAATACAAAGACTTAGTATTCAAGACTCGAAAGGCCAAGTGCTAAGGAGTACTGGCATGACTCAAAGGGATCCTTTAGACAGAAGTAGAACAAAACCGTGAAGTAGGTATACCTATACAAGGAATATTAAACTCTACAATTAGAGCTACACGATTCTAACAAAATCCTGATTCATCCGAACAAGTCACAGAAACATGACTAATAACTGCTACCCTTGGGCTGCAGCTTCTTCCCTCTTGAAAGGCCAGAGGTTATTTAGCACTTCTGCTTTTGTTTAAATTATGATCAGGTAAGTTAGGAAGTAAGTTGCCTTTACTTCATGTAAAGTACTCCACAGGTTTGACTTTCATAATTTGTGCTGCAGGACATGAAAATGAAAACTATTAATTAAGACCACAAAATACACTAAAACACAAACTGAAGAACAGAATGTTCTAATCCTTTTCCACTATAAAATTCTGTACCAGTAGTAAGCACACATTAAGCTAGAGAGTTTCTAAAAGTGTCATACCTACCCGTATGTCACTCCAGCAATACTACATTTCTTAAAGTTCATGATATTGCATGTTAGAGTGCCTGTTTTATCAGAAAACAGATATTTCACCTGGAAGAAAAAAAAAAGTCTAGTTTTCAACTTGTAAAGTTACAAAACTTAAAGTGGAGAACAGATTAAGAAATACAATGTCACAATATTGGCCAATGCAGGCTTATTACAGGTAGGTTTGTCTACCAGATCTACAGAAAAATAATCAGACAAGTTGTTTAATGGCATTAATTCTTCTTGATTTCTAAATGTAGAAAAGCTCAAATAGTAGGTATCAATTGCCAAGGCTCCAGAGTGGTCAATACAGATGTGTTGTGCCAGCTGGACATTCAACAAATCTGTCAGCTATACTGAAGTCAAAGAGCAAGACTGGAAATTAAAACAAAGACTATTAAGACTGTTGAAAGGTCAATACAAAGAAATGCCATGTTCCAAAGATCACTGAGAACACGTTTGGGGTGCTTTTACCCCCATAAGCAGTAAAGTGCAAGAAATATGCTAGGGTATGTTCAACTGGTATCCTGTAGTCAAACAAAAGCTGCTTTTTCTGGTATCCAGTCATAAACAGTCCTCAAGTGCAAGACACAAAGCGACAGTCAGCACTGCCCAAACTAATAACCCCTTAATGGAACTAGTGACTTTCAGGTAGAACTTGGAGGCCACCCCAACACAGCAACATGACATCTTGGAGCATGAGCAGATTCAAGGTTCCCACCTGCAGTGGGTTACAACAGACCAAAAATAATTGCAAGTTAAATACCACCGTCGTATCTCTGTACCACGTATGATTTTCAACCAGCAACACTTGTGCTAGCATAGGAGTTACACAATTTAAAGACCAAAATATTTTGCCTGGAGCCGGAACAAGCTTTTCCTCAAATAAATGCAATTCAGTTCAAGACAGTGCACTACACTACTAATTAGGTGATCCTTTAGCTGTGCTCCACACTGCTGCTTGAATACAGCATTGGAAATGGAGTTTATGTGAGTTAGAAGTCAAAGCGGGTACCCAAACATCTGAGGAACTTCAAGCCACTAGTAATTCTACACAAAACAAAAATTTTAAAGGCATCTGTGAACAGGTAATTCAATTAATGAATCAAAAAACTCAGTCTAGTTACACAGAATCACTAGTAAGTAATTTCTGAAAATAACATATGGGCCAAGAATATACATTATGCCACATATCTTCACTTCAGACAAAAATAGTGCCATAATTTAGAGGTTAAGTTCACATCAAAGTAATCTGAATACAAATCAAATTTTAGCATTCCAAAGAAAAAGACCAATCAGCTTAAACAGGAAGAACATTGACTCCAACTCTGCTGAGCAGCACAAAAAAATTATGTACATTAAATGTATAAACATTGTCTTCAATACGAAATCACACAATTACTAAGTTCATGAGGTTCAGTTAAAGATCTATGACTGATGGTCACGGAAAAAAGCTAGGATTTCTCAATGGTACTACAAAACTCCAATAGCAACATTGTATTTTCCAGTACGCTTGTTTTGGGAAGCCCTTCTATTTTGAAGAAATGTCATTTGCAGAATAAACAAATCCACAACAACTACAAGTTGTTGAAAATCTAGATTCTTGAAGGAGCACAGTATAAATTATGAATAGAACTGTATTGTTTTAACCTCCATCTCCTGGGAAGCAAACAGAAACATCAAGAACTAAGAACACAGGCTGAGGCTGTTGGCCTCCTCTTAAGCCAAGCTTAGTCCTATACATTCTGTTCTGGTGTAGACAGTCACAAAGGCAGATCATCTCCTCAACACCTTCGAGGGAAAAAAAGTCAGTTTAGAGTGAACATATGAAACAGTTTCAGTTCCCAAGCATAAAACTGCCTATATTAAATTTAATCCTACAATATCTCATCATTTTACTTGTAAGACTCAGACTAATGACAAACATGTCCCATTAACCTGAGCCATGGAGCAACAGAGTAAAGCAGACTTGTACAGCTTGCTCTCATACCTTCCATCTTGCCAGAATAAATCACAAACATGACACTGAAGAAAATTTTGTCTTACCTGCCCAAGTTCCTCATTAAGGTTTGAGGTTCTGGCCATTGCAGGCGTATCTGTCTCAGGGTAATACATATCTATGTCCTGAAATGAGAGCAAAATTAGACCTATATTATTAAAATTAAACACTGAAATACTCATTGTTCTTTTAGTCAGTTCCAATTTGTTTTGACTGTCTAATGCCATTAGTGGAGGTTCTGAAGGCTTGACACGAACATCATCCCAGGATGAATATGGGTGCCTCCTTTCCAAAGCATACCTCCATACTACATGTACATGAGAAAAGCCAGATTTAACTAAAGATAGTTAACAAACTAGAGATGCAATGGAAAAAAAATATCACGGTACAGTAGGAAGTTTTAACAGGTATTAGCCATGCTAATCACATGTCTTCAATTACAACAATTAGTTGCTTTAGCCACATTTATACCTGAAAAGACAATTTGAATGGCTTCATGAAATTAATTCCTTCTGTTACTACATTTTATTGTGAGTAAAAAAACCCAGCTGCTACACAAACCAAAGCAACTTTTCAGAAAAGCGTCTCTCCTACATCATAAGCAGCTCAGGGAACAGACATATTAGACCTCATTTACTTGTATTTTTAGGAACCTACTATATTACTGAAAGTCGAAGGATTAACGCATACCAGCACAAGGTATTCCTCTTGGTTTTGTTCAGCTTAAGAGACATCACTAGAGAAAGACATTTCTGAAGTCAAAGCTTGCCTGAACAGAGCAAGATCACTGTTTGGTTGCATAAGGCACCACCAACTTCTCTCCCTACAAAAATACGATCCATACCGGAGAATTTAAAAAAAACCAAACCACAACAACCACCAAAAAAACCAAAAAGCAATACCACACCTTCAAACAAGTCTAGTCTTTCCCTCTGCTGTGGTTGAGAGGAGATATAAGGTACTGAAGAGTTTTCAAAAGATAACTACTGAACATGAGTCAGCAGAGAGACCTCCTTCAACAAGACCTGACACTTCTTTCTCATCCTAAAGGCCTACAATACAAGTCATCATTTGCACAGGGGATATTCCTATGATTAAATCGTTTAATTCCTGTGAAACACAGAACTGATACAGAATAAATCCTTTGAGTTTTCCCCTGCCTTTCCCAGAAGTTGCATCAGAAAATTAATTAAAAGTCTCAAAGATGTTGTGTTATTTTTTTTTAAATGTCAACATCCAGAACTGAGATATATTCATTCTTGTTACTTACCCAATTTATAAAAAGAGCCTGAGTAAACTTGACAACTTCCAATGTCACCAGAAGGCTGATTGGAATAAGGTTGTTGTACAAGATTATAAATGTCAGCAGATTGTATCCAAAGTTGACAGACAGCATTTCTGTGGACCGAAAGACAAAGGATATGAGCAGACACAAGTCTGAGTGGTATAGGGACAGTATAGGGGCAATCATCTTTATGCAGTTGGTCTAGTCAGATTTAGCAGTGCTAAAATAATCAGCAAGTGTGTTGACATCTACTATAAGGGCCTTTTTAATATTGATTTTAATAGTATATATATAAAACACCCACAGAACACATGCCTGAATACACAGCATATTATGCCAGGTGAAGAAGGGCAAGATTTGTGAGTCTATATATTAAAGAACAGAACGCTTTCTGAAAAACTTTTGCTAAACAGATGGCGAGAAGTACAATATTTCCCACCATAACCCAAATTTAGACATTTATCTGATGTGTCAACTGCCCAATTAAGAGCCACCAATATCACTAGTAATATAACTATCTTTCAGAAAGTGCCTACTTGTCTCAGTGGCGTTAGGAAACAAAAAATAAACACTAAAATTAATTCTAAAGTCTGACATCATTGTCAGAATTGAGAAGTTACCCACACTAAAGAAATCTAACAGAACAACCGATTGCTGAACAGACATCTAGTAAATGAACTAAGGCATCCTGCTTAAGCAAAGAAGCTGTTATTAATGGTGACAACTTTGGGCAGGTTGCCTGAGTAAGTTTGCCATCACAACTGGTCCTAAAGGGGAAAGGAAACCATTTACAGACAGCCAGCAGGAATGCACAAGGTTCAGCAGAGACACAGGATGAAAGGTCCTGTTCATGGTGCTGCCCAGAGCCTCTCTTTACAACCAAAGTCTCCACATTTGTATGCTCTTCACTTTCCCAGAAGCTTAGGGAGGCACTATAGTCAGCACACAGAACATCCAGCACAATGGGGTCAGAGCTCATAACTCAGGGTTTTCAGTATTACAAGTTAATTAAAGGTCAGGGGAGACAACAAGGAGGAGACAGAACCCAGAGAAAATTGCTGAAGCCTAGTGAAGATCAGTCTGGACACAGGCACCTCCAAGTGTGAGTACACCCTAATTCCATATCTTTGGTAAGTTTACAGTAAGTCAAAACTTGTTTGGTATTGAAACATTTTCCAATACAATTTTTACAGATTAGACATTTAACAAAAAATTAATCTACCTGCATAACCTCAAAAAGTGTCTTTCCTGTGTGTGGCAGTTATAGAAGTAATAGAAATTGTGCATTCAATTTACAAAAAGGTGTCTATACAGACTATTACGTCATCCTAGTTTATTTCAAGTTGAACAGGTTTTATATTATAAGTTCAAGAGTTCATTTAATTCACCTTTTCCAGTATTGCTCCCACCACTGGAAGGCACAAATTTAAACTTACTCATTAAAAAACAAAGGGGAGGGCAAGGAAGAAACTCTGAAAGTTGCTGACACCACTAGTAGAAGACAATACAACTACAAAAACCCAGAGTCAAAAATGAGGCATTTCCATGCTCTTCCTAAGGGATTTTTTCATTACTAACACAACTGCAATTCTTAAAACTGCACAATATACACTTGCCATCTGTTTTGCAATCATTGGCAGACAAGCCATTTTCAGTTTGTGATAATTGTTTTAAAATCTGCATCTAAAGATGCTCGTAACAACATTTTCTAGCTAATGTAACCTCCTCAAAATGGACGTCTATTGGAGAGTACTTCATTCTTCATGTCTGACTTTGATACTGAACTAATAAGTTCAAGGACTAGGAACGAAATCAAACAAAACCCTTCAAATAAACACACTAAAATATCAGTTTTCTCACAAAAAAATAACAGGAGTCAAAGACAGAAACTTTATCCAATAAATAACAATCCTAACCATTTAGCATTTAAGTTTTCTATAAAAGAGCAGATCAGCATTTCTGACTGAGAAAAGTTAGAAAAATCCTTTGCATCTGTATAGAAGCATCGAGTTGAAGGCAGCATCATCAGACTGATACTGTCTATCATGCAGACAGACACATGTAAGGCAGCAGTATGTGACCTCCTCTGAGAATAAATTTGGGTATGATAATATGGGTATGGTCAATTTGTGTATGGTATCTCCACAGAGATGGAAGAATGGAAACACCAGATATCCAGTAATAATTCTTGCCCCTCTTCTGTTTCTGCCCTGTTCCCTGGGTGGTAGAGCCCAGTGATATTTACCTAACCTTTAGAAGGTTTTATTAACAGAAGCCTCACTGGTGAGTTCACTTACACCAGCCCATTCTCAAAAAAAAAAAAAAAAAAAAAGGGTCATCAAAAAGCTAGCAAAGAGGCTTTCCTTCTTCTTTTTCTATTTCTTATTTTATGCATTCATTTAATGAAGCTAAGAGCCTGGCTGGCCCTACAGTTTGATACATCCCTGGCTCAATGCCTGGATACTCACTGTTGGAGCCAAGGTACCAGACGACTTCGCCGTGTGTTCTGTTCCATAATAAGGCACCTACAGAACTCACAAGGGCCATTACCAGGAGAATACAGAACAAAACCAGGATCTGCATGTTGGTCACTTTCTCCACGTTTGATCTCTTCAGAGGTGCTTTGGTTGAATTCTAAACAGCAGCAGAAAAAGAAAAAAAAGCCTGGCAATGGCTTATACAAGATAAAATTGCAGAGGCAAACTCAGTCTTTATTTTCAGAGTCATTAAAGCACTTCCTGTCCCTCTACTGTTGGTCAGCAGCAAGGAGCAACACATATTGCTGGTCTCTCCAGGTACTCCCTGACATTAGGGTAATAGTAGTATTAACCTAATCAACTTCACTATGTCCTCAGCTGTTAAATCTCAGTTTTAAATGTCATCCAGCTACCAGATAAATCAAGATGAAAGTTAGTTCTTACATATTCAACTGCTTTCAAATACTTCAGTGTTTACATACGTGCACATGCAAACTCAAATACAACAGTACCCTTGTATTCCTCAAGGCCTCCAGGTCTTTAACAGCTATAATGAGTGAAAGCATTTCATAAAATCGAATCAGTAACAAGGAGAATACAGGAAAGATGACCAGCTTATATTTAAATCTCCTTAAAAACTTTACCTGCATGAGTTTTGTATCATGTCCTGTATACACAACAATACCCAAGACCCATTGAGTGTTTCTCAGTTGTGCACCCCTCAGCAAGATTTGGTCTGGCCCAACAGGAACTGGGCTGCAAAGCAAGAAGTATATCTTTCAATTCTTGGTAACACTCTAAGGACAGTAATTCTACTTTCAGACTTACACCTCAGTGGGAGGGGGGGAGGGGAAAAAAGAGGAGAAAGTAATACAATGACCTTAGATTGTCCACACAACTGAAGAAAGCACTGAAACCTCTCTACTTCCTGCTAAACCACAGTAGGGCAAAGCTGATACAAGGGAGCTGCTCTAATTACCCAAAACTTGAGAACTTACGTGGCAGACATAAGCCTGTCTTGCACTTGACCTTGGCTACTACTTTCTTTCTTGCATCAAGGACAGAGAAGCATCACACTTGCAAAGAGACTATCTACTCCAAGCACACTGTATCACATACACCAATATACAAGCATTTGGGAAAAACTGTATTACCCACATGATTTTCAAGTCAGATGCAAATGATGATCTGCTATTCTTCCATCTGTCACTACACAGCTGAGTTGCCCAAAGAATACAGGTTTTGTGAAGGAAAAGAGGTACAGCCAAATGAAACCTGTATGTTCCTACCGACCTTTCAAAATCTGTGAATTCAAGTACTAAGTACTTTTCTTTCAACAGCTGCAACAAACAAAAGTCACACTGATAAAGCCTCCAGATTCTGGGATCATTTTTCTCTATAGACCTGACCTCGGTACAGCCTTTGGCTCTAGCTGGAAGGGACAGGTTTCTATTTCCTCTGTGTATCTTGCGTAACAAGACAGCCCTAAAAAACCCTACCATTTCCCCAACTCCTTCTCTTTACATGTACCTTTTTTTTAAAAAAATTCACCATAATTACAAAGAAACCAAGACTCCCATAACAACCAGAAGGCTCCATACAAAGACAGGATTATGTTATCTTATACTGGCAGATGCTCTGATTAACTATTATTAATTATTACTCTCCTCTTCCAGAGCAAAAACATGCATGTGCTCACTGTTACAGACTAAAAGAACACAGCAAACGTTTTTCCAAACCAAGTGACTTTGGCTTTGTTGTCAAGTTAATACCTTTGGCCATCTAAGCGCAAGTTTCCAGTGAAGTCATAAAGATGACGGTTGGGTCCTTCACATTCTATCCTCCCAGATACTTTCATCAATTCTTCCCTGGACTGGAGACTAGCAGTTTGAGACAAGCCCTGCAAAGACCAAATCAAAAGAGATTGTCAAAAATTGTTATTAGAAGGCAACTTAGGAAAATGGTGCAAGCAAGATTTATTACGGACACATACGAACCTGCTAACAAGATCGATTTAAACTCTCTATACAAGATAGTTATATTTACCTACATGATCTCTTTAACCAAGAAAAAAGTTCCATCCACAAAGCACAAAGTTGCACACAAGCAAGAGGAGGTAGAAGAGAAGCAGTATAAACAGGCCTGGCTTTTCTCTCAAAGTATAGCTCCACTAACGTGTTATTGCTGCTAAATATAGTCATTGCTAAGTGTAGTCTCTTGGGTCACTGCAGCCATTATGCTCCAATCCTGCTCAAAGTTAATGATTCACCAGCCATGCAAGTGTAATCCAATGTATTGGTACTCCATCTCAGAGTACATGTACAGTGCTCCACTGCTTTTCACCTACGAACAGAGGGATCCATTTCATGTTTCTTTTGCCAGAATTTGACTGCAGCACTGCAAGCCAGAGCAAGGCCATATTTTTGTATTTTAACCATGCGTCCTGAAGCAAGTAAGATCTTACAGAAACTCAAGACCTGACGTTTTAGGCAGAACTGCAACAGTAAATCACATTTCTACAAATGCAGGAAAGAGATAGCAAATATACAGATTTTTAAAAACAAATAATCTGTGTTTCAAAATCCAAATCTAATTTTTTTAATGAAAAAAAGAAGATTCTTAACTATTTCTAAACACTATAATGAACGGTGTTGATTATAATCAAATTAAAAAGATCCAAAAAGATCCACTACTTACTGCAAAGAGATAAATTAACTTAAACATATAAAAGGTCCCTCTCAGCTTCTGCCTCTGCATAATGCTCCTAGAATGGCACTTGTGACAGAAGAAACCGAACCTCTCATCACAAGCGCTGCTGATATTCTTTTTTTATGTACAGGACTTAAATCCCACTTACTGGACCTTTGGCAAAACATAACAGAGGTCTGTTTGTCTTTGAGGGCTTAAAATACTTGCTCCAGATTAGTTTCTGTACACTTGTATATGATGCACTGTTGCTTGGGTTTGTATCTGTTGAAAAGGCAGCTTACAGCCACCTGAAAAGAGATCCCTTTTTAAAAAAAAAAAAAGTACTTGTATTGTCGTCAGTTAAGGTAAATGCTGCTTCATAGCTAATATTAAATACCTAAATAAAAAAAATCAAATAAATCAATAAAATTCAATTTGTTTTACCTGTCGTATTTTAAGATTCGTCTCCCCATCGAGGTTAGCTGTTTCAATATAGCACATGGCTTGTGGTTCACTGGAAGGAGCATGAAATTTTCAATATTAAAACTCAGTACTTTTTGTATACTGCTTTTGTACTAATACAGTTCACAAGAGACTTTTCCAATACACTGCAGAAGACAGAAAACCATATTGGTGGTATCCAACCATGAAAGAGTCAGCTGAAAGTACATATTTAACAGAGATGTCTTTGGATAGGAACAGGGTAATACACCAAAGTACAGAGAAAGACAAGTCTAAATCAGAGGGTTAGTAAGAATTTAACATGTCATAATAAACTCAGATGCCTGAAGTGGATTATTTTGAATTGCAATCCATAAAATTGTTTCAGATTGCAAGAACCATAGACAAAATACCACGTATTGAAGATAAAAGGGATATATTGGAATGAAGAGAGTAATGCTCTCTGCTATTGAATTCTGTCTGTGAGTTGAACACACAAAAGACCATGTCTGCAAGGTCACCTTAAAGTTGAGGGGTTTGTGGAGGTTCATCTGAAGTTAGTGCTCAAACAGCTTTTTTTTGAGCATCAGAAAAAGGTTCATTAAGATTAAGATTGAGGGCTATGATCTGCATCTTCCAAAGATGTTTCTGCCCTTAGTGATAGCAGCACAAGTATTCCTCAAAGAGCTGAATTTTCCACTAGTTAAGCTCTTATCTACATCTAACATGAAGGGGCTCTGCATGAGTAGCACCTTTGATAAGGAAGGGTACTTCTACCAGTTCTTTACCTGACATACCGCTCAAGATTTAAAAATTTTGTATGGAACCACCAAAACTATTTTTCTGCCAGTTGTCTTCTCAGGTTGCTAAGGAATATCAGTTTCCCATATGGATTCAAACAAGTGCTTCTTCAGCATATCACTTCCCATATTCTTGATACATTACTAGTTTTCTTCCAAAGTAACCAACTGCTTTAACAGCAAAAGTACTCAATTAGCAGAAGAGTAAGTAATAAAGGCTCCTTAGGACAAAAAAAATTAAGAAATGGATAGGTACATTTGTAACACAGTAAGAAACTAGATTATTCTCTCCATATTTTTCTTTAAAAAAAGTACAGTTAGAGTCTGTTCTTTGTCTCCTCCTATATGGGCAACCTGAATTTGAACCCAAGAAAGACACTGATGAAGTCCAGCTTGATTCCAATTTTACCTCTGCCAAACACTTTATCTGCAGGTCTACCTCCTGACAACTGATGTGCTTAGGTCAGGAGGTAGACCTTTTGCAATACAGTTCCTCTCACTTCTACAAAAATGTGGAATTGTTTCCATAAAAAGTTGCATTTGGATTCAAACAGTTTTTTCCTTCATGTAAATTTATTCTTTACATAAAATTCATTTGATGTCACCTTTTTTCCTATGTGAAAAAGAGTCAAGATAAAAACAGTTGTTTGTTTCACCTCTGACAACTAGCTCAGACACAGAAGATCAACACACAAGCATAAGATTCAAATCCTTCAGAGCATGCAGAGCTTTCTGGTGAACTGAGGACACTTAGTACTGTCATTTAAAGGAATCATGAGAATAATACCAATTGTAAAGCAGCATTGCCATAGAAATTGCTATTTATATCAAGCAAAGCTTCTCCCAAATTAACATGCCTTGGGTTAAATTCTCTAATTATTATGTGGTTATTAATGACAGCAGGTTAGCAGAACAGAACAGTAGACTAATGCAGAACAAAAAGCTGACCCACACAAGAAATATATCAGAGGGGTTTTTTAGTGTAACATATTAGAGAAGTTCTTAAGTAGAATATTCCTCATTGCTGAAATAGAAAACTACTGATGTCAAAGTTTAGCTTCACTGCATATTAAGGTTGACAACTGCTTATTTGAAGTTGGGTGTTTGTTTTAAAAAAATACAATACTGTGTACAATGGAATGAAGATGTCTCTATCCTTCATCATGTGACAATTTAAGAAGACTGAGCTTCTACATATAGCTTTGAAAAAAATGAAACCTCTCAGAAACAGTATAGACAAGAAGAATGGAGCAGAAAATAGAGAAGCTTGAAAAACAAGTTCCTTTAAAAGTTAGGTTAGGTAAGAGAACTGTAACCTACAGACTAGAGCAACCTACAGTCACTGTTGAAAAGCACACAGACAGGAGAAAATTATGGAGAACAGCAAGGTATCATAAGACTCATCTATTAGAAACATGTTTAAGAACAGGCACTGTGCTACTGTCTGCTATTACCATCACAATATTGTGTGATATTGTCTTATGTTTAAACTTCATCTGTCTAAGTAGACTATGGGGTCTTGATTTGGCTTGAAGTTGTTCTACACAATACAGAATCTAGATCAGAAGCCAAGTACCGCTCAAATGCTTTTAGGAACTAAGAGACCTAGACAAATTAGGGGCCTAGGCAACCACCAACCATATGAAGTTTAACTAAGGTAAGTGCCAGATTCTACTCCTGGGACAGAGCAACCCTGGATGCATGTACAGACTGGGGAATGAGACACTGGCAAGCAGTGCCATGGAAAGGGACCCCAGAGTCCTGGTCAATAACAAGTTAACCATGAGTTAGCAGTGCCCTGGCAGCTGTGAGGGCCAACTGTGCCGGGGGAGGGGGGCATCAGGCAAAGCATCACCAGCCAGTAAAAAGGAGGTGATTGTCCAGCTCTGTTCTGCACTGGTGAAGCCACACCTCAAATCCTGCGTGCAGTTTAGGACGCCACAAGATAAAAAAGATATAAAGATATTAGAGAGTGTTCAAAGGAGGGCAACAAAGATGGTGAAGGGCCTTGAGGGGAAGTTGTATGAGGAGCAGCTGAGGACACTTAGCTTGCTCAGCCTGGAGAGGAAAAGATTGAAGGGAGACCTCACTGTGGTCTACAACTTCCCCACAAGAGGAAGCAGAGGGGCAGGCACTGATCTCTTCTCCCTGATGACCAATGACAGGACCCAAGGCAAAAGCATGAATCTGTGTCAGGGAAGATTTAGGTTAGCTATTACAGAAACATTCTTCACCCACTGAAGAGGGTGACTGGACACTGGAACAGGCTTCCCAGGGAAGTGGCCACAGCACCAGCCCTGCCAGAGTTCAAGAAGCATTTGAACAATGCTCTCAGGCACATGGTGTGATTCTTGGTGTGTCCTACCCAGGACTTGGATTTCTATGATTCTTGTGAATGCCTTCCAATTCAGGATATTCTAAGATCAAGCTTCATTTGTCAGCATATCTGAATGAAAAGTTGTCCCATACTTCAAACTAAACCAAGCAGGACTCAACAGGCTACTATTTGCTACCATGTCAGAGATTGGCCATATGTGCGTTGTATCCAAGACAAGGGGTAAACAAGTCAAAAAGCTATTTTGTTATTTGATGCCAACAACACTAGCCTTTTAGATTTATAATTTAAAGAGAAAGCATTCCTGGGGGGAAGGAAAATATGCTGAACACTCAGTGGAATTAACTGGAAGGAAACTTAAGCTTCCTTAATTAAGTGGAGGGATTCTCAGAAGGCCATAGAGCCACTGACTGCATGAAGCTTGTGTAAAGGACCTTCAGTCTTCCAACAAACTCATCAATACATAGTATTAGGTACCTGTAATTCACAAAGTGAAGTCTTGAAGAAGCCTTCTTTTTGAAGAGCCTATCTACAGTGATACATGAATCATTGCCTAGTAAAGCAGTGTTTTGACATTGCTGAAATTTCATTTTAGATGTGGAGTAGAATTAGTGCCATCTGATGTCTGGTTTTATTAATAACAAATACAGAGACTTAAGTCCTCTGCACCTCAGTTCATCAGACACATCATTTCCACACCCATTCTGGATACCTGGTAGATATAATGATCATGTCTGCTGGAAGATGTTGCCCATTGGTGACCTTCACAATATCGCCTACTGCTACCTGTGGTCAGGAGTACAGTAGCATGGAAAAGAAAAACAAACAGTTTGCTTGTCTGGAATGTTAGTTTGTTATTTTCTTTCACCCAGTCAGAAGAACAGCATCATGCACAGAACAGCTAGAGACAGTGCTTCTGAAAGTCAGAGTACTTTTCACTGCAATTGTTAACTTCTGTGGCTTATATTTAATAAAACTTAGTTTTTTCTTTAATTCTGCCATTATCCAAATTTAAGGGTTTTTCTTTAGTTTTATTTAACATACTGAAAACTTCGTCACGGGAAAAAAAAAAAAAACATCTTTAAACTTCACCTCAAGTATCAAGAGTTTCTTCTACTCATACTCTATATTACTTACCCACCCAATCCTCACTATCATTTTCCTTTAATTCTCCATAGATGCACTGCTTGTACTAGCCACTAGCAAGTAGTATCATCTCTACAGATATATAACATAATCCAGTTCTTCCCTGACATAGTTACATGACATATGCAGAGTTCAGAACTCTAGAATACTGAAGGCCCAAGAATTAACACCACCTTTAATTAGTCACATGCATGGGACTTTCATTCTAAAAAGAATCAAGTAGCACTCTCAAAACAGTAAAACAGGTTTGCTTGATGAGCATCAGGCTGTTTGGTGCCAATGCACTGCTGCAAGTCTGAAATGGGCTTAAAATACTTCTAAGACATTAATTTTTACAAATTGAAACAGATGGCATGTTTGAACAAGCAGATTCATTAGTTTTACTCTGATCCCACTGAAAATAAATTTCCTATCAATTTCAGCACAAAAAAAAAAAATCAGAAGTCTGCCTTAAAGTGACCAAAGTGGTTAGCACAGAACTGTTATTCCCTAACAATAAATGCAGGCCTGGACAACATGCAGATACAGTCACAGGTCGATTCAGGAAGTGCTCAATGCTATTTAAAAAAAAACAGATTCCAGGCTTAGCTTTAAGATAAATTTACCACCTTTTCTACAAAAATACAACATGGAACTGCATGAACAGGAACCAACACAAGCCACCACAAGCCCTGGTAATCTTTAGTTTCTACTATAGCCTAACACTTCAGCAGGATTGCTTTTAAGTGTCTTGAGACTGATGTCATTTCCCAGAGGTTTTAACAGGGGGCACGTTCTCCTCAACTATTAGCTAAGAGGGCTAATTTTTTCCTTTAAAAGGCATTAAGAGCCACAATTAGATCAATATATCCTAAGGCATTTCAGCAACTTCCAAGTCCTAGAGACAAAGCTGACCAGATCCTTGCAGAGGGCTTCACAGAACATGGGTCCCAAGTGCCTCAGTAGCAGCAGAGCCTGTGTTCCTTATTTGAACAAGCAGCTTACTAATTAGTCTCAAAACCTGGGAACCTTTTAGCACAGGCAGCAAAGCAAGACTCTTTTAGATTTGCAGGGGAGGTACAGTATTGCAGTGAAAGTTACTCTTGTAGATGTTGACTACAAACAAAATACTCTTTACAGTTTACATATTAACTACACAAGCAAAACCACAATGGTTCATTAGCATTTGACTGTAACATAGTATTAGGTTTTAAAGATGGGTACTCAGGTGACTTGCTCAGGGCGATTTTGACTACTGCAACAGAACCGATCCCTCCCACCAGCCCCATCCCAAGAGACAAGAGAACTCTCACATCCTGCACATTAATTCTAAGCCTCCGAATTCATTCTGGCAAGAGTAATTCTTCAACAGCTACTTTTATTCCCTCCCATCCCCAGGTTTTATTTACCTCTTTCCACATAATGTTCTGCCACATCCCATTTCTTAGAACTGGAAAGAAAGTTTAAAGTTATATTATAGGATAAATGGTCACAATTCAGACAAATTTCAAAACAACTATATCAGCAGTAGCAAGCACTGACCAGAACAGGAACTAACATACAGATCAGAACTGTACTTTTCAGAAGCTGAGACAATACTTTTGTCTACAGTTGTAGGCTCATGAATCCAAGAACAAGGAAGAATCTACCCTTCATATTTATATAATTTTTATCCCCTGCTAGACAACAGTTGGCGGCCTGATTTCTTCTTGGCATCATTTCACACTAACCTGCAGACGGGCAGCATTGCTTCTTGTGGGAAGTGACCTTCCTTAAAACAAAAGGCATTACTGCCCACTGTCAAGAAGTATTAGGAAGCATCTGTGAATGACTTACCACAGAATTTTCGCTTCTCATCTTATTTCTGGCATTTTATTCATAATATTTTGACTCTGACACATCCACCTTCACTACCATTACCAACTGCCCATGTAAGGCTGAATCTTAAACGCCAAGCAGGCTCAAAGCCCTGCTGAAAACAAATGACCAAATTCAGCAGAAGGAAAATCCCAGCTGTTGAAGTTCACATTGAAATTTTTGGGTTGCAATTTTGCACTTTCTACTGTGCTTAACTCCAAAGGACAGAAAAGGACAGGTCTGCTCTAGAATACTTACAGGATAAAATTGATAAATTATTCATTGTCAAAAGGTACCTGGTTAAAATAATGAAGGACAAGTACCTAAAAAGACTGTTCCAACTCAAAAATAATTTCAATATAAACCTTCTATCTAAGACTTTCTAAGACTAAAACCCAGTGTACTGGTGTTCCAGATCTAGGACTTAATGCTGTCACTCACACCTAGACACGTAGGGCCATTTCAAGTGCGGCTCCTGAAGGGCAAGCATCTCCCATCAGACTTGTGCCACAGTTTGCTAGCCCTGTGTGTGTCTACTATTTAAGTGCACCCCCTATAGCATTAAATGCTCATGACTTAGTTCTGTTATTTGACAATGGGAGGACCAATACATCAGAAAGGTTATTACTGAGCCCTCTACATCTATGCAATGTGCTGCTGAGGGGCTTCATCTGGATTACAACTAGTCTGGTTTGATTCAACATCATCTCCATATACAAATGCATGAAGCCACCAAAGATATGAAACACTGGCTCAGAGCCTAACAGGCTCCATCTCCTAATGGAAACTTACAGTGCTCACCTAGAGCAGAACTTTCAGTTTAGTTTGCTCTGAAGTGAATTTAATTCCTACATACCAAAGCCACTCTGCAAAGCAAACCAATGTTTTCCATGGTAAATTTAATACAGCAAAGGCCTTTTGAAGATACCCCACTGCTCTAAAAAACCAAACATGAAGATAAATTAAAATCCTATATAAATGCTGCTGAAATAAGCAACTGGCCTTTACAGGCAGCAGAGCTCAGGACACAGCCAAGCAGAGAGCAGGTGTCTACTTCTCAGTGAGCTCAACTGCTCTCTGTACTGAATGCATTGATTAGACATCACTCGGCTATAAGAGGAACCTAAAGGCACACAGAGAACCTAAATTTAATTCATCTTAATCCCACTCTGAACCTAAATTAGCTTTTCATTCTGATAATACACGTTTCAAGGATGAGCTCTTTAGCCTTCCTCTTAAGAAGTACAAGGATATAATTTTAAGTATCAGATGGAAAATTTATTTTGAGTATTCAAATGTAAAAAATAAAACCTGAACTAAAGTAATTTTCAAGTGCTTAGTTCAGCTTAGCTCCATTAGAATACTTTGTTTTCTTTAAGGTTGTCTGTCCACAATAACTGTGATAAACTTTCCTTGAAGTGTTTGTTATCAGGTGTTCTCTAGCTACAAATTAATTACAACTGGCTCTCTAACCTTAGAAAGGACCATCTTTCTTATTACCTATAACAAGGCCTGTTATGCTACACGAACTTAATTGCCAATTTGCAATGACTAATAAATACAGTGTTTGAAACAAGTTTCAAGTGTATACAGCACTTGAAACATCTCGTAGAGACTCTTTTAGAGAAATTACCTCGGAGAACTGGTAAAGCAATGCTTTTTGATGAAGATACAAACTTAATGATCAACCCAAATTTTCAAGCACCAAATTCACTTCGAGTAACAGGCATAACGTTTGCAGGACTATCTGAAGCAGAGAGCTAGCAGGTTGTTCACTTCCCCATGTGTTCCTCTATCTTTTTGATACTTCAGGTATATGTGTTTGGGAGGAAGGGGCTCTACTCAAGAGTTCAAATCCCGGTGATCCTGTTTCCCCTGCAGATCTGCACAAAGGAACAGAAGAGAAGCTGTCCAACATGGGAACATGGACCTGCCCTATGGCATGGGCCGATCACAGGGTGGTCATTGATAAGCTCTACCTATTTTCTGTACAGGTTTTTGGTTAAGGGAGATGAAGAAAATCAAAGTGATGTCTTCAGGTACAGAGTGCCAACGAGTGTTAATACATTAGGGAGACTCACAGGCATTCAGTAGATATCAGTGTTAAAATTTATTTCAGTGACACTTCAGGAAAGTAAAGCTACAAAATTCCCAGACTTCTTATGTTTTATGGACAGCAGCACTTAAAAAAATGACTTAAAATTCTTTTAACACCAACTCGTAGTGTTTCAGGGGGTTGTTGGCTTTTTTTTTGGGGGGGGTATGGGGGAAAGGATGGAGTCTGGCAGAGAAGAAAATTGCTCGATTTTCTCAGAGGACCTGAGAACTACATACCTTTGGACAATCTTGACATTACATGAACTTATAAATTCTAATAATCCCCCCAATGCCTCACCCTTAAGTGTCAGACAATGATCAGCCTAAAACATTCTGCAAAGTAAAATCCTAACATATCCTAAAATACAGGTAACTACCAAGTCCACAAGACATGCATTTCCCACCATCAGGACTGTTAAAACAACAGAATTGTTCAAAAGGAAGTATTCACTGTTTGCACTTTAAGTATTTAAAGAGTGTCTAGTCTTACCTACTGTTTTCTTTTTATTCACTGCACTGTCTGCCTTATGCCTTTTCTGCAAGGAAACAAAACATTTATTACACCTCATGACACTTCATTACAAATTCCAAAACCATTAGAGCTAAAACAAGACAAACTGCAAGACGATACATTGGGTAATTTCTGCCTTTATATTTTTGTTATTGGTTTGCTTTTGGATTTGTTTTTTTTTGTTGTGGGGGTTTTTTTTAAGCCACACAGATCATCCAAGTCTACGTGGCTTATAAAACAGTGTAATGTAACTTCAGACTGAGTCAGGCTCAAACCTGACTTCCAATGGCAAAAAAGTATATCTCAAACCAGTTTTTTGGAAGAAAAAAGGAACAATAAGGAGCACTGTATTTAGATAGCAGTTGAACTACACATTCTATGTGCTGTTGTTTAGACTGATACCTAAATAATTTTTTTCATCAGTACTTCACAAGCAGAAAGACCTTTTTTTGATAAATGGTATCCAAGCATGTTAGTGCAGATTTCCCCCAAAACAGGATGCTCTGTGCTCAGGTTGCTTGCTTCCTCCCTGCCCGCATTTTCCAGACCATCTAAAAAGGCTACATATTTGTCAGGACTCCAGCATTGCACACTTAGTGTCTTTCTAATAAAAGCATGAATAAGCAAATTTGAAGAGGTAAAAACAAGCATCCTGATTTCTACTGTTTTCTTTTTCATCATGTGTAATGAAAATATTTATCTCAGTGGGCTACAGAAATTCTAGTCAAGTTCAGAGCTTTGGAAGTCAAAAGGATCTTTTGCTGCTGTTAAACGATGACTCAAGACTACAGAGATGCATGGCCTTATGGCATTTTATAGCTTTTTTTTTGAAACATTAGCACAGCCTTCCCCATAGCCATACTCACGTAGTCTTCTATGATTTCTTTGATGCCAGCAACTGTTAAAATAAATAGCAATGGCACCAAGGTGGTATACCTTCCTGTTGGAGAGACATCTGGAATTTGCTGTGAACAGAGGGAAAAGAGATACCCATTTTATATTTGTATTTAAAATTAATTTCCAGTGAATTAGAATTTTCTGTAAAGCTCTCGGAAGAGAGAACACAGAGCTTTCTGATTTGTTTCTGACTGCCACCCAATTTCAGTGGGCAAACTAGCCTAAGGTCTCAGTAGGTTTGAAGAAACGATACCATAAAGTTACAAGATACAGTTGCAGTAACCTGCCTTTTATTCTATTTCTCTTCTCTTCAGAAGAAAAGCATTCAAATGATGTAATTCACATGGAAGCAGGGATAACCCGAACTATCTAAACAGCAGTTTCACAAGAATTCACACATTCTTTTCTCACTATGGTCAATAGTTCCATGTTTTATGACAATACTTATTTTTACTTCATAAGAAAAAAAGGAGTTTGACTTTACAAACTACTTCAAAAAGAGTATCTAAATTGTCTTCCAATTTCAATTACCTAACACATACCTAATTAATATGACTATTAAAATATGCTTAAGAATTTATTTGCAGTTAAGAATAATAACTGAAATAACTTGTATTGCCTTACTATTTCAATTTATAAGCAAGACAAAGCAATAAAACAATACCTGCAATAAGGCAATGAAGAGGAAGAATGCATTTGCAGCTTTTCTTATCTGCTCATACAGGAATCGAGGTAGAAATGTCACCACACTGTACTTGGCTGTGCTGCAGGTTAGAAAATTTTCATCTTAGTACTTCATCAGAATATCACAGATCATGACTAAAAAGCTGGAAGTAGTCTTCAAAAAGCCAGCGTCAGAAAGTAATTCTAAGATAAAGTCAAGGCATATTTAGAACACGAAGGAAATAAGTTGTTTGTGTTATGATAAAGAGCTGTATCAAACAAAAGAGCTATCACAGACCCAAGAGGCTGACAGTTCCACTTTCATCACTAGTACCTCTATTATCAGATGAACTAACAGAGAATTTACAATCTATACAAACTTCAGCACCATGAACAGGCAATCATTCATCTCAGTTACAAGCACTTGATCAGGTACTTACCCTTCATCAAAACATGGAATTTAAATGCTGGAGGAGACAAAGTCAAATACGAGAGAAACTCTACAGTGACGTTTTTAAAATGCCTCGCTTCCTAGTTCAAAACCACTCTACACTCAGCTACAAATAATCCTTCAGAACAATATTCACTTTTTCAGATTAATTTCTAATTAATTTCTAATTAATTAATTTCTAATTAATCTATGTCATCTATGTAATTTCTTGTACTCTTCACATCAAATCCATAATGGGCATGAATACAACTTCAGAAAAAAAGTCTCCAAGACGACATCATGATGATTTAACCATTCCATTTTCAAATTAAAGTAAGCCACCCATGCTGCCAAGTTACCAAAACAAACCTAAAAGAGATTAAGATTCTTGATCTTGCAAAGTCCTCACTCTCTGAACACATTACTTACAACCTATTTATCTACATACCTTTTTGAGACAGTGCAAGGAAACTCACCACATTGCAGAACCTGTCTGAGCTGTGCAAGTGACCAAGTCTATCCAGTAGCACAGTGTTCCATTACACAAGGAAAAAATATTTTTAGAGTACAAAGCACAACTCTACCCTACTTTTCCCCATCCAATTAGCACTGAACATTTCTCCGCTATAACTACTGGGCATCAGCATGAGTTGGAGTTTTAACAACTGAGCACTTGCAGCTCCATATGCCTTGCAAAGGCCAGACAAGCAGTGACAGGAGTTTTGAGGTATTATTTTGTTTGGTTGTCTTGGTTTCAGGTTTGGGGTTTTTTGGGTTTTTTTGTTTGTGTTTGTGTTTGGTTTTGGTTTTTAAAGAAGTCTTGTGTTTCCAAGGAATAAGGATCATTAAGTTACTCTCTTCAAGAAAAAAAAGAGAAATTGTTTCCCAGTTGCTGTTTTACTGAAGCTTCCTAGAAGTGCCAAGAGCACCTTTCCATTATGCCTGGTCCTTTCTCTACCTCCAATAAACCTTCCAGGTCAACCAACATCCACAGCATTACTATTCAAAAATCATGAAGGACTAGTATAATCAAATGCTTTAGCTAGAGGATCTGCCTTTCACAATGGATTGCTATGCATAAAACTCTTACTACAACCCACAAGCAGCTATGTTTAGTGGGGTTCTCTTACCTTTGTTTGTACGAGCTTAGAGAACTACATTCTCTGAGTCAACTTATTTTCTTTAAGCATTTTCCTTTTCCTCTTATCTTTCCCATCCCCAACTCCAAGACATCTAATGAGACACTGCTGCATCTTCCAAAATCAAGCAGTAATGAGATACAAGCACAATCGGTGGGGCAAGAGAAAAAAAAATCAAGATCAACCAAAAAACAAACAGTTAAGATGCATCTATCACTTAGTTTTTTCTTCAAGCACCTACAAATCCCTACTGTACTTCATGAAAATCAGATATTACTTTAACTGGATGTCTTATAAAAGGAAACATGACAGCATTTCTATCACTACAGCCTACAGACTTCGTATTGCTACAACCACTCAGCAGAATCATGTATGATACATATAATCAAATACCCAGTGTGATATTTTACAGAAATTTCAGATGGATGGACTTCAACACAGATCCTATTAACTAAGCCAACTGAGTGAAATCATGCATCCAGGCTTAAAGCATGTAACATAGTCCAGTTATATAAATGACATTACTTCCTTGAAGTACTTTTTAATTTCTTCCAACTGTAAGTATTTTTTTGTCTCATGTGTAATAACCTTCCTTTAATACAGGACATAATTAAACACATCTCAGAATTACCTTGTGACTTAAAAATATGGGTTAACCAAGTTAACAGTTTAGACCTAAAAGTGAACGGCCCAAGCAGGACTAATGAAAAAAATCAAGCATTGGTAGACATTATATCAGAAGAGTATTCCTCTGGATATCCGATTGCTATGACTAAACTAAAGGAAAAATTTTTCTGACTGCAACCAAACTGCAACATTTATTAAGAACATTCTACCACTTACCAACTTCATGGTTAGCTGGTCCAAACACAATTCTTACTCTAACAGTTGTGTTAATGCCAACGCAATAAGGTTCTTTTTAAAGTTTTGTACATCCTAAGTCACTCTGTGTTTTCTGTTGCTTAAGTAACACGACAGATGACTACAGAAAATATATACCACTGCAATTACAGATGACTACAGAAAATATATACCACTGTAATTACAGATGGCTACATTCCGCTGTTACCATACAGTAACCATGTGTATGTATAAAAAGCAGGTACATATTATTCAAAAAGAAAACTTCCTACCAAAAGCTAATAGTCTAACCTGGGCAGAAGTATTCAATTGATTTGGCTCTGAAGAACAGTACTTAAAAGGACAAATACAATTCTTAAAAATAATATAAAAAAGCTTTGTGCTCCCTCCCAAGAGATAGATGCATTGTAGATGACTTCAGAATAATCAAAGCTCAGGAAAATTAAAATCTACAGGTGAATAGCTAAAAAAAAAAAAAAAAAAAAAAAAAAATCAATCAGCTCACTCATACCAGAGTTTTGGTCACTAAAGATAAATATCTGCACAGGCTAGCCCAAATCAGAGTCATCTTGTTTTCAAAGTGGCTGGTACCCAAATCAAAGAATAGGAGGTCTGCAGTTCACAGAACAGGCTGTGGCAGGGACGGTGAGGGGAGCAATGGAGGAAACCAAACAACAAACTGGTGTTTCCTGAAGCAACAGCTGTTAACTATGCAAACCTTGCTTAACCAAACAAATTTAACATTTAAACAGGTGTGCAAACATTAGAAGAGACATCTCCTCTATACCTGCAACCTAATTTGTATAAGTCAAGCTTCAAGTTATACCACTGGGCAAGTTGGGAGAAACAGTACCAAATCCTGTTAAACAAATGAGTTTGGATACACATGAGTACAGCTGAAAGAGTCTGGTCCCACTCTTTTTAGGCCAGCACAGAGATTTTTCTCAAAGTAATCACTATATAATTTGGAAAAAGTTGGTGTCATTCACATACTTAAACCTACTACCATATTACTTAAGTATTACTTAGTAATTAAGTATTATTATAACACTCAAATGAAAAGTAGCAAAAAGTGCACTGAGAACTCAGTAGTAGTTTTCCAGCATACTTCCTCCATTCTTTCATATGTAATTTTTGCACAATCACTTCCGCTGTTGCCATTTTCCCTGTGTCTCAAAAACATTTTATAAAGTCAAGTTTTACTTTACTGCATAATCCCTGAAGAGGAAAACTTTGTCAGTAATCGAAGCAGAGCAGTTATGTCCTTGAGACACATATGTGTGCTGGCAATGTGCAGCTGAACACAGCTCTGCATTTTCACAGTCAGCCATCTAAAGCTCTTCCAACCCTTCCTTTAGAATGACAACTCTTGAGATGAACTTCACCTTCAGGATAATCATGATTAAGAAAACAGAACCTCCTTGAGACACATGTGGTCCCATCTCCAGGGGTGATAAGTACAGCAAACTTATCCTAGGCAGTATTCACCCATAGCTACTCATGCCACAGTTCACACACTTGAAATACTCTCCAGAGCTTAAGAATGAATACTGCTTGGTGTTGGTGATTTTAATACAATTTGCAGAAACACTTACTAAGAAAGGCTGGCACAGACATCTGAACCACAGCAAAGAGGCTGGGTAACTAAAGTGCATGTTACAGACTTGAACTCTTCTCTCACCAAACAGGCTTTGTTTCCATTAACACGTACAAAAGATCAGATGCCCTGTAACAGAGGAGGAAGAAAAAAAAAACAACCCAACACCCAAAAAATCCAAGACAATCTGCTTGAATTAAGAGCTCAAACACTGTCTTCAGTGCAATGCTGTGGGCATGCTAAGGTCCTGCCAGGCACGACACTTAATAGCAAGTCTGACATCAGCATCTAAGGTTCTGCTACAAGTCTCAGAAGCAGTGTGACACAAGCTACCTCCAGGCAGTCACCATTGCTGCAGGAGGCATAGCAGCAAGCTTTACACATTTCAAGTGATATTAACAGAAAAAACAACATTCAGTTACTACTCTGAGTACAGAGAAAACCCATTCATAGGAACATCTCACCAACAAACAATGCTGCCATGCAGAATACTGAGGAGGTTGCTCTAAATCCAAGTGCTATGATCAAAGCTCTAGTAGGGCTTCAGCACGCATAGCAGCTTCTCTGGAGGCAGACATTGCAAGCAATGAATGTCCCCCCTTCCTCCTCCTTTCCTTAGCTTTTATACCTGAGTTGACATCATATGGTATGGATGATTAGTTTGGGTCAGCTGGCCTACTTGTGTCCCCTCCCAGGATCCTTCCCAGGGAGAAGGAAGGAATGTTGAGAGATGGTTCTGGTGGCTATGCCAGCACTGCTCAGCAGTAGCCAAAATACTGGTGTGTTATCAACATCTTTCTAGTTAACAATGCAAAGCACAGCACTGTGACTGCAATAACCAATGTAATTGATATCACCCAAGTAAGTACTACTTCCACTAGAAAAGCCTCCTACAGTAATGCTCATGGCAGCTTTAATATAGAGCAGGCACTACCATAACTGCTTACACTCAGTTTAACCTAGAAACCATGACTGCGTGGTCACATTTAATAGAAGCAGTAGCACTTTTGCTTCCAAATCCTGTACCCTGGAGGCTTTTCCTAAGGCATGCAAATAGAAAAAGCCTTTCCATTTATTCTCTAGTCATGAAATCCCTACAGGAATGGGACCAGATTCCTGGCTATTTTTCAGTAACAAATACATTAAAGGAAGACTGTTTAGAAACAGTACCAAAAGCTCTGAAGGCATGATACTATTTCAGCATACTTGTCAGGTCATCACTACAGAAACACACCCTTGCTTTTCAGTAGCCCTGTTGGCAAATAGAACTCAATAAAAATAGAGCTGACCAGAACAGTTAACCTCAAAATACTACTGTCTAATAAAGTCAGTTCAGTATCACATTTAGTTACTATGCAAACAGAAGATAGCCTTCACACAGTATCAACGTGTGAAGATGACTGAAAAAAATATCAAACAAGTCACATAAGGTAGCTAGCTGACTAAAAGCCAGTGTTAACTTGAGGTTTTAAAGCCATTTTTTAACACCACAACTTAAGCAGCTTTTATTTTAGTGACAAGCAGAGGGATGGTAGAAGAGATTAATATTTAGTCAGTCCTGAGAGAAACGTGATTATCTTTAAAATCCAGAGAAACTAAGTGGAATGCAGTTGTTACAGTCCTTAAGCTCTATTTAGGTCCACTTAAGAGAACGTCTTGCTTTCCTACCTTTCTCTGAAGACCACTAGTAGTCAGTGAAGTCCGTAGCACAGACTCGACTAACCGTGATTTATTATACTTGCCACCTCTAAGTCCTGAAACACACCTGCTTTGACTCCACCCTTATTCAAACCTAACAGACAATCACCAAAAACATTTAGTTTCTTCTTGTTCACCTATTTCTCTGGACGGAGATCACCAACAGTGGAGGAATACATAAAAAAAGCAGAGTCACAGGAGAAAAAACTCACTACTGAATATGGGCCAGCATTTAGTCAACAAATATGTGGGAAAACAGTTTTGTTTGTATTAAGTCAGACTCCATTTAAGTTTTGGCTCCAGAGTCTGAAAGTCACTTAAATGGTGACTTTATCTAAGAAGAGGAAGAAGGGTACCCAGTTTAAATCTCCTGCTGTGTTGCTACTGCTGATTTATGAACTTTATCACGCAAAAAAAATCCAAAACAATTTCAAGAGACCAGAGAGCTCAGTATGCAGCAGGTGGAAGGGCACTAGAACTCCCACATCTGAGGTTTTTTTCATCCAGACATTTCATCTATGCAAAATTCAACAATTTAACTGTCAAGGGGTTCAGGCCGTAGGCGTAGCCCACTAAGACCAAAAACGCAGCAACTTCAAATATATCAATACAATTCAGAAACACAACAGGCATACAATACCAATTACTTTTAGTGAGTTTTAATGGCTAAAGGAATCATTCTATAGCTGTAGTCCAGACTTTTTCATTGTGACAGATTGCAGTATCAGCAACAGCTGCACTGCAAGAAACAAGTTTTTGCTTATTTACAAGAGCATGTAACACTGTTTTGTTTTTTTTTCAGTTAAGAACAGTATCTACCTAGAACTGAAAAGAGTTAGAGGATTGTTAGAGGATTATTTTAACACGTGACTAGACTTGTACCATTCAGAATACAATAATACATCCCTTCTTTGAAGAATTTCAAAATGCTGTTCTGCAGTCAGGTAAGCAGTCTGTTCACATGACAACAGAAGAGATTTCCAAATGTAATACAAACACAGTAACACAAACGGCCAGGGCCTGAACTCTGCCAAGAATAAATAGAAGAGGGGGTAGTTTTACCTAAAGACCACAGGTACATTTTAGTGCAAGATGAACACACTGTGCAAATACTAAGTGCACACAAAGTGCAAATAAATTCAGGTAGTGCAGACAAATGTGGACTAGCATCCACATTTTCAAGCACAGATCATAGTGAATGCTATTCGGGTTACAAGGGTCAATACTAATTGGCTAGTGATACCAGTGACTTGTATTTCAGCAGCAGGGACTCATTAAGCACAGTGAGAACCTCCCCACATATTCAAAAAGCATTAATGCTTCTGAATCACAAGTGGCTTCTACAGTACCAATTCAGAAGTCAATAAAGCAATGCACTTTTCTTCATTTAATGTAACACATGGAATAAAGGAAGAATATAGATTGTGTCTACAGTTTTGTCACAAGCAAGCTTCCTGCAGACATGGATGGGACAGTCTGGGATTACACATAAACAGAAGACTGTTTTATACAGGACTTGTGATGCTACTAGAAGTCTTGCTACAGTCTTCAGTGTTAAATTCCCCAGTGGAAGTGCTTCTGCCTTATGAGACAAGAAATTTTTTCTCACCTGTTTACTTGAGTCTTAAGATCCCATAAAATTTAAAAGTAAACACCAAAGGCTTTTTGATCATTACCTGTTTTAACAAAATTTAACTTTTGCCTGTATGGAAGAAAATTTCTGAACCGAGAATTTTCAGGATATCTGAATGCAACTTTTGGGACCTCCCTAACAGATCAAGCCACCAAATTCTGTTTAGATAAGAAGCTTTCAAACAAGACTTTCAGATTCAAGATCCACTAAAAACAAGTCAAATTTTGCCCTTCCTGACTGCTGCCCTGCCTCAACCTCTCACTCAAGTCACAAACTGAGGCTGGAGTCCTGATTCAGATGCAAATCAGATTTGCACCAGGATGCACTACCAGGCCTGGAGCAGAAGAATATCACCTAGAGCAACATTTACAAGAGCAACTCCAATGTACTTAGAAAATTCAGAGAGATTTTCCAATGTTCTTAAAGTTATCTCAGCACACTTGTTCTTCCTGGATCAATAAACCAGAAGCCAAACTTCTTTTGCATCAGTATTAGCATACGCAACAAGTGAGGGGCTCAAATCACTTGACCAGATTTTTACTGCATGCACTAGAAGAAAGTTTCAGTACTGTTATACATTCAGCACAAGCCACTGATGTCAGAGTAGATTCTTGTACTACTACACAACATCCAGGAACTGTATTTACATGAAAGCAAAATTTATAGAACATTCTCACTTTAAGTAAAATATCCAATCTTCACCAAATATACATTTGGAAAAGTATTCATGCCATTTCTTCGGGGATTTCAGAAGTACTGACACAGCATTCAAGCCCCTATCATCACACCCCACCTGTACTCCTCTGGTTTTACAAGGCAATAGGGAAGTTTGTTTCTGAACTTTGCTGGGTTGACCGTGGCTTGACACTTGGTGCTCCCTGATTTATTCTATCACACCTCTCCTCAGCAGGCCAAGTGGAGAAAATAAGATGGAAAAAACTCATGTGTCAAGATAAAGGCAGTTTAATAAAGCAAAAGCAGAGGTCATTGCAAGAAACAAAGGACAACAAAAAACTTACTCCCTACTTTCCATCAGCAGGCGACGTCCAGCCACTTCCCAGGATGTAGGACTTCAGTAAGCACAGGGATTGCTCCAGAACACAAGTGTCACAGTAAGTGGCACAGAGTTGTATACAGAATGTCTGGGAATTTTCCCAACATAAATGTTTCATTTCTCACTGAACTTAAAGTACAGAAATGCTCTGATTAAACAGACAAAAGTAAGTTATGTAAATTGAACATGTTAAAATAAGTACTAGTTAGCTTTCATAAAAACATACTTAATACCACAAGCACAGCTGCACTGGACAAAGCCATTATATTTGTTCAATTTTTTACATATTTCAAAGCTTCTAAAATGCTTCAGCTGAAAACAGAACATAAGTTACTTTTTATTAAAAGGTCTAAAGAGTAACACATATACAGAGTTTTTCCAAACTGAACACAGCAGGGTTGAAAGCTCCTGATGCAGGCAGAAAAGGCATTCCTACAGAAGGGAGAAGTGCTGCTGCAGTATAATAAAGAACATTGACAGCCATATACATGTGCAGGTCAGTGGCCAAGTTAAATCCAGCCGACAACACACAGCACTATGTTTTGAAGTAGATCATGACAAAGTTCCAAGAACACAAAAAGAATTAGTCATTTCTCTACAAGTCCTCATAATCTCATTTATGCCAGAAAACCTGGGTAAGAGAAAAGGCTTCTTCCTTCTACATCCTCACACTTCAAGACTTCTGGAAGTGTTAATGCCATCTTGCCATCCACTTAACTTCTGCAATATCACCATATACTATTTAGAAGTGGTATTAGGGAATTATCCATATTTCTTGTCCAAAATTAAAAAATATTGGTATTTATCACTTTGTCTTTTTACTCCCACAAACACTGGAATTCACTTTTAACAGTGCGTCTCTACCCAAAAGTTCAGAAGCTCAAGATGTTCTAAACATCTTACACAAAAAGCCATACCACTAACTTACCTTACTTCACAGTCTGCACCTCCATTGCTTGTTGTATTTTGCTTTGTTTTGAGCAAGCTATTTCACACCACTCTTAATGTGGAAAACTTTCTATGAAAGCTCACAAATTCCCACTGTTATTCAGAGAATACAAGATGACTACCAAAAATATGACAGTCACAACTCACATGATTTAAAACAAGCTGTTTTATCCTCTTCTTCAGTTTAATTTACCACAAGCCTTCACACAGAGGTGTTTACCTGCTTACACAGCACCTTGCTCTGTGGTACACTAATGCTTCCTATGGAGACAATACATCTGCAAATCCAACAGTCCAGAGAAATCCAGTGCTGAATGAGTTTCTGAAGCTGAACACAGTAAGTAAAAAAGTCTGAGGGCAATACAGAACTGCAGCTCCTCAAGAGCAACTCTAATATACTTACGTAAGCAAATAAACAACCATTCATACTCCACACAAGGCCCCCTTTCTCAGATATTACCAGCTCAAGTCACCTTTGCCTTCAGTCCCACGGGGCTGAGGGAAGAAAGCTAATCCAGAGGATGGAAGGAGCACAGGCAATGCCTGTCACCCTTTCAGAAGTCAGATCAAAGCTTTCTTACTAAGCAGCAGCAAATTATTATAAAATTAACTTGATTTCCAAGTGACTCTAAGGAGCTAAGATTCCTAATCAGGTAATGAAGACATGTCTACTTTGCCATTACAGTACCTGTATTTTGTCCTATCCCTCACACACAAATAGTCCTCCTGACTCACAATGCCTGTCATGAAGCAAAGATGCAAAAAGGTATTGAGAAGCTTGCGCAGCTATCAGGGGATGGCTTCCAGACAGCAAGTAAGGCACAACTGATCCTTGGTAATAGCACTGTCAGGAAGAAGTTCTTGGTAGCACAGTCACATGCTACTTTTCCATAAGATTTAGCCAGATCAGAACAGAATCCCTTCTGGAAAACCTAAACTACAGATTCTGTCAACCCTCTATTCCCTGCTTTTCCCCTCTCTAAGTCAGGAAAAGCACAAGTAGTCTATCCGCAAGAAATGGTCAAAGTAATTTCTGAATTAGTGAAGTGAAAATAAAGCAGTGAAAGAAAATGTTCAACATCCAGTATTGCTACCTATGTAGGATAAGGAAGACACTAAGAAAATCTGTCATTTTAACTGCTCCTAAACCACAGGCTTTCCCAGAAGACTATACAGCAAGTCAAAGTTGATGAGAAAACTAAGTATAAATAAGTTGCTGTGCTGGCCAGAACACAAGCATCCAGAGAATATTCTTAGAATTATCCTTGATAATGCACACAATAGAACAGTTAATGGAAATCATCACTTCAGCAGGATATAAAATTTCTCTTTTCAAAAAGGCACTCATTGTGTAAACTGTCCTATGAACAATAACCCAAACATCTGCACTAACAAACAGATGATAAATAACACTCCTCCTTATTCATGGCGGGAGCCATCTGTTCATCTAGCTAATCCAACTAACCCCAGGCAAGTGTGGCGAGCACAGCCACCACAACTTGCTGATTTTACACATCTTCATACTCCATGTTTCAGTGCATGTTATTTGTGTTTCCAAACTGCAGTAACATGGCATTAACCATACCACTAGAAGTCTTAAACACACACACCTACAATGAAAGGCTCCAAACACCAAAGAAAATTACCTCTGGTCTTCAATTAAAGAACACAAGTGGACCACAGCCTTTCATGCATGGGGATGCCAGATTGACTACAGAAACTACATCCTCATCCTGTTAGACATATTTTTCTTTTCTTCCTTGCTATTCTATACTATTTTTTTTTATGCTTAGTCTACTTGCTCTTTCAACTGAATGCAACTTTTTAAGAGAACACTTTATGGAGTTTACACAGTGGATTCTATCTAAAACTCCCACTAAATTTCCACGGGTTAGCCCTTGCATACAGGAATACTTGAGCAGGTCCTGTTATTCCGAAATTCAGTGGCTTTCCTTAAGTGCAGATCTTTTCATGCATCTTACCCATGCAGCTCCATCAGCTCCCTACTCTCACTACCGTTAACTCCAGCACCTCACTCCCTTGCTGCCGCTGGATTCCCTCGTGCGGTGGCAAGACCCCGGTGCCCCCCGTACCAAACAAACCCGCCTGCTTCGACACAGACACATTTTACTGTGCTGAAACCTGGTGTGGGCAGGGTCGGGAGGAGAGGGAGAGGGACCAGAGCCCTCCCTGCCCACGGCTGCGGGGTGTGCGGGTTGCCGCCTGGAAAGGGAGAAGCGGGGACCGCTCCGTACCTGACCCAGTTGTCGCGGAACTTGCTCTGCTGGGGCTGGTTCAAGTAAATGGTGCGGGCTGGTGCCTCGTCCAGATCCGCCGCGGACGTGGCTCCGGACATCTCATCATCCGCCTTCTTATAGCCCGATGTTGAACAGACCGGTCCTGCAGGGAGAGCGCGGAGAGGAGGCGGTCAGCGAGGAGCCGCACCTACCGGGGCCGGGCCGGCAGCTCTCGAGGCGGGGGCCGCGGCCGGCGGGGCCGCACGGCGCCGCGGGGAAGGGCCGCGGGTGGGCGGTGAGCGGCGGTGAGCGCGCCCTGCACGGTGTTTACCACGGCGGCGGCTGGTAAATAATGGCCGGGCAGGGAGGGGGCAGCGCGGCCGTCGCAGGGAGCTGGCGGCGGGGACAGCCCGGGGCCCGCGCCCCCCGCCCCGCGGGGATGGGCCGCGCCCCGCCCCGGCAGCACCGCCCCCGCGCCCGCCTGGGCCAGCGCCAGCCCCGCGCCCGCCGGGAGCCGGCGGGTGGCTCTCCCGGGGCCGGTATCCCCCGCCTTCCAGCCTTGTAGGCTCCGGCGAAGGGGAAGCGGGGGGGGATGGGGCAGCCAGCACCCACCGCACCGCCGCGGGGCTCCCGGTCCGTCCCGCTCCTTGGCGCTGCCTGCCCGCGGGCAGCGCATCCCGGGCGGCCGAGCCCGGAACCGCGCTCAGGGAGCGGCGCATCATCCCCGCCAGACCTCGCCCAGGCCCCCGCGGCGGGACCGAGCGGCCTTCCGCCCGCAACCGTACGGGGTGGCCACGGCCGGGGCTGGCTTGGGAGTCCGTACTCAAAGACAAGACTCAGTTTTAGACTGAAAGGAGAAAAAGACTGTCTTGCTTTACACTTACAGTTTCAAAGCTTCGACTTGAGGCTTCTTCAGCTTATTTTCATCTCCAGCTGCTCTGGAGTGAATTGAGCTCTATAAGCATTGTTTAGCTTTGCATTAAAGGAATGGGAAAACATGAGGGAAAGGAGCCAGCTATTTCCTCTGTCAAGCCTCAAAACATTAGCACGTTGTGGAGACAGGTTTATTGCTTTCCCCTTCCATTCTAAGCCACGGAGATAGTTTGACTTACTTGAGCTGTAAATATATTAGATAAGAATATCAGTTTATTCAATAAGCCATAGATTTACAAGTTAGCAGAGCTGGCTCTAGAGAAGAATAAGACTACTTGTTTTGTAATAATCTATTAAAGGTGTTATGTTAGGGTTATTTGAAAGGTTCATTCAAAGGTTAACATTTAGAAGCAACTGCTGTAAAGCCAAATCTATTTCTGATTTCTGTATAAATTCAAAATCATACTGCAAAAGAAGCTGATCTGATCAGATAGTGGCTAAAAAGGACTCTTGCAATGAATAGGAGAGCTCCCTGAAATTATGTCCTCCTTAACTAAAGCTTGAGAGAAAACCTTCCATCCTACACAGCCTTAATATATTGAGCACTTAAGTACTAGTACTGTGTGAAAACTTGTCCCATTTAAACACAATATAGTTCTAAGCTAACAGCTTACTCATCGCAGACTTTCTCAGTGATTGATTCTTTATTGCTAGTGCAAACAATGCTCTATATCTCCTCTAGCTGTCAGCCACTGGAGGGCAACGTTACCCATTCATAGTAGGATACAGTCAAGCACACAAACTTTGTGGTGCTAGTAGCGGGCCAATAAAGGTAATGCAATTAACACACTGATGTGCTTTCAACTTGCCAAAGGCAAGCGTTGCACACTGTGAATTCACACTTTGGAGACATTAAGCTGACTTGTAAGTATGAGGCTAATTAATTGATAACTCATTTCAGTTGAAACTAATTCAGAGAGCAAAAATATGCCAACCGGATCATTTTTATATTGTGAAAAAGGACATAAATTCAGAAAGTGAAATATGAAGACTATACACTATGCAAGGCAATGCCATTATGATACTATATTAGGTTATTCAGCCTAAAGAAGCTTGCCACAACAGCTCAACCTTGCTGAGTATTCTCCCCTTCAAAAAAAACCAGAACTAAGAGCACTACTGGATACTTGTCCTTTCCCATTGATTCCATGTTGCGTAACTGCAAAGGAGATCAAACAACACTCTTAAGAGCATTAAGTGCAAGGAAGCTTTTATCTGTTTTCCTAGTCAGGCTCCAAAACAGAAGCACAATTATTCTAGAAAAACATGCTGTAAAAATTGCTGGTTTTTTCCAAAGACCTTATTTGTTTTGGTTTTCATATATCCCTCTGATGCTTGAAGTTCTCCTGATGACTAGTTCTCCTCTCCACAAAGTATTATGAAGCTGTCCCACAACTTTAAGGATTAACTGAGTCAATACAGCTGATAAAGTTCAGAGTTACTTAGGTTTATTTAACACACTATACTCTTGGCTACTTTCTCCAAGACAGGTACTGCAAGGAAAATTTGCCTTACTCTTTGAATGCACTGAAATATTTTCAAAGCAGACTTGTGAGTGTGTAGAAACAGCTGCCAAAAGGTTTTTGTTTCTCAAAGTGGCTCAAGCTGCTTCAACTCTAAGTGGAATAACGCTCATTTTGGAAGATTATCCAGTAATCCTGCCCATCAGGAATGCCTTTCACCTCCCTCCCCTGTTACTAAGCAGATCACACTAAAAAGCCTGCAGACAGCGACCTTTACTACTGGCTGTAGATGCTTTCCTCTCCCTGCACTTACAAAAGTTAAGGAGCTCTGACCTTCTGGGGGGTTCTGGTGGGCAGCAGTCCCAGGGGTTACACCACCTTCAGAAAGCATCCCCTTCAAGGACACCTGACCACATGCAAACAATCACTTCAGCCATGCAAAAGCAACTTCACCTCTGTTCCTTGTTTCAGAAAAGCTATGGATAAATAAAGCAGACTTGACCACCTTCTACAGTGGTAGAACTTAAAACTGAAGTCTCAGCAGTTTTTATTCATAGTAGTGTTTACTTCCCTAATCCACAGGAATTAGACTCATTGACTTCATTTTAGGGCACACCAGCTTTCCACTCTGGAAAGGTGTCTCTCCCACAAGACCTGCATATTTTCTGTTATTTACCCATGGATTTGCAACTCTGCTCTGAAATTTATCTTGTATAAAACTATTCATGCTTTAATTAGCAGAAATATTAATAGTAGACCGTTGTCCCTTACAGCCTCTTCATTTCACATGCTTAGCTACATCAAATTTTGGATGTTTAACTACATCGATCTTAAGTCTGTATCATAGAATTGTTTAGGCTGGAAAAGACCTTTAGGATCATCAAGTCCAACCATAAACCCAGCACTGACAAGTCCACCACTAAACCATGTCCTGAAGCACCACTTTTACATGTTTTTTTAAACATCTTCAGGGATGGTAACTCAACTACTTAGATCCTTGCAGAGTTTCAGCATTGTCCAATATACCTTGCTTCAATTCTGAGGCATAAGACACTTAGTGCAGGTGTCACACTGTGTCGCACTGCGCTTTCAAAGTTCAATGAGTGAGACCTGAGTTATAAACTCCCTTTTATAAAGCCCATTCATTTCTTCAAGGCTCTTAGTTCACACTATTTAACAAATTTATTTTCTAAAAAAAGATAGGATTAAAGCTTGACAAAAATAAGAAGATTTTATAGCTTTCTCTCATCATAAGAGAAATCAGACT
Organism: Manacus candei; assembly: GCF_025592945.1. Classification (NCBI taxonomy): domain Eukaryota; kingdom Metazoa; phylum Chordata; class Aves; order Passeriformes; family Pipridae; genus Manacus; species Manacus candei. Next base: position 34,623,627 of record NW_026138062.1, on the reverse strand, counting down.
TGATGCCCTGACAAATTCACATGGCATTTATTATCACTTGAAAAGCAATGAATTATGGCTTAATACTCTTACCAGGCCTGCAAAGATGACAGTTTCCATGTGTATCTGTCTCCTCAATGTCTGCTCAGTAATAATCATAGCTTCTGTACGATTAATAAATAAAGTGTTGTGAATTCTGTAGTGTTTTTAAAGTTCCTTGGGATGCTTGCCAACTGTCAGAAGTCACAAGAGAACTCATGCTGAAATTATCACTTTTCTCTTAAGAAGATTAGCCAGCTAGTTACTACTTCTAGCTTGGTGATGTGCTTAATTGCTCTAACACAGGTTCCATTTCTAACAAAGAGCGATAATCGAGCAATTAAGCCCCTCACCACGACAGCAGAACCACAAGCTATGAGAGACAGCAGTTTGTACATGAGAAGTTCACCAAACAGGCTTCTTCGTGTCATTTAGAACCTAAAGCAACATTAAGAGCGTTTATAGCCAGGAATCATCATACTGATTCTGCACACTCTTGGCAGGAGTAGGATCTAGAACAAGAAAGGACACTGAGCTAAAGAAGCTGCCCCCACTAGAGCAGAGTTGGTCTCAGTCTCCAGCAGTCCTTTCTCACTGTGAGAACTCTGCAATTCTAAGCTTATACAATCACAAGTCTAAGTAGAGAGTCCTCTGTATGCCTCCAACTGTAGTAAGTTTTGAATAAAGAGACATAAGAAAGACTGCTTTCCTCAGAGAGAGAGAGCCTCACCACAAGCCTCCAAACTGTCATTTACTGAACACATGGCATTTTTGTTATAGGTTAAGCCTCAAAGAAAGAGTTAGCAAAGTGAACACCTGAGAAGGTAAGAGCCATATTTAGGGAAGTGGCAGACAAGTTTTCTCTGCACTGAAATACAAAGTTAGTTCTTAACAAGCCACCTAGCTTTGGTAACACCATTACTTTCTTGGGATAACATTTTTTTCACAGGATTCCTGTCACAAACTGAATATTGAAGAGGACACCAAATGAGGAGTTCTGCAGTTGAGAATTGTCAACAAGTTAATATATTGAACAGTGACTTTGAAGCTTGGCTAAGTGAGCTGGTTTTACCTGAAACCATTCTTTCTTACACTATTTCATTATCTGCCTTCACTATTCAACAGAAACGCACTTAAACGTTAATCTAAAAGTGCATAAGGTAGAAGTTCAAAGAGATAGAGCACAGCATGCTCTCAACAGAAGATGCAGGGCATGAACTTGGCCACCAGGTCCTCTGGGAAAGCTTTGTTCCCACTAGGACTGGAATATCTAAACCTTAAGTTACAACCAGTTCATGTGAAAAAACCTGACAATGCTATGGCTTTAATTTTTAAGAATTTAGAAAACTTCTACAGTGTTCCATTGTGTAAATTTGTAGGCAAACATTCTGACATACTCATGTCTGAAGAAAGGAAGTTGTGGAAGAATTCACAGTGGAGCTTTTGTTTTCTAGCTCTTCTATTATGAAAAGTACTTTTAAACATGCTTCCTTCATCATAGATAAGTCCTGCAAAGTAAGATGTCTTTAGATCACCTACCTGCAAATAACCAGAGTTCATAATAGCAAAAGCCTGGAAGGTAATACCACAGTTGCATTTCTCTGTAAAAGCACCATGGATGTTATTAAAACATATCTTTCAGGAACTTAAAGCTTTCAGCAGGTACAGTTAAGAAGTTTGGTATCCAATTAACTTTGATCATGAAAATATAAACAATCTTGTCAGTTTTAATAGGCAGTTATAAAACTTTCCTCAGCTTTCCCAAGACAGTTCCTTGTGGTTTGAGGCCAACCAGAACTTCTGTTTACTAAAAACAATCTTTTATACATGATAGTAACAAGTGTAAGATTTTCACAGTAATGGAAAAGTTGACTGGGAAAAAGGAGCAAAGGACTTTATATTTTCAGCTGGGACTTGACTAATACTGAGTTTCTGATCTAGTAGTGTCTAATCAGCTTAGATGGTAAAGAGTTACCTAAAAACATAATGGTGTCAGTTCTGCCAACATGAGTGCTAAGCATAAGCAGTTAAAGTCTTTTAGACTTGAATGCTAACATTCAGGGCTTCAGTCTAGGATAACAAGGAGGCCATGACAAATTCTAGTGACAGAAGGCAGTTGTTAGCTATAACATACACAATATATGAGAACACATGTACCCAACCTTCAGAGTATCATCAGAAAACGTTTGTGATGCTGGATGCAAAAGCTATCCCTTCATATCTGTCATTCCAGGCAGTAGGAACCCTACAATGGGGCTCGTACACTAAGAAGCTGAAATGCTTGCCACCATGCAACATTAATAAAGTGGACAACAATCAGTACAGTTAGTATGTGAAATGCTATTGCAGATATCTAAGTGACTACTCAGCCAGACCAAGCCCCTCTGCAGGAAGACACATAAGCAGTATTATATACAGTCCCAGGGAAGGTACTGTTTTTCTTACAGACTAGAGACAATATAAAACAGAAAAGGTGGAAGTGAATCAGTTCTGACTCTGTAACTCATGGGTTCATTCTCCAAATGCCTGTAATTGCTGGTTTGGGTTTTCAGGGGTTTGGTTTTGTTTGGGTTTTTCTAAGCAGTTGCATATTCCAGAAAAACTATGAGGATACTAAGTGAGCAAAACAATATCAGGTTGGAGTTCTTCACACTAGAATTTATTCTTAAAAGTTAACCTCAATTTGTGTCTGTCAACAGCTAAAGCTCAAGTAAAAAAAACTTGTGTTCAGCTAAAGCAACTCAAGATTGCTATGGACAGTCCCACTACAAATCAAACTTGGGACAGGGAATCTTAAAGCTCTCAGATAACTTCCCTGTTCAAATCAGAACACGGAAAGTCATCCACACCTTTATAGCAGATCTTTTATAAATGCACAGAAGGAAATCAGTTTTGTAAGTTTATTTTCACAGAATTATTTTCTGTGCAAGATATAGACCAATAAACAAAGCAAGAGTCGGATGAAGATGTCTCAGTTGAAGACAGTAGCCCCAAAAGGATATTAGAGTAAATGAATCTTCAGAAGCCCAACAGGAGACAACTGGACAAACAAACCTTATTTTCTGGATTTCAGGATGCACGGAGGAAGTTGTCATCCATCAAGTTAACGCAGAAATTGCAGAGAAAATTAAACAGACACAGGTCTGTAACTTAGCTCTTTTTCTCTTTATAGCTATGCAATGTGTGTATATTATCAAAATTAACAAGACTAAGAAGGGTATTGATGGGCAGAAAAGTTAGCAAATGTGATAATGCTCATGGATTTCACAAGTTTTAAGAAACTCAAGAGTAGTTACCTGCAAGAGTAAGTAACTACTAAGAGAAGCTGCCACACAGAAAGAGCTTCCATCAAGCTTCTCTCTGTAAAAGAAGCTGTCACGTTAGAAAGAGATCACTTGTCAGCCTACTCTGAGACCAATTTGGGGGATAATTTCATTTAGTCAGTCAACAACACAAGACAGGTGAGTGTCTTCTAATTTGGGCTTGCTTACTTTGAAGCCTGGATTGCTACATTGCAGTTTACAAGTGTCAGTCCTTAACAGAAGCATTAATCCAGCCTTCAGGAACATACAAGTGTTAAATATCCTACAGTGCAAACACCTAACGGTGCACTTCAGGGATCACTGTAAAGACTGCTGCTATAAAAACAGAACTCAGCTAAGCCAAAAAAAAAGCTTGGATGTACTCGCCAGTCCAAGGAAGACCAATTCACCGGTATCATGTAACTACAGAAGAACTGCAGTGTTATAACAGATACAGAGATACTCACAGTATAGGTGGATCAGTAGGTCATAGCTGATTGATCAATTGTGTTAACAGACCCACAGCATCAGTAGCTCTTGCTTAACTAGAACTGCACACACTTCTTGTAGCCTTAGCTGATACAAAAGCAACTGTTGAGACTAAAGAAATCAGGAGAACATTTGCTTGGCCCTGTTAATGTTAACATTAAGCCTAAAAGGAATAGTACATGCTTTGTGCATGCTCTGTTTATCGCAGAGTTAAACTAAGTTTGACAACACTGAAAATGGTCTTTCTGAATAATCTTAAATTACTAACTAGAAAGTTCTTAACTCTAAGACATTCAAGGCACAAAACACTGCTTGTTTTGAGGAGCAGCCTCCAACTGAAAATGGAATTGCATGCCAGAGACAGCTGGAGCCTGGATGTTGATCCATACACCCAAGTTCATTTGAATGAAGCAGCTAAATGTTGTCACAAACAAAACAGATTTCTAGCAGAATGCTAGAGACACTTCAGAGAACTAAACAGCAGCAGCCTCAGGGGTTTACAGTTTCACAGAAACTGTATATAGAGAAGATTCAGAGGCACTGTCATGCAAAATATTCCGTATTTCAAGAGACAGGACAGAACTCTTAGTGAGGCAAGGGATAAGAAGCAGGTCCATCCAATAAAATTCACTTCCCTCTGTATGAACAGCAGACAGTCACACTGTTCAAAGCAAAAATGAGTTGGCAGAATACTCAGGTAGGGGAAAGCAAAGGTGCCTAGGGCTGCCTGTGGTATGTGTTAAGGTCTCCTTCGTCCATTTCTTTTGCATCTTGGAATGACAAAATAAAGGTCTGATGTTTCTATTCCCTCTAATAATCCTCATATGCAGCCTTGGTGAGACCACAAGAGGAACAGTACTTGGCCTAAAATAGCTCTTCTCCATCTCCTAAGTAATTTTGTACCTTCTCACTTAATGTCAAAAACAAGCAGCTTCTGCTGATAATGCTGAGCTAATAACATTGCACATGATCTATTCTTATTCTGCCTCAAGCTTCATAGCCACAGCTGTCAGCTAAATTCCGAGGTTGAACCTGTATCACTAGTAAGTGAAAAAGATAATTCCTTCTTCCTGTGCCCCAGCTTCCAGACTAAGTTTACAAAAACATTAGGGGCACTAATAATTGACACCAGTTAAAACAAGTGGCTTGTTGTTAGTTTTAAGTTCCCATATTGCACTGAACAAAAACGGTGTTGCTAGAAGCTTCACTCCTATTCTGCTCTTTCCTTCTGTTCTCCAAACTCCCTTGTGTATTTGCTAGGAGTTTGGCACCATAACTTGGACTTCAAGCAGGTTTTTTTTGGTATCCACAACACGTGTCTGATTTATAAGAACCAATGATACATCTGAGGCCTGAAAAAATAAATTTCAGGTAGCATATGAATTAGATCTAATAGCCTGACACAAAGTTGAATACTCAGCTTCAGCAGCTACTGTTCGACACCAAAATTCAACAGAATTTTAAATAGGCAAGAAGTACTGCAGCTCCAGTAAGCTTGAGGAACCTCCCAAGCTGCCACTGAAACCCCCAAGTTTAAATCCCAACGCTTCATGTGCAATAGGTTTTCTCAAAGCTGTTCAGACTTCTCAAACTCAGATTTAACTCTGAAAGCTACCTATGAGTTCCATATGCTCCAGGTTTCCAACAACTTAGCAAATACTATAACAACACCAAAGCATCCTAAAAGAAATGTGTCACCAATTTTTTTCTAACAAACAGCATATGTCTTGAACAAGCCCCACAAAAAGCAGCACTAACGCAGCTTTAAAGGAGGTAATGGAGGCATTGGTTCAGCAAGAAGTCAATATACCAGGCACTGCTTCTGTGTGCTATGTTTGGGGTTACATGGTTTTAAGACTCTGGAGAACAATGTTTCTGCTCACCTGTAGGTAATGTCACATGTCAACATTTCACTGCTTTTTTCACAAATTATTTTTTTTTTAATTCCTGGATTAGCATGGCCTACCAGCTGTTAATCGAGTTCAAAACACATGCACACATTAGAAAACACTGAACAAGTCTTCAGCATTTGAAACAGTGAGGAGGGTACTGGATTTAGTGCTACTCATTTAACATAACTTAGAAGCATTTTTATGGACAAGGCAACAGGTCAAATGCATATGAATTGGGCAAACGTAAAAACACATCGTGTTCATTCTGCACACACTTTCAGCCTCTGAAATAAAAGAAGCTGTGTCTTTAAGTTTATTTTGAATTTTCAGCTCAAAAAAAAAATCTTTCTATACAAAGGGAAAAAATTAAAACACTGAAACCATTGCATTTAACAACATAAAACTGTAATTCTACTCCCTTCTTCCAGTCTCATTAATTGCAGTTCCTTCAATGCATTAGATTTGATTGTTAAAATAGTTTTTAAAAAGTGAACATAAGGTGGCAGAAGCTACAGCTAAATTGGACCCTTACACTTCAAACAAAAAAAAGCATCTCTCCTGTCAGTAATCCCACTGCTCAAGGAAGATCCTGAAATTCTAGTACTTTTGTCAGATACACTTGGATAACCATGACTAGTAATCCCATTTTGGGCCATATACATAACTATCAGGTACATGTATCTGTTACATGATTAGTGAAATATTTCAAAAACAGCCACCAGAAATCTCCTTAGCACAACTGACAGTCACAGCTAATCCTCAGAAGAAAGCAGTTACAGCCTTCTCTCCTCCCACCTTTGAGGCCTGTTTCCCTGTATTAATATTGGTTGAAGCTAAAAATATCCTTGGCACATCATAATTCTATTAGCATTCTGACACCCAAATGCTTTTTTCCTTTCTGTAATGCATCTGCTCTGCAACAATTTACCAACAGCTTTAAGCATATCAGCTGCAAGCACAGCTGAACTTGATTTCTAAGAGACCAATTTAAACAAGAAAAATAAATGTTTTTCCATTTATATGCTTATTATTTAAAGCTATCTGTTGTCTTCTGCTAAAAGCCCAGAGGCCTGTAACATTGGCTTGTAGCCAACACTAGATTAGAAAGATTTACTGAATACATAGTGACCTTTTGCTCTAAAGTGTTCCCAAAGCTGTTGTTCTTAATTCTGTCCACCCCCAGTTCAGTGTAATGCACAACAAAAGCAGCTGCCCATTGTACAGTTACCTAGAGAGAAGCATCTCTTCCAGCGATGGCACAGAGACATGATGTCCGTTCCTTCTTGCACTGGCTGCATGGAGATGAAAACAGCAGTAGTCCTTCAAAGATCTCTACAGCATTAGCAGGTCTCAAAGCTGATTAAAGTGATCCCCATGGTAATCTGTGAAATATATGTTTGCACTTTCAAACTGCTCTGCATTGGATTCACAGAAGGCAAGTGTGCAGTAGGTGTCTGCGTATACCCATGAACAAAGAGACAGCTGTGGCTTTCACTGAAACATTTTAATATGTTTCAAAAAAAAAAAAAAAAAGAAAAAGGGAAATTCAGCATTGTATTTCAGCACTTGAAACAACAGTTCCTCAACTGTTGACACACACACACCCTCCCCACTAGGTTTCAAAGCACAATTTCTCAAGTGAAATCCTAATACAAAGATACAGTAGAACTCAAGTTCTGTTTCTACCAGAGACGGTATCTGTGAGGTTACAGGTCATTATACCTGCAGAGGTGAATGGGTGTCTAAGGATTATTTTTAATTTACTTTCCCTTGCCTGTGAGCAAGGTTAATAGCAAAGTATTTTGGTTGTGAAATGAAAAGGTTAAAAACTATTTCAGCTATCACTTCAGCTAATAAAAAACCCTCTCCTTTAAGAAAGGAAATAGTAGTTTTCATTTGCTTTTTACCTGTAGTAACCCCATGAGTATGTGTCTCTCTTTAGAGTCACATATACTTATGTCAGATGCACCTTGGATAACCATGACTAGTAATCTTATTTGTGGGCCACATATATCATTATCAAGCACTAAGAACCGTTTTCCAGGGTCCTTCCTCCCCGGCAGTCTGTCTCCCCTTCTTCCCACTGCCTCACTCCAAATTATTTGTTTGCTTTTTGGATAGGGAATAGAAAACTTAAAACCTCAGAAGACAGTCATAGGAGGAGGTAAAGATTCAGCTTTTTGAACTGTATCAGAAGCAACCATGCCAGCAAAGTATTAGATCTGTAGAATAGTTCCCTGTGGCCATAGGCCTACTTGAGTGGTGCATCTGCTATTTTTAGCAAGGGAGTAGAGTTATGCTAGGACAGCTGTGTACTCTGAGAAAGCCAGACCACATTAGCAAGGAAAGAAGACAGGAACCACCACTGGCTATTAAGTACCAACTGCACCTTGGCCAGTTCAGTCTTTCTGAAGCTACCAGCACACTAGCATTACACCATCAGCTTGGGGGTTTAGTTCTGTTCATGCCTGTGCAAAGCCAGACTCCACATATGAGAGGTATATCAAGCCCATCTCTTTCATGAACACAAAGCTACATGGAGCAGAAAATCAGACATGACCTGACAACTGGCACCAGTAAGGCTGGCAAGAGATAATCACGTAAGGGATATCAAATAATTATGAGCAACATAATGACAGGAAACCATGGAAGACACTGCTAGCTACAAGTAAGTGCTTTTTTCCTCAGGAGAGGAAGGTAGTTCAAAATTTTAGGTGCTCTTATCCTGCTTTCATTAGGGAAGCATGTTGCATAATGCATGAGGAAAACATCTGAGAACAATGCTTGAGAACATTATCTATTCCCTACACAGATGAATCCATGAGTAGATAGTATTGTATCCGCTTTTCCTCTGCATACAGTTGTACTTTAACTTCCTTACTAAAAAATGGTAGAGAGCTTTTCCTTCTGCGGGGAGTAAGAGATTTGTGCTCCCCAAAGACTACTCTGTAGAGAAGTTTAAGCTGCTTAACACGTAGACTTCAGATTTCCAGCCACTCCTCTGCCCACACCCTCAAATACATGACCACTTCACTATGTGCTGAACAGCTGTAGCACCTTCATTCCACACAAAGTGACTACTTGACTGTGTATCTACCGGTGGTGGCCAGCAAGGCACCTTCCCTAAGCACAGTCGATGGGACGGGCAAAGAGAAATGCAGCACAGCACTGGAAACCAGCACAATGCCCACAGCCACAAGCAGAGCTCAGAATCCTGCAAGTTGTTAAAAAAACAAATTTCGCCCAATTAATAACTTGCAATAAAGCAAATATCTCTTCATTCTTTATACTTCAAAATGGAAAGCCAGTCAATACATCGGACAAGTTTCTGGCAAGCCAATAAGAAGGACTAAAAGCCAGAAACCAAACACCACAACTGGCTTAAGTGCATTTGTTCCTACTCTAGTGACTCCATGAGTACTGGCCACAAACCACACTAATTAGCAATTACTCAAGTCTTGTAGCAGCTAATGATTTCTCAAGTCTGGAATGTACTTCTTTACAGTTATATTTAGACATAAATTATATTTGTTATATAACTATTTGGATTCTTAGTACCTTACAGCAGAAATAGGACATTTTGTTTAAATATTAAGTTAGAAAGCCCACATTTGAATAATTTCAAAATGGATTTGGTATCACGAAAATTCATGGGATTTTTGTTGGGATAAACTGACAAGTTCTCCACTCATTACACCTCATCATCCCACCCAATACTAGTTTAACTGCTATTTCATTCTAAGATGTTAAAAAGCTTTAGCATGTCAACTCCAAACAGATTGGTGGGGGTAGCATCTACTCCCTTCTGTCTGAGGCTGCTGAATATTCAGAATGGCTGAATATTAAAAAATAGCATCAGTTTCTCACACAGTGTGTTCAAATGATTTAAGATAATTGTACTGTTGTATCAAACCCCACTAGTTCAAGCTCTGTTTTCCTAGTAAGGAAATCAACTTTACAAATGCAGGTAGCAAGCAGGGTAGTAACTGCTACTATCACTTGCATTTAAGAGTATTTTCCAGCCAAGAGTTAAGGCATAACCAATTTCTGTTTATTGTTCATAGTTGGATGTTGTTTAAGTTCAGAAACCTGCTCTTTGCCCTCCTCCAGTATTCATGCTTTTAAGATTTATATAAAGCATCTTTTCAGAGAGTCCTGAAGTAAAACTTGAATTGAGCACCAGTTTTACTCTTTCGTGATGGCAAACATTAACAGATGTGCATAGAACTGCCTGCAGGGTCATGAAAACTATTCTTCTAACAGGCATTTGTTAATAATGAAACAGTAGCTGTAGGTTCTCTTTTAAATATATTTCCCTAGCTTGTATAATCAAAGATTCAGGTTCCCTACCATAGACTGGGAAGGGAATTAATTCTTAGAGCAGCTCAGCAGCTAGGGAGACCTCGAATAATTTAGTATTTGAGAATGTAACCTCAAATAATTTACTAAGAGAATTTTCAGTTTTTATCAGATCATCTCCAAGCTATTGATAGCATGCCGTATATCAGGAAATAGTAAACACATGTATACAAACACATGCAGTACAAACAAGAAAAAAAAAATCAATTTCCAGCCTCTTACTCTGGGCTATAATGTTGTTTGAGTAAGATTAAGGTCACTTAATCTTGATGACATTAGTGATGAGTCAGCTAATTCACGCTGATGGAATTTTAATGGCAAAAACTATAACAATTTTGATTTCATTATTGTGCATCAAAGTCCATCCTGCCATAAGATCTACAGAGGACTCAGCTTTTTACATATCTATTCTATTTATTTAAATAAATATTAAAATCAGTAAATCTGAGCTTCATCACAATCTATTAATCCTCTAAAGGATACCTTCCTATATTCCCCTCTCTGAAAAAAATTACTTCAAATACTTCCTTTTCAAAAGGCAAAGGGAAGAAAGGAAATCCCAAGTGTTTTTTCCAGAGCAAAATGAGAGCCTGAAAAAACAGCCAGGTTATGCTACCTTCTGTTTTGTGAGGCATCCTTTGACTAGCAGTAAAGGTATTTTGTCCCATCCGCTAGCAGTCTTTTGTTTCAGATCAGTCTTACAGCAACCAATAAGTTTCAAATTTAAAGAAAAATAATTTACTGCAGCTTGGAGAAGTTTTGTAGTTTGAATAACTTAGTCTTCCAAGTTGTTGACTTCTCTTGTAAGAAATCCAGCAAGGTACTAAAACATTAATTCATTTCAAGAATGACTTCAAGCCTTAATCTCAAGAAGTACACCAAATCCCACAACAGAGAGAGTATTGTGGCCTGAAGCCCCCACAGCTTGTCTGAAAGAAAAGCATCTTGCTGAAGTATGATTTTTCATTACTATTTACAAAAGTGCACCATAAAACTAGGCAAGCTCTAAGGATAAGAATGATGTACACCTACCACCGAATTTGTGCTGCTTGCTTACTACTCACTACATAAGCATGCATGCTTAGAGACTTCTTATGGGACAGCTCTAAACACTGTCCCATCTACACACACTCAAGTGCAGTTATCATCTTAAAAAAACGCATTTTCTAAGACACCAACATGCAAAGGAAGAGAGAACAAGTTTTCAATAAAGCTACATTTCTTCCTAGATTAGCTTGGTACTACCTTTAGCCAGTGCCCTTGATGTTTACAAAGTGCTTTTCTTTCCGGAAACTATTGTTTATCAAGCAATCACAGTCAAAATTAAAGCACAAACCATAAATTTTATCATTATAGAAAACATGAAAGAGGATAACAGTCACTCATATTCCCATGCTAGTGGCTAGAAAAAGAGGCACCTCCCAGTATTCAAACGTAGGAGACGCAGAATCCTACTGTAAACATGCCTTCTGCAACGTTGCCAACATATGATATGACAAAACTTGGGAGCTAATTGCACCTCTGAAGCCACTTCTGTACTTGTACAGCAAGACCACCCCTGCCATGTATATTAGGAATACAGCTTTGTCAGTCAAAGTAATCTATGACTTTCACAAAGACATTCAAGACTACCAGAGAACAGTTCTTCAAACGCTGATTAACAAACACTACTAGGGGAAAAAACCTTGCAGCAGGAACAGATTAGTTCTTAGATTTTACTAGCAGGACAACCAACTTCTCACTCACTGTCACTGGATCTCCTTTCCAATTAACATGAAAACCATTCCTTTAAATAAATAGGAATAATGTCTCATACATCTGTTATCTAAAGATAATACTAAATAATCATAGTGAACTATTTTCAATTTTGTGAACTAATACCCTTCCACCTAGCTTGTGTTCTACTAACTTGGACCACCAAAACAAACTAAAATAGCACGACTATTAATAGATAATCCTTGCAATCCAGTTAGCAATGCCTTTGTGTCACTTATCAATGCACTTGCTTCCACATTAAATGGCTTTCTACTTTAAAAAACCAAAATATTGATGTCAATAAAGAAGATTAAATACTTGCAAACAATGTAATACTATCAATAAAGAGAACAGGCATTTTTGTTCCATCCTTTTACTCTTAATATCATTTTGGGTAAACACCAACAAAAGACAAATATTCATTATGTGAAGATAATTCTATTTGCTGTAAGTAGCCTGAAGCCACTACAGCTTCTTGCATTTATTTGCACTTACATTAAGTCTGCATTAAAAGTGCTATAGAGTTGATTTCGCTATTTTTTTCTTTCTAGAGGCAAGAATGCTAGATCTCTGTAATAAGGAAAATAAAAACATTTAACAAGATCTTGGGTCACAGGATAAAGCAAAGAAATGCATTCCTCATATCCTGTGGCAGTAGCACTTGACCTATGCCTGAGACTGCTGCCTTCTAACAGGCCAGACAAGAACTCATTTACCAGTTGAAACACATACAAAAACATCTCATAAAAGAAAAGGCCACACATCCACTAATCCAAAAGCAAACTGCATCACTTACCAATTCTTGCCTAACAAAGCCCTATGGCCTAATTTCTGGCCTTTGGCCAAAGTCTAACTGAGAAGTTAAAGATTCAAAGATGATACACTCTAGTTACAAGCACAGAGACCAAGCACAGCCTCTTCCCTATAGGTTCTCAAGACAGATTTAATGCAGCCCCAACACTCTTCTCATGAAAGTTGTTCTAATGATTAATGGATCCATAGCAACTCCCTTATGAGCAATCCTCATTACATAGCAAAACACATTGGGTTTAAAACAAACAAACCAAAACCAAACCAAAACCAAACCAAAACCAAACCAAAACCAAACCAAAACCAAACCAAAACCAAACCAAAACCAAACCAAAACCAAACCAAAACCAAACCAAAACCAAACCAAAAACAAACCAAAAACAAACCAAAAACAAACCAAAAACAAACCAAAAACAAACCAAAACAAAACAAAAAACAAAACAAAAAAACAAAACAAAAAAAACAAAAACAAAACAAAAACAAAAAACAAAACAAGCAAACAAAACAAAACCAAAAACCCACAAAGGAATCCATAGCAGGCAGACAGGTTATACCGTAGAGGTAGATCTGTTCTGGCAACTAAGATAAGCAATCTGGTGAGTCTTGGGGAAAGCTGGCTTCAGCTACCACAGTGAGATCTAGAATAGCTCTAACAAAATCCAAAGTTGCATCAGATGAAGATGTGCATCTTCTATCAGCATTCAACTTCAGTTTCCACCACCCACTCTAACTAGACTTGCCTGAAACCTGTAAGCCCTATGAATTATTTACACAGTACCCCTGCTCTAGACATCCAGGGCATTAGCAGGTACCCTCATAACTTCAGTGCTGATGAAGAGGCGGCAGGAGAGGAAGAGCAAAGGCAGCATGCAAAATACACCACTATACTAATAGCACAGTAGTCACTGTTCAGACTTGGTTAATGAACTAGGCTGCAGATAATTCATTGGATTTGTCAAAGCCAGTTTAGACCAGGCATTTGTTCACTAGGCAGCACTGTGCAGCAGCTATGAGATATATGGACACAATTGCTCCTACCCTTAATGGGGTAAGGTGAGGGTCTTGTAGCTAAAAGCAACAGGCATGATCAGTAGAGTTGCTAACCTGCCTTCAGCCTACAGCAGTCAGATTAGCAGTAAGACAAGCCCACTGCTTTATTAAATTGTAAGAGCACTGGGAAAACAATTTATTCAGGAGGTCATGTTTGTTCTCATGTCTGTACGCATGTGTACAGGTATTGTGGAAGAGTTCAGTAGAAAGAAAGCACACATTAGTAAAGCACTGTTTCTTCAGTGCATCTCATCTGTTATACAGACACCAGGATGAATATTTTTCCCTGACCAGATATGAGCTGATAACAGTATTGGGGCAAGTTTTAACAATTAAGAACAAAACACAGCAGAAGACAGCTCTATTGCCAACCAATCCAGTGATAGTCCCTCTACATTTTGTGATGGATCCCACTGCAAAAGCACAGCAAATCCAACACCATGTCTTCATCTAACCACTGCCAACTTCTGCCACTGGAAAGGGTTCAACCAGCAGCAAGCCAGCCATGTCTTACCAAACCCCATTTCCTCACTAGTGCTGCTGACAGCTTCAACATCCTGAATGCTGACCTGTGCTATGGCATTGGAAGAGAATGATCCTGCAGGTGGAGCCATCTTTGAAACAGTGGGGCTCCCACTCAGCACGTTTGAGGGCAACTCTCAACTCACCTTTACCAAATTCCCCAGATGTCTCTCACCTTTTACATCCACATTTGTCCAAAACAGAAACATAACATCCCCGAACCCCTGAGTCCATACTCCAGAGGATGTTAGCAGAACACAAGCCTTCAGGAATATATTTAAGTACATGACCATGTGAGCATACCCTGAGCACACCTATATGCCACACAAGACAGCTGATATTGCCTTTACAAGGAGACACCTGACTACAGAGTAGGAAACTAAGGTTAAAGCAAACTCCCTTGAATCCCAGGGTTTCAAATCCATATATCCCTTCCTCTGCAAGAGGGAAGAAAGACTACTAAGTCTGATCATCAAGGACTGACTGATGGATACAGCCAGTCTTTCCTCCCAGCATTTCTTCAAACCACTTCTCTCTACTTTATAGCGATGTTACACGTAATGCAGAAGACAACAGGGAAGGATCACTTGGAGGAAGGAGTGACAAGGCTGCTGCAGAAGCAAGGCCTAAATTTACCTCATCCTGGCTCTGTTAGATGAAGGCCCTACTATTTGGTACAGACATAAGCATCCAACTACTGCCTTAGATACTCAGACATGCCTTTGAATTGGCACAAAGCAGATACTGTCTGCATCACAGAGCACTTCCACTGTTTGCACAAGCCACCAAAATGAGCCTACCCAAAAGGGTAATCCAGCATCACACTACAAATTCTAAGGATTGAATGTTAAACTAAGAACAGCACATAACCAATCAACTATATCCTTACTACTCTGTTACTTCTGGCTTTCTCCAAATATGCTTAACAAAGAACCAAGTAGATATGAAACAAATAATGAAGAGAAAATGAAGTTATAATTTATTCTCACTGAGGCAACTTTTTTTTTTAATAGAAGTCATACCACACTGTTTATAAAGTACTTAGCAAATCAGATAGAAAACATGACTATATGGTACCATTACAGAACATACCATGTACCAAGCCACACAGGCTTATGTGGATTATGTGGCTTATTGTATTCATTAAAGGTTCACTACAACTGTTAGTGGGACTGTTAATGGAAGCATTCAAGAGAGGAAATTGGCAACCAATTCATTCTCTCTAATTGCAGTATACTTTCAGCTGTGTCAAGCAGCATCCAAATGCCTTGCACAAAACAGTATCTTTTGTAACTGCCTAGTGCAGTAACTAATAAAATTAGTCTATCGTGTTCTTATTTAATTCTTGGTGTTTTTTCTAATGTAATACCTACTAATTACATTGAAGTCTGACATAATGCAAGAAGAAAGTTAATACTGTCTTGTTAATCAGACAGACTATTTTAGTCCTCCACCTTCAGAACAAGAACTGTTCAGCAATCCCACATGGTGAAGGGCACACTTCACATCCATGTAGAAGACTGCACTGAAGCCCAGAGCTATGAGCAAAACCCACACAGACCCATCACACTCCTTCAGTGAGAGAAACAAGAAATACCATCCCCAGTGCAGAGTGGACAACAGAGTTGACTGTTACCAGCAGGAAGACAATAAACCTCAAGCTAACTATTTTCAGAGCTCTAGGAATAACAGATACATGGCAGAGGGATTCCACAGTCCTATATCACGATCACAACAAAGGACATATGCAGAGAGGTAGCACATTCCTAAGATGCATTTTCTGTCTCTAACAGACATTTTCTTCCTTTTAAGGCACCTTCAAACGAGAGTAAATATGCTGGTGCAAGAATTAGCAGCCCTCCTCACCACATGGCAGTTTCCAGAGGACTTGGAATGCTAGACTGAAACCACCACCTCCCCAACAGAAGAGTTACAGCAAGGGAGTGGAGGAATGGGTGTCTGCACTTCAGGTTTCTTACATTTGGACCCAAAATAATAGTTCCTGTACTCTGAGCCTTGAGCACCAGGTGTAGAATCTAGTGCAGAACCTCTCATGTTGATTACAACTGATCTGTACCACCAAGGACTACCAAAACCAGAACACAGAATAGTTATGATTAGGGCAGCTTAACAAAGACATTCATCTGCACAAAGCTCAAAACAGACTTGTGAACTTAATGAATATCTTTGGTGTAGGACAAGTTTATTTTCAGTTTAATGGATGTATAAACAGACTTCCAAAAGAGAAAACTCAACAGCAGTTCTATATTTAACCAAGGACAAGAGAAAAGCTGCCATCACACTCCTCTGCCTGTTCCCTGAAGGAAGAGAGCACTAGTCACAGATAAGAGAAGCTTACAGGTTTGCAGTATCAGCCAGTCTTATCTCTGCTCTGCAGCCTCAGTCAGAAGACCAGATCAAGGATGAGAGTAAAGCTTATTGAGCTAGAAATTCATGTGGATTCTTCCTTTTCCCTTTGAAGCATATTATATCAAAAATATAATTGCCAGTTATTTCAATGCTGCAGCCACCTGCTACTGTTATGCTGAAGTCCTGAACTATAGCATAGCTGGAGACATTTTCCCCAATAAAGCATTTTTATTTTAAAAATCCCAACATAATAAGCCTTCTTATGCTGGTTGTTCTTCCTGGAACAGCTACCTTGTCAAGAGCATCTGTACTGTATGAGTTTTAAAAATATTCTTTCCTCTTCCCTCCACCCCCCTCACCAAAAGAGAGCTAACAGTCTTAGTGGCTTGACCTCTAAGAGATATATTATGGTGTTTCCACAGATTTTTCTGGGAATCCTATATATCAGCCCCTGAACTGCTGCAGACTGTTGACAATGAATTTGATTTAGGCAGAGTTATGCTGACTGGACCAGCTGGGGCTGTGACCATATACGTCTCCTGCTACGGTTCACACAGGGCTTTTCATTGTTGAAACATTAAATGATTGTTTTTCATCAGATTAGGATTCATCTTGACCTATTGCATCATTTCTGAGGTTTAAGTACATTTGTACTGTATCCATCTGTCACTTTTGAGACACTCCAGTACCTGCCTGCAATAGGGAGAGTTTTATTGCAATTGCTTCTAGAATGAGCAAAGACAAGAATCACAGACCTTTTCAATATTTAATTATCTAGTATTGCATAGGCTGCTGTGAATTTAGAGGAAATTATGCTTATGACTCATATGCTAGTACTGGAGGAGTTTTTCATTAAAAAGTAGCCCTAGGGAGGAAAGGAAGAAAAAAAAAAAACGAAACCAGCCAACCACTGCTGAAAGCTGAATATCAACAGCTGGCTGACTCAATTTCTAATGACAGTGCATCCATCCAGGTACAGCAAGCACTGGTGTCTAATAAGACTAAGAAAGTCTTATCAGCTAGATGTCAGTCACTCTTCTCTCTCCTTATATTCAGGGTAAGGAATGGCTGAAGACACAAAACTGGTGCTAAACTCTTCAGGAGAGAGTTTCAGATAATCCTGACCTATAGCCACTCCTGGATTATATACAGGTTGGTCAAGTGTCTTCATGAAAGTGGAGACACCTTGTGAAAGGGAAGTAGTCACTTCCATCCCCAGTATGTTTCACTTTTTTTTGTTGTTTTTTTTTTTTAAATAAAACATCAAAGCAACACTCAGTTCTCTGAAATAACTACTGGGGACAAGTTTCATACAGCTATTTTTCATGAAAGCCTAAAAGCCTGATTTCTCTTCAGACTATTACAGAAGATATTTAGACATATAGGAGCAGAAGCCCCCAAATGGTAAGCATTAGTTTGTTATATCATGTTTAGAGGTTGTTAGAAATATTACTACCACAGTATTCCCCCACAGCTGTTCTATTTTGCTGTGAATAGTAGAACGTCTCAATGGAGAGAAATCCCTTCCACCCAGTCACTATCTTAATACTGAGCTCATTGTTAAAACAACAGTTCCTCATCACTGATAAGCCTTATACCCTAATAAATTTGAAGCCTCATACATTAAGGATACATTTCATTTTTAACATAACTCCTACCATGCAGCTTTTGAGAGCCACCACTGTAGGTGCTCACAGCACACAGTTTAAGTGCATATGACAACAGGAACACATGATTAGAGGAAGGAATTATTCTGATATAGATGTATAATTGTCTGCTGTCCAAATTTAAGTTTTAGCTACACTTTTACCAAGCAATATCTAATCACAGATAAAAGAACAAAACCATTACAATAAAAAGCAGACATGAGTTTTGCTTGCTACTAGACCCTTACATTACTGATGTATAAACCTACCTATCAGGAAAACAGGCTTTCAGCTTTTCCACATAGAAAATTGAAGAAGACATAAGGATAGTCACTATCGACCTCAAAGCATTAGAGTTGAAGGCATTAAAAATAAATTTATTTAACAAGTGCAACCTTTCTTCCTTTCAAAAAAACTCACCTGACTGAAATTCAAAGCTACAAGAAAGGACAAGTCTCTTATAGGTTATAACTTATCCTACCAGAATCTCTATAGACATGACCTTCTACTACCTTTCTCCTCTTTTAAAGTCTTCTTATCAGTGCATTATCTTGTCTCACCCACAAATTATGGATCTGGAGCTCATTAGTGTAAACAGAGCTGTAATAATTGCCATCAGGTAGAACTTGTTATTAGCTAGTTAAGACTGCTTTCTGGTGAGGAGTTCAGCACAACCTATTCAGTTTGACTGGTCACTATGTTACCCCACCTGAATGAGAGTTTTTAGACAACTTATTTTTACTGTTTCTTTTTTAAGTGCTGGTATTACTACAACTATCTTTTACAGCTTATTTTTAAATTTATTTTTGATAGTATGCATCTTAAATCCTGTATAAACAACCAGAAAAAGTTATTGTAATTTTTTCCTCACATTTTAAAGCTTAATTCTTCTTAATTGACTTACTATTTGAGTGATCTTTCACAGTTTCTCTTATTGTAAACTGATTTTCCTTTTTACAGGTGCATATAATAGGAAAACTCCTCAAATATCTCTTCCTATCTTTCGGTGTATGAGATAATTCTAAAGCATCTATTTCTGCTTTGACCTTAGTTTTAGCTACTTGCTTTTCTTCTGTTAATCCAATTCTATTTTTGGCTATAGCCTCAGTCACAGCATAGTCTTCCAGTTGAAGCACTGCCAATCTTCTTAATGTAGGACTTCCCTTCCCCCTTCTTCAGGTTGTTAATCACTCTTCTTAAATTTTAGTCTTTAAAAAATAATATATCAATTTCCTTATTAGAATTATTTATATTAGTGTAAAATCACTGTTAATAAACCATTTAAACAATAAAAATTAATGCCAAAAACCTACAGAAATATGGCTTATAAAATTCCCTTGTAACAATAAACCTTTATAAGAAATACTGGATTAAATAAGAGGTCATGTTCTGTTTGGTTTTTCCCAGAATATCCATGTGGACTTAGTTTCATGAGGTCTGACACCACCAAAGCCAGATGGCAACTATGAAAAAAATGTAACTCTAGTGGCTGTAAACTTACTTGACTAAAGAAATATATTTGTATACCTCCTTCTGTTTTCCTGCACCATATAAATACTGCGTAGCTGCCTGTAATCTTCATATGCCCTATGAAGTAGATAACTAAAGTTATTCCCTTTCTCTGGAAACACTGATCACAAAATACTTGGAGCTGAAGTGAGACAGCTTTAGCTCCCCACAAAGACAGAAGCTACCACATCACTGTTGTCCTTCTCTACCTCAGTAAATTTTGTTTATCCTAAGGCTTCTCCTTAGGATATCTATTACTGAATGCTAGTTTGTGTACTAATTCTGATGGAAATAAAATATATGGTTGTTTACAGTTGCTGAGTCCAAAATTAATGACAGTATATGCTCCAATAGTACCATCTGCCCTGATTAGGCATGAACTGGGACATAGAAATATAAATCCTACCATCTCATCAGTGGGCAAAACTGTTCTGATTTGATTTGCAGCCTGTAACAGTGATGCAGAAATTCAGCAAGATGTTTGTGTGTGAAGTGCTGGGTGTCTTACAAGGGACTTTAATTAAAAAAAAAGGGGGGAGAATTTCTGGCAGGAAGAAGGTATAAGATTAACTCTTGCCTTTGGTTGTTGGGATTTGTCTACATAGAAGATGACACTGATAAAAGAGTTTAATGTCTCTGTAAACAACAGCAATCCTAGCAGGAGCGGCAAGTACACACACTCTGGGACTTTGGCTGCCTAATGAAGCAAAAAGGACCAAAAGGAGTACTAAATTATTTAAATCCTATGCTATTTAGCAATGACACAAAATTGCACTGTCTCAGCAAAATCGTATCAGATTTATTATTGCAGCTATTTTATTCCCATTTTTCTCTCTTTTGGGCTTTGGCAGAAAGCCCTCAAATAAAATGGTTTAGGTAATCAGCTAGCTGGCCAAAACTTCAACAAAACCACCCACTGCTGAGGACTGCAGAATCTTCTTATTCAGAGCCCAGTCTTTCTTGATGGTAAAAGTTTAGGACTGTTAAGGTCTCTCTGCAGTCCAGGCTGGGAACACTTACTGCTCTGTCTCCCATGCCATGCCAGACACGGTCCTTTCCATCTAACTTGAACTACCATAGCCAACATGGCTAAGCACACCTAAGGGAGATAGCACTACAACTCCCATGATCCCTTGCTACAATAGCATAGAGTATGGAGTCAGTGATGGAAATAGACAACAATTTAAATGTCTGTGAGCCAAAGTAAGACTTCCACGTCAGCTGTTTTCAATGGAGATCCTACAACTAAAGAGACCTTCTTTGGCCTACTCTAGGATCTTGGATTTTGCACACCTCCTATGAGACACTCAGTCAGAAAAGAGGGAATGGTAATGGGGCAATAGTGTGTATGGAAAATGCTGTGTTCACAGTCCCAACTAACAGAAACCCATGACAGAAGGGCTACCTGGAATGCACTAGGGAAAGCTACATCTATATTGTTGGGCAATTTTAGCGACAGCATACATCTCACAGAAGGAAGCTCTTGATAAACTGGCATTAGCAATGCTGGAAGACACGTGCCATCCTACCTCTTGAGTAGGTAATGCATAGAACTCCCTTGTGGTTTGGTTGCCAGCTGTATCCAAAGGCTGTCCATGTTCCAGAATCAAAAAAAGAAACCTGGAATTCAGGATGTCAGAAAACATAGTCCAGGAAGCAGAACACTCTCAGAGTTTATATCTCTCTCAAGCTTTGTAGTGTGGCTGACATGCCTAAAGGACAGGATGTCATCCAGAGGGACATGGACAAGCTTGAGAAGTGGGCCCATGGGAACCTCATGAGGTTCAACAAAGCCAAGCCCAAGGTGCTGCAGCTGGGTCAGGGCAATGCCCGGTACCAATACAGGCCGGGGGATGAACAGACTGAGAACAGCCCTGAGGAGAAGGACTTGGGAGTGCTGGAGGACGAGAAGCTGGATATGACCCAGCAAGGTGCACTCACAGCCCAGAAAGACAATTGTGTCCTGGGCTGCATCAAAAGCAGTGTGGACAGCAGATTGAGGGAGGTGATTCTGCCCTTCTGCTCTGCTCTGGTGAAACCCCACCTTGAGTGCTGCATCCAGCTGTGGGGTCCCCAGCACAGGAAGGACATTGACCTGCTATAGCAAGTCCAGAGGAGGGCCACCAAGATGATCAGAGAGGTGGAACACACCTTTCCTATGAGGAAAGGCTGAGAGAATTGGGATTGTTCAGCCTGGAGAAGGTTCAGCCTGGGGACATGTTTTTCCAGCCTTTCAGTATTTGAAGGGTGCCTACAAGAAAGATGGGGACCAATATTTAGTACGACCTGTTTCTATAGGTAAATATTTTGGATCTTTTCAGCCACTCCTTTCTCTTTCTGAAGACTGATCACCCCCTTTTTTTACCCTAATGAAGACCTGTAGGGTTTAAAAACTTTTTAAAGACCAGATAAGTAAATTTCAGATTTGTAGATAAGATCACTTCAATCAAAACCAGGGGGTATAAACCTTTTTGCTTACTGAAGATTGTGGGAAAACTTCAGTAAAGGTCAAGATTTTAGTGAATAGTCCTCAATCTCCAGGTAGTGCAGGATTAGGATTAGTTTGGCTGAGGGAAGGGTTTGGAAGGAAAAGGCTAGCACTCTCTCCTCCCTTCTGTCTGCTAAGCTCTCATGAAAGCTCCTTTTACCTCCTATGACCAAGCAGATAAATGGCACAAAGTTGGCTTCCAGATGTACACTTGTATTAGTGAAACTCTAGGAAAAAGATCTGACTGTTAATCTGTAAAGCAGGAGTAGTCCCCTCACCAGTCTAGGGAATCCCTGCATACTTTAATTCCCCTGTCTTTCTGTCCCTCTAGAAAACAAGGCACGGGGATGGATGTCAGTGTATTTCAGTTCAGTAGCCACAGGACCACTGAAGCAGTAACTATGGTGAGCCTTTCCAGTGATGCAGAAATGTTGAGTAAATGTCAACTGGATTTCAGATTAAAGTTTCCAAGTTAAATCCTGATTCCCAGATGTGTAACTGATATGACAAATGCAGATGTAGCCTCCGTATCTGTTTCAGAGTTATGATGGCTGAGGTTGACTTTGTAAATACTCTTTCAGTATCTTTTGTCTCCCATTTACAAATAAACTGCATCTATTAAGTTAAGGTGACATTTGCTTAGAGTACTTAAAGGCACAGAAAAGTCTGGGGTATTTGTTTCATATATCCTTTGTATAAGCATTGCAGTGAATGTTCCTAGATCTCACAGGCACGGGATCTTAGATTGCTTTTACTGTGTTTTGTACGAATAGGCAGAACAGTGCTGGGTCAACAGGAGATGACACATGAGCCCTCCTGTTCAGAGTAGCAAATTCATCAGGGTGATGTTATTGTAAGGAGATAAACACTTCTGTTTTCACTCTTCCTGACTACCTGCTTATTTGATGAAATCAAATAAATATGTTTGGTTATCTGCATTCAAGAGATTAGGAATTAAAAATCAAGAGCTTGCAGTCAGTGTTAAATAAGATATAAGGCTGCCTTCTCTGCTTTATAGAATGTATACATTAAATTCAGTTGTGTTAAGCCTGATTTACAACACTCTAAA
This sequence comes from Manacus candei, assembly GCF_025592945.1. Lineage (NCBI taxonomy): Eukaryota > Metazoa > Chordata > Aves > Passeriformes > Pipridae > Manacus > Manacus candei. Next base: position 34,600,348 of record NW_026138062.1, on the reverse strand, counting down.
AGAAGGTAGGTTCATCAGACCAAACCCTTGGTTAAACAATCCGACACACTTTGTTGGATCTCTTATGAATGATGAGTCTGACACAACCATGGCTCTTACCATTTTAGTCCAATGGAAGACAAGTTCTCATTTATCTGCCCTTTGCACTGATGCCCCAATGCAAAAATTTCCAAATGGCTAATTAGAACTAGAAATAACAAAAATATTCTATGTAAGGCTGAGTAGCCGTGGAAATGTAGTGAAAAATCCACAGTATGTTTCATGATTCTTCATCACAACATGGAGAGTATTGAGACTGATGTACTGACACTTCATGTTCTTTTTAATTTAGGTTTAGTGCTCACCACAAGGATAACTACACCTCTAGCTGGGGTTTCTTCTAAGGGAAACCTGCTCTGAATGTCACATAAATGGATGTATGTGGCATTGTAACTATGGATTCTGTCGCTTCTCTGACAAGTGCAAGTAGGTAGTTTGACTGGGTCACTCATTAAAATCTGTATCATGTCAAGTTTGCCTTATTGTGCCTTGGCTTGAAATACAAAACTCTGCATCTTCTGTTTTCAGGTATGCTTGCTCCATTCTAGCTTCCAGTAATCGTATATTAAAAAATGTCCAGAATCAAGAATTATCGCCATGGTAAGACATGGGTCTCAACCAGTGGTCTGAGACCCTGGAACTTTCAAAGAGGCAGGCATCTATCCATTCTTGGGGCTGGAAAGAAACTGCCCAGGAACTTTTCTAGTAGGTAGGATTCGTTATGAAAAGGTGGCAATAATGCTAATCAAAAATCTGAGAGCTTTCCTAAGAAATACTGGAATAACTTCAAATAAGACATTTTCAATATTGATAATTCTTTTTTTTTTTTATTTTGCACAAAAAAAATCAAATTTTATAAAATTTAACCTTTTTTTTCCTCAATCATCAACCATGTCGGTGATTTTTCCTTAGTTAACCTTTGAGTTTACCTTTAAGCTTTAGAGTTATCTAAAGCTCTCAGATGTCATGTCTTACCTACCCGCAAGTGCTCCAAAAGGCTGAGCTAGAAAAGATAAGAGACTGAAAGGAAAATATTTGTGTCAATAAAAAGGCCTGCTACACGTAAGGGCTGTCCCAGAAGCAGAAAGCTGTTGCTGCAGAGATATTCATCTGCCTTTTCAAAGTCTAATATATTGTTCTGCTCTTCCAGCTATATGTACAAGACTGACTTTGTGATTAACTATCCCTTAAAAGAACATGCTGGCAATCAGGCTCTACAGACACTGTCTGTAACAGATATTCTGGTATTTGTGCTATTACAGACTAATTAAAATCTGCCACAATGCAACATGGTACAAGAAAATAAATATGAAACACTTATCCGCCATAGTACTAAAGCTAACATGGGTGCTTAGAATATTGCTTCACAAGTAGCAAATCGGCTCTCTGAGACTCAAAGATTATTTGAAGGGTATACTTGACAGCTCAAAGAAGAATGGTCAAAGGGAAATGAACCAGCTCAGAGTACCACCATGTAGCAAGTCTACAGAGTATCACTTGACAACTTTCTAGAAGAGCAGAAATGGATAACATGGTTGTTTATAGCAGGGCTTCACTACAATAAAAATGCTTTGTGCATTACTAACTAATTAAGGAGTGATCAGTTTGAGATGCTGACATCAATTTTCAGATGATCATCCAAAATGCCATGTAGAGTCAATGGGAGCTATCAGCTTGGAACTTCTTGAGGAGGGAAGAAGGGTTAATTATTTAAAAAAAAAAAAAAAAAAAAAGGAATGCTTGAGAGTAACATCATTTCTGAAGCGATAGATTTCCACGTAAAAATACACCAACAGATTTGGCAGAGATCAAGATTGTATCCAAACCTTATGGCAATGAAAATGCAATATACCAAATGACAATTCTTTCTATACCCAGTAAGTTTCATTCAGGAAGTATACCCAGCAATTTTATCATCTTGACGATATTCTAGGACCCTGAACAGACAAGCAGTTTTCCTTGCAATCATTTTACTGTTAGATATTTTCATCCTACATGGAATTACAACAGCATTCCTGCCAAATCACACTAGCAGGGCAGTGCTTTTAGGTCTACCCAGAAAATGAAAACAGTGACTTAATCAGCACAGGGAGGTACACTAAAAGCAGATACTGCTAGGGAGCTAAAATCTGAAACAAAAGTCCTGTAGAGAGAGAGTGGAGCAGAGAAGAAATAAAATAGTTCCTATATATAGACAGTACATATAGAGAGTACATATGTCTGTCTGCAATGGATTTATGAATAGTCAAATAGTATAACATAAGACAGTTAATATAGTGACTATACAGTGGAGTGGATTTTTTTATTTTTATTAAATACATTCATTTAATTTAATCTTAAGAACTCAATTTAATCTTAGTTAAATCTCTTATCTTCCCAACTAACTTCTGAATAACTGTATTCCTCATCATCTGAGTGGTTTGATCTTTAATGGATTTATTCATGATTTCACCTCCCCCATCACAATAAGGCAAAAAAAATGTTTCTTTTGCCACACTGCTCAGGACCTTGTCTATTTACGAAGTTGCTCCACAGTAACTGTGTACACATCATCTTTTTCTAATTCAGTGTCGTAAGCAGAGGTATTTTAAATTCCCTCCTATCCTAATGCAAACTGACTCTCATCACAGCCAACAAGCTTTAAGTGAATTACCCAAGACAGAAGAAAGTCAAGTTGGCCTCCAGTTAGCCCTGTCACTGTCACCACCTCACTTTACAGCTGAGCAAGATCTCACACTGATTGAGAAGACTCCCCTTTGTGCTACTATAGAAACGTAGTAACTTAAAACATGGGGTTTATTGTGAGCTCTTTGTCAAAAGGCGTAATTGTCACTGGTGTTTATGTAAATAGGACTGGGCCTTTGATGTGCTTGAGTGAGCTGCACATTATAATATGTTACATGCCAATTAAACATGGATGAAAAGAAACAGGAGCTCCGTCACACTTACACAAAATTACCACCATGCAGTTCAAGTGTGCATAAACAAACATGTACTAAAGTAGTCTATTTAGTAGTAACTTCTGACATGAAATAAGTAGAAGTTTAGTCTTCACCTGGAAAAGTTTCTCATCACATTCTCAGGGTAGAATTTCTGTGTGCCAATGCTATGGTTGCAATTGTCTTGCTAAATGTTTCGATAACTCTTGATAATGTTCACGGGCAGTTAAAGCATTTGCTGAGGAAGTACACCCCTCTGTTTACAGGTTTACTGTCACTACTCCTGCCAGGTACATTTCTCACGCAGAATAGGGCTTTTGTTCTTAGTTAAGAAATTTAAATGTTAGTATTTTAGGAATTTTTTAGCTCAGCACTTTGCTGACCCCCTCCATAGGGTATGCTTGTTTAAAAATGCAGTCAGGACAACTGCTCATGCTCCTGCAAAATCGGATGTAGATATCCCGTGAGTAGACATGACTCGAATGAGCTTCAAGGTGAAAGCTTCTAGCCTTCACTGTGTTTCTTACACCATCTGAACCTGTCCTCCACAATACCAAATTGCACCTTATTTGAAGCATCAACAGCCGGACGTAATTAATGCAAAGTTGATTAACTATTTCACCTATAGCTCCTGTGCATTTTACATATATCTATAGGAATTATGTCTAACCTGTAACGGCTGTAAATGGCTACAGATAGAATCAAATAATCATAGAATCATTAAGGTTGGAAAAGATCTCTAAGATCATCAAGTCCAACCTTTGACCGAATACCACCATGCCCACTAAACCATACCACAAAGTGCCACGTCTACTTGTTTTTTGAACACTTCCAGGGATGGTGACTCTACCACTTCTCTGAGGAGCCTGTTCCAATGCTTAACCATTTTTTTCTCAAAGATAGAAGCTTTGAGCAAAATACATGGCCTGTGTGATGTTATAACTGCTCTGTATGACACTTCCCAACAGTAGCAACCATGGTAATAATATCACAGCACAAAAATAGCCCAAAGAAGTTCTTTCATAGACATTCTTCCAACAAAAGAAAGAGATGGATTCTTTAGAAAGAAGTGATTCTAAGAGATAGTCACTGTTCTTAAGACCAAAATGACAGCATAAACCATAAGCAAGTATTTCACAGGAAATGTAGATGGCAAACATACAAAAGGAGCATTGTCTCATAGCATGTAATGATGTTTATATTTCAGATCCTCATAAACTGAGAGAAGATTCTGTTGCTGCCTTTACACTGAAAATATTTCTTCTTGCTGATGTGTATCATTGAGCAGTTGAAAAAGACCACAGTAAATAACACCAAGATCATTTGTACCTTTAATCCATTATAAAGTTGGAATTCGATTTTTTTCCCTAAAATAAAAATGCCATTGTATATTCATCCAATGCCTTATTGACAGTTGCTTATTTTTAGTGATTTTAAGGAGGCAGGAAGGAGAAGAAAAAGTTAGTCTTTGATGTCTGTGGTTCCAACAGTAAGGAGTTGGAGACTTCTTTGAGAATAATTTAAATCTAATCAATTTAGCTCAGCTGGTACAACATTACAGCAATAAAAAGGTTTACCTGTACAAAGAAAAAAAAATCGATTAATGAGCAAATGCATAAAAAAGAACAGGACTGATCATTTGAGTGGCAGGAGGTGACTTTCCATCTCTAAATTCTCCTTTCCACATCATCTGCTTTTCTGGAAAGTGCTTCATACCAGTGTTAAGTTTAAAACTTTACCAAATATACCAATTACATTTTATACTGTAAGAGTGTAGAAAATCTGAGATGAAAAGATATCATTAGACACAGAGGTAGTGTTCTTCTTGACTAAAGAAGAATGCCTATAAGCTACTAAAATACTTTACATAGTATGAAAATAAATCTCAGTGACCCAAACTAAAACCTAATACTTTAAGATTACCAAAACTCCCTCAAAAGTAAACAGAACTAGCAAACAAACTACAAGTCTCTAAAGCAGGGAAGATCTTCTGTTCTAAAAAGGAAAGAAGGTAGAACATTCTGATACATAGGTGCCAAGAAAATCCTGGTGGATAGAGATAGTGTTACCTGATCCTAACTAGGGATCACAAAAGAGTGACCAGTTCCCCCTCCACACCATTTAGCTCGGAAGGGTCTTTGCAATGCCACCACACAACCACATCTGTACTGCTTTTCAGTGTCTCAGTCTCCAAATGTATGCTTTTACAGTTGGGTTCACACAGCCCAAAGCCCCTCACTTGAACCTTTTTGGCCCACACAGACAGCAGGTCTGCACACCAAGACACAGCATGCTGTAGCAAACAGAGTTCCTGCCTTTCTGTTCCCTGCTGGCATTCAGACTCTACAGGCTGATAGTGAGCCACATCAGCACTGATCCAGGTGACCATGTAACCATCTAATGTCTAATGTCTAATGTTGACACAAGCAAGGCAATGGGAATACACAGGAATGGGGAAGGCAGGACTTTCTCTCTGAGTGGCAGAGAGATTGGCTCTGTTGTTCTAAGCCATCAGTTTGCTCAGTGTCCTAAACCAACTACAATCATATCCTTTAATAATTCTATGTAGTAAGTCACACAAACCTCTATTATGTAATTTTTTAGGCATTATATATACCTACACTAAATATTACTCTTGTCATCCTTAAAAATACTCTAGATAGGAAATATATTGTTCAATAGCTAGGAAGCAGTGATCATAATGCTAAACAGCAACCCCATCTTTCTTCAAAATATGATCTAATTCGGATTGTACTTATGTGAAATGAAGAGAACATGTAAAAGTCAGAAGCTGTGTATAGATAAGTCCCAGCTAGAAGATTTGGGTGCCTCAAGCACACAGAGCATAACTGAGGCACAACTTAACCACCTAGACCCACAAGTACAATGGTGGATTGCAGGTGACCAAGCTCTGGAACAAATTGCTCAGAGAGATTGTGGAGTCTCCCTCACTGAAGATATTTAGGAACCATCTGGACACAATCCTGTGCCATGTGCTCTAGGATGGCCCTGCTTGAGCAGGGAGGTTGGACCAGATAACCAGCTATGGTCCCTTCCAACCTGATCCATTCTGTGAGTCTGAGTCTGTGATTTACAGAAGTTAAACCTTAAATTCCTTATGTATCCCACATTCAAGCTAAACACTCTCCAAGTGCCAAGCATCCAATATCCGAAGGGAACCTCGGTTTGGATTCCAAATTTTAGGTCACAAACAGATCTGCCAAACTCCAGCTCCGGAAAAGGAGCCTCCCTGTAAGAGGATAGGGTTTCAGATTGGACTGCAGAAGTCGACACAACCCCAAACACTGGAAAGTGGAATCTGCTTAACTGCAACTGTTTCATCTGAATGGCTTAGGTTGAAGATAAGTAAAGCTGGTAATGTGCTAAATCCTACTCTGAAACCTTACCATTTCCCATGAGCTGTCATTACACACCTCTTTGCTTAGCATCCCACTTCAGCAGCTATGCAGAAGTCCTTGAAGTTCTGTCCTTATTACCAAGGAGTGCGGCCAAACAGGGAAATATTACTGGAGTGACCAGGCTGTGCAGAGGAGCCAAAGGAAAGGTGGTTTCTCCTTCAAGTTAGCCTGGTTCCATGAGCTGAACAGCCACAAGTGGCTGGAGGACATCTTCAAGTACAGTGCCATCCAAAAGCCATCCAGCAAATGCTCTCCAAGGTGCTCTGAGATTTCACCCAAAGTAGAGCTGATCAGGAAATGTGCTTCAAAAGCACATTCCTTATTGAAACAAAAAGTGCTAAAGCAGCATTATACTGCACCCTTACTCACCGCAGAGATCGTACGAAGCACCTAAATATTTTGCACAGGAAGTGGTGTCTGTAAGTCACTGACAATGTCACCAATGCTTCATCTATCCCTAAGTACAACATACCACAACTAAATTCTGAATGCACCTTAGTCCTACAGAAGTAAGTCCAAGTCCTTTGGGACCAGAATTCTACCTTCCAAGTATTCCATTTCTGGTATTTTCTTATGAGCTAGTTGAAGAACATTTTCCTACATGAACCTCTTAAGAAACCTTATCATTTACCTCTCTGCAGGCTCACTGCAGTGCCTGATGCTCTTCCCACTCCAGAACACAGGACAGAGGACCCTGACCAGCCAGGTGGGGTGTGGGGCACCCCTGCCTCCCCTCCACCAGCCATACTGTCCTCTGAGCAGATGCCCACACAGAGATTTCCCTGTCAAAAACCAAGAGAAAGAAGGGAGCCACATTGCCCCCTCCGGGCTGTTCCCGCGTGGAGTGTGGATGCCGGGAGGGCCCTAGGGGGTCCCGATGGGATGGATGGATGGATGGATGGACAGATGGACGGACGGACGGGCCGACGGAAGGTGGTGCAGTGGCTAGGCAGGCCCCGCGGGGTGCAGTGCCGGGCCGGAGCCTGGAGGCGGGGGCCGGGTGCGCGGTGCCCTTGTGGCGGGGGCGGCGGGCGGGCAGCGCCGGCCTGCGAGCACCTCCATCCCGACCGGAGACTCCGAGGGCGGGGGCGGCACTGCGGGATTCCCAAAGGCCCCGGCGAGGGGGCGGCGGCGGGGCCGGGCGGCCGCGCCATGGAGGCGCCGGCTGCCTGCCTTCCCTCGGCGCGCCTGCCTTCCTCCGCCGCCGCGCCTCCTCCCCGCGCCGCTCCCGCCCGCCTCGCCTCGCTCTTTCCTTACCGGCCGAGGAGTGGATCTTGGAGGACTTCCGCCGCAGGGACATCTTCAGCGCGGTGTCCAGGCCGGCCCTGTTCGGCATGGTGTGGCCGGCCGGGGCGGGCTGGCCATGGGCCCCCCCGCACGCAGACGCCGCGCTGCGGCCGCCGGCACCGCCGCGCCCGGGCTGCGGGGGCGGGCGAGGCGCTGAGCCCGGGCCGGGCCCCGCTCCCCGCCGGGCTGGGGGTGCCCTCCCGGGGAGCCTCTGTGCGCCGAGTGTGAGCCATTGCAGACGGCACGATAAAGTCAGGACCTGGGGTTTGTGGGTTCTTTTGAGGTGTCTGTCGGGAACTAGGATTTTACTGGACATTTTAGGAGCATAAAGAATCCCAGCGAAGCCCCCGCTGGGATCAGGGTCCTTAGCCGGGATTCTTTGTTCCAGTTACAAGGGCATCTTTCATCACTGTGGCATGCCGCCAGCCTCATTACAAAAGATATCGTTCCTCCTCAAAATGTCTGGTAAATCAAAGATAAAAAAAGAAATAGAGGAAATATTAATCAATACAGCACTTAACTCTTACAGCGCATCAGCTTTCTGTGCAAAACATTTGCAACCATGAGAATTTACCTGCCAAGGACAGGCAAAGAGGAAATGTAAGTGAATAGGGAAAAAAAATAACTAAAAAGTTGCCTCTCAGTCTTTACATTCGTCGGTCTTAACCAGGCATAGCTAGCAGTGATTGCCACGTCTTAATGGGTTACCTTCTCTACCAAGTGAGCTTCAAGGTAGCATAGTTTAAATGAGGCAGAAGCTCCGATGAGATGAGGATATACTGAATTTTGAGAAGACCTACTGTATAAGAAATGGTCCTCAGTACCTTGAAGGTCTGTGAAAAACGGCCCTGAATCTGTGTCTAAACCACTCTACCATACAGAGTTGGCTAGCATACACAATAGAGAATGTGGGTGGTATTTCAAAGGTCATAAATAATGCTAAACCGCTGAATCTCGCTGTACTTTGATGTCCTCACAGATAATAAGGAAACTGATACTTTCCAGCTACAACTTCACTAAATGTTGCAAATAGAATTTTGGTTGTCAAATCACTTTGTGCTTCATAAATACAAAGTAGTCTAGAAATTTGGCATTTTACACTAATGGCTCTGAGTGCATCATAGCCCACCTGAAGATGTTTGCTTTGGGACTGGACTGCTGCAGACAGACATTTCTTGCCTATGAGAAACTATCACTTGTGGATTTTATCACTCTGGGAGAAGGCTGGTGCAAGAGCTTGTGTGAATGAAATCATCCAGTAAGGGCAATGCTGAATGCTGGTGTTCCTGCATGCCTTTCCCATTTTAAGTCCATGACATGGAGCTGACTATTGTCATGAACATCATTTTCTCCATCAGCTTACTCTTTCTCCTCTCCACAAATTATTTTCTGTTGCAGTCAGTGTCTTCGCCCCAGTAGGAATTGCCTGGATAACAGAATATCAGTTCACATATATTCTTAGGTAGTAGACAAAAATAAAGTGAAGTTCACTTTGAGTTTGAGCTGCCAGATCAAAGTCAAAGAAAGTGCTCCAAAAAAAGAACCAAAAAAGAATGGCAACTCCTGGTTTCATGTTTACTTTTTAAATCAGAAATTAGCTGTGAGGTGAACTGTGTTAACAGGACGCTAAAAGTATTGTCAAACTGTAAGCTGTCAACTCTGTCAACCTGTGAGCCCGTAGCAGCTAAGTGCACTCATTCCTTCACCTGTACTACACTTGCTTTCACCTCTGCACACTCAGTGTTCTCAAAGAGTGCTCCACATAGCACATCATCTGCCTTGCATTTACACAGGCTACTCACTTGTAAACTTAACTACTTGAGCACTTTGAAGAGATTTAATTACCCAACCCACACTTACCTCCACAAGCCTGAGATGTGTCCCTGTGGAAGGAAGCTCCCTGAACATTAATGAGCAGGCATTTCTGTAAAGCGTAATGGCATGGAAGAAAGAAATCACATCTTTGCCCCTGCATAGACTGAAAGTCTCAGAGGGCCTGCCTGCAATGTCTGTCTCAAGTCACAAATTGTATAATCGTACACTGCAGTCTAACGGGAAGCTGAGGGGAGAAGGTGGACTGCAAAAGTGTCTAAGGAAACCAAGTGTGCAGGATAATCTTGGTACCTGAGAAAGGACCTGGATCCTGCTCAGCAGGCTTAAGAGTGGGGCCCGCAGGAAAACTAAGTGTACAGTCCAGAGGTGAACTCATGTTGGTTATGTTTCTGAAAGCTCACGTTCATCAGTAACAACTGACAAGCTGCAGGTGAGCCCTGAGCTTTGAGAAAAGAAACTGATTGTTCTGCTGTGCAGGACTCACCCTTGTCATTGTGTTATGCAATGCCTGTCTTTGTCGTAGCGCTGATGTGCACTAAATTGTGTATTATTGGACCATGAGTCAGGGCAGTATTATTCCCTGGGGTCTGTCATAATGGATCCATGTTTTGAATGATGTACCAAAAACAAAAGGAGTTGGTATTTTTCAAATTACAATGTGATGACTTTTCTAGTATTTATAGCAATGTACTTTCAAAGAGCTCAGTATACATAATAATTATTTCAATGTAATAAATAAAGCAAAGGCAGGAAGAATGGTCCTGTAGCTAATGTGCCAGACTGGGAGACAGGATATCTTTATGGTATTTCTGACTGTGCCAGATACCGTCTGGGACCTTGGAGAGATTGTTAAGCCCAAATTTCCAAAAGATGCATTCTCTGCTACAATTATTAATGTTATGCAAAGAGTTTGGTTCTGAGGGAAAAGAAAAAGGGAGCACACCATTCTCAGTCTAATCAAAGAACTATTAGGTGAAAGCTAATTAATACAGAAAAGAAAAAAGAAAGAAATTAAAAAATGCTACTACTACTTAAACAAAAGAAAAAAAATTAGGAATAATAATGCAGTTCATTTCTTTGTAGGCACACTCTTCCTGTCTGTCCTTTTTTTGGTGTTGTGCTTACCCTCCCACTGCCCCTCTAGGGCCGACACTGCCAGCTTTTGTCAAGCAGTGGGTGTTGGGGCTGTGGCTGGTCATCCGTGTGTTCCCAACAAGTTCTTTGCTGAAAAAAGCAAAGAACTAATAAGGGGCTATTTTATGGGAGTTTTAAAATCCTTTTACACCTTACTCTTTCTTCATTTGTCTACAGCTCCACTTTAATCCAATTGTATTATATGTGATGCCATTTATGTATGTTACATACTTGTTCTTTGTGTAATCCCTAAACTGTCTTTTTCCAGTTCTCAAGTCTGCACTGCTTTAGCTGACTACTGGAGAGCTCTTTATAGCCCCAAGTTCTCCAGTGCCAAGGCTGTCCCCCTTTTCTTATCATCCTATACCTGCTCTACAGTGTCCTGTGAGCCCACTCTGAGGGGACCCTGCTGTCATACCAGGCCTGTATTTCTCTACACCTTATGTTATTATGTTATATATCATTATGTTAGTCATAAGCCTGTGGCCTCCTTCCAGCAATGGTGGTGTTAGGCTACAGGATGAGAGTAAGCACATGTAAGTTCTGCATGTCTAAATCTGCTTGTGTTAAACAAAACAAAACAAAACAAAACAAAACAAAACAAAACAAAACAACATAATAGATTCTCTTGGTCTTAAATCTTTGTGCTGTGGTACTTTGCCCTTGCTTACATGCATAGGATCAAAACGAGCATGATGCAGATAATATGCTGAGATACATAGGGGGTATCTGTCATGACATTTTTAAAAAGGTTATAAAAAAAAAAAAGTCAAAAAGCCAGGACCTCTGTTTCTAGATTGATAGAGAAAGTGTGCTTGGCATCACTCAGCTTAAGAAAATAAGTAAAACAATTTATGGATCTTCTTCGCAGAGATGCTGATCTCTACAGACCAATACAGGACGTGACTATTAATATGTGAACATGTGTCAATCCATGTATGATTCATCTGTAATCTCTTAAAGGAGCCATTTTAAAGCTATTACACCTTGTCCTTTCACTGGTACAAAGTCCCTCCCCAGCTCTCTGGTCAGCTCCATTCAGGTCCTGGAAGGTGCTATAAGGTCTCCCCAGACCCTTCTCTTCTCCAGGCTGAACAGTCCCTGCTGTCTCAGCCTGTCTTCATAGGAAACATTTAAGATTGATTTTCAGAATGTAAATAGTTCTCAAAATGCATGAGGTGCATTTTCATTATTTTGATTCACTTCCCTGTCCCACAGCTAGGTTGCTGGCTAATGTGAGTCCAATATTCTTTGGTTTTGTAATCAATGAGATTGGTGCAAAGGGAATCCAAGGCAGGCATATAATTCTGCCACACTGATTTGGTGGCACTCACTTTGTACAGTTGTAAACAAATGCAGAAAAGCAAAAGTTGGTCCCAAGTAGGTGTGCTCAGAAAGACTGAAAAGAACCTTGAGAGAACTGACACACTTGTTAAGATTGAACCATATTCTGCAGCATGTGTAAATATTCCACAATATGCTTTGAACCAGCTATTACATCCAGGCCACCATATGATTGGAAATAATAGAGTTCAGTATATAGTGTATCTGTGACTTACATGTTATTCAAAATATTTTGATACCAGAAAAAAATAGTGTCATGTACAGCACAGAATAATAATAATAATAAAAAAAGACAAAACCCCACTGAAATATAATTTAGTATAGCAGAGAGTTTTATATATATATATACATACACACATACACACACACACACACACACATATGTATATAAAACAGATGACCTGAAGGAACTCAACAAGGAAGGTGGAGAAGGACTTCTTAGAAGAGTGTGTAGTGAGTGACTGGACAAGGGGGAATGGATTCAAACTAAAAGAGCATAGGTTTAGATTAGGTATTAGAGGGACATTCTTTGTTGTGAAGGTGGTAAGGCACTGGAACAGGTTGCCCAGCGTAGTTGTGGATGCCCCATTCCTGAAGGCGTTCAAGGCCAGGCTGGATGGGGCTCTGAGCAACTTGGTCTAGTGAAAGGTGTCTCTGCTCATGGCAGGGACATTGGAACTAGATGGCCTTTAAGGTCCTTTCCATCCAAAACTATTCTATGGTTCTATGATCTTGTGTACTCTAGGGACCAGCACTCACAGCTGTCCTTGTTTGCAGTGCTTTGGTGGACTAGGACAAAAGGCTCATTGCTCTCTGCCCTGCTGCTTTTCAGGAAACATGTCCGACTCATGTCCTGCAAACTGAGGTTTCTTCCTTTGCTGGGAGCCATTCCTGCAGGCTGGAAACCTGCTTCCTAGACACTGGTCTCCAGGAAGCTTACAGAGGGGTAGTGTCATCATCTCCATTTCCCCAGGGCAGAGGAGGCAGAGGGAGCGGCGCTGGCTTCGGTTGAGCCATCTGGAGAAACAAAGCTCCGACGGGAGTGCGGAACACAGGGCCCCAGTGCCCCTGCCCTGGGGAACACCAGGGAGGGAGCCGACGGGACCCGCTCCAGCACCTCGGAGAGCTCCCGGCACCGGGCACCGGGACGGGCTCCACGCCTGGAGGTGCCGCCTCTGCAGGGCAACATCGGGAGTAAAACACCGGTCAATGCACTTCGCAGCTGGCTTTTCTCGAGTTTATTTAAACTTGAGTTAATTAATTTTGTTTCAGAATTAGCATTCATTTATCTGATCGTCCCGCTAGTATTTCCATGCCCCGAAAAACAAAGGGCGCTGGCGCAACGTCCAAGGAGCGCCAGCCCTGCAGAGCACGAAGGGAAAGCGTTTTGTCCCAAATCCTTTCTTTCCCCCCTCCCTGTTAGAAGCAGCTGGGGCTCGGCGGGAGGAGCAGCTTGTCTCCCCTCGCTTCCCGGTGCACGGTGCTAGCCACTCCCCCAGTGCCTAGAGGTCCAGAGAAGCTGACTTTAATCACATCTCCCCCGTCTCCCCCACCTCAGGCCTCACTGTGATCTGAGAAATGCTCATCAGGCCCCAGCCAAGACGAACTGCACCTGGACTAAGTCCCTCTTGAGCTTATCAGAAACACTGTCTGTTCTCAGGAACTAGTGTTTTCTAATGAGCATGTGTATTTTAAGGAACAGCCTTGGAAACTTATTTTTCTTGCCTGAATAATAACGCAAGTGGAATAATATTTCTGTTGCCAAACCTTCAAAGAAAGTTACTGACTCAAATTTTGGCCAGTATGAAAAATTACTATGACTAAAGTCCACTGTCTAACGACCCTATAAACAGTGGTCCAAAGTGAGATCTTTTTGAGCTCTCAGTTGCCAGAAGATAAGGGGCTAATGTGTATGTCTCAAACACTGATAACCAGATGGCTGTGGAGCAAACCAAGGACTGTTAGCAATAACAGACAAGAATTGTTGGTAATAACCAAGGACTACTGATATTAACATGCCAGGAGAAAGAACAAGTTTTGGTCAGAGAAGGGTAGCCAGGTGGATAGAGGACAGCACTTTTCTGCTAGAAAGAACCACAACACAGTACAGCCCAAGCGCTGGAATGATTGGCAGGAAGAGGACATGGACTATATGGTGGGATTAGGACCATCAAAGACCCCCGAAGCCCTCTGACCCACTTCCAGAAAAGCCTAAATGAACGGACTGCACATGATAACTAATTAGCACAGAAAGTGAGAAACCAACCAAAAAAGGTTGCTGCCTACAAAAAGGTACCCCTCCCTGCTTGGGTGGTGCCTCCAGACCCTGGACATCTCATCAGCTAGACTGACACAGCTGAACTGCCATTTATAAGCAGAATCAATGGTGAAACCAGGATTTGCATCCCCTCAGCTGGGTCAGTGGTGAAAGCAGGATTGGCATCCCATCAACTGGATCAACACTGGAGTAAGGGCTAGTGATCCCTTTTTATCTCTCTTTTTCTTTTCCTCTCCTTTTCTCTTTTCCTTTCCTTAATTCATTTCTCCCTTTTTAATTAGCCTCTTTAATTTCTCTTTTCCCTTCCACCCTACTCCTTTATCCAACCCCCACTGCCGTGTGCCTATAGAGCAGATCAGGGGCTAACATACCAATTTCCATGCAAAGTCTGTAGTTTACTAATAAAACTCTCTGATTGTTTGCAGCCCCTCTGACTTTTGTCTTTCCTTTCGACCAATGAGCATTTTCGAATCTGAAGTGCTTCCTTCCCCTTAAGTTAGGGTCGTCACACAGTGCCCCGTTGCCGGTCACCTTCCCCTTCGGAGGCAGGTCTGTGCTCCAGGACGCACTGCCGAGCCAGCACTTGCTCCTTGTTGACTGGCGCCCTCTCCTGCTGTGCGACATATTTTCCTCTCGGACGCTGAGAGTTTAATGTGAATTCAACGGATCCAGGCAGCGCAAGGGATACGCCATGGGCTGCTGAGGAACCCTGCGCTGGGGCTCTGGACATGCTTTTGCCCTCAGCGTGCTTCTGTCCAAGACTGGCTCATTCAAATTGTTCTGCCTTCCCTAATTCTACCACCATCAAAGTGAGAATTAATCTCATCCCGGTACTTTCTTTTTTGGGGTCTCAAATTGCATTACTCTCAGGGGTATCTCACAAGGAGTGCAGGGGAGTCATGAGTGAAATCATCTGGGAGGCCAGAGTCATCCTTTGAGATTCATGTCCAAGGGAAAAAAAAAATTAAAAATTGGAGTCTGTGGACTTGGAGATGCCTTAAAAAAAGGGATGGGGAGGCGTGCTAAATTTTACAGACCTTTTGCTGAAATAACCCTGAACCTGGGTTTTTACTTCAATCCTACATGGAACAAAAAATGTGAAGAAAAACAAAATAAGAAAATGGAATTTTAACAGTCCAAACAGGAAAAAAAGCATCAGCTGTAACAATATTGGAGATAGCCCCCAACTGCAGTGTTTATGCAATGCTAAAGTAGCTCAACAGAAGGACCTGAATCCGGATATGCAACAATTCTGATGTAAACATTACACTATGATGCTTATATTTTTTCCTTATGAATACATATTTTTTTTCCTGTAGCATTCAATTCATTGTACGTGTATATGTGTGTATGTGCAGAGACAAACTACTGGGCTAGGTAAGGACTAATATGATCCTTTAAAATCACTGTATGTGTATTAAAGTTAACTGCTACACATATGCAGATTAACTACACACTAACTCTGTGCTCATACACATATTGGCAATTCCTGTTCTTTCAGAGTTTATATATACCCTGTTAACATGGAACAAATGCAATAAATTGCATGCAAAATGCGTTTAAAAACCAGTAGAAGGAATAGTACCAGCAGCCCAAGTGCTCTATTCATGCATTACTCACTCAGATAAGGGCAAGACCTCTGTATTAAAATAGCAACACAGTATGCTTTCTTGGGCATGCATGCCTGAAGGTAAAAGATGAACCATTATTAATGTAGCTCAAATGTGTGTGAACTGCAAAAATAGCTCACCGGCTCTATAAGGTATGTCAAATGCTCAGCATAGCAGATCCAATGCTGTGTAAGGAAATACATTACAGTGGAACTGGCCTAGATGAAGGCTTAGTACTAAAGATGAGATGGAAAGGTTTAACAAAATTTAAGTGCTTTTCTTGGAAATAGAAGCAACATACTGTATCTGACCCACTTTACTTCAGGACAAGAACCCCGAGTGTGGGTTATAAATGCCTGAAGCCAGGCCTTTATAAAGGATTGCTTAAAATAATGGGACGAAGTGATCCCACATATCCTATTATAGCTGTTCAACCTGTGGATGAAAACCAAAGCTTTGTTTGTTTTTGGTTTATTGCGTATATGTTTCATTTTTGCACTTCAGGCAATTTACATTACGCTACAGATAAATTTAGTGGTGGGATAAACACCTTCTGGGCTAAGTGTGAATGCTAAGGAGCAACTTGCACTGAGCTGGTATCTGGTGAACCTGCTCCAGGTCTGGTTCAGACTAGTCAAAGTTCAGCATAAGTCCAGAGAAAAAAAGGAAATAGGAGAAATTTTGCTTTGAGGTACCTTGTGCATCCAAAAGGTGGGCTAACCCCATTCCTGCTGTAAACATGAGCAGGCTGAGGGAAGTCTGCAGGATGCTGGGCAGTACTTGCCTGTTGTTGATGGCTTCTGTGTGCAGGCTGAAATCATATTAGCTGCACAGCATCTCAGAAGAGCTAATTATATTTTTAATTTTAAAGACTGATCTCTGAGTGCTGCATTGTCAGTTTGGCCATGTCTGTTGTTCTGAATGTTGCTCTGATCAAAGCTGGGTATGCATGGCTCCACAGTTAAAACCACAGTGTATGACTGGATAACAGCAGTCCTGAGCTTTCTGCCATTTGCCCCCTCTCTCCCTTGAAATCCTGCAGACTGCACTGATGTATATGGTCAGTGCACTCAAAAGGAGAGTCAGGTCTCAAAGTCTCTTCAGGAACTGGTAAATCCTACAACCCTCAATCAACTTAGTGACTCTTTTCAGGGGTGTATACTGTGAAAGAAATACTCCTTAAATTTTTGATGGGATGAGGAGACTGGCAAGAGTACTAGCATTTGTGAAATGAAAATCCAGAAAATTTCTGGACTGTTTGTCTGAAGATCCCATCTAGCTCTTTTTCCTGATGTGGTGGTCTACAGCAGACAGCTACCACAACATTGACCATGTTGGTCACCATTCGTGACCTGTAGGTTCTCAGCTGACTCCTCATCCACCCCGACACTGAATTCATGCATTCTGCTGCTCTCACACACAAAGGACAGCTTTTCCCCATCACTGTCCTGGGCTGTCCTTCCTAAAGAGCCTGTATCCATCCAGTGCAGCACACCAGTTGTGAGAGCTATCCCACCAGGTCTCTGTGATCCTGGTTGGATCATAGCCTTCTAACTGCACACAGACATCTGATTCCCCCTGCTTGTTCCCCATGCTGTCTGCACTGGTCTACAGTCACTTGAGATGCTGATTTCCTAGAGAAAGTAAAACATCTGCTCCACCATACTAGCCTGTAGGACCTTATTTGTATGAACACACCTGGAATGACTCTGCTTCAACTCTCTTCTGTTAACAGGTTTCTCTTGCCCACACTGCCCTGCACACTCTGCTTATCAAGTTCTTCCACCACTTCATCACTTGGTTGCAGGATGTCCTGTCCTTTCCCACATCATTCCTAGTTGGCCTGGTAGAGTTGGTTTCCTCACCAGGTTGGTTGGGCTCTGATCAGTCACTTGGTAGTTACTACATGACTGCACTGAGTTACTCCAGTGGGAGCTTGACATGGGGAAACAGCATCTGCTTTTAAAAGCAGAATAGTTATTTCCCATCAAGGCAAAAACATGAAGTGGTAGGACAT
This sequence comes from Manacus candei, assembly GCF_025592945.1. Taxonomy (NCBI): domain Eukaryota; kingdom Metazoa; phylum Chordata; class Aves; order Passeriformes; family Pipridae; genus Manacus; species Manacus candei. The sequence continues at coordinate 34,582,448 of NW_026138062.1, read as the reverse complement.
AGCCTGCTATAATTTACTGTTTCCTTTTATATTTCCAAATTTGCACATGCTGCTAATTGTTTTGTCAATAACTACAGAGAACTGTCCTCTCTCACACGTGCCTCTGGTTCCTTTCTTTATGTACTGATATATTCACTTTTCACATTAATCAACAGTCTTATATTACTAGAACTAGGCTGTGCACCTCTGCCTGGCTGTACAAATTCAGCCGTATTTATCCCAGATCCAAGCCAGACCTTATTGTCATATTAACATAACTTAACCAGGTCTGTGGCTTAACAAGATACTTGATGCCAAAACCAGCCTGATAACCTATCCTGCACATTCCAGTCAAACTATCATATTTCATGTTCCATTTTCCATTTGGCTATTGTTTTTAGATGAAAAGGCCACACTTATGATTCAGTTGCATATCAGACAACAACCCCTCTAGGTAACTAATTCCCTCCCTGTATTTCTAAAGATCTAAAACCATGAATAGAATGACCCCTTGACACTGAGTCAAGCCAAGAGGAGTTGTGCAACCTCTCTTGGCGATGCTTCTGCATAAGTCCTAACTTCTTCCATTATATTGTTGAGTTCATATTAGCATGTCTGACAAACTTTTTGGGCCACAGCACTGTGAATATATGTTGTATATCTTGCTTTTCTCAGTTCTCTGCTCCTGCTTTTCTGGTTTATGGTGCAGTATAAAGCAAACATCACTATTATGGTACAAATATGCCACAGACCTATTGAAACACAAAACCAGGATGATACCCTTGTATTAGTTTTGGAGCTATTCTGGGACACTTGGTGCTTAATAAACCCTGCAAGTCAGACTGAAAACCAAGAAGAGTGATGCCCCTATTATCCCAAATCCCTGTCCCTTTCTAGTCACGATTCACATGAACTTTTCAGTAGTGCCACAGGAAAGTACTTTGTGGAAATAGTCTGTTCCTAAGTTGAAGGAATGAAAATGGTTACAGGTGTATAAAGAGACATAATGAAAATGGAAGGGAAGCAAAAGGAAGTTGGAAAGAGTCTAAAGAATGGGATAAAATTAAAACATTTCTGCTCACTTTGCAGTTATTTGGCAACACAGGAATCCATTTCTATGTCATATATTATTAAAGAAGATACTATTAGAGAGACATACAGGGACATAATATCAGCTAGAAAGTTGCTGATAGCATAATACATGCAAAAAATGGAAAAACCTATTAACTCAGCCTAATATTTCTTTATATCTTTGCCAGGGCCCTGTCCAAGGCAGCTCTCTGGGTTATTTTTCACATTAAGGCTTTCTAGAGACTCTGAGTTAGTGCTACCACTTGAACTGAGTTAAATATTTCATTTTAAATAAACTGTTATTTTTAAAACTTCTGCCCACATTCTGCTATTTACTTCCCTAAAAATAAATCACTTTTCCCAATGTCACCAATTAACATGTCACTTCTTCCAAAGAAGCAGCCAGCCTGATGCCAGTACCAATAGCTGTGCACCCTGGAGCAGGAGCTGACCAGGACATATCCCAGTTTTGTAATGCTCCACTTCCCAAGTTACTTTCAGTGTTTAATATATCTCAGTTTAAACTGAAACCAGGCACTAATTTGCATTGGGTTTCTAGGAAAGATGAGAAAATAAAGCCCAGGAGCCGGACCAGCAGGGTGGCCAAGTTGGCCGAGTACCTGGTGCTAGCTTCTCTGACCCCTCAATCTCAGAGATTAAACAGTTTATCTTCACTCTTAGGACCTGTGTCACACATGAATGGACACGCATATCCCGTTGCTAATTCCTTCAGCAGAACAGAAGCCTCCAGGACTCTCCTGAGACCTTCTGAACACAGCCATGCAGGTGTCAGCCTGCCCAGTCTCATGCTGGTTCTGCACCCAAACTCAGGCCTCAAAGCTGCTGAAGACAATTCCTCTCCTTCACTCTCCTGCCCAACATTTCCCATAGAGTTGCTCCCAGCTGCCTTAGGAAGTCAATCAGTTTCTCATTGCCTCTAATTTCTCATGATCTTCCTGTCTACCACATGAATAGGGTGGAAGGTTTGATCCAGGCTAGGCTACCTTCTCAGCACATTTAGGAATAGCCAGAACTCAGCACCAGGCAGCTTTCTGCTGCAGGCCAGGTAAGCCAATATATGGTAACACCTACTTTCCAGTATACATTTTTATAGCAATAAGAGCTAACTTCACATCAACTGACAGGCAGGAATTGCAGATAACCAAATCATCACACGTGGTTTAAATCAAAACCCCAAGAGGTGCATAATCAGTCCAACAGGTGAATCCCTCATGCAACAGCTGATGCCAGAAATGGTGCAAGAACAGTGAGTGTGTGGACCTACCACCACATATAGGTTACAAATTCCACAGTAGATACCTCAAGACAATAACTACAGGAGAGCCCAAATTTGTTTTTGAGGTTTCTTGTACAGAGTATGATGTTAGGATTCCATAGCCTAACTTAATAAACCTGGTTGGGAAGTACCTAGCTTCTGCTGCCTTCCGTGCAAGCCAGTTATCCAGAAGCAGGTGAGATGTGTTCATGAAATGGAGCTCAGAGAGGGAGACAAATACAGTTCTACAGCAGCTAGAAGTGTTACTTTGGAAAGGAAGAAAAACATGCTAATAGGAGCTGTTAGAACAACCCAAGAATTTCCCTGGGAGAAAACTTCAAACTGGGAGGTTTAAGTGAAGTAAATGTAAAATATCGATGAGAAGATGTAGATTATGCTGAAATTTCAAGAGGAATGGAATGCAGTGGATTATTGGATCATTTGCATCTTAATGAGAGAGAAAAATAAAGATTTACAAGGGGAGGGAAGAACAAAAAGAACATAAACCTGTGGCATTCCAGAATTTGAACACTAGGCTTTGGTATTTCTTTTTGTGGGAAAGGATTAAATAAAACTCAGCTACAAATATTGAAAATCTCTGAACTTCAATAGCACGTCAAAAAACTGTATCTTGGATAGTACAGGAAATGTTGATCTTTGTTATAAATAACAAATGGGAATCAAAAATTTATGTATTTAATCAATTTTCCAGACATTTGTACTTTTAACACATTTGTTTACAGAAGCACTTTAAAAACAAATCTACCCTGGAATGTTAACTGTTTGAACTTGATTGACTGATATTGCAGAAATGAAGTTACTAATAGCTGAGTGATCTCAATGTTATTCATGCACACTTCCTTTAGTGTCTGACCACAGGTTATTCTAGTTATAGACTGCAACACAAACTCCACCTTGCTCTTGATGATGAATGTGATGCACAAATATATCATGATGCCTTTCTAATTTTATAGACAAAGCTGGGTAGACCAAGTGTCTTAATCATTGTGCTGATTTACTTATCAGAGATTTTCTTTTAATGAAAAGTAGTAACACAACAAAGCTGCCCTGTGAAGGAGGATACAGATAAAGGCTGTGGCACCTTTACTGGGCATATATGAAGAGTAAGCAACTATTACTCCTCTCCTCAGCCCTTTTACATGCAGAGTAAAACATGTTATTAGCTCACCTAATCAGGTGCAATTCAGGGACAACTAAGGGAACTTAATAATTAACAAACAAGTTTAATTCTGTCAGTGCTACACTTAAGATTTCAAGTTCTTCTCAACAAGTATCAGCTTAAGGATAATTAACATATTTATTTTCTGAAATTCTTCATATATTTACCCCTAGTCCCTGTTTATTAAAAAAAGAAGTCTCACAAATCTGCTGATTTAGAAGTAACATCTTCTAAATCGAGGTTTGACCATTTATTTCTAGATACTTAAATACCTGTGCTATGTGACATATTTGTAAGCGATCAGAAGAAAGAAATAAGTGATCGAATCCACAAATGCTACAGAATTATTGGGATATTAAATGCTAGGACAAATCACAAGAGGCAAGGTGCCCAGGATGATTAAAGGACAGAGGAAATTTGATTTGCACGACACACAGAATAACCCAAGAGAAAAGGAAATATGCGAAGTACACACACACAAAAAAGCATGCGATAGTCCATTCTAAATCAGCAACTGACATTCACAAAAGTGATTGTGAAATCTTTTGCATGACTTGGTAAGGTATCAGCTCAGTGGTGAGCAGCAAACAAAAGTAAATCCAGAATAATAGGAATTATTTGGAAGGTCACAAAAGGGAAAAAAAGTTGTTATATCATGATATAATATGTAGTGCATCCACATTTCGAATTCTGCATGAGCACCAGTCCTCCCATTTCAAAAGAGCAACAAGACTAGTTAGATAAGAATAGCTTCTATATAAAAAGAGGTTAAATAGGATACCTCAGTTATTAAAAAAAAAAGTAAAGAAAGAAAGGAAGAGTATGGGCTAAGTCACTAGCAAAGTGAATGGAGAGGCGTTATGGTTGCATTGCTTCCTAAAGTACAAGAACGAGGGAATGTAAGATACTAAAAACCTTCAAGTATAAAACAAGTGCTTCTCACAAAAGCCAAACTGTAACTCTGCAATGGACAGCTGCAGAGATCAAAAGCACAGGTGGGTTGGAGAAGAGCTAGGAAATGCAAATTAACAAAGCTCTTAAACACAGGTATGACTGTAGGAACATGAGCCCCCAAGTCATGGAGAAGGGAAAGGAGCGTTTGGGGGGTTGTGGTGGTATAGAACTGAAGCTGTATCACCAGGAAAGCAAGTAAAAGAAGGCAATACCAAACTGAATCACTATGATTTAATTGGTCCCATCAATACAATTTCCCAGGAAAGTGGAGGAACATAAAACATGCTCCTTCCTCCAAGGGAGGGGAAATACCTGACAACCAACTCAAATGGGGCAGGACAAGAATATAGTACGGAAGTCTTCATGTTTCTTCTCCCATAGCCTACAGTTTGTACAGAAAGCTCTCACTTTCAGATGTTCCCCCCAACAGCTCAGTTAAATGTAGCCTGTCATAGAGGATCTTGTCTTGAACCATGTATGCAATTGTGCTTACAATTGCACAGCAAAATCCTCCCTGAGTGAAAGAAGGCACAGGAAATCTCCCTTTATCTCTAGAGCATTAGTGAAGCAGTTGTAAGGATTAAAGTTAAAATTGACCTTGAAGGACCCAACCAGCAAGGCAATAGTGAGCCTAAAGCAGGCTTCTACAAATGTGTCCCTCGAATCAGGTAGCTTTCAAAAATACGAATGAAAGCCATAAGGAGACAAAGGAGCAGCAGACAGCATCCATATCTTTATATACTGTCAACATCAGGAGTTAATAGAAGTAACAGAAAAAAAGGTCAAAAAATAACCTAGCTCTAATACTCACATTTACATCTCCTCACTCTGCAGTGCAGCTAAGGAAGCCACACTCAAGGAAGGGTCAACAATGTTTGCAGTAATAAACAGCCAAATCACATCAGAAGATGTCTTAATTGTATCCTTAAACTTATCTAAATCTCAAAAGAGAATTTCTTAGAACTACTCTTATGAATAAAACCAAGACCTTCTCTGGAACTTATAACACAAGCTTTTCATTTGCCAAACTGAAGTAGACATCCAATAGCTCAACACGGGATTTTATAGCTACCCTTCAAGGATGTCATGAGCAGATGCTTTAACTGAAGCACCTGACACAGAAGTGCGTTTGTCAAGGCCACCATCTGCAGAGAAAAAAGTCAGTAGGACTTGTTTTCTTCTTACCATTCAGAATATACAAACACCCACACCAGAATACTGCATAGTTCTGCCTTTCTCTAGTGATCAAGATACTCATTGCTCAGAAGAAGCTTTGTAACATTCAGTTTCTTCCAGAAACCCCAAGAGTGCTCTGTGCTGGGTTTTTTATTCACCATAACAGCTAACAGGCATTCTGGAAACACAGGAACAGAGCTGAGGAATACCAAGGAAAGAATAAAGTGAAAACAGACTGAACATCAAGAATAAGAAATCATCTTACCAATCTATAGGATCTTACCAATCAACAGTAATTCACACAAACCCTCCATTATTTACTTCACAACTTTATTTCAGTGGAAGTTATTGGTATAAAATTTAGTATCTAATTATACTGATACGAGGGACTTTCAGGGAAGCTTATTTTGTCCTCTTTAGTGTCTTTTGCAATTTGGTCCTCAGGTATGTTTTAAGAGGACAAATATTACATGTGTACCTTTAATTTCTGTACAAAAGCACTTCAAGTCTTTGTTTTGTTCTTCTGAGTACAATACCCAAAACATGCATATTGTAGACAATATAATAGTCAAGGAAATATTGTCCTTCTTTAAACTAAGGCAGTTAAACCCCCAAGAATATCAACTCAGTAATTTAGAAGAGTAAAAAGGCTTCCTCAGTGCTCATTTACTCTTTAAGCAAATAAGTAAGACACAGCCTCTTGGAATTACCAGATTTGATTGCTGTCATTATTGAAAAGACAGATTGTCAAGGACAGCATTTAATTATGTACATTTTACAATGCCACTAACCCATCAACTTTTGAATAAGAACATCAGCATTAAGAACTGTGTAAACCTACATGCAAAAATTGCAATAGAATTTTTTTAATAGAACCAAATTGGCAAGTTTTTGGAAAGGATATTTCAACATTAAAAAGAAAAGTCTATTAAAATAAGCACTTCAAGTAACTTAAATATCTTTAGCAAACATGTCCAGCAAGAAACTTCCTGTAAAAGAAATTGTTCTTAGAACAAAAAGCTAACAAATGGCTATTTAGCCACTAATTTTTCAACACAGTGGTGGGTCTGTGTGAAACAATTTGTAATCTAAATAAAGCGAGTTCATTACAACGTTAAAAAACATACATTAAGCAGGACTGATTAACTATTGCATTTCTGTATTTACAAAAGTGCTTAGCATAACAAAATTACCTAAAAAAATATAAACTTTACCAATATCATTTGGTTCTATGTGTATTCCTAGACCTGCATTTGGAAAAAATAGTATTTACACTGCTAGATTTAGACAAGTTTCCTATCATTTTTAAAGAAATTTAACAAAACTCCCCCCACAAATGGACCCCTTTGTAAGTCAGTTCATCTGGCTTGGCTCATTAGAAATAGAGCAGAAGCAAATTCTTGAGAACTGAGCAGTACAAATAATTCTAGCCATTGTCTGTGGCATTAGACCCCAAAACAGGCTGCCGACAAATTGGGCAAGTGGAATTTTCAGAAAGCCAGCGATCAATACAGTGAATGTGAAACTCATGCATACAAGGTAACTGCCTTAGTTTATTCCCTGCTGCATATTCGTTAATGCAAACACTACACGTTTTACTTCTTTCGTTTTCAGCGTGAATATCCCCATAGTTCCGCGTAGAAAGATTGTCAATCTGCTCTTTGGTTAAACCTCTTAAACGATCATCATCGTCATCTTCATTCAGCAAGAAGAAGTGGGCAAGTCGAAGTATGGGCAGTGTTCCATTTTCCACTAAGTTGTTCACATCCTGAGACTGCCTGTTATCTTGGTTCTCGTTACGGCGCCCATAGCGTTGACCGTCATCCCTCTGTCCATTTCTTTCCCTGCTGCCTTCTGCTGCATGTCTATTTCTCGACGAAACCCCACTTGGATCGCTGCTGTTTGCTGAACTTGAGTTGTTCTGTGCATCTGATAAGGGATGACCACCTCTCTGCACTTCCGAGTTGGATTCAGTTTCCATTAAAGAGCTCAGTTCTCCAAAGCCCGTCATAATTTGTCTAAGGATTGAGCGAAGAGCCACTGATGAAGGTTCACCAAGCCCAGCTTCTGAAATACGACGGAGAGGTACCCGTATAGTGCTAACATAGGTTCGAATACCCGCCCGTTCTGATCGTGATATTGTATGCCGAAATCCCCCACTGTCACTTTCAAAGGTAACCGTGTTTTCTGACATTCCTACTCTAGAACGAGTTCTGCTGGCAATACTGTCACGGTCTCTGTTTTCTCCAGGACGAATTCTTCTCACCTGGAGATCTAGTGTAATTGTTGGATGCCTTCTGACAGCAGCTACCGGCCTACTGGATTCCTCCTCCTCCAAAGTTATTCCCAAGGACGGAACTACACTGGGAAGTTGAGAAGCCTGAGTGTTGCCTCTTGCTTGCTCTTCAGCAGGTTGTGGAGAAGCCTGAGGTATCTGTCTTCTACTTCTGTTGACTTGCTGTGCATTTCTATCCTGCCTCTGACCACGTTCCTCAGAGTGAACAGCATCACCTTGCCTTTGCAGCGGAGAGCGGCTTCGACTACTTAAGGTTGACCTCAGCCGCAGAATTTCTAGTCTTTGGTTTGTATTCATCTGAACATTTGTTCTCGCTCTACCCCTTCTGACTCTTGTAGAAGTAACTCTTCCCAGCATTTCTCTCCGTTCACCAGCAGCTGCAGAATTATTACGTGTAGTATTATTTGTTTGGGAAAGGCCTGTCAACTCCCTTGTTCTACTCCTAAGCCTCCCTGAGACTGCATGAGAGGCTACTTCAGACCTTAGTGCCATGGTACGTCCTAAAAACCTGGTCCTTGCAGCTTCAGTGCTTGCCTCCCTTGCAGCCATGCTCCTTGTTCGTGGGGTTACTGAACTGGCAACTAGTTGACGTCTTCTTTCCAAATACAGTCTGGCAGCATCTATATCGACATACTCCTCGCCAGGAGTTTCAAAACTGTTATGATCATGATTTATATTGATTTCAAGACTAAAACGAAACTCCCCACTGTTCGGATTTGTTCGACTCACGGCTCTCCAGGTTTGGTTCCCACTCTGTCCACTGCGAGTGGCATTTCCCGTGCGACGAAATGTGTTAAGCCATTCGAACAAAGAGTCGCCATTTGAGTTTTCTCCAAGAACATCAGAATCTGAGAAACAAAGAATTGCAAAAAGTCATATGACTGCATGCTCAGCATACTACGATGCACTCTAAATCCTCTATGCTTGCTGGGCTCTGACTTCAGAGACGACACAGTAGCAGGACATTGCTGTTCCTTCCTTAAGCTATCAATCTGGGTGTATTCTAGTCAGCTGATTTTGATTCAGCAAGAAAAAGCATAACAGATTTAGTCTCCTTTTGGAAAGCATTTTTAAAAGTTGTTTTCCCTAAGCAGTGGAACAAATGATCAGAGAATCATAAAGGTTGGAAGGGACCTCTGGAGATCACCTAGTCCAAGCCCCCTGCCAAGGCAGGGTCACTTAATATGGCAAATATGAGCACTGAAGAAATGAGGCTGCACACACAGCATGATTCAGTTTTCAAGATTCTCCACAGAACTCTCTCTGCATTCCCCTTTTATTAGGGTTCTTTTGGTAAACAGCACCTGGTGTTGTCATTCAATTAACTAGAATTCTCATGACTTTTTGCAAACTCAGTGTTTTCATTCACACGCTCCTTCCCAGCTCCAAGGCCGAACACTCCCTTTTGATTCCAGTTAACTGAATGCAGGTGCTGCTGGCTTAACTTGTTCCCACAACTTACAGCAGGTGACACAGGAGCGCATCCAGGTGGATGCATGGTTTCAACAGATTTTCTCCTTTTGTGCAAATATACTCTTTCCCTACTACAATATCCACCAGCTCCATTTTCAAATCTCCTCCAACTACAAGCCCAATTGGTTACTGCTAACTATGTGTATAAAGCAGGCCAATGGTCATGATAACAGTGAAGGTTTTCCCTTGAAGAGATCAAATTACATTCCCCCTACTCCATCATCTCCCTATGTCCATGAAACCTGCAAGAACTTTGGTATCTTCATTTCTGAGCTGCCAATTCCTCTCCTAAGTCTGATTAGAACTGGACAAATGATTAAGCCAATATTACTGGGGAATTGAAGACAGAATGCACATAATATGAACAAGCCTCACTTGACTGGAAGAAATGGAAATAAAACAACAAGAATTGCAAAACAGTAGAGAGATTAACTGTTTTCCAATTAACTTATTTTCCAACTGCTCTGATACATAGGAAAAACCTCTAAGAATTGAAGAATTAATTTTTTGTGCTATTACATTTACTAACAAAGGAAAATAGGAGCAAATAATTTGTGGTCAACATAAATCAGTTTTCATCAAGTACTTCAAGTTTGTTTTCATATCATTAGGAAATCTCAAGATCTTACTTTTTAACAATTCAGAGAGGTGCAATGGAATAAAGTAAGACTTGAGATAAGTCTCTCTTAAATATCTGTACAGAACAGCATTTATGCATCATGTACCATGTGTATCTATATATATGAATGAAGAATGTTTACCTCCAACAGTTCTACCTTCACCTTCTCTGTTATCCAGATCAGACTGTGATGCCAGACGCTCCTTAGCCCCCTCCAAGCGTTGCTGCAACTCTTCTGCTGTTATTTCCCCTGAAATAATTTACATTTTGATAAAGCTGTTAGATAAGACACTATAACTGCCTCAACATAGCCATGCAGAAATAACATTTTCTACCTTGAATGAAAATCTTCAGAAGGCAGATAAAACTGATGTAACCAGAAAGAAAAGAGCACTAGTGTGAAATTATAATGCAGGTACACAGATAACAGAGGAAGTAGGTCCTGGGGTGGAAGATGAAAATGTCAAGAATATGCTGGCTTCCAGTAACAACTTAGAGGCCCCCAAAATTGCCACATATCAACAGATATACTTTAATGTACCAAATGTTAATTATTTGGGTTTGGATATTACCTGTACACAAAGATGCTACATTTGAAAGTGTAATACTTTTGTTCCATATGGAGGTTTTTTCCTTTATACAGAGCCACAGAAGTCAAGCTACTTGAGTCATGTTACCACATGTGGTGCCTGACAGCAAGAGCGTTACTTCGCATTACATCTTTTCTACTGAGGGTATCCACATCTTACCAGGAGTGCCAAGCAGGTTGCTGTCTCTCATTAACCTGTAATCTTCTTCGTTGAGCTCATTAATGAACTGGTAATAAGCCTCCTCCCTACCAAGGCGCTCCAGCTGTCGTTGTCTCTCATCTTCGCCACGACTACGCTCTCGTGAAGATGCCTGTTCATTGCCATTTCCTGTGCGGTGTCGAGAGCGATCCATAATAATAATGCTGAGCTGTCCTGAACAAAACCAGAAGGTTAGACTGCGCAGCAATTACAGTAAGAATTTACCTAATTTACAGTAAAGAGTTTCCTCTTTTCATTTTCAATGAAATTAGTTTATTAATAGCTAAAGATGATTAAAGTGAACCAAGCTCCATGTTATTTGTCAAGTCAAACAGAGAAGTTTATTATGCAAATGTTTTACTTGTAGTTTGCTCAAAAATAGTTTCAAGCCCCCTTTCCTCACTAAAAGGACCTATTGGTTGGTATGGCAACTTTAAAATAAAAAAATCATGACAGATTTATTTTTTTTTTTTAGCTAGGCAAGGATATTTTAGAAAGTTAAAGAAATAACATAAGATCTACGTCCCTTCTTCCAAGTAAAATACAATAACAGTGTGCAGTATTTTACAAGATGAAGTATAACTGAAAACATGGTTCTCTAATTACTGGACTGCAATTACCCAGTGTAGACTTCTGACAACCACAAGTAAGGTAAGACTACATATTTCCGTAGGGATTTCAGTGGGGTATTTCTATCGGTAATACCCTTCACATAGCACAAAGCCTATGGATTTATTTGTGGTGGAATGACTCTTTTGACATCTTTTTACATCATTTGTATATTTTCCTTGCACACTCTAATCCAAGGATTAGCTACCAAAGGAATACCCATCTCCAGAAAACAGGTGTAAAAGGAAAAGGGCTGCACTTCACGCATAGTTCTTCATCACTTTTCAAACACTGAACCAATGGGTCCACACTGTTAGAAGGCATAAATAACCTTCAATTTCTGTGCCATTACCACCTCTCTCTGATGTGGTCCAGTGTTGAGTCCCATCAGCATCAGCTTTTCTATTTTCTGAAGAAAACTTGCTCTTCAACACTCAATTTAAAAGAAGAAAAAACATCCTTTCAATGCAGCTCCTTGTTTAACAAAAGGCATCTGTAACACCTGCTGAGGCAGACACCTGACAAAAGAGATCACTTCTCTACACAGATCATCAGGCCAAAAAATCCCAACCACAGGGCACCACTCTGCTTGCATGCGGTTAAATACCTTTCGTTTGTTGGGGTTTTTTTGTCAATTCACACACATATAAGAGTCACTTCAAGTTTAAATTACGGGGCAAACACAGAACAGCATTCTCAGCACACTCCTGATCAGTAATTAGCCTTCACAGGACAGGTGATGAGACAACAAACAGACCAAACGAACTGACTATTAGAAACACATTCAATTAAGAGCAAATCTTTATCAATGCTGCAGATATAAAAAAAAGTAAATCAGAAAGTGTATTTGCCAACAGCAGAAGCTGGCATACATTTAATATACGTTTCTTACATTCTTTGTGAGATCCATTCTGATGTATCCTTGGTCTCATTATTTTCCAGCCTATCTTACTTCCCCCTGCCAGCCCCTGGTAACTGCACTTCTATACACCTCTTCCCAATCAGTCTTTCTACTCATCTTCCTCCTGTGCCTAACTTTAAAATAAAGTTGATGCATTTGAAACTTCCCTCCCAGCTCTTTAACTCAGATTTTTATTTTTTTTTTTTAAGTAGAGTATCTCCCCTTCAAGACACTTTCCATTCCCATAATATTTGTGGGGAGGTTAAAATCACTGTTGCCCTCTTGGCTCAGCCTCACAAACTGTAGTTAACTGCTGACTTCCATTTCCCACAAGAGCTACGCTCAAATCAGGTCAATTCTCAAATCACACTTCTAAATACAAATTTCTCAGGTAGTTCTTTCTCTTACTGCCCTGAGTTCCTCAAAACAATAGCAGTTCCCACCCAAGCCCCAACACCCCCCCACTAATTAGCACTATCATTACCTTGACGACACCCATCGTTTGACTATTATCATAACACCCAATCCATACCGCACTAAATACTGAAGTGCCTCTGTCCTGGATGACTTACAACTTAACGAAGGTGAAGCAGGAAGGGATAAGAGGACAGATAAAATTCATTTAGTTTCACTTGAGATTGCTATTTAGACGAAAGCCTTAAAACAACTAACATGTCCACAATGACCATACCTAGTCAAGCGACTTCCTGGGAACATCAGTGTATTGCTACACGGAAAAAAATCATATATATGTATGTTCTTAGAATGACAAGTATATCATATGTAGTCCCCCTCAAACTAAATTTAAGGTGTTTTTCAAAAGAAACATTCTTTACTTTTCAGTTACCATCCACAGCAAATCTGGAAATCTCTTTGATTTTGTGGGTGGTAGTAAAAAAAAAAAATACTCTTTTGTTGACAACTGTATGGTAGGATGATTAGTCACACTCTTTCAATGACTCACTTAGAAACAGTTAAGAAGTGTGAAGTGCTTGGTCGTCCCATCTGTTTAACATAACTGCACGGATGACAACTACTATCCTTATTTATCAAAAGCCATCCAAACTAAGTACTTTGGCACTTAAAATGTTTTACTTGTGAAAGTTGAAGGGTATTATCTGCATCAAAAATGAGGTACTTTGTCACTAAAATATTTCAGAGTATTGAAAAGTTGAAGGGTATTAACTAAAAAACGGAAATCGAAATCCACTTATGACTCAGGATTACTCTTCCTTTGCAGAGACAGGACCCACATGCCAACAGTATACATTTTCTAGAATTTTCAACCTAAGATTTAGTCCTTATAATTTATACCTTATGATTTTAGGTTTTGGCCTGTTTCCATGAATTACTACTCCTCCTGTTCAATTAGGTACTCATCTTCTGAAAGACTAGCACCTGATTGTAAGGCGACTGACTACGGAGTTTAGCTGAGGAAACCTCCCCTCTGGCTCCAGAGGGCTATTTAAGCATTTCTGTCACACTGCAGCCTCCAGGCAGGATGATCTCACCGACTTCAAAAATTAAAAAAAACCCCAACAACAAACCAACCAAAACACAAAAATAAAAATCAACCAAACCCAGAAAACCCCACGCACAGAGCCTGGGGAAGGAGGGAAGGAAGAAGAGAGAAACGAAGAGTCAGAGAGTAATGAAGGAACAGCCCGCGGGACACCCAGCGCGACCCAAGCCCGGTGCCTGGGACCGCCCGCCCGCCCGCCCCCACCCCCCCCCGCCGGCAGCAGGGCCTGCAGAGGCGAGCGCCGCGCCGGGCCCACGGTGTGCGGCCTCCCGGGCAGGACAGGGCAGGTGCCCGGGCGGGCCGGGGCTCTTGGGGTCTCTCCGGGCTCTGGCCCGGCCCGGCCGCCCGTCGCCGTGGGGAAGGGGCGGGGAGGGCAGTGACTGACAGGGCTCCTGCCCAATCACCGGGCCGGCCCGCGGCCGTCGGCCAATGGTGGCAGGGCTTGGCAGCGCGTGCCCTCCCGCCTCTGTGCCCCCGGGGCTCCCGGCCGGGCCCGGCATGGACCGACTCCGACCCGGCCGCACCGCCACCCTCCGGCAATGCCCGCGGTCCCAGCTGCCCTGGCCGCGCGACCCGCTGCGGTAAACCGGCCCATGCCTGCCGCCCGCCCCGGCTGGGGGGAGCCTGCCGAGAGCGCAGCCGGGGAGACCCGAAAGCCTGTCCCTGCCTGCTGCCGGTGACGGCGCCGACCAGCCTGGCTCAACCCCGCTACGGGCTCCGCTCCGGTCCCCTCGTCTCCCGGCAGCGGCAGGAGCCGCCTCCACCAGGACGATACCGACCCCTTGAGTGGACGAGCGGAGCGCGCTCCAGCCCCGATTGCGGTCCGGGCACCGGCTCCAGCTCCAATTGCGGTCCGGGCGACTACCGGCGCCGCCGGCGCAGGTTCCGAGGGCGGGAGAGGACGGCCCCTGCCGGGAGCCCCGCCCGCCGGCGCACGCGCACTTGGCACTTGACAATAACACCCCTGAGGAGTAGGATTGTGTATAATCACTGCTCCCAGGCCTGCTGCTGTTGTAAAGGGGACGCCTCTCCGTTTTCCATGACTCTGCCTCTCCTTGCTTCCTTCCTGTTTACCTTCCTTTCTGCAAGAATCTTCCGCCTTCTCCATTTTCGCTAAAATTTTCAAAAAATTTAATTGCTTGGTCCCGTCACAGAGGCTGATTCGTCTCAAGCCGCGATTTTAGCAATTTCGATTTGCAGAGCCTTAGACAGAAGTTTTTCCACACGGGATGCCGAATCTTTCACAAATTTTGCATATGCTAATTGTGGATACATTGACATCCACAAACTCGCTCCTCCGAGTTGCGTCTGCAGATTGTCACAATGCGTGGTGGAAGCTGCCAGGCTACGACTGGAGCGTGTTTCACGTCTTGCACAGACTCTCTGAATCAGCAAAATGAGAGGATTTTGCGAGAAGGGTGCTTCAACTACGCAAAAGAACCTCATCCCTAGAATATCCAAACTGCTCATACCACTGTTTAAACTTCCTCGTAGAAATAAACAGAGTTGGCGTATTTTCTGTGCAACTGGTCTGGATACAGAGGAAAACTCTCAGTAATGAATGAGCTGCTAGGAAGGGCCTAGAGCCACCCTCCAGGAAGATACTTTCACTACACACCCAGAATTTTATTCTGGCTGAGAAAAAGAGTTTACACAAGTGTTACATTTAGGTTTGGTGTTAGTTTACATTCCTGTTGTGCTATGAGGTGGTTTCCATGAGACAAATTGACGGCTGGGACACAGTCTTAACACTGAGGCCAGACCAGAGAGTACTCCTTCCTGCTCACTGCATTCAGGAAATGATACCCTCTTTGTTTTTCATGTTCCTTGCCAAAGTATGAATAATTAGTATTCTATTATGATTTTCTTTGCCTGGATCAATTAAAATATGTCCTTCTCGAAGATCAATTTTACTTTCCTAATGAAAGTCTGTGTATAAAGTAGTGCCCTGATCCCTTGAAAATTCAGTTTCTTCCCACAGTTGTTTTTGATCCTGGTTTTGAAATCCTTTCATCCTACAGTCTGCTTTTGGTAAGCATTGTTCCACTGTCAAACTCAACATCTTCTCTGGTATCAAGCCCACATATGGACTCCTCAGCAAAAAGAAATTTATTATTTAGATGAGTGAATGAACCCATATTTCTATACAGAAACCTTACACTGAATTAGTATATTTTCCACTGACCTGTCCTCCAATGCAGAATTTGGTGTTCATGTCCTGTTCATAGTGATGTTTCACAACAGCACACTATAACTAAGTAAAGTATTTGTTCATTTTATGCTGTGTTGTTAATAAAACAAACCAAGAGTGGCTCTTTCTTGGAATGTGATTGCACTGTGGTAATGCTTTCCACAGGAAAATTCTCTTTGCAACTATAATAAAAATAGCCTATGGAGGGCAGCAAACTTCAGGCAATTACTAAGTTTCGTATAAAAGAGAATCTGAGAGCCTGGATTTAATTTGACTGTTCAGTCTTTTAAGTTCTTTAGAAAGTAACTTTATTATATTTTATTATTTTATATTATCAAAGCAAGGCTTCATAATCAGTCTTTTTATACTGGATCTTTGTATGTCTAGGTGACACCAAATTGGTGATATGAAGTTGATGGGACATCACGAACCTCATGAAGTTTAATGAGGACAAATGCAAAGTCCTCTATCTAGGAGTGACCAGCCCTCTGGGACAATACTGACTGGGGGCTTTGCTGACTGTCTCTACTGGACAGGCTGAGGGATCCTGATGGCAGTAGTTTAACAGGACCCGACAGCCATTAATCTGGAGAAGACTGGGAGGGGATCTTATCAATATATATAATAATCAAGAGGATGAAGCCAAACTCTTCTTGGTGGTGCAGAGCAATAGGACAAGGGGCAACAGGCAGAAACTGTAACACAGGAATTCCACCTCAACATGAGGAAGTAATTCTTTACTGTGAGGGTGACTGAGCACTGCAACAGGTTTCCCAGAGAAGTTGTGGAGTCTCCTTCCCTGGAGTCATTCAGAAGTTATCTGGACACAATCCTGAATAACATGGTCTAGAGAACCCTGCAGGAACAGAGAGGTTGGACCAGATGACCCACTGTGGTCCCTCCATCCTGACCCTTTATGTGATCCTGTGAACACAGAAAACTGATTATCAGGAAGGGATTGGGAAGTTAGTATTTCCCTTTACATTATTCCCTGCACGTGAAATACAATGCCCAGTTTGGGAGGTCTCCAGTAGAACAATCCTGATATGGAAAATTACTAATAAAGTGGAGTGACTTCTGCCGAGAGCACTAAGATGGTCATCGGCTGGAGCACTTGCCATGTGAGAGAGGCTGTGAGCCCCAGGGCTTCTTCAGCTGGAAGAAGGAGCAGTTTGCCAGTACTGAAAAGGAGCTTGCTGGGAAAACAGAGCCAGAATTTGTACTGATAGAAGGACAAAAAATTTTACCCTGAGGATAGTCAAGTCGAGAGAGGCTGTGGAATCTCCTTGCATAGAGGTTTGTGAGACCTGAGTAGACAAAGCCTCAAGCTACCTGAATTTAAAAGTAGCCCTGCTCTGAGCAGGATATTATCCTAGATAACATCCAGAGATTCCTTCTAACCTGAATATTTCTAGGATTATGTGAAATAATATAAAATAATAAAATAATATTTAATTTCAGGGTTTATTTCCTCTCAGATAGGGCTCTTTTCAATAACAAGAATAACCAGGAGTTCATAGGCTGAATTTTCAAGGTTTGTTGAGATAGAATCACAGAATCATTTAGTTTGGAAAAGACCTTTGAGATCATTGAGTCCAACCATTAACCCAGCACTGCCAAGTCCACCACTAAACCATGTCTCTCAGTGCCACATCTGCACGTCTCTTAAATACCTCCAGGGATGGTGACAACTGATTCTCTGTAAGGAACATAACACAACCAGACTGATAGTTACTGTAGGTGGTCCCAAGTCTGGCAAACAGATGTTTCACTGAATGCAAGCACAACTCTCCTATACAGCACCTGGATACAAAGACCTGATTTATGTTTGTTAATAAAACTTGCACTCCAGCTAGAATCTAGGATGCTTTATTAGATCAAGTTGATCAACTTTATAGTAAAATATAGTTAAGTGGAAAATTAAAAAAAAAAAACAACACATTGCTTTTCATAGAAAACTGTTTATAGAACCAGCACTTTACTTACCTGCTTTAAGTAAACTGTGTTCTTAAGTGCTGCCACTATTCAGCTAACTCACTCATCTGCCCATAAACAACTGCAAGGTTTCTAAAAATACTCAAATTGTGCAAGTATGACAGTTTGTTTTTCTTTGCATACAGAAAAGAAAAAAAAAAAAGCCACCACATTATTCTCTTTCCTTCAGCTTTCCCTGGACTAAACAAAAATGGAAGATGTAGAGCACTTAGCAGGACTGAACCTTTTTCATTCAAGACCAAGCTGGGAACACCTGAGTCACACTGCTAAAGAATGTCCCTTTGGGTATATGGAAAACTTTTAGCAGGCAGTTAAACTGTTACATAAAGTTCTCTGAAAAGCAAAACCGTGTTCAAATTTGGAAAATTAGTAAGTTGAATGAGTGGATATTCTAATGGCATGGGGATATGATTGAGTGTTATAGGTTATCCACTTATAAAGATGAGAAAGACAAAACATTAAACATGTACTTTTCTGTGTTTTTATTCTATTTTTGAAGACTGCAAAACAGAGTAAGCAGCTTGTTGTACATTCTCCAGCTGTAAGCTTTGCTTCACAGACTCTGACTCTAGCACCATCGCCATGGCCATTAGCATGTAAACACACACCCCCCAAAACTAGCTTTGCTTCTTGTACCACTGCTCCTGTTTGGATACGGAACCTCTGTTAGCTGGTGCTGTACCCCAAAAGACAGCATCTACTTATTATCACAATCGAGCTCGTTCCCAGACAGTCGAGGCTTTCACCTGAAATACAATTCCCTGAAATACATTGAGAGATGTTAAATGATGTCAGCCCTCCTTAACTACTGTCCTCTCAGGACATAGCTTGCTTTGACAACTGTCTCCATCCCTCTGCACATTATCTGTGTAAATAACACGGTAGCAGTGGCTTTCCTATGGAGAACTTGGACATTTTTCAAAGGTGTGGTGATGTCAAATGAAAAAAGGGTCAAAAGTGTGTGTATTCTGGATGTATTAGAAATTACACAAACTTGGAACAGAAGGATATGATAGAGCAAACCACGAATGTTAGAAGAAAAAAGAGAAAGAGGAAAACTCCAAAAAGCCAAATTCAGCATATATTTTTTAATTGATTCCTCAGACAGCATGAAAGAAGGGAATACAAAACACCCACTGAAAGATAAGGAACCCTATCAATTAAAAGGGCCACTGTGGTGACCAGTGACAGGACCCAAGGGAATGGCCTGAAGGTGTGTCAGGGAGGTTTAGGTTGGGTATTAGAAAAAGGTTCTTCCCCCAGAGGGTAGTTGGGCACTGGAACAGGCTCCCCAGGGAAGTGGAAGCCTGACAGAGTTCAAGAAGTGTTTGTACGATACTCTCAGGCACATGGTGTGACCCTTGGGGATGATCCTGTGCGGGGTCAGGAGTTGGACATTGATGATCCCTGTGGGTCCCTTCCAACTCGGAATAATCTGTGATTCTGTGTCCTCAGTTGTGGGATTCTCTTAATTTCAACGATGCTAACAGGTTGTTAGAGCAGCACAGACCAACCAGTCTGCCCTCGCCAGCCTGGATGGAGCTGGGGACCGGCATATCCCCCATAACCAACCCTCGCGATGGGAACACGCCCTGCTCGCGGTGCCCCTGATGGCGGGCCTTGTGTCCCGCCCGGGGACTACAACTCCCGGCATGCAGCGCGGCCCAACCGCCCTCCGCCCCGCCCGTACTACATCTCCCGGCGTGCGGCGGCGCGCGGGGCCTGCCGGGCCGGGCCGGGCCGTTGCACGTGGTGCCCTGCCCGCGGCCGGGGAGGCGCCGCGGTTTGCGACGTTGGTTTGCGGCAGCGCGGCGGGCGCGGCCCCGAGAGTCCGCCCGGGCAGCGGCACCGGCGGAGCCGCGGAGCGGGGCAGGCGGGGGAGGAGGGAAGGAGCGCCGGGGCTCGGGGCGCGGAGCGAAGGGAGCAGCCCCGCCGCTGAATGTTCCGCGGGGCGACGCGGGGGCCTCCTCCTCCTTCTCCTGCTGCTGCTGCCGCCGCCCGGTGTGCGCGGCGGGGCGGGGCGCGGCTGCCGGGGGTGGCGGCGGCGGGTCACGGCGGGCGCCCAAGATGGACTATGATTTCAAGGTGAAGCTGACCGGGGAGCGCGAGCGGGTGGAGGACCTGTTCGAGTACGAGGGCTGCAAGGTGGGCAGGGGCACCTACGGGCACGTCTACAAAGCCAAGCGCAAGGACGGGTGAGTAAGTGGGAGAGGGGGCGAGGAGCGCGGCTCCCCACACCCCCGGGCCCCGGCCCGTCCGTACCCCCCTGCCCCGGGCCGCGTCCTGTGTGCTCCCCCCATGTGCCCCCCCGCCCCCCGGGTTATGCCGCCCTTTCCCCGGCCCTGTCCCATCCCTGCCCGGGAGCCCCGCGCTATCCCGGCCGGACGGTGCCTGGCTCCCCTGGGTCACTCCGGGCGTCTGCAGCCCCTCAGCGCGGTGACGGGGTCTGCTTGCAGCACGGGTGCATTTGGGGAGAAAGATTTTGTGGCCGAGGAAAACCCTTCGCTTAATGGGTTTTCATTGTGAGTAAATGAGTGGCGGCTTACACTGTTAAGCCTGACTACCGGCTTCATAGAACGGGTTTTTTTTTTGTTTGTTTTGCTGTTTCTTTTTCTTTAAACAATGCTGGTTTTTATGATTTATTACTTGTAGTCACCATTTTGGGTCTTCTTGCTGGCAGCTTCGGAAGCCAAAGTCTGCTCGTGCTTTTGGAGGCTTTAGAATGCTTTAAATCATCCTTTGTGCATGACCAGTTCTCGGTGCAGACCTGAGTAAATTATTTTTCTTGGCATAAGCATTTTCAAGAAAGACCTAGCAAACTGTCATTTAGGTTTCCGTCGTCCGTGACATGGCATCACTTGCTGAACGGCGGAACAATAGGAAGTAGGGAGTAGGAGAAACAGGAGAAGTACGGGTTGTTCCTGTAGAAGGTTCCTAAATTTTAAATTACGTTCATTCTTTCTGTTACAGTCTCATTGCAGTGGTGCTCTGTATGCTGTCATTGAAATAAGGTGTATTTTAAAAGTCTGGGTCTTATTTTTACATTCCATAAATAAAAAAAATACTTTTAAAGTAGGCAGTGGTCAGTCATGGCCAAAATATGATCCAATCGTGTTTACATAAGCTTTAGTTCTAGAAAGAAATGCTTTAGCCATTACCTGTAGAATGATTGTAATGTGACTGATTGCACCTTTTCTTGTCTGTGTCTTAAACAGGTTGATATTAATTGCAGCACAGTTACTTCAGCATGAATTTTGTTTAGTGGTATGAGTCAGGTAGCTACTTTTTTATACACCTCTGATATTTGCATCCTTCAAACTGTTCATAGGAGAAGTTCTCAACTTGCCCAAATTCTTTTGCTTCTGGGAGGCTAAGAGGAAAAATCCAGTTGTGACTGTGATAAGCTATTGCCTCAAGTCTCCTCACATGCAGGTACTAATTTTGCTGGTACAGCTAGCCCTGGTTTCTGTGCTGATAAGGAGATCCGTAATATGAAAAATAGACTGAGGTACTGAAAGATACGGCCACATTTCTAATGTTCGTGTCAGGCTCTTTCCGGCTGTTCGGCGTGGTGGACTGCCACTATGTGTAGGAAATACTGCTGAAGCACGTAATCAGACATAATTCTGGTGAAACTATCAGTATGCTTCATGTTGTTTGGGAGAAGCTGTTTAGAGTTGCTGGTGGTAGTGCCATTTTGAGAAATTTCAGAAAAAAAAAAAGGAATTGTTTGCTTTAAAAATGGGTAGTTACTCAAAGGTGGCTTTATTGTAGGATGTCTATGATTTTAAATCCTCTCTTGTTGGTGAGTGGGGAAATCAAGGTATGGTATTTGAATAAAGTTACAAAAAAAAAAAAAAGGTGAGCAACATGTATTGTCTCCATTTTATTTTGCCTTATTGTTCATTTAGTGCCTCATTTACAATCCCTTTCCCTGATACTTCTCATTTGCCTTTCTGATTCTGAAAACTTTTAAATACGCTGTGTAATTGCCCTTGGACAATCACTAAAATTTGTAAAATAGAAACATCCATAGGTGCATTTGCAGCTTGTGATATACTTGTACATATGTGATCTTAAATTATAAGGGTAGAATTAGGATTGAAGTTGAGGGTTTCATTTACATACCTTTAACTAAAGGGAATCAATAAAATTGATGAAGCAAATGTGAAATAACAGTTTTCCTGAAGCTATGGTAGATGGATGTTATGTCTTTCAGCAGAGAGTATCTGAAACAGATTTCAATGTTTGCATGTTGTTACATGCAAATATTGAAAAAATATTCTCTCGTTGTAGTATTCCTCGAATGGTAAGTAGTGATCAATCAATAACCCATTTTTAATTGTTTCTAATATCTATACAGCTCAAACCTTCTTTTTTATATTTCTCTTGAGCTTACAAGTGTGCTTTCAACTTTGTTACATGGTTCTAATTCTTTCTTTAAATAGCACAAATATTTCAAGTCTTTTGATACACAGTGTAATTTTTAGAGTACTTTGAAGAGCAGGCTGCAGGACTACAAATATTTTGTTAACAATATTGATGCAGCTTTTCCTTAAATGACATCTTTTACTATGGATGTCTAATGAATAGAAGGATCACAGAAAAGAAGTAAATTTTAGGAATTCAGTTTGTGCAGATGTGTATTCTAAAGCCCTTCGTGATAAAAATACAATTCAAGAGTACTAGGAGCAGCGTCTGTAGTACGACTGCAGTCTTCACCTCCTTTTTTTTATTTTATTGCTTTTACAGCTGCCTCTGAGGTGCAGTATGGCAATTGAAAACTAGATAGCAGCTGTGTGTCCTAATTGTAGGAAGTTAATTGTATGCCATTGGATCGACACAGAAACATTTTGGAGGATGGTCCTATAGGAATCTTGATGGAGTGAGAATCCTTCTGATGTGCTCTAATGACCCAGTGACAGTGTAACCTGGATTTCATGCCTTGCTCCAGCAGAAAAGCCTTGAAGTGCCCTTTGGCATAAGGTGAGGGTTGGGGTCTCACCTGGTCTTTCTTGAGAATCACCAGGTAGAGCTCCATGGGGGTTCCTCACATATTAGCTGCCAAACTTGACCCAGCTGAACACCGAATCAGCCGAGTGTCAGGCATCACAACTGAGCTCTACTTGGTGCATTGCCTGCAGGAAAATTGTATTCTCAAGTTTTTATTTTAATCCTTCTTATTTTAAGGCTGTGGTCTATGTGGTTGCATCTTCCTGGCTTTTTATGAGTGGTGCTGTCTTTTTCATCAGTGCAGTACCTGCAGTGGGCTCTAAAACCTGCTTAGAACAAGCTCTGTGAATTCATGAGCTTTAATTTTATAGCAGAAAGGTATACAAGAAGACAATTGACTCTAAAGGCAGACACTGAGAAGGAATTGCAGGCATGGTGTGTTGAACATCAGTCTTCAGATAAAGGAACTGTTGCTCGTCTCTCGTGGTGGTAGGATAGTTTACCTTTTTTTTTTTCTTTTTGGTCCAGAAAATGTCAGTTATTTCCTGCATAAAGGCTGCTTAGCATGAGATTTGGGTGCTCCCTCAGGACCATTGCTGAACCCGGATATTAAACCTACCTATTTGAGTTATACTGGACTTGGAAAACATGCCAGCAGTTTTTGATTAGTGGACTAACATACACATTTTTATTTATCTATTTATTTTTTTTATTGACTAGATAAAGCACCTTTAAAGCTCGCTAGAAGCCAAATGCCAGGTATGGGCAGACTGAGGTGGCAGGACACTTGGGGCTGCTTGTGCAAACCTGGTGGCCCAGCTTGGGCAGCACACCAGGTACATGCTCTCCTGGAACTGGAACCATGTGCTGAGTGTGTGATAACGTCACAGTGGTGCTCAGTTTTAATGGGATTGATCTTGCACTGCTTTCTTCGCTCTCCTCTCCTTCAGTTTTTATGATACAGTGACAGAAATCTGAGAGAGAGGCCTATTCTGTGGAGCAAGGCTGTCTGTTTCAGTGGCAATTTGGAGTGTTTCCAAATACTCATTTTTCCTGTTTATTGGATGTGGTTTGGATGAGAATAAGAAACTCTTGAATGTCACTGTTAGGCAGCATCTCACTTTTTAATTATGACAGCAAAAAATTATATAATTGAAAGTATTGAACTGTAACATCCTCTAGTGCTCTATTGAAGGCTTTTCGTAGTCTGGGAAAGATGCTTAAGTTGTGAGACTGGTGGGGAACCAACAGTAAGCAAACTAGTGCTCTCCCAGTTACTCTCAAGAACTGTGAGAAGTGATCTTGGTCCCAAACACCAATGGAATTGGAGATTTTTTTTTTTTATATTTCAGCTATTACAGTTCTGTGTTGAAAGCATTGCTATAGGCGAGGGGAACAGATTCTTTCATTTGAACATACTGACACATTGTAATTGACATTATGAAAATATATTTATGTGCTGGACTGGCATGCTTGGAACAATCAAATCTAATCTACTTTTTTTTTTTTTAACTTTGAGGGTCTGTATGAGTTGTAAAAACACCAGAATGGTGGAAAAGTAGATGTCCAGTAAATTACTGGGTTACTTATTTTCTAATATAACATGTCATAATTTCTACTTACCAGTTAAAAAGATATTGCAAAAATGATGATTATGTTTAAAAAACTTTTGTATAAGGAGAAACTTTGAGAAAAAAGGGATGGAGAGTATTTATCTTTGAAAAAATAGAAGGCAGAATGTATTTAAGTTAGAGAAAATAATGAATGGTTTGGCTAATGTACAAGAAGCTTGTGCTATTCTTGTTTCACAGCATTTGAAGAGTGGGGACATGGAATTTTTTTTGAAAATAATAAGGAAATATTTTAATGCAGTGTAGATAAACTGTGTGACCTGTTGTCAAAGGAAAAAGATAAGAGCTTAGTGTCAGTTCTGAAATGTTATCAGAACCAGTCACTTCTGCCTAACTGTTGTAACACATTGAATGTTCTTCTGCTGTAGAAGTTAAGCTCTTCAGTTAGAGATCAAGCCAAGCTCTGCAATGCATGCAGAAAAACCCACTTTGGTTTATTTAAGTAATTCTGAGTTTTTGATGTCTTTTTGTTTTGTGTTGTTTAAACACTTCAAAACACTTTCTGGCCCTTCATAAGGTTGTTAGTAGATTAGTTGCAGTTTGTCTTGTGTTTGTGGGTGTGTATTGATGGAATTACATCAAATGATATTATTTTGTCAAGGTTTATATCAAACTGATTTTTAATGAGAGTTTCATTGAGTTTGGGAGTGCCACAGGTAGTTGTAATGAGTCAAAATTTTTCTTGGCGAGAAGGGAATCAGCAGGACTGGACTTGGAACTTCTTGATTAGTTCTGTATCGAGCTTTTACAGGAGTTGTATTATGAAGTTCATGCTGTTAGTTTTTTCTATCAACTTCCAAAAACTCTTGTCTTCTCTTAATTTAATAGACATGAGATAGTAACTTTTATGCTTTTATGGTTGCGGTTGTTTTGTTTTGGTTTTTTTGTTTGTTTGTTTTTGTTGGCTGAATATTTGTGTGTTGATTTTAACTGTTTTGACCTGAAGCAGTTGGTGGAGATTACAGACAAGTGGTGAGAGCCACAGAGCCAGCATGCAAGTCTTCGGCTTCTGACTCCTGTCAACAATAGTGTGGAATTTCTAAATGCCACAGACTTTATTTATGTATGTAATATGTGCTATTATCTTCTTAGAATATATGCCCTGAGTCTCTTTTGGATCCCTCACCATAGTAGTTAGAAAGTTCCCAATTAAACTATATCTACATAATGAGGTAGGCATGCTGTATTGCATGAAGTCTTGTGCTCTTAAATACTTATGGTAAACCACTCTTTTAGCTGTCTTCCATCTGCTTCCTTCCCTTCTCACCTGGTTGGTTGGCTCCAGGCTTTATAGGTTTTTAAGGTCATGTGGATGAGTGAGTCCTTCGGTGGCCCTTGGACTTTATTTGGTGTGATCTTATCTTGTCACAGATGTGTTGATTTATTTGCATACCCTGCAGCAAAGATGAGTTAGTGTTTCATTTCTACCTGAAGCCTATGACCAGTGCCAACGGGAGGGCATGAGAGCAGTGTTGCAAAATAACAAAGAAAAACACCAAAGATCTCTACGTAGTTTTATTCTGGATTTATAAATTACAATAATATATGTAAATAATGGGGGCATGTACTGCTGTACTTGATTTCTCATGAGGGAACAGGGCATAGTTTTTGAGAGTACTGATTATACAGAAGGTGCATGTCATGAGAGAGCACTGCTTTCAGCCAAATGTCATTGAAGTAATATATTCACTCTAGATCTTGAGTATTCTTTGATTTTTCTGTTTTGAAAGTCTTTCTGAAGTTTTTTGTTCAACCACAGAACAGCAATGTCCTTTATTATCATTGGAATCTGAAGAACTGTAATTTGCTGACTACTGTAGCAGAAACTGAAACATTTCTTTATTCTTAAGACTAGACTTTTAGTCTTACTGGAATGTGAAAACTACAGTGGAAACATGACGAAAGTAGAGTGACTTGGGTTTGTGTATGGCAAGGTTGTATGCAACAACAGCCGACATAGTGGTATGTACTTCACAAGACTTTCAAGTTACAGCTCAGATGTGTCCATTTTGGCATTGAAAGGTGGTTGTTTTGCCACTGTATCAAAATGGTTGTAAAAATCTGACTCTTTATTCAACTTTACTGCTTAAAAGCCATTCCTTGGTGTACCTGAAATACCAATAGAAGCAGATCATTCTGAATGGCCAGTTAATACCGAGATGCTTCCATCTTTTGACAGAATAATTTGCATTAGCCAAGTAGCATGACAGTGAAAAGCAGGACATTAATTGCAAAGATCTGGGTAGCAGGACCTTCTAAGCAAAGTACTGGGGGTTTTGTTTTTTCTCTTCACCTTGTTCACCTATCAACTTTCTTTGGAACAGAATTCTTTCTTTCTGCTATGGATCCTTATTCTTGTCATTAAGACTGAGATGCTGTAGTTAGATGAGGACATGAGGCAGTGCACAGGCTGCTGGTGTGGATTGTCTTCCCATCTCTGCTGTGGTTAATACTGTTAGGTGCAGCTGCAGTTCCAGAAGGGAACTTTCACTTTCTTTTATTTGGATTTAAACATAAAACTAGTTTAGTAAGAAGTGGAAAGCAGGATGGTGAGTGCTAGTCCTGACAACTGGCAGCTAGCAGAAATGCTGGGCTACAGCCTTAAAAGGAGACACCTCGTGCACCTTATAGAATCTCCTTTGTTTTGTGTTGACTAAGAGTAAAGAGTACTGTTTTCAGTCTTTACTATTTGCCTGGTGTGCTGGTTTTTTGTCTTAAAATAAAATGTTTTGCCATGTCTGTATTTTTGCCATACAGTCTTTCAAGCTTGCCTCTTGTTCTTAACTGCAGAGGATAATCCTTTCATTTTGAAGTGTGATGTTAATCTGAATTCTTCTACAAGAGTCTGTAGTAGGAGCGATAGGTGAACTTCTCTGGCTTCCTTCCGTGACTGCCTTGGAAGCCATGGAAGCACAAGTGTGGTAGTTACTTGTTGCAGTGCTACTGATGCAGGGTATTGCTGGTTGGGGGTGGGTGAAGAGAGGGTCATAAATAGTTGTATGATCTTGTAGTGTCTTCTGCTTGGGGAGTATTAAAAAATGATTAAAATTTTTTAAGCGATAATGGCATTGGTTGCAGACAGACAATTGAAGTTTCCCAGAGAGTAATTTTACCCTCTAGACTTCTACATATGTAAGAAAACTCCCTATTTATCTTAGAGGCATTTAGGTTGGAAAATATCTTTATGATCATAAAGTCCAACTGTTTACCCAGGACTGTGGAGCCTAATGCCATCCTAGTTTTTGCACACATTTAGCTAGTATGTAACTGAATATGAAAAGAATAAATTGGAAATGGCTGGTAAACATGAATGACTGCGGAATGTTTGCCCTTCTGAAATGGTGTATGTGTATATACATAGCATCCAACTGAAAACCAGTTGAAGGGGAGAGATGATGTTTGTGTTTGTTTTGATTTCATTGTCTCTCCTTTTCTACATGCTAAAAATGGGCTCTTACACGTGTACTGGGTATTTTTTTGGTAAGCAAGAGGGTTTTTTGGTAGACTGCTGCAGTACGCTAGAAGCTATTGTGTTACTTTCTTCACCTCATCTTGGAGAATAGTTTCTTTGGGGTTTTCTTATCTGGTTTATGTCACCAAACTTGAAAAATTCATGAGGATCTTTGGGAGAGACTGTTCCATTTCCTTGCCTATAGCCATGAAGGTTGCATGCAATCATGAAGGATACCCAAGAGAGTGGACTTGGGGGTAACATTAATGCAATAGAAGTGATGGAGGTGAAAGGGAAACGTGGCTATCCATAGATACCAGAATGCCTAGTGGAGTACTGGAAACCATGTACTGCACTATCTCGTTCTGGGACAACAGTGCAGAACATGTGCATTTGTTGGGTGCACTGAAAAAACACATTGTGAAGGAAGAGGAGATGAACCTGGAACTCAACTGCCCTTCACGGGAAGGTGAGAGAAGCGGTGGAGGTGGCTGTGAGGCTCTGCAGCATTCAGCAGCTCAGAGCTTGGGCATCGTATCTTCATGGGAAAGCTCCTGTTTGTACAGCTGTACTAGGTCCAGACTATGACAGTGCATTTCTCTTTGTGTTAACAAACAGGCTGGAGACAGGAAGAAAAGTTATAAACTTTCCTGGAGCTGAAATCAGTGGTTGGTGTAGAGTAGGACTGGGTGTCTGTCTTAGAGAATGAGTAGGGTGGGAGAGGTGAGTCAGTCCTGGGAGTCTCCTGGACCAGGATGGCAGATCTTGCAGCTCTTGTTTTCAGCACTGAGTTTTGAGAATCCAGGTAGAAATTATGGAAAAAATTCTAGACTTGACCTGGAAGGAGCCCCTTATGTCTGAAAGCAGAAATAAAAGAGTAGCATTAAAGTAGGACCTAATTTTGTAATTTTGTGCATTTGAAGAAAAGTATTTACAGAACAAAAGTTGAGGTAGATAAGCAAGGAAGGGGGAAATACACACAGCGCAGGTAATTTGCAATGCAGTAGCAGTTCTTTAGTGAACAGGTTGAAAGCAGATTTTGAGAAAGTGTTTCCTCATATCTGATAATGGTTTTTGGGGGGGGATTTTTAACCAAAAAAACCCCAACAACCCAGGGGATGGCATCTCCCTTGCTTTCAGGGATGAGTGTGCTGAGGCTCTAACACCTCTCATACTTCTGTAGGACCTTTGCTGGCCTCTACAGATTCTAAAAAAATGACCTGTAAGGGATGAATATCCAGATGTATTTCCTAGCCTTTTTGCTGATTTTAAGCAAAATTGTTCGTGGTCTCTGCATGCGATAATGGTTCTGTGGAAAATACAGCTTTTAAGTATTTCTCCAAAACCATCAGAAGTCTCTTAAGCATAAGAAAAAAAAAGGAATCTTAATTTTATAGCTCTACATACTAATAACATCTGTATTTCTGAAACCCAAAGAATTCTGTGTCTGTACAGAGTCCCTCCATAAAGGGATCCGAGGTACTAGCTGCTTTTAAGATACTGGAAAATTGATGATGGACTTCCAGCCTTGCTGTCTTAAATTTACATAGACCGTGCTGGTTCTGATTGCATCTTTTTGTAGTTTGCACAGTAGTAACGTGAGTGATGACATTTATGAAACCTGATGTATTTGTTCTCCTCCCCAAGGGTGTTTGCTTTATTGTGGAATTATCCACTGTCTAAATGCAAATTCAGATTGAAAGTATGCTTGCAGCTAGGGCTGTTTCCTAGGATGAGGTAAGTAATGTGTTGTACAGAAGTAATAATCTGCATGTCTTCTGCCAGTCTGCTGCTGTGAAGAATCTTAGATTTCTTCAGCTCAAGTGATTTGAGGTTAAAATGTTTTGCTTTCTGGGTATGTGTTGGGGAAAGAGGAACTTCCAGATCTTAAACATTTACAATATGACAAAAGGGCCCATGCTAAAGGGATGTATTCAGAATTCTCATTTTGAAACTGAGTAAGAATATGAAGATTGTTTAATCACTGTGTAACTAGCTCACTTTTTTATGCTTGTTTAAAATATTAACAAAGCCAGTAGGTCTGTAATATTATAAAATACTTAAGAGTTCTGTATTGTGACTTTAGGTAGATGATGATAACAGTTCATCCTCATCTGTTGTTTTAAGTCTTGGAAATGTTCTTTAAGGTTCAATACAGCTAAAATGTGGCAAAGTAAAGTAATGAAACCGAGGCAGGAGCATCAAGATACTTAACTTCGCTGCTAATAAAAGGCTTGCTTTCTTTGTGGTTACCTTCTCCTGTAAAGTAGTCTTGAGTCTGGAGTACAGAAGCCTGTCTTGTGTGAACGAATGGGAATAAAGTTTCAGTTTCAGACTTCGTCCCACCAGTGCTTTAACTCTCATGTACCTCTCCCCCCGATGTCCCCCATCTTTTCTTCGGGATCTTGGCACGTAATGCTGTGTGTAATGCTGTGTGTTACTGCTACGTGTGGGCTGATAACCATTCAGGAGGGTTTTGTGTTCTGGCCGAATAGCCTGCTGTTCTCTCTTGTCTCCTCCAAGGCTCAACAAATGGTTTCTGAGACCTTGTCAAGCCCCATAATAGCACATTTGGGATTACAGCATAGCTTTATTCATAGTTACAATTTTTTGTTAGGTATGAGCCTACTTGTGAATGAATTGCTAACTTTTGTGTATTGTAGGTTTCCCATTTGAGAAATAGCTGTTTGAATTCAGAAGGTCTTTTCCAACCCAATGATTTTACGAATAAAGGTATTGGATTTTGCACAGAAGTATATGAAGTCCTTAGTAGCTTATATAGGAAAGGTACTGGATAGATAATTTAATATTCTGCCTTTTTTTTTTATGGAATTCTACTGATGTTGCCCTGTTGCATGTTTTTTTGCATGTCCTAATAAAAGACTGACTTAAGCATAGGAATATTGGGATGCCAAAGAATCCTTGTACAATTATACGTAATGTTCAAGCAGAAAGATACTACTATTGAGGCAACAGTTTTTATTCAACTGCGTCTTAACTACCTTGAGTGTTGAGTGGTAGGATGGCAAAGCATATTGTGCAGTCAGTTCAGAATTTGCAGGAAAAGAACTATAAGTCAGAATTAAAGCTCCAGATACTTCTTTTTAAAGGACAAAATGTTCAAGAGAACATAGTGATTTTTCTCAACTACAGATGATAGCCTAAACATCCAAAATTAAAATTATCCTTGAAAAGATTCACATGTTTTTCGAACAGGGAAGAACACAACTAAAGGTCACTGAAACAATCTGCCTGTTTTTCTGGGAAAGCTCTCTGATGTGTGCTTGTAACACCTTGCATACAAGATGTTGACATTTGAATAAAGGACACTTGAGAGTTGCTCTAAAAAAGAAGACTCAATTTATTACTATCTGTGTGAATAATACATGCAGCTGAGAACCTGGAATACAAAAGGATCTGAGTTGCAGCAATCCCTTGATTCCACTTTGTGTTTCTGGCCATGATGTGTTTTCTGTGAGAGGCATAGCCTTACCCTGTGAGCTGGGCGCCTTAGCTGCAGGTGTACTTCCAATTACAGCTTGCATTCAGATAATGGATAATCCCACAATGAAGCCTTGGAAAGTCAGGTTTCATCAGCTCTGCTGTTCTCACGGAACTACTGTGCCAAGATATGGAGCTCAACAAAAGCTACTGGGGCAAACTTTACCTAGGTGAACTTCAAGACAGCAAGGCAGCAAATTTGTCCCTGAGTGTAATTTGAATCTTATCTAACTTTTTGGACTTGAACAGCTTGGCATTCAAAATCTCTCATTTCCTTTTGGGTGAACTTCAATCCTGTTTAAGCAGGGTTGAACAAAACAACCCTTCACAAGTAAATGTGCTAACAGTGCCATTCACTGTTATGTTGGTTCGATTTTATAAAAGCTCAACTGGGAGCTTATGTGACTCTGCCAGATGAGTGTCAAATACCAAAAGACTCAAAAAAAAGACTAGCTATTGCAACATGGAAAGCTCTGTGTGTAAAATGTAAGGAGGAAATATCATTAAGACTGCATTTACATCTGCCTGATTAGTTTGCCTGTGCTGTGTCGGATCAGCAGATCAGCAAGGCTACAAAGCAGAAAATACATCAATGAACAACTCGTTAGCCTCATTTCATTTAGGTGGGTGCTTTCTGTCAGGGAGGGATGCCAAGACAAAACTTTGTGGTAGTGAGTAGTTAGTGAAACAGCTAGTCAAGGCACGCACAGAGGGAGAATCGACTTGGGACTTGGCTTACAGCAGGATGAAAGAGCAGATTCAAAAGGGTATTACTGAGGACTGTGGGTGACAAACATGGTTTGTTCTTTGCTGCTGAAGGATCCTGAATCTATACAAGGTTAAAAAATTTGCTTGAAGTACCACTTTGGTTAGAAAATAAGGGAGGTGATGATAGGAGGAGGTGGCCTCTTAAAGCTGAAAAAGAGCCAAGAAGGTGAAATGTTGCAAACAGCCTGGGAATCACTTCTGAAGCTTTGCTGGGCTTAGTGAGTGAGTGAGTATGCACTGTAAACACATCAATTAAAAAAATCTGACATGCTGAAATCTTAAAATAAAGGAAGCCCCTGGGAGTGAGGATATGTTCTCTGAAAAATGAATATGAATGATGAATAAAGAAATAGAAGGTAAGTGATTGTAGGCTAAGTGTAAAACTGTAATATGAGAACCTCCTTGGCAACCCCCTTCTACCCCAGCCCTCAAAAACATGCGGAAGCTCCCTCCACCTTGAGACAGTACTTGAGAATAGCATGAAATTAATATTTTTTTTCCCTCCGTCTTTTCTGATACGTCAGTCCTGCAGTGCTATCTGTAGAATCAAGGCATCACTGAGCGATAAAAGGAGTGTTTATAGAAGATGAAAGGACAGCAAGAGAAAAGCTGTTACTTTGTCCATGCATTGTGAAAGAACTTAAAAGACTGGAGGTGAAGGCATTCATTGGGGGATCTGACTCAAACTGCAGGGTTTGGGAAAAGGCCTGTTTGAATAAACTGAAGAGCAGTCAGTTGTCAAGGTGAGATGTGTTTGCACATCTGAAGGAGCAAACTTCTAACCAGAAAGCATAACCGTGTGCTTTAAATTGACCCAGTTAGGAAAGACTGGAAAGGGGCAGTGGTGAGATCAGCTTTTAAAAGGACTTTTTGGGAGAGTGAAAACTACTAACTGGTAAGGTGAACCAAGAGCAGAGATAGTGGACACATGAAAAGCGCTGAGATGAAGAGACAACAGCCTTAAAAAACACATTCAACACTTTATAAGTCTATTAATATCCACCAGTGGAGGTTAGGGCAATGCAGTTGATGTAATCTAGCTAGATTTCCAGAAGACATTCTGTTAAATCAGCTACCAAAGACTTAAGCTGAACTTAGAGGCAGTCCTCCTCTGGATGGAGAAGCTAGAGATGTGAATTAATGGTGAGAGGTCATTAGTGGTATCTCTCAGGAATCTATGCTGCTCAAAAGTTTTGTTTGGAAATCACTTGTTGGGAAGCAGCTTTGCTGATGAGTGAGTGTTACTTGGGATAGTGAAGGCAAGGACTGATCATGAAGGCTTGGTCCTCATGATATTGATCACAAAGTCTTCCTCCAATAACATGTCATACCCCATGTGGAGGGATTTGGGAAAATAGTCCTTTCTTTATATGCACACAACTGTAGTCTCTGAGTTTTTTACTTTTTAAGAAAAAGTAATCTTTTTAAGAAAAAGATTGTGGAGTTCATAATGAAAGTTTAGTGAAAGTGCCAGTTCAGTACATGTAATTGCTAAAAAGCTGAGAGAATCACAGGACTTACTAGCAATGGAGTGGAGCACAAAGCACAGTGTCACTGTTGCTGTAAGTCTTATTTTCAGTACTGTAGGCGCTTTTAATCCCTTCATCCCAGGCAGAGTATAATAGACCTAAGGAGGACCAACAACAATACTAAGAAATGTTGAGTGGTGTCTGTATGAAAACTTCAGTTATTCCCTTAGAGGACTCTTCTTTGTGAGAGCGAGGGACAGGGAAAGCCTCTAAAATCACAAGTGTCATTGAGAAGATAGAAAAATCCATTAAGGGCTATTAAATAAGAAAATATAATATATGAACCTGTAGCTCCTAGGCAAAGTTGTGACTAAAAAGCTTCTCATCACGGAAGTTTTTTAAAGCAAAAAATATGTAACTTCTTCCATGTAAACCAAATAATCTCACAGATTTGACTACTGAAGAAAAATGGACCAAAAATAGAAGTTAACTAATGAAATTATGATTTTCTTCAGTTTAGCTGAGTGCTTTAGCCCAGTTTGTTGTTTCCTTTTCAAAACAGATGGTTTGAAAGGCTGTACCCTCTTTATGCAACTTCTGGTTTCTGAAGTGGTAGAAATACTGAGATGACTTAAGAACAATCTGAGAGCAGGAGGAAAGTGCAGATGAAATACAGCAATCTTTTCCTTTAGAGACAATTTGCATTGGCACCTCTTGTTTTGCTTCCTATGAAAGTACTGCTAAAACTACCACGACCTTTAATAAAGCAGCATGGAGCTTTGAGTCTGGAGTATGGGTTTGCTGCCTGTCAACTAGTCTCATGGGCATGATCTTCATAATTGCATGGTTTAAAACTTAAGTTTTAGGCTGGCTGTCAAATTACAGTTTTGTGGGAGAAAGGAGGAAAAAGTAATCAAATCCCAGGGATTCTCTTCTCTGTGGAACTTTTGTGCCGGAGTTAATTGCAGGGCTAGGGTCGAGATTGGCTTGGTATGTTTTTCAATTTTTTTGAATTATGGCTAGTTGAACTCCTTGTGGTTTCACCACCATCAGAAAGCAGGGGGTGAAGCAAGTGGCATCTTGCTTTTTCTGCTCCCTCTCTGTCTCTCTCTTCTACTCATTCCTTTGTTGCCTTTTGCTCTTACCACATAGTTTATTAGTGCTGGTTTTGATACTCATCGCCCTGGTGTAAACTGACAGAATTAGTTAACTCACATTAATCAACTTAATTAACATTAGTTAACTTCTTTTTTAGGAGTGGATGACTTTTTGGAAAGTGCAGGAGGTGAATCATATCATAGAGTGTGGCACAGATCAGAGCTGCCATAAGGGAGAGGATTTTTCTGCAGCAGCAGGCCAGAGATGTCAAAAAAAGCCTTCCTTTTGACAGCAGCAAATTCTTAGATCAGAAGAACCACATGTACTGTGCATCGTTGAATTTACTTGGTTACTTTGAACTTCTTGCCAAACTACCTGTTGTGGTGAAAAGTGTTATTTTAAAAAAAAATCTAAGAACAAAAGGGAAAAAGTGAATCAGTAATTGACATTCACCACATCAGCTCTCTCAGAAGCCCTAGTGTTTATTAGCTTGCTGTTGATGGTTTTTCCTCCAGCTGTGGAAATTACCTTTTCTTTACCCATTGAAAGCTCTGATTATTGAAGGATTTATTTTGAAGTAGAAAATATTCTCAGCAGAAGCCTTGCTATCTGATAAGAATAATGATGCCGTTCTGGCCCAGCAGTCTTGCCATGTCTTTTAAGTATTTTGGGAATGGAAAAGGTATGGATGCCTTAGCTAGACCCTTAATAAATTCAGTTCTGTTAGTGCATTTTCCCCCTGCAAGAATTTCTTTGTGTTAGTGTTTTGGTGAGTAATATGGGTTTTTATTTTCACATGACATCTTGTAAAATTACATCCAAGTCCATAAAATAGGCTTCATGCACAAACTGTGTACCTTATGCACTTTAATAATTTTAAAAATTTTTTCTTTTTCTTAAAGCACACAGTTTATAAAAATTGCATATTAAACTGTTCACAAGACTTTGCCATTCTGAAGCATTACTTTTCTTTCAGGATAAGCTATATTGGGGGGGTGGGGAGGGAGGCTTATAGCAATAAGCAAGAGCACAAACTGGCTTTTTTTCCCTGCTTCCTAATATGCTGTCTTTTGCCTCTCTCCTTTTTCTGTGTATTGTGTACCTGTCTTGAAAAGGGAAAAAGCCCCAACCTCAACCATGCAAATTTATTTAAATGTTGCCTTAAAGATAAATCTTTAAATTTTTTCTTCTGCTGAGTTGTTTAGTATTTACATATAACTCTTTCTATTAGACCTTCTTAAAGTTAAATTTTAATTCAGGTAGAATTTATTGACAAAAGTGGAAGATATTTGCTGCCTAGCATTAAGATGGTAATATAGTTTTGTTACTTCTCTGGAAGAAAATAAGGGAAAGAAGAGATCAGTGGGGTAATTAAAATTAAATATGAAGTTTCTGCAACATGCAAGTTTAGCAGGGATGCTTTATTATTTGGAGGCTCCATCCAGCTCTAGCTGATTCTAGACAGACGATTACTATTATTTTTAACACACTTCCAAGCATTTTTTATTCTTCATGAATCTCATCTTTGAAGTTGGAGAAGTAAATAGCATTTATTACTGCAGAAATATGGAAGCAATCTGAATCTCCCCTTTGGGAGTGAGCACTGTTGTGAGTATGTGACACTAAAGCACATACCGATGCTGGCTGGTGGGAGGTGCTGCTCTTAGTGGCAAGTGCAAATATATAAGAAGTCGCACTATTTTATGAACTGAATTTATCCTCATGTGCAGATTAACTCGTACCAGCTGCAATTCATTCTCTTCTCTGCACACCTCTTCCAGGAAAGAGGTATTCCTTTATTCTCATCACCTCTTTGCAGGTAACTTTGTAGAGGAGAGAAGAACAGTTGTAAACTACTGTTTTTAGCTGAAATGCTTGACAAAGTAGTTCAGACTCTCAGATTTTCTGAGTGGATTGTATTATTCATGATCCTTTCTCATATATTAATACGTAAGAGGCTTTCATGACAGAATCTGTGATTTTATCTGATTTTTGGCAGATTTTTTCCTTGAAAGGAACAAGCTGGAATTTATGATGGGATAAACTTTAATCTGGTTGTAAATACATTTAAATACTCTGGGCTTGAATAAATCTGAACTTTTAAAAATAGTCATGCTTTGGTTGTGTGGTGCACAGTTTATAATAGAGAAGATAATGTTAACCTATTTTCTGTTGGCTTAATGCATGTTATAGGACTACCACATTTTTCAAAATGTTTCTAAGTGCAGTCAAATGAAGAAACAGTAATTTGAGCTCATATTTGTCTTCTGGTTTTGTTTCATCCAACTTATTTTAACTGAAATGTGGTCACGAAACAAAACCCACAAGTGACCCTTGGAAAATTAATTGTCTTTAGAATAATCAAATTTTATGTTGTATGCTTAGAGCATCAGTAAAGGTAAAATAACTTTCAAGTCCCCCCTCAAACAGCTATAAGGAAAGAACATAATTCTAGTTTATATTGTGTCCATATTTTGAAAAAGTTTACTGCTTTAGCTGTAGTGAGTTTTTCCAGTTTCCAGAATTACTTCTGCAAGGGGTGTCGCACTTAGCTGCAGCTTTCTGGCAAAGGTGAGTGTATTGCATCAAGCTGACGTGGAAAGAAAGTAGTGGTTAGAAGGTAACCAAACTTCAGCTTAAATGTGACCAGAAACTGCTGTACTTTGCTAGGTCTGCTTTATACCTTTAGGTAACTCCAGTGCTCATCTGAGCAGTCAGAAGGCCACTTCAGCTTACTAATGGGGCAGAAAAGTCTACCAAAGAAAAACTTGGAAATATGTATTTCCACTCCCTGAATAAGCTCATCTCCATTGGAAAATGAGTACCTGAGTTCTAGCGCAAAGGACAGGAGTGTGTGTGGATGAAGATGGGATTCTTTCAGCAGCAAACCAAAGCAAGCCATTGTGCAAAACTTCATTGGTAGTTTTCAGTTCTTTTTATCAACACAATTTCAACACATTTAAATATATGAAACCCAGCAGGTTTTGAAAAAAGGAAATTACAAACAGTGGAAGTGGTTATCATTTCATCGCTGTTAGCTCAGATTTTTTTGAGAGAATGATTTGTAAGGTTTTGGTCTTTATTTTACCTGGAGGTACAGGATCAGTGATGAGACCTACTGTGTGTGCTAATTAGTTTGACAAAAGTTTTGACCTAAATGTGCTTTCTGGGAAGTCAGGTGCTTATAATGCAATTTCTCAGCCTTTGTACCAAGCTGTTTTCCTGTATGATTTATTTTTTGGTGATGCACATAATTTTTGCTATTTGACTGTTACCCTCTATCCTCACAGAACTGTTACATCTCATTCTGTAGTTATACCTGTTCAGCTTTGTACATTGAAATGTATGCAATGATAACTGCTGGGTTTCATGCATTTAAATGTTTTTACAATTTGAAGCTTTTTTCGGTCTCAGCCGGTTGGATTGTGTCAATAAAGCCCAGTAAATTTAATACTTACTGTATTATTTAGTTATAAAGGCAGTATATCTTGGATGTGCTTGTTGGGGTTTAAGCCCAGCAGCTCAACCCTACGCAGCCACATGCTGTCTAGGCTCTCTAATTTGTCCGAGTGTAAGATGAGATCATGTCACAAGCTTTGCTAAGGTGGAGGTAACATCCAGTGCTTTTTCACTGTCCCTAGAGCTAGTCCTCTCGCTGTATGGGACACTCAGGTTGACCAGACACAGCTTACCCTGGAAAATCCTTGCCAGCTGTTCCCACTCATTTATTTTCCTTCATGGGCCTGAAAATAGCTTCCCAGGAGGATTTGCTGCATAACCTTTCCATGGACTGAGGTTAGGCTGATTGGCCTATAATATCACTGAACCTTTTTTCCTTTCTCAGAGGGTCCTGATATTTGCCCTTTTCTAATCTTCAGGAATGTGCCATTGAGCACCATGACCTTTTGCAGATGACAGAGTGGCTTTGCAGTGACATTTGCCAGCTCCGTTGAGCACCCTTGAATGCAGCCCCCCTGGTCTTGTGTCTGTCCAATTTGTTGATGTCCCTAATTTGGTTTTCCTCTACTTCTTTTCACCAGGACTGTGCCACTAGCCTTGGGAATGTGTAGTTGTGAAAGTGTAATGTGACGTGAAAACCAGTACCAAAAAATCATTGAAAACCTCAGCCTCTCTTCTGTCCTTTGTCACTTGATTCTCCAACACACTTATTTTCTGGGTTGGTAGTAGGTACAAAATGCAATAGAATTCCTGGTATAAGTATTTTATTCTGGCAAGATTATTTGGTGCCATGAATGTGGTATTGGAAGAGAAAACAGATAATTCTATTCTTGCAAGTCATCATTTGAATGGGTACCAGTTTGCCCTCATCTTGCTGTGCTTTCTAGAAAATTACGTATTGTTTTGGTGGGTGTTTAAATGTTTGCTGTGATTATAATATTGGCATTCAGTATAAATTTATAAAATATTTTCTCTTCAAAAACTGCATTTGTGTATTCATATGCTTCCCAAGAACTGAATTACTGCTTCCTGTAGACTTCACTTCCTGTCTTGTATGTCTAGGGTGGTTTTCATTTATTGAAAAAGAAAACGAAAAAATACCACTGCTGTGACGTGGGGGAAGAGGCAGGGAATGATGCCGCAAAGTAAAAATGCCAAGTCTCCTAAATGTTATAACTTGCCATTATGTTTGATTTTTGTATTTTAACATAGAGAAATTTAAAAATCCCCCACATGTTTTATTGGTAGGCTTATCTTTTCATTATCAGGTTTCTTATTCTTTAGGGATTAAGAGATACAAACAATTAAAAGATTGCTTAGAGTTTTCCATGGAAGAGATGCTGCGGTTCCCTGTGGTAGTTGAAAACTGTAAAGCTTGTTTCCCTCAAATGTTTAATTGCAACCAAGTTTTACATTTCCTTCTTTATGAGGACAAGACTATTCCTACATTGACCAGTTAATTTTGAATTTGAGATTTTTAACCGTAATGTAAATTTAGAATGATTATCACCGATTTTAAGGCTTTGGTACTTTATTCTGCTATATTTATTACTGAATTGAATTTTAAACTGTTCTAATGATGCAAATGAAGGATATTTTGTAGTATTGTGTCAACACATTTATACAAAATTTATGATATGTGAGATGAAATAACAGAATTTTTTTAATCTGCCTTTTATGTCATAGGTCTCTTTTTTTTTCCATCTGCGGGATATTTTCTCACACTTGCTGAACATATTTGTGCTTAAAGTATCCTTCTAAATTAGGCTTTGAAATACCAGACTTTTTAATACTAAAGCTTTGCAACATGCTCACATTCAGCAGGTGTCTCTTCCTGTTCCTTTTGATTTTTATTTTTTCGGAGACTGAATGTTTCTTATGGTGCTCTCGTACTTCTGAATTTACTAGAACTTAAAAAAAATAATGTTTTGAAGCAATGTTATAATAAAAACTTAATTCTCTTAAAGATGGCAATTTTTTTATTCAAGCTGTAAGAGCAACACCTACTCTTTTTATGGTGCGGGGCCCTTAAAATGCAAGCTGCTACAGTGTTACAGTTAGCTGTGGAAGTTGTTTATAAACAGGGCTTTTGTTCCCCCCCTTTTTTTCCCTTATTTCTTACTTTTTTCTGTTTTTTTTTTTTTTTTTTTTTTTCATCAAACCTCTCTTTATCTTCAAACATCTCTCTTTATCTTCAGAGGAGGAAATTACTCTTATCCAAAATCTTGGGGAAGCCATTTGGGCTGCTGTTATGATTCTAAACAAACTTGGCAAAATATTTTTGAGTTTTGTAAAAGGAGCTTGGTCCTCGTGTTTGACCTTTCTTTTGGCTTCCTAACACTTTTGTAAACACTCATCACTCCCTTTAAAAGCCACTTTCCCAGTTCCCTTGGCTCACAAAGAATTACACTAGGTTTTTATAAAGAAAATCTCACTTGACTCAAAGGTAGAAGTAGGATTTTCCTGCTTTTGTAAATAGAGAAGCTGGTACTAGTGGTGTAATGGGTAACCGTGGTGTGTTAGCAGCCTCCGAGTAGAACAGATTTTAGAGAGGTTTGGAAATTGGTTTATTACTTTGTATCTCAACTGTGTCAGAACAATTCAGAGAATTTAAGTCTTGGAAGTCTTTGGTTATTTTGTTCGCATTTTGGAGGAGAGAGTACTGTGGGGCTAAAAATGGACTTTATCCCTAAACTGTAATTTATTTTCCTTCTTTTCACCGTGCTTATATTTCCTATAGACTACTTGGATAGATGGAGGACAGGGCAGAGGCCACTTGTTTTGGGTTTCCACATGCAGAACCTGGGCAGAGCAAAGGAGCAAGCAGTTCATTCCCCACAGCCCTGGGTCACTGTAAGGGCAAAGCAAAGTTGGGCATTGGAGCTCTGGATCTCAGCTCTTTAACTGGCTTTTAATGTGAGAAAAATAATTTTCAAAGACTTCATACTCATCCATTGCTTTGAGAAGACCAAATGCTATGTTTTTAAGCCACCATGTCATATTTCAGCATTAAAGCACTGATTGTGAGAGTTAACAAACACAACTGAAAGTGTCTTTTTCCAGTTTTTTTCTAGGAAACAGCTGAGGTTTTTTTTTCTAAAAATTTCCAGAGAGGGTCTACCATCTGATATGGAAAATTTTAGTCCATATTTAATTTGTTAAAAATTTGACCAATTAAAAATAGTTGTACTGTCTTAAATGTATGTCAGGCTTCGTTGTAGACAGTGCTACCAGAAATGCTTGTAATATCACCAGTTACATTGTAGTACTTCTTATTATACTGAGTTCTCCTTCAAATACCTTGAAATCTAAGCAGATAAGCAATAGGACAATGAGAATAACCTTTAGTCTGACCAGTTTTGCTCCCTAGTCAGTCAGTGGTAATGTGTGTAACAGTAGCAGCTGTGTGGTAGCACTGTTCATGAAAAAGAGATCTCTCCAAACACCTCAAAACTAAGTAGATGAGCACATAGGGCAATGAGAATAACTTGTAGTCCAATCCATTTTGCTTCACACTTGTCCAGTAACAGCTGCAAGCCTTTGGTATCTTAAGGCAGAGGGTAAAACAATTTTTAGCTGAGAAAATTTTCCTGTCTTTTTCTGTGAGCAGTGTAGGAAATCTCTGTGCAGATTGGGATTATGTTCAGTAGCTGCTCATGGAGTAGTAGCTGCAAATTTGTGTAATTTAATCTTCTGTCTGTTTGTGCTTTTGATCCCTGTAATATTCTGTCATCATGAGTTGCACAGTTCAATTATGTGCTTAATAC
Organism: Manacus candei; assembly: GCF_025592945.1. Classification (NCBI taxonomy): domain Eukaryota; kingdom Metazoa; phylum Chordata; class Aves; order Passeriformes; family Pipridae; genus Manacus; species Manacus candei. The sequence continues at coordinate 34,540,321 of NW_026138062.1, read as the reverse complement.
CATAATGGCTTCTTGCTTTTGGGCTTCATACAACTTGTTTTCCTCTTAACGTGAGAACTAAGAGATTGTATAACACCTTGTTTTGGCCACGTATGTGTTTGTGCTCAGCATTGGCTCTTTCTCTTCTAGACTGGCAAATTTCAGGTTTTATTATATGCAAGCTTTTTATTGCCCCCTGTCATTGTCTTACCTACTTTTTTTCATGTTTGTGTCAGATCTTGTGTATTTTCTTATCTGTTATCTTGCTGCATCCATGTAATTGGCCTCTTGCTGAAATCTGCTTTTATCCATTTGCTGTTCTGTTCTTTCTTTTAATGAGCTGTGTTCAGATTTTGTCCATTCATTTTTCACTTCTTTGCTCTTCCCTAGGTAGTGATGAATAGGGGAAGGCATGTGTTTCGGGAAGGAAGAAAGCAATTCAAAGCCTTGCAAATAGTTATCAAGAGCTGCAGGAAACAAGTGTATATGTTTTCAATGCTTAGCTACAGTTTGGTTTTATTTGCCTTTCAAATATTTGAGTTGCATTTTTTTAGGATGACTCTTCACAGCTCTGAAAGCTGGATTCATTAAAAATTAATATGTTTTCTTATGTAACCTAGAGATTCGAAGCTATACTAGTGTTCCAAATATTGAAGGCAGTACTGTTAAGTGTCATGCCCCCCAGGGGTGCTGTGGATACCAGCCCACAAGTGGGAAGGACAAGCATTCCATCTCTTAAAAGTTTTGAGTCTTTGAGGCTGAGAATGGGCAAGAGTTCAGTATCTTCTTTTGCTGCAGTGTATCTCTTCTCCATTTTGCTTTTGGTGGCTGGAGTTACTAATAGGCTTACGTTTTAAATAAGTGACTGTAAGGTACATACTGGTTCAAGTACAAGGAGGTGATGGTGGTTTGTTTATGTGTTATATATGTTTAAAGCTGAATAAGCATTTTATAGAACTGTAGAATGGTTTGGGTTGGAAGGCACCTTCAAGGTCTTTTAGTTCCAGCCCCCCTGCCATGAACAGGGACGCCTTCCACTGGAACCCACTTCTGGATTCTTCAGAGTGCGCAAATATCTGGTGTTTTTTTTAATCAATCTTAGTAATTTTATTAGCCTGATAGTGATAAAATTTTCAGGCACATTTTGGTAGGAGAAAAAAAAGATGTTTTAATGTGACATTAGTTCTGGGCTACTCAAGAATTCATTAAAATATGGGGAAATTTACTGTGTTCCAGAGTAATAAATTTATGTGAGATATGACCCTAGCTAGGCTTATTTCTAGTGCGTGCTAATTGCTTGCTTTGTTTTCTTTTTAATAAGGAAGGAATGGAAGAAACGTTAATCATTGTATTTAAAACAGAGGTTTTAAAATCATCTCAGTGTAATGAGAGCAGACATATTTTAGCTTTATCAAGGTAGTGTGGTAGTTAAGGTTTAGCTTGATATCCAGACATTAAACTAGTAAATAATCAAAAGAAAATAAGATGCAGAATTTGTATTAATTAAAAGCTGTCCTCTGAATGGTGTTGAAGAGCTCATTTAGAATTCACGGTGCAATTTTTTTAAAAAAACCCTTCTTTTTCTCTTTCACAGGAAAGATGATAAAGATTACGCTTTAAAGCAGATAGAAGGTACTGGAATTTCTATGTCTGCATGCAGAGAAATAGCAGTAAGTAACAGTTCTTTCTACTAGCCAGACTTATTGAAAGTGTTGACTTGGATGCATGCTGAGTTTTGTTTGCTGAATCATGTTATTCTACTATGGGTACTATGTCTTTATCATAGAGGTATAAAGTAAGTACAAACGTCATGGAAGATTTTAGGTACCTGTTATGTTTGCTGTCTAAAAAGGACGGGGTTTTTAAGTTACAATTTACTGCCTGCCTTGGGGCAAACCATATTTAAATGCAGTGGTGTTATTGTTTACCTTGGCTGAATGCCAGGTATCCACCGGACCTGTGCCCAACCTCCCCCTGGAGGGGAGGGAAGGAGGAAAGAGGGAAAAGTAAAAAACAAAAAAAAAAAAAAAAAAAAACCACCACAAAAAACTATGAAACCAAAGCTGCTAAGAAAGGTGGTTTAATATTTACACAAAGAGGAAAAAAACTATAAACACTATACACACAGAGAAGAACTAACAATAAAGACTACTTCCCCACGAGAACACTCTCCTCCTCTGAAGAAATGGCCCGACTATTCCACGCAGCTACCTGGAAGAGAAGAGAGCCTTGCTGCCTTCTCGTCTCTTTTATATCTGAGCTGACGTAACATGGTATGGAATACCTTATTGGCATGATATGAATCAGGTGGTCTGTCTAGTTCCTTTTCCTTCCCAGGGAGGGTAACAAACCCATTACAAGTGCTTTAAAAACATGATTGGAGTTAGTGACTTAAATTACACATTTGATCTGAGTTTTTGCATTAGTACTTCATTTCCTGAAGAGATTAGTTCCTATTGGCTTACAATGATTAAAACATTTAAACTTCTATTTAAGCAAAGACTTCAAACTAAACTGAAATTGTCTCAGAGGCTGTGATACAACCATGAATATTATTTAAACATTTCATTCAGTTTTTCAGGTTTGTATTTGTATATTTCATGTTATTAGAAACTGGTGAATAGTGTGATGTAGTTATGGTTTGCAGCAAGCTTCCAAAGCAATACTGGTAAAACCAGTATTCTGAACTGTTTTATATTCTTATGTTTTACTGCTGCTTGAGTTTATTGTTATTGAAATGTTTCAAGTGAAATTGCATACTAAAAGGAAATGCATGTAATATCAGGGGCTGTGTGGGAAGGGTATAGTTTATTTTCAGTCCGTATTCCTCAAGAGTATAAAACTTTACTCTAATTTCATTTTCTTGACTGAAGTTAGTACCGGGCTTTCCCACTTTGTCAAATTCCAGTTGACTTTGTGATATCAAAAACATTAGTCCTTGAACTGAATGAGGTGAAAGAAACGATGCACAAAGACTGTTCTTCAGGAGATACTCTTTCTGTCCAGTGATGAAAGCTGAGTCTTCTGCTGTTGTAGACATTCACTCTGAACTAAATGAACTGAAAACAGGGTCTTAAATTTTGCCGATTTCAACTGTTTTGGTGGAAATTTTCCAAATGTTGTGACTGACTGAATACCTTTAGGAAATGCCAGCTACCATTTCAGAGGAATTTGGGATAATTTTTTGTCTTTCTGCAGTGATTTACCTAAAAAGATTTGAAGAGTTTGTTCTGCTAAAATTTGGCAGGAGAAGCCTGACTGATGTTAGGGGGAGGTGTCTCTGCTCTAGATAGGACCCTAGCTTACTTTGTCTATTAAGAGAATCATTAACTTGGCTGACAGTCAGGAAGAATTTGGCCTCATTGTTTGGCTTGAGGAGTGTTGTGTGCTCATTCCCTTTGGGCAGCAAGGTCACCAGTATTGATGGAAAAGGAGCGAGCAGCAGGAAGGCTTTTTCTTTTCTCTGAGCTGCTGCAGCATATGCTCTTTGAAGAGAACAGCAGTACAACACAGGACCCACGTGGAACAGGGTTAGGTGAGGGAAGGAGGGAAATGTGCTGAACATACCAAAGTTGCCAAGAAAGCGGGTATTGAGAGCAAAGAGGGGAGTGGAGCCCAAAAGCAGGCATAGAGGTAGAAAGAGAAACCTGAATTAGCATTTACTGAACTGTTGTTGACTTTGTTTCTGGTTGTGCTTCCAGGATTGCAACTCCTAATACTGTGGTTGAATTTTCCTGCAGTTGAATTAATAATTCACCCTGGACTTGAATCTATTTTTCTTGCCATTCTCTTGATGTTGCTGTTTGGAGTGAACAGGAGATTTCCCCCCCCCGCAGTGGTGTTTTCCATGGTGTTTTGCTAAATAGATTTTTTTTCCCCCACCCCTTCTATCAATTAATATTGTAAAAGGAGCAAAATGAACCTTACATGGAGATGGATCAAATTGAGGATAATAATCATACTGTTTATGTATGAAAATGCTACAGATTTAACATTTGTACCTTAACGTGATCTGTACATCTAACTAATAAAATTATTTTTGTTGTACTTAAAAAGTCAAGGCTGCATGCCAGACTTTGTTACAATGTGTTCTGGACTACCCTGATTAATGCATTTTACGAGCATGGTGCTATTAAGAGGAATTAGGACGATTCCATTTGCATATGAGCTATATGCATTTCAGTTTCTCCGGAGAGCTGTGAAAATCTGGGAAGAGTGTAGTTTGGTATAAATCCCAGTAGAACTCTAGTTTTTACAGCTCTGCCATGGCTTTTGTCTTGTATATGCAGCTTCAGTTTTGGAGTATTGAATAACTTTTATGTTTAAAAATGTCCATAACTTACTCTTTCAAGACATCAGTTTGATACAGACACCTGAGATGAAGAACAGTGTAAAAGCTTCAGAAAAATAAAATAATTATCGACTTCCATCATTTGTAGGGAAGAGTTTGAACTAGGTCAGAGACCTGAGTTTAAACAGCTGACTTGGTGATGGTATGAACTCAATATATATACGTATGTGAAAGACTTTGTACGTTTCTGTACTTCTCTACAGCATGAGAACTTGGACCTAATGTTCAAGAACCTAGCTAGTCTCTTACTTGATTATAAACCCCCTCAACCTCTTATTTCTATCATTTTATGTAAACTATTTTGTCTTGCTGGTGGAGTTAACAGTTACTGTGCTAATTGAATCAGTATGTTTAACATCAAGATAGTTGAAGACTTATATATTCTTCCTTAATCTTTTCCCCATTCATCCATCATGATAAACATTTGTGAATCTTGCCTCTTTCAGAACCTTAACCACATATTTGGCTGCTCATTTCTTTTTCTCTGCAGGTCTGTGTGGTGCTTGGGATCCTGGGTATCTGTTTTGTGATCTGCAATTTCACTTCTGAGGATTTAAGCAGGCACTAAAAACTGCATGCTCAGCATGCCAAGAATTTGTGTTAGGTGGGATAGAATGGTGAGAAGATTTGTATAAAAATATGCAAAACATATAAGCCCAAATGACTGATTCCTCATCTTCTGATTTAATCACATCGAAGAAAGTCATTAAAGCCTATCTACCTGGAATAGTGCAGCAAATGCTATTTCACAGTTCGCAAGGCAAGAGAATTCTTCAAGGCTGTAGGATGCTGAAGTAGTTAACCAGGCTTTAAACGGAGCTTCAGGATTTTGGCTTGGGCAGTTTCCTATACAGGAGTCTTAGGTTTTGAACCAAACAAGTGACATTTTTTTGTGTTGATTAGCATTTTTCGTTCAGTTTTAGCAGGTTTGCAATATGCTTGCATATTGCTTTGTTCGATCAGTGAAGAGTTGCTTGGGTTGGGATTTTGTTTGCCTTTTTGTTGTTTAGCTGTGGGGGAGTTGTTTGTTTTTTCTTTTTACTGGTCTTCCATGCAGATTTGTTTTTTGGTGCCTGTTCTGGTTGACAGAAATATCCTGGAAAAACTGTTTTATATGGAACATATAAAACACGTAGTCTTTTTATATGATACCATTAGGTTTTGACTTGTCTCCAAAGAGGAAGTGCAAGGTATGGTAGCAGAGACTTTCAGTTGTGGAAATGCTGAATGTGACAGATCTGGGGTGGACAATGTGATGTTCTGGCTGTCTCCTGTCTCTGTGGTGTCTGTCAAACACCATATCCAGCTTGTGCAAGTTAAAACGGCCTTGAGACTGCCAGGGCCTTGGAGGCATTCATAGGATTTTATGGTTTCCTGTTGTAACAAATGCAGGCTGTTAGCACAAAAGGTGGTATCTTCTGTGTTGGATCTGGTGACAGTGTGACTGTAGACTGTGGACGTTCATCTTCACCAAAGGGGGGAAGATGAGCAGTTCTGTTAGTTTCCTATTGAGTGAGCAAGCTGAGTTGAACTATCCTTTGGCTGCACTGTGGCTTAACATAACTCCCGGGAAAGGGAGAGCCTCTGCAGCAGACCTGCTCATCTCTGCATCTGCTCCATCCCCTTGGCTTTCAGCTTCTGGGCTAGAAGGTGATAGAGGTAGTGGCAGAGCTGGAGCAGCAGGCCTGTGCCCTGTAGAAGGTGAGAAGGGAGCTGCTGTTCATAAGTGGTCTTGGCTGAGTTGAGCTTGGCAGAGGAGGCTACTCTAGAGGTGAACTGGTCCTCCCCACGCACTGGGGTTTCTATGCCCTGGGTGATAAGAGGATGTCTTTACATGATTATCAAACCTCTTTTGCCTCTGCCAGTGGAAGGGCTGGAAGAAGGGTGTAAGAGGTCTTTCAGAGCAGGTCTGAGGGTGACCAAGGATTCTGCAGCTTGCAGCAACCAGAGAGACTCCATAAGGCAGAAGCTAAACTGGGTGACTCCAGGATTCTCACTCTTCAACACTTTCCCTTGGTAAAGAACAAAAAACTGTCCCAATAACTTTATCAAACTGTGTTGCTGGGCTGCAAACAATATTCTTGAGAGATTTTGTGTAAAGAGAGGGTAGCATTACTTTTAGTTCTATGACAGTGAGACAAAGACATTAAGGTATTGTGATTAAATGTTTTAATTGAAATCCTTAGGAATCACGTTTTCTGTGAACAGCAGAATTTGACCAAGCTTGACATCCAATGTCTGCCTCATCAGGGTTCTTTGTCCATCTCCTTACTTTCAGAGGATCTTTAATAATGCCTCTTCTAACACTCTGAATGTGTTTGGACATAGGAGATGCTAATAAATATTGATGTGCATGTGAGATTACATAGGACTCATTTGTTTTAGAAATGGTGGGAGTTAAAAACAGAAATACATTTTTTTTCCTCTTGATGTTTTGTGTTGTCAGGCTTCTTTTTTGCATATTTAGGACTTAAAAATAAAATATACAACCATGTGAAATTTTTGCTTTGTCTGAAGAACTGGAGCTTCAGAAATGTATTGTCAGCTTCATAATAAATTCTTAGAGTGAGCAGTATTATAACTTTGTTACATTGCCTTTGTAAGCTTTCATGTGAACACTTCTGAAAGGAAAACAGCATGTACTTTGAGCAGGTATTCTGTTCTTTTTTTAGTATTGTGGAATATCTGACTCATGAGAGTATGAAACTGTAAAATTATATTTACATTGAAACAAACAGATCTTGAATCTACTGGATAGCAGCTAAGGCAACTTAGGATTTAAGAACTTGTGTAATAAAACTTGGGGTTTTGTTTAAATAACAAATGTAAAGTACTGGAGTAGAGCTCCAGTGTTTGTTAGGAAACCAAGAATAATGATTTGAAGGCTTTTTCAGATTTTTTTGTGGCTTAGAACTGGGTGACATCTCCAGAGTCCTCATATTCTGCTCCTGTTCTTGTAGACGAGCAAAGTGTACCTTCAAAAATTTAGCAAACTACAAGTTAAACGTGTAAGGAAAAGAAAAATCTCTGAAGGCAGTTCCCAAGTCTTATTGTAGTAGTGACTCTATAAATATTATTCAGATCTTAAGCCAAAATTAATCATGACTAATTCATACCCCTTTATGATAATATTGTCAGTTAGAATAGCTTTTCTGGTTTCATTTTAAAGAGAGATACAGACTGTTTCTTCTCTGGCTTTGTTTTGGCAGGCTATAAGCATTTTGGCTTGGCTTGCTGGTTTCCTTTGAACCTTGAGCCTTGCTTGTTTCCTTTGAGCCTTGAAGGCGCTCTCTTCCTCTGGGCATAGGCTTGATCTTTCTTTGCCCTGTTGCAGTTGGAATTAATCTTCCCTGAATTGGCCAGAATTATGCATAGTGTTTCAGGTAATGTCTCACTACTGCCTATACTCATCTGCTTTAGCAGTAATTCCACTGGCATCTTATCTGTTACAGGATGACTAAATCTTTGTCCGTCGCTTTCCAGTCTGAAAATTGCCTTTCTGCATCAACTGCAATCTGCTTTCTGTTCCAAGTCCTTGTTTGCCCATTTTTCCATCTTAAGGCCATGGCATGACTGTTAATATATGATGTTTGTTGCCGGATCCTTTGGTGAAACTGATGTGAATCTTTTTGAAGAATGAGATGATGATTAGAGTTTGAATTTATGCCATTAAACTAGCAAAGATAACACAACAGTGAATTTTGTTTAAATGAATGTTTGGTTGATATTGCTGATGACTTTGTGTGTAGCCAGCTTTCTGACTGTTCTAAGCTTTGGAGGAAGTGTGCTGCATGGCACTCAAATAAAGGCTGTGAGGGCAAGGAGCTGCTTATTCTAAAACAGCTAATGTCCTGATCAGGACATCAGAGAAACTCCTTCTAGGCCAGGTCACCTGGCCAGTTGCTCTAACAAATGAGTCTGTGCTCCATTTATAGAATTATAGAATTGTTTAGGTTTGGAAAGACCTGTATCATCAAGTCCAACCATTAACCCAGCATTGCCAAATCTACCACTAAACCAGTGGTTTAGCACCATATCTGCATGTCTTTTAGATACCTCCAAGGATGGTGACATAACCACTTCCCTGGGCAGCCTGTTCCACTGCTTAACAAGCCTTTGGGTGAAGAAATTTTCCTGATGACTAATTTAAATCTACCTGATGCAACTTGAATTTTAGAAGCAAGGTAATATTGCAGCACTATGCAGGTTAACATTCCCCACAGACCACAAATATTAGCAAGCATCAAGAGCAGGGTGGAATGGCATTTGCAGTATAGCTAGAAATCCTCACTTATGTGAAAAGTGCAGTGTCTTGGCTCATGAGAAGTGCTGTAGTGGTGGAGAGCTTTATGGGAAATGTGGGAATATCACCGGAGGAAGGAGATCATGTTCATAAAGAATTGTGCTGAGTTCAGCTCATATTTGATGTGAAAGATAATTGTTGTTAGTGAAAGAAAAGATTGGCTTTAGTCATGCAGCAGTTTGCCAGGCTCCCTTAATGCTCCTGTTGATTATTTAATAACATCCTGGCTTACTCCACTTTGTCCTGGTTTGTGAAGCAATTTAACGATTTTATGCATCGTTGGGACACTTTCCTTTGCTGTCCCCCAGCTGCCCTATGGCTGTGGAAGGAGTATTTCTGCATTTCAAGAGGGAGGTAGAGGAACCTCAGTGCAAGCCCAGGACTTACACTTAGGGATGCTGTTTCCCTTGCTGGATCTTGAACAATATGAAAGCAAGGGCAAGACCAGTCAGGGACAACGTGGGCTTCTAACACAAGTCAAACCAGATGTATTGGCATCTTCATCATTTGCTGATTTCTATCTCTTTAAAGGTCTTTTGGGTCTTCCTTCTTTAAAGAGGGTCTAACCAATAAAAGGGAAACCTTTCTGATTGAGAGAATAGGTTTGAATCATCGTGTGATACACAGATGAAAAGGAAGGCAATTTACTGATAGCCAGACACATAGTTTTTTTCTTTCTCTTTGTGTTCTACAGAACTGAGCTAGGAGAGACAGAAGCAATTAGGTATCAGAGTCATTAGGCCAAAAAAGAGTTTTTATCATTACTAGGCATCATACCAATACTCAGACCATGTTTCTTGCAGTCTACTGTGTCTGAACTGTCTTTGAACTCTGTCAGCTGCTGGACACAAATCATATCATCTGGTAGGAGAGGCATGTGGCATATGGGCTAGAGAGAGACTGAGGTTGCTGAAAATGCTTGTTACAGACCGTGTGATGTGTTATGATCTGCATGAGCTCTTTCTGCCCTTCAGACACTGTTTGCATTTGTCACTCTGAGGGTTTCAACCTTTCCAAGACAGTGATTCAAGAATCATCTGTCACCACTGCAGCGATCTTTTTTGCTGCTGTATGTTAGCCATCCTATTCACTGGGGTGCCTGTAGCTGTCTGGCTTTGACCAAACCCATCAGGTTTTTTAAGCAGAATGTAGTTAACGGCTATTTAGCACGAGAGGCAAAGGCAGAAATCAGCAATAATGATAAACTGAGTACACAGATGCACAAACAGTAACAGCTGCCATCAGTGACAGTTGGTGATGGACCACAAAAGGAACTCCTCAGGTGTGTCCTTGAGGAGGGCCAGCGGGGGCTTTGTAACTGATGAGAAGGAAAGCAGATTGCTGTAGATCATACAGGAGGATAGGGGGTTTTTTGGGCATTTGAGAGGACTGCTGGGATGTTTAGAGGAAAGATAAAAGGCAAGAAAGGGAGTGATCAAGGTGGATTGGGGAGGAAAAAGCAAGGAATGCTGTGAATCTCCAAGTCTGCGGGATTGACTACCTCTAGCACAAATGAATGAGAATTATATCTATGTTACCTCACAATGCAGACAGGAAAGCTTTCTGCTGCAGTACTCAAAATTTTCTCACCTTTATGTGATATTCTGGACCAGCTTTGGTGATGGGTTCTTGATGTGCTCTCCAAGCTGAATCAGATTTGATGTATAGAGATTGGATTTTCTAGCTAAGTGATAGCTGCTACCTCTGGAGTAAAGAGTAGGACAGACTTAAAATAGGACAGAAAAGAGAAAATTAATATTATTTTCTAGAGCTCTTACTAATATCTGCATCTTTCATCGAGGAATAGTCTGTGTCTGGTAAAGATGTGTCCATCAGGCCACAGGAAGTATGATGGCATTTTGGTATGGATGCTTAGTTGCTGAACTATCATGCAGTCTTCTGGTACAGCTAATTCATCAAGATGTTTAGCATAAATTTAAGATGTGAATTTATGCTGATTAAACAAAAATTCTTGGGTTATAAGGACTGGCACAGTGTATCCTTAAACACTGTAACCTCATTCACCATTGAGAGGCTGGTCTTTCATGCTGTACTGGCTCTGTCTGCCATGCAGTTAATCTTACCCATAGCAGTCTGTAGAATGCAGTGTTTTGGATTTGTGGCTAAAGTAATGTTGATAACCCACCAGTGTTTTGGCTATTGCTGACAGTGTTCAGGCTTTCTCTGTTTCCCACTCTGCCTCTCCTCCCTTTTGAGACTGGCTAGGCATCAGTCTTCTTGTGGGAAGTTGTGAGTGATTGCCTTTTCATTGCTTCTGTTGTTTTGTTGTGGGTTTGGTGCTTGTTTATTTCCTCTTTCCTTCACTTATTAAACTGTCTTATCTTCACTCAAAAATTTGCTTGCTTTTTTTTTTGTTCTTCCACTCACATCTGACTGAGAAAGGTGAGAAAGTGGCTATGTGGGGCTTAACTGCTGGCTGGGGTTAATTTACCACAGGCAGTTCCCACCTGTAATTGATAAAAATTTGCAAATAAGCATTTCTTGGGTTTTCCCATGCTGATCTTATGCTTTGTAGGAATTAGAAGAATTTAAAGAATTCCATACTTCTTGTGGATCCTGCCTTTAAGTGTCTTGATGTAATGCTTTGACAGATCTTAAGAGTTTTACCATGCTGAAACTACTGCTTTCTGCATTGATTTGTATTGTTGCTTTGTCTCCTCAACTCTGTCTCCCTGTTTGATCTCATATTTGAGAGAAAATCTCTGTGGGCTATAGGCCCTCTTGTTCAAGAAATGCCACACTGAAGACTGCTCAGTGAGTAGGGATGGGAGTCTATCTCAAATGAAATAGAAAAGAGGGAAACAAACATGTGGATATCTACCTCCATTTTACTGTCTCAGTAGCTTCTAAAAAGTTACCATATGTGACAAAGGTATAAGTAGAAAGGAATGAATTTTTTTGTTTCCTCTATTACGTAGAGGGAAAATTATATTTTCTTGAAAATAATTCATTCTCAGAAGTAAAATTGCATATTCAAATAGTAGTTTCAATTTCCATTGTTTTAATAAAACCCAAACCCTTAACCATTCTGCAGGAAATAAGACGGTTTTATTACAAGCAGCGGTTTCCGTGGTTGCCTCATGCCAAGATACCTGGAGGTCATTTTATTTGGGGGGTTGGGGAGCCATTTTATGGCCAAGGACTGGTGGGCTGCTTACTGTTCTGCTTACAGCTACCTATTGCTGCTTACTGTTCTGCTTACAGGGTTACCTACAGTTACTTACTGTTACAGTTATGGTGTGAAGGCGGGCAGGAAGGCATGTAAGGCAGTAAGACCAGTCTGGGCTCACTGCCAAGGGACCATGCGGCTGGGGCAGGGAAACAACTTGATAGGTTGGTTAAAACAACCCATGGACTGCAAGAAGAAGACTATCACCTTTTAAGGAAGAAAAGAGGGAGGCTTGGCATGGGAGGAGCGAGGGAGTGGTTATGTAAATCAAAGAGTCTTTAAAGGGCTCATCCCTCACATTTGGGGTGTACTTGGACCTGGTCACGAGTGCAGTGCGCCCAGCGTGCTATTAATAAAAGTTCTTTGTTTCACTTTATTTGGCCGTCTCCAAAATTTTAATTAGAGGTATTTGTCACAATTCTTTTTATTACAAATGTCATCATTTCTGGCAGACTGAGCTGGCAAGAATTCATCTAGTCTTGGGTAGCCACGCTTGACCATAGTTTGCTTAGATAAAGTTTTTTTTTCTTTCTTAACAATTGAGTATGATATGATCGCAGTATGACCCATAGAGCTCAAATAGACTGATGCTGTCTGTATTCAGTTGTTGTGTTGTATCTCATCCATGCTTTTCTTTTGGTGGGGTTAAAGCTGTAGTTTCTGAAGCAGCTGAGCAGGCTTAATGGCTCAGTGCTGCTGAAAGAAGTTCTTCTAGCTGTGTCCCTTCACTGGGGTCACTGGGGCTGTCTCTGCTGTTAGTGCTTGGCTCAAGAGCTCTGCAGCAGGTCATTGCCTTTGTGCATCTGGGGTAGTTTTCTCTTGAACTGGGAGCTGTTTTATGGGTGGCTTCTTGAGTGCACTGTCTCATGTAATCTGTGTTGTAGGAGGGAGTTGGACCTACTTCTGTAGAGAGTGGTGACCTTGTAGATCAGCTGATTCCACCTTACAAACCACATCTTCATTTAGCTGACTGCATCGACAGGCTCTGAAACGAGTCATTCAGTTTCAAATGTCCGCAACCAGAATGTGACATTTTCAGATAACTGGGAGTCAGGAGAAAATTGGGTCCCCCAGATGGCACTGTCGAAGATTACAGCCTGTGGGAAAGGACAGATGCTACAGCTGGCTGTTTGCGGAGTCGTCTTGATCCTGGATAATAGTGAGGTTTACATAGACTTCAACTTTTAGGAAATGAGTAGGGAGTGAATGCCCTGAGGGGGTTATGACCTGCTTTCAGCTTTGATTTCAAACCAAGGACTCTTTTTTTCATTAAAAGATATGTGGTTCTCTGTGACTTGCAGATTTCAACTTTTGTTATTTGTGTTGTAGAGTGTGTAGCAAAGACTATTAAAAGGACTTTCCAGCCCTTTCACAACTCTGGATGTGTGGATATAACTGTTGCGGACTTTCTGTCTTTTGCAGTTGCTGCGGGAGCTCAAGCATCCAAATGTCATTTCTCTGCAAAAGGTGTTTCTTTCTCATGCTGACAGGAAGGTGTGGCTTCTCTTTGACTACGCTGAGCATGACCTCTGGGTAAGGTAAATTGTTTGTAGGTACCAGGCTTAGAGTTTTAGCTGCTGCAAAGGGACAAGATCAGGGGAGACATCATTTTAAGCACGGTATAGCCTCATACTCCATGCTTGTTGGATGCATTTTCAGTACTAAAGGGAAAGCAACGGAAAATGTTGAGTCAACACAGTACACAGTTAACCTGTGATCTCTTTAAGAAGATAAAAATCTGCAATTAGTTCTCAGTAGCTAGAACTCTAGTTAAATAAATATAGAATAGAACTGCCTATTACAGTTAAAGTAGGGTGCAGGAAAATGTAATTGATGATACAAGTGAATTCCCTTTGAAAAATGACAAACTTATTTTCTGATTAGGACAGTTTAGAGTTTGTTACATTGATTGTCATCCGTGAATACATGAAGTGAGAGTAGTGGCACTGTATATAATGGAAATTTAATTCATATGTTTCAGTAGGAAGAATTTTTACTCAACTCCTCTGCAGAAATTTTATATATTCGGGAGGAAAGCTGTTTATTCCTAATTGCAAGATAGAACTTTAAAATATAAACATGTTGGAGTAAAAGTACTTGTTTTAAGATAGATACCACTTTCCTCTGTTAACTCAGTATTTTTAAGCTTAATACCCATTTGGAATACTTAAAAAAATAAAAGTAGGATCATGAAAAATTAAGAATACCATGCAACCTTGTCTTCCCTGAAAAAAGGTGTGTGTGCCTCGAATTAATTGACATACAAGTTGACCATTGCTCTCAATGGTACAAATATTGTAATACTAACCTTAAAAGATACTAAGATTCAGATCAAAGGGTGCAGTGGAAGCAATTTGGAATGAGATGGACGTTTTTATGTTTGTGTTCATGTAAGAATTTAACAGTATTAGTCATGAGTTGTTTTTTCCTCAGCATGTAGCTGAACACAAATCAGAGTAAAATTAATTTTGGAAAATAGTGTTTCTTGTAGTTGGGAATAACTCAGTAGCCTGAAAAACTAGTGCCTAAAAACTAGTGTGTCAGTGTTCTTTCTGCTAAGCTAAGTCAAAGATACTTTCTCACTGTTAAGTGTCTTGGAAGTTCTGGTACTTGGCATTGAGATTTTGTTACCAAGATAAAATTAGAGACAAAGAAAGTTATCAAACAGCTGAAATGTTGAGACATTCTGAAGGCTGATAAACAAAAACCACATCATCTTCAGGAAATTGAGTAAAGTTGGTTTTGGTTTTGTTTAATGTAGAGGAAAAACAAGCACATTCTTTTTTTCCCACTGCTTCCCTGCATTTATGATATGCTAAGCTACAGAAATTTAGCAATGTTCGGGGTTTTTTTCTGTTTCAAAATGTGCTGCAAGGCTTTATATTTGTTAGGATGATTGTGACTATTAGTTACCTGTCTTTGTATTTATACATTTCTGCATTGCTTCATATTTAACCTAAATCACTGCAGAAGCATTTCTGTTAATGAAACACTGGTTTGTATATAAGTAACTTAGGAATGACCCTCAATTTTGACTTCTATGCTTACATGCACATACCTGTATGAATTCCAAAGCTCCCCAGTCATACCAGCTCCTGGTTGTTCCCTGTACGTGGATGAAAGAGACTTAGTTGCAGTGTCTGGGCTGGCTCTGGGCCCCAGCTATGGACCAAGCCCTCCAGTGCTGTGCATATTTAGCACAACAGGTGTCAAGTAAGGCTGGGAAAGGGCACAGAGTGTATTAGAGCAGGAACAAAAAAGTCCAGGACAGCCATCTGTTTTTCTGCCTGTCTCTGAAGATTCACTTCTCTCTGTCCACTGTGTGAAAAATAACATTAGCTTTGGAGTCAGAGGAAGTGGGAGGCGAAAACTTGTAGCTGAGGGATGCTCATGCACATGGTGCTTGGCTGACTGTGCAGGGACTGTCACCTTTTCATCAGTGTTTCTTTCCTCTGTGCAGCTTCATTTTTATCATTGGCAGGGCAGGAATGTGCCTGTTCCTCACAGGAAAGCCAAACTTGATGCTTGAAGCAAAGGAGGGCAGGCTGTATGGAGCTGGGCTGTGGCAGGAGAGGAAAGGCAGTTTCCCAAAGGGTGTGGGGGAGTTGGTTTAGCTAACTAGCACCTGGAATATGAGAGATCAGGAAGGTAGGAAGAACACATGATAGAAGTCTGGTGCCAGGTTTTGGATGGACAAAATCAGGGCTATTTTGATGATCACAGAAGTGCGAGCCATTACGGAATTAAGAAGTTCGTTCTAGAAATTGCCTCTGTTTGAAGGAGACGAATGGAAATGGTTACCATGGCCGTGGCACACCTTGCTATTGAAGTTAGTGACACTTGAGACTCAAGTGCTAAGACAACATAATTGTTTTGGACTCCTCATTGTTGCTGATATCACTGCTTGTATATACACTTAAAATTGCTAAAGGCCTGGTGGCTGACTTTCAGATGGACAGATCTATAGCTTTGCTCTGTCAGCAGCTTCTTTTTTGACAGTACTATTTTAAGAGTATAGTGAATAAAGAAGCAATAAATCCGAGCTTCTGATTTAAATGTGAAAAACTCCCAGTACAGTTTGCAAAAGTTTCTGTTTGGCATTAGGTCTTGAATAATACACTGTCATTATTACTGTAGGAGAAAAACCTAAAAGTAAAATAGTGTAGGAGGTAATGCCCTTGTAATTATGTGATGTGACAGACAAGATATCAGCATATCTTAGCAAAAAGACTCCCCAAACAAAAACATCTCTAAAACCTCCAGGATCAGTGATCTGCTAGGAAACTAGCTTTGACAGTTGTATTGGTTTTGTATTCCTCATACCAGTGTGTGAGAGTGAGTGAGCAGCTCCATAGGGCTTAGCTGCCTGCTGGGGTTAAACCACAGTGAAAACTGATTTCATTTTTAGAGATTTTCTTGAGACAGTGATCACTTTACCTAGTACAGTATTAATTTTCTAGTACTTAAGGTACATGTTTCTAGTTTTGAAAATGAATCATAAAGGGTTGGGAAAAAGCCTAAGAAGACTGTGTAAGCAATCAGTGGCAATCTTTTTGCGCAAACATTACACTTTTTTAATTTTCCTTTCTTTTTTCCCCTTCGCAGCATATAATCAAGTTTCACAGGGCTTCTAAAGCAAACAAGAAACCAGTTCAGTTACCTCGAGGAATGGTGAAGTCGCTGTTATATCAGATCCTAGATGGTATTCACTACCTGCATGCTAACTGGGTGTTACACAGGGATTTGGTAAGTGGATCCACAATGGGTTTCAGCACTGGGATGATGATTGAGGGCAAGGATTGTTTTTTTAATGAAAAATCACTGGGAAACAAAAACGCTTGTGCTAATAAATATGTATTTTTATGCTGCAGTCAAACAGCCTTGATTAGTAGTGTGAATTTTAAAAGCTGGCTGTGATCTGATATGCTTATGAGGGCAAGTGTATCAGATGGCTGTTTTCATTTTTTGATTTTTCTAAACAAACTATTTTAAAAGTGTTCACTTAAATAACAGGCACATTGAGGTACAGAAAATGCCTCTGGTAGTATCACTGCAGGGAAGATAAATAACTAAATGAGGCTTTTGTGTAGGTGGGGGAGAGGATGATTGGCTGTAAGAACTGCTGAAAAATAAAAATTCTCTAAAATTAAGTTTTACATAGGAAAGTAGCTTTTGAAGGCCATTATCTTCTCCTAATATTTATAATCTACCAGAAATATAGCCATGCCAACTTCTGAAGTATTCTGCAAATAAACTGCTGTCTGTCCAAACCACAGTGTAAGCAAAATGTTTTGAACCTGAGTGTTTTTTAATCATCAAATTCTTTTAAATTGGTGAATCCCACCAATTCTTACCTATTTGCCCTTGAAATATGCTCATAGCTAGCTGGCCTTGTTTTGTCTGTTGTCTTAAAATTTGGTAGTTTTCCTGAGCCAGTTGTCTTTAGCTCTTATTCTTAGAAGTAAAGTGAAAAAAAAAATGTGATCAAAGTATGATACCTACATAGGATAGTTCTAATTATTGAAATTTCATTTGTGTATGAGAGTATCATTACTTTGACCTTTCATTGCTATGAGTCCTTATTACTAGTTCTGTTCTGTTTGGTGCAATAAGTCTGGCTTCCTTATTACTCTTCCTTTTAGTCTTTGAACACTTTTAGTCTTTGAACAGGTTTTAGTAGTGTTCCTGGGAATGTGGTCAAGGACTAGTTATTTGTCTATTTTCATGCCTGATACATGCTTTTACAGATTGCCAATATCTCTTTTTAAAAGATGGGAAAAGATTTATCTCTGCTAAACGTCATTTTCAGAACTGAAATACAAAGAAGCTTTGTTTTATCAAAGTCATTGTATGAATGTTGCTTCTAATTTGCTCCTGGTTTTAGGAAAAGAACAAAAGCCTCAGCACTGAGTGGAAAAAAGAAAATCAAAAATATTCTGGTGGCCTTGTGATAACTCAAAGTAGTGGAGCAAAATATAATAAAGAAATTCATAGTGCATCTTACTACTTAGACAACTTGGTTTGAAACCAAAATGTAATGTCTTCCTTTAATGTTCTGCCTGCAATAGTACTCTGAGTATATTTTTAAGAGGCATACAGAAAGTAAATGACCTGTTATCAAGAATCAGATTTTTCTCATATTTTACTTTCTACAGTTTCAGAAAATTTATTAACTTAAAACTCAGTTATGCTTAAAAGAAAACCATGCATGTTGTTAACTGGATGGCTCAGGAGATGGGTAATTTGTTACAGAGCCTTTCACATCTAGGTCTGTAGCTCAAATACAGTATAAGTTGGCAACTGCAAAAAACTATTACCATCTCATTTTCTGGTCTGTGTGAAATGAGTTGGTGGTCTCAGTCCAGCATGAAGTTTTCTTCCAGCAGAAAATCCACCTCACAATTGGCTATCTTTTGATAATCTGAGGAAAAGACCAAAAGCTTGAGGCAGAGATTGAGAGGTCTTCCCACCGGAACCTTGTCAAGCTGTGTTGGTGAGAATCCTATAAAAGATGTACAGGGGCTGCCTGTGCTGCCTTGTCTGTGGAAACCTTCAGGCTTGTCATTTTGAAACTGTCCAGTTTGAGCTGCATTTAGAAGGCACATGTTTCATGCAGGACAAAAGACAGAATTGTACCTGCCAGTGCTCTCTTCCTTTTATTTTAGTCGTAGAGTTCCTGGGAGTAACCGGAGTAACAAAAAGGATTCTACCTAGTGTTTTATCTTAGAAAGATAGAGTGGTGAAAAGTAAAGCTAAAAATTGGGACTTTGCTAGCACCTATATTCTGATTCAAAGCAGAATAACTGATGTTAGTGCTTAGATGTGGTTTTCTATTCCAGAATATGGTACTCTTCAGGAATAACAGTGTTAAGTTGTCAATTTTAACTCCAGATTGGATGGCTGGACAGATTTACTATGTTTTTCTTACTGTGCCTTTAAAATGATAGGTGTTGCTGCAGTTTCTAGGTGGTTTATATTTTCCTGGATTTAGATACACCCACAGAGCTGCTTAAGTAACACACTTGCTTTCATGTCATATACTAGCTATTATAAGAGTGATGGTGCTTGGGGGTGGTAGAAAGCCAAAGAGTGTAGTACTTTGGCAGAAAAATCTGTTATTTGCTACTTCTCTCTCATAAACTAAAGATTTTTTTTAAAGGATATGAGTTATTTATATGATTATCTTCCATCTAAGTGCAATTTTCTGCTTTTGGTTTGATTTTCTGTTGGGTTGTTTGGTTGTTGGGGTTTTTTTTAAGACGTCTTAGTGAAGTTAGCTTTTAGGTAGGTAATGTTCTGGAGTTTGAGATCTTGACTTATTTAACCAGAAACAAAGTATAGCATAAAGCAACTCCCTTTTTGCTAGTGTCCACAAACCACGCAGTATAACTTAGTGGCTATTAAATCACAGGATCTTAGACTGAAATTTGTCTTCACGGTGTTGGAATCAAGGAATCTTAATTTATTTAAGGTTTGTGTAAATGACTATCCTTCTGTATCCTTCTGTAAGAAGACAACAATTGTCTACTGTGAATTTTGTATTCATGGTTTGTCTTTAACAAAGAAAATGCCTACAAATCTTTACAGTAACTTAACTATTTAAATAGTTAACTGTTTGTTTTCTTTCCCTGGGTACACGAAAGCCAGTTCACCATTTCCATCAGAGCAAGGGAGATGTTGATTGTATTTATCTTTGAATACTGCAGTGCTTCAGTAGTTAGATTTTCCATAAGTCTTTGAAACACCCCAGTAGAATTTTTCAACAAATAAATGCCAGCCTTCTTAAAATTTCTTACTTGACTTGCATATTCTTCAGCTTTCTTAAATTTCATGGCTTAAAGTAATTGAAAGCAGATAGTTTATTCATGCTCTGATTGTAGCAGGAAGGAAATAGGAACGCTTCATGTAATTACTACAAAGTGCATCAATTACAGTTTTAATAATATTTTGAATTTAGTTATGAAGCATGCATTTTGCTGACTTCTTTTCCTAGTATTTTTTCCATTTTATAATATCCAGCTATTGGACTTCTTCCTTTGCTTCAAGTTCTTATTTTACCCCAAAAATAAGCATAAGCAGAAGATTATCCATAGATCTGTTTTCATCAATCTGCAACCTCAACAGCAAGGGAAAAGAGAAGATGCATTTTACAGCATGCTTGGAAGGTTTTTTCGAGTAATGGGCTCAAAACAGCAGTCCCTTTGCATGGTACAGTAACTTTTGTGCCATGCCTGTTAGTGTTTGAAAGTGCATCTTTATTTAATAATATTTTGTAGTAGTCCTGTCTACACAGTCAGGATCCAGTCTCAGCTAAGAGAGGAGCACCCCTCCACTACATGTGTGGTCACTGACAGTAAGATTAGTCTGCAATTTACATTAATAATAGAATTTGCATCTAAACTATTTGAAGTACTTCCATGGTGCAGCAATGCTTAAAAGCATACCACCACCCCCCAAAAAAAACTACAAACAAAAAACCACAGAGGAAATCTCACAGGTCTTACTTATAGTACTGCAGCTGGGACACTAGGATAAAATTATTTTTGTTTCTAAATCTTCAGACTACATTCTCTGGCCCATTTCTTTATGTGGGGTTGTGAGTGGGTGTTGAACAGATGAATTGCCACTTGGCAAGCCAGGTATGGAAGAGGGGTTAACACAGTGTTGGGCTCCTGCTTCCTGTTCCCCTCCTCCTGTATCTTGCCAAAGGAATGACAGTTTGTAAACCTTTGTCAATAACATCTGGGTCCTAGTTGGTCTGGGATTGTGTCTCTGTGGAGGTGAACATTTGCAAACTAGCACAGGATACTGCTAGTGAATGCGTTCTAGTGTGTAGCTCAGCTAAACTGCTGCTTTGAGGTAGTTAAGCTTTATTATAGTTGGAACATAACTTCCTGGCACCTGGACTCTTCCCAAGGATACCTGCTGCCAGGTTTGGGATTAGAAATGTTCTAATCAGTGAGGAGAAGCCACTGCCGGAGTGGTTTTGTGGGGTTTTTTTGTAGACAAAATCTTAATTACTTTTCAAGCTCTGGAAGGTGAATCACTTAATTGTGTGCATTAGGCAAAGTTAAATACGTGGAATTTTTACCCTAGCAGCTTACTGTTTTCCCCATTAGAGCTTTAGAATCCAAGGATTTCTCCCTCATCAATATTCAATGATGGCTTCAGAAATACAGGAATGCCCTTTGGTCTTGCTGTAGAGCTTCCAAATCTGCGGTCATTTGAAGGAACGAACCTAAATGCTTAAAAAGAAGAAATAATTAATAGGAAAAGCTGTGCACATTACTAGAAAGAAGTTTGCAGCTTTTAAAAGCAGAGTGGTTTTCTACTCTGTTTAAGTATATCAACAGGTAATAGGCATCGTTTCCGGAAAGGCATTATAATGACTTGGTAGTGATTTTCTTTCAGAGGAGAAAAAAAAAAAAAGCCCAGTCCAAGTCCAATCACTCTTTTGGTTGTCAGCTGTTATATTTCCCAGGATTTTTGTTTGCAAGGTGTTTTTCATTAGGTGTGCGCTTTCATGAGATCACAAAAGAACAGTGTGTCTGGCAGAACCTTGTTTTCTTGCATATGCTTACAATTACGTGCTCTTCTCTGAGTTGTAGTTTACTATAATTCTAAATGTTCTCTAGTTAAAATAATATCTAGTGTACCTTAATGCTTCTATTTATGGGGAACATGACTACTCCCTTGCCTGCTTTTCTTAGTATTTTCTTTGTCTTAGATTAAACTTTCAAGCGAGTAACTAATCCAAATATAGAAATGGATCACAGGAGATTGCAAAATTTAAGTATTTGGTGCTCATGCCAGTGATTAAAAAAAAAAAAAGAGAGAAACTACCAAAAAAAGGAAAACAACCCAAAAAACTTGAAAGAAATAGCCTCTTGGGTCAAACTTTTGACTGAATAATGTCTGTCAACTTTATAGAAATGCAGATTTAAAAGTAGAAGTGGAGCATATTGCTGCAGTACTACCAGCCTTCCAGTTAGAAAAGTACAGAGAGATGTGTGAGTTTGTGTAGAGATCTTTGAGTTTACCATAGAGAAGCCTATAGAGATACATAAAATAATGTGCTTCATATTCATGTATGCAAGTCATTGTGAGACCACTTTCTTTGAAAGGTCATAGCCATAAGGAAGGGGATGTACCTGTGGGGAAAAAAGGAAATGTCACTCCTGTCTTCAAGGAGAATCTGGGAAATTACACGCCAGTCAATCACTCTTGCCTTGATCATTGGAAAGGTGATGGATCAAATCCTCCTGGAAGGCATTTGCAAGCATCTGAAAGATATGAAGGTGATTGGGAGTAGTCAACATGGATTTTTATGAAGGGGAAACCGTGGTTCACCAACCTGAAAGCCTTCAGTGACTAGCTTGATGGATGGCATAACAGCAGTGGATATAGCTTCCTTTAGTAAGACTTTCAACTCTTCATCCTGTACATCCTTGTAGACAAACTAATGAAGTAGAGACTAGGAAATGCACAGTGAAGTGGATTGAGAACTGACTGAGTTGATGGGCTCAAAGGATCAGTGCCATGGAATTGAGCTGGACACCAGTCACTAGAGCGGTGTCCCAAGGGTTGATACTGAGACCAGTGCTGTTTAACATCATCGTCAGTGATGTGAACAAAGAGAGAAAACACACCCTCAACAAGTTGGCAGATGATATCCAGACGTGCCTTCCAACCCCAGTTATTCTGTGAATGTGTTATATCTTCATCATTTGATCTGTCTTGAAAACTTACTGTTTTTTCAAAGTCTAAAATCCAGCTCATGACAAATAATAGAAGAGAAACCAAGGGAATGGGGAGCTATGAGGGAACAAGTGTAAGATGAATATGAAAGATCAAATAGCTCATATGGAATAAGTAACAATGTGAAGACCGCAGTGGAATACTTTGCAGCAAAGGAAGACGTTTTTGCAATATATCTTGACAGCAGTATGATGAGGGGGAGGATGTGGTGCCATTTTCTTTTCCTGAAGAAAAAAGGTGATGTATCACCAAAAGTTTTTTTGGAAACTGTGTGGTCAAAAAATGAAAGATATACTTCTACTGGATCATCAGTTGTTACGGACTTTGGTATGAAACACTTGTGTAACACGAGTGTCTCTAGAAAGAGATACCTAAAGATATTAAAAAACCTGTTAATTCTATAGGATTAAAGTGTTACAGAGATTCGTATTTTTAGACTTTTATTGGATTAGCCCTATATCTTTTATTCTTAGCTGGAGGTGCTAAGTACTGGAATCCAATGGAAAATATAAATGAAAACACAATATTTAGTCTTCATTGCAAGGCTTCCTGGTGATTTTGTAAATTGACAGTCTTTAAAGATAGTGAAAAGTTTTGGGTTTGTTTTTTATAGTTCACAGGGCACATCCATTCAAGCAATTCCTGAATATGAATGTACTCTTTCATAGCTTTTTATAGATGGATCATCTTTAACCTTAGATGTCTTATAAGAAAATGCAAGGCCATTTAACAAGTTTTAAGTAAGGATAGTGAAAGGATACTATAAACTCAAAGATTTACATAGTATGTGAGATCAACAGAAAACACCTGAAAATTTTTGTCCAAGCAACTGGTGTTTAGCAAAATGTCCTAAAAATCTTGATAATATTTTACCACACAGTGCTATTAGTTTCAAATTAATAATAAGATGGAGTGCTGAATAGGGGAACATTTGGTGGGTATTTTTCTGACTTCCAAGTGAAAAGCTTATTTCTTAAGTTGATTCAAATGAAAGTAAGGTGCAAGGAAATGTCAGAAATCTCTATTTCAGGTATGGGTTTTTCAAATCCACTTCTCTTAGACTACTGCTTTTGTTCAAAGCCCCATTTATGTGATTGTTGAGTCCAACCTTATCTGTAATTTTTTTGTAGCCTTTTATTATCTTCTGCAGGTGTTTCCAAAAGATCTGACTGTATCAGTTTGTCTGGGGTACTGACTTATGCTTTGTCTGGTGGAACCTAAATTTGGTTTTTCTGCTTTTTAGCTCAGTATTTCTTTTCCATAAACCATCCTCAAAATAATTAATCCTCTGTGGTGATAAAACCGAAGTCTCACAACCTTCATGTTTACAGCTGGCAATAATACTGGCAACTATTTTTTGCTCTATCTTGTTTTGAAACTACAGTAAGTTAAATACAATCTTTGTCCAAAGTTTAAAGAGGAGGTCAAGGGAGAGCAATATATGTATTATAAGAGGAGCTTTGCTAATTTACCAGTTCAATAATGTGACCAAACCTAGGCAGAATTACTCTGAGACTGTTATTGCCTGGAGAAAATACAAATAGAGTTTCTGAATTTGGAGTTCTGTAATCAGTGTAAACTTCTATTGAACTGCCACCACATGTCTTAGGGACATACAAATGCAACACAGATTAGTATTTGTAGACATGAAGTTGCATTACATGATTATTGATGTTTTAGTGATATATTTTTACCTTATCTGCTGTAGAACTGTCAGACACAAGAAGCAATGGAAGTGGAGTATTTTTTCCCTGACATTTCTACATCATTGTAAATCAAATAATTTTAACCAGTAATCCTAGACAGATTAACAGGCAGTGAAGAGCTATTGCAAAAGGGGAACTACAAATTTGAATCTGAAAGTAACTTGTAGTTTTTCTTTATATTAATATAAACACTATAAATGTGAAGAGTACTGCTTTTGTTTTCTCTCTCCTTGTTTCCTTGGAGTCCTTCAGGACTAGATCCAATGTTTCAGGACTGATCTTTATAACCACTTGTATCTTTACCTTACAGGATATGAAGTCAATGCAGACCTCTTCTGTGCCTTTGGGAAGTTTGTCCTTGTCTGGTGGAATATATGTTTAATAACAGCACCAGAAACACAAGTGTCCTCATATTGCATATTGACTTGTGAACTGGAAACAAGGTGGTGCTTTAGAGTTCTAGATATGCAAAGTAATAGCATTGCTTTTACAGTCTCTAGGAAAAAATAGTTTAAAAAAAAAGCAAGTTCTGTTTTTACAAGGAAAAAACCCCATTATTTTGATGTGTTGATACTGTGTAGCTGCTTAAGGAGACAAAGGTCACCTGGGCAAGCTGGTTCTTTGTTACTTTCCCCCGAGTAACCTTTGTATCTGTTAGCAAAATTCAGGTACATTTGGTAAGAAGATAGGATATCAAAACAGACCAAATTTCATGAGAAATAGATGTCAGATACAGGAGGGTATGTGTTGTGGGAGAAATGCATTGAGAGTTGCACCAGAGCCAACTGGTAAAGTACTTTTGCTATTACTTTTTTTAGGCTTAGAAATACTTCAACTTAAATTCCAAGGCATTTGAGTAGATTGATAACTAAAGTAGAATAATGTAATGAAAACTATATGGGTGTCATGTAAGTAATATTGAGGAATATCATTCATAGATGGATACCTGCTACATAGATAATTTTTCTATCTATCTCCCTGTATATATATGACACGTTTGACGATGCAAAGACATTAGCTCATGGGAGGACTATAGTAGATCTCTTTGTTTTCTGTAACTATGAACTTGTTCTTTCATTATTAGCCTGTTTTTTTCATGTACTGGCTTTCCAAGATGGCCAAATAACTAATTCTGGTGCTTGAAAGAGTAATGTAGGTAATCCTTCACTGTTTGAAGGTTAGCTCAAGTCATCTCAGTGCATTGCCATGCAGTAATTACAGGTAAAGTGGCTGCAATAACTCATATCCATTTAGATAAATACATTTAGAGGTAAGACTTCTACAGGGGAAAGGCATTGTAGAAACTTCAGATGGAATTTCTGCCACTAAGGTGATGAGCTGTACTAGCCAGACAGAAAAAGCATCAGCATAACTTGTGGTTCTGACCTGAGAGAGGTATGGGGGACTGGAAGCTCTTTCATCACAAATCTACCTTTGAAGTAAGCTTAGTCAATAAAATCTCTGCAGTAGGATTTAAAAAACCCTAGAGTATGATTTTAGAAACAGATGCAGTTTGCAGTTTAGTTTTGTTTTTTTTTTTTTAACTGCTAAATACCTTAAGATTGTGTCAAACAAGTTAACACATAAAATGCTGTGAGAGAGAGGAATATAAATTGTTCAAAATACAGGAAGGAGCCATAGTAAATGCTTTTACTGCAGTCTGCTGTAGAAAGAAAATGCTGTGTTTTGTATGATTTATACTCGTAGAGGAAAAGATTATAAGAAAACAGCCATTTGATGAAATTTAAGCAGTTTTAAAATAACCTTATAAATAGGACAAACTTATATAAACTTATAAAAAACTCGTTCTTTATGAACTCCCAACTTCATGTCTTGCTCTTAACATGAGTGACACAAAACACAATCTTTAAGGTGTTGTTTGAAATACAAAGTTGCTTTAACGGGTAAACAGAAAGCCCATACAACCACTGGAAAGTGCATACTAATACATAGGCTTTTCACCTTTGTTATTTTTTCTTAATCCAGAACAGGAGGAGTTGTGTTAGTCAATACAAATAGGGTGATATGGAAGCAATGAGAGTATTATTAAAATGAAAAACAATAAAATAGGGCTGTTAAGGAAAATGGTATGAGTTACCACAACTGCATGCAATCCAAGGAGTAAATAAGGCAATTTTCTGCCTTTGTGTGAAAGGATTGGGATGTATGACATTACAGTACTACTGAATATTTGTCAACCTGTGGAAACTGCTCCAACAAAATTAATGAGTAAAAATGGTACTCAGTGTTTCTATTTCCCATTCAAAATCCCTGCTTGTGAGGCAGAACTCTAAATATAAAAGGGAGTTGGAATTATGTGTGGAATAACATAGTACCTAAAAACCAGTTTCAGAGCACGCTCTGCTCTTGCATCTGATGTGTCCACAGCATCCAGAGTCATCCTGACATCTGGTGCTTTAGCAAAACCCTTAGGAAATATATTTCTTCAAGATTGATTGTTTCAGTGTGTAAAGTTTGTTACTACACTTTTGACTGATGTGTTAATGATATTTGACTTGTTAGATTTTCCTGCTATAATAGTATTTTTGGCCTATGATACCCACCTTTCCTTTCTTGGAGACTTAATACAGAAAGTCATGCCCTGCAGCTTGTCCTGATGTCCTGAGAAATGTAATTAATTTTTTTTTCTTTCAACTTGAATTCAGATCCAATGAAAGTGATAGAAAAACCTATCTATTAGGTGGTGTACAGGCTTTGAAAGGAAATTTTTGGACTGTGTTCAGTGCATAAAAATGTAATAGTGAGACCAGCAGCTTTTATCAGACTGAAACAGAGATAAAATACAGTTGATGGTAAGTAGCAGAAGGCCTCCCTGGCATAGATACAGCATCCTTTTATCTTGCCAAACACTTCCTGTACTTTTAAAATTTTTGAGCATGTGTGCTTTGATAATTTAGAGTTTTGTTTTTGTTTGGCTGTTACTGATTATTTTAACGACTCCAGGTTTTAATGAGAATTTTATTTAGATGCTTGATTTATTTATTTTAAACAGCTCTGGGATGTTCTTTATAGGAAAATAATTGCAGGAAGTATTACATTAAAATAGGTTTTCTTAATTTTCCAGTGCTTTTCACAATTAATGTGTTCTGTAATAAAAAAGTGTTTTGATGATTAGATTTAATACCTGTTGAGTTCTGTGGAGCCATTGTTTTCACCAGTGGTTGTGCTGGTCTTTTGATTATAATTTATTTTAAAGCCCCAAATCAGTTAATAGATGCAACAGAAATTATCTTGATTGCGAATACACATCTTTGAATTCAAGGAAAGAAATTAACTTCAGAAAAGTGCTGATACTATCACTTGAATGAGGATGTATTGACACTGTTATTGTGAGAGAGTGCTGTTTAGCATTGAAGTAGTCAGTTTTTTTCAAAGTGGAAGGAAAATGGATTATTTTCTTCAATCAGAAAATATTCCAAAAAGACAGTTCCAGTCCCTAAGAATGCAATAAGGGAGCATCCCACCTTGATAATAAGGAACTATTTTGGTGTGTGTTATGACTGCTTGAAGATCAGCAAGGTTATTAGAGATGTACTTAAAGAAGCATGAACACTGAATGTGTTGTTGGTCATAGACCGAAGCCTAGTAGGTTTTGCTTCACAGCTCTTCTTATCCGAGGACTTAACTGGGAAGTGATAAACCACAACAATATATTAAAATTTCTACTGCTATGCCACAAAAGTGCTCTTTTAAGCAGGCTACATTTTGCTAAGCCCTTGCAGTTGTCTTTCTAAACCTTTTTGATTATTTTTTTCTGTGCCATTGAATTATGAATTTCACAGCTAGACATTTTTAACTTATTTGTGTTTCATACTTCTCAGGCACTTGGTCACATGCAATTGAAGAAGTTCAGTTTTGATTTGGTATGATTGTAGGGTTGTGTTTTTGATTCTGTTCCTGTATTGTTTAATACTTTGAAATCTAAAATATAAAGAAGTCATTAAATATAAATCTTAATAGAATCATTGAGGTCATGATTGCAAAAGCAAAACATTTTAGGGATAAAAGCCCTTTGCTTAGCATTGTTCTTTTCAAGTTAAACTACTTTTTTTTTTAAACTGAAAAGGAATGTTACACTTCTATCAGTTACCTTGTCACAGGTAGAAATGGATGGCATGGCCAGTTCTGAATATTGGTGGCACAGCCATTAATGATGCACAAATAGCAGTGGTTAACAAAAGTCACTGGTGTGACTCACCCCATCACTGTGAATCCTCTGCGGACTAATATTTTAGTAGTCAAACTCATAAGTATTGAATTATCCAAATGAAAATTAGTAAGGATGATACTAAAACGTTGTTAAAAGGTGCATTAAAATGCAGGTGTAAAGAGTATGAGTCTGTTCATAAATATACATAGACTGCTGCAAAGAGTTAATAATAGGGGTGGGGAGGAGGTAGCATCTATCTACGTTATAATAATAATATAATACACAATTCAAAGGAATTTGTATTAGTCACCAATAGCTATGTTTAAAATCAATCTTTGAAAATTACCAATTTCAGAAACAGACTAGTAGCAAAAATATGTAGATCAATAGTTCCTGCAGACCTGGTTTGATGCTAAAAGTACTAAGAATCAAAGATCGCAATGGCTAAGCTGTCTGAAAAGGCGCATTTTTTCCTCGTTGCTTTGATGAGTAAAGTGTAGTTAGAGGAGGACTCAGCAGCAAAGTACTTTTTCTGGAGCATGAGACAATGTTCTGTGACTTCCAGACATCTAGTATGCAAACACAGAATAAATAATCATCTCCTGCTCCTATCAATAACTTGCTCTGAGCAACAGGAATGATGGTTTTGGTGGTGAGGCTTTTTTTTGTTTGTTTTGGTTTGTTTTTTTGTTTTGTTTTTTTTGTTGTGGTGGTGATGGTGGTGGTTTTGTTTGGGTTTTTTTTGGTCACATCTCATCAAGACAGACTGGTATAATTTTCATTTTGTTTGCATTTTTACCTTCAAAATAGAAATTTAGATAAGTAAGTTTTGAAGTCTTGAGTTTCCTCTCTGTGAATGTACACAAACATTTTCAGCGTATGTTAAGCAGCAGTGTGTGACTGCAATGTTCGTTCTAAGTAGCAGTCCTGCAGAAAAGATGTGAAGAAAATGCATGGCTGGTAACCTTAACATGAGTCAATAGTCTTACAGAGTGAGGCAGGATACCTCACTCATATAAATATCATATAAGGATCATATAAAGTGGAAGATACTGTGCAAGGTATGTAAAACAATCCCTCTACTGCATTTAGCATTAGTGAAGCTTCAACAGGAGCAGTGTGTAATTTGGAGCACTTGAGTTGAAATAAATAGGTGACCCAAGGCAGAACAGCTAAAGGGAATCCACCAGAATGATCATACATCCAGAAAAAAATAACCAACTAGGAAACACGGAGCAGGCATGAGTTCACGTGTTTGGGTTTTTTTTAATCTTGGTGATAGGACTGAAGAGAGAGGTTTGTCTTGGGAAGTGTAAGAAGTTCTTGCAGTGAAGGAGGGGCTGTCTGCTCCTTCTGCTGATGTAGAAGAGGCAATGAGAGTAACCTTGTCTGTTGTGTGAGAAGGAAAGGAAAGACAGTGCAGTGGAGAAGAATGAAAGAGGATAGATTGCCTGGGAATTGTGCAACCTTCATCACCAGGGACTTCAGGATCAGAGTGAAGAGAGAGTGGTATCGCGTCAGGTCAGGCAGATGGATGAAGATGAATGCCTGAAGTTCCTGCTGTAGCCTGTGGGTTTTTATGTCCTTTGTTCGAAATTAGCTTGCTTCTTAGGATTTCTTTTTACACTTTGCAAATAATGATTAAATTAGAAGCACCTAAAAATGATTCAGTGAGGATCTTTTTTCTCTCATCGATAGTAATAGTGATTAAATGCACAAGATTAGGATTTGTCCAGGTATCGCAACAAAGCATCCTACAAAGCCAGATAAAATTTAGTGCTGTGCTATGGTCACAAGAATTCATTCATGAAAGTGAATTCTTCCCCTGCTGTTGAGGTGAGGTTTGGGAAAGGAAGGGTGATTTTTCTGAAGTGTAGTTCTGTGGGGTTGCCAGAAACTTGTTAGTCTCTGAAGTTACAGCTGTAAATTGCTGCATGGCTTTTCACATTTGGTTTATGATTATAACAGGTTTTTCATTTGCATTTGTTTGGCATGAGCAAATTATTTTACTTAATGGCAAAACTAAAGATCCCTCTATTAGAACAAAAATTAGTGACTTCAAGTTGATTATTTGTAGTTATAAAAAAAAAAGATAGCTGTCTTAGTGTGTTTTCAGAACAGAGTATAAAAATTGCTGAAAGATTTTTCTTCACTTGTTCAGCCCAAGTAATTTGAATAAGCTATTTCAGCTTTCATTTTTTCTGAATAATTAAATTTTAATTGAAAATTAACAAATTAAACTAATGCTTATCCAGATTTCTCTCTTCTCTTTCTGCTTATTTTTTTTTGCAAATAAGTTTCTAATGTGTAATGAGTTGCCCAAAATCTGTGAGTTGTTGGTTTTGGGTTTTTTTTTTCCAGATGACAGATTAGAGTAAAAGATACTTAATAAGGATCCCTGACCCATATATTGACTTCTGTTAGTGAACTTCAGTGTTTTTCAGGGATTCCTCAAAATGCATATGTGCATTTAAATTGAATGGTCTTGTTTGGAAAATTCTTTCAACCAAAAATGTTGTTCCAGGCTACTCATGCAATGATATTAGAAATGGGAACCTTCCTAATAAGACATCTTATTTAAAATTTAATTTTTTTAAATGTGATGCTGTATTTTTACAGTGGTATGACTATATAAATATTTTTGTCTGTAGGAAGAATCTTCTGTTCCAAACAGAGCTGTTTAAGTGAAGGACCTTTGACTCTAGAAAAAAAGGTGAACTGCTGTGAATGGTTATTCCAGAACAACTGAGGGGTGTTTTTCATTTTGCAGCTTTAGAATGCTCCTACACGGATTTCTAAATTGTCTCTGTTGTTAAACAGGTTCTGTAACTCCTGAAATCTTGAGCGTGAGTCAGGGTGTTGATACTTATTTTGCTAACCAGTACTGTCTTATCTCATTGTACTTTCTCTTCTCATCTCTACCTACCTTGAACTTAGGGTAGAAGATCTTCGGTGCAGGAATTGTTACCCAGTGCTGTGTTGATTAGCCATCTGGTATAATGGAGTCTTTGTGTGAATAGGGCTCCTTGTCCTTATCAAAATCCAAACAGTAAAATATCTTAAGGTGAAAACACCATGGGGATGTTACAAGCATTTTTGTAGAATATTATCAACTTGTGAATTTGCAGGGGGAAAAATGATGCTTTAGGTCGATGTATTATATATCTGAAAAATTTTAGTGCCTGTGTAATGTGTCATTAACTCTACTCAAAAAATATTAATTAGGCATGTAGCTTATTAGCACCCTGTTTATATTGAAGCACATTTTGAGAAAGGTATGGTTTTGTTCTTTGAGTCACAGTGTAACAGTAGAAAGTCTTATGTGGTGAAATGGTGTGTTTCTTACCTAACGGATTGAATTGCTACAAAGTTCAGCGTTAACTCTGAATTTAAAGATGTACGCTGCTTGTTTATTTCTAGAACTTTTGTGGAAACAATCTAAATGGAGTGCTTTGAGAGCTGTGTGCCCACCTACTGCATTTTTTTGATGTTGAAGCAGTATTTACCTGGAATGTATGCCTTTATTAAAAAACAAAATAGAAACGGGGAGGGTGGTGGTATGGGGGACAATTTCTTCTGCAAATCACTGAGCTTAATACAGCACAAGTTGGATCTGTTATTGCTGTTGGAAGACAATGGGATATATCTTACCTCTTTTGATCACAGTCAAGCTATAATATTTTCTTCCATCTTTAACCTGCTCTCAGAAATGCAACACCTCAGATTCCTTTTACGTATTTTGTACACGAATTGTAGAGTTACAGAAATCCACTTTGGAGCCTTTCATAAACAACAGTAATTATGTTTCTCAAGGAAATTTTTTTCTGGATTACTAATTTTTTGTACCTGTTTTACACAATGTGAATTACTTATTACTTATCAAATTGTGATCTTTTGCCTCTTTGCATGTGTTTACAACAGAGCCTGATAGATTCAGGAAGGGCTTGGGAATTGCCTAGAATGTGTTCAGTAAATCACACTAAGATATTGGGATTTGTTATGTTAACTTTTAGGTAGTCTAAACTGTTTTGGTGGAATACTCTTTTCCTTAGATCAGTTTAAACTGGGAAAGCAAGACAAGAGCTGTAACTCAGCCTTATAATTTTTACAGGTCACACCTGAATAGGAGCCCCTGTTTTGTCCAGGATTTACAGAACGAAGGGTATCTAAATCACTCTATTTGAGAGCAAGTCTGACATAGATTATCAGCTTTAGTTGTGAGTTTCCTTACTTTTTTCCCCTCAAAATAAGCACTGCAGGTTTCATTATATAAACATTAGCATTTGAGGAATCTTTTGACTGCAGATACCAAGAATGGATTACAAGAAGCAGGACAACAGGAAATACAGGATTATGGAGTTAATTATGTTTCAAACCAACTGAGCTCTAGTTCAATTCTTTAACTCACCTCGATAGTAAAACAAAGAAAGAGAAGATGGAGAGAAAAATAATGTAAAGGCAATGCTTTCCAGTTTTGCAGCTACGTGAATTGGTAAATTGTACACAGGACACTTGTAAATAGGAATAATTAGATCATTTTTCTCTCCGATATTAAGTGATATGGTAATGTTTCATCTGTATCTCACTTGCATATTTTTTATGTAAAATGTGTCTGCAAATGTGCCTAATAAACCTGGGCAACTGTAGAGCTGGTTTCCCATCCCTGTGCTGGGGTGGTGGACAGCAGTGGTACTGCCTCCCGCCAAAGGATCTATGGCAATTTGGGTAGAAATGTCAGCAGCTTGGCGGCTGCCAGCTCATGCAGGTTGAGGATAGACACCAGGGTGTCAGTGAGGGAACATGGTGCTGGAGCACAGCAACAGCGAAAGGAAACGCAAGGAAGATGCAGTCAGGGAGAGCCTGTGTCTGGATCCTTGCACAGCTTTACCGGGACAGAGAAACTTGGCATTTTTATCAATACGAAATTGGTTTAAAACTGGAAAACAAACCTTAACTAACTTTTCAGAGACTAATGTTTAGGTTTATCGTGGTATATGTATTGTATATTTATTTTTTTTTCCACAGAAACCTGCTAATATTTTAGTTATGGGTGAAGGTCCTGAGCGAGGAAGAGTAAAAATTGGTATGTTTATATCTTTGATAAGTCCCAGTGTAGCATTTAAGTTAGAATGTTCTGAAAGTGCAGTTGTACCACCTAAAGTAGTCACTGTAATACTAGTATATGCCTGGGCACATTGCCCAAATGCTGTTTTCTGAGTGACTGACTTCATGATATTAGCCCCATGCACCAGTTCTGACGATGAAATGCTGTAGCCTCATCAATAAAACGTGGAAAATGTCATTATATTTTGTTTAAGTGGGTGTTTGTGTGGGGTGGGGGATTTTGATGTGGGAATAAAAGATGACAACTAGCTAGGGGGAAAGGAGGAGAAAGAAAGGGGATTTTAAAATTTCCTCCATTTACCTCTGTAATGCCATGACATTACTTTGCTGCTGCTTATAAAAATCTAAATAGGGAACTACTCATTGCTACAAAACTTAAATGTTTTTTAATGGAATCACAGTTGTCATTTAGACTACAAAATATTCTTGAAAGAGTAGGCAAGTCCCTTGGAGGTAGACAAAGGGATCTTAAAAGTTGAGAAAACACAGTAATCCACCCAAAATGCTTAGTGAGAACTCCTGCTAAATGCTCAACCTGGGATTTACCAGGGAAGGAAAGACCCAATGTTTTCCCACTATTGTAACATTTTGTGGTGGGAGTTAGTGTTTGGAGTGAGAGGATAATTTATAGAACTTCAATTGTTTTAAATTAAATACGTAAACAAAAATTAACAGTAGTCTAACAGTAATAAACTGTAGCGGGCTGTGCATTATCGTGGCAGTGCTGTGACAGCAGGCTGCTAATGCACAGCCTGCTTACATTTGTTATGGTAAGGCAGCCTTGTTTGGAAGGGTTTTCTAAAGCTAGTTCATCTTTTTCACTTCCCTCTGGCTTTCTTTTATGAGATTATTCTTCTGCATTGTTGCTCTGTTCTCTTAGTGTTTTGTTTATCTGAACTATATTGTTAATCACCAGTATAATGATTCAGGGTAGGATTTTCTTGGAGCATTCAGTGCTGCTCTAGTCCTTCCCTTGCCCTTTGAAACTCATAGAGCAGATGGGCTAGGGCTGAATGCTTCTGCAGATCCTACCCTGAAAGTTTTTAATGCCCTTCCAAGCTTTAAGGTTGACAGTAGGGTTTGAAGTCTTCTGCACAGAAAACAGGCACAGCATGGACAGCAGAAGGGAGAATTCCTTCATGTTACCTTATTCTTCATTGAGCAGTTGCTTCCAAAACAGAGAATGTAGGTCATCCTCTGGGCACGTTCACTTCTGACAGTGGTGGTGATAATTGCTGTACACAACTGCTTGCTAGTAATTTCATGTAGACCACCCATTTATTTCTTAGCTTATAACTTTGAATTAATTTGGGAATAACTTAGAAAACAACTAAATTAAGTCACTCTGTTAATGGACAGATGAAAGATTCTGTATTGGGCCGCCAGTCCTCTGAGCCATCCATTCCCAGTGGGGGAAGAGGGAGGGGATCCCTGGATTTCTAAGTGTGTTATCAAAATGTAGAATTTTTGTTTCTTATTTTCTAAAGATATTGCCACAGCAGTAAAAGAATGCAGAAGTTATACCCATACCAAGGGCTTCCACTTTTCCAGTGTAACTAATTTTTCTAAAAAATACATAACTTAAAATAATTTCATAGGCTTTTTGTGTCATTCTGAGTCATAAATTCACTTTCTGCCAACAATTTTCCTTATTATTCATAGTTATTAGTGACTTGATCAATTTTGAGTAATTGATATTTCAGTGTAGAAAACGGTAAAATGTTTCTCTTTTTAAATGCATTAAAACAATCATAAATAGGAATGCATATGAAAAATAATGAAGAATTCTGTAGTCAAGTTAGACCCATATTTACACTACAGTTTTCCCTCATGTAGGTCCTTTTCCCTTGGAATGGCTACTCATCTCATTTCATTTGAGTCTTTCTCAGCATATGAATATCCCTACACCGCAGAGTCCCTCTGTCTTGGGGTTTGGGGAGTGGTGGGTTGGGAAAGAGACCTGGTGGGAGAAGCTGCGTGTTTTAGTCTCTGCCCATTTTTTCCTGTAAGACTTATATTTGATAGTTCAGACAGCTTTCTAGGCAGTTGTATAATGCCAATTCTAAAAAGTAGTTTTTAATGATATAGTGCCCACAACCAGAATTTTAAAATTATAGCCTAAATGGTATTCAGTGCTGGTATATTGATACTGGAAATACATCTTGACAGAAAATCAGCGGGGAGGCAGATGCTGTAGGCTTAGTTGCTGGTTTTGTGTGAAGGAAGTCTTGCTACAGCTAACTTCATGAGGAGGAAGCTTTTGTCATGTGCATGTATGTATTATAAATCATTCTAACCTTTGCAGAACCTGCATTTTGCTCACTTTAAAAACTGCTTTTTGAAGAACCATCCTATAATAACAGAGTATTTTACCAGAGAGTATCAGTAAAATGAGTCAGGATTTACCAGTGTCCTAAGAAGTGAGTTGATGCACTTCTTCAGAACAATGGTTAATTCTTCATTCTAAATGGCTTAGTAATGATTTATAATTATATACTTTGTAGATTATGCCATCCAGTAACTTCTACAAAAGCTTTAAGAAAAATCTGCTCACAGAGTTCATATCTGCTACAGTCCGCGTTTGCACTTTATTTAGCAGTGGTGGTAGCACTAACAAGTAAACTCAATCAGTTTGTTTAAAAAAAAAATAATTGGTAGTTTTCCTCAAATTTTAAAGCATCTCTCTTTGAATTTTGCAGCTGACATGGGCTTTGCCCGATTATTTAATTCACCTCTGAAGCCTTTAGCAGACTTGGATCCAGTAGTTGTAACCTTCTGGTATCGAGCTCCAGAGTTGCTTCTTGGAGCAAGGCATTATACCAAAGCTATTGGTAAGTAAATTGGACGAAAACTGACTATTTTGTTCTTTATGTAATCTGAATCCAAATACTGAAGTACTGATAAATAATTCAAAGGACAGTTGCTGAGTTAAAGGTGCGTTACTTGCTTCTTGAAGAAATATTAATCTTTAACAAGTTGTTTAGTTTACTGCGGCCTCTGGCTGTATATAGGAATGAAATATTTCTGGGTTTTGGTTCCAAATGCCCTGTGATACAATCTAAGTTTATATGGCTTTCACACAAGACTTTCATAAATGCTGTTAAATAAAAATATGGATGTATCTTTAAACTGCTAGTAGAATTCATGTTATGATGACTGTGAGGCACAGTGCATTAGTTTTATTGCAGAGGTTATTATCTAGTGTAATAAATACATGAAATAAGGAATGTACAGAATGGAAAATATATTGAGTACTGAAACTAAACTGTAAAATCAAGCTGCATTTTAGCCTCTCTGTGTTTTTTTCAAAGATGGATGACAGATGGCCAGAGCCGTTGTGTGCTGGGGCTGTAGGACAGGGAACAACCCAACAGCAGGCTGGAGGGACGTTCACCTTTACTGAGTGTGAACAGCTTTGCTATGGAAGGGAGAGAGACTGTAGAGAAAAGGATTGGGAAGTTTTTCTTTTGCTGGCTGGTTTAAAAGATATGCTAGAGCCTGGCAACCATTTTTTGGGAGATAACTTCCCCTGCAATGCTTCACTTGGTTTGCACAGACATGGAGGATGTATGTCAGCGTACTGTGTCATTTCTGTATTCTTTCCTCAGAACTCAGTCTTTTTTTTTTTTTTTTTAAGAGCTTGTGTCGATGTTTTTGTCAGACATTCTAATCTTTATGCCTCAAATGTATTTTCATTTACTTCTCTGTTAATACTGTGTTTCTTTTATAGATCAAATACATTTCTTTATATGTTCCTTTAAACTGCTTTTTTTATTGTATTTGCATGTTCCCTCACTTTACTGGCACTTTCTTCTGCTTGCAGCATGTGAAAACTGCATGGGCAGTCATAGCCTTCAGTACATAATTTTTTCAGTGTAGATAAAAACTGACTGTGTAGAAACACTGACTAATGGGGTTATGTTCGCTGCATCATTTGCTTTTGTCCTTGTTCATGACCCTTTTCTTGTTTATTCAAGGTTCAGTGTAGCATTACTTTAAGTTAAAAATTGCATTTGTATATACTAGAAAAAATCGGTAATACAACTGGGAAAATGCAGGCTATCTGATTTAAAGATTGGGATGCAACAGTTAAAACATAAAAGCTGTGGAAGCTAGGGCTTGGGTTTTATTTTAATGAATGTTACAAAAAAAAGAGGGTGATGTATGTGAGCGTGGAGAAATTTTCTTGTTACTCTCTTTCTGCAAGGTTTTATAAATAGCATTTGGTTTAGTCCAATATCGTGGCTTTTCAGCTTATATATTTTGGGTCATTTAATATAAAACTCAGTGGTTGATCAGCAAAAGACACCCATCTTGGCCAGGCCAGTGTGGCAGTGAAGCACCAAGATGCTGCTTAGCTTTTCTTTGTGTTTTATGCATCCACAAATACCCAAGTAGTTTCCTTTGCTTTTTTTTTTTAACTAGATTAATTTTTTTACAATGTTAAATGGTAACTACACTTTAAAAAAAACAACAAAAGCTTGTATGATGCTCTCTCAGCTCCCATGTAGTTACTGAATTATGTATTTCCATCCATAGCTAAAAGAAAAAGTTGAAGAAGTGTTACATCTCTTCAATAGAAACTTGACATTTTCAGTGGAGGAACCTTATCTCTGATAAGCTAAACCCTGACATTCTGCCTCACCCAGATGCTTTCGGAAAGATTAATTTGATTTTTCTTTTTAATTTCTGTTCTCCTTTTTTAAAGATATTTGGGCCATAGGGTGTATATTTGCAGAGCTGCTAACATCAGAGCCAATATTCCATTGTCGACAAGAAGATATCAAAACTAGTAACCCTTATCACCATGACCAGCTGGACAGAATATTCAATGTAATGGGATTTCCTGCAGGTACATACTGTATTTTTTTTATCACCACTTTTCAAAGAAAGATATCTGTATGGCTTTCTTTGCATATGAAGGTGACAGCTGATCAAAGCAACAGAGCTGTTCAAACACAGTCTTTATTTCATTAGGTATAAATATAGAATCTAATGGTCAAATTATGTATTTCCCCTATTATTAATGATAGGATTATCTTTGTGTATGCAAGTATCAGTGTTTTATTAAAAGATTATGTTGAAATGCTGGATGATTAAAAATCAGGAGTATTTCTGCATTTCAACGGTACTGATTATAGATGTAGAATGCAACTGATAATTACATGAAACAAAGCAAAATATATACATTTAGTGAATATTATGCAGTTGTTTAACTTATGCTAAATTAAACATAAATATTTTATGCTAAAATAAACATTTGGAAGTAAGGGAGGGTATTTAATTTTTTTTTTTTCCCTGGTAGAAAGCTTGTGGTGTGGAGAAAATTTCTTTATTTCAAACCAGAAGAACAAACTGGTTGCATGAACCAAAACAAATAACATTGTGGATATAATTTGTTGCATTTTCCCCTCAGTGTTGGTTATATCTTGTATTTCTACAGGCTGCCTTGCATCTGCGCAGTTAATGCTTCGTCTTCTAGGGTTCACATGATTGCAGATGTCAGGATAACAGGGGCCTTATTTTTACTTTTTGGTTATCTTTCTCACTGCTTGTGTTCCCTGCTGTTGTCCATTCACTGTTAAAAATGTTTTTCTTGACTGTTCTTGTGGATTTTCCTCTTTCTATCACATGAATTTTGTGGTCTATATGTTTGTGTGGTTCTAGAATTTTGTTATTTAACATGCTGTTATTTTTCCCTTTGACTTTTTTTGTGTATGTACTTCATTGTTTCTGTATTGCTCTATGAGATTCTTGGAAATGTTTCTTTTGCATATTATGTACTTTTATTTTCTGGAAAATCCTCCTTAGTTTTACTTCTTTAAGCAGCACTGTTCTTTTCTGCTTTTAGCCTAAAATTTTACCTTTTTATGCTTTTCTTACTTCTTTTGGGTTTTACATTGATTTTCTATAGCTTACATAAATAGATGATACTCTCATTACTGTTCCCTGATTGATTTAATTAATCCTCTCCAATGGTCTGCATTTGACCTTTGAAGATCCTTTGTTGTTATCAAGAAATATATTTCATTTAGTTGCAACAATTTTTTTGCTTTTTAATTGACACTATATTTGAAATAGTTTCACATGTCTTTGGGAAAGAGGAGAACATTTTGTTTAACTAAGTAATAATTAAATAATTAATCTCTGATTTATTTGTTCACCCAATACTTTTAATCTCAGTTGTGATCAGTCTTCGTAAAGATCTGAATTGAACCAAACTACTTGCCCATAGAGCCTTTTCAGGAGTTAGACTGTAATATGTGTGAGGTTAGGTGCTGATAGTAAATTTTTTGTTTAATTTTTAAATCCATTTTGGCCTTGGCTTCAGAGAAGATAAGATGAAATAATTGTCAGTTTGAGTGTGCAAATTTTACTTTTTCTTAACTTTTTGTTGGCTAACAGATTTCTTTTCGGTTGAGACAGCAGGACTTTGCGCAAGCACCTCTGGATATTTTCCTGTAATTAAAAGCTGTCAGAATGAAGAATCCCTTAGAAGGAGACAGCGTTTGCTGGAGTCTTATGTACTCCTGTCCCGAGATGCAACTGTGTCTAAATAAGTTAAATAACAGTCTTGAAGGGTTCAGGCACAATGCCCGATTTGTTTTTCATCAGTATTGTGTTTGGGGCATATGGTGATTTTCACTGTAGCTGGCATCTGTTTTTTCAAGTTCTTGAGTTAATCAGCACACAGCTGGAACCTCTTAGGTGTTGGTAAGATTTTTTTGTGAAAAGGTGATGAAGAAATCTGGGCTGAAGAATATAAAGAAATAAGTAACTGCAAGGTTAGAGAAGCAGACTGAAAAAAAAACAAAAAAGGGCTATGGAGATACTTGGAAACCCTTTGTTTTACTTGTGGAAAAGGGAAAAACCAAAGTTAATACTGATTTTGCAGATAAAGATTGGGAAGACATAAAAAAGATGCCCGAACATTCAACTTTAATGAAAGATTTCCGGAGAAACACGTAAGTCTGAGTTGAGCTTTCTTAAGAAAACATATCTCTCTCCTACACTAAATTTCTTGTAGCTCAGGTTCTTTTGTGTGTAAATGCCAAACAAGGACTATGAAATAGTTATGACTTAGATTGTGAAATGAGAAATGAAGTTGTTTTGTAGTGGTGAACTTGGCCTGTTGAGGTGGTGTGAATTAGAAGGGGGTAGCCAGAGACAGCCTGTAAGTGGTAAGGTAGCAGATGTGAAACAGGTGATGCCAGTAAGACCCCACACAGCTTGGAAGCTGGCAAAGCACAGTTTGTCACAGCTGTTCCCAAATCCGTGGTCCTGGAAATGATTTTTCTGTAATAGCTGCATAAAAGGGGTCTGGTAACCTTATACCGTTTCCAGCAAACAGTGGGTATAATTTTTAGGGTTGGTGTCTGGGGTAGCTTATGAAGGCTAAAGAAAAAAATACCCTTCAGCTTTGCTGTCACATTGACAGCATCTAAAACCTGCACTTAAAATGCCACCCTGTTGCTTGATTTCCATGCTGAAGGATTTGGGGCTGTACAGTTACATGCATTTCTTGCATCTGCCATGCTATTGTAACCATTTAGAAACCTTATTTTTGAGTTCCTCTTCAAAAAAGTTAATGAATTTTCTTGTAGCAACCTGTATGTTCAAATGGGTTTAGTATTTATCTGCATCTTTACTGTCTTGGGAAATACACAGAATCAAATAATATAGTAGTAAAATTGCCCACAGGCAGTTTAAATCCAACTGATAGTTTGCTGTCTGAATGTGGGTTAAAACTGTGCTTTTTACAAGCGTATGAGGGAAACAGATGCCTTATGTAGTGTCTGATTTTTAAGCAATCTCTGGTGTTAGTAGTTGTGGTTTTTCCCTGCTTAGCAGATTTGCAACGGAGACTAAACTGTTTTTATTAATATGTTTTGTGGCTACTAAGAAAGTTTGGCACTATCAATGATTTACACATTAGAAGTGTCACTTTTATTCCTTTTTTTTAGGTATACCAACTGCAGCCTTATCAAATATATGGAAAAACATAAAGTTAAACCAGATAGTAAGGCATTCCACTTGGTAAGTTCATGCATACATAAAAAATCAAACCCCTCCTATAAG
Source organism: Manacus candei (assembly GCF_025592945.1). NCBI lineage: Eukaryota > Metazoa > Chordata > Aves > Passeriformes > Pipridae > Manacus > Manacus candei. Next base: position 34,498,660 of record NW_026138062.1, on the reverse strand, counting down.
TTACAGTTGTTCAAAGTAAGAGTTGAACTGGAGTCAAGTACACTGTGACTAAGTTTATTTTGTAAATAAAGTTGGGAATAACTGATACTCTACAATCTGAGAGTTGCAAAATCACTGTATCTTTCCACATTGATAAAATTATTCTGTGTGTCATTCACTGGATTAGCTTCAGTGTCCAGTAATTTTAAAGTTTTCTGTCTTCAAGTCATGTTTAGCTCTCAATTAAATTTGCAGTGTTGCTGCAACTCAGCCATTTTGCTGCTTTGCGTACTTTCAATAGCTTATTTTTTACGTTTTAAAAGTTCCTATATGCCTCATTTTTTTTACATATTCATTATTAAGCTTTTGGGGAGACCTTATAGCAGTATTTAAAGGGGGGACATGTAGAAAGGCTGGAGGACTTTTTGCAAGGGCAAGCAGTGATAGGACATGGGGTAATGGATTTAAGCTGAAAGAAGGTAGATTTGTATTGGATATTAGGAATAAATTCTTGACTGTGAGGGTAGTGAGGCACTGGAACAGGTTGCACAGAGAAGTTGTGGATGCCCTGTCCCTGGAAGTGTTCAACACCGGGCTGGATGGGACTTTGAGCAACCTGCAAAGTGCCCCTGCCCACAGCAGAGGGGTTGGAACTAGATGATCTTTTAAGGTCTCTTCCAACCCAGATCATTCTATGAGATGATTCTGTGATACAAGCTTGTATCTTAGACTTAAAAATAAAATTAACTTAAGACTTGAACATGTAGTTCGGAAAGTTTTAATATGTCTTCCCAGTGCGCTAATCTTATATAGCTTTCTTATGAATACTTTGTAGAACCTTTACAACAATAATTTTCTTTCTAGAATGTATTACTTTTTTTTAATGAAGACTCCAGTTAAAATTATGCACTTGCTCAGCCCTGGAAGTGCCTGCTTTATGTTGTTTCAGAAATTATACTATATTGGGCCTTTTTCTCTGTTTTTTAAAGAACATTCAAGCCACTAAAATAAACTCTGTGTGTGTGTATATATATATATATATATATATATGTATGTATGTATCAAATTGGAGAAAAGGGAAGATGGTTAAGAGGCCTGGATGTCTGAGGACCATGTGGCTTTTATTCAAGTCATTGGAAGCTCTACCTTCTCTGATGATCAGATCCAAGGGTTTTTAAGCTGCTTTCTTTTAGAATGCATCACTGCAGTTCAGCACTAGAGTTAAATAAAATCACTGGTCTTTCATTCCTAATTCGTGAGACCCCAGCTGGAGTGCTGTGTCCAGAGGAAGGCCGTAAAGATAATCAGAGGGCTGGAGCATCTCTCCTGTGAAGACAGTCTAGAGAGTTGGGGTTGTTCAACCTTGAGAAGAGAAGGCTCTGGGGAGACCTTATAGTACTTTGCAGGCACCTGAAGGGGGCCTGCAAGACAGTTGGAGAGGGACTTTTTTTGATAGGACTAGAGGTAATGGCTTTATACTGAAAGGAGGTAGATTTAGATTGGATACTAGGAAGAAATTCTTTACTCAGAGGATGGTGAGGCAGTAGAACTTGTTGTCCAGAGAAGTTATGGATACCCCATCCATGGAAATGTTAAGGACAGGCTGGATGGGGCTCAGCTGTTCTAGTAGGTGTGCCTGCTTATTGCAGGGGATTGGACTAGATGACCTTGAAAGATCCCTTCCAGCCCAAACTACTGTATGATCAAATCTTGCTAGTACATTATGGAAAGTTTCTGAATGTTTTCAATACAGCATTTGTGACTGGAACTGAGTGTCCTGGGCTTTGCAAGTGAAAATGTGTTCTTTCATAGGAAATGAAGTTACTATTTTAAAAGAAGAGAAGAATGTAGTTATGCCATTTATGGCATAATGTAGTTAGGCTTTTGAGTTCAGACACATTTGTATTGTCTTTCAGGAATACAGTAAAGTTTCTGCAAATGGTTTTGGTAATGCAGAGCTTTTTATCTTTTATTTTTTTGCAGCTTCAGAAATTGCTCACTATGGATCCAATTAAGAGAATTACCTCAGAACAGGCTATGCAGGATCCCTATTTCTTGGAAGATCCTCTTCCCACGTCCGAGTAAGTGGTCAGTTTATTAATCTCTCAGTACGTTCAGAGATGCTTTGGAACTGTGTGCTTTCTCTCTTCCCTAAATATGTTTGTGAATATTGAGCTAAATACTTACTGTCTAACAACTGAAGAAACCACTTAAATGCCATTTGTGGTTTTTAAAATTAAATAGCATTTTTATTAATCTCTTGCTTTATGGAACTTAGATCCTATTAGTTGCAGCACTAATCTTCTTATTCACTGACAGGTTGATTATGCATGCTACAGATCTTGGTAGACAACTGCTAAGTGCCGCAGGTCCACTTCTCTGCTCTAGAATGCCAGATGACATTCTCTAATTAGTTTACATTTTTCTGTCTTAGCCTTTGTTGTAAATTCAGTGGGTGGGGAAAGTCAACTCTGTGTCTCTGTGCTGTCATCCTTAACAACTTAAAGCCATCTTCTGTAGACACATCTCAATTTTGTTTACGCAGGCAGATTTACAAAAGGGAGAAAATTTATGGACAGTGAATGATTTCATTAAAAATTAAGCCCCCCTCCCAAAAGACTAGCCAGAGAGAAGATTATACACCTTTTTAGGAAAACTATTAGTATATCCCATGTGTGATTCTCTACCCTTATCTAGGGAAGAATTTATAAAATATGTATATTTATAAACAATTAATTAAAAATTCAACTATTTCACTAAAACCTACTGGATTATTTATAGTATCTCCTGACCCCTCTTCTTGGTTTAAAGTCATGTGAATGCCTGGCTGTTGCAGAAACTGCTTTTAGGACAGTGTTTGTCTTTTTTCTCAAGTTTAGGTTGGCCTTTTAATGTGAATACATGAATATTGCTAACAGGTGTACAGAGACTTCATTATAAATACATTCTGCTGATTAAGGGCAGGTAAATATTAGCTTGCACTAGCAGTAGCAAATCCATGTGGACCATGAGATATGAATTGACAGGTGACATTTCTATTTAAACCTTTTTCCAGGTGGTTTTATTAGTAGTCAGTGGAGTTTCCAGGATTGTTTTTGTTATTCCTGAAATTGTGAACAGCTCTTTTTGCCTGTGCAGATACCTAACGGGTGGCATACCTTTCCAGCCAGCAGTTAGCAGAAACTGTGAAAAATCTACTGGGACTTTAAATTAGTGTAAAAGAGTCAACTGAACATTAAAATCAAATGTGAATAGGTTGTTACTATGATGATAATAAGACAGGGAAAGGGATGGCTCAGGCAATTTGAAACTGGCATGGGTGAAGTATGAATCTTACAGGTCTAACCCTTCTGCTCTAATACAGTGATAAATAGACTTTTTTGGGGGGCAGTGTTTTTGCAGGTTGTCAAATCCCTTACCCAAAACGGGAATTTTTAACAGAAGAAGAACCAGATGATAAAGGAGACAAAGTAAGTACTAGAAGAACAGTATCATCATGTTTCACTGGCTTTCACACTATTTCCTGATTTCATGTTATTTCATGTACTGCTTTTGAGTTGAAATTTTTCTTTGTGTTTAAACAATTGAGAAGAACCAGCAGCAGCAGCAGGGCAATAACCATACTAATGGAACTGGTCATCCAGGGAACCAAGACAACAGTCACACACAGGGACCCCCACTGAAAAAAGTGAGAGTTGTTCCTCCTACCACTACCTCAGGTGGACTTATTATGACCTCAGACTATCAGGTATTTGTTTTATTCACATATTTTTTATTTGTTTCTCATGTTTACAGCAGTGTTTCTTCAAGCTAAAAAAGTAATTTTGTAAGTGTCACTGTATTAACTGATATTTTTTTACATCTTTCAAGGGTTTTTTTCAGATTCATTTAGTTGATGGTTTGTTGATATGCTGATGCTCTTTAGGTTAGCAGTAACGAAATCAGGATCAGATATTACTACAGTTACTAATTTATTACCTTCATATTAGGAAATGCTGGTCGTGGAACAGGAGCCAGTTGTGCTGTGCACTGTATCACCTATAAATGCCATTTCTTACTTGAACAAACCCATAGTGGTAGGAGGCAAAGGATATTGTGAAATAAGAATCTGAACAAGAATTTTAGTTGGGCAGGTGGATGTGAAAACAGTATTTTGGATGACAAAGACTTGGCATGATGCTGTCATAATCTCTGTTTTGAAGATCAAGGGAGATTCCAGGTTGAGTAAACCAAATATTACAGATCTGAAGACAGGCAAGATGGTGGCAGTCAAAGAGTGAGGAAGATGAGGAGTGTAGGGGGAAAAAAACTTGAGGAAAACATGAAAAATGTATTCTAGCCTTCCTACATTTGAGCTCATGGTCAGACATCAGGAATCAGAGCCTGGAGCATAAGAATAGTTTAGTCATTCCAGGGAACGATACCTGAGTTATTTGGGTTACTACTGGAGACTGGGGAGAAGAGAGTTAAGGACAGAACCTTTAGTTTAATTGAAGCTAAGAAATTATGAAAGAGGAGCAGGGAAGACTTCAAATGATACATGTAGGGGTCAGTTAGAGAATGGCAGATTTTTGGAAACCTAGGGAATAGAAGATTGCAAGAGGAGGCTTGCTACTGGAAATGTTAGTCTGCAGGAACTATTATTGTACATGAAATGCATAGTACAGGAGGCCAGTTGGCAGAGAGTCTTGGATGAAAACAAAAGAAAAGGAAGTCAGAAATTTTTTTGGTAATGCTTTCAGGTAATTTAAAGATTAATATCTGAATCTGAGACCCTGATATTGGAAACCTACTTAGCTGTGTTTATATTCTGTAGCAAAACGTAGGGAGAGTTAAAGAACCGTGTCAGTAAAACTACGGTCGACTTGCATTTTCAGTTTGGTGCTGCTTCTCCATGAACACCATTGGGCTTTGAAATCTTGCATTTCAGACTTTGTTCCAGAGGGCACCAAATATCCTTAAAGGCTGCCTGGAGGCATTACCTTCATCCTTATCTAAATCTGTATACTTCCCAGCATTGGCCAAAACTTGAAAGTACTAAAAAACATAAAATAAGGTAACTTTCAGGAGCTTTATTGTGAGACTCTTCATATAGTCCCCAAGTGCCTTCGTTCAGTTTATCCCAGAACATGAATAACACATATTTTTCAAGTCACTCTCCTTGAACGGTGTACATTTTGAGAGCTGTTTGAGACAGTGGTGAGCCTTAACTACAGTGCTGCAGGGTGGGGTGCCTCTAAGTATAAATGGCATCTTTGTTCTAGTTAGATTATCCGTCTCAGGCTATTTTACAGGAGTTTCATCCCTTTCAGTTTGGCAGGCTGCAGTTGATTGCTGGTTTGGCCTCTTAAATTGACTCTTTCTACCACTTCTTGAAAACACACACATAACAGAAGGCAAATGCAGCTGTAAGTTTCTTAATCCTGCCCTCAGGTGGAGTCACATATCTAAGGAGGTTGATGCAGTGATTGCATGTACTGTGTCAGGGAGCCCCATTTATGTGCCCTATTTACACACCCTTCACCTCATTTTGCTGCTGCTTTGTAGCATTTTTAACAAACCTCAGCTTAGACTTCTGTGAGCCAGAGGTGAGGTTTGCTAGTTGACAAGTCAGAGGGCTCAAATTGCCTCAGCAGGAGTTGACATTAGTTTGTTTTCAGCTCATGCTCAGCAGAACTTTTGTCATCTCAGAGATCCATCCCAGGATTACAGCTGGGGGCAGCCCTTGTTCATAAACGTAATTTCAGAATACTTTTCTTTTGAGATAGTGATAACTGCTGCTTTGCTATCTCAGTAGCTCCTATGGGTAACTTGACTGCTCCTGACCAATCTCTTTGCTGTCTCTCTAGGAGTCAAAATACCTGGTTTTCAATAAAAACCCTTCATCATCTTCCCCCTAGCCTTGCAAGAAGGCAGTGGGTAGATTTGTTCTGATTAAGTTATTTGGAAAACACAGTAATCAAAGGGAGGAGACCCAAAGGTGCTAGCACTAGAACAGAAGCAGTTAAGACTTACCTCTTGATGGTTTCAGGTCTCCCTGAAAAAAGTTCCTCACATTTTTTACTTCTGATCCTGCAACTTGAGGAGACTGCAAACAAACATTATTGTACAGCCCTCTGTTTTAACCAAACACCTGTTCCTTTGTTCTTTGTTTAATTTGCTCAAATTCCCCCTATAAAGTTTGTGAAGAAGGATTGCCATCTCCTGGGCAAGGCACACTAAGACAATTTCTCCATTCACTCAGAAGTTGAATTATTCTCTGCAGGGCGTGTTGACCTTGTATCCTTTTCTGCCATGCGTAAAAATAGTAGGCACATGGCACACAGACTTCCTTGACTTATTGTTCAAATCTGCAGTGTGACACTCCCAAAGGCAATGTGATTTAACAGGCTGTAGCAACTCCACTACTCTGAGCTTTTGCTTGTAATAACCCCTCTGGGTGCTTAATGGTATTTAGAAAGGATTGGATATTTACTTTTGTTCTTAAACAAAAGCCATTTGTTGCACTGGGTGTCGTGAAAGAATCTGATTTTTCATTGCCTTTGTCTTAAAATAAGATCTCTTTTAGAAGTAAGGACGCAGAGAGTGCTTACAACTGATATGAATGATCAGTTTTTAAGTGGTTAAACTTGTGATAGTTTCCACCATACAGGAGCCACACTTGGGCACAATGAATGTTCAGAATTTTTGCTCTCTGAAGTACATCCTGTATTTGTAAGATGGGGAAGGGTGACCCAGAGCTGTGACTCTTCTGTTGATGAGTGACTTAGTCCTTCTCTCAAGGCTGAAGGCAAATGCCACAGAAGTTCAGTCACTGTGCTAACAGTGAAGTTCAGCAGTGCTGGTTTGTTCCCACTGGCATTAACTGCTGGTCCAGCCATTTCTTCCCCTTTTCTCTAGAGGTTTATAGTGTTAGCTCAGTCCTATGAGCATGTGTTAACAACTAGAGTTTGCCTTTTTTATTTCTGCCATCATCGCAGCATCCTGGGCCTAGTTTCCTTTCTAAATGTGGAAAGGCAGGAAAAAATGGGGTTGTTTATTTTATGTTGTGACTTACCTGTAAAGCTGTTTTAATATTTTACTTTCTCAGGATGTTGGTTCACCACAATTTTGCTTATTTGGGTCTCAGTAGCAATATCCTAGTCCTGGAATTGTCGTTTCAGATAAGTTTCCAGACCTTTATCAGAAGCAGCTTTTTCTAAAAAACCTAATATGTTGTGTCATATCAAGAGTTCAGAAGCTACACAGCAGTTTCTACAATGCTGCAAAGTTTCTGTGTGTGTAAACCTTAACATGAATGTAAAACAGCACAGTAATGTACTGAAATTGTGTTAATTTAATTAAATATTAAATGCTCCAAAGTAGTCAGATGCTTAGATTGCAAATCTCATATGCAGTCCTTCTTTCCTTTATAACACATGGTCAGTAAGTAAAAACTTTTAGGTTAAAATTGAAGTAGGTAATTTCTGGTTTGCTCAGAGCTTCTTGCAATGATGAATGTTCCACTCAGTAAATAATTGTAGAAATGCTGGTTGAAAGGGGCCTCCAGATACCATCTAGCCCAGTCTCTTGCATGGAGCAGGACTGTTGCTAATGCTAACTAACTCAGGTCAGCTGTGGCTTTACTTAAATGAGTCTTCATATATAGAGACCTCACAGACTCTCTGGACAAGTTCTTCCAGTGTCCCTTAGTAGTCCCTCCTCCAATGTCCTACCTGAACCTCCTAAGCCGCAATCTGTTGCTATTTTCCCCTGAAATATCTATTTCCACAGAGGAACACGTTGTCTTTAAACTCTCCTTCAAGTATTTTAAGGCTGCTGCTAGATGACACCTTAGGCCAGTCACAGCGCTCTCAGCCTTTACTCCTAGGTCACACAAAAGGGTGGCAAATATATTCTTAATATGTGAAAATCTCCAGAATAAGGCAGAGTGGCTCATCAGCAGTAAGATGCCTCATCTGGATCTCCATCCCAGCCTACCTTCTTGTTAATGCAAGGGAGCAAGTGGAGAAGAGTATTGCCGTGAGTGGTGGTAGCCTTGTGTAATGTGCAGATGCAGTGTAGCCATCCAGAGGGTTGGGTGGAGGTTTGACTATGATGGGTGAAGATTCACAGGAGGTCATTAGGATGGATAACTGAAGGGTGGCAACTGTCACTTTCTAATATGATGTATTCCTGGTGTTCATTACCTGCTGTAATCAGAGTAAGTGAAAAGAAGCCTGGAAGTGCATCTGCTTTGAGACTGTGTGTGTGCCTGGTACCTCTTGAAGAATAGATCAGTAGGTGAAACTGTGTTGTGATGTCCCTGTTACAAAGGATTGCATGTCCTCTGCTTCTGCCCCTCTGCAGCGTTCCAACCCCCATGCTGCCTACCCCAACCCCGGACCAAGCACATCACAGCCACAGAGCAGCATGGGATATTCAGCTACCTCCCAGCAGCCGCCACAGTACTCGCATCAGACTCACCGGTACTGAGCTGCACCCCGACGACGTCAATGCACTGTTGCTAATGCTGCAGGACCGGCCGCGCAGCTGTGCCTGCCTGGAACCCGGCTTGGGCCACGAGAATGTACTGTACAACCACACCTCCAACCTGTCTGACCACCACGATCCACCCCCTGCCACAGAGCGGAGTAGTGACTCCCAAATTGTACCTGGTTTTGGGGTTAGACTTGAAAAGAAAGTGCTAGCACAGTTTGTGTTGTGGATATGCTACTTCTGTAGTTTACTTGACATGGTTCAGACTGACCGATGCATTTTTTTCAGTGACAGTCTGTAGCAGTTGAAACTGTGAAATGTGCTAGGGGCAAGCATTTTTGTTGTCGTATGTGGTGAATTCTCTTGATGTAACAACTTTATCTGACAAAATAGCACGCAACATCTTTGAACTGGTACTTGAAGCATACAGTATATGTTACCATGGCAAAAAAGCAAACTAACTGTAACTCTCAGACAGTTTTGATAGACGTTTATTTTTAGTGACTTTTGTGGGTTGGTTCATTTTCCACCTAGATCAGTGTTTTATGACCGACGCAATTGCTACAATGAGATTTTTTTAAGAACATGAAAGTGTTTGCATTTTTTCCCAGCAATTACAAACGTCCCAAAGATTAATTTCCAACATAAGTTTTTGTTTTTGTTTTAAAATCTATGACTTGACTGGTCTTAAAGCTGCTATTTGATAGTAAAATAAGTATGTTGTCATTGATATAAACATGTTTGGTTCAGCAAACAAACTAAAATGATTGTCATAGACAGTGTTTTATTTTTTTTCCTGTTGGTGTTAATGATTTGTGAGCATGCTTTGGGATTAAAAAAGCATGAGTGATATTTCCTAAAAAGGTGTGGCATCCATTCAGATATTTTGTCATGATTTTTGAGAACCAGCTTGGTGTAGTGGATTTTAAATTTTGTTCGGTTAATTATTTTTTTAAACGTTCGCACGTTGTTTAGGGGTGCCATTCCTACTGCAGAGGAACAAGCTGTTAGGAGAGCCTTAGAATTTATGAGGAAAAACTTACATACAATGTACTGTATCAAACTATTTTACATGAATGACACAAGTATTCTGAGTAAAAAAAAAAAATCAAACATTGTTAAAACAAGGTGTTATGTAATAAATTTATTTTTCATAAATCTGCATATGCCCTTTGCATGTATTCCTTTTTATCAGCAACAACACCCCACTCCCCCATCCATACATCTATATCAGGTTGTGTCCTGAGAAATACCATCCAACAGGAATTTTTCTTGCAGGGCAGGCTTCTGTTAACTGCTAAGAAGGACAATTTTTCTTTTAAATAGCAGAAAAAAATGTCATTACTCTTGTTCTGTACATGTAACTGATCAGCTGGAAATACATGAAAAGTGGGTTTATTACTAGCTACATTTCCTAGATCAGACAGCTCCTTTTCATCTGCAAAATCTTGAGACACTCCTGTCTGGATAGTTCTTCTGAGGTTTCTGTAACTCATTCTTATTGTGGCATCTAATACCACACCATGATTTTATGACATAAATATATGCAACATACACAGGATTTTTTTCTGTCAGTGCTTCATGCAGTGTGAATATTGACTAGTGTGATTGATTCAGATGCACTGAGATGCTGACGGGGGGCAAAAGAAAAACCAAATCATTAGCCAACCTGAAAGGCAGACCATGTTTGAGGTGGATATATAATTATATGAGTGGATGGAGTACAGCTGAAAGTATTCAGGAGGCTTAAAACAGGAGACTGAAGGAAAAAAAAATCTGAGTGCAGAGATTATGCCGCTTTAGGGATAGTGTGTGATCCACTTAATTTTGATATGTGTGTCAAAATCTGGCTTTCCTCAGTTTATGGAACAAATGAATATATAGGTGAGAGTGCCTTAAACTTCTTTTTGGTTTGCTTTTCAAGTGAAAGCATTTTTATTTTTTTGTCCTTAACTTATATATATAGGCTTTAAGCTTGCCTGTTTGATATCTCTTGACTGTTCCCAGGTACTCAAATGGTGACAAGAGTAACTTTTCTTTGGCTAAGCTGCTATTGGCTCAGATTTTTTTGTTTCCTATTGATGCATATTCATATTAATGCATAATAGGTAATATTATTCATATTAAAGCAGACTTTATAGTATATTGTGATGTCTCCAGTGCTTTGTTTAAAAGTAGCAGGCTGGCTTTAATTTCATTTTTGCAAAGGGAAAGGCATCCAACTGACAAAAAGGGCTCTTGTCATTAGTTTACACTTGAATTTAATTTTCCTATTAAATTATTTGAGATGAAGATGCAGCTTATCAACTAAATATAATAAAACTGCATTATACTCTGCATTTAGCTCTGAATAGCCTACTACTCTAAGTAATTTCATTAATTCGTATTCCTGTTTTTAGTAGATGTACTGCAGATTACATCAACAAACAGATTCTACAGGGAAGTAAAATCTTATTATTTGACTTGTACTGATGTCTGAGTCAGCTGGTCATGTGGTAGAAGGAATCTGACATTTCTTTATCTAGGACTGTGGAAAGAAAAGGTTTTTCAATGCTTAGTATAACCTCTGGTACCTTCAAGACAGGGTATGATTATCTATTTATTGCAGATAAAATCACTCTTGTCATATTCATGATAATTATAAATTATATTCTGCATTAAGTAAGCTTTTTAATACTGGCTTTAGGAATACTGAGAGCAAGGCTCTAAATTACTTTCCTGAACTGTTTTTTTAAAAAAAAAGATATATTAATCCTGTTCCTGTTATGCTCTTAATGTGGGTTTTACATGAGGGTGACAGAAAGGGGAGGAAGAAGAAAGCACCTTTGAGAACATATAGTAGAAGAGATACAAATTCCCATGAGGAGATGGCAGCAGCAGTCGATGTGTGAGCTGTGCCTCTCCCTCGTTGAGCTCAGTGTTTGTTGCTGGATTCAAGAACGTCAGAATTTTTCCTTTTTCACCAACTATCTGGACCCATCTGGGTGCATTTCAAATAGCTGGAGTCTAGGAGCCCGTCTTTGTTAGCTCTGCTTAAAGAACAAATTGCTTTTGAGTAGGCTTATGTTGAAAATGGGCTACAAGCTTAACTTGATCGTGAGGATCAATGTGCTATTGCACCTTAACCTTGGTCCTCCCAGCAAGCCTGACCCATGGCAGCTCTGTGTTTGTCATACCTGGTCAAGACCCAGCTGCTTTGAGAAGAAATAAACAACTTCTGCAGTGATCCCTGTTGAAGAGGGATTTTCAGCATTAATGATGGGAGGAGCGGTCCGAAGGAGGAAATAGGAGACTGGTTCTGTCCTGTTCTTTTTCTGTGCATATATATAAATTGGAAAATACTCGATGAACTCACTGAATTGCCCATTGCATTCCAGTGCCCAAGCAATGTCCAGCTGAGATGTAGGCCATTGTTCAGGCTTTCTTTTAGCATCCTTTTTCAGGGGGTGTTTAGGCTGGATATTAGGAAAAGGTTCAACCAGAGGGTGGTTGGGCACTGGAACAGGCTCCCCAGGGAAGTGGTCATAGCACCAAGCTCGACCAGTTCAAGAAGTATTTGGACAACATTCTCAGACACATGGTGTGGTTCTTGGGGCTGTCCTGAGCAGGACCAGGAGGTGGACTTGGATGATCCTTGTGGGTTCCTTCCACCTCAGGAGATTCTATGATTCCTTCATTTTGAAGCCACTGCTGGGCACAGTCTCTTCTGGATCTGGGATGATTCATCTGTAAGTAGCAAACTACTCGGGCAGCTGGGGTGGCAGGCCTGGGCAGAAGACACATGCCTCAAAATTGCTTTTCACTTTCTGTGTGCAACGTGTAATTTTTATGGGGTTTATGTTTTCCATGCTTTGCTTTCACTGGGGAGATACTTAATGCAGGAGGTGGGTAGGTGCCATTTGCCTGTTCAAACAGTATTGGAGCCCTTGGCATCTCATTTGTGCTAGATGGGCTTCCCCAAAAGAAAGGAGCAAGTTCCTCTGTATTTCTTTGCTGAGGGTCAGCAGCAACCCTAGTCCCAAGCATCTTGTCAGCTACTGTGTCCATGGCAGCAGTGCACAGAGCTTTCTCAGCAGCATGGAGCAACATATTTCTGACACTGATCGTTAGAATGTTACCATTTCTGATCATTAGGATGTTATTGTATGGGAAGTGGTGTCAACTCGCCAATTGAAACCAGTGGAGTGTGAGCAAAGCATGCAAGAGTTGGCCATGTCATGTGAAATGGCCTTAAGTTTGGTCAAAAAGGATCTTGGAATCTGTTTCTGTTGTTTTCACCTTGTTGTAGGTCTCTTGCCCATTCAGACCCCAGCAGAGGTGGCAGTTAGTGAGATCAAGGGTTGGAGTCAGTGGCAAGTGAAGGTTTTAGAAGAAATTACTTACGTCCATCAGCTTCTTCCTGAAATTGCTCTTCAAACAATAAGCTGCTCCTGCGGTACCTCCTTCAAACCCATCCTGCCTTCACTAGAAGGCAAGCCATGATCTGCCTTTCATATGTGGTGGCTGTTGATGATTCTCTGGGCGTGGTTAGGCAGTTTGGCTGCCACCAAGTGGGGTAATGAAGCCTGCAGGATCTCATAGTACTTACTGTTTATGAGGAAGGAAAGAAATAGATTATTTCTTGGAGCCCATGGTGAAGTTGCAGACCTGCCATTTTGGAGTAAATATTGTTGCTGTTGTTAAGATGATTCTCATTTCTGCAGAAGGAATGAGTAATGTGGTGCTCCCTACACCCTGTTTTAGTTCCTCCTCTGAACAGAGCAGCCTTTTTTTGTTGGGTAGTGCAGCTGTCTCGGCATCCTTCTGTAAGCTGAGTGGTGACAGTGCTTCAGGCTGCCAGTTCTGAGACAGTTTAATAGCCAGCGTCCCTTGAGATCAAGGTAGATGAGCTTAATTTGGTGTAATTTGCTTGTCACAGCTATGGATAAAGAACACTGTGAAATAATTTGTCAGACATCTGAGTGATGGGATGTACAAACTGTGCTACAGTAGTAGGAGAGATTGAGAAAAAGGTGCTTACCCTTTGAAAGCAAAACAGAAACAAAGCTGCTGCTGCTTCCATCAGGGCTCTTGTGATAAGTTACCCTCCTCGAGGATTTCAAGCAGCTTTTGTGTTGGTGCCTGGCTTCAGTGATGGCAGGAGCCGTCTCCAGTGGACTGTACTTACAGGGATCCTGTGCTGTAGGGCTGGGCACGAGCACTGACATTAATGAAGCCATTGCTCTGGGGTGATGCATACCAGTTCCAGCCCACGATGGGAATCTGGACAAGTTCCATCACTCCTCTGAAAGCTCCCATGTCACAAAATTTTGAAAGACACTTTTCAGCCTACCAGGATTAGGGTGTCTTTCCTTGGCTCTCACACTGAGTTTAACTATTCCTTTGCTTTTCTGGTCCTACTTAGGTGGACTGGGTATGCCAGCTGAGCCAAGGGGAGATGGTTAAAGGGCTAGTGCAGGAATGCTTACTATTTAAACCACCCAGCACATCTTGGCACGTAACCCTGTGCCCACAGAAACACCAAGGAATAGCCTTTACAGCATGTGCTTTTGGGAAATGTTCACGTTTGCTCAGCCTGGGATGTGGGAAAGCTGCCACATCCTTGGAGCAAACCTTCGTTTAATATTTGTGGAAGCTTAGCATTTGTACAATGCTTTGCCAACAGTGTTTGAAGAGCAGCAGCTTCTCTGTCACCCCACTAGCTACATCAGAAATGTAGCTGGCTGACAGGGAGGGAGGGAGATAGATGAAGTAGGGATTTATATAAGGACAGTGCTTACAGGAGTGCTGAGACAGAGCTGAAAAGTACTTGAGCTTTTGGAGGGCTTGCATTTATGCCTGTTTCAAAGGCACTCTATGAGAAGGCAAACAGGTATTGTCTTGCCCTGAGGTATAAATATCGCTCCAGTCTTTCATGTTCCTTCTCTGACCCACTGTGCCAAAATCTGACCATGTCATACATTTGTGTTTCCAGCTTATGCAGAGTTGCCTTTAGTATCCACTGGCTGGTCTTCCCATGAGATGCTGGCCAGGTGTGCATAGACCTGCTCTTATTGATCAACTTTTTAAATTGAAATTCTGTTTCTGTTTATAGTGTTTCTCACTATATACATAGGACCTGTGAAGCTTTCTACACCAGCTCTACTTTAGCGAGTTCTTCCTATTAACTGGGTAGGGAAGACAAGGGAATAAATAGTTCAGCATTCTTCACACCTGCTTGAGCCATGTGTTCCTGTAGATCAGAATAGGGACATACCCAGCGAGCTGTGGAGAAGGATTCTTTGGGGATAAATCCTTGTTTGGATGCCAGGAATGATCACTGTGGTGGGTGTGTGCTTTGAGGTGTGCTCACCTCAGTGCAGACAGCCCATACACAGCTCGGGCACTCCTGATGTCCTCTATGCGCAGGCTTCAAGCTTTGCCCTGGCTTTCTGCTCCACCTTACTTTCAGAAGATCAGGAAAAGTGGAAAGGAGTATGACGTCCCAACTCAGGAACTTGAAAATCCCTGTATTAATCCCTGTATCCTAATATATGTTCCACTACTTCCAGCCATGCAGGTATTTAAGATAGCCACGCAATTTACTCGCACACCAGACAAAACCAGCTGGTTTGAAAATCCCCTCAGTTTCCTTGGAGGCCCTGCTGGGAGAGCCCCACGGGGACTTGTGACGCAGAGCAGGATGTGCCTCCTGAGTGATGGGCAGTTGGTGCCTGGGGCTGATGAGCAGCTGCTTGATGAGATCTCATCCAGCCCTTGCTCAGTGGGTGAAGAGGTGAAGCTGTCATTTGCAATCACACACTTCTCTGGCTCCCCAGGAGGCACAGGCATTGCTGGTTGGGTCTGAGAGGAGGAGGAAAGGTGGTGTCTGCAGGCAGCAAGGTGCTAGTCAGTCGTGCTGGCTGATCTGCACCTCGAGGCTCAGCAGGATGGTGATGGCTCGAGGTGCTGTGGGGACCTGCTGTCAGAAGGGGCAGTCTGCTGGAAAACCACCTTTTCTCCAACTGAAAAGTTGCAGAGTGTGTGGCTGCTCCAAGGCAGATCTAATGGCCCGAAGTGGGACTGGAGGAGAAGACCAGCTGATGGCCTCCAGCTGCCTCACACAGCACCTGGTTCCTCATGGTGCTGAACTTTAAGTGTTTGCTGAGAGCTGCAATCCTGTTCTCAGCAGGATTTATTGTGCGCCCTCACCTGCCAAATTCTGCTGAATGCAGCACCCCAAATGTGTGTACAGTGAGGTGAAGTATGGGAGGAAGCTGGTGACACAGGTGCTAAACTGCTGCTCTGATAAACCATGTGCTGCGTTGTGTTTATAGATGGATCATTTTGGTGAAGATGCTATAGAGTGGCAAATGGCTCAGAGAGTGATTTTAGCTTCCACCAGGAAAGAAGAGAGAGAAAATGGATCACCATAAAATGTTACCGTGAAAGCTTGTCTGTCATGTTTGTCTGTTTGGGTTCTTTTTAGCAGAAAATAAAAAGTGTGACATCCAATTCACTGGCAATGAGAAGAAACAGTATCGCGGAGTTTTATGTCTTAATGGAGGGAGTAACCTATGCTGCACCATGCAGTGACTGTAAACCAGGGACGTGCACATACCTTGAAAGAATGGGGAAAATCCAAGCTGGAATCTGGGTTTGGAAGACGAAGGGGGTATAATGTGTCACAAACCTGCAGTTTGAATAAAAGGTCATAAAAGGGGAGTTCCCCCCCAGTTTGATTTCACCACATTGTACACCCACACCCATAGGCAGTGGCCGAGGGTGTTGTGCATGGCCGAGGGGTGCTGCAGCCAGAAGTGCTGCTCGTGGGGTCCCATGTTTTTGAGAGGGGTCCTGAAGAGTGCAGGGCCACAGGCAGGAAAAGGGGTGGTGCATCTTTTGTTTCCACCACAGTGGAAACAGAAAATTGCAAAATGGGGAAGGAAAGCCCCTTCCACAGACAGAAGACTCTAGAATGTGTAGATGTCATCCCTGTTACTGAATTTGCAGTTTATTCCTTAATTAAAGGTATTTCCAGAGAAAAGAGTTAAACATCTACACTGAAAATTAGGTTTAACTGTCTGGAAACCTAATTAATTCATTGTAAAACTTATTTTCCTTGAATACTACACCTTAAATAGCAGTACCTAAGCAGGATAGTTTATACTTCTTGAGGTTACAAATACACCTGTGTCGATCCTTAGCAATCCTTGTGTAATCCTTAACAATGCCAGGATTTAAAATATTGATTATGCTAATTATTTATAAAATGTTAATTAATATCCAAGAGTTATTCAGAAAAAAATCCTGTGCATAAGGAGCAAGGATCCAGCAACGCTCCAGGGCATGTGCGTGTCCTAAGTGGTTACTGATCATGGTGATGTATCAGGAAGATTATTGTAGGTATGTATATATCTTTTTTTCTTCTTGATATTTCAGTGAATCTTTTTATCTGAAAATTCTTATGGCATCAGTGACTTGGAGCAGATACAGTTTGGGATCTGGATCCTGCAAATAAGCCATCACCAAAGCCTTTGAGGCTTCCAAGTGAGATAGGGTGATGCAAGAGGGGAAAAAATCCACCAAAAATCTGAGACCTGTCAAACTACAAGGCAGGGATGGAAATATGTGGATATGACACTGGCTGTAAAAATACCAAAGGTGAGACCATGGTGAGAGAAGTTAAAAGGAGTGTCAGAATGAAAACTACCTAGAGAAAAAGGCAAACCAGTGGTCTGGAGATATTTTGGAGGGGTGTGAATTCGAGTGTGCTGCAGGACATGCAAGGAGGTGGTGTGGTTTGGTACTGGGCAGTACAGGACCCACTGCTCCCCCCATGCCAGGGGCTGAGCACCCCAAAATGGCATGAACATTTCCTATTGCTGCCTCTGCCCAAATCAAGCTCAACTATCTCTCAAAGACAAAACATCTCTCTCAAACTGGTGATTTGTGGGGGCAAAGCTGGTGCCTGGCATGGGCACATTGGTGAGTGACCTCAGGAAGGGCACTGTCCCTCCTGTGCCAGAGACTGGGCAGAGGCAGATGTCAGGGATGGGTGGTGGTGCACCACATGGAAGAGAAACTGATATGAGCAAATGTAGCTCAGACTCCATCTCGAGCTCTTACCCTTCAAGCCTCACACAGAAGGTGTTATTTCTAATAAATATTTTAGGCAGTAAAGCTTCCTTCAGAGAGGGCTGCTGCATTCCTGTTGTGTGCCTTCTTGCTGGGAGAAGCCTGCCTTAACTGCTTCAAATATTCAAACGCTTGATATATGGTATCTGTTTTATGGAAAAATGCCTCGGGGTGAGATGTGTTTAATAGAGAGAGGCTAATATGTGAGTGATTTATCTCATTTTGTTAAGTTCATGCCTGTAATTCAATAACCCCATGAGCTACACTTAACTGTATTCAATAAAGATGATCTAGAGGAGATGTTTGTGCAGGTGAAGGATTCAAGAACTGAAGGAAAGGGTGTTATAAATAAGTGGGTTTGAAGTAAACAGGGAGCTCAGGCAGAACTCTTCCCCAAGATAAATGTCTCGAGCATCATTAAACCAGTACAAATGGCTCTGTGATCTGTGGAGATTTCTTCCTCTGAAAGGAAAAAGCTGTGAGAGAGACTTTCATTAGGGAGAAAATGCCACCTTACGCTCCGGCCGTGACCCAAATCCCGCAGCAATCCTTCGCGAGCTGTCATCTTGGGGAGCGTCCCCAGCAGAGCGTGCAGGATCATCTGGCAATAAGGTGGTGTCACAAAGGGCACAGGAAGGTGGTTTTACAAGCAGATAGAGGAAAGAGGTGTGACAGCCCAGGGCTTTATTCTCCACCTGCTTTAGAAAACCTTCAGACATGTACCTGGATGCACAAAGTGCTTTACAGACAATGCTGCGTGCAAACTCTGACAACATGACAAGGAAATATGGTCTCTAAATAGCTGCTCAGGGCTGTAATTGCCCAGTTTGAATGTAAAACTAAAGTAAATAACACTGGCAGCTGAGTCACCCAATTGCAGACCTGAAGCACTTCTAAGTTAGGTCTAAAAATATCTTGTGTGCTTCTAAATTACTAGCTGTGTGAAAAAGAAAAGGACACTGAAAAAATAAAGACATCGCAGCATTGACAGTGACTGTAGAAAGGGCGCCAAGTGGGGCGCCTGCCCCATACAACCAGAAAGCTTTTCTAGTTGAAGTTGTCGAGCAGTTGCAGTATCAGGAAAAGGTAGTGTTCTTCAATTGAAGAGGTGATAGAAGAGGCCTGGGGACAGCAAATAGGCCATGACTGTTCATTGCCTTTTCCCAACCAACACCTTGAAGGCATGGAGCAAAAGCAGGAGGCAGCAGCTTTAAAATGGAGAGGTGGTTTCACACCACGTGTTGTTACACAGTGGGGCTCTGCCATGGCTCTACCATGTCAAGTGCCAGTCACAGCTTCAAAACATGGCAGGAAAAATCATGAAAAGAAAATAATTTAAAGTCTATTGCCTACAGAGAGGCCTCTGGCCCAGGAGGTCCCTTGGATCCCCAGGGGTGAGGAGGAGAGGTTAGGAAGGTGCTGCAATGGGTTCACTGTGTCCTCACCCTCCTCCCATGGCATCTGCTCCTGTAGGGACAAGCTGTGGGGTCAGATGGGCATTTGGTTTGACCAAGGGTGACTGCTCTTCTACAACATGCTGTCTCACATAGTGTGAGGCAGCTGTCCCTGGGCCACCATGTGCAGGTCACTGTGGCTGCAGCCTGGCAAACATGCTGCACTCGTCCCCCTCAGTCCAGCTGTGTGGCAGCTCGCCCAGCATAGCTGGAGCCTTTTGCTGTGAAATCATGTGCCCGTTCATTGCCCTGATGGTCAAAGCCCAAGATCTTCAAAAATTAAAAATCAGCACTGGGGTAAAGTGAGAGGAGATACTGGGCTGGCAGCATCAGAAGAGGGGATAAGAGAGGCAGTGGTGCCAGAACTCCTGGGGCACTCGCTGCTGGTACCACCAAGAGCTTGGGTGTCACTGGAGGGAGTGGGAAGGGGCTGGGGAGCTGTAGCATAACTGGCAGAGACAGAAAGGAGAGCAGATGGAGAAGAGGACAAACAGGAACAGTGGGAGCACCCCAATCTGTGCAACCCACTGTGGTACACATGCTATTACCTCCTGGGTTTGACTTCTCTTCCCAGTAATTATTTCACTGGAATAAACAAAACAGCTCTTAGTCCCTGCGGAGGCTCTGGTGTTTCTGTGCCCACAGCCCTCTGAAAGACCCAGCAGCCAGTGCAAGAAGGGAGCTATATAGATCTGGTTTCTATCCTGATGCATGATCACCACAGATGGGGCTGGCATCAGCAGCCTGGGCTGAGGCACAGCCAGCTGCTTAGCTTGCGTGGGATGGAACTTGTGATGACTAGAGCACTGGAAGGGATTTTCCAAATCATGGGGCACAAAGCTGACAGTTTTTAGTTTTCCTGCTACTTTCAGAGGGGACTTTCCTTGGCATGAACTCATCTGTTTGTAAGATTTGGCAGGGGCAGCCAAATCACTCACCCTTTGTGGGCTGTACACAGCCTCACAGCATCTCTCCAGGGCTGAAGGAGGAGATGCCTGGCTCTGGCATCCCACACCTCCCATTCCAGCTAGTCCAATGGGCCAAGCAGCTCAGCAAGAAGCCCAAATATACTGAAGTCAGTGGGGTAAGAGTTTGGAAGGACGCATTAAAGCACTGCAGTTAAATCTGAGGGAAGAACAAATCTGTCTGAGCTCTGAGTCCAGGACAACCTCCAAGAGGTTTCTTTAGGTCATTTTTGTGTTTTTCCAAATGTTTTGGAAAGGTCATTTTTTCCAGCTGATTCAAACACAGACTAGTGTTGATGTTTTTCCAAAAGCTCTCCAAATAGGTTTTTGAGCAAGGCTGTACAAGCCAGGAGGGAGAATAACAGGGGTGTGCAAAGGCCCTCAAGGGCAGAAAAACTTCTCTTCTGGGTTGCATTTGTTCCCCAGTATTTCCATAAAGTAGCTCATTGAGCTTTCCCTTTTCTCCTTCAATTGTCATTCTTTTCTGTTGTTGAAATGTTTATAGCTGCCATTTATGTAAAACACTCTGATAAAATTTGTCCCAGCAGCCTTTTCACTGAAAATCCATGGAAATATTATGTATTATGTTAGACACTGATCTAACACCTCTGTGAACTCTCTCCTTCACACACTTCACAGCTCTCTCTATAGCATCTCTGGTTGCTACGTTGCTTGCACATGCTGTGACTATTTTGCATCCCATCTGCCCTCAGCAGTGGTACCTCAGTCACCTGCACCCTGCATCCATGTAGGGAAAAACCTGGGGTAATCTGAAAGTAAAACCAGCAAATCTCCCTGTTCCACTCTCTCTCTCTCTCTCTCTGGATCTGAATAAACCAATCCTTATAAATATGCAGAGTAATAAAACCCTTAATGCAGTGTGATTAAAAAGTTATGGTTCCCCCAGCAACCTGAACCCGGCTGCATCGCGCGTGCTGAGGGTCTGAGATGGCTGACTTTGCTGTGAAATTAATGCCTTCATCTGCCTCGGTGAGATGCAGCTGGGTTAGGGTTGCCATGGGAATGAGAAGTCAGGCTCTGCCTGGTGTGAAGGTGGAGAAACTAGCCAGTTCCCTGCCCTCTGGGTGCTCTCTGGTGCCTTGCTGGCTGGCAGCTCCTCCTTAGCCTGCCTGCTCCCAGCACGGTGGCTGAGAGCAGCTTCCTGGACTTCAGTTCAGCCCCACACCTGGCACAGCTGTCCCCCCACCTATAGGTGTCACCTATTGGCACCTCTATTTCAAACCTCTTTTCCTTATCTTTCATGCAACACTCATGCTTCCCAAAATGTGCCTTTTTTTTCTTTTTTTTTGTCTTTTTGTCCTCAGTCCCCAGTGAGGCTTGTCACACTGTCATCAGTCTTCTCCTTAGCATCTCTGGGTCAGTCTTCTCACTCATTTCACCCTCTCCTTCTTGTTTTTCCCTGTGCACCCTTAGTGGGGGCACAAGTGCCCCCTGACATGTTTTAGATGAGAGCTAAGTGAATCATTTGTATGAAATACATTTGATAAAGGTCCTGAATATTTTGGTATTTCCAAAACCTGTGGTTAATTCTATGCCCCTACTTGTTTGCTCAGGGTAATTTGTGAATCTAGTTCATAAACATTGGTCCTCGGGGCTGTCAAACACCAGTGGGTACAACAAAATGCGCAGTTTGGTTTTTGGAGGGGAGCTTTGAGAATAATGCCGGTAAGGAACCCTGCGGGGAGGAGCAAACCCAAACTGAGAATAAGGTATGAATTCTGTGAGAGTAATTAGCCTTTAGAAGATCTCAGGATTTATGCGCTCTCTGTCACATCAGGATTTTAATGAAGACAGAGTGTCTTTCTCACAGATTCACTCCTGCTCAGGCATAAATTGCTGGGCTGGATGCAGGAGTTCCCAGCTGCCATTTTATGGCCAGTGTTAAACAGGAGGTTGAGCGGCTGACGGCAGTGGCCCCCCGGCCTTCCCATTTATGACTCTGTGAATTCCAAACTGTTCATTTACTTCTAGTATTCGTAATTTATACTGAATGAAATGTCAGCCAGTCAGTGGCCAGAAGCAATGCCATGTGGCTGCTGCCACAGCCCAGAGCAGCCGGTGCTGGGAGACACAGTTTGCCACTTACAGCCCCCAGTGTGCTGCACGCAGCTGCCATCACTGCACCCCATTAAGAGCCCGCTTTGGAGGGGGCTTATAATAACCTTAATATAATCCAGGTGGGACAGAGACCTCCTGTACATCTGTGGACTGGGAGCATGGAGAGGACATTGAGTGTGAACAAAATACTTGGTGATTTTCACAAATCTTTTTACAGGTGTTTTTCTTCCCTCTCCATCACCACCTCCCCCAGCAGTAGGTATCCTTCTTGCTCTTCTGTTAAGCCTTTTTTCTCTGTACTTTCCATGTTAAATTACAACTTCAGTAGAACATGTCTACCTCTGCTTGCTGTACCACCACTATCCATTCAATTCCATAATCTCTGTTTTATTTTCAACCATTTTTATTGGTAGGTAGCATCACTCAGGGGCTCTTACTTCAGAACTGAGAATAAAATCTCAGATTTTTTTTCCCATTTTCCCTATAATTTGAGTGTAATTAGAGAGGTACCTTGTTAAACCAAATAGATGAGAGACTAAGTGAGAGTCCCTGTTTAAACCCAACATGAAGGGCATGCAGGGAATGGTAGGCAGCAAGGGGTCTTTCTCCTATGGGGGACATGCTGTGGTGAATGCTGGTGTTTTACTGAACAGGAGTGGGAGTCTGGAGTAATCCTTGAAAATGAGAAGCCAGGATTTAGAGACACCTATCTCCTGCTTTCTGCCTTGGTTTTGTGGGGATTAACAAGTCTCTAGATCTGGGAATTTCACCTAGAGATCAGCACAGCTGGTGCAGCAGCATGTGCAGTGTCTCCTGGCAGGTCTAGAAGGAAGATATCTGAGCAGTCTGGAAGACAGTTATTCCTGACCCACTCTCTCTGTTAGTGGAAAGTTGGAAACTAGGCTACTATTCCTAGCTTGTAAATTCACACATGAAAACTGTGCCTTTCATTTTTGCAAAGAGGGAAATATTTAGGGGAAACCTGTAAATAGAAGACCTCATGTGCATTGGGATATCTTTTGGAACTCATTAACTTTATTGCTGATTTGTTGAGCAAGGTCAGGAGCCTTCTCACTGTTAAGGATGTAACCCAACAAAATGAGTAGCACTGGAACACTGGGCCACTCTTCAGGTTGGGATTCTGAAGGGATGAGCAAAGCCAAAGTATAAACCAAGCTTCAACTGTATTTGGTTTTTCCCTTTAACTCCTGCTGTAGTGCATAAAATTATTTAATCCAGGGGCAGACACAGACAAGGACTGGGCACTGACCGTGAAGTCCAGTCCCAGCCAGCAGCACTGCTTGGAAGAAGAAGCAACCCCTGGATACCTCCCATATCCATCTCAAAGGATAAACACCTGGCTATTAGAGTGTTTAATTAGTGTCACATTAGTGTCTGAGCTGCCAGAGATGTAGTTAGGAGGTGCAAAGAGGAGAGGAGCTCTGTGGAGGGGCAGTGCCTCTGCCATGAGCTGTGATGGGGATGCACCCCACGTGTGTGAGGCCCTGGCACCTGCACGTGGCACTTGCCCCCAGACTGCTGCTGAGCACTGCACTTGCACCACATTTTTGAGTGCTACTTGTGTCCAATGGACACAAATAGTCTGGCCTAAAAGTAATCAGTCAGGCCCTGGAGAGGTCTATAAAAATCACAGAGTGTGAAGAGCAAACAGGAGACAGTCTGGTTGTTTAAATTAATGTCACCAATTTCACTACGAATTCTTGTTAATCCAGGTTGGCTTTTCTCTTTGAATATTCATCATGAAGTGAGGCCTCCTCAGTTGCCCTGAACTCTGCAGGACAGTCACCTCAACACAGGAAAGCTCCTGCATTCTTCTTTGAAGACTGATGAACGGACATAGCAGAAATTACTCCATGAAGGTTTCCCATGTATCAGATTAATGATGAAAACCATCTGCACCTCTGCACGAGACTGGTATGGGACTGTCGTGCTGGAGGCTCTGGGCACGCACCATCAGAACACACAGGCAGCCCTTTTGGGCAAGGGGCCCTAAGCAGAGCCTGGGCACACACCAGCTTCCCTCCAGGTGCTGCAGAAGGACAGCTGCTTTCCCGGAGGAAAGCAGCCAGGAGGGAGCTGCCATGCTTCCTGGACAGGCAATTGTGTCTCCCTGGGGCAACATGGGCATTGCACCAACAGGCCACCGCTGACCCAGCCTTCCCTACATTCCCTGCAGCTAAAAGGATTGTTTTGGCAAGCTTAGTCAACTTCTTCCCTGAGCAGACATCAGGTGGAGATCTACAAGGTCTGCCTTAGTGATCATGACTGGGTAGAGCAGGGCTGCAAGCTGGGACAGTGGGCACAGCAGCCTGCCTGGCCCTTGCCCTCCCTGGTCCCAGCTGCAGCCCCCCTTGCCAGGCAGAGCCTTGCAAGTTCTGTCAGACAGAGCAACTTTGCCGAGAAGAGGTATATAGAATTTGTGAGAGTTTAGACTAAGTGGTGATGGCAACACCTCCAGCCTTAGCACTGAGTCCTGCCAGGTTAGTGCTCACCTGTCTGGTGGGCAAACAGGCCTGTGCCACTCACCCTTACCCGTGAGGAGGGATCACATGCCCCAGCACAGCGACAGCCAGCACGGCTTCAGGGTGAAGGAATATATTTAGATTTGGTGTGGAAAAGATGGTCTAGGAGCTCTGCTTTGCTGGTTCCAGTCCTCAGCAGCTACAGGCGATTGCCTCCTCCCATTTCAGTCATAAACCGAACAACCTCATCATCACCTTCCTGCCCTCATTTTCCTCTGCTCTTTCAGCTTCCAGCCCATCCCCATGTTAGATCATCTTGCTATGGTTTTGTTGCCATGTCTCTTGCCCACCCCCCCCTCGCTCCAGCAAACACTGGGGAGCTGGGAGAGGAGCACCCAAGTGTAGTACGGGATCACACCATAAGAGGGAGATAATTCCCCGTGGATTTTCTGGGGGACCTATAGCCTGTCCTGAGTAGTGGGTGTCGGTTGAAAAGGTGGGCCATGGTGGACACAGAGCTCTGACAGAGAGAACAAGAAGGGAACATCTCAGTATCTTGGAGAGTGTGATGTTCTTTCCATGGGTTTATCCTAGGATGTTTTCAGTAGATCTTGGAAAGGCTGCTACACCCTAAGAAGAATTTCAGGTATTCCAGTGTGTTGCAATACAAAAAGGGCTGCAATCTCTTCTACGCAAACTATTTTAAATAATATTCTCTGTAAAGTCAGTTCCTAATAGACACACAGAAGAAAAAATTAATTTTGTCACAAAAACAGCCTTCCTCCTCCAGGGAAAGGAACATTTTCCCAAAGGTCTGAAGTGCAAAAGGTCTAAGTATGACCTTTTGAACCGTGCTTCTTGAACTTTGATGAAAGAAGGGAAAAAACAGATTAACCAAAAAAAATGTACCAGTGCGTGTATCTTGCATTATCACCTCGTCTGTCTTGAACAACAACACCATGCCCCTTGGTGTTCATTTCTGGAGATTTGAATTCAGAGACTAGGTGTGAGACATTTTGAAAAGTGTTCATTAGAGTGCTGAACTATTTCCCACTTCCTCCTCCTCTTCCCCTCACACCTTTTTTTTTTAACTTCCTTCTCTGTAAGCCTTGTCATAGGAGGTTAAGGAGCAGAATTACATTAACTACCTTTTTCTTCCAGTCCACATCACTCTCCCAAGGGCAGACATTGTTTTTGCCAAGACTGAAGCAGGAAAGGGCCTGAACTTTGCCAAGTTCAGAAGTTTCTGTGACGGCCTGAGAACAGACTGAAGTGTCCAACAGAAGTCCTGGAGCTTCCAGCAAATACTTTCATCCAAAAAAAGTCTTGCTTGAGGTTGCTGTTGGCTGCTTGGCTTTGCAGAGTGTGTGTGGCTTCCCAAGGCATTAGGGAGAAGGCAGAGGGAAGAAGAGCAGCCTGTTATGAGAGGCTACAGTGGAATCCCCTCAGAATCTTTGCTGATGGGGACAAGCCGAGGGTTTGGGGCTGCCAGGCCTTTGCAGGGAGGCAGAAAGGCAACAGGGACTCAAGAGGTGCCAGAGAAAGTCAATGGGCAGGCACCAAGCAAGAAAGTCTCTTGCCAGGGTAAGGTGTGTGGGCTGGTCTCCAGCAAGAGAGATGGGAGCAGGAAAGCACTGGAGGGTGAGACTGTGAAGAGAGAGTGGAGCAGGTCTCTGGTAAGCTTGGTTTCCCCCACATTCCTGTCCCAAGTGTTAATAGCACGAGCAGTAACCTGGACAGAGAGGGATGAGGCAGTGATAATGTTGCAGCCCTCCAGTTTAACATAGAGCATTGGCAGGAGAGGGAAGGATCCCCTCACTCCCAGATCTCAGAGGGCATCATGTTGAAGCACCAAGTGGAGATTGCTGCACCACAACTGGTAGCAAATTTGCTCGGGGATGAAAACAAACTCATAGATTTCTTTCAGGGGTTTCATGCAACCCTGCAGGTCCTACATGATGTAGTGGAAGTGGCAGCAGTCCAGAGACACCAGGACATCACCCACAGCATTCCACAGCTCAGCTGTTACACCTTAAAAAAGAACAATGAAGGAAAGCAGCAAACGAGGCTGACTGGAGCAGCTGGACAGATGGAAATAACCATCAGTGACAGTGTGGCCCCAACTTTCTCCTTCCCTGAGGTAAGAGTGAGAGCTATCAGCTACAAGTATTCCCTAAGCTCTTTGGCTGTCAGACATGGTGACCCCTGTCAGAAGTGGGAAGAGTCAGTAGTTCAGTTCTCTTGTCAGTCAAGAGAGATGTTTACACCAGTTCCCCAGTGCTTCTCCTTCTCCCTTGCTTCTGCAAGATCAGGAACAGAATAGTTCCAGGATGGGCCCAGGAACAACTGCTCTCCAGGCAGTACATCAGATGGGATATCTGAAACAGCAGGAGAGAGACTGGCAGTTTCCCCTGGCTCTATCTCCGAGCAGGACAAGGGAACAGGAACATTAGCTTTATTTTGCCAAAAAGTGGGATTCTAGGGGGGATCTTTCATAGACTCTCAAAGAGAAGAAGCTCACCAGAACACTCTCATGTCCTTCGCACAACGTTCTGTTAATCACTTCCATTCCTCAAATTGCTCTCCAAACGGTTTTCATCTCCCTGCAGAAGTCTCACTAGGCCATAAGTTCCTACATCATCATGCTGGGAAAAAAACAAGAAAGAAAAGGCCTGGACTTTACTTCCCTTTATGGCCAGGAAGTCAGAGTTCACCCTGTTCCTCTAGTGAGAACCTACCTAGGTCAGATCTCCTTTATGTTACACACTTTACCAGAGCACAATTCTGTTTCCCAAAGCAAGCCGCCCTAAACTTCATTGTGTTAAATGCCATTTGATATCATTTGAATGCCATGATATCATTTGATATCATTTGATATCAAATGAAGAGTTGCTCCCTTTTGCTTAGGTGCTTGTAGTCAGTGTATGTGAAAGCAATGACACACGGATGTGTTTGAGGGCCTCACTGAAAAGCCAGGAGAATGTGGACCATGGCTAGAGCTGTCTGGGAGCTGTCAGCAATGTCACATCTCTCTCCCAGAAACCCATGGTTTTCCAAGGCACGTGGCAAAGATAGAATTCCTAATCCAAACCCCAGAAAGGATGAGCCCAGAGCAGCACACTTCAGTGAGAGGCAGTAGAGCCTGCTTTGAGCAAGCCCTGCTTTGCCTTTTTGCAGAAAGTTGAATCATATTGATGGAGGACAAGAGAGTGATCGATCCTTTGGTGCAGATAGGTGGAGCACTCACACAGAGTTCCAGCACCACCTCCCTCTGCCAAAGAAGAAGGGGGATTTGCCTGGAGCCCACACAGATTTTAAAAAAATTCTAAAATTCAGCGTTCATTACCTTTTGACATTGAAGTTATTATTCAGTGTAGATTAATTTCCAGTGATGTTTTGAGCCCAAAGAAATTTTCTTTTTATGAAAATATTTTCCTTTTTACTTCCAGAGGATTATCTGTTGAAATACCTCTTTTCCAACAAAAAAAATAAGGCTGGGTGACAAATGTCTACCCAGAAATAAAAGGGAATGAGAAATCAATACTTCCTCACCAGTCTGTAGTGTCCAAATCGAATTCTCCTTCCCAGCTCTGCCCTTGGCCCAGTTAAGGAATGATGGGAGCTGCTCAATAGTCTGTCAGCTGAACTGGGGCTTTGGTGACCCTGGGCTTTATCACATCTCCAGAGTCAGCTCTGCACCTGCTCAAAAGCCATGAAGTGCACAAGGGCCTAAATCCATCCTCACCTCACCTGCCACTGCCACCCTGATTCAGATTCTCCTTTATTATCATGGTCAGACTTCATCAGTTAGGCTTCAGGGCTGTTCCTCAGGAAGAATACAGTGTATTACCTTCTGGGAGGCAAACAGCTGCTTTGTCAAGCTTTGAAATTTGACAATTGTTTAATTGCTTGAAACTCCCCCTAAAATACAGAGAAGGATGCTGGGAGGAATGTTTAGGGTGTTCTCAGGATCCATGGAAAGCTCCATGTAGCCAATCAGGAGAATCACTTTTTCTAAAGCTCACCTGTGGTCCAAACCAGAGAATTAGTGTAGACACATCCTTTGCAACTGCCAAGCATCCAACGTAGCTAAGGTAATGTCTAATTTAAGAGATGTATAATCATCCTCAAAAGCCAGGGATTGCCTTGACTATAGAATCAGAGCAGGCACCTCGCTTCCAGGTGGATCCTTGCAGGGCAACACCCAGATGCCATGCTCCTCCACCATTCTGTGCACCCCCCCACACTCTATGTTCCTGCACACACCTGGGCCCAGATGTGCTTTCAGCTCCTTCTTTTGTGCACCCACAGCTTTCACAGAAAATACACCAAAGCTGTGTGCCTGGAGGGATGCAAGATTAGAACCAAACACACTCTTCAACCCTCTGAAGACACCACACTGTGCCTGTGCAAGGCCACTGGAGTCCTTCCCGATGAGCTGAGCTCTCCAGGATGGTTTTTCTCTCTTCCATTCTCCTCATTTCTCATGGCAGAGGACATGATTTTAAACAAAGCTGTTTGAACCTTTCACAGTCCCAAAGTGTAGCTGTGATCAGACAATAGCTAGGTCCTTATCTCCCATGGACTGTGTCAGCTTCTCTTGATGTCTCTTTGGAGAGATTCAGAAAGATACAAATGGTCTGTGTCCCCAGAGAAACATCATGAGGTGCTGCTCACGCTCTATGATGGCCACATAGCCCAGTGAGCAGGGTAGCCCCACGTTGTGGAGCAGGTCACAGGCTTTTGTAGGAACTGAACAATGGCTGTGTCTGGAGGAGCCATAATCTGCCTGGAGCTTGTGTTTGCCTCTTTAGCTGTAGCATAAGCTGTCTAACAACCAAGTGAGCATTACCATCATTGTCTGAGCTTTAGCTTTGCTTTGTGCAGATGTGTGCAACACCTAGTGCTGTCTGACATGTGATACACTGCCATGGATAACAAACAGGAACAATGAGTAGATCTGTGCTGAAAGAATTCCCTATGACCCTACTTTTCTCTCCGGCTATTTTATTCTGTGTATGTGCTGGGTGTTCATCTCCATAGCAAATGCAATGCAGAATTGGTCTCTAAAAGAGAGTCCAGGCCAGAGATAGAAAAGTTTTTATTTAAATCTGCTTGTAGACAAAGACAAATGAAGGAGACTCTCTGGAGTCCATTAATTAACAGCATTATGTCATCTAAAGACTGCAGTAGATAAGTACTGTCCAAGTGTTCTCAGCATTTCAGTCTCAGCGCTGTAGTTTTGCTTTGGTTAAGAGAAAGCCTCTTTCCAGGGCTGCTGTCTGTTAACAAGGCTTCTGCTACTGCACAAATTTGGGCAATCTAATTATGCATGCCTTTTGTTTGAAAGTTTATGTAACTAGCAAGTCAGAGCTTCTTTTCAGAGTGTTTGAATGGTATCTCTTGAAGAGGTCAAGGGAGGAAATGTGAGATAATAGAACAAAAACCAAATCAGAATTAGCTGCTTTCAAGTGCATCCAGGGGTTACAGTGGTTTGAGCCTGATTTGGGAACCAAGGAATTTCTCAGTAGCCTGAAACTGATGTAGTAAAAGAGACAAAGATACGGGAGGGAGCTTTTGAATAGAAACAATAGGTGCTGCAGTGGCTGCTGATAGTATCTTTGCAGAATTAGGACTTTATTCTTCCTGATACTCAAAGCTGCTTTTTGGCTGGAGAAGCTATTCTACGTATTTATTCACTTAAGGTTACAGCCTTGCCAATGTAGTGAACTTTCTGGTATCCCTCTAGCATCATCAAGGTGTAAAACATACCATACAGCCCATGTAGCCTCTTTTTTTCACTAACATGGAGCTAAACATCTGAGTGCTGTTAAATTGTGGATACAGTGCTCAAACTAAGAGCTGGGAGGGAATTTCACAGCCATTAGCCAGCCTACTGAAACCAAAGCAATAAAACTTACCCAGGCACTCACAGCCTGTAATTCTCGGAGTGGCACATCCGAGGGAATTTATACACGTTTACTAGGGAGGTGTCAGTCAGGAAATTTATTGTGTCTTTTAAAACCAGCCTTTTCAAAACACAATTATTCCTCTCTGCCAATGTGCAGAGAACTGGGGCGCAGTCGCATGGTGCTGCAGTAACTCGTTGCTGCAACGACACTCTGCTCCCTTTCTGCCTCCTCTCTGTCCTCCCCGAGGATGGACTGTCTCTATCCTTCCTTCCTTGGGCTCCATCACTCTCCCGTTCCCTCCCAGAGCCCATTAACCCCAGTGGATCAGCAGGAAAACATTCCCTGCTTGTTTTGCCTGTGAAGACTAACTGAGCCTGGCAAATGGGGAGCCAAGGCCTGGGTGTCTAACCCATTTCATACCCGTCATTTTCAGCCAAAGTGACCTAGAGATTTCACCCTGAGGCGATAGCCAAAGCTGACCCATGTTTATTCAGCTGGGTTAATTTTCCTCCCCAGTAAATCTTTCTGGCCTCAGCCCATTGATATTATTTGGGTTGCTTCATGTTATCAGGAAGGAAAACAAGTCCTTCAGCCGCTCTGCTGCGCTGACTGTGACATTTGCTGGTGGTAGAAGGACAGAAATAAGGCAATATTTAAATGGGCATCTGGGCTGCAAGTAGGTAGAGTTTATGAGTTTCATATTTATTTTTTTTTCTGTGATCAACTACAGGAAAAGTATATCACAACAATGTATTACATTATCTTGTCCAGAGACCAAGGAAAATACTGTCTGTAGATATTTAAGGGGTCCTAATTTCCAGTCTGACTCCTAAATACTTTCCTCAGCATTTGCTTTTTTATCTCTGAACTCCAGTCCTAAGGTCTATAAACCAGCTCCACAATGGGGAAGAGGTCTCTGTTTCTGGACTGCAGAGGTTGACACCATGATGGTGGGATGGTGCCTTCATCCCTTTCTTCTGAGAGCAGAGATATATGTCTTAGGTAAGAGAGCTTAAGCAAACAGACATATTGTGTTGCAGGGCTGAGATTAAAACTGTATTAATGCTTTGCTGGCAATTTAGTTTGCAATGTTCTAACAGAAACCTGAACTTATCTCTTGGTGAGTAAATGGGGCTTTGTCTTAAAAGCAATGTCTGTGTTTACTTTTGAAGTGGGCTCAGAGGAGCCTGGTAACATGAGGGTGAGATGGCAATGTGCACGTATCACAAACACTGAACTAAGAGAGGAGAGATTTGAGTGAGCCTTCACCCTGAGATGCAATCAGGTCCCTAAGGACTCACAAAATATCTGAAAAAGGCGATGCTATCTCTTAATGCTGAGTTCTAGTGGTAGTCTGTCCTCAGCAAGCAACCTCTTCTCTAGGGACTAGTAGCTGAAATGTCTCCCATTGTTAACAGCAAACCTGAAGTATCACCCCGTCTAATCATGTCACTGACTCCACATTCTCAGTCGTGTTCCCACAAGCCAGCAGCCCTACGAAGCAAGGTCTTCCAAAAACTCTCCTACATGCAGCCCAATTTCAGAAATGTGCCCAGTGCCATTCTGGGGGCAGTCTGTGTTCCACTGAGTGCTCGTGTCTCATGTTAGAGCTGCAATCTGAATTCACATGGGAAATGGAAGTCATGGCTTGCTGGTCAGACTGCATGTGGCCAATCACGCGAAGATGAAAGTAAAGACAGTAATTATTCTGCAACTGGTGTTTAATGTATTGTTCACAGGAGTTCCATGATGTCTTCTGGGGCTCCCTGCTGCTGTGGAGCTCTTTGCTAACTGAGGAAAGCTGGGCAGTACCTAGAATATAAGGGCTGCCAAAACAGACCTTGCTGCCCAAAGATGCCTCATACCTACACGGCTGCATGTGCCACAAATCCCTAAAAATCACAGATACCATTTCCTGAAGAAATCAAAGTAAAAATTCTATTTTAAATATTCTAGAGGTACAATAAAGTACATTATTCTTAAGAAATCACTTTAGTTTGTAAATACTAATACTAGAAAAGGAAAAAAAATCACACAGAGGACCACTTCTTACTTCTGTTACATTGCAATGAGATAGGGCCTGGGTAAGACCTCTGCTACATTTACTCCTGACAAATCACACAAAAATTACCAATTGCAAAATATTTTGAAAAAAAAAATCATCCAAAGAATTGCTCTGAAATTATGACTTTTTTCAACCAATCTTACTTGTATTTTTATTTAAAATCATATATGATGATCAATCTACCAAAGCATTTGGAGAATTTTATAGTATTGATTAACTATGAACTACCTTCTAATTATATCACCTTTCTATTTAACACCATGAGGGTCACATTAGCTTTACAAAACTTTGCAAAAATTGCTCTTGAAAAATATATCCAAACTCACAAATACCATATCAGCTTGACTCCCCAAGTTCATTCCACTTTAAACAAATTATCAGATCACCAGCCTTTATTGACCTGGTGTTCAATTAAATATAGTTAATGATTGGTATGAAGATGATGGATCATTCATATTCCTGTTTCTGTTTTCTTTTGATATATATTACCGGAGTTAGAAAAACTTTTCTCAGCTGAAGAGAGGTCATGTTTTGGGTAAGTTCTTCATGAAGTAGATGAGGATCTAGCCTGCAAGGCTCCCTCTATCTCATCATACTAAGATGAGAAGAAAGACATGGGATATAAGGTTTGGGCTATAGTATAAAGAGCATTTATAAACTGCACAGAGACTCTTCAAAAGGCACTCCACCCAGCTGGAGAAAAGAAACAATCGTACTGGAACACAGAAGAGGAAAAGCTTAACCACTTAACTGTAGCACTAAAGAGGATGCACTGGGTACTGATAAAATGCAGAAATGCAAGAACAATCTGTGAGCCAAGTGCAGTGCCACAGATCCTGCGCAATTGCATGTGGTCTGTGAATAAAAGCTCTGCTGCAGAGTTGAGCGCTCCCCCTTCCTCAGAAGGCCCTTGGTGACACTAACTAATGTTTCTGGAGGGAGTCACTGATGGGAAAACTCAACAAGACCAATATCACAAATCAAAGTAAATTTGGGTTTCACAAATCTAAATCCTCTGTGGATTTGACCACTATCATAATTAAAAGCAGGTCTCAACCTTTACACTAAAGAAACTGCAAATCTGTTTGCTTTGAATCCTGCCTGCATGATTCTGCACAGTGACTCTCAGTGCACCCCCTCATCTCCCTCCTTAGAGGTAAGAGATGATGTGTATCTTGCCTGGCAAAGCAGTAAAGTGCAAATTCTTTACCAGAGAAATGACCAATGGACTTGGGCAAGTGTGCACCTCCCAAGTCCATTCAGGGCTAACACAGATTATACACTCCTAGCTGAGCCTCAGACTGCTTTGGGTAAAGCCCATCCATTTAATCCAAATCATCTTCAGTTTTATCAGGAAAAAGATCAGATATGTGGAATGAAAAAGTGCATTTTGAAGCAATAAATTGCAGGTCTCTTTTTTGCTTGCTCAAGCTATTTATATTGTTTCTTGAAAGATGGCATACAACAGGTTTGAGTCATTGCTGAACAGCTGAATTATAAAAATTACTAATCTGAGGGCTAATTGCACTGGTGGTTTATTATGTCAAGTGGTATTAGACATGTGGGGTTTATTTGTTGCCTGATGCAAACAAGAATGATTTTTCCTAGCACCACCCACTCATACCTTGTACTTACTGCTACTAGGGACTTAAAACAAAAGCTGCAGTAAGAAAATTTTAAATATTCTTACTGTAATCTATTGCTTGAGGGGCTAATGCTGCTGAACACAGAAAGCTTTGTAAAGCACTGTGTGTAATGAAGGATGAGCTACAAGAACAAAACTGAAGGAACAATACCATTATCACAAATTGCAAACTTCTTCAGAGTGATGCTTGGCAGTAGATTACAGGCTGTCTGTGACTTCCTTTCTGCAGCTGTGAGACGTTTGCCATCAGAATATGCAACCTTAAATTAAAGGGCAGAAAGAAAGTTGAGAAACACAAGGAAATGTATATCATAAAGGCATGTACACTGTGCATAGGAGATTGGTTTCCTGTCCCCAGTGTTGTACTTTCCCCACTCAAATTCCTCTTTAATTCACTTCTTCTGCAAAGGATTTAGGTGCTAATCTGTCAATGAAAACTTTTTTTTAATATATTCATAAATAACTTTTTTTTTTTTCAAAAGCAACATAAAAATCTATGCAGCAGTCAGATAGGATGGCCTTTTCTCCAGGGAATACCACATCTCTCAGAGAGTTATTCTTCCATTTCTTTCACCAATACCCTCTCCTGTTTGTCTGTAGCCTGAGGTTTTGGTCTTTGTTGGACTTTCAGAGGTGTTGAATTCCCACTAGAGCTGCTGATACTGAGTGAGATTTTCAGGAAGGAGCTTTGAAAGTTCAGTGGATTATCTCAGTGATAATAGAAGGAAATGCTGGCATTTCATCTCCTAAATTCATCGATTTCAGCAGAGATCTGGAAATTTCTGAGCAAATGTTGGAAGTGCTGAAATAACCAGGGGAAAAACTGCTCCAAGTATTCAGTAGTAGAGGAAAGAGTATCCCAAAGAGTGTGGGGTAGTTTCAGCCAGGCTGTACTTCTATCTAGATGCTCAAATCCCTTTGACACTCCAGGTCACTGGCCTCATTTCTCCATGATGCTGCACCTGCTTTAAATTGCTCTCCTCAGGCAAAATGATCATAAAACCAGAATAGTTAAGAGCTGACTCTGCCTCTGTGGGCGAGAAACAGGCATAATGGATCCTACATGTCCCATATCAGCTGGGGCTTTCTTCTGCTCTGTGATGCTTGGCTAAAGACCATCTTAATACAGTGCTACAGCCTCTTTTCTACAGTGCAAAAATAAAGGTGCTGGGGATGACCTCACGGTTTCCGGGACCTCATTCTGTCCTACTCAGAAAAGCACATTAAAACACATAGCACAGAGCTGCTAGGAGTTGGTGGGAATTATCTGCATGCACTGCAGAGTCATGGGAAAAAGCAAGGTTTCTTACAGGAATGAGAAATCCTTTATACTAGGGTGGTTATGGAGGGCCTCAGAGAAGCTGCTACGCTGGCTGAATAACTGTAATGGGTGCTCTGCAACTGCTGAGCACTTCTTTCCCACTCTTACTCACATTGCTTGGGGAAAATGGTGAGAATGTTAGTGCCCTCAGGTGCCTGGTGTGTGTAGCTGTTAACAGAGAGAGAAATCAGCCCTTAGTCCCCAAAGTATTTGGGATTTATTGAACATGTTAAGCTCAAAATCTTGTTATGGACAAAAAGGAAACACACCGTGTAGAGCTAAGAATCTACTGTTAGCATAATTGAAATCTAAATGATCTAAATCAAAGAATTCTTATTAATCCAGATCTAATTATTACAGAAAAGGAAGGAAAAAAAAGCAAAGAATACTACTACAGAAAAATTTTCAATAACAACAATACAGCTAAAATTGTTATATTCACTCCTAGTTTATGGCCCTTCTTCCAGTGTTTTCCAACCCCTTCCACTGCCGTTCTGGGTGCTTAAATTGATGGCTACAGACCACGGGGATGGGGGGGCAACAGCACCCCTGAGTACCTTGTCAGGTTGATGGCTTCTTCTTTCCCCCATAGAAGCCAATTGGGATAATTTGTATAAGTTTGCCAGTTTGGTTCACACCTTAATTTGCCACTCTGCATGGCAACTAAATCTACATATACAGTAACTTTTACTTTTATTAGATACTTGTTCTTTGCTCTGTTTGCTACCCCTGAAATGTGCTTTGTGCAGCTCTCAGATCCTCATCTTTTTAACTGACCATGGATGAGTCATTTCCAGCCCTGAGCTCTGCCCTTTTTCTTATCATCCTGTGCCTGTACGCTATGTGCTGTGCCTCGACATTCAAGGCCTCTGCTATCATGCCCACCCTGCCTTCCTCTGTACCACCTCATTGTGTAGAAATGAAGGCTTCATTCTGCATGGAAGAGCTCTTTGTTGCTACTGGCAATGTAAACATCACAGTTATAGCCAGCAAAAACAAGCAAAAGGAAAACTAATCAAGCATAGCTGCCTGATCATTAGGATAAAAAAAGGCAGATACAGCTATCCATGCTTAAAACAAAGCTCTAGGCAGGTAAAGAAAAGTTCAGACAAGAAAAAGCTTGATGAACTTCAGCCCTGAGACCTTGTAACGCAGCACTTTATATAAGGGCCCATTATGAACAGTGGCAGTGCCCTGGTTATAGGGCCATGGGTGCTGGTACTTGAAATGTTTAAGCCTCTCAGGAAAGCTTAACACTTGTGACTCATTCCTTCTCCTCGGCTGGATGGTGCTTTGTGACAAATGGGCAAGCTCTTTAGCATGTGGACACTCGTTTTCTGCCATGATCTGCTGCCTCCAGCCTTACTGGAAAGACAATTATTCTTGTGGTTAATACCAGACTCACTTCCTTGGCTGTTTCCCTTTTCACCTGGCTGGTTCCATGACACTGGCTCACCTATCTCTCCTTGCTAATGTCAGCCTCTGCTCCCTGTGGTGGCATCTGGGACCCCAAAGCATGTGCTGTGATCACTGTAGGCATTTCCATGTGAACTACACCCACAGCCATCCCATCCCCAACTGAGGCTCCTTGGAGGCCAAGCACACTAAAGAGAGCTCAGATCACACATGGAGTGGAAAGACCCCCCTATTCCTTGCAGACAAATGGAGTGGGGACTGGAAGAGGGGGCTACAACTTCAGAGTAGAAAGGCCCTTGCAAACTGTGGCTAGGAAAAGTTAGAGAAGGAAATAAAAAATAACAAAAATGGGAGCTGAGCTACTTTGACACCATCACTCTGTGTTGGCCTTTTCCCAGCAAAAGCTGACCATCAGGACCAGTCAGCTGCACAAACAGCTGTATCCCACACATATATATAGTAACAGCCAGCTAACAATAATATATTAAGAATCTTATGGTTATACACTGAAGAACCCAGGAAATCTTTTCAGGATGAAAATGTGTTAGCAGTATAAAAAAAAAATCCAAAGAGGAAGGAATAAGAAGTAGACTAATCATTAAAGTGCTGAAGGTGTAGAAAAGACAAGAAAAAAAGCAGATTTTTTACTAGCAGAAAATGTAGTTAAGGAACACAAATGAGAAAAGGTTATTATCTTCTCATCCATTGATTTGCATTTTTAAAGCATCTAGCTCAAAATTTTCTCAGTGCTTGAATGCAGGAGTGAGGACAGCACCACTGGAGATCTTGAGGTGGAAATACAAGTGCCCAGGAGGTCTAGACAACAGCAGAAGAGATAATAAAGAAGTAAAGGCCTCTAGGACAGTCTCAGCTCAGGTCAGACTAACTCTTCTGGAATGCGTACCGAAATGGCAGCAAAGGAGGTTAAAAAAATTCTGATCCAAATATTGCATTTAAAAATTCATGGGACCTTCATCACTAGCTGAGGTCAGACATTATGCAGGTGAAAAAAAGGCTTCTGGGAACCTCTGGCAATGTGTGTTAGAGCTTAGAATATGATCTTTTATTCACGTTACTTGCAGAAACCTGTCTCAGTAAAACCCAACACTCAGAGGGGCTGGCTGAAACACAAATATTTCCCCTTCTCAGCTGGTCATGTAATTCTGGGTGACAGAATTTGCAAGTGTTGTGTTGGCAAAGCAGAAATTGCCGAATTCTATGGGATCACTCCAGGTCTCAGGAGTTGGCAGTCAGCTGTGCTGTGCCTGAGAGCTGGACTTTCTAATACTTCATGCTGGGAATGTTGGAAGTATTTTTGGGCACAACCGGTTAAGTGCACCTTGTGCTTCTGTCCATGGCTACCTGTGGAACAGCCAGGTCACGTTTGTGGGGTGGGAAGAGAAGCTCTATTCAGCCCTTTCTGAGGGATGCTGGCAGTGAGAAGGGACTTGAACAGCAGGGAGGGAAGCACTCTGCTGAAGACAAAAATAAGTATTGAAAGAGAAGGTAATTATGAAGCTAAACTAGTAGGAGTGATCTGGGCCTGTGCTGTGCTGTCTTGGAAAACTTTCAAAGCCTTTTTTAAGCAATTGGCATGAAGCTTTCTGCTGGCTATAAAAATGTCTTCTGAGAATCATCTCCCATTTGTACTTTTACAATTCATGCTTTTAATGTTGAAAGTGCAGGCTTGCTTGACAGCCTGAGATAATGGACCAGGCAACATCTATTCTTACCCTGCAAGTGTCATCCCTTCCTCAGAGAGAAGTGTCTTGGGGTGAAAAAGCAGGTCTGTTCCTAGGGCTGTTCCCACCCTTTGCATTGCTGCTGACAGGTATGAAATGAATCTCTGAATGTGATATCTGTTGAGATGGAGCTGCCCGTGGCCAACAAGCGAATTTCACACTGATGCAGTAAGGTTAGATAACTATCCTTCGTGGCTGGGTTGAAGCCACAGCCATGACCATAAGGGGACAAATATTTTCACTGGGAAAGCATTGTGTGTATGGTACCCTTTACACAAGTTTCTGTTCCACTGAAGCAGATGGGAGTTCAGCATGCTAACGAGAGCTCCTCTGAATAAAGATGGATTTCAGTGCCTAGTTCAGTACATCTGAAATTGGAAATCTAGCTATAGAAGACTAGAGACTTCATCTTCTATTTATTTCTTGATGCTTTGCATCACTTAGAATTTGGAAAGTTGTCTTCCTGAGTCACCACTAGAACTATCTTCATCCCAGAGCTGAGGAAGAGAGTCATGCTCTAGCGCCCTCCACGCTGGCACTGCAGCATGAGCACAGGGCTTCCCTGTACTGCAGCAGTCCCAGGGTATTGAGTTGACACCTGAGACAGCTGAAAATATATTGGAGCAGGCCTGAGGCTCTGCTCAACTTCAGTGATCTTTTTAGGTAGCTAGGCTCCTTCTGTGCTCAGTGGAGAAGGAGCAGGACAGTAAGTCAGACCTGTGCTCTGGCTCAGTCACAGGGGGTGCTGGTGTTTCTCCATTCCCGATAGCAGGGCTCTAATCAGACATGCTGACTGACTGAGTCGCCTAAAACTGTGGTGTCAGCATCCTTCCTGTGCACCCAGGTGTGCTCTTGTGCCAAGCCCAGCTTGAGTAATCCAGACCTCTATATTCCATTAGCAGTCCTTTTAAGCTCTCCAATCTTCTCTTTTGAATGTACTGTATTTTTAATACTGCAAACATGAGTGTGTAATTCAGTGCATATGTTTTGGGAGTGGGGAGTCTATGAGAATGCCAAGCAAATCAATAAAGGTTTAGCACATCATTATTCATTGTTGCGATGCCATGAGGCATTTATGTACACCCTTTAGTGGGGAGAGAAAAAAAAGAGGAAAGCTGTTATATGTGTAGTAGAATTTGATTTGAGAGGAAGAGTTTACATCTGAATTGCATGAAGTCTATTAAAATTTTGGTCTTCTTCAGACTAATAGGATTATGCCATTCCCAAACTGATTGTTTCCAAGCAACGATGCAGATCCTAGTATGTGTTTGCTTATCTCTTTAGTTTGCTGCTAAACCAGAGAAGCTTCCAAAGATAGCTGCAAAACTGATGATATCAGGTGTTATACATAATTTCAAGACATTGTTTTGAAAAGGTGGTCCATTTATCTTCTCTTTGGAAGCTGAAAGAGTACATAGGGACTTACATACAGCAACGGGCAAGTGATTTATATTTAATTTTTTTAATAAAGGAAATGACCTGCACTGTCACCAGCACAGCATGCTCCAGTATGTAATTTTCATTTGTACACAAACACTTTACTGTGTTCAGGGGGAACTGCTTTTTCTGAGAAACAAATCCTAAGTGATAACTACGAACAGCACCACAAGCCTTCAGAAATTGAGATTCCGCAAGGCTTCTCAAATGCCCTCAAGCGTGGCCATCTAAAAGGACCAAATCTTCCCTGCTTTACTAATTAAAAGCTGCCTTCATGTATTATAAAGGAATGCACAGCTATATAGCCTGTATACTAAATAATAAATAGCCAGTTGCAAATGACGTTGACATTTTATATTAAGAACTGTCCAAATTGTGTGGAGACTTTGAAAGGTGCATTAAGAGGAGATTAGACTATTTTCTCTCTTTTCTGGATGGTTTTATATTTGATGACATCATGGGATAAATATGATTTGGGAATCCATGTTTACTCTTCTGGCATTCAAAAAGGCTTTTTAAGGAACTCTGTTGCTAAATGTCATTAATGCTTTTTCTTTATTGTAAGAAAATTGTGCATTTATACATCATTTAATGTGAAGAAATGGCTTTATAGAGTTCTCTGACAGCTGCATAAAGAATATAGTGCAGCTCTGTGGATATCTGAATTTCCACAGAAGGCAATTGATCATCTCAGAAGAGAAACACACAAGCTATTTATTGGTGTAAAGCAAGAAAGCACAGAGTGTAGGACTGGAAGTGAAAAATAGTATTATTGGTAGAAATTTTAGAAGGAATTTATTGTGGCAGAATGTAATTACCCAACTGGATGGAGTGCTGTGATTTATGTTTGTGCCCATGTAAAGCTCTTTGAGATGATTAATAACCGGCTCAATCCTTTATACTCATAACAACACTTCTGGCACAATAGCACTGTAATGATCTGTCACTCCAGCTGTTGTGTTATTGGCTATATAGGACCCCTGCATTAGGCAAGCATGGAGTCTTGTAGCTGGTGAACAGGCAGATGCAGCTCCCTTAGTATTTGCATTGCAGTATTACCAGAGATCTCATAAGGGCTCAGAGCCTGGTAGGCTAGACACTGAGCAGTACTTGAAATGAAAGATGGCTTTCTCTTTCGGAGTTCACAATTTAATTATGTGATAGGAATCAATAGGCAGATAGAGCAGAAAAGGAGGACTGCATCATAGCAGTTGTTGCACTTCATATAATAAACACCAGCCAGACTCCATCATCTGTCTGCATCTCTTCCAAGACACACTATTTGATGGAAAATGAAATTATCTTGTGTACAAGTTGAAGGCAGATAATTTCTTCTCATTTGTACATCAGCAGCAGCCAAAAATCAACTGAGATTGTACTGTTCAGAGTTTGTCTGCCCAATAAGTTGCAATCAAGATAAGTAAAATATAAGAGAGAGCCCCTGAAAACATCATGTATGATGTGATGGTATGCCCCTTAGTCTGGCTCCCTGGCTTTTTGAAGGAAGTAGGGCAGTGAGGAAAAGGCAGCGAGGCTGGAACATTTTCTGTTTAATGGTGCACAATGACTAAAGAAAAAACAAAGTGAGAGAGATGATGTACAGAAGTGATGTTATGATGAAGGAGAGGGAAGCAGAGATTGATATAAGGAGAGTGAGACTTTGCAGGGGATTGTGAGAAGCCTATGAGCAGAGATTGACTGTCCGAAGGGAAATTAACAGAGTGTCTGATAGCCTTTGAAGACTGTTTCTTGCACTTGTTTAAGCCAATCCAGCTGCCTTGGCCCTGGAGCTGGCACTTCCCATGCTGAACAATGGGACTTGACATTTACAAGCAAAATTACATGGTTTTTGAAAGAAGTGATAATGTGTTCAGTATTTCCACCATGGCAGTGAAAGAAAATAATACTTGTCACATAAAGGAAATATATAGAAGAAGAAGAAGCAGGAAAAATTTTACTGTAAAATTAATATTTTTGTATAAAATCTCCACGGTCAAATTTGACCTCTCTGACAATGAAAAGAGAAAACAGTTATATTGAAAGCACCTGGATTTACACCAGCGTCACTGAGGAAAATTTGACTGATGTTCGTTCCCTCGGGAAGGCTGTAGTTTTGAGCAACTGTGTGGTTAGAACAGTCCAGAACCAGTTTTATTTTGTCCATGACTTTGGCCACTGCTTCCTCTCTTGGCTGAAGTCCACACTGCTCTATCTCTCTACCTTATTTTTGGGTTCCACCTGTGCTGAGATCTCCTCCCTCCTCCTCCTCCTCCTTTGCGAAAATGCCAGGCTCTGAGATATGCAGTAAAAAAAACCCAAAAAACCCAAAAGAAACCCCAAAAAACAACCAAACCAAAACGGAAAGAAAACTGACAACCAATTTCAC
The DNA here is from genome assembly GCF_025592945.1 of Manacus candei. Lineage (NCBI taxonomy): Eukaryota > Metazoa > Chordata > Aves > Passeriformes > Pipridae > Manacus > Manacus candei. Next base: position 34,456,181 of record NW_026138062.1, on the reverse strand, counting down.
ATTGCCCTTTTCAAAAGGGCATGACAAGTTATGGAAAACACAGTGGAGTACTGGCGATAAACATGCAGCAGCAAGGAAAGACATGTCTCGCCAAGCCTGCTGCCCCTCCCGGACGGCTGCCAGGCGAGCTCCGCGGGGACAGGGGAGGCAATCTCGGGGGTCCGCCGGGCGGGCAGCCCCGCTCCCGGCCTGCCAGTCCCTTTCCCGGCCTGCCTGTCCCGCTCCCGGCCTGCCAATCCCTTTCCCGGCCTGCCTGTCCCGTTCCCGGCCTGCCTGTCCCTTTCCCGGCCTGCCTGTCCCGCTCCCGGCCTGCCCTCCCAGCGCGCCCTGTCCATGGTGCTGAGCGGCGGCGGCCTTCGCTCCTCGCCCCTTGCCCGCGCAGTCGACAGGGGAAGCATTTTCCCTTCAGATTCCCTAGACTTCTGCCTTGAGTTGCTGCTGCCCCCGCGGTCCAACAGATGTTTGCCAGCCTGGATTTTCCTTTTTTAGCCACCCTAAGAAGGCAGGGAGATTAATTAATTAAAGCCAGGGTCCCCGTAAGTGAATTGGCTCCCCAGCGCGCTCAGGGGGCTCTCTCACTTTCCCTAGTTGTGTCTTCAGGTCCTTGCATAGGAAAGAGCATTAGAACAAGACTGAAAACACCTTCTGCTTTGATTTGTTTATGTGTTTACTTTTAATTTTTAGGATAACTACAGAAATAATGAGAAACAGCAGGGAATGGGAAACTGATTGAGATTGATTGTTTCATGTATTTGGCTTGTGATGACCTTTGGGGAAAGTGGGTATTTAATTTTTACTGATGTTGTAAAGGCACAGACAAAGTCCTGACCTTTCTGATCCGGGGTGACCACTACGAGCATCCTACTGAGAATTAATTACAATTGCCTGGAGTGGCTCCAAGCAGTATTTATCAGAGCACTGTAAATGTGGTAAAAGTGATTGGTATGCCTAGGAGAAGCCATTCCATTTTGCTTGCTGTGATATCTAAGAGAAGCTCAAACTTGTCCATTTGTTGTTTTGTTTTGCTGTTCATTAACTAGACTGAAATAGGAACTCCAGGGCAAGCATTTCCCATCATTCTGCTCTCCACACAGATACTTTTGTATTAGATTAGGGCACAACAGATAGAACCAGACAGAACAAAAATCAAACATCTCCCCAAGAGACAGGACATGGTGCAATTCTGTGACTGTACAAAGCACAATACAACAGCTTCTTCTAGTAGCCTCCTATAAATGTAAAGTGGAAGTGAACAGAAGACTCAACACAAGAGCTCTGTACAAGGAAGTACTGAAAACTCAAGGTGTGCTATGATGCATTGTACTTCAGCATTCAGCACAAAACTGGAACTATTAGTCACACAGAAGCTTGAAGTCCTTTTCCCCAAAGATCAGCCTAAAAATGGAAGATCAATTATATGTTAAAAGTTTAAGCAGAAATATTTTCTATGAGATAGGATGATTTTGTCAGATGTTCTTCCAAAAGAACTGGAATTTAATAAGAATGTTTAAATACAAATTGTAAAACCATCGATTTTATTTTTTGAGAATGATTTAATTAGGAATGAGAATGAAAAAGCCAGAAATGTGGATTAACCTAAAATGGAAAGGGCAGCCAAGTTACAGCAGATGGCTTTTTCTTGTTCTTTAAGTGCCTTCTAATGAGGAAAATATGCTATGTAATGACAGTTGCTTCTAAACTGACTTTTTTTTTTCTTTTCTGGGTGGGGGAGTGTGTGTGAGATGTGGTTTCCCATGCAGCATTGTTTGAATAAGGAGAATAAAAAAGACATAGCTGCAGACAGTCTGTATTGAACTGTTTTTGTCCCGGAGCTCTGGAGCTCAGTTTGATGTATGATAGGAAAGACAGCCATCTCCCATTCCAGCTAAAACCAAATGAGTAAATAGCCTTTATTTCTCCTTTCTGCCTTGCCTCTCTGAGCATCCACATTTTATGGAGGCTCTGCCACTCTCTTTCTCCCATAGAGCCTCCCAATAGCCCTTTCTATGGGTTGACCAAAATTTCTTAATTCTGACAGGTTTTTGTTTTTTCTTAGTGTGATTGTTGCTATTTCCCTCCAGCATCAATTAAGAATTTCTCTTCTAATGCTGTTATTCAAACAACAGATTTTCCTACAACTGAAAAGCTACTGCTAAGATTTACTTAAAATCTCCCCCTCGTTCTGTTTTTTGATTCCTTCCCACCCGAAATGGCGTTGAGGTGGGGGGAGGGAGCGGAAGAAAACAGAGAGTGAGCCTATTCTATATGACATATGCTTGATTTCCCAGCAAGCTTTAATTACCACTGGGAGTTAGCACTCCTGTTCCTTTTGACACAGCGAGCACTCAGAGTGCAGTGCAACGCCTCTTGCCTATTCCAGTTTGCATGCACACGGCTAAGATTTGATTGCGCATTGGGGCACATGTATATGAATTGTATATGAGAATGCAGACTGCAGGCATCTCCCCTGAAGACTGTAGGCATCCATGCAGCTTTCAGGCAGACTTAAGACACACAAAAAATGATACTTTTCATGCTCTTTTCATGTAAGGTTTCATCCTGCAAAGAAATGAGCGTGCTGATCCAGAAAGTAGAGGTGGAACTTTTAAACCCCCATGTAGCTCAGCAAAAAGGTCCTTCAATAAAGCAAGGGCAAGGGAGCTTTGCAGGACTGAGCTCATGACTGATATTGGAAGGGACTTGTGCTTCATGCTTCATGGGTACAAAAGTCTAATTGGAGACAACAGGAAGCTTAGGATACAGTGTACAAGATGGAAACCTCTCACGGTGATTGCTCTTCAACTTTGCATAATGACATGAGCATTGTGCTTTGAGGAAGAGCATGATTTCTCTTGTTTTTGAATCTAAAACATAGCTAAACTGTATTAGCTCTAGCCAAAAAGAATAAAAGCTAGAGAATTTGCATGTTGAAGCTATGTTGTTAAGGACAATAAAGAGTAAGCATCAAAAAAGTAATCCAATAGATACAGCACTCTCAAACTTCATTACAAAGGAAGATTGTAATTTTCAAGATCAATCAAAGTGATGTTGACCCTCAGTCATGTAAGCAAACACTCAAATTCAAATTTTTTACTGATGCTCAAAATCTGAGGATGTTCTATGAGTGAAAATCCAAATTTTGCCTACCTGATATCCAAAATGCCCAGCTTTCACTGTCAATTCTGAAATATAATTTTGTGTCCCTTGTGCAAATATAAGTGTTCCATACTTGATACAAGAGATAAGTAATCAAATTTAATATAAACATGAATTTTAAGGAAATGTTTAACTTTAGCTGCCTCGGTATAGATAGAGGTTTTTAACATTGCTATGATGGTCTTTTAAGAAGGAGGAGAAGATTGCTTGGAAAGCAGTAATCAGATAATAGTTATCAAAGGTTCACTGCTACAATGAAAAACGGTTGGCTGAGGCTCTCCAGGGATGTGTCTTGAGTTTGGCAATGTTTTGTATTCACTTCAGTGACCTGGATGATGAAGTAGAAAGTATGTTTAGACCATTTGCAGATGTCTCAAACCTGGTGGAGTAGCAATCAAAGTGATCCTGACAAATGGGACAGCTGGCCAAAAAAAATAGGATGAACTTACTTCAAAGAGGAGAATGCAAGGTCTGCACTTAATCTGTAAAAATCAAGTGCATTAACAGAGAATGGGAAACAGCTGACTAGGCAGAAGTTTTGCTGAAAAAGATGTTGAGGTTACAGTGACTCACAAGTGGGATATGTATCAACAATGTCATACTATTACAGTAAAAGCAAACATGCAGCTTTCCTATTGAGTGCTGTGTGTCTAGTTCTGTGCAGTGAAGTTCAGCAAATATGGAGGCAATCGAAAAGAAGAAAAGGAAAATGATCAGAGAATTAGAAAACATGTCTAATGAGGCAAGAATGAAAAAGGTAGGGGTTTAATTTATTGAATGAATGACTGGAGAGACATGAGAAGCTTTCAAATAATCACAGGTTGTAATCTGTTCTCCACATCTATTGTGGATATCAAGAGAAAAGAATGTGCTAAATTTACCTAATGGAAGAGTTACATTAGACATTAGTAAAGAGTTTGTGACAACAGACACTAGGCAAGAATGTAGGAGGAAATTGTGAAATTCTCTGCTTTAGATTAAATACCTTAAAATAATCAAGCAGATATCAGCCCATAACCATATATCTCTCATTTATGCAGACTTCACACAGAAGGGTGGATTAAGATATCTCTTGGTGTCATTTTGCTCCCATTTTCCATGTCTCTATCATTACTATCCCAATTTAATTTTAGTGTGAACTTTTCTATTTGCAGTCAGTTTACATATATTTTTGAAAGCTGGTTTCAATAAAAATCCATCTCACCTCTGAGATTCATGCATTTAATTTTCTTCTGGTGCTTTACAACCTTTATCTCCAGACCTTAATCTCAGCTTCTTCCACTCTGGGACATCAGATGCCAAGTCCATTGGGTAAGCCTAACTGGTGATCCAGCGGTGTTTAGCAGCCGGGATCAGGGAGTTGGAGAGGGGCATCTCAGCTGGAAAATAGGCTTCTTTGTCCAGCTACTGAAAGATGGTCTCACTGGCCTTGTGCCACTCTCCAGCCATATAACAGGATATAACAGTGCACTTGTCACAGGACTCCTAAGGGGAAGCCCTGTACAATAGGCCAGGGAAAGTTCAGAAGCACTTTGTGCTCATTGTTGTGCAAACCTGTACACACATTTGGTCCCTGCCATCTAAATGGCTGTGCAGAGAAACTGATTTCAGTGAGGCAGACACTAAAGTCAGTAATCAAGATGTTCCCATGACAGCTTTATTCTGATGAGTTATGCATACCTGCATGGTTGGAAGAGTAGGATACTTTCATATTTTTTATATTTTTCTTAATTTTTTACTGTATGCCCCATGGTTTTTTGCTATGTGATATGCCTCCTTACAATTCCAGAAGCATATTTTTTATTGGCACCCACTATGACTTTTATAACTGAATAAAAAGAAGAAAAATAATTTAATGTAACTAACCCTTTCATCAGAGCCATCTCCTTCCCTTACCCTACATTACATCCCGCACTGCAGCTAATGTCTGTTCAAAGAGGTGGGATGCTGCTGGGATATTCCAAGATCTTCAGCAAGGTTGGGTTTGAAGTTTTTGGATGTGTCATTCAAAGTACCTTCATATCTAAGGCAAATCACAGAGGTTCAAATATAAGCCAAAGTCATGTCGGTCAGATAGCTTACCTTCAAGCTCTGGTTGTGTCTAACTGTTCCCCTGCCTTTCCCAAAGCAGGAGATGTTAATCGAGTATAACACCGAGGCACTCTCTCTTTTCTATTGATGAGAAGAGAGATTTCTAAAGGGACATAAGGGAGCTAGATGATAGCCTCTTGCTGAAAGTCAGTGGGAAATGGATGGTTGCAATCTGTGTTGGTAAACTTTACACCTGATACTACAAGAGAGACAGACAATTCAGGTGGAGTGAGGCTACCAATAACTACTGGACATCAGGCTGGGAGCAGTGCAACATAGTTATCATGAATCTTTCAATATCTATGTCTGTTTATGGGCTCAGTAGAGTGGGACAGCAGCTAGGGACTTCCGAGAACTCAGCTGCATAAATCCTCAGGCACTGAACAACATGTTGCTATTCCTTACCCTTTTATTTTTATCCAGGAAAGCCTGTTTTTACCTATATAAGAGATTTTTTTTCCCCTTGACGTTATACCTCTGTTATGATTGATGGTCATAATACAACGAGGCACAGAAGTTTAGGAAAGGACTGCTGGGTCTGTAGAAAGCATATGGCTACAGTCAATCCAGACAGGAGAAATAAAATTCAGCTCATTCTTAGCTGACGGAAAAGCGTTTGGTATGGTATGCTTTGAAACATTTCATACAGTCTGGTTTGCAGAAACTCAACTATTCTCCCCTCCCCTGCCCTCGCCTCTGGCTCTTGATTCTTACCTTGATCCCATCAGTCTTAGTTGTGCCCTGCACTGCACTAAATCAACAGTGTATAACTAACTACAGCTTTCTGTACATAATTTTTTAATCTCTCCTGGAACTTGAAATCATGTCTTTCCTGTGTTTATTTTTTATAAAGGGAGCTTGTTCAACTGGCAATGCTGTAAAATCATTAAGCAACTATGTCCACTCCTGCTATAGATCATCAGTCCTTGCTTCATAGGATGTCCTGCTACAGTGCCCTCCCAAAATGTCAGAGCCAGCAAGCAAAAACAAGCACTTTGCATAGCAAATAGCTTTTATGACTTACAGTTAATGGACCTTACTATTAATTGGCAGAATTACAACTCCTGTTTAGTTGATGAAAGTAGCTGTCTTGAAAAGTTATTAGGCTTCCTTTTGTTTTTGGTTCCCTGCATTTTTTTTTTCTTGAGATTGATTACACAGTGACACGGAACTTATATTGAATGCTTCCTTTGAGGATCTACTTGCATCTTGGTTTCATATTTTTCGCTAGTCTTTCAGTATTCCAGCAATCCAGGTATATTAGAGGAAAACAATAAAAAACCCACAAAATAGTTAGTAGTCTCAGGAAAATATTCCTGAAAAATATGAGTAGCATGGTAATATCAATATTGAAAATATTGAAAATATCAGGATTGAAAATATGAATAGTATGAGAAGCACGTACACAGCCTTATCAAGGCTAAATAGTTTTGTGATTATGGAAAATAAATAAACTCTATTAACAGAGATGTAGAAATGCATAAAGCATCTGAGGTTGTGCAATGCCTGTATCTGCTAGCTGTCCTAAACCAGTCACCTCAGCCAAAACATGGTTCCCCTTTCTGTGGGGTGTGGCTGTGACTGGAGGGAAAGCAATTTATTTCAAAAGCTGATTCAGCAAGAAACTCTGCAGGGGCCCATCAATGTACCATTAATAATCAGAGATGCTGTAATGATTATTGCTTGCATTGTAAATCATTTGTGTAACACTATTTATTTTAGCATTATTCAGCAATTTTGTGTTTCCTGAAAGATAAAAAGGTTTCCTTATCATGAAATATGCTCCTCAGCAGGAGCCAACAAGCTGTATAACAGCCTTTCAAAAATATTATTTCTTCTTATGCTGTACCTTTTTTTTGGTGAAATTAACTATTCAAGAAAAGGAGGCTCTTATAAATTTGATCTAAACCAGTGATATTATAAGCAGAGACTAAGAAAATATCATGCTCACTTCTAGTAACTCATCTTGGCTTCGGTCTCCAATGACCCTCCCTTTTCATTACTCTCTGAAGTCTGATTCTTCCTCCAAGTGAAACTAATAGAAGATCAATCCTGGACATCTCTTGGTATGCCAGTCCAAACCTGTATCTGCTGCCTTTAGAGGGCTTTTCTGAAGCATGATTTAACTAAAAAATAATATTGGTTCAGAAAAAAAGCTGATTCCATTATTCCTTGCATTTAATTTAACCACCTTTTTTTTTCTTTTAATGAAAACTCAATACGGATTCAATGCAAATTGTTTGGCAGATTTGCTTTATTTGCAAATTCAAAGGCAAGGTCAAAACAGCAGTAATAAAGCTGTGCCTGAGTTCCATTTTTTACGAGATGTACATATTATTAAAAATAGCATTTAAAATGTCATGAATACAGAGGAGAAAAACGAAAGCTAAAAATGAATCCAGGAGCCTGGGAAGCAGCTGGAATTAAATAAATGTTAATTAATACCTTGCATCACACAGGCTACTTACTTGTATAGATGGAGCGGAAAAAAAAGTACTGGTAGAGATAGGTCTGTTTGAAACTAATATTTTTCAAGCTCAAGATCCCATTTTCAGCATAAAAAGAGCACCACTGAATGAGTATGAATGCAGCTGTATTTTAACAATACCAGGTCCTTTCCCCTCTCTTTTATTTTACAGTCTCTGAAGAGACTCTCTTGCTGCATATGTGTTTTAGAGAAAATACTCTCAATTTGAATAGAGAACAACTTTTTCTCAAAACCTAGAGACTATTTTCCTCTTAGGATTTTTGTCACACTGAGCCCGTATGCTGAGTAAAAAGCCTGTTGCTTCCTTCTTTTAGGGTTATGTTGCTTAATGACTTCTTTTCTGTTTGCTTTGCTAGTGATCATAAAACTGTCACCATCTGCACTTCAAAGCTGGCTTGCTGCTTTTCGCCACGAACCTTGAGTGATTACAGCCGTGGTTCTCAGCTGTTCCTTCTTACCACGACTGATATTAGTATCTTAAATACAAATAATTTTTCTGAAAATTACAGCAATACTGCATATTATTTCTGTGAAAAGGAGGTGCTCCTGAACCCGCAACTTTGCTGTGAGGCAAAATGTGGATAACTGGGTAGTGATAGTGGTAAAACCGAGTTCAGTAAATGTTTGGTTGCCAAAGATGATTGACTTGAGATGGCGTTCAATAACCTCTACTTTCAGCTGTGATTATCTATTGACTAAATGATATTCATTCAATATTATTTCACAGCTCCAGACACCACTGCCCCACCACCCGTGAGAGTCCAAGTGTCTTGAGTGGAGCAGCCTGAGCCTCCGAGGATATGGACAAGCTGCTGAGCTGGTTAGATTGGCTGCTCATCATCACAGTGGGCTCTACTACCTAGTGCTCTTCTCTAGAGCATCATTCCAAGCCATGATCACTGTGGAGCTCCTGAGCTGTCTGTTCCAAACAAAGGCCAAGCAAGCCTCCATTGATCTGGACAGCCTGCTGACCTGGGCAGGGCAGCTGGTCATGATCTCTGTGAACTTGCTGGATTTGGGTGTACTGCGTTCGTTATCATTATTTATTGGAGAACCCCGAGCCATTAAAGTTGGCTTGGCAATTGTTCTACCAACCCTAGCCCTCCAAAATCTCATTCATATGATAAAGTCTCACTTACTTTTTTTTCTAAAGGCTTTGCAGAAAATAACAAAAGCCCCCGCCATGGGGATAACCGCAAAGGATGCGAACCCGCGCCAAGCAGGAAAGGGCACATTGTTGGGGCTGGGTCAGCAGCTGCATCCCTCGCCAAGCACCTGCCCTGCGGTAGGGCGCCTGTCGGTATAAACGTGAGTCTCTCGGGGGCCTGGATGACCGGGAGTTGGATTCAGCAGGAATTGGGTCGCAAGGGCAAGCAAAGGGCAGCGGGGGTGGATGCCTGGGGAATGAGGGCAGAGGTGCCTCTTCTTGCGAGCAGAAAAGGGGTCGGGAGGCGGCTGGGTGAGAGCACAGACCCCACGAGCAACGTGGGGGAGAGGCCAGATGGCCCTGGGGGCTGCGCGGGACTGGGGACCGCTGTCCTGCCGCCGGGGCCGGGCGGGGAAGGGGAAAGAGGCGGCTGGTCACTAGAGGAACGTGGGTCTCGGAGCCCGAGGACAGCCCCCGCACACCGGCGTCTCGGGCCACCGAGCGGCGACAGCCAGGCCAGAGCTGGGCTGGGCTGGAGGGGAGGGAACGACGGGCACGGCCGAGCCGGGCAGCGGGAGGGAGGAATGAGGGCAGGAGCGAACTGCCCTCCCCCGCGCTCGGCCACTCGCGAGCCCCAGGTAGGGGTCACTGATTGACAGATGTCCCCGCCCTCCCGGCGTTCCCATTGGACACTCTTCACGTCAATCAGCGAGCGGCGCGGCCAAATCCTGGTTCCCATTGGCGGATCTCGCCCCGCCCCCCGCGGCACGGGCCATAAGGGCTGTGAGGGGGCGGGGCCCGCGGCCGGGGGGGGCGGAGCGGCGGCGGCTTAGCCCGCGAAGGCGGTGGCGGCCGGAGCGGCGGAACGGCAGCGGCTGGAGCGGGATCGGGATGGGACGGAGCGCGGCGCCAGGTGGGTGCGGGGCTTTCCTCCCGCGGCCGCCGCGGAGGGAGGGAGGGAGGAAGGAAGGGCAGCCGGCGGCTTTCGGAGGGTCTTTCCCCGCCCGTGAGGGGCGCGGACGGGGAGCAGCCGCTTTTTAGCGGTCTCCCGCCGGCGGGGATAATCCCGACGCTGCCCTGCGGGAAGCCCCTTTCTCCTGCCGGCCGCGGCGGGGGCGGCGGTGGGTCACTCCGGGGCTGCCGGCTGTGCTCCGCTGGCCGGGCTGGGCTGCCCGTCCTGGGGCCCTCCCGCCTCAGCTTTGTTCGAGCCCTCCCGCCGGCCTCGGCCCCTCGCCGGAGCCGCGGGCGCGTCCCTCTTCCCCCGCCGGTCGGGGTGGAGGCTGTGGAACCCCTGTGCGTGGGGCCGGGGACAGGCCCCCGGACTGTGCCCCGCAGCCTCGGGGCGCTCCGGCCGGGCTGGAGCGGGAACGCGGTGCCCATTCCCGGGAGCCGCCAACCGGGGGCTCATTCCCCGCTCGTGTTCGCCCCCCACGAGTGACCCCGTGACATCGGCAGGGCTTTCTGATGTCCGGCGGTCTTCAAGTGCTTAAAAATAATCGTCTTTGGCTTTGAAGGGCACTGGGAGTCCTTGACAGCTCGGGAACTTTTAAACCCTTCCCCTCCCACCCCCGGTGGTTTTTTGTGGGTTAATTGTTTTTTCGACTTGCTTCTGAAGTAAATGTGTCGCTGAGAAGAAGCTAGGAGTCTGAGTGAGTGCAGGCGTGTGAAGACAGGGATTTATCTCGGCTGAATGTCTAACACTGACCTAAAAGCAGTTAAGAAATGCTTTATTTATTCTTTTTCTTCTCGTTTCTGATTCAGTTCAGTAATCGCTGCAGATAACAGGAGAAGGGCTGATAGTTTTAGGTTGAGCAGCAGTCTGTGAAGTGGGGCCAGTAGTTGAGTGATGGGTTATTGGATGCAGTTGTGAGGTTCCTTGATAGAAAACACTTCAAAGCACAAATGGTTTAGTTTGTGTGCTGCTTGTGCAGGAATGGGAAAATGCTGTCTAGCTGTGGTTCTTTTGCCTCTTTTGTAAACTGCAGGGAATAAGGGGAACATATTCCTATTAGAAAAAGATGGGGGCAAATTGTGAAAGCAGCCAGGAACTTGAAGAGACTTTAAATCTGGGGACGAGGAGGTTTGTTTTGTCTTGCTTATTGTGCAAGACTGGCCCATTTTTTTTTTTTTGGTCCTTCTTTTTAAAACTTTACATAAGGAATCAAAAAATGTTACATTTATAGCAGACAGATCGTTGTTTTGACTTTGCCTGATACAATATTTTCCATAAGCTAATGAGTGTACTTGAAGAAAGGAATGAAGTAATGCAATAAGACTGCAGTTCTTATCCTCCAGCATGCTGTACCACACCACAGTGATCTGTAGTTCAGGTGGTAAATTATTGGCCTCCAATATATGGAGGCTGATGTGATATGGAATAATTATATTAGACTAGTGCTCAATCTGGAAACATGTTAGATTGAAGTTACAGCTTAGAGTACTTGCAAACTTAAAGGATTCAAGATTCAACCCTGTATTTGAGCCATGGAATTGAGCTTTGTTGTTATGTTACAGCTTTTTGCCTTTAAGTTCTCATCAGAAGAAAATATGCTAAGATGGAAGGACAGTTATCTGCTCACAAGCCCTAAGTCATTCTTACTCAGTAAGAATGCGGCTTTCACTAAGTCCTTCCGAAAGAATTAGGATGTTTTATCTGCAGCTCTTCAATTGAGACCAGGACCAGACTATGTTCCCTTGAATGATGTGGGAACTGGATTTGTTTCCAGCTGAATTTTGGGGATGAGTTGTGCGAAGCAAACTTTTTCGGTCCCTTGCTGGAAGATTGCTTTTGTGTTTATATAGCTAGCAGCAGGATGAATGGAGTTATTAGGCAGTGAACACAGAGGTTTTGTTGTACATGAAATAATATATAATTGAGCCAGTGCTCTTCTCATTTTCCATGGCTATTTTCTTCAAATAAAGAGAAAATATAAAACATTTTTTTAATCAGATACTGAAACAATAGTCTTGATTATACACAATAGTTACTGAAATTGAATGGTCTTTGTTAATCTTCCCATTTGTCCGTGCAAGTATTAAAAAATGAGTTTACATGTCAGAAATAGAATCAGTCGTGCTTAAAAAAGGTATTTTCATAGCAGGAATAAGTTATTGAGGCTTCTTGTTTGATTTAGATGGTACAACACATGACATTTGGTAGTTAATAACAGCATAAACCTGCTTTGTTTTTCAGTGTATGCCTTGTCTGTACAAAATGCCTCAAAGGATTATGATTTTAGGAGTAGCAATATAAACTCCTTAAGGATCAGCTGCTCTTTGGTATCCCTACTTCAGCTTAGGTTTATTTACATTATTCTTCAGTGAGAAGGTACATGCCATATATTTTTCTGAAATAAGAATAATAGTGTCTGTGGGCAATATTCCTGTATGGAGGAAAGAGGAAGAAAAGCCATAGTGTGACAGATGATAGGAATACTATTTTGGAGTTTCTCATACAGCGATTAGAAGGACAGGGTTTCTGAGAACCTAACCAAACTAGAGCAGATACTTTGGTGAAGAATTCTTGAAGAGCTAATGGTAGCTGAGTGTTTCAGTCACTGTATCAGTCTCACCTGGACAGCTTTCATGCCTTTGCAAGTCTTGCTTTTTTGATTAAACTTCCTGCATGGATAGTCACATCTTAGTGGACTCTTTGTTCTTTTCAACAGCCTTCTAGAGCTCTCTTGACTGCTTTTCCTGAGGAAGGAGCAAGAAATATTGTTGCGGTTAATTGCAGTCTGCTCTTGCAGGCCTGTCTTTAGTTGGTGTGTATTTAATGTTTCTTGTAACTGAGCTTGAATCTGATACAGGTTGTATAATGCAGACCTTTTTGGACTTTTTAATTCAAATGTGGTGTGTTATCTTCCTGATTCATGTGTGGCTCCAATTAAAATTTTTGGACTTGTAGTCATTACTGTGACTTATTTTTTTTTTATTTTATTTGTGCTTGCATTGGATGCTGAGCTACAGGCTGTGTATCATGAATTACACTACTGAACAGGCTATGTGTGTCCAGTGGGTTATGATATGAAGATTTGTTAATTACTTCAGTAATGGAAAGATAGTAGCATACAGTACTGATGGGGAGCAATTGGTTTTATCAAGCTCATTTCGTAGTTCTCTAACATTAATGCCCTTCAGTATATGGAGTATATGGAGTATATGGAGATCATTGGAGATCATTGATAGGATCAGATTACAAATGTCTTCCACTGTTGTATATAACTGTACTTTGCCTTCAGAAACTCCCCTGCACAAGGAATATGATGGGTCGCAGGCTGACTGCTTATTCTCTTAAAAGAAAAGATAAAAAGGTACAGGGTGAATGATAACTTCCACGTGTGGAGTACTCGCATCCAGAATACCTGTAATCTAAGAAAAATCAGTGTCTCGACTAAGAGTTAAATTGAGGCATCTTGAGCCTTAGTACTTACATTCTCTTCTTAGTCTGCCTTTAGAGGTAATAATGAAAATAACCTGAAGCTATGCCAGGTTTATTTGTTCAAGTTCAACCAAGTGCTTTCCTTCACATTTAACTGTTATTTAGATCTAAGTGTTCAGAAGCCAACCCGTGGTAAAGGCTGTTGAAATGTTGCACTGGGGTGTGGGTTTTTTTACCTGGAAAAGTGCTGTTGTTTTTCACCCCTCTTTTGAAAACTTGAGTAACTGAAATATTTTCAGCTACTGATAGATGTAATTTCTTTGTCTGCCAAAAGGGGACACAAAATATTTGGGAAGAAATTAAGAAATTTGTTTGTAGAAACAGCTGGAGCTCAAAATGGAAGTATTTGTTCTGATTTAGGCTGTAAACTTGGAATTCATCTTGTTTGATTTCTTTATTTTTGGCAGGTGAGATAGTTGAAGGCTTGTTAGTATGGTGAGCATTTGTTGGCTTTGCTTGGTTGTTCTTTTTTGAAAAAATCTGACGTTGTGTTGAGGATTTATAGGTGTCTTGAATTTCAACACATTGTGAATTAGTTTTTTCTTTCACATACTGAAGAATTCTGCCATTAAGATGATGTTAATTTCTGGGTTTAGAATTGATCCAGAATGTTTGGTTTTGGTGTTTTTTTTGGTGGACCTCTCTGTTTAGCAGTATTTTAGTTACTCCTTTTGGAGATTCTTGGAGCTCCTTCCTACCTGTTAGTGACGAATATAATGTCTTTATTCTAATGGAGTGTCAGTATCTGTTCAGAATTCATGTTTTACAGTCATCATAATTGATATAAATAGAAGTAGCCTATGCTAAGGCAGTTGTACCTTGCATTATTTTAGGTTGACTTAAATGTATTTTTCTTCAGGAGAAGAAAACACCTGAAATTTTAAAATGTTGTGCACAGAATTACAGGCTGGCTTTTTTTTCTCTCTAGTTCCATAGATCAAAAATCTATTTTACTCTTTCTTTGTCATGACCTTTTATTCTACATCCCTGTTGTGGAAATATGCCTGTTGCAGAAACTATAGAAAAATTTCTTGAGCTAAAACTCTATTGAGCAATATTCATTTACCCAGCAGCATGCACAAATAAATTTACTTAAAGTAAAAATATTTATTACCTTGAAGTTCAAAGGAGACAGACTTTTTGGAGGCTTACGCAGGGGTTATGTTTCCTCTTACGCTGGTATAAAAGCAGAGGAAGTTCAGGTTGGGCGTTAGGAAAAAAGTTCTTCACCAAGAGTGGTGGTAAAACACAGGGAAGGGTTTCTGACCCCAAACCTGTCATGGTTTGAGAAGCATTCAGACTAGTTTCTTAGGTACCTGGCTTAACCTTTAGGTTGCCTTATGTGGAGTCGGGAGTTGAACTTGATGATAGTCGTGGGTCTCTTCCAACTCAGGATAATCTATAATTCTATAATAGATAAAAGGTATAATATAATAGTATTTTAGAGGGCTTGAGTTTTCACTGACTGTTTAGAAGATAGCGTGTGAAAAAATATTTCCTTTTGCTCTTGATACACTCATAGAAACTAAAAGTGAAAAAACACCTCATGGGTGAGGACTGAAAAGCATGTATAATCTCATAAAAAGTGTTTTATTCAAGTGTGGTTGCCAGGGCCAAGAGAGCATAATGTTAAGGCTGCGTGTAAAGGACAGTGAGTATAAGTTGTGAATTACTGGAACTCTGCCCTATTTATAAATGGAGAACATTATACAAAATGTGACCATCAGGACTTTTTCCATGGATTGGTTAACTGGTTGTCTGCTTGTCACTTGCTGTGGAGTGAGATACAGTTGACAGAGCTTTTGGTAGGATATGGGGTTCAAATTAAATCTAGAGGTGAAGTTTGTTTCAGTGCTGAGGACTGTAATGGCCATCTTAGTCCGAGTATTCTCTTATTTGAGGGTTTTTAGTTAATATATGCAGTGATAGCTGATGTATGCAGCTGTTGCCCACTCCTCTCTCTCCAGCAGCTTTTTCTTACACCTGGCATTGCTGTTCTTGTTGCAGAGCCTTCCTCTTTGTCTTTTCTGTTGTGCTTCTGATGTCCTGTAAGGTAAGGACAGTGGTGTTTGGGTCACTGTTGTGTACCTGAGCGGAGAGGCTGGTTAGAGCAAGTGAGGAGTATATAACCCTTGGATCCGTGTATCACTTCGTAAAAAAAAGGTTGGTAAAGGTGTAAACAGATTCTCTTCTGCACACCAGTGACTTGAAAGATGAAATGGCATTAGGACATGGACTTTCCTCATAGCCAAAGACCTTAATACTTCAGCTGATGGATCCCAGGTTTCTTGTGCATCTTCACAGTGGCAATCACTTTGCTCATAATAAGTAATAGTTGGACAGCTTGTGTGTGTAATTGGTGATAGGCATAATACACCAAAACATGTTAATAGTATCCAGTGAACGTTGGAATTGATATCTTGATGTTTGTTTTGAAATCTCATAGTTGAAAAGGTCAGTATCCAGTGATGCTGAGGAAAACCATTCATCTGCTGTGGACTTGGTTTTGTCCTAACACAGCAACAGGCAGCTGTGGGGATAAAGTGCTAAAAGACAAGGCCTGCAAAGCTTGTTTTATTTTGAAACTTCAGGCAGCCTTTGGAAACACTTCTTTGAGAAGTTCTTCTGCCTCATTAAATGTGAATGCAGAAATAAGTTTGAACTTCTGAATTAGAAGGGGGGCTTTAGTGGAAATCTGGCTTTTTAGTCTGTTTTTCTGCAGTGGTTAGAACTTGCCAATGAATTTTCTATAGAATGTTGAAATTCTCTGGAACTTATATCAGCACAGGTTTACTGTAGAGTTATTTCCTGGGAAAGTAATGTTTTTCTTTTTAAAGCGTGACTGCTGCTTTGAATGCTTAAACAGCTGCAAACATGGACAAGAATACATCACTTCAAATGAAGCCTTTGATTTTTTGCTGAATTTGAAGACACTTTTGTATGTGTATCAATGTTTTTTGCACACAGTTGGAATATTGAAGTTTCCTCTAACCTCTGCATGCCAATTCAGGAGCTGGAGTGGGGCTGCAGTTTTATCTTGTGTTTAAAGAGGATGTCTTGCTACAGTTATACAAGTAGTTTGGTTGCAGTTTCAGGTTATCTAACTGAGTAGTATGAGAAGGCTGTTTACATTGCCAGACAAGCAGATGTGCAAGCCATGTACTTTCTATCCACCCTTCTTCTGGCAGAAAGAACCAGGAACTAGCATTTGAGTACCTTTTTTTTTTTTTTTTCTAGTTGGAGGAGATCCTGTCTTCTCCTGCTCAGTCAGCTTACTTCTCCTGAACCTTTCTGTTTTTCAAATCCTACAGGTCTTGTACATCTTCACTGTAGCAATCGCTGTGTATTTATAGCAAGTCAAGAGTTGTAGAGCTTGTGCATGGTAAGCATGAAATACCTGAATGTTGAACTGATGAGTTACAAATGCCTTCAAGAGCAGTGTCTGAGAATGCACTGAGTATAGTCTTCCAGCCCTCAAAGGAAATGTTGCTATTGTAGCATTTCCCTCTGTCATCAAACACTGCTCATACTCTTGTAGACTATTTTGAAATTTCAAATATCCTTTGATTAAGGTTGAGTAACTGTACACAATCATAGGGATAATGTGAGGAGCAACATCTAGTTGTAGCTCAAGATAATAATGCTGTAAAAACAGACCTTGATGTCTAGCTACTGAATTTTTGTGCTGGATTTGCACTGCTAATGACAGGAAAAACTTCCATGTTCCTGGACTAATAAGTTGTTGAGTTTTTAACCTTAAGGACTTTTATTATCCTGAATTAGCTGCATCTGAAATACTCATCATCATGGCTAGGCTTCGCGAACGAAGATTTGGGATCTGAAATACTACTGTAACATCACTGGGATTCTGATCCTACTTTTCTAAAATACTTGCTATTCTACTGGAGAAGGTACATGCTTTGTGAAAGGTTTTTCTGGTTGCCATACTAACAAGTCTGAGGCCCTTGAAGTTTGTATGGATCTGCAGCTTGCGGTCATGCTTGGTCACTCAGCTGGCTTGATGCTGGAGCAGGTTTAGCAGTCTTCAGTAATTTCTGTATCTTGGAGGGTGATGGAAAGATTCTGTGCAATGGGATTTATAACTCTACATGCAAAAGCTGGGAAATGGCAGGTAAAACTCCACAACTGAGGAAAATTTCAGAACTTCTGTTGTTGTAGATGTTTTAAGTGGACTAAACATTTTACATTATTCAGTAAATTGGTCCAGTTACTATTTCTGTGAGTTATTAATGAAGGACAAAGTCAAATATTGTAGCATATTGGACCTTTGTCTTAAAATTGTGGCTTTCTGAAATGTACAGAAATAAGTCTTATGAAGTATATAGTCCAATTTATATGTTTCTGTTAACTGTCTTGTCCTTTAATCTGAAACTATTGAGGCAGCAGTGAAATAACTTTATTGGGCAGGTAGTATTGCTGCCTGTGACAACAGCAGCTGAAACCCCAAATCCATTGCTTTCTGTCTCTGTCCCATGTTTTGAGATGAAGCTGTTAATGTTCTTTGTGTGCTACTTCCTCATTTGCATTTTCTGTTCCACTTCCTCCTGCTGCAAACTCTCTCTAGTGCATTTCTTCTGAAGTCTTCTTTTACTTCCCTTTGAAACTGTCTTCTATATCCTAGTATCCCCTGTAAAAAAGAAAAACATTGTGATGAATTTCTGCTTCATGTCATTTCTAGTAAAACCCACAGATGCCTTTTTTTTTGAGAGTGAAATACTTGGAGATGTAATAAAACCAAACCACAACAAAAACCCTTCCTACTGCCACATCCATCCTTGAAGAAATCTAAAATGGAGGGAAGTAGATGCAACACATGAAGTGTAAATCCTTGCCAAATGCAAATCCTTCCTCCCTTAACTGAGTGAACTGCTTACTATCAAATTTCTTGAAGCCACAGAATGTTATTTTTGGCAGGAACATCAGAAAGAGTATTCTTTCTTTTAAACAGTTGTTGTTTGGAAAATAAGCATATGTTTGGCATCATCATGGATTTCTAAAAGAGGAAAAAGTGGTTTTATTTTCAAATCTTGTAGTAGAACTGTATTTTCAGCCGAATCAAATGTTAAATGCTTCTGGAATCTTAAATACAGTAATGTGTCCGTACAGTTGGTTCTCAAGGTTGAAACAACAAGCACAGTTAGCCCTGAAGCTGCTAAATGCTTATCAAAGCTTGACAAAAGTTTCCCTCAGCCAAGTTAGCTGAGCAAGTTAGAGAAGCTCATAAGGAGCCTATAATAATTAAGTTTTGTAAAGCTAAATTAAATGTTGAGGTTCAGGTATATAAAAAATACGGATTCCTATTATACTTATGGTAAGGGTGATGTTCACTGGAAGATCTATGGCTGTAAATTGGTAGTTTGAGCCTCTTGTTCATCTTGGTGGAATTATGGCTGTTAATGCCTTTGAATATGAAGCATTAGAAAATATGTTAAATTATGTTTTGTTAACCTAAGGGATGCCAGTTTAAACAGTGAACAGCTTTGATTTGTTGGTGAAAGATAACTTTCTTTGTTGCCTGATCGCAGAACAATAAACATGGCATAGAACAGTCACAGTTACTCAAAGAAGTTGGTCTGGGTTCGTGCTTCAGGGATAGGCTAAAAAAGGAGAAAAATTATGTGCTTTAGCACTGAGTGGGAAACATTAGGGAGATTTAACTGTGAGGGTAGGAAGTATGGGTGTTGAATCTAGGAGAATAAAAACAGTGAATTTAATTAAGAGTTACTGAAAGTTGTTATATTCTCTTTCAGATGTTCAACCTGATATTTTAGAACTAAAATATGGAGGAAACCATCAAACAAAAGCCTGTCTGAAATACAAAGCTTGAAGGACAAGTGTTCTTTTGTCAGAAGTGTATTTTTGAGCTTTCTAAATCCATTTTGAACAAAATACTGAAATAAATGTAACTGTAGGAAGATAAGACTGTAGAAATAATTGAATTCCACTGTGGATTACTTAATTTGCATTATATTAGTAGTGTTCTATAAAATACGCCTTACATATTTTTTTTTTTTGCTTATTTTTGCAGGTGTATAATGAAGTGTTGATCCTCTTTTCTTTTTCAAAGCATACAGAGCTTGCTGATTTAAATCAGATTTCCTATTGGGTATTTAAAGAAGTATAAACTTGGCCAAAGTTTATACTTGAGCAGTATGTTTTTCTGCAGGCTTGAAACGGCTTTTGGTGATTCTGAGTATAAAAGAACATGACCTATGGAACAGCTGCCCATAAATAGTAGTTTTGGTGCAGAACATAGTTATTTACATGTTAACCTGGTAACAGGCCACTCCTAAATAAACGCCTCTCTCAAGGGCAAAGCATCTCTGTACTATTGTTATACTTGAAAATGAGGTAGTTGTGAAAATATAGGATCTTAAAAGGGTTGGGGGCAATAACCTCTAAAAAAAAGGGTGATTCCCATGGTAATCTGCAGCAAGAGTTTCTAAAATAAGAAAGCCAGTATGCGTCTATGCTGTGCTGAAAGAAAAATTATATTATTTGGGATCAGGCAGTAGTTTTAAGTGCTACCTCATAAAGGAGACTTTGAAAAGAAAACCCCAACCACCAACAAAAACAATCCCCAAAACAAACATGGTTCCATGCCATTTTGGATGATCTGTTTTAGTTCATTGTACTTGATGCAGAATTTGCCAGGGATTTCATAACCTGTAACAACCTGAGTGGTCAGCTCAGATTATTGTGGTGCTTCTACCACCTCACCACTTGTTGGTCTTAGAGGTCATGTCTGAAGAGTTACAGGAGGATTTCAAACCAAGGTCACGTGGTAGAAGAGTAAAGGCATCGAGTTCTTGATCTGGTGTGGCTTTGCTTGTAAGCCTCCACGCATCTGCAGTGCATGTGCTGGTGTACTGTGAGCAAAAGCTGAAGGCACTGAATATGAGAAGTTCTCAAACTTTTAACTGAACTTCTCTTTTTGGTTATATTTTATTCCTCTACTGCTCTTTTGCCATCCCCAAGCAGCTGTTAAGCAAAGAGGGAAGGAGGAAGCCGTGTGTCACACCTGTGCAGCCCTGCCCGCTGGGAGGTGGAGCTGGAGCCCCAAAGCATTGTCTGGCTTCTGCTTTTTTAATATGGAGGTGGGAAGAGGTGGATTTGAAGCTGTCCCAGGTTCCCTGCTGTCCCTTCTCTTTCTTCCCATCCTGGAGCAAAGTGGTCAGTAATAGCCAAAATACCTGGTTGCTTCCGTTTCCAAGTGTAAGCTGCACATTGCTTTGGAGCTGTCAGCTGCTGCCTGAGCAGGCATGGTGCCTTGGGACGTGGCACGCCTCCTTTCCTGTGGTACATTCTGTGCCTCCACTCCTGCCTACACAGGGTTAAAGAGAAGAGCTGTTGCTCTTCAAATGAAAAAAAAGCCCTGCAATTTTTTGGCAGCCCTTGCCTTTCAGCAATCAAATGCCACTATTTCAAAACATTTAATGTTTTTTTTTTTTCCGCCCCCAAAGTCAAGTTACTTTGCATCTTACATGATGTAAATCTTTAATTATTGGAAATCTAAATTATTTGTAGTTTTTGAAATGTAGAGGAAGGCAAAGGGAGCAGGACTTGACAATGTAGTTGAAATGGGTGTTTTCTGGTTGTCGGAAGACTGAAGAAGGGATGCAGGCAAGAAACCAGTACAGAGTAGGACCATATACCTGCAATCACTTTATTATGGACAGTTAGGAGAGATCTGAGATATATATAGTATGTATGTATTAAGTAATTTAGGTTTTCTTAGACTTTGTGGTCAGATCATGATCTTTGTTATTGTTTCAAAATCTCTTAATGGAAATTACTTTGTAAGATGCTACACTTGTGGCAGCTGACTGCCTCTTCTCCCTTCCCCCAATAGAAAGTACTGAACATGGCTGTGAAAGTCATAGTGAAATAATGTGAAAAATAGGATTTGTCGAATTTGAGAATATTTAGTGGGAATAGGCAAATCAATTCTCTTCAGTTAATATCAACTGCTTGGTGTTGAATCTGATGGTAAAGAAGTAGGTAACCTGGACGGGTTACATGATTAGGATAATGATGTTGATACTTCTCATTACCCATATTAAATAGTGTTTTAAAATTCCCTTTTATGAAAACAGGTCTTAATTAAAACCATAAAAATCTAATGGTAACAGCAGACATGATGATTTTAAGCCATTTCAACCTCTTTTCAAAAGAAAGAGCGGACTTTATTTCACATACTTTTGGATTTCTGTGATTTGTTTGATGTTCCTAAACTGCTAAGCTCCTCTACATTGAGCGAGATTTGAGATCACAGATCCATACAAAACTGCTTTAGTTTAAGTGGCTTATAAGTAAAAATGTTAATAACAAAAAAGACCCAGAAGAAACAAACAAAACTGCCTGTCTCATCTGGCCTTTTAAAAATAGGAGGAGAGGGAGAAAAAAATAACCTTGAGAAAGTGGGATAAACTTGAACCATGTAGTTAATACTAAAGTATGCCAGTCTCTTTCAAGAGCAGCTTTCCAACTGGGTTGTAAAATGGGATAATTAAATACATAAGTTTCACCTGTTAAAATGCTGTAATTTCTCTCCCTCCCTTCTTATCCTCCTTATTTCTTTATCTGCTAGTGTCCTTAATTGAACCCTGTAGGTCATCTCTAAGGAGTCACTAACTATTTAACTCCCTTGGGTTTTAATTTTACAAATGATGGCTCTTTAATCTTTATGATACTTACATCTGTCTAAAAGCAATTGATATACTTTCTGAGACTTTCAAATTGAAGGAAACCCCACACTTTTCACAAGTATCTTCCAGTCTGTGTCCTACTGGTAAAATATACTGGTTTAATGTATATGGAGATATCTGTATCTATAGATACACAAGGCTTTATAAATAGTGAGAGCTAAACTGCAGTATTAATTACCTAAGTATGTATATATGAGAGAGAGCTGTTTATAAGAATAGAATTTTAGTTGAAAGGGATCTATGGTGTTTGCCTAGTCCAACTTCCTGACCACTTCAGGGCTGACCAAAAGTTAAAGCAGGTTATTAAGAGCCTTGGTCAGACTGCCTCTCAAACGCTGATGGGCTTAGGGAATTGACCACCTCACCAGGAAGCCTGTTCCAATGTTTGATCATCCCCTCAGTAAAGAAATACTTTCTACTATCCAGTCAGAACCTCCCCTGGTGCAGCTTTAAGTCATTCCCAGGTATCCATCCTGTGACTAGATCCCCGGGAGAAGAGCTCAGCACCTCCCTCTCCACATCCCCTCCTCAGGAAGCTGTGGAGAGCAATGAGGTTTCCCCTCAGGCTCTGTTTCTTCAAACTAGACAAACCCCAAATCCTCACAGGACTTTCCTACCAGCCCTTTCTCCAGCTTTGTTGCCCTCCTTTGGACACATTCAAGGACCTTCACAACCTTCTTAAATTGTGGGGCCCAGAACTGCACACAGTGGTCAAAGTGAGCCCATACCAACATTGAATACAGCAGGACAGTCCCCTCTTTTTCCTGGCTGGTGATGC
The DNA here is from genome assembly GCF_025592945.1 of Manacus candei. Classification (NCBI taxonomy): domain Eukaryota; kingdom Metazoa; phylum Chordata; class Aves; order Passeriformes; family Pipridae; genus Manacus; species Manacus candei. The sequence continues at coordinate 34,433,351 of NW_026138062.1, read as the reverse complement.
TGTTTGATGCATCCTGGGGTAGGATTTTCCCTCCTGGCTGCCAGAGCTCACTGCCTGCTGACTTGCACTGAGCTGCTGCCCACCAGCACCCCCTGATCCCCTCTCTCTGCAGGGCTGCTCTCCAGCCACTCCTTTCCCGGTGTCTGGCATTACTCTGTCCTGGGTGCAGAATCCAGTATTTGGACTTGTAAATTTTATCCCATTTATTATAGCCCAATGTTCCAATATATGTAGATCTCTCTTCAAAGCTCCCTGTTCCTCAAGAAAGCCAGAAGCACCTCCCAGTTTGGTATCACCAGCAAACTCACTAATGGTACACTTAACTCGTGCATCCAGATTGTTGATAAGTTTATTGAACAGGACTGGTCCTAAAATTGAACCCTGAGAAGCAACACTGGGGACCAGTTGCCAGACGGATGTAGCCCTATTCACTGTAACCCTTTGAGCTTTGCCTTTCAGCCAGTTCGTCACCCAGTGCATCATGAACCCGTTCATCCTGCAGTTGGACAACTTGTCCAGAAGGATGCTGCAAGGATACTAACTTAGTATCTTACTAAAAATCCAGAAAAAGTCCATCCACTGCCTTCCCTTCATCCACTAGGTGTGTGACTTTATCAGAAGAGGTTGTCAAATTATTAGTGTAGTGGAAGTGGAAGGTGTCCCTGCCCATGGCAAGGGGGTTGGAACTAGATTATCACTGAAGTTCCTTCCAACCTAAGACATTATATAGTTCTATGAAAAAAAGCACTGAATGCCATTGTTTTTAATTCACCCCTTTTAGTCACATGACTGTCTTCAACAGATATTTGTCCAATGTTTTCTTTAGACCTCCTCCTTCATGTACTTTAAAAAGCCTTTTAAGGGATCATATTGCAATCGGACGTGTCTATCTCGTATTGGCCTTATTAGCCACCAGCGTGCTTGTAACAAATGTGGATAGAGCCTTTCCCAAATCTTCGTTTGCGAAGCCTAGCCATGATGATGATGATGATGATAAGGGATCATAAAGCATTTCACAAAGGAAGCAAGCTTCATATCTCAGATGGGGTTTTGAACAAAGGACGTGGCCTCCCTGGAGGACATAATTACAGGGAAGGTGAAATTTTTTCCATGTGCTCAGCTCTATGCCACAAAGCATCGTTCTGTCTGCTAGGGTGAAGGATGTGCCTACTATTCTCAAACATTAAATCTGAATGCTCTTACACTTTTTTATTTCTCTTTCAAAACCAAGCTATAGGGGAATTAGCCATGGAGTGATGTGAGTGGTTGCTTTCAGCTAGATCCAGATGTAAAAATATACCTTGCCCCTAAATGGGGTGTGGTAGAGAGAGCAGCTGCTTACTTGATCCAGCCTGTGACTATCTGCATAATTCTGATTCCATGGAATTGAAGCTGACTGTCAGCTATTGCAGTGCTGAGTTTAGTATGACCTTGTTGCTGCCTCCTTCTCTCTTGCATTTTATAGATGTGATATTTTTTTCCCCTTTTTAAATATTATGTCAATTCTGTTTAATTTGCCTTTTGTTCTTAGACGTTCTGAAGCCTACTAGGTTTCATTTATCTCTCTTAATAGGTGTTTCATTTTAGTGGTTTGTATGTGTACATGTGATATTTTTGACTAACACTTTTCAGTAGGGTTCTGTGTCCTGTACTTCCCTAATTCTGCCACTTCTCTCTAATGTCATGACACAGTAGAGTACAAACTGGGTGACCCTCTACTATTTATGGAGAAGTATTAGCTAAAGAAAATCTTTAGTTTTGTTCAGGACAAGGTGAAGTCTGCTTTTCGCTTTGAATGTTGACTGTTAACTATCTGACAATATTCTTCTGTTGCTCATATCACCATATTCAGTCTCAGTAAAGCATTTAACTTGAACACCTTTACCTCTGTCTTCTCTGTCTTTCCCATCATCTAGCCTTGGACTAATCCCTTTAATGAGCCCTCACAGGTTATCTGTCTGAGGTACTTATACAAAGCATGTCTAGGTGTTCGTGCTTTTTAGCATTGTCTGCTAACCACAATAAATGAGGTTGAATGAAAATAGAATTTAAGGGACTTTTTTTTAAGAAACATATTCTTAAATCCTTGTAACTGAAAAACTGTGCTTATATAATGCTGGGTGGGTAACAAAATTACAGCGCCTCAGTCTGCTGAGGATGACCCATTTTTAGTGTTGTTACATCAAAATGGGGATCCACTTGAGTAAGGGCTTCATTATTGCTTTATGTAAAGCATTAGGGAGATATCTCTGGACACTGGGAGTGGAGCTGGGAGGGAGCTCTTTGCCATTCTGTAAAGATGTAGACCCCAAACAAAAGTGCAGGACTATACTGGGAGAAGGAGCAAGCTGGTAGTACAGAAGACTTGTGCAGTAAGATTAGGTTTGTTACCTGTGAAGATTTAAACTTGGTAAATGGTGCCAACAAACCTTTTCAAGTGTTTGAAAGCATTTTAATACTGACATCCCATCTAAAATTTGTTCCTTCTCAAAACTATTGGACATTTTTCTTTGCTGGTAATGGGAGAACCCTTTCTTTTTTGGATCAAAGATGAGAGAGCTACTTCCTGTCTTTTGTGGTTGGTACTAGTAATTTGTGGTGCAATCTTTGGCTTAACTTGCAGTAAAGAGTCACTGTTGATCATTAAGAAGAGAGTGTAGTTCTGGGCAAGCCTCTTGCTGTTGAGGTACCAAAGAGGAGACAGGTGTGGGGGCTGGTCAATGCTTCTTATTAGCCAAGAATGTGTGATAAACCTAGTGCTGTTGCCAGCTGGCTCATAGGCTTGACAGGCTGTATTTTGTAGATTATAAAATCTCTGAAGATCAGGTGTTTAACTTCAGATAAATTCCACAAGATATTTAGGATTTTTCGAGCCTGCAGTTTAGATGGATCTCCTCTGCCCAGTACTGAAGGACTGCTATCCTCAGTCAAGCAGTGAATATTTGTACCATAATCCAGTGAGTGAAAAGGAATAAAAGATACCAGGTACTCCACACAGGTCAGATATTTTTAGTTTATCTGCCTGTACTTGAAAGAAAAACTTCAAAAGCTTTGAATATATTTGGAAGGAATCAGTGGTAAAGGACACATTGGGTACTGTGACCAAGTCTAACCATCAAAGTGCTTCTCAAAAAGATGCTAAGTATGAAACCATCCCTTGAAGTCTTGTCAGGGGGCAGATTGCTCTCCACACTCCAAGTACAGTGTATGTCCCAACTAATTCTACATTTCTGGATGTTTGTGGAGACTCAGAGTTCAGGCTAGACAACAGCAAGTGAATCTTAAATTAAAGACCACTGGAAAACATAAGCTGCTGTGTCTTTATGCTGCCCCTGTTCTGTGCCCAAATTTAAGATTGGGATCTGGATGAAACCTAGTTTAAAAATAAGAAATGTTTGAGTTGTCTGGATCAATCTCATGAAAAATGCTTACCATGGGCCACTGAGAGGCCCTTAGTTCTAAGTAATGGATTGTATGGCTCTTTACAGAAAAGCTCCCCATCCCACTGTAGAAGCACTTAAGACCAAGTGGAATGGCACCTAACTGCTAATTGATACATGGTTTTACTCTTTGAAGACTTCAGAACCTGTCAGGGTTTTCCAAATGTCTGTTACAGAGTTACAGTAGTTTCCAAGATTGCTTCATGCTTTTAAGATTGAATTCACACAGGAAGTTAACAAGGCAAACCAGTACTGAAGATTTAAATTGCTTCCTTTTTTGTGTGTATACCTTGGTAAAGCAGTTACTTAAATTCAAACTGCAGTAGTAAGCTTTGGATCTCCATATATGACAGCATGTTTTAAAACCTTCCCCCACTCCAGAAAGCAGACTTTAAAATAAAATCCTTTTTTCACCATTTTGATGATGACCTGCCATTTGGATACTTTTAATCCTCAATCTGTGTAAAAGTTATGTCTTGCATTAAATCCTTTCTGTTTTTTTTTTCCCTGTGGATTTTTGAAGTAATCCTCTGTGTACCATATAGCTTGTTCTTCAAATTGCTTATCTACAATCTCTTCATTTCTAGGAGTCCTGTTTAGAAAGCTTTAAAATGTTCATTGGTTTTAAACAAAATTCAGCTGGATATAAATTTCTGACCAGAATTTTGTGTTACACATTTGGCATCTATATATTCTTATGCCATTGAAACTTTCTGTTTAGTACTTTCTGTAATTTAGTCAGTGAATGAGTCAAATGGGGCACTTGGCAGAGGAGTCAGTGATGTACTCGGTAATGAGTAAGACTCTTTTTATAATGGCTTTCATTGGCTTTTTTTTTCCCTCTTGAGGATTTTGTGGGAAGAAGGAGTCCGTTCAAAAGGAAGTGTGTGTATTTTTGTAATTGTGGCAGTGGATAGATATTGCTGGACTGTTAGTGGTGTACCAAAATATGTTTTACTTTCTGTATCTCATGTTGCAAACATTTGACACATTTTTTTTGTCATAACTATGTGCCTTAAATGTAGAACACAGAGTGAGAGAGTCCAGCATTTCTTCTGTGGCTTACCCTGGGTCTTTTTCAATGTTCCACTTGAAAATTAAAAAAAAAAACCAAAAATCTGATTTAAAAAAAAAATCTAAACCTGTGTAACATAGGCTATGCCTTGATGTCTTTATTTAACCATGTAAGGATTTGTACCAACCCCTGGAATATATGTCAGAATAGTTGATTTGCTTTCATTTCACTGTGAAAGCTGAGTCTCATCCTCACTTTTGGGTGGTAATTCTCAGCTTCCTTCTTATCCCTGCATAGGTCACACATATTGTTGACTTGAGTGAGGAGTTCTTTTATCACAGGATGGATTCAGTGATCCTGTTTGTGTAGTGCAGCACTGCAAATGGTGTGTTGATGTAACTGGTGGCAGTGGTAAACTGCAATGTGCACACAGGGTTGTGTAGCTGATGTGTGCAACTGAGAACTTTGTAAGGTGCTTTTGCTGCTGAGGCTAATGCAGTGTTTAAGTACATTCTCGGTCACCCTGATAGTACTAGAGGGTTTAAGTTCTATATAAAGTTTCGGTCACCTTGTCCTACAAGTGCTCTATGATGTCTGTTCTGCAGTGTTTTTAATCTAGTGCTAATAGCTCTAAAGCAGATTTCCTGTTTTCTGAACCACAGGTATATCACTGTTGGTTGAGGTCACAGAATCATAGAACGGACTGGGCTGGATGAGACCTTTAAAGAACATCTAGACCCTTAAAGAACATCTAGTTCCAATCAGATGCCATGGGCAGGAACACTTTGCACTAGGCCAGGCTGCTCAAAACCCCATCCAACCTGGCCTTGAACACTTCCATAACTTCTCTGGGCAACCTGTTCCAGTGTCTCACCATTCTCACAGTGGAGAATTATCTCATATGTAATCTGAATTTACCCTCTTTCAGTTTAAAGCCATTCCCCCTTGTCCTATCACTACGTGCCCTTGCAAAAACTCCTACTCTAGCTTCCTTGTTGACCTCCTTTAGTGACTAGAAGGTGCTATGATGTCTCCCCAGAGCCTTCTCTTCTCCAGGCTCCCATCTTCATAGGGGAGGTTCTCCAACCCCTCTTATAATCATTGTGGCCCTTCTGGAACCCCTTTCAGTAGGTCCAAGTATGTTAACTTAGGTTAATAGGATCCTGTCTGACGTAAATGTAGTTGGGATTGTGAAGCTGTGTTTGGAAGCACTTTTCCCCCTTAGAGTACACCTATCCTGGTAATGAGAATGAGAATTACTTACGTGTACATGAGTCTTTTATAATGTGTAACTTCAGAACAGTTCTTTCTCTAAGCACATAAATGTTTAAGTGAGGATCAAGATCTTACCCAAGTGGTAGATTTTGTTAGCAAGTTAACTAGAGGGCAATATTATATCTGGAATAGGTGGTTATTGCATCAGTGCTTACTAGAATTGAGTTTTTGGGTACCATGATGCTAAAGCTCTAATATTTTGCTTTTTTATATGCTTTGACTTTCTTATAAATCCTGTTTTATAATTGTATTTTTCAAAATTTTTTTCTCTTGTAAATTTTAATTGTCTAAAATATTTAAGCAAGTTCATCAAGAAATGCATAGCAGAAGCCTTTAAAAATCTGGCTGTAGTATTAGTCTCCTATGAACAAGTGATCTAGTTTAAAGATTGCTTTTGTGCAGTTCTTTTAGAAAGGGCATTTATATGTTAACCACAAAAAACTTATTCATACACTAGATTTTTATAAGTTAATCTATAATTCAGAATATTCTCTTGATACTAGGAACTGTAATAGTTTTATGGAAACCTCTCAATACTTAATTTTTGCAGGAGATTCTCATTGCTTTTTTTAGTCTGTTTATGTTAGTGGATTTGTGTTTAGTTATATTTAATTTGCTGTGAAATATCTCAGAGGGACTCAAACCTGCTGTTTTATTGTGCTTTACTATAGACCATTATCTCATTTTTCCATCCCCACAGTCTTCAAGTGAGTAAATGTTACCTCCGCTGCAGATATATCCAGTTAAATAAATGGCATTGATTATAAAATAACACAGGCTATTTTCTTACCTTTAAAAAAATTAAGCTGTAACAGGAAATGTTTAGCACAAAACAGTTAAAATTTTCTATGTTATACTCATGCATGTTTTACTAAGTTTTTTTATCTGATCACTGAACTGAAATCCATTTTTAATGCATACCTTTTATTATTGTATTACTGAAAGACTAAGTTCAAATTTGTCTTTGTTTGCAGAGAAAGCCACCTGAGTGGGCTAGCAAGTTACAGAACACTGTCTCCTAAAACGTGTAAATAGTGAAGATATTCTGTGTATTCCTTTTTAAATGGTAAGTTGTTCAAGAGAGCTCTTACTGAACATTCCTTGTCACTTCCTTTGCATTTGTGTGAATCTGTTACAAATAGCTTTGAAGACTGTGGTAAGTCCCTTGAACTGAAGACCATGATGAATTTTGGAAACGGTTCAGAAGGTTTTGAGTTAGCCTTGGGAAGGAGGTCTATATTTTTGTGATGTTGAACATGTGCTGTATTAGGCCCTGAAACAAATGTCAAAAGCATTGCTAGGTCAGGAGACTAGTAGCAGTTAAATACTAATCTTATTGTGTAGAAAACAGAAATAAATTTACTTTATTCATGGTTGTTCATGAGATACTGGATTTACAAATTTGAATCTGTTAATTACTTTTACCCTGTATAATCTGTACTTTGTTGATGTATTGTCTAAGAGATTTAAACTAAATCTGCTGAGGTTAAATATTTGTTTGCCTCAAAGTGCAACGGATAATAAAAGATTTATATTTATTGATATTAAACTAGCTTTGTGGGGAAATATCCCCCTCCCTCAATCTGTCTCAGCTGCCACACTCAACACTGTAGACTTTTAGGTGAGGAATATCTGTTGTGTTGGTCACTGTGTGACATAAGATGTGGGACACGCTGGGAGGTGCTAATGAAGGACTGCTGCCAAAGTGCAGACAATTTTGTTAGAATAAGTAAAGCTGATAAGCATATATATATATATATGTATATATATATATATATATATATATATATGTATATATAAAATATACACACACATATATATGTGTGTGTGTGTATTTATTCTGGGGGCTGCAGCGTGTTGGCTTCTGCAGTGGGAAAGAGAAACCTTTTAAGCAGTGGAAGAAGCTGGAGACCAGGTTTGTTGTTCTTGCTTCTGTGAGGGTGAGGTTAAAAGTACTTGTAGGAGAGACTCTTTTTTTCCTGCATTGCACACCACAGTGCTGCCTTTGGCAGAAACCACTGCCAGCCTTGCTTCAAGGTCTGTGAATAACAGCAAAGTGTGCAACAGTGCTTTAGGATACTGTTGGCTTTGCCTGGAGAGCTGAGTCTGTCTGTAACCCTGGCTATGATCCTTTGCCACACTTTACCCCCTGAGCTGAAGTTAGCTTATTTTAATTTTGAGTTCTGATTATATACTTGATGATATTCAAGTGCTTATCAGCATATATGTTCTGAAAGACATTGCATTTCAAGTTGCGAAAAAGAATTCTGGAAAATGCATGCATTCACAGTGTCAAGTAGTAAACTTTCCTTGGAGGAATGAAGGGATCAGTAAGCAATATAGTTGGTGCACATAGAAATGTGAAAGTTATGGCAACAGCCTTTGAAGAAAAAGAATGTAAAAACCTCCATTCTTTCCCCCTTTACCCCTCTCACATTCCCCATTAAACGGTAAGGTAACTTGGTGGTTATATGTTGGAATGTTTGGAAAAAAGATCACTCGCTGTAAATTTCAAAAGTGGAGAAAGTGTATCAGGGGAAGTAGTCTGAAAAAAAATTGGTAAACCAGATATGAAGACCAAAAATATGCCTCACTACTAGGTTATTAGATTAACATATTGCTTATTATTTAATAAAGCAGTGAATGTTTCAGCACTGTCATATTTCAGTTGCATTTCATGATGCATGGAAGCATCATTGCTTTTATTCGTGGGAATCTGTAGAAATTAGTTATTACAGGAATAAGAACCTAGGTTTTGCAATATTTTACCTAGGTTATATTTATTAAAAAAACTTCAAAAATTGTTTTGAGATATTTTCTGTTTATACACAGTGTAGTATTATCAAATATTTTCTGTTTCTTTGTGCAGGTTAAGCACAACTTTCATGTGGAGTTTAATTGAAGTGTCTAGTGTTTAACAGTCTGAAGTTTAATGTAACTGAAGGGTATTTAAAGACAATGTTGAACATACTTGAAAATAATCAGCCTTTGATTTTTTTTTAAAGAAATATTGAAACCTAATTTTAGTAAACAAATTCTAATTTTTGGTTGAACATTGATCGTTCATGTATCACAGACATTTTAATTGGACATACAATATGGAAACTCTACCTGGTCAATAAAATGGGAAACTTATACTTAAAATAACAGTTGATTTGTACAGAAATGTAGTATTTTTTCTTTTTAAATTTCTGCTTCAAAGAATTTCACTTACAAGTCATAATTAAAAATTTAAATGGCTTAATTCACCTGTTCAGTATGCATAGTAAGGCATTTTAATTTTAAATTAAGTTACTAATTTTGTCACTTGGATTGTAATTGTGCCTTATCTTTTCTCGCTTTTCTGAATTTCCTACTGTGTTTTGCTAATGTAAATGGTCCCCAAAATATTAAAGTTACTAAAAATACTATATTAAGTGTTCATGAAAGCTTCTGATTGCTTAACATGCCATCCTGCATGAGTAACATGCACTGGCTTTTCTAAACTTCCATTATAAACCTACAATACTACTGTACAAAAGTGTCTTTCACAAAGAAAGAGTGTGTAGTCAGGTTTTCAAGTAGGGCTTGAAAACAGACCCTGATGCTTATCAGCCCTAATAATCAATTCACTGGACTGCTGGAAGAATTCTTTTGTCATCACATGCAAGCAATTGTAAGAATACACCTTTATAGTTAGTTTGTCAAATAAAAATGTTACACATTCAGTTATGTGTTTTGTAGAAAATGTTAAAATTGTTTGTGATTACTGTGTGGATAAGACTGTTCCAGTCTTTAGAAATACTTTTATTGGAAAAGCAACTTAAATATTTTTAGTCAGGGTTAAACAAAATTTATCTGCAAAGACTTCTGCCTGTGCTATCTGACTCTTCAGTTATGTAATCTGTATCCTGTAACCTTTGTGGCTGGTAAATCAGAGAATGATTTAGAAACTTAAATTCTTGATTTAAAACAAGCTATTAGGAAAAGTTTCTTAGGAATTTTCTTCAGAAGACTATAGTCTCCATTTCTGTGAAGGAAAGAAGCTTTCTGGAGTATGGGAGAGTGAGTGTGAAAAGTAGGTTGGGCAGGAGGGAGAAATAGTCTCTGGAGAATGGTGGAAGGTTTTTGGACTACTTGGCCAACCAAAAGCTGAAGATCACTAATCACATAACAGTGGATGGGGGGGTGTAGTAGGACAATTTTCCATATGGTCTCCTGGGGAGAAAAAAAAGGCTATGAGAAGAGAAAATATTCCAGAATTCTTGCATTACAAATGGTAAAGCCAAATAACTGGTTTGGGGAGAAACTGACTGAAAACATGTCAGAGATGTGATCACAGATTGAGATCTTGAGGTGCAAGCATTTTCTATGTGCTTGTTTTCTGATTGATTCTGATACTACATGAGGCTGAATGTTTGAGCTTAACTTTTGCCTGTCTTAGGTGAAATCCTATTCAGTAGGCACTTACTCTAGGTTTTGGACTGGACTGCATGGAGTTGAGGGGCTTTATATTTTGAATTGCAGTCTGGCAAAATAGGTTTGATGTTACTAAGCTTCTTCTTTTGTGTATTAAAACTGGCATGTGTTCTGTGAGAGCCTTAGCACACTCATCATGTTTTCAAGAGACTGTTATGAGCACATATATAGATATTCTTTGTTATCCCTGTCTGAGACTGGGAAATTCAGTACTACTTCATTACTGCAAATAAATGCAGTCATTGGCCTGTTGTCTGAACTTTTTCTATGATTGGCATCATAATAATTTCCTTTCGGAATTATGCAGCTAGTGTGTAGGGATCTGTGTTAAGATGAGGCTTAAATCTTGGTTGCCCGTGCAATGATTAACTAAATCAGTTTCTAAATTTAACTGATGTAGTTAAATTTCTTCTTGAACTCTGTGTAGATTAGTCTCTAATGGCTTGATTTTTTTTTTTTTTAATACATGCAGCTTGTAGTCTCTGTAGATTACACTGACTATTTTGAAGTGTAGTTAAGAGCAATATAGGTATTGATAGGTTTGTTACATAAGTTAGTGAGGTGTGTAGAAGATCCATGAAATCATAGATGACTTTAAATGACAGGCTTTGAGAGCTGTAGTCAATGCATTTGTGCCTATTGTTACCCTGTCAGATCACAGAAGCTCTGGTCTCCGAAGCAGTCCTACAGGTCTTGCTCGCTTTGATGCGGTTCTCAAATAGTCTCAGGAAAGGTGCCAACAACCACAGTATTGCCCCCTGGAGCCTCACCACAGACTTGGCAGTAGCAGCCATCTTTTTGCTCAACAGCCAGCTGGTTACAGCTGTAGTTAAGAAATCCGTTCCTCTTGGATTGCGGGACCTCATCAGCTCAATGGGTTTTAAACTAATAATTGCATTTTGCAGGAAAAGATTTTTATTGCTGGTATAACAGCAACAACAGTGCTGGGAGGGAGGCAAGTTTATAGTAGGTTCACTTCAGAATTCTGCATCTTTCTTTGTTTAAAGAAAAACAAAAGCATCATGGACATTCCAGGATTGTCCCCATTGTTTTCACTTCAACATGTTCAGGTTCAAAACCTACTTACTAATTAATGTTAAGAAAGAACATCTAGGAAATTGTTTTGTTCAAAGCAATTTAATGATAGGGAAAGTATGGAAAGTATTTTGGTCCAGTGTGCTAAATATATAGAAGCAATATCAGGGCAAAGTTAAGTCCAGTGTGGAATTGGACTGGGAAAAATAATTGGTCATGTTTTTTAATTTGTAAATAGATGCTGTGATTAATTTCAAGCTGCTCTCTTTAAGTTCATAAGAGTGATCATCAGGATCTAGATGGTGAGGCCACACCTGGAGCACTGTGTTCAGTTCTGGGCCCCTCAGTTCAGGAAGGATATTGAGGTGCTGGAGCAGGTTCAGAGAAGAGCAACAAGGCTGGTGAAGGGACTTGAGCACAAGTCCTATGAGGAGAGGCTGAGGGAGCTGGGGTTGTTTAGCCTGGAGAAGAGGAGGCTCAGGGGAGACCTCATCACTCTCTACAACTACCTGAAAGGAGGTTGTAGCCAGGTGGGGGTTGGTCTCTTCTCCTAGGCAACTATCAGCAAGACAAGAGGGCATGGTCTTAAGCTGTGCCAGGGGAGGTTTAGGTTGGATATTAGGAAGAAATTCTTTACAGAAAGGGTAATCAGGCATTGGAATAGGCTGCCCAGGGAAGTGGTGGATTCTCTGTCCCTGGAGGTTTTTAAGATAAGATTGAATGTGACACTTACATGGTCTAGCAACCACGGCGGTAGTGGATCAAGGGTTGGACTCGATCTCAGGGGTCCCTTCCAACCCAGCTGATTCTATGATTCTTTAAATTCAGGAACAAAATTAAAGCATATTTTATCAATAGTCATTGCAGTCATATACCTTTACTTGTAAATAAAACACCAGCTTTTAAAGCTTCCTCATTTTTTATGCACAGTTTGTATATTTCACAGGAGGGGTCAGGTAGGAAGGACCACAGTGGGTCATCTTGTCCAACCTCTTTGCTCAAGGAGGGCCATCCTAGAGCACATGGCACAGGATTGTGTCTGGATGGTTCTTGAATATCTCCAGTGTGGGGGACTCCACAACCTCTCTGGGAAATCTGTTCCAGTGCCCGGTCACTCAGACAGTAAAGAAGTTCTTCCTTGTATTTAGGTGGAACTTCTGTGTGTGACTTTCTCTTTGTTGACTCTTGTCCTGTTACTTGGCATGACCAGGAAGAGCCTTTAGGATTAAACATTAAATTATCTAGTTGCAGCTACAACACAGCCTCAGCTATGCATTAAAACAGTTTAACAAGAGTTATTAATGACTCCTTATACTTAAAAATAAAGCAATGAGTCTTTACAGATGGCTTCCTCATCTGTAGCATCAGCATTTAGGCAACCAGGTGCATTTTCCCTATTGTTTGGGGAGAAGCTGCAGTTAGTTTTGAGGGCTTGTAAAAAGAGTTGATGTGTTATGGGGCCTATTGGAGGAGTTCTCATATTCAAATAAGAACACAGCCTTTGAACAAGATATATTACCCTGACAGTGGGAGGGGAGTTTGGAACATCTCTGAGGAGTGGATAGGGAAAGGGGGAGAAGCAACTACCCTGTCCCATTCTTTTAGTTACTGGACTCTTTCTTCTGAGAGTAAGAAAGTCTTTAGAATCTGTCTATGACTAATAAACATTTCTAATAATAAAAAAAAAAAGAAAGAAATGTTTTGTATCCTGTCGGGGTTGACAGAGAACCACCCCTGCTCTCAAGCTTCACTGGGCTCCGTTCCCCCTGTGCCTCATCCCACAGGTCCCCTCTCTCTCTCTAGGAGAGAAAATCTCTGCTCTTTCCCCCTCTAGGAGGGAAGTCACAGCAGCTCCTCTCTCTCGGAGAGGAATCCCTCCAAACTTTTTCTCAGAGTTGGAGATAAATCTTTCTTCAACGCTGCAATCACGTCGGGGTCACCAGATGTTGTTGGTAAAGTCAGAACGACCAAAGTGACACAGATATCAGACGTAGTCCAGGTGTAAGGTGATCAGGAAGCTGTTTATTGCTCTCAAGTGTTTCCTTTATACTCTTTGTACATTATTGTGCCACAACACAATTGGTCAAAAGTCTCAAGCATAAAACACAGTACATATTTTCATTGGAGACACAGAAGACACTGTGCTTATTGTCATTGGTGACCTGAGGACACTGTGCACACTGTCATTGGTGATATTATGCACATTTTGATTGGCGACCTTTGGTCTGGGCTGCATTATGTTTGTTACGTGGGCATTACAGTAAATATTTCCTTAGAGTTGTTTACATTCCTCGTCACTAAATGCCAGGCTGCTGGCAGGTTCTTTGTCAACCCCGACAGTACCCAATAGGGCTTTTGGGCTAACATTTCAATGTAAAACTGCAGTGGAGAAAGGGTAGTTGGAAGCATTAGTTTATTGCTATCCTCTTAGTTACCAATGCCTCTAACTCTTGTTGGACCAGCTGGCTACTTTTAAAGTAACAGACATTGCCAGAACTGAAGTGTGGAGAGCAGAGTCTGAGTTAGTAGAGGAAAGCAGCTGTAGGATGTGGGAAGGAGGCAACTCTTCCTTGCTGAATTGGCAACTGGAGTAGAGAGTGGTGTGCTAGAGGTGAAAGAGCAGATGAAGCACTGTCAGTAGGTCTCTTGTAAAGGAAGAAAATGACCTGTGTCTCTAAAATGTGGACAGGGCATCTTCTCAATATAAAACTGAGCAACTTCTCTTCAGGTGTTTGGCTAGTTTTGATAGTTGGGTGTTTCTCTCTGCAATTAAGAAATATGAATTTGATCAGTTTAACATGTAATCTACCTGCATACTATTTTATGATTGCTGATTAAAGTAATGGTAAACAAGTAATGTTCTGTTCTCTATGAATAGTCAGAATTAAGATTTTTTAGATTCAAAAAATATAGAGAATGGTTCCTTAAATTTTTTTAATGGTTTGTCCTTGATTCCATCTTACTCTCCTGCAAAAGAAGAAAGGGATCTTTGCAATTTATGAGGAGGAAAGGGCCTGCTTTTCTTGATGGCACTTTTCATCAGATTGGTGACTTGTTGTTCCTGAGATGAGAATACCAATTTTTGTCTTTGTCTTCTGTCCACCCTCCTATTTCAGAGTACTGTATATTTATAGAACATATATATATTTAATATTTCATGCTTTTAAAATAAATTTGGCCTTAAATATTTATGGGTATATGCTGCTTTTTTCTTTTTGTAAACAAACCACAGAAATCAATGTATACCAGGTTAGCATTTGCTAAAAGCATATTTTTCAGGAAGAGATGGAAATGATGGAACCATAAACTACTTATGTGTCTAACAAGGTAAGCAGAATCTGTAATGCATTCATGGGATGTTGTAGTAAAGTCCTTGGGACATGACAGATGCCTCTCTGAGTCTGAGGAATAAATATATAAGAAATATCTGTTTTCTTCTACTCAGTGAATTTTTTGTTGATCTTCTCAGAGTTTGCTGGGATTTCTACATGATTTTGGGAAATGTGGCAGCAGAAGGTGACAGAAAACTGCAAGAGCTCTGAGCTCTTTGGTGTCATAGGTTTGTGTTCCTACCAATAAGATGGACTAGGACTGGAAGGCATGACTTTATGAGGAGCAGCTGGACATACTAGGTTTAAGCTTGGAGGAGGTACTGAGGGGTGACGTTACTGCTGTCTACAACTTCCTTGTGAGGGAGGTGCTGATCTTGTCTGTGTCTGGTGTCCAGTGACAGGATGCAAGGAAATGATGTAAAGCTACATCAGGGAAAATTCAGAATGGATATTTGGAAAAAGTTCTTCACTGAGAGTGGTGGTCAAGCACTTGGAACAAGTTCCACAGGGAAGTGGTTGTGACCCCAAGCATTTAAAAGTTCAAGAAGCATTTGGACAACTCTTAAGTATCTGGTTTAATTTTTGGTTCGCCCTGTGTGGAGTTAGGAGTTGGATATGGCTATCCTCATGGGTCGCTTCCAACTCAGGATATTATGTGACTAGACTAAAATTGTTTTAATATGACAATATTGATGCCATTTCTTGTAGGATGCAGTTTAATTACACTTTTAGGTCTTGTTACCTAGTCACTTGCGCTTAGCTTGCTGTTCACCTACACAACTAAACATTGTAATTGGTGTTTTGCATGCCTCTGTCATGTTTCGGTATGAAGTGGGAGTTTAACTTGAATTGCTTTGTTGTTTTTTTCTTTGTGCTGAAGCAGATTGAGTGCTCTCACTATCACTTGTGTGCTCTCAGATATAACAGCAGTAATTCCATAAACTGCTTTGACTTCTTTCCTCCAGATTAAGTTTCTGCTGACTTCCAGTCTGATTCCAGCACTAGAACCAGCTCAGGCAGGAGCAGCAGCAATAATAGCACAAATGTTGAAACAGGGAATGGGGGAAGGAATCCATTTAATTAAATTAAGGAGTGTTTGGCTTACAGCTGTCTTAAAAAGCACAACTTCAGGTGGAGCGGATCCTAAGGCAATGACTGGGGTTTTGTGTCTGAGACGGAAACATAACTCATCTTGTGGTTGAGGCATTTGTTGCTAAGTACTGATATGATCTAGGTCCAACTTCTGATCCTTCTACAGGCCTTGTGTACTGGTCACCATCATCAAGTGACTTTGTGCCTCTCAACCCTATTATTGAGAATGCTATTTCTTGCCTTTCTCAAGTTTGGAGAGTAAATTTAATGTCTAGGTGTACATATATTGTAGGAACAATAGTGTTAGGTAACCTTACTGTAATAAACTTTCTGATGCTACTTGGCAGTTACAGCCTTGCTGGGTTTAGGCAGTCTGTTCCTCTTTCAGAGGGCGTTAGCTGGCTGTATTGCCAGGAATTTGGTATGTGTTTGACTGCCAGCTAGTGAGGAAGATGAAATCTTTCCACAAGTGTTGGGTGGCTGAGTGCATTATGGGGAGGGAGAGGACCAGTGAAACTGAGACTCTTACACACAGTGTTGTTTTATTCCCTCCTTTCCCATGGAGCCATCACTGGTAAATATTGGAGGGAGCCATAATTAAAAAATACTGTGTGACAGGTTTTCAGCCTTAGATGATTGGGGTTTTTTTAAGCAGTATTTGCCTCTTTCCTTCCACCTTGTCCTCATAAAATTAAAACCAATATAAAACTGTTCTTTTTCAGTCTTTACGTAGTGAATTCAAACATGCTATAACAACAGGCATTTTAGGTTGCATTGTGCTATAGGTTTGGCTTGGATCCGGGATTATATGATGCAGATTCTCCGGATGTGGAATATATGAACTCTTTTCCTTTCTGAGGAGTCTAAAACCGAAAGGTTCTCTCTAGGAGCATATATGATGGTGTTCAGCATCTGATGGGCTATGAGACTGGGAGAACGCTAGTTTGGAACAAATATTCCTGCTTCCCTATGAAAAAAATGTATGCAAGATGGACACAGGATCATCATCATGAGCTATTCTGCTCTGCAGGTGTCTGCTCCTGTTGTACCACACAACTTGCTAATGCAGTCTTAGTTACTGTTTTCCTGACTCATTTTGAAGTCTTTGAACATCTCCAGGGGTTCACAAGTGAAAAACCTCTGATGGATGGTGCTGCTCTTTCTTGTGGACTCCATATGTTTTGATCAATTGTGCTTTTATTATATGTAATACTGTTTTCCTCCCAACTCACACTTGGCATTCGCCCTCACTTGGCATTGACTAAAAGAGGAGAGTTATAGACATAGGTATAAATCAATATGATGCTTTCAAACTTTCAGTGTTAGGTTCTGAAATTTCATAGACTTGAAAAGCTAAGTTTACATTTTCAAGATGTATATACATGTCTGTCTTGAAGAAAAACAGAAAGTCTTGGTTTACAAAAGGTTCCACAGAGGATATTTAAATGCACAGATTTAAAATGCTGGAATGAAGCAGACTTTAAAAATTATTTAGTATTGTCATTGGTAACCTCTGCATCCCCAAGTAATCTCAGCTAAGATTTGATGATTTTAGCTAGGAGAAGAAGTTGCTTAAGCCTCTTTTTAGTGATTTTTTTTTTTTTTTTTTATGCATGGTGAGAATGCTTTTTTCCTTGAAGCTGGTTTCTGGAGCACTTCTGCCTGGCCAGCTCCATGGAGATGTGTTGATACAATGCCAAATTTCATGGAACACAACTTTCCAGCCTTCAAGTCTTGAAAGGGGATTTTTACAGAAGACTAACTGCTGAATTCTGTCTGAGACTCGCTATGGTTTTATAGTAGCTTATTTGTCTCACAATGGGAGTTACTGTATGTGTAACAAGGAAATCTCTTTAATGCTGCAAATAAGGTTTTGTAAGCCAATGTTACTGTATCAAAGCATGTTACTTGTACTACTACTGGACGTTGATTTTAGCTTTATTTAACACCCCCACTCCCCCCAAAAAATGCCCAATGAAACAACAAAAAACCCTGAACCCAACCAAAACCAAGCCAAACAAAAATACAAACAAGCAAAAAAACCGAGAAAGCTCAGCCCAAAACAATACCAAAACTCTAAAACAAAACAATGGCAAAAAGACCAATCTAAGACCAGGCTTGTATGTTGAATTATTAGGAAGTTAATGGTAGGCAGAATTTTGATATCTGAATTTCTGTTGCTAGTAAGAAAGAGGATCTGTCACAAAAGAGACAGAAACACCAAGAGAAGGTTATGTTTTTTATTTGGGGAGATATAGCTGCTTACAGTCTGATTGTGCTCATTTATTAGTAACATGTATATCAAGTATGTTCAGATTTATTTGATTTATTCTTTTACTGCAGTTTCATTTCTATTGGATTCTGTTCTTGGTGAAAGGTATTAAATGGATAACTGCCCATGTAAGTTAATTTTAAAAAAATGTCTTCAGTATTGATAAGACCAGGAAAAGGAGTGTGATCCATCTTGATTTGTGCTGGACCCTACTTGTTATGTGCTCGTGATTCAGTTGTTGGGATATAGGGAGCTCCTATACTTCTGGTAACTGAATATTCTGCTGTGCCATCTGTAACTGCTGCTGTTTTATTTTATGAACTCAGAAATAACACACTGCTAATTTCTCATGCATCAAACAGGAATGGTTTCTGTGATTTACTTGAAGATCTTAACTATGTGGAATACAGCGAGGAAGATTACCTGGAAGAGGGAAATAGCATCTTAGTGCTCAGCTTACCATGTGCAGGCAGATACATGTAGGAAAGCTATGAAATGCATCCCCCACCCTGGGAAAACCTCTGACCAGAGCTTGTCCCTCCTTAGGCCCCAGAGCAAAATAACCACAACACGAAAAATTGCATTAATGGGGGGGGAAAGGGGGAGGCTTAATAGGGCTGTTTGTGCTTTCTGATGACTTTTTGTGTGGTGGTTTGGTTTTATGTGTTGTTTTTCTTTTACTTTTTAAATTTTTACTGCTCTCTTGAGTGTTACTCTCTGTCACTCGTAGTATCTTTCTTGATTTGTACATCAATCCTTGATTGCATGGCACTTAGTTCTGTAGCTGTGGTAGCTACCAAAAGATGGACTTTGTGGGAACAGATGGTGCACTTGGCTCACGATGAAAATAGTTGGGAATTTTTAATGTTGATTCACAAAATATTTAGTTCCATTTTTCCATAAAATCACCCAAAATAAATCTGTTTTTTTCCCCCCTATAGACAAGTTACCATTTCCAGATTTCTGATATATAAGGGGAGCAAACTGTTGGTGGTAGTGTCATAACTAGGAAAATTTGGGAAATCCTGTTTTCTGCTGAAATTTCGTGGTGTGGGTGTGAAGCTTTACCTTGAGGAAATCTAGGGATGTTGCTTTATTTTGTAATAATTTAAGTCTTTATGGGCTGTCCATGTGTTTCCTGACACATGCCAGGAAATTTCTGCTGTTGCTGTGTGGTTGTTTAGGTGGACATTGAAGTTGCTCGACTGCAAGGTATTTTAAGGATTGTGATACAGTGTGATAGCCTGATAAAGCATCATTGCAGTTGTTTCCCAGTGGGAAGGTCTCTCCTGCCTGGTGAGAACTAGGAGTGGAGGAGGCATGTTAGGAGTTAAGGTGGGGAAAGATTGATGTTGAATTGTCATGATACAAAGTCCTTTTCCTTTGCTGTTTGACCTACGTTATTGCTCTCTATAAAACGTGTATTAATTGTGTGTGTATGTGCATACGTAAAATATATGTACATGAACTGTACTTGTGTGTATATACATGTATGATATCTAGAGGATTTCTTGTGTGGAAAAGAAGCATAAGAAAACCTGACAGTACCTGAAGACGTTTTAGATTTTGGATTAACTGAACTATGTGAAATCCTAACACTTCCCTGTGGCATTTTAGATTACCTGCTATGGAGTAAAAGAGTTTTAAGAACAGATTAATTTTTCTATCTGAAAAATGCTGTTCTAAAAGGATTTTAATGGTAAATATGAGATATGGGAAATAGGGAACACTGTGTTGCCATAAAATGGATATTATTGGACACAAAGGGGATCCTTTATCCCTTTTGTACTTTCCCCTCCAATTTAGGGTTAATTGAAGTTCTGAGAAACAAATTACTGAATTTCCTTCTGGTTTAACTTGAGGTCGTTTGAGGATCTGAATGGCATGTTCTCCCTGCAGGAGGGCTCCTGAGGCCTTACCAGGTGGCCTTTGTCACATGGACTGTGACCCAGACAGTTATTTCGAGCACTTTAAATCCAGTAAGGCTCTGTTAAATGGGATCAATGTAAGTCAGCAAGCCTAGCTGCAACTTAGGTTTTCTTTACATAATCAAGGCATTTGCTTCTGGTAATACTTACTGTTTGTGAAGGAGGAAGGCTTGGACAAATACAGTTTAAATGGTCTTCAGAAGTTCTTGTGCCTTACTGTAGTTTAAAATGTTAAGAAAAAGCTTGTTTATAGTTGCAGACTTTCAGTATTGTGTTGCGAGTTGTTCCAGCATTGTCTAAAGTAGTGTAAAAAATTATATGGTAATGATTCTTGTGTTACAGATTTTTTCCATTTCTGTAGTGTAGGTAAAATGTGACTTTCCATAAAATGTAACTTTCCATAACCAAACTAAACTCTTAGAAAACTGTGCATCAAATAGCCCAAACGTATTTAAAACAAGCACTGCAAGATATTTAATGCCATCATTCAAGAGACTGTATTGAAAGAGTCACACTTAAAATAGTTTCTCAGTGGTTTATTGTAAATTGGGAAGTGAAAAGCCACTTTTTGCCTTCTTATTTTAACTGTCAAATGGATGAAGAAGGGATTTGTGTTTGTGATGTTGCATTTTGGACTGCAGTCCAAAAATCCTGGAATGGGTGGGTGGAGAACAAAAAAGAAATTTCCTTCAGGTGGGAAATGTCCTGGTATGGTTGATTGTTAATTAAGTAACAGTGCTTATTAAATAGCAGTTCTCTTTTTTTTTATTATTATTATTTTATTTATTGCCCTGTGGTCTGAATATGTTAGAATACTTCTGGGTTTTGACATAGTGGCTTGTGGACATTTTCTCAACTCTCTAGGCTGCTGAGTTTTGCTGTGGAGAGTGAGAACTGTGTGGCTCTGTCTACATAAGAAACTGCTCACATCTGATTAAGATCCAAGCCTGTTTCCAGATGACATCTGGAAACATTTTGACCTGCTAGTGGAGGGCTGTTCCTGACCTAATTAGCTTGGTGTTTTAGCTAGCTCTCTGCTGCTTGGTGATTTTGTTCCTTTTGACTTCATCTGGTTTATACTCCTCACTGAATGTTACCATTTAGGGTACTAAAGTTTAAAACAAAATTAGATTTTACAATCTGCTACTTTTCCAGTCAATGTTTCAGTACTTCTAAAATTTCATATATGTAATCATTGGTTATTCAAAGTACAAAGAGTTGAATAATTCAACAGCTGTATGGTTTGCACATGTCAAGATGATACAAAGGAGGGGGATGATCAATCTAAGTCTTTTTTCCTGTGCTGTAGGACAAAGCACTGCTTCTTCCTCTGCTTCTTCCTCTTAACTACGTGACGAGTTTCTTCTAGTTCTGGCTGAGTGCTTCTTTTCAAGAGGTGGCATTTCTAAAGGGTAAATGTTACTTGTGAGGTAGACTGTATGCTGTATTAAGGTATTTATATTTTCATTTCTTTCAACTCTGCTTAAAAAACAAAGGCTGCCACTATTTCTTCATATGCACAAGGAAAATATTTTTGAGTTGCTGTGCAAAACTGGTCAAATAAAATTTAAACAAGCTCCAGCAAATGCATACTGTGTATCTTTTCAGTACAGACAAATAAAACTGAAGGGAAACAAGTGGTGACTCAGTTAATTTCTGTTTGCTTGAACAGAAGGGACGATAATAAATTCTTGGAGTATAATACAGATTTCAAGAAAGTTCATATGAAAGAAAACTGTTTTCAGTGCAGCAGAAGTACTTCCTGGTTGAAACAAGTCCATTCTTAAGATAGTAAAAACTAAACAAATGCTCTTATATGGCTTGAAAAGACATTTTTTTCCTTTCCAATGTGCATGCATATCATTTACACTGTATTTGGTGTTAACATTGTAATATTGGGTTGAAATAGTAAAATTGGTAGGGGCAGTAAGGTTTTTCTTGGTTTTTTTCAAACGTATGAACGCAGTGGAACAGATGTTCAGAACAGCATGGAATATTCCTTCTTCCCCGTCCCACCATCCCTTTCACACCGAGCCATCTGGAAGGGACTATGAGCAGGATGAGCAGCCATCACGCTAAGAACAAGATTAACGTGTCGGCATCTTTTGTTGATACTTTAAACTGGGCACTGTTTGTTCAGCAGAAAGAAACAATGTGAGGTCTCATTATTGTGTGTGCTTAGATTATTCGTGTGGATATGGAAAGAAGGCAGAAGAGAAAATAAATTCAGATATACGTATTTGTGAAAACACTTCTGTATGTATTTTTCCAGAGTTCTTCAGTCCACGCTCTTCATGTACTTTGTTTTTTTACCTTGATTTTTTTTTTTTTTTTACAGCAACAAGTACACCACGTGTGGATGTCTTTCAGGTTACTCAGTTGGATTTCTTTAGTACCCTTTAGCCTTATATGTTTTGAGAGAAAGTGTAAATTAGTGTTTTGGCTTAATGAACAAAATTTTGGTTAGAGAAAGGACAGCTTATGGACTAGAAATGAGAGACTCTAGTCATGTGTGAAGGTGCCCTGGATCATCTGTATTCTGATACAGAATGAGAAGAAAAGGGTGGGTGGATCCAATGCTGGCAAAGTGATTGGATTCAGTACAGCGAGCTATTGTATTGTGCAATTTGTGAAATTCCAGTAGATTTCAGGTCAGCAACTCGCTTTTTAAATAGGTATCTTAGTAACATTAAGTGTATCAAGGAAGACTAAAATGTGTTTCTGAAGAAGAAATTGTATTTAAAAGCTTAACACACAGGTTCAGTGGGACCACAGTGTTTTTCTTCCATTGTTTTGTGTTTCTTTCAATGAAGAGAGTTTTAAGAAATGGAAATCTGAAATTAGATTCAGGAAGGCTATTTGAAAATGAGATACTTAAAGCCTGAAACTACTACTACTGTAGTGCTTTAAGTTATTCTAAGTGAGAAAGTAATCAGAAGAAAGTGACAAAACTCAAGATCTCCAGCTTTCAGATCTCAGTTTTCAGAGAAAGATAAGCATGAGAAAAAGAAGAGACTTTAAAACTAGGTGAGGGATATTTATAGATGTTCTGAGGAAAGCTTATCCTGTGAAGAAATAGAGCAGTGAAATAAAGTAAATACTAGTGTTTTAAAAAAAAGTACATCAACATGAAAAACATACTGTGTATATGTTTTCTTGTATTTTTATAAAACCATAAAGCATCTTTTAAAAGTATGAAGATTTAAATGACAGGTAAAAAGATCCAATGTAATTTACTGGCAAAGATTTTTGCATATTGGGCAGTGGAAGAAATTCTGTGAGTATAAATTGCAGAATCCATTAATTTGGACAGTGAGAAAACTTAATACAGGAAATTCATTCTGTATTCCCTAGGTATGTTGTAGTTGGGCCTGAAAAGTTGTATACCTGGAAATGGAGATAAACCAGTGCAGTAACTTCAGTTACTGTCTTCACTAGCAGAGAGTGAGAAATACCTTTATTTCTCCCTTTAACAATGATGAAGCCATTTATTGGATGATATGTATATAATCCCTTATTTGGAGCAGGAGATGAAACTTCATAATCTGTGTGCACTTCATAATGATAAGATTTTTATTTCCTTAGAAGCTGCTGGGAAAAATACTGTGAAGGGGAAAAGTTACTCTTGGGATTGTAGCTTTGTAATATTTAATTTCTGTTGAGATGAAAAAGTTAGTGCAGTAACTTTGAAGTGGTCCCTCAGTCTTGTTCACTGAGGCACTCTTGCTTGGCAGTGAACTGTAGATACAAGTACTTAAGTAGAACTTAATGAGACTTTTGACACTAGTACAGAATGGCAGGTGCACAGAGATAATTTTGAACTACAGGCAACGCGAAGATGGGGTTGTAAAACAAAGGTAAAAAGCCCCCCAAAATACCCATCCTGGAAGTTTTGGAGAAAACAAGCCATATTTCTGACTTCATAGTTTTTGATAGTATTTGAAAACCTCTTATATTACAGTCTGCACTCTCAGGGAAAGAATAGCTACTTAATTTCAGGTTAAATCAGTCTCAGGGCCTCCTTTTTCCTGTATTAGTGAATGTTCTCTCTTCTATGCTTGTTTAGAGTTAATGTGAAATATTGATGAGAGCTAAATTTGAGGTACTTGTAAATGTTCAATACTGTGAAGATCAATTTGCTTTTTTCTCTCCCAGCCTTTTAATTTGTGCAATTTCTGAATTAATGCCTTCACCTTTTAATGGGTCTACAAACTTTTGTGATGCAGGCCCACTGTGTTAAGAGGTCTGCCTTCTACATTTTTTTGAAGGTGTAGAAGGTTGACTAGGAAAATATATATCCATGAAGTTTATTTAGGTTGTAAATAAATAAAACTAAACAATGTCTCCCTTCTCCTGTTGTCCTTTCTCTTGTCATCGCTTAATGTCTTGATTTCCTTCATAACATCATTGGACCATAAAATCTGCCCTGAAGATCTCAGCACAGACAAAACCTCCGCCAAATAAAGAAAAACAACCGCCCAAGTTGGTGAACCTTCAGAAATAGCTCATTGCAACAGACATTAAAAAGCTCTATTAAAGAAACAAAATAGCTTTAGGGATTTCTGTGCTTATTTCATCATTGCTAATACTTAAGTTGGTATGATGAGAGGGAAGATCAGAAGTGGTGGTCTGATGCAAAAAAGAAAAAACTGTGGTTTTATGAGGTGAAATGCAGTTCTAGATTCACACACTGAAATTAAGGTGTGTGCATAGCAGAGCTTACACATGAGGTGTTTGAGCTCACTGTGTCATTCTTGTATCTATCAAGAGATGCAGTGATTTAGTTGCTCTCTGGGCTTTTGCTTAAGTTTGAATGGAATCCCGTCTGGTACATTACTTATAACAAGCTGCATATTCAATCCATCTCTTGTTGTTCTTCTCCGTAGAAGGAGAATTGTGGTATGTTCTCTTTCTGTAGAGGTCTGTGAGATTCAAAAATGAAAAGCTTTAAAGCTCTCTGAAATAATAGAATGTATTCATGTATTTTTTTCATGTAAAGAAAGCTCTTTTTCATGGTAAAATGTTTAGCTTTGTTGTATTTTACTGGAGGATATAAGAAATCTCTGAAGGGCTTAAAAAATGGATTGAACAGTGTCTTTGAGAAAATGTAATAAGTAAACATTAACAAGTAAAGGGTCTGTTTAATGAATTGGCAGTTGTTTTGTGGTATTAGTGAATATATAAAGAACCATGAAATTCAGCTGCACATTTTTAGCACTAGTGTAAATTGCAGTACCTTTTTGGGGATGTGAAAGGACAAAAGGCAGGTTTCGGGGACAGCTGGTGCTTTGAGTTTTTTGCCAGTTGCTCAAATACTTGAAAAACCCAGCTTGTCTCTTACAATAGGCATGCTCTGCTGTTGTTTGGAAAGATTGTACATTGTGTTTGTCATCTTTCGTGTTTGTTACTGTACAGCTGCTTTCTATATGATTTTTTAAAAATCTGACTTGCCAAGGCAATGTCAGATTTCTTGCATGCTGTTTAACAGCTGTTGTCCAGAGGAAGGTGGTCTGACTTGACCCTGTGAGTATTCCTATGACTGCAGGGAAAGAAAAGCAAAAATGCTTTGATTAAGTCTTTCTGTACCACACTTGCCTCTACAGCAATAACTACTGGGATAAGTGCCTTCTAATTTTAAGACAAAAGGCAGTTGTGCAAGTAGTTGTTGGGAGGGAGGGGGAGAAAGAAGAAAAAGGGAGGTGAGGATACTGAGAGACTGTGTAAAATCTGAATTTTAATGGGTTGATCTAAGCTAGTTGAAGGTTCCGATGCCCTTTCCTTTCAGAATGTGTGTGGAAGTAGAGTTGCTGATGCCTGTAGGGTTTGGAGAGTGGTGTCCATTTGTACTCAAGTCAGAGTTCAGTCCAGCTAGATGTCTCATCCAATCTATGTCCAATGAGGCACGCGTGGATTTAGTGAGATGTTAAGCGACATTTCACCCTCTTAGTTTTCTTCTTTCTCCTTTTGACTCCTCCCATTTTTATGGTCTGATGTTAATGTCTCATACATTTCAACTGCAGCCAGGTGTACGTATGCAATATAGCATCTTTCTAGGTCCTTCATCTCTTGTGCCAGATGCAGCTGCTGGTTTAAAGCCAGCTGTCAAACATGGGTGGCTCTGCACAGGGAGTGGAGTTGGACCTATTTATCCCAGTTGTAAGTCTCTGGCTTCATTGTGTACTTAGCTGGGCAACAATGTGTAAAAGAAAATAATTATAAACTTATGATTGGGACCAATCTTCTGAACTGACACAATTTTTGAAAATAATAACTTTTTTGCCTTAGATTTTTCATTTATTTGTGGATGGAAGGTGTGCTGGTTTTGGTTGGGGTTAATTTTCTTCATGGTGGCTAGTAGGGACTCTGTTTTAGATTTGTGCCGAACAGAGGGTTGATAATATATAGCTGAGCAGGGCTTACACAGATCCAAGGCCTTTTCTACTTTTTGTTACAGCCATCCTGGTGAGGAAGTTGGGGGTGTATGGGGAGGTTGGGAGGAGACACACCTGGGACAGGTGACCCCAGCTGACCAAAGGGGTATTCTGTCGGAGGCATGTTTTAGGGATTCTGGATGAGGCATCCTGGGAAATGAAGTCCCGAGTGTACTCCCACGCACGTGGGCAGTGAGATACCCCATGGCGATTGGTCAGGGGAGTCACGTGTTGCTTTGAAGTGCTTATAAAAGGCGTTGTTTGCTTCCAATAAATGGGTTTGGTTGATGGACCCCCAACCAGCCGGGTCTGTGTGGGTTTATTATTTATTATATTAAAAAAGCCATAGTATTCCAGACCAGATGACCTCATGCTTAGTATATAAAGCTAAGGGAAGGAGGAGGAAAGGGGGATGTTTGCAGCGATGGTGTTTGTCTTCCTAAGTCACCATTATGCATGATGAGACCCTGCTGTCCTGGAGATGGCTGAATACCTGCCTGACCGTGGGAAGCAGTGAATTAATTCCTTGTTTTGCTTTGCTTGTGTGTGTGGCTTTTGCTTTCCCTTCATTCCAACCCATGAGTTTTCTATCTTTTTGATTCTCTCCCTGATCCAGCTGGTGGGGGAGTGAGTGAGCGGCTGTGTGGGCCTTGGTTGGTGGCTGGGGTTAAACCATGACAGGAGGGAAGTTACTAACCTCTGTGTTGTAAAATTGAATATAATTTGCTGAATCCCAGTGTGTTTAGTACAGTGACATCACAATGCATATCTTGCCTAGTAATAAACTGTGACTGAATGTGACTCGAAATAGGTGGAAGATGAATGTGGAAGGCAGTGGAACTGCCATTGCAAATTCTTGTTTTCTGCACCTAGTAACACAGTCTCCTCTGCCTGGCTGAGCCTCATGAAGACCCTGTAATTCAGTGTCTTATTTTGTCTTGATTTCTTTTTTTAAACTCTTGTTACATAGGTTTTGAAATAAATTTAGCCTCATTTCTCATGAATTTTTCTTTACAAAAGATTAAGTTCATCGGTTGTATGTGGTGAAGAAAAGGGTGGTAGTGCTTTTTAGCGCAAGGGCACAAGCTTTTTACTTACTGATGGGTTAGTATCTGAATAGGTCTGTAAGTGCTTGATTCAGATAGGTAAAGATTTTAAATTAGAAGAAACTTATTGCAATTGCAGAGTTTTTTTATTTTTCCTCTGATCAGGAACGGGTAATGGATTGCTTAATTTGTTGCATATATTTACTCATCAGTGTTCAGTTTACTTTGTGGAATTAAACCTCATACTGAAATGAGGTAGCTACATAGTAATTTAAATCATGCATTCAAATATGAAAGTTGTTTATTTCCCGCTACTGTCAGCCCAGCTGTGTGGTTTAGCCTACTTTGTAAAGAAATGTCTTGGGTTGGTCTTTCACCTCCCTTGGTAGCTCTTGAACCTACTGGACCATTTTGTAAAGAATTGATGAGAAAACGAAAAGCTCAAATAGTGGTTGTATGTTTTCTTCAAATTAGCTTTTATAGGCAAGGAAGAACATTATGTGGAGAAGGGACTTAAATTAGAGCTCCTGGTGAAAGGCATTCTGGTTGTGCTCAGTGTGGTACATGTTTTGAGAGGTAGCAAGCAATTAGCTGGGCACTGTGCAGCCAGCTTCCGACTGGGCCCAGGGTGTTGTGTGGGTTAGTGAGAAAAGGTGGGTGAACTGCAAAAGGTAGGAGTGGGGCCAGCTCTGAGAATGCTAGACAGAAAGCCATGGGGGAAACTAGGCTTTAGTCTGGTGGCCTTGTATAAAAATTTAAGTAAAATGGGTTAAAAAATGAGAGTATGAAAAATGTAGTAAAACATATTCCCAGTAATTCTCTTACAAAACTAAACCCCCGCGAACCCCAAACTTAGTAGAATGGTTGCCCTGTTCTCCAGAGAGTTTTACTGATGAATTGCACGTCAATATTAGTTCAAAGAAAGATAATTTTTTGAGATGTCAAATCACCCTTCAGTATTTCAGGAATTCTATCGTCCTACTTGTAGGGAGTCTTTTACACCTTTAATTTATATGACGGTGTTGTTCATGTTACAGAGAAAGCAAAAATTTGTAGCTTGTGAGTTGAAATAATCCTGAGATTTGGAATTGGCTGCTTTAGTGCTAATTTATGCTCCTATTAATGTATTTCTTACTAATTATGCTTTATGTGAAATGTAAGAATGAGAGAATTCCTCCTAGTGATTTTTATTTAGTTGCTACAGTGCACTAGCCTGTTTGCAGTGTGATGCTGCTAGATGTTGCTCTTTGGTAATAGTGACTTTCCAGTTTTGATCTGTTTTTGTTCAAGTTCTGAAATGTGTTTATGTTGGATATTAAGTAGTATTTTGAAATGCATCTGTTTGTAGAGGAATACAAAATCACAAAAGAGGAAGATTTTTTTTTTTTGTCAAATATAAAGTTGTTCCTCCCTTACCTCTGATGTATTGTTTAATATTTAGCAAACTCAACTGGCCTTAAAATTCTGATGTACTCAAATAAACTGTCTCATATCAAGAGATGTAAAATATAATTCAACACTACTGCTTAGAAGTCATGACCTTTTTCCTTCCTGATCTGTTATGAAATAGTTTTACGCTTAAATAATTTGCTTTTTGTTCATTGAAGTTATTAAGCTTTTAGAAATGTTTTTGAGAATAAGATATTTTAAACCTTTGAGGTGAAGTCATTACAAAAATTACTATGCAACATTTGAAAAGCAAGAAGATCTTTTTAATTTAGTAATGTGATTTTAATTAGAGAAATTGAAGCGCTACTTTAGTTGCTTTAGTTCAGTAAAAAAGAAATTTTCAATTGAGTCTTTTCCAAATGACCTTATGTCCTTGGTAACACTGTAACTTCTCATTCCATAAGATTTTGGTGCCATGTGGTCTTTAAACAGAATATTATTCATAGGAAGTACATGGGACATTGAGTTGTTGGTGTAAAAAAACAAAAGAAGTCAAATTGACTCATAATTGTGTTAATGTCATTTTAAAGAAAACTGGTTTAGACATTTTTGTAGCATGTGCTTCCCTTTTTGGGGAATTCTGTCCCGCTTGGGCATCCTTGCTCTCAAAGCTGCTCTCTGCAGGATAATGTTTTCTGTGCCACTGTGCCCTTTTGTGATGCTTTCATATCTCTTTTTGTACTTGTCTTCCCCTTCCTAGTCTTTTTTTTTCCAAGAAAGTTCTGACAACCTTAGTTATCTAGCATATATGTCTTTCTGCATCTGGCATGTTCCCAAAAGCTGTTCAGTGTGCCCATGCCCCATTCAGAGTGTCATTCAGCACCACCTGTGGAAAAGCAGCTTCTTCTTTGTGTTGCAGTTTCTTCCTTGTTCTCACTCAACCTAATTTTGAGAGGCACTTGCCTTAATGTGTCAGATGAATTAATCATTTTTACTGAACACTGTCAGAGCGGGAATGGGTCAGGGTCTGATGTAGTCAGGGGGCTGTAATGCACAGTCAGTCTGTTGGTGGCCAGCTTGCCCAGGCAGCAGGCCAGCTTGCTCCAGACAGCGATCTTTCCTGCCACTCCTGTGGGGACTGCCAGTTTTTTATAAATGCAAATGTGCCCTGAAGTCCAGTAATTCTTGTACTGCAGCACAAGTCTGTGGGTACAGTAAATATTACACCAGGTCTAAGGCAAAAAACATAGATTATCCATATGGCCTGTATCCTCTGCTGATCTGCAGCGCTCTTGTCATGTTCTGGCTTGAGTGCACAACTCCAGTGCCTTGGTAGGAATTCCATAGGAAGGCTGAGGCAAGTGCATTAGAAGAAGAAAGGTGAGTATTTTTTGTAGAAAAAGCCTGAATGTGTGCTACACTGATTCATAGCTCTTAATTTCATTTTTGTAAATATCATACATATTTGTTTGTAAATTCCAGGTTGTGAGCCATGCCTTTGGTGAAAAGGAACATTGAACCGCGGCATCTCTGCCGAGGAGCTCTGCCAGAGGGAATTACAAGTGAACTGGAATGCGTAACAAATAGTACCCTTGCTGCTATCATACGCCAGCTAAGCAGCTTAAGTAAGTATCTGTAACTTCCTGCAAGTATTTGATTCCTGATGAAAAACTGAAGAGATGAAAGGCTTTAAGATGGCTTGTTTTAAATAGAAAAATTGCAATACAGGATATTACCACTAATGTATTGTAATAATATTCTATTTCATTGCTTTTATGTTATTATATATTTTGAAGTTTATTAAAGAAGAGAAAAACCCAACCCTCTCCTCCAGAAAAGCGTTCCAAAAACCAAACAAGCGAAAAAACACCATGGGGGAGGAGGTAACCAAAACAAACCCAAACCAACAAAATCCTACAGCATAGAAAATCAGAAAATTTTTCTAAGCCGAGAGAAATTAGTGCGAAAAACAAGACTAGCACTTGAGTTCTTCTTGCCTCTTGATTCTGAAAGATGAAACCAGCAAATGCTTCTGCTTCTTGGCATTAAATGACACATTTGACTGAAATTTTAGTTTTTCTAAATGTGCTTATATTTCTTAAGCCTTCTCTTTTATATATGTGTCCGGTGAATTCATATGAATGAAATTAAACACATTGAAAAAATGGCATTTGCTGAACAAGCCTGTAGGCTCCTGTTGAGGCAAGCTAGCATCAGCTCCATACAGAGGAGCCTACACACTACACCTGTCAGGTGACACCAGCACTAGCAATTCTAGAAGCATGACTGGAGTGTTTGCAGGATGAACAATATTTTTGATGAAAGAGAGAAGAGATTTTTTTTTTTTTTTGGAGTGTGTTTAACAATCAGCAGCTGTTGTTTGTGCTAATAACTCTGGTTCTTGAAAAGAAATTACTGCTTCATCAGTTGCTTCAGTTTGTAAATGGAAGTGGTTTAAGAATATAAGAGTCTGCATGGAGCTTAGACTATGGGTGCCACTAAGTCTGGTGTTCAGTTTATGAGGATAGGAAAAAGCCTATGCTTAGGGAAAGAGAACAAGAAACACAGCATTTCCTGTTTCCAGTAGTCAGTGATTTAGGGATTTTTCTGAGCTGGAGGTCCATCTGAATCATCCTATGTAACAAGGATTTGTAAAAGTATCGTCTGTGGCATTACTTAGAGTTGTTGAAATAGGGATTGTGCTTTTTTCTTGTCTGATGACCTGTGACAGAATGTCCAACAGTAGAAGTTGATCTCTTTCTTTCTTTTGATACCTTCTTACTCTGGTAAAATGAAAAATAATGAAAGGTGATTTCATCTTGTGTATTTCCATAAAAAGTTGTGATTTTATTAATTCTTTATCGTGTTCTACTAGTGATAGCCTTTCCAGGTTGGAGTGTCCTGATCTGTTAGTACTCTTTTTGAATAGAAACTATTTTATATTGCTGATCATTGTTATTTCTGCTTTGGATATGTAAGTTAGGGTATGTTGTGGGTTTTTTAAGGTGGAGTGTTGAGGACTTCATATTCAAAACAGACTTTTTCTGTTTTATCATGATTTCCCTAAGAATTTGATTGTTGCTAAACATTGTTATTTTCAGAGGAGTTTCCAAGTGATTCTCTGATCTTTCTTGAGCAGTAGTTGCCAATTTAGTGGCTAATGTTATTTATGCTTAATTTGTGTTTGCATTGTCATTGTTTCATTTACTGTTTTCTTAGGCAGTTTCTTGGTGTTGACATCCGTATGTTTCAGAAAAGTGAGAAGAATGGCTACTGCTCTTAATTACATTAAAGGATACCTGATAAGACCTCATTTTGGTACTGCACAATGATTGCCCAAGTGTGGATAATACACTTGTCTCACTTGCTAGGAATGTCCAGCTTTCATTTATCCAGATTTGATTTTGGGGCTCATGTGTCTGTTACATTGTGTGTTCAGATCCTCTTATGATTGTTGCTGAGGAACTGGCTACTTATATCCATATTCTGAAATTTTCCCTTACTGGATCTTTTGGGTCATCAGAAGTGTTTGTAGATAGCCCCTAAAGTTCTATTAGTGTTAAGTTAAAGATCTATGCATATAAATTATATCTTCTTTGTTTTAATAGATGAATACATGGTATTTAATGAGTGAAAAGTACCACCAGCCTCATCCACAGTCATGTTTGCAGTTTTTTCTGCAGGCAGTGTTTGTTTTGCCTGTGTTTCAGGCCAAGTGGGAGCAAGGAAATGATCATAGAAAAAAGCTGTGCTGGAGCTGAAGCAGTATGTCCTGCTGACAGCATCAGAGCTTGTTGGTGTTCCCACAGCTTGAGGCATAGAGAGAGCAAGTACAGGTCTATCTCACAGTCACACTGTTTTTTTTAATGTTGCACTGTGAGTTCAGTGTGGATTTTAAAAACTGGCAGGTCTGTGCTGTTGCATACAAATTTGGCTTACTTCTGCCTTTGCTCTTTTCAGGAGACATGAACAAGTTCCTATCCAATGGGAATGTGCTCTCAGGAGAGCTTTTTTTCTCTTACGTTTTCAGATTAGGGTTCATTTCCAGCCAGCTGGCTTGGAGCACAGACAGAGTGAGCTGCATTCTGTATGAAACTGTGCACTTTCGTATAAGGCAAAATGTTGTCTGGCGACTCACCTCCACTTGGGAGGAGAGAATCTACTGCTATAGGGAGGACTGGGAGCATTTGCAGCCTGTACCTGTAAGTACTGTGATGCTTTACCTACTAAACATAATCGCGGAGCAAAGACTTGAACGCTTCCACAAAATACTCCCATGCTTTTGGCAGTGGAGTTTGGGCTGATGACTGCAAGACTTCAGCCAGTGAAAAGGCTGCTTTCTGCAACAGGATCTCTTGCAGGATGATTTTGTTCCCGAGTTTTATGTATGTGTATATATGGGGAAAAATAATAAATAGCATCTGATTGTTGTTGAGGATTAAATATTAAAAACTGTATGTCCTCCTTCATTGAACTTATCTTAATTAGAGTGCAGTCTGTACATTAACAATACTCACTGTGTTTCAAGTTGCATTACCACTTGAAATAATTCCTTTCTGTGAGTCTTGAAATATTTTGTATTTTTCATGTTTCTGACTTCTCTGGTCATTCAGATGGTACCTGTCAGGTTGAAATCTTACCTACATGGATATAAAGCATCTGAACATAGGTACAGAGCTACTTTCTTTGACCCATGTGCAAGTGATACCAAACGGTTTTTGCTGTACAACATAAAATGGAGGAAGTGTCATCTGCAGAGACTTGGAAGACTTTTTCTTTCACTCAGAGAACAATATCCACCAACTTGCCTCCTAGTATTTTCTTGGGTAGATTGGCCATTGGCTCAGAGTTTCATTGGTTTTCTTGCAGACCTGAACACACTGCATCCAGCTTTGTGTCACTCTGCTCTTTACTACTGCTGAATCAGGCTGGATTGGAAAGTTAGCTTTTTTGCCATTTAGTGTCATGCTTAGAGGTACTGTGAGAAAGCAAATGAGAATCAAGACCTAGTCAGTAACAACCTACCACTTTTGCTTGTTTAAAAAAAGGAGAGGGGGAAAGCATGAGTCTGATGTTTCTGATTAATCCAGTTACAAATGGGTGGGTGGAATCACTGTCTTCTGCTGCATATTGTGATAAAATGAGCATATCCTGGATGAATTCCAGTTTGTGGAACAACACACAGTTCTATGGGACATTTCAGTCCTTACCTAGGACCCTGAGGAGAGCAGTAGTGCAGTGCTGGCTCCTTTTCGAGCAGCCTTAGTGTCATCTTTATTCCAGTGTCTGACAGAATCAGTTAGACTGGAAAAAACCTTTGAGATCGAGTCCAACCTGTGACCAAACACTGCCGTGTCAACTAGACCATGGCACTAAGTGCCACATCCAGTCTTTCCTTAAATGCCTCCAGACACCAGAATGCCAAGTGAAATTACCTTCTTGCTTTCATAATGCATGTTCATGGCATGAAAAATGGTAACCTTTCTAATGCACTCAAAGTCTTTCTCTTGAGTGTGTTGTCCCCAGTAATTGTGTTGTGGAGCAAGGAATGCAAAGGAAAACTGTACTTTTCAGACTCAAATTATGTGAATGGAAACTAGATAGAGTAATAAACACATTGGGTTTCCAGTTTTCAGACAAGCCAGCATCATTGTTGAATTCCTTTTGTGGTACAGCACTGAGCATTTTGACTGTTGACAAAAGATACCTTTGGGGCAATGTGTTCAATGTGTTACTGCACACTTTTTTAATGCAGTATTTGAAAATTAGTTGTAATTCAGGTGATGTTTAGTCTCTGCTAGAGATGTTATATACTGGTGTGGCAAGATGATATTTCATGTAATTACTGTACAACTTGAATAGAGAGTATTATTTAAATTATTTGTGAAATACTGATCTGCAGAAATATCTCATAAAGCTTGGAAATTTATTTTGTGAGCAATGAAATATACAACTCTATGAAGACAACCTGTGAAAGTGCTACAAAGAGGTACTTTGGTTAATTGACATTAAAAACTATGGAAAGCAGGGATTTGCTGAGGCAGAATCATGACTAAATTTTCCTGAAACTACTTCAGTGGCTGGAGGGAGTCTTAGAAAGAAAGACTGCATAATTTCTTTGGTGAATTTTTAAATTATTATATACTTAATGTTTTTAAACCACTGCTTGTAGTACAGAAATCAACTCTTAAGTTAAAAGATACATGATTCTATTTCAGATAGGTTGGAGTTTTTTCCTGCTTGTTTCTGTTTAATCTAATTTAAAAGATGGTAACATAAAGTAATACTTCTCAAGTGTTTTCTATTTCTAAAATTTACTGCATCATGATAATCAGGACAGCATGTCTAATATTGCTTTACCATGTCACTGTTTTCACAGGTTGACACGGTGTCTTTCACATGTTTTAGGGTAACAAGTGTCGAAAAAAATTAAATATTAACTGAAGTATGTTCCTACTTTGGTTTCTGAAAAAGAACTGATAAACACCCATCTCCTTGACTTCTCTAGAGGTGATGTGTTTAATCCTAGAATGCAGCAGTCCTCCCTCAGCAGGCTGATTTCAATATATTAACATAAACTAACATCCATTAAAATTGATTGAGCTCTGAATACTGGTGGCTGGAGAATGTAATAACTGCTTTATTTAGCTGAAGAGTTGAAAAGCTTATTTGTTCCGTAGCTTGGAATAACATCTTCATTTGGAGCAACTAAATCAAATGGGAATTATAATTGAATCTCAACTGGCTGCTGGGAAGCACTTAGAGAACACTTTTAGTGTGCAGGTGGTTGAGCACTGGCTTAGGTAGTCCAGAGGAGTTGTGGAGCCTCTGTTCTTAGAAGTGTTCCAAACCCTGCTGGTCAGAGTCCTGGGCAACCTGCCCTGTCCAGTCGTGCTTTGAGCAGGGAAATGGGCTGGAAGATTTTCAACTTCAACTATGCTGTGGTTGTGTGACCTCTGTTTTTGGAGGGGGAGGAGGTTAGGAACGCGTAGACAGCACACCTTGTCTATCCACCTTCCACTGGCACAGGAAGCAGAGTTTGGATACACCAGAATACCTAATGTTTTGGCTTAGTTATTGGCTGATTTTACGTTTAGTGAAGAAATCTATTCCTGGTGAAGCCCTTCATTTGAAGGCAATCACATTAATTTTTTTTTTCTGTAATTCACAAACAACATTTTTGAACTTGTTTTAGTGTAGTTGTCATTCCCTTCCCCCCAAGGGGGAGAATGATCCAAGAAAGGGGCAGATCCTCTCATATTCCTAAGTGTGACTATATTTTTTTTTCCAATGATGTTCACAGGATGGGATCTTAATTGAAATTTTCATTATATTTGTACTTTTCTTTATGGAGTATTAAAGTTGGTTATAGGACCCAACTTAAAATGTCAATAATTGCTGTTCTTTTGGAAGCCACTGTCATTTAGCTGGTTAATACATATTCCATGTTGTTCCAAATATTAGACAAGGTTTCACTTTCCCCCTCCCTTCCATTTCTGCTCTTTGGACTCTTCTTGATGCAGGTCATAATTAATTCAGATGTAGGGTTTTAAAATGTATTTTTATTTAAAAAGTATGGTTAAATGCAAGAGGCAGGATTTTCCTTTCTGCAAGGAGAACTGATGGAGTGGAGATCTCTTGAGGGCTTTTGGCTACAGAAATTGTAGAGGGAGGATCTTAAAGGGAAGCAGCAGTATCTTGTAGGAGGGACTGTAGTTCAGTGAGGGCAATAAATTTAGGTGAAATAAATTTAGGTGAAAACTGAAATTTTTAGGGTAAGTTCTGGGGCAGGAGGTATTGGGGATCCGGAACCACTGATCCAGAATGGTGGAGAACTTTGGGTTGGGGCATGAAGACAATCAAACTGTAGATGAGGATACCTAGTACTTTGGGAGGTCTAGGAAAGGAATGGGGCATGCACAACGATCTGTGGACCAAGGAGCATTGGGCTTGTCATAAGGCACCTCCTGTCCACTGTAGCACTTTTAGGTTAGGGCCTGAAGCTGCAGATCTGGACTGGACTATCCACTCTCATAGTGATGAAGAACATACAGCACCTGAAAGGGAGGACAAAAAGGTTGTAAACTCCACTTTTGTGGTGCATAAATTCCATTGTGGCCGTAGGTAAATGTCAGTGC
This sequence comes from Manacus candei, assembly GCF_025592945.1. Lineage (NCBI taxonomy): Eukaryota > Metazoa > Chordata > Aves > Passeriformes > Pipridae > Manacus > Manacus candei. Next base: position 34,396,500 of record NW_026138062.1, on the reverse strand, counting down.
CATCTTTCTATCTCAATTGACTCCCGGGACAGCAACATGTATGCAGTGAGCATTTGTAGAGGTAAGTGGGCTGCCCTGCAGGAGGATCCTGGTTTTTATCTGTTTTTGCTCAGCCTTCATTTTGATGTTGGCTTGTGCTTATAATTAAATCTTAATGACTATGGATTGCAAGATTTTAATTTCAAAATTTACTTCAGAAGCTTTTATGGACAGCAGTAAGTTTGGGCCTTTTCATCACAAAGGCAGGTTTTAATGATCAGTTTTCTGACAATTGGCAGAATCCTGCATAAGGATTAAAATTTGCAAGTTTCTCTGTTTTTTTTTTTTTAAGTAGAAGACTAACCAGGGTGTCCAGGAGAATAGACTTCAGGCAGCATTTATAGTGTATTTTGAAATTTTTGTACAAATCTGTTGGCCAAAATTTTACTGTATGACAAACTGTGCTGTTATAGTCCTATAGCTACTTTCTATTATAACTTCATGATATTGAAGCCTTTTGTCTTGTGTTTTGTAAGCCACTAGCAAAGGGATTTCCCTGTCTGTTTTCTTATGCAGGCAAACATGCTGAAGACATATTTGGTGAATTGTTTAATGAGGCCAACAGCTTTTACATCAGAGCAAATTCCCTTCAAGACAGAATTGATCGCCTTGCTGTCAAAGTTACCCAGCTGGATTCAACGGTAGAAGAGGGTAGGTAATTGCATGAAAGCATTGAGCCAGAAGTGATGTTGACAAGACCACAGTATTAATTACACAACTATCTCTGTCTTTTTAAAGTAATCCTGTACCAATATTTTGTCTTGTTGTCTCAGTAAAGCAGGCTGGGAAAAATCATGTTAGCAGAGCAAGAGAAAGTATTCTTGAGTCTTGTAACTGCTGTCATCAGTGTTACTTCAATAAGCCCCTGTAGTAATAGAGCCACTAAGTTGCCTTTTTCACAGGGAAAACTTTTAGTTTGTAAGTATAGTAAATCCAAAATGAGTAAATCTAGTCCTTACTTGGAAATAAGTCAGAATATTGGAAAAAGTTTGAGACAGTAGATCTGTTTATTTCAGGGTGGGCTAGTCACAAACTTTATTAATAGTATCTGTTCTGTGGTCATCTAAGATCTCATAATACTCTTTATCTAAATAAGGCACTGTGTTTGCATCAACTAGGTGAAATTCTCCAATGGGTTCTAGTCACTAGAAATAGTATTTCCTTTAAAAAATTGTAATAGCTGCACTCACATGTTTTGTCATTCACTTCATAAATACACAGTGAAAACAAAGGATTTAAGTAACATTATATTGTTTGAAATCACTTATTTGGGCAGGTAAAACATGTTTCTCTGTCTGTCTCTAAAAGCTGGAATGTACATCTTTGCTTTCATGCTTCATGTCTGAGCCAGTCAGACATGTCATGTGCTCCCTGTTAGAAGATTCCTGACGTTTAGTAAAAATGTACAAGCTTGTTACATCAGGATGATAGTGCAATATTTACTCAGTAGCAGTTAATGCCACTTGTGATATATTTAATGGTACTATTTATATGGTTTATATATGGTCCTTGCCATTTATATTTGTGTAGTTTATACATTTAATACTACTGTTAGTGATAATAATAAATGTTATAGTTGGTATTTACTAATGTAATATTTAGTCTTCCATTTTAGCTTGTTACTGTCTGAAAATTATTACATGTCTGAGCGTTTTATCTGATTTTGGAACATATTAACTGTTAGAGTATCACAGCTGATCCCAGATGCCCAGAGATGTTATGGATTCCCAGTCCCTGAAAATGTTCAAGGGCAGGTTGGATGGAGCTTTGAGCAGCCTGGTCCAGTGAAAGGTGTGCCTGCCCATGGCAGTGGGGTTGGAACTAGATCATCTTTAATGTCCCTTCCAACCCAAACCACTCTGTGATTCTTTGATACAAGCACCTTTATTTTAGGTGTCAACAGCTAGAGAGGAACATTAAGTTATTATGGAATCACTATTCAGCTTAGTTTTAAAGGCATGTTGTGATGGCAATATGAGCAAACTAGATGATATTTATATACTGTAATTGTTCTGTGCTGAGGTGGATGGTGTCAGTCTTCATGACTTTTAAGTCTACCATTTTTTGGAAACTCAGTCCTCATCAGGGGTTGTTTTTGCTCTTATTTCTTTTTTTTAATGTCTCATTTGTGTTATGCAATACCTTCTGGCTAGTTTCCAGAGTTTGGAGAATAATTAAAAGCAATCTATTGGAAGGGGAGACTAGTGTATGGACTACAAGTTTAATCAGTGTTTATTTTAAATTGACAGCAGTTATTACTCTTGCATTGCTAATCATGTTTCAGATTAATAAGCTACATATACAAACTGCTGTCACTTTAATGTCAGTAGTAAATTTTATTAGCTATTTTGTAGAAGTTGAAGTCTATAACAATTCATTGCACTGTCACTAATACTCAATATATTTCTGGATAGCTTAGGCATTTAAGTAAAATGTCAATTGCTAGATTTAGGTGCATCAGTGATTTCTTACATTCTTAGCTATAACTAACAGGTCATATATAAAAATAGAATATATATAATACTACAGTTGAAAAAAATTAAAGTAATTGAGGTTACGTTTTCAAAAGCATATGAATAACTTAGGCTAAAAAGCCCCAGAAGAAGGGGATTTTTACTCTCTTGAATGTCTTCCTCTAAACAAGAATATACCAATTCAGATACATACATCTTAATTTTTTGCTATTGTAAAAGTTATGAAACAATCTAAGTGGTCTCAGAGTGAGAAGCAAGACCTCAGCACAGACATAAAAAATAGTTGAGTAGAGAAGTCTGAGTGGGACTTGGTTTCCATCATGGCAAAGGATAAAAGTGTCAGACTTCATGCCTCTCTGGTTTTTCAAGTCATCAGTATACTAAATTTTTGACCAATACTGTTCAATTACCATGTGAAATTTCTCACAGTTTATTCTTGAGACGCGATAAATTAGATGAATGGGCAAGAACTATCAGATGAAATGACAATGATAATAAAAACAGAAGAAGCCAGTGCATTTTGTTTGCACTACTGCTACAGCTTACACTCTTAGAAAACAGTTGCCTCAATTCAAGAAGTGGTTAATGCTGTTGTAGACAACTCAGTGAAGACTTCAGCATTCTGTTCAACTGCAGTCAAAAACCTGTATTTCAGGTTGCTTAAAAGTGGAGGATGATGTGGAGAGCTTACTGCCACTCTTAAATTGTGATTAGCATTAACTGGATCTTTTTAGCAATGGTCGCTTTATCTCATGGAAACTTGTATTCAGAGTGAAAGAAAACCTTGCTAAAAATGACAGGAACAGTTAAAAGCAACTGAAATCTTTCACTTGAAAAGAAAGGATGAAAAGGCTAATATTGTTTTCCCCAGAACTGTGTATGTGAAAAGCTTAAATGGAAGTATGTAACTGGACTGTACAAAGAACATAATAGTTCTCTCCACAGAGACGTGACAAAAACTTACAGTCAAGGAGTGTTCAATTATATGGAAAAACTTTGGAGCTGAAGGATGGTTAGAGAGGTGGAACTCTTTCTCACAGGAAGTTGTTCCACTCATAATTTAATCATATGTAGAATGGGGTTGAATGTTTATGGATACCATGTGTAATTATAAAACATGCTGTGTCGGAGGAATACCAGACCTTGCATTTCAGTCTTGAAGCCAGGATAAAGCTTTAAAAAGGAAAAATCATTGGACGTCTGCATGTGACAGCATTCTTGCATCATATTCCAAGACACAGTCCATGGTCCCATTATTTTAAGTGTGGTTCTGGACCAAGTGGGACTTAAATCTGTTTTATTATGGCAGTTCTTACATGCCTTTGAGCTTAAATATCATGATTATCCACTAAAGAAAAATATTCTATATTTTGCAGAAAATATTTTATGTAGCTGCTGAGAAATGGATTTTTTTTTAATCCACTTTTGTTCATTTCAGACCTGTGGTAAATGTAATTTTTTTTCTAACAGTATCCTTACAGGATATCAACATGAAAAAAGCATTCAAGAGCTCAACAATTCAAGATCAGCAGGTAGTTTCAAAGAACAGCATTCCAAACCCAGTGGCTGATATTTATAATCAGAGTGACAAACCACCACCTCTGAATATTCTTTCACCTTATAGGTAAGGAAATAGTCATTGATTATGTTCTTGTACTTTGCCCTTCATCTCCTACTTGTCTGCAGAGAATAATTACAGCAGAAGGGAGATACTGTATTGATTATGGAGATCTGATTTTTTGGGGACTTTCCTGTTTATGGAAACAAAAATTGCTATTGCCACACTTAAAATCATAAGTTGTACCTAACAAAAATCATCATATTTCAACATAAATCTTACATGGCAGCACAGGATCAGAGAGCAAGGGCCATTGATTATACAGAAAGTGAAAATAAAATAAATAATATACTGAACTGATATCTTTGGCGGCTTTATCCAGAAAGCTGGACTTGTTGCTTTTGCCTTCCCGCTGTTGTACACACACAGTCTGTACCTTTTCCTGGTTACTTACTGGTGAGTAGAAGAGCAACAAGTAGGACTACATTTGCTTTTTTCTTTTCCTGTTTCCTTATTGTTGTTCATGAAATGAGTGCAGTTTGTCTGCCTGAAGGGTTGTGGACAATGGGGTTTTACTGTGTTCTTCAGTTTTTGAGAGGTACTATGTTGTGAGGTGTCTGTATAAAACAGGCACTCAATCTGCTGTAAATTATTTGAATTTTTTTTAAGACTGATATATCAGAGCATTTGCAGTGTGTTTCATTTTTAAGAGCTTTTAATTGGAAGGTAAATTTGTTGGATCTATAATTGAAGGATGTTGTTTCTGCCACTCTTACAGATGATGGTGGTATTTGTTTATAGGCATCCAGTTAGTAAGAGTTGTTATTGATCAGCTTGAAGCTTGGATGACTGTCAAAGTAAAGTTTTGTGGGTTTAAAACATACTAATTCATGTATTCTTAGTTTTTCTTCTGCTGTGTTTCCAGGGATGATAAGAAAGATGGATTGAAGTTTTATACTGATCCTTCCTATTTTTTTGATCTTTGGAAAGAAAAAATGTTACAGGATACTGAAGATAAGCGAAAAGAAAAGAGGAGACAAAAGGTAAAAGCAGGAACATATAATAGCACATGTATGCATTGCAATTTTTTGTATGGCTGTCCAGGCATAAAAATTTCCAGGTCATACTTAGTTTCTGTGTATGGAAAGACTATTCTTCTTTATGTGTGGCTGTAGATTCACTTGGTTCCATTTTTATAGCTTATACTGTTTATTTTAAGAAGGCAGCAAATTGAATTTTAGGAGTACTGTGGTTAGTGAGCCTTTTTCCAGTATCTGCTTATTAGTACTAAGCAAAATGGCCTTGTTGTGCTTCAGAAAAAGACACTATGATGGGAGGGAGAAGGAATTTGAATTATAGTTTCCTTTATTTTCACAGTTCCTTATCTTAGCAGCATCAACTCCGGTAGCAAAACAAGAACTTATCCAGAAATAAATAATTTTGTTGTTAGTAAGATGATAATATGCAACAAAATTATTCTGTGGTTCAGCAGCAAGAGAAGATTAATTTTAGGAGTAGTATTCTTTTTTTCCTCTAAGTTTGAAAACCAGCAAAAAAAGAAGCTTTTTCATAGAAAAGATTCTGATGCAATCAAGATTTTCTTAATAGATTTTAGTTGTGAATGGAGAAATGAGTTGCTATTCCTGCAGCTTCTTTGTGGTCAATATTTCTATCAAATTGGAGGGCTTTAAGGTTTTTGAAGATAATTCTGGGGGGGGAAAAAGTGAAAAAGGAAAGTTTGAAGCAATGACTATTGCTAACATTACCTGGCAGAAGGTGCTTTTATAAATAGGTTCAATGAGAGATGAGGGATTTAAAATAAAAGGAATCTGAACAAGATATGCTGAGTGCTCAGAGGAAACAGAAGGAAGCCACTAAGTTTTCAGTACATGTGTGCATATATCCACATACATGTGTATGTGTGCATATGCATCATCCATCTTAGCATACCTATCTATACATGTCTGTATGTAAGCAGGTATCATTATATGTGTATAATCATGTATAATACATGTGTGTACAGAATGTCTAGTACATTAATATGCATGCTAATGTATATTTGTATATATACATCACACATGTAATACAACTGTGTATATATATGCCAGTATATATGGTACCTGCTTGTAGGGCATGACTGGGAAGCTTTGCTATTTCATTAGAATAAATTCTATTAATTCCTTCTTCCTTTTGCTGGACAAAACTTTCTGACTACAGAATTTTTAAACAAAACCTGAAGACTTGGTTTAACTAAAAGATTTAGTGAATTCATGGCTTTAAAAATCCTGGAGGAAATAAATAAAGTCTCCCTGTTATGATTATGAGTCAAAACATTTTATGTTTTGGCAGGTGTCTCAGTATTGAAATATTGCATAGAATTGAAAAAGCTGGGTAGGCATCTTCAATAGTTATATATAGCAAAGTATTAGAAAATATTCAGTTGGTTATTTGTGTGGTTGTATAGAAATGCAATTTCTATACAATGCAAGATTATATTCCCACTATATTCTCAGTATGATTAGTCATAGAGCTGATTGAAAGACTGGAATTAATTAAAGCAGCTCTCATTCTGTAGTTTAGTTGGTGGTTTTTTTTAGATTTCATTCAGTATTTCTTTATGAAAAATATATAGAGATAATAGCAGCCTTTCCTCCTACCTTTTTCCCTCAAGTTTAGATATTTTCACTAGGGAGGGGAAGAAAAAGAAACTATCAACTGCTAGCTTTTTCATTCTGATTTACTGTTAAAAAGGAAAAATACAAATGCTTCTGTAAAAAATTATAGTATTGCTTGATTTTTTTTTTTTATTCCTTTAGAAAGATTTCTACAAAACTATATTTATAAATTTGCTCTTAGACTTTATCTAAGGCAACACATCCCACTTATCTCTATCCATGGTATATCTTTTTTTGTAGATTTTAATTGTCCTATTACAATCTACAAACCAAATGTAAATGTGCTCAATTCCAATTGTGTAGGATTATAACCATACATCACAGAAATACGCCTTGATAAATTCTAGCTGAAGTGTGTTTGATTTGATTAAATATATAACAAATCCGACAAAGAAGAAAGCAGCATAGATTTGAGTTTGCATGGATGGCATTTACTTCCTGATAGGCAGAAATCTCAGTTCTGGCTTTCCAGAAGCTGCTGTGCAAAGGAGCATTTCATCATCTGCACTCTGTAGAGAGCTAGAGGGTTTTGGTGAGATGTCTCACAGGCACACTTTGTTCCACAGGTCGCTGAATCAGCTGTCCTTTTTCTTTTGTTCTTGTTCTTATGATAGCAGTGACCAGCAATGAATCCAGAGGATTTATTAATAATCTGGTGGCTGAACTTGTATTTTGAATCTGTTAGGTGAGAATTCTTTACTCAATTCACGCTCCACAGAAGCACAAAATTTGAAAGTTGTTGAGAAACTGTGCAGGTGAAATAAATATATATTGTTTAGCAAATTACAAGCTAGACATCCAAATGCCATCCTACTCAGCTGACCAAATGTAGCCGGTTTTTAGCCTCAATTTTTCAGGTGCTCGGTGAAGTCTGAGAGTAGTCCTTGCACCCGAGAATCAGTTTTCCAGTATTATTTTGGTAATTTGCTTTGATTACTTGAGCTGTTGCAGCCAGAGGTTTGTGAAGAGTTTAATTTTCCTGCCTTCAAATATCATGTTATTGTTTCTGTACTCAGTTTAATTGAAAAAATCTAAGAGGCTTCCTCAGATTTGGCTCCTTCAGGTGAAATTTTTTCTCTGAAAAAAACTGTAATTTAAGTTCTTTAAGTTTAAAATATGTCTAGGCTGGTCTTTTATGTTTGGTAGGTCTGTGGCTAAGACTTCAATGTAGTTTTGACTTTTGTATGTATCAATAATGTTCTGAGTTGAATGACTGTATTAGGGGCCAGTTGTTTACTCTTGATTTACCAAAGGAAAGTTGTATTAATTTGCTTTTTATTGTTCCACATTTTTTTTCTGAGACTAATTAGCTATTTAAACAAGTAAAAACCTTTAAATTTTGAAGGCTTGTATTTCAGAAATTGTTCTTGGTTACTTGTGTTTTGATAGGATCTTATAAATTTGCGGTCAGGAAAATACTCTGTGCTTGTGCTTCCAGTTTTTTGAAAGTATTGCAAATACTTGCTGAAGGTGCTTTCTGTTACTAGCTCCAGTTCTTTATTAAGACGCTTGAAATATCACTTGCTAATTCTTGATGCAAATATCAAACTTTAAAATTAACTCAACAGTGTTTGAAGGCTCTAATATACTTGTGTTTGCTGAAATAATTTCCTGCCATCAGCTGAATGATGTACCTCTTTTCTGGCTTAACCTACAGCACCCACTTGTCTGCCACTGCTTCTATTTAAAGGAAATAACTCTTCTTAATATAACTTAACTTTCCTAATAAATATTTCTGACTGTAGTTATGTTGAAAGGCTTCAACTCCCCTAGAACTCTGTTGTCATTGCCCTGGGTACTAAAACTAGAGCTGTCCCCATTGTTTGTCACGGTAATGAAACTGCTACTGGAACAACTTAATACTACTGTTAGAGGTATATGTAGCTTTGTCAGCTGCTAGGAATAGGCCTGCCCTACTGTTTTGTAAGAAGTTAAAATGTTTGAGATGTATTTATATAATATTTAATCCAAAAATCAATACCAGTAGCGTTTAGTACTGCTTTAGAAAAAAAGTATTCCAACATATTTATTCATTTGCACACTTACAGATGCTGGTCTGGAACAACCTATCCAACTCAAATTTGATCCAATAAAAACAAACTAAGCTTTGTGTTTATTTTATGTTGTTTACACATGCATATATACTTACCTTTTCATAAAAAAACCCCAGTGATCTCTTTAAAACCAAACTTTTAAATAGGCAATTATGTGTAAGCAGTCATGCAAGCATTCCTGATGGTACAGTAATTGTGTCAAAATTGTCTTCTGAGTAGCATCATAGATTGGTCAAAAGGTGGATATATACTTTGCAAGAAATACGCAACTGTCACCCTTAGGTGAAGTTATTGTTCTGTAAGAAGAGAAAAACTAAGTGTTTTTGGTGAACCAAAAGACTTACTTGTACTTTCCTCTCAAATCTGGTGTGATTTAGTAAAAAATCTTAATAAATTTATCAGGATGAAACTCACAAATTAAAAAAAAAATTGCAGCAAATAATTGAAAAAGACAGGTGTAAACCCTTTAACAAATATATGTTCAACCACAGCAATAAGCAAAACTTTGTATATTTAAATTAAAGTATGAATGAATCTGTCTCCTTTCTGCTCCAAATCCTGTACTAGGAGAATTTGATGTGAAAAAGTGGTACTAAACGTAACCTGGATAAAATAAGTGTGTGATTCTAAAAAGTTTGTGGAGGAAAAAGATTTTAGGGGAATTAATTAAAAACCAAGATGATGATCTTTACTTAACATGAATCAGACCAAAAATCTGCCTACTGCAGGGGATGTTGTAACTTTTAGATGTTGAACTTTAAAAAGACTTTTCTCCATCATTATTAATGTTGGCAGGATCAGCAGGACCCTCATGCAGACATGCATGAATGAAGAAGAGATCCAAATCAAGGGCAATTAATCTATTTGATAGTTTTTTGTTACTTATGTAATGTTAAATACGTTATTTCAGAATTATTTCCTCAGTGCTGTTTGACAGTTGGAGTAAAACCTGTGTGCATCTGCGGTGTACTTTTTGTTGAGCTAGCTTTCTGACTATCACCCCTTACTTGGGAAGTGTCGATTCCACAATAAAGGCTTACATTTATTGTTTGGTCAATGTTTGACCAAACTCTTCTGTCAATACAATTGATTATGACTGCATTCTCAGGATAGCAATATAATTATTTCCTGAGAAACTATTTTTCTAGCAGCCAAAACCGTAATACCAACTTACTAATAGATAAAACATGTTTAAACTTTTTATGAATTAGTATTCTACGATGTGGGATCTAGAGCTGATTAAAAAAACATCTAGGGCCTTCATAAATACTGAAAAAAGGAGTAGCACATAAGCACCTTCTCAGTTTGGATTGAACAAACTTGTTCCTTTTTTTATTGAAGCACCAATTTGGTTTTTATATTCATATTGATTAGTCAGAAGTAAGTGAGGACAACATTTTGGAGGTCTCAAAGCATTGAGTCCCGATATTAGGAGATCTTATTATCAGTAAGATAAAGATGAATAAATAAGATAAATACTGACATTGGTTGAGCCTGATATAATGCTGAAAGATTTCAATAACTAAGCTGAGTGATCTGTCATGAAGCTATCATGCTGTAATATATTGCTGGCCTGAATAGCAGAGAGAATTAGTGTAATTCATTTTTATATAAGATAGTGGGAGACAATGATGAGGAAACACTAGGAAGAATTATGGTAGTTAATCAGATCTAAGAAGGGAGAGGAAGTTTAAACAAAGAAAAATCCTTTCACATAGACTACGGAATAGGAGAAGGTGTCCAGTTTCTCCATACTTCCCCAGGCCCTGGTGACTGTGACTGTAACAAAGAGCCAGAGTAACCCTTAGCATATTTAACATATTCTCAGAAGTCTGATATGCAGGAGGTGAAAATAAGAAGTGCTTCAGGATTTATAGAAATAAAAGACATGATGTCAGAAGAAGTTAAACTTTCTCGCTTTTAAAATCAGTCACATTTCTGTATTGGGAAACAAGTAGGTTGGTGTCGCTGTAGCACGTGCATCCTACAGAAGAAGGACAAATCAGCAGTCTTGCTACTAATGAGGTTCATAGCATAAGGAGATATTCTCATTTTCAGTGCAGGGAAATTTTACGAAGACTTGGCTTCGTCTGTAAATCTGGTCTTGTTTTCATGCAATCTAACTGCATTTTAACCAGCTTTTTTCCTTTCCTTTTTTTCTCTCTTTGCATGCTTTATTTCTTTTGTTTGAATATTAGGAGCAAAAACGTATAGATGGCACCACCCGTGAGGTGAAAAAGGTTAGAAAAGCCAGGAACAGACGCCAGGAGTGGAATATGATGGCATATGACAAAGAGCTTAGACCTGACAACAGGTTGTCTCAAAGTGTGTACCATGGAGCATCTTCCGAGGGATCACTGTCCCCAGATACTAGGTCTGTTTACAGCAAAGCTGTTTGTTATACCACAGTTGTATGTTCAGAAATACTGAGTGGAGTCAGGTGTTTGTACAGGATGGGAATAGTTAGACAAAACATACAATGCATGTTTTTAAAAGTTCTTTTCAAAATTATCTTAAAGCATAAATAACGTAACAAATTCTGTAATGATTTTTTTTCTTCCTCAGCTTCACAGGAGTGTTTTGCCAGCATAATGTTATGCACTGCAGTGAAAGAAGTGTTTGCCACATGCTTTATATTTGGTCTTGAGTAGCTGTAGTTAAAAAAGCATTTAAGTCTGCCTCTAGTAGATAATGTCAGTACCTCTTTCTTAGTGTCTAGTTTGTTTTGTGCACTGCTGATAGCTTAATAAATATTTTTTCTGGGATCTATTCAGTTCAGCATACTTTTGCCTCCAACAGAATGCTTTAATGGGAGAAGAGTTCAGCTTTATTGATGTTACATTAGTCTAAAGAGCAAGCTACAAAACCAGATGCAGTGTTACTGCTTGAAATACAGAAATCTCTGCTTAGAGACACCCAGCAGAATTCATCTTCATTGACTGAGATTCCCTTTGAGCTCAGTGGGAGGTACCTTTTCTAGGTGTGCATGGAAATCTGAGTTTTTTCACTAAAAAAACTCAGGACTCTCACCAGAGTATTTTCCCGCTTATTTTGTTTCCTCTGTCTGTTGTGATTAAGTGCTAACAGTAAAGTTAGGAAGAAATAGAGTCCACTGGAAAAAGCCTGTAACAATTTAATGTTTAAATTGTTGAATGTCTAGGTTGAGGAAGCAGCTACCACTACAAAAGTGTGGGCTGATACCTTTAGTCCACTGTCCAGTGGAGACTAATTAAAACAAAATCTGCTTAGGACTTGGCAGATATAGTGTTGTGGTCTTTGTGAAGAGTAATCAACTTGTAATTGAAATATGAAATTTAAAATAACATTGGTATTGCTGTTTTAATAATGGATTCAGAATCCCTCTCTGTCTAAAAGCCTTTGTCTTTTTTTTTTTTTTTTTACAGTTTCTAATGCAAAAACATTGTTGTCTCCTGTTAGTCTTAATGAAACATTGCAGACTGACAATACTTTCCATAGGTTGATCTAGTAAAAGATGTGAATTTTTTTCATCAGGAGTTCTGTTTCACACATTTTATATGTTTTTTTTTTAGCCTTAACACCTTGCTTCCAGGATTCCCAAGTTTAAATCAGGATCGTATTGAAGTGATTTGTTTTTTATTTTCCAGCAGTGTCAATATGTATTTGACTGTTTGCAAATATCTATAGTACTTGCCATGTGTAGGATATTTTTAAGCAGAAATTGTAGGATGCATCTCTATGTTGCATTTAGATGTTGTGGTATGACAGATATCTTGTACTTATATAAGCATTTCAGATTTTTTCAATTTATGGAGTTCTTTACATTTCAGTGAATCTAGTATCAGACATGGAATCCTGAAATCTGTTTTTTATGCATGAAGGGTTCATTTGGGGAATGGTAGTGAGGTGGAGAGAAGGTTTTCTGTTTTTTCATCTCGGAGTAGTCTTAAGCTATAAAAAACCCCATACATGTAGAAATAAGTACTGATGCCAGAGACATTCTTATGCTGACAGCAACTGCATGAGCAGTGTTGTGTAAGTAAGGTCCCGAAGAAGTGTATTTGGTTATTTTGTCGTTCTGTTTCTAAAACCAAACTGAAAAAAAATCTCTCGTGTCTTCTCATTTGCTAACTGTAAGACTTACACATTGAATGTTGACATCCAAATGTTTCCACTGTGGCCATTTACCATGTATTTGTTATACTTATTGTACTTTAGAGAGAGAAACACAAGCTGAATCCAAACAGAAACCAGCAAATTAATGTGAGAAAAGTAAGAACAAGAAAAGAAGAGTGGGAGAGAAGGAAAATGGGCATTGAGTTCATGAGTGACGCAAAGAAAATGGAACAGGCAGGAAGCATGAAAGAGGACAAAATGCCCAAAGGGTTTGTTATTTCATTTTACTCAAAGCCCTGGCTTTTTGTTGCTTACCTTGCTTCCAGTCTTATAGATAAGTGCATCAGTTTACTGTGCTCACTAAAAGCCAGGCTGCACCATTGTTCATTACTAAACCAACTATTTACAGTAATGGGACGAAGAGATCCTTTTGCTCCCTCTCTTGGGCTTATTTGACAGAACATCCTAGACTTTGTATCTTTATGAACTCTCTGCTCAACTAATATTTACATTTCCCAGTTTCTCTAAACCTTTCCAACAAAATTAATTGTGCAAACAAGAGAAAAAACATCTTCTAACTTTTGAAATTTGGGTTTCTCTGCACTGGTAAAATATATTTTTCTGCATAATTGCAAATGCTTGTAGTCTTGCTTTCCTTTTTCTGCTGCCATTGTTAACTTGAGGCAGGTCTGGTAAGTATAATCACTTCAAACAACAGACTGTCAGAATCATTGACAAAAACAATACGCTTCCTTCTGGCTACTAAAGTTCTTGTGCTTTCTATGGACTTAAAATGGAGTGGTGTTTGATAATCAGAGTCCTGTTCCAGCAAGAAAAATAATGCTGATTGCATTCCTTTTAGTTTTTTTTCTCAGTTATTTAGATAATGCCCTGTTACTCTCACATAATCTGTTTTTCTGCATCCATTTACTTTAATTTTAGGTCCCATGCATCTGATGTTACAGATTATTCTTATCCTGCTACTCCGAATCATTCCCTCCATCAGCAGATAGCAATGCCTTCATATGGAGCAGGAGATGGTCCACAGTACATGGCAGCATCCCAAAGCCATGAGCATGAATACAGACCACCTTCCACCACTGTACGACATGCTACTTTAAACAGACCTCAGCAACCACCCCCACCTCCACCCCAGCCTTCAGATGGCCAGCATAGCTCAGTACCTGTGGTACCAGCAGAATATGGGTAAATCTCCTGATTTATTCTAGTGGATTCTGGACAAAACTAGAGGGATGCATGTTTTGCATAACCATCATAATGTGTAACGTATCACACAAAAAGATCCCAAATACATTAGCTACCTCCTTGGGCAGGACAGAAAAAATCGGTATAATTTCTATGTGTGAACTGAATTTAAATGAAATAGTGAAAGCAAAAATAATGAACTGCGTATTGAATGTGGTGAAATCAATATGCTTGTAAAATATTAAGGGTTCCTAATACAGTATTAAAAAGGGGATAATTTTTCTTTAAAGTGGAAAATAGTTACAACATAATTTGATTAATACTTTAAACTTCAGGAAATGCATAGAAAAAGTATTGCTCACTGTGATTAATGTGGAGTCTGTTGCATCCCTGAAATGACTTTTTAAAGGAGCTTGGGCTAGAACAGGAAGGGCTCTCCTCAGACATAGTCGAATTCCCTACTGCTGCAGGACAAATGCCACTCCATAATTCAAGACAGGAATTTATCAAACTCCTGTGTAGGTATTTTGCCTGAATGCATTCTGAAGGAAGGCTTACTCCAGAGTACTGGCTCTCCAATAGCAAGAAAACATCTGTTTTCTAACCAGTCTGTGTCTCTTCTTTAGTGTAATTACCTTAAACTTTCAAGCTGTAACCCCAAGGAAGTTGTAGTCATTCTTGCCTTTGTCGTTCTAAACTGGGCAAGCCAAGGATGGTCAGCCTTGCTTGATGCATCCTGGGATAGCATTTGCCTGATTCATGACAGTATCATGTTGCAGATGACTCAGTTATGAGTGACTGCTTCAACCTGCCCTTTCTCTGTTATTTCCAGTGTATAACACATTATTGTGCTTAGTCCTCAGGTCCATGACCGTTGTCAGAGTATTGTCAGCAATTGTCATGAACATTGACATGTCACTGAATGTCATCAGTCACTTTCCTTCCACTCCTGTCTCCTATATCTAGTTCTTTGCCTACTTCATAGCTCTTATAGCCGCATTTTTTTTTCTGCTTAAGATTACTTTTCATGACATGTTAACAAGAAAAGTAGCTCTTCCCTGTACCTCCTGTTTAAAGTATCAATCAATTGTATCAATTTAATTAAATGGTATTTAAATTGATAAACCTGACTGAAGAAGCACATGAGACACATGATATACCTTTGGGTAAATCTTTCCATTCATATTTTCCATAGCTCTCTATGTCTGAGTTCTTTATTATCTCTTAATATTTGTATAACATTTGGTCTTCTATTGGATTGATACATGTAGTTTGCAGTTTTCTTGGTCCCTTCATCATAGACCTTGTACTTAATAGTCCCACAAAGTAGCTGTTTAGTAACAAACACTTTATACTGAACTAGGCAGGAGAATAAAGATAAAAAACTCCCTTTGTAGAATGCTGAAAGGATGCTGTCTTTAAAGACATCTGTCTTAAATCTTAATATATTACCAGTACTTGACAGTTCATATGTTTATAATCACTTGCATATTTAATTCACCAGTTTAAATTCTTTTTGATTTTTGTTTTGGCTGAGGTTGGATGAGAGCAGGTTAAGAGGTGATGATTCTCCAAGTCCTAACTTTCAATGCATTAAATGTTTTTGTTCTGTTTTATATAGGATGCTTCCAGCTCAGATGGTGGATTATTACAACCCTACAGGTCCTCCCCCTCCTCCTCCTCCCCCTATGATTCCTTCAGCACAAACTGCATTTGTTAGTCCCCTTCAGCTTCCTGTGCCACCTTCCCACTCCGGACTGGTGACTGGCTCTACATATGCAGCTGCTCATCCTCCTCCTTCTAGTGGGCTTGTTGTCACTGCTCCTCCTCCTCCTGGCCCACCTCCTCCCCCTCCAGGCCCTCCTGCTGCAGGTGCATCCCTCTCTTCCTCCCCAATGCACGTTCCTCCGGCGTCGGAGGCAAAGCGCCATGAACCCGCCCAGGCACCGATCAGCGATGCACGGAGCGATCTCCTTGCTGCCATTAGAATGGGTAAGTGGACACTCAGCTCTAGGTATTACTTTTTTCCAACGAAAGCGCTGTGTTTTCCATGGATAGGAGTTCATGGCTTCTTCTGCCAGCTGAGCAGAGTGTCATGAGCCACAGGTACCACACACCTGTTCTGACATTTGTCAACCATGACTTTGAATCTTCTTCTAATGCCTGAAGATGTTCAGCTTTGTCAAGCATGCTCTACTGTTTGTGTGGATGTAAAAAAAACAGCACTTGTGTTCCTTATGTAAAGTGCCAGTAGATGTACCTGACTTTTGCTTCTGTTTAGAAGAACTGAGTTACCCAACACCAGGCTTCAGCCCACTGATTTTTAACCAGTGATTCTTCCTGACTTTGCTTAACAATATGGAGCTGTAGGTCTAATGGTATTTCCACATACAATGATGAAAACTTTCATCTTCAGATCAAAAGGATCTGTATAGTCTTGAATATTTATCCTTAACATATTTATGGCAGTTTTAGAAGTCCAGAAGCATTCAGTCTCTGAGAATGGATTCCGATCTCTCTCTTTTCTCTTGGAATTCCTGCTCAGGGAGTCTCTCCTTAATCAACTGTTTCTGTTTTTTCCCCTCCTTCTTCCAGAGTGTATTGTTATAATACAACAAACTCACCAATAACGATATGAAACCTAAAATCTCTTGCATTGGAAACTTTGTCTTAGAGTAATTGTCTCTACAGGAATTCAACTGAAGAAGGTGCAGGAGCAACGTGAGCAAGAAGCCAAGCGCGAGCCTGTTGGCAATGACGTGGCGACCATCCTCTCGAGGCGCATTGCGGTGGAATACAGCGATTCCGATGATGATTCAGAGTTTGATGAGAACGACTGGTCAGACTGAATATGGTCCAAGCCCAGTGGCAACTACGTTAAATACTTGGCTTCAGTGGTTGCTCTCTTAGCAAGATGTAAAGCAGGATGTTGACATGTATTAAGGCTAGTGATGGAAGTGCTAAAATTGAATTGGTATTATTCAGAATGCTGTAGCTTAGCAACTCTGGTAATAATGATGTGATTATGCTTATGCAGATCAGAAACTTGTCTTACTTTCAGTATTTACTGCATAATACTTAAGTGCCACTAAATGTAGCAACTCATGTGCTGCGTGCAAAATATGCTGCAGTTGTTGCACTGTTACAGAACCAGCATTTTATTTTACTTTCCTGATCTTGAAGGGATAAAATATATTTTTTTGACTTTACATCTTATTCTTTTAATTATGTAAGAAACTTAGGTACTTGTGAATTGGTCTGGTTGTTAGTCTTTGAGGGCAGTTAACTATATGACTGAGTGAAGTGTTAGGTTCCATAAATGTGACTTTTAGCTTTTTTATTAGGTACTAATTATGCCCACCTTAGTCTATTTTTAACCACTTCTGGGCTTAAGTTTTTATGCATAAAGAATTGATTTTATATTATCTTCCTTTTTGTCTTAAACATGTAGCAGATGATGAAATGTATACTTGTAAAAATGAATCCACATGGTCCAAGAAGAACATTTGGCGAGCAGACTGGATATGTCTGTAACAGCACCAGCTTTAGGTTGCTGGCTGCTTGTTGAGAAGAGTGTTGGGGAGGGGTATCTCTGCTTGGTAGCAGATGCATGTCCGTGTTACAAATAAAAGTTAAAATACTTGTAGAGCTTTTTCAGTTTTATGGTAGAGATGACGTGGATGCAGGATAGACCTGATTGGAACAACATGGTTATTGGAGTGTAGAAATGCTACTGTTCTTACGAAGATTGGAACAGTCTGGATCTAGCAATCAGATACATTTCACAAGTATTAAACTTGGTCTTTATGCCTGTAGGTATAAATGTGTGTAAATAAGTTCTGTTGTTGTTGATTTGTACATGTGTAGTCATGTAGCACATTTACTCAGAACTCTTACGTTGAATGTATTTCTTAGTACATCCCATGGATAAAACATTGACAGTTAAAGCAGTTTTAATGGCTTTTGGGGTACTATGCCACATACATACACTTTTTTTGCTCCTTCCCTAGGGATAGTTGCTGCCATAAAGTCTGCTTTGGCTGTCTTTGTTTTCTTTAAAAATAATTCCTTTTTTTTTTTTCCCCACAGTACAGTATTAAAATTTTTTTTGTTTGTTTTGTTTTTGCTCTCTTCTGGACAGAGAATCAGGCTGCTGCTTTGCCTAATGAGGCTTTCAAAAAATTATTCATAGCAGGGGAATAGCTCTTTCCTTACCAGATTACAGTTTTAATCTTTGTAACGGAAGTCTGTGTAATTCCAGGTTTAAAATTTGGTAAAGCTCCTTTGTTCTGTGAGGCCCTATCTGTTCTTAAAAAAAAAGTATGTAAAATAAAGAGAAATGGAAGGTGATTATCTAACCTGTGTTTACACCATTAACAGTTTTAGTCCTGAGAATGTAACAGTCTAACACAATGTTTGCATGCAAACTGTTGGCTACTGCATTGCTGTTTAATCTATGTGTGACTTTACAATCCGTGGCAGCTGCCTTTATGGTAGGGGGTTAAGATGCTGCCTCAGTTTGGTGTTTAAATTTATCACTAAGTACAACCAATCTCTGCATAGTGGTGAGCAACCACAGCTCTTGGTAGTCAGGGGCAGCTGAGGGTATTCATCTCCATCCCAGTTTGAGCTGGTTTTGTCTTTGCCTTAAAATGCCGAGCTAAATTCTGCTTTATTTTGTGTCCTGGAGTCTGAACCTGTGTGTCCACCAGAGAGGGCAAAATTTAGGTAATAGCCTGATGGTGGTTTTCATCACTGTATGAGAGATGGCTTGTCCTTACCATAGTGGTGTGCTTGCAAAATAATTCTTTGGATGGGTAGTGCAACTGGGACCTCAGTGTTACATCACTATGTAGGTTGTGACAGTACTCTCTATTCTTTTGATACATGCTGAAATGAAACATCTCAGCAGAAAATTCTTACCAATCTCCTGAAATTTGATACAACAGAAGATATATTTTATGAGCACAAAAGTTGAGTGTGTCTGAAATTTTGTAATTTGTGCTTATTTTAAATAATAAGCATTTAACAAGCAATCAGTTGTGACCAGTTAAGATAGTGTAGATTTTTCAGTCATAGTAGCCAACCTGTTTTTCTGAACCTGCAATGTTGTCATTTCCCTTTTGGTATTTTATGAACAAAACGTGAATTGAATTTAGTGATGTAAACATGATTCTAGGCTGTTTTTATCAGTTTTATCATACTTCGGGTTGTGGATAAGTAACAAATATTAATAAAATCTCACTTTTGAGCCTGTCTTTCCTTAGATTAGTAAGAGTTTGCTGTTAACTTATTGATAAGTAACAGAAATGAAAATGTAAGGCTTCCAAATGCTGTCTGTGATCCCAGGGAACCATGATGTTCCTGGGATGAAGGCTGGAGTCCACAAAACCAGGTTCCCTTGATGTTCTGCTGCTTCTTCAAACATGCGTACGTTTTGCTTTTGCAACCTTGATTCAAGCTCCAAGTTCAAGTTCTTGGTTGGTCTAAATAGGCATTAATTTCCCTACAGGTAGCTTTAGGGGTTTTTTTTCAGTGAAATGCATTAAACATCAGCTTTGCTTCCTGAAAGAACAAGGCAGAAAATGTAAGTTTTATTAGCAAGTCTCTTTCCCCACTTTCCCAGTAAGAAGGGTCTTTGTAGGTTAATGATGCCAAGCACAATACTGTAAAATGCAAACCCATGTCTGCCTACTAGAAAAAATATTTTTAATTTAATCTTTTAATTGTAATCGGATTAAAGCCAGAAGAGGCTTTTCATCCTCCTGGAAAGAACTTATATAAACCAATTGTGTAATACAGTAGCCTAATTGTAAATGAAGCAGATTTGTTTATGCATCTTAGGCTCAGTTGTTTCCTGGGAAAATAAATTAATCTTTACTCCATTCAACCAAAACCTCCTGACCCTCTGGCATCAGTTCTTCTCTCCAATTTTCCATTTTATGATTTGAACTTAATTCAAGTAACTTAGAGCGAAGACACTGATTCTATGTAGAAACTGAATATACAAGCTTGCTATTTTTTTGTTTCAAAGGTCCTCTTGGTGTAAAGGATTTCTGACTGCTCATTGATCAATTGGAGTTAGGACTGATGGTCACTCAGTGTGCTGCTTCTACAGCTCTTGTGGTTGCGTTTGAACATTAAACAATTTACATGGGACTGAACTGAACTGGATTTTTAGGTATTTGAGATTTCTTTTTACCGAGATTAATTGAATAGAGGAGGAAAAAAAAATCTTTATTGTAAGAGGGATGCGTGTTGTTGAGAACAAGCTCCAAACTGAGCTCACTTGCAATACGCAGATGGAGTTGAGAGGAAGGGAAATGATTCCTTGGAAAATTGGTTCTTGATGTATTTTTCAGGTATGTTCTCTCTCATGCTGGGCGCTGTTTTAATAATGAAGAGATGTTCTCTTCCCCTTGAAAAAAGACACCTAAGGGTACAGCAAATATGTAATTTCTAAAATTGTTTAAAATCTCACTATAAACTAAACTGAGTATAAACCTGATAATAATGAAGACTTCATTAGAATCTTATGTCTGGAAGCTGAAGTTGCACAAATTAAATTCTGAGCTGAGGTATTAGTTCCTAGCACAGGAGTAAAATAAATATTAGACCAGCTTATCCAGAGATGGTTTTGATAGTGAATTTTTTTTTTTGGTGACATGACATGTTTTTTTTCTTCTGAAAAACCAAATAAACAGAAATTCAGCCTGATGTATTCTGCTTTGGGAAAAGGTTTTTGCCCTGTGGGAGCCTGAATTTTTAATTCTGAGTCTGAGGCATTCCTGACAAGAATGAGTACATATATACATGGACACACTCACACACAGAAGTGCAAGGATTTTCAGCATGTTGAGGCAGATCTGCATTCAGGTACTCTAAGCATTGTCAGTGATATACAGGGAATTAAAATAAATTAGGATCCCTCCTAGAATCCCTCAGGCCCTTGTGTCAGTCACAGAATAGTCAGGAGAGACTTGAGCTTGTCACTCAACACCCTTCCCAGTTCCCTTGTACTTCAAAGGACATGGGGGTACTCCAGACTGTGGGTTCCCCATTGACCATCATCTTTCATTAAAGAGATGAAGAGAAAAAAAACAAGTAGACTGAAAAAAATGTCCTTTAGGTACAAAACTGGAAGAAGAAATTTCATATTTTGCTTTCTCTACTAACATTAGAGGCAAAGAATGTTTTTTCATGTGCTGTCAAGTATCTGTAGGTTTCTCTGGAGAAACATGTTCTCATCTGTGGGTAGCATAGATGTGCACTTTGAATGGAAAGCAGTCTCAGGTTTGGGCTAGGCTTTTCAGCTACATAAGAAAACAACTAGCCCCTAAGATTCTTAGCTAAATATAGTAGTCTCTTTGAGATTAATTCTTACTGCTGCAGATAAATAGAGAACTTCTTATCTGATTAGCCAGAGCAGGGAGGAGTACCATGCCTTCCTCTTGGCAAGGGCTCACATGCAGACTGATTTGGAGATTAGGGCTGACGGCAACTGTTTTGAGATATCTCAGCAGCTTGTCCTAAATGTGTTGCCTTTCCAAGTCATTTGACATTTTCAATTGCGTCCTGTTGTACCACGTGAATACTGTCTGCCCTGTTCAGCAGTCACTTCTGTTGCCAGTGAAGTGTAGGTTAGAGGAAAGGAGGCCTGAAAATCTGACCGAGTTACCCTAGTGCCAGTTAATACTGAGCAGTCTGTCCCCTTTGTCTTTGACAGCAACTCTAAATGCGAGTCCTACCAGCTACACCAAGGGGCATGGCAGAACTCATCTGTTTTCTGTGCTCTTGAAAATCAGGTTCTCTCGATAGCTGCTAGTGCTGATGAATTCCTTAGTTAGTTTTCTGAGTCATCCTACTATTAATATTTTATTTATTTTATTATTAATTTCCTAGTCCCCAGTTACCTTTCTCTGACTTGCTGAATGGCCTGTGCCTACTGCTTGTCACCCTTCACAAACTGGATGCAGTCACCAGCGACTGTAGAAGTGCCCTTGCTCTCCTGAACTCCTTAGCCCAGTCCTGGCTTTCACCTGAAACCTGTTCCTCTCTGGAGGGACAAGGTTGCATCCTTCTCTCTTGACTCTTATGCTCCTGGTTTTCAATAGATAGTTTGTATGTTGCCAGCCAAGCATCTTCCCATTCCCTCCTTCATCAGGATTTATGGTTTGGTTGGTTGGCCAGCCGTGGTTTCTTTCCCTTGGACAGATTCTTGTTCTGTGACTGAAGTGGTAATGGTGTTAAAAGGGGTGCTGCTTCAGGACACAGGGCTTTAATCCTCCACTGGGGAGGATGATGGTTGTACCAGGATTTTTTTATCATAAGGCTTATCTTAGTGATGAACTCTGAATCTTCCTGAAGTTACTGGTCATTCCAACCGTGTGAGGCCTCACCTTAACTTTGCTTGGTTCACTCTTCTGGATTTATTTGTATTTGTTTTC
This sequence comes from Manacus candei, assembly GCF_025592945.1. NCBI lineage: Eukaryota > Metazoa > Chordata > Aves > Passeriformes > Pipridae > Manacus > Manacus candei. Next base: position 34,373,952 of record NW_026138062.1, on the reverse strand, counting down.
TTCTGTCTGGGCGTCCTTCCAAATTTAGCATGCTTCCTAAAACTCTTCTTAGGGTGCCTTAACACAACTGGCTAAAGTGCTTCTGATTGCCATTATGTTGTAAACATTATTTCTGTCTTTGAGGAAGAAGGACTCATGTGTTTCATATTCTCAGAATGATAATCAAAGTAACACTTTCTAGGCTGACTGTGAAAGTTTCCCCATAAATTTATTTCTACCTGATTTCTATTTATGGCATATTTTGCTCTAACAAAGGCTTAGAAGTTTTGCTTACAAGCAGTTTGGTGGAGTTTTTGGATTGCTGTGAAGAACCTTTGTCTAAGTTCATCAAAATATTTAATCTGACTGTGATAAGAAAATGTTAAGGTGTGTATTGTGTGCAGGGCCAGTTGCAGTGTGTATATCAAAACAACTGGTGTTCCTCAACAGTTCTTTGGGGCATTAGGGGTTTACTTTAAAATACACAGATCCTGTTGGCTCATTGCTTCTCTCAGTAACCACTCACAGATTTGCTGTAACTGATGCAAACCACTATTGTTACATTTCACAAGTGTTTTAAGAAAGATAAGCAAGATTGCTGCCTTGTACCCAAATGACTGCCACCAGACAAATGCTTATCTGAAAAAAGTATCCTATTTTTGATCATCCTCTGCACTCTCTTCAAAACCCTCAGTGACTATCAAGTCAACCCTTGCTTTTTAAATTTTTTAAGAACCATCTTCATTCTTTAAGTTGACATGGTCTGCCTAGGAAACTGAATTTAGATATACCACATTTTAAGTAAAGGATGCTCCATTCCTCTCCTGTGGTGCCCCTCCTGACCTATATTCCTTGCTATGTTTCTAGAACTTATATGAATTATTTATATGGCTTGATAGATTGACTTCCTACTTTGCTGAAAGAGATAAGAAATCCTTACTTTAGGGATTTTCAAACCTAAAATATACCAAATAGTGAGGCAGCTGCCAACAGTTAGAATTATTTGATATAGGAGATGTGGGAGTTGTCTAGCTATAACATGGCTTCTTACTTACTGCATTAGCAGAATAAAAGCATTTAAGTATGGATGCCTCACTTAAATGGGGAAAATAACACCACAGGTCTGTGGCATTCTTTTGTCTCCTAAATGGGAGATAGGAAAATAAAGATTTTTAGAACAGAGATGAGGAAGAAGAGAAAGGTCAAGACACTTTCTGTTCTAAACAATAGGAGAAAATGTTTCGGTGAATAATTGATGATACTTCTCTTTGTTTTATCTCCATACAGAAGCCTCCAAATGGTGAGGCTAAGCTTTAGCCTTCTCCCTGAAGATCACCGTCCCTATTTTATTCTCCTCATCTTATCAGCTGCAGTATGCCATGACCTTTCTCTTCCATTCAGCCATCTGCCTGCTTCAGCCTTTATTTCCTTCATCAGATGAGACATGAGGGTACAAATGACACTGGTGGCACTCTTGGCCTCAATACCTGATAAATAGACTTAAGCTGACATTTTAAATAGTAAACAGGTCTTTTTTAAAATTCGTGAATGTAAGAATTACTAAAGGAGTCTGGTGAACTGGTAATGTTTTCTGCTCAGAAGGCAAACCATGAAATACTCAGGGTGGTAGGATATATAAGGAATATGTGGGTAAGGCACACTTCTAAAGTGCAGCTCTATTTTAAGGCTTCCAGATGTGAGCTTTGCACAATTGCTGTAATTACCAGCCTGCTGCAGGTATGGCTTCTCTCTGGGTTTTGGGCAGCAACCATTTATTCTCACCCAACTGTCTGAATGCTAACAGGGGTATCAGTGCTGTAGAAAGGATGTAGAAAAGTTTGTTGACTATGATAAGAAATATGTGTGAAATGAGATGGAGAGGTAGTGGGATAGAAAGAGCAAAATTTCCCTCTGAGAACATCAGTGGTCTTAGCAGGACAGAATTGAAGATACAGGAGGCACCACTAATTTCCTAGCACAGAAGTTAAAGGAAATATAGTAGGACTTAAAAGTTCCAGGTCTTGAGATACATGACATGGGAACTGTCTCATCTCATCAGTTTTAATGCCTCATTTTTTTCCATTTGAGGCTCAAACTAGGGGCATACAGGCAAGTAGAGTCTCTGGTAGCGTTACCTTCCTTTCACTGGAACTACCTTGAGATTCATGGATGATGAGGTATCTACTGTAAATAGGCAAAACTGCAGCATAAACATCCATGACATCAGCTAGCTGGTCAGACCGTGCCTGTGCTACTCAGATGTGGGACTCAAAGGGAGTGAGTCTGGAGAGCAGGGCACAGTGGGTGCTGGTAAGCACTAGTGGGGCTTCAGGAATTCTGCTTCATGCAAACTAAATGCTGCTGCAGTGAGAACAGGTCTCCTGCCGAGCTGCACTTGGGAGGAACCAAATTCCTGTGCTACTCCATGATGGGAGTTACAGTGTGGTGAGAGGGAGTGAGCAGATTTGCTTCCAAAGAAGAGACTGGCTGATATCCACTGATAGAGATGCCAGTGCCTGAGCAATGTCTATGCTCTATGCATGACTGCCAGACAACCCTGTTCTCATGGCTGTTTATCCTTCCTTGCCACACTTGCTCGCTCTTGGCCGCTCCTGTTGTCATCCTTCAGCATCATATGTTGCTCAGCTTGGGAGATGCAAACACCCATATCTTTGTGCTGAATGTCTGGTAAAGTGTTGGTAATAGCTGAGGAAGGCTTGCTAATGAGGGGGTGTTTCTGAAAGCAGCGTGGTGCAGCACCTCTCCTACGCAGCCTGTGCAGCAGCCTAAACAGCCGCGTTCACTGGAGCTCATCCCTGCAAATGAGCCAAGTAGAATTAACTAGATAATAAAAATCTATTGGCTGGTAATGAAACTTTAGTATTTGATTTAAATACAAGGCCAGATAATGCAGAAAGCACGAAAATGTTTCAAGGTGCTCAGTCATCACTTAGGAAGCTCCTGCCCCGTGAGATGCTCCCGGGAGGGGAGCTTGACACGCCTCCTGCAATGCTGCAGTGGTGGCAGGAGAGCTGCAGGAGGGCAGCAGCAGCTTTTAGATTGAGCCTTCTTTTAGTATCTGGGAAAACACTACATTTGAGGTTCCTGCAATTCTTTGTGTCACTCTGACTGGGACAGGACATGCAAGGAACGGGCTTCCTTTGGCAGTGATGGACCCACATTAGGCTTCTGTCTTCATCATGTACCTGAAGGCCTAAAATCCTGTAACAGGAAAATGCAGTGCTGCTCTAAGATTTCCATCACCTGCAAACCCACCAGGTAAGAGGGACAGTCTTTCTGTAGAGAGACACTGACCTCCAGTGGACAAATGGGGCAGTCATAAGAACTTGTTCTAATTAAAATATAAGTGTATGAGGACAGAGAGGGGCGATGAAGAAGTTCAAGTTAATGGAGAAAGAGATGCATTCCTCTTTGAGTAGCTGAGTGGTGCTGTGGTAAAAGTGGGTGTACAGCAAAATCTTAGTGCATATGCAACTGTGCTGACTACTGGAGGTTCAGAGTCTTGGGGTCCTTGACCAAATTGGAACAAGGTGCTCTGAAATGTAAAACTGCCGTGAAGCTAAAACCACTGGAGCAACAAGGTATGACAGCCAAGGTGCACCTTGGCTGAGCTCCCACCTGTAAATGTCCTCACAAGTCTGAGCCTGCTGTGGTTGTGAGGTGATGCGACTTTGCACAAATGAAGAGAAGGCCTACAAGGAAGTTGGTAGATGGGGGTGAATTGCAGCAGCTTCTTATTGGATGTTTTAAATTTTTCATTCACAGAATCACAGAGGGGTTGAGATGGGAAGGAACCTCTGGAGGCCATCCGATCCAGCCCCCCTGCTCAAGCAGGATGACCTGTATCTGGTTGCCCAGGACTATGTCCAGATGACTTTTGAGTATCTCTGAGGAGTGAGACTCCACAGACTCTCTGGGCAACCTGTGCCAGTGTCCAGTCAGACTCACAGTGAGTGTTTCCTGATGTTCAGAGGGAACCTCCTGTCTGTCAGTTTGTGTCCATTGCCTTCAGTTGTGAGCTCGAGCTTTAGGGATGCTGAGCATCAGTGCTTATCAACTGTGTTGCTTTAAATGCAATGCTTGAGTTAGAAATCTTGTGAGTCCCTCTTTATACAGCAAAGACAATGTATGGCTGGCAATGGATGTGCTGTTCAGCTTCTGAGTGTCATGGTAATAAAAATCACTAAATAAAAAAAGAAGTTAGTTGCACAGCAGGTTACATCATCGGACTTTGATGGCTGTAGCTGAGCCTAAGATGAAACTAGAAAACCTTGGTTATTCTTCTCCAGTCTTACTTGTGTGATGTACTTTGAATTTAGCCACTGGTGAGAGGTTTTCTAATGCTTATCAGCAGCCTAATGAGAAATAATCTGAGAACCTTGTTGGCGTTGATAAGGCTAATTTTTAAGGACGAGAGAGTTTTGTGGCTGCCCTTTACAAAAGGACTGGAGGATCAGAGTGAGGTTTTGGCAGACATAAGTTTTCCCGCATTCTTTTGTGAACAAGCACATGTTTGGATGAGGAGATAATGTGCAATTCATCCCCTAGCTAGGAAGGGAAGTACATTTGGCAACAAGAGCTAATGCTGTTTCCTTAGACTCCAGTGCCCCTCTGTGTGGTGGAAATGAGCCCTAGTTAGCAGATATGCTTTCCTCTGCTCTTTCATAGGATCATAGGTTAAATCAGGCAGGAGGGGGCCTCAGGAGTTCTCTGGTCCAATGTCTTTCTTGCAGTAGGGTTAGACCAAGCTGCTCAAGGCTTGATGTAGCCCCTGATGCCTCCCATATCTGATGCCTCCCAGGATGTTTGGTTTTTTTCCCCCAGTGTGTGACAAGGACCTTCCTGATGGTAAGCTTTCCCTTCCCAAAGTCCAGTGACTGAGATGTGGGTCCCACCACTGTCTTCATTGCTCTGAAGAGGAGGAAGTAAATGCTTCCTGGTCACTAAGGGAAGTGCATAGAGGAAACACCCTCACTGTGGTATGGGGGGAGCTGTTGGCAGCGCCAGCATTCCCTAGTCCCCAGATATATGTTAGGGGAGAAGCCAGCTAGGGTGCTATGTGGAAGACCTTAGCATGTTTATGCTGCTGCTTTGCTTTCTCTTTTCTGGCACTTCTCCAAATATTTGAAGGATTTAAATAGTTGGTAGAGGGAAAACATTGCTCTCTTGCCCTGTCCTCCTCAGGTGAAAAGAAAGGGGGTAATCATTCCTGTGGGATGATGACAGTGAGTGATGCTTTTTGCAGCACTGCTGTGTATACCACTCCTTCTCTCATAATACATCCCAAAATTTCCTTATGATGTTTGAAGAATGTCTATAGATGTGGGCGTTAACGGGCAAAGGCCTAACCAGATTTTGTTAGGTGTGTTACTGCCTGGAACTTGCAGATAAGTTGCTGGAATGACAAGACTTGAATGACAACTAATTTATATTGTGAAATATATTACAGAATCTTTAATTTACATAGAGATCAAGCCTGCTTATAGGGAGTGGAAATCAACAGTGGCTTTTATATCATCCTCTGGGTAAAATATTAAGTCTGAAATTCCATAATATCTAAACTGCATCAAGAGATTACAATCCAATAGTACTAATAGCATAAGAAGGATCATGTTATCCTTTATTAATAAACTTGATATAACTGCAGTTTCCAGATGGGTTTTTCATTCTTTCAGAACAAGAAATGTGTTGCAGGCATTGTCAGTTTATTAGTGTTTGTGGTTATAGCCAGAAGCTTGCAACTGCACACGGTCTATAAACATAGAAAGAAAAAATGGTCCCAGCAGTCTAACCTGAATCTGAGGGGTAGTTGGTGGGCAGCTACATTATCTGAACAGGAGCCTGGGCTTTTTCCTGATTCAAAGCCCACCCCTGAGCAGAGAGATTTGCCATGGACCAAACTGTACTCAATTTAATGCTGTAATGATATCAAGCAGGGAGTGGATTCAGTTCAAACCCAGCCATCTCAGCAAAGACCCTGTAACCAGTGTGTTCCCACAGCATATGGTGTGATTCCCAGTCCAGCTTGCTTCTGGTCTGCATCTGCCCATAGCAAAACCACAGCATCCGTCTCTGCTGTGTCTTGGAAAGGCATTTCCACCACTTGATTTTTTTTTTTCATTGTTCTTTCCTTTGATCTGACTGGAGCCATATAACAGTCTGTTTCAGCTGTTCTGTTCTTCAGATTCTATTTTTCTGCAATTTGCTTTGATTCTGAACAGAGGGGACAGGTGACAATGAAAGAAAACCTTTCAATCAGAAACAACCAGAAACCCTTCAATCAGAACACTGTTTCTTTCCAAAGCCATGTCACAATTAAAATTGACTGAATGCCCATGGCTGGTACATAAAATCTTCTGCTGTGCAGTTTATCGTAATTCACAGTAGCAGTGAACGTGATGTGCCAGAGTATTGATGCTCCCTGGCTGTTTCTCTGTAGCTTCTTAAAGTTGTGGTGCTATTTCTTTTCCAACTCCCCACCCCACCAGGCTCTCTCTTCTTCTGTATGATGAATACAGCCACTGGTCCACGATTAACTTCATTCAGATTCTTTACATCACCTCTTCTCCTCTGGTTTTAAATCAGCTTTGCACAACCAAGTTAAGTCTGTCTTAAATCTGCTGTGCTTACAAAGATGCAAAAAGAGCCAGCAGGTGCAAGAGGACTGAAGTAGGGGGAGGAGGATGATAAAATCATGGGACTGGGAGGAGAATAGGTGGCTTTTCAGGTGGGCTGTTTTAATAGCTTAAAAAATTAGCTTTTTCAGAGAACACATAGTGGCTTTCAAGTAAATTACTCAAAACTGACTTCTTTAGACTAAGGTTTTCTCAGAATTTCTTAGGGAATAGAAACTAAAGTGTTGAAACAGTTTGGTTAATAATCTGTAATGCAGCTGCTTTTGTGTGTACAGCAAAACCATGTACAGACAGGCTATTTTTTCTGTAAAACTGCATCTCTACTGCAGCATTTAAAGCCTGTATCTACTATGCATTCCTTATTTCCTGCTGTCATGGGGAATTAATTTTATTTTTTTGGTTGTGGCCTATTTAGGCAAATAAAATATGGAAGAAAGCTTTAGATACTGCAAATTCCTTTAAATATATTGATTTTTTTATAGAAAAGAGAATAGATCCTGAAACATTTTTTTTTAAGACACAGCTCATTTGGTTATTTTAATGAATTATTTCTTTCAAGGTAATTAACTTCCTTTACAGTTAATTCTATTGAAATGCCTAGAGTTTTTGAGTGGTACAATTATAATATCTTTCTATCTCTGTAGATGTCTAACCAAAACAAAAAACCAGGGCTGTTATTTTGATTTGTGTTTTCATTTCAGCTCTGCCAGATGACTGCAGTTTCTTTAAGTGAACTAGACTCAAAAAGCCTCGTGTGAGCAGGTGGCAAGAAATACAGCAGACTGGCTTCTTTTCATCATTCTGTTCCTAGATTGCCTCCTCAGCAATGAATCTTTTTTAGGATTTGATGTGTACATGCTTTGCTGCATTTTCATTTGCATCTAGTGAAGATCTGTTGTCTCTGGTGAGAGGCTGCCCCTGGTGGACCACCAGGTGAGCACATGTATGTGTGCCATGAAGGGTGTATTTGACACATTCATAGCAACATACTTATTCTTCCTGGCCCGCTAGCATTTCTAAGAGTGGATCTGAAGAAAAGCTTACGTACATCGGAAGTTGCAAACTTCACTTATAGCTGCTGAAGGCTGGAAGTTTCAGCCATGGAAGCATGGCTTAAGAAGAGGCATAAACAAAAGCCAAGTCAAGAGCAATCTGAAATGGTACAGTGTAATCCATACTATTATAGCAGAGATCTGAAAAGCTCTTAGCATTCAATATCCACTGAGAAGGTAACTAGTCCTGGAAAATCTGATTTATTTCATACATTATGGAAGTGTTTGTGACTATCTTAATCTGAGCACTTGTGACAGTTGCTGTATTACCAACCTATACACATTTTGCCCTCCTTGTCATTACATTTAATTAGAAGACGCTCTCATTACTCTATTACTAACTTATGGGGCAGAGAGTTTTAAAGTATCTGGTCTCTGAAAGACGATTTGTTATGATACTGCTGATGCAAATATGCAACAAAGCCAAAAAAGTGACGTGGCACTGGATCTGATAAGAGTTATTGCTCTGGGTAGTGGCACTGGCAAAGCCTGATGCCAAAGGAACACAGAAAGTGAACTGCTGCCTCGCTGCTGCGCCGTTTGAAGAGGAGGTGGGAACTCCAGTACTATGTTTGCTGTCAAGGTATTTCAGGCACACATGTAACTGTGGACAAAGGGTGTAGATGGTACAACTATGAATTTCTTATTTCTCTATGCTGTTCAGGGCTCTGGTTTGTTCTCTGTGTGCCACCTAGTTGCGATGCTCTCTGTGTCTGCACTGACCTTTGACATCCCAGACCTACTGCATGTTCAGCATTTTTCCTTTTTCATTGGTTTTTAACCATCCTGTAGACTTTCCAGGTGTTCTTTCAGCTGTCAACATTGGCTCTGCCACAGCTGCTGCTGCTAAGCCATTCAGTGTGACTCTTTATGCTGCTTACTTCAGGTGGAAAAAGATCAACAGGACCAAAGAATTGCCTGTGAAATGCAAACTATTCTACCAGGTAGAAGAGCAAAATGAAAGCAAATGAAGGTATCTTCTAATTAAATGTAATGACAAAGAGGCCAAATTAGGCCTCCTAATTCCTGAATCACTTTGGCAGAGAGGAAGTAGAAAGGGAGGACACCTGCCACAATGGGGAAGGAAGAGAAAACTAGTACAAAAAGAGAGGTGGTGCTGCAGCTTGTCCTCTGCATGCCCCCCTGGGCTTTGGGAAGGGTCCCTCTGCCCCATTGCTCACACCAGGACTCCCTCACAGTAGCTTTGGGGTCCTTGAGCTCCTGGTGCTTGGCTTCTCCTCAAGAGTGTTACACAAGCAGTCTCCCATTGGTAGGCAAATCTTTTGGATGAGACAGCGCTGTTAGTAGCTGCTCTGGTTTTAATCTTTTCCTAATCCTTGCTATAATATGCATGCATATTATAAGATAATTTTAGTAATGTGGTTCCTGTAATTCCTTTTTATCAGTTATATAGAGCTGAGGAAAAGCCCTGATGTCCTGGGAGCTGTACTCATAAAGCCAAAAATTCTTCCTTCATTTTATTTCAGTTTCTTTGTCTTTCAAGTGACAATGTGCTCTGGTGCACCCTCAGATCTGCTTCTTGGCAGGGTGAATTAGCTCATGCAAACTTTCGTTCTATACCAGAGGTATGTGGCAGGTGCCCTACACCCAGCTGGTGTGCACACAGCTCTGTTGGGCGATAAAGCCATAATTCACTTTGTTGCACAGACCCCACGTGGAAAACACCAGGCTCCCCCAGGAACTCCCCTCAGCTGCTTTTCTTCCTGTCAGGGAGCAGAGTGGTGATGGATAGGCTCCACCTTCTGCATGAGTGTAAATGTGTGTGTGCTACCATTATTTTTGTTACATCCGAATCTTTATGTTTTCTCTGTTGTTAGTCTCCACTGTGGAATACACTCCATGTGGTAGGGATTCTCCACAAACCTTCATTTCCAGAAGTATTCAGGGAATGATGTGAGCATAAGCCCCCCAAGTCGCACTTTCTACATCTTCCCAGTGACTTCCCTCCTACACAAAGCAAAGAGGTTTGGTGGCCCTAAAGTAACCCAGGTCAGAGGGATCAGGTTTCAATGGCAGGGACAGTTTTTTATCGTTTTGTGTGTGTGGTGAGTTTTGTTCTATGAAAATTCAGGAAAGAATGTTTTTCTTTTAAGGTGAAACCTGGCAGAGTTTATAACCCATATTCTCCTAAAGACAAGCCTCCCCCCATCCTCCCTCATCCCCAGGCTGAGTGATGATGCTCACTGGCAGCTCCACACCCCTCCAAGGCCAAGTTGCTGAGGGTTTGTAGGGCAGCTTCTGTCATGTTTCAGGGTGGGCTAACATGTCACTCAGGGGTTAGTACTTGGGGTTTCCAGTGACCAACTGCAAATGAACTGGGGAAATGTTTACCTCACTGGCTGGGGGAGATAGAAGTAGCTGGGTGAGCAGGTTCTGGCTGGGCAGAATGGTGGTGGGCCCATTTTAATCGTTCCAGGTGGCTGACATGGCGATTTCCATCAGGTATTTTTGAGTGTGAAGGTTTTTTAAAAATGTATGCAATGTAAGTCAGGAACAAGTTCTTGTTGCAGATTCAAGACTTTCAATGAAACTTTTCAACAGGACAAAAGCCTAAAAGCAGTTTGAACAGGATTCCTAGCAAGGGGGTTATACAAGTGGGTGGGACAGTGACAAACGAGCTGTTACTTCACTAACTCAGGTGGCTTGATCCATTGTCAAGATAAAGCAGGGAACAGCAATTTCTATAAACTGTGGATGTGTAGTGTTTTATTCTCTTATAGCAGCAAAATTGTATTACATTTACAGAAATAATGCCAGACATAATAATATGGAAAACAGTATTAAGAAATATATATTAGCTTAGCAAAGCACTAGCTGCCATAGAAAACGTTCATGTTATAAACATTAGTACTTGATTAGTAATGCTGGCAGTGGCAGGATTTTAATTCCTCACTTCCCCCCCCATGCCGTGACATCAGCATTGGTAGTCCTGGCGACTGGAAGGCTCAGTCCATCCAGAAATTGTGCAAGCTTTTCCTTGTGCCTCAGTCGTAGGGAGGGCAGGACGTCTTAAAGTTACTTATTGTGTAGCTTTTCCTTGTGCCTCAATCCTACAGAGGACAGGATGTCTTTAAGTTACTTACATGCTCTTGGTTCTTTTCCGGTCAAATGTCAAAGGAATAATGGATCGGTCACCACCAGCTAGACAGATATTTTGAGAAATAGATCACGGTGAATTCATAACTGTGACTGATCATTCTGTTTCTCTGTTTGTATTAAGCACAGGTTGTCTACAATCCTAAGGTGAGGACCAGGGTATGTTGTGACAGGTACCCTGCAGACACAAGGCCCTGCCTTAACTCTTTCAGATGATCTTGCCCTGCGGACTTGAAACATGTCTACATCTTGGGCTGGAGCTGAGTGACTGTGAGCTGTTTGGTTTGATAAAGGATATGCTTTTAATGGTCTTGGGAAATTTTTTCCACTCCGAATCCAAATGCTAATGCTGCCTCATTCTGCAACTCTGATCTTTCTGCTGTTCTGGTTTACCTGTTGAGGAGACCTAAGTGTTAACACTTTCTTTTAAACACTGTTTCTGCCTCTGATATGACATAAACACACTTTGGGCCACTGAAGACCTTTACGTAACTTTAATTAATTTTATTTCCAAAACTCATGCCCCAAGGCAGATCTTTCTCTATTGTTTAAAATTTTAAAATGTTTGTGTTACTTTTTGTGAGCGCCCAATGTTATGAATAGCAGGGAAAATACTTAAAATTATGAAGGGCATCATGCAAAAAGTGAAAAATATGGCTAGAGGCCCATCCTTTCTCTGCCCTTCCCCTAAATGTAGGCACCAAGGTTGGTTGTTACTATTTAAGGCAGCAGATACCAAGAGGTAGAGGAGGATCCAATAATTTACATGTAGAGGTTGTGCCCATGGCTGTGCTGTTACTACAGTCATTAATTCCTATTGTTTAACACCAGAAATGTCCACTAGATCACTGAGCCATACCACCAATATTTTATAGGCTCTTTTGACAGTTGTTTATTCCTCTACTAAGTTCAGCAGTTTGTGCTTGGTTCAAGCCGTCCCATCAGCAGACCTAGATGTCAGGAAATGGGGATCCCCCATTTCCTAGAGAGTGTTTTCCAATGCTTGATCTCTGCCTCCTTGTTATGAACTAATGCTCTGCCAAGGTCTAAGCCTTCCAGACCATGGTATGGACACCCACAGGTGTGTCTCATTCTCCATGAGGACCACGGGACAATTCAGTTTGGAAACCTCAAAGCAGGGTCAGACCAGACTCCTCAGGGTTTTATCCAGTGGAGTCCTGAAAACCCTCAAGAGAGACTGCACAACCTCTCTGGCCAACCTGTGCCACTATCTGGCAGTCCTCATATGCAGTTTCAACCTCACTTGTTTCACTTATCTGTAGTCTCCCATCATGTACCACTGCGAAGATCCTGGATCCGTTGTCTTGATAACCTCCCCACAGGCACTGCTGGGTCCTTGTGAAGCTACTTCTTCTCCAGGCCGAACGAGCCAAGCTCCCCCTGCATCTCCTCACAAGCTGTTGCACTTACCTGTATGGGTGTGTGTTTATAAAACAAACTCCTTAACATCAAAATGCAGTACAAGGTGATGTTAATTTGTTGAGCAGTCTGATCTCTGTTATCTTGATGACAATTTGGGTATTATAAAGCCTTTGTAGGTTAAAGCACAGGTGCCTGCATGTTTTATATAAATGTCAAAGCTTCCCATTAGTTCCTCTTTAGTCATCTTATCTGCTAAACTGGATTTCATATGAAACCCTTTCTTCTAAGATGGGTTCCTCTCAACTGCCCTGCTGGCTTCCCAGCTTCTTCTGTCTCACAGTGATCTCTAATACCATCTCCATACCTCATCAGCTACCCAGACCTCTGTTTGTCCTGATGGCAAATGAGAGGGAAAGCAGAGCTATCAAGAGGTTTTTGTGTTGCTTCCTGAATTACTTTACAATGGTCACTGTAGAGAAGATAATCTCTCACATAATACAGGCACCAGTTCATTACCTCACCTATTTCTGAAACACCATATCCTATCCATGATACTGTGCACACAAAAGCACAGTCCTGCTCTTCTACTTCACATTTGCTCTGGTTTTATCATCAGCAACAAACCTGTAATCTCTCCTGGGCAGGATTTTGTTTCTAGTTCTGGTTCTCATAGTCAGCTGCTCCAACCCAAGGGCAATTACAGTGCTTGACAACTGCTTCCAGGTGTTTTTTAGATGGAGTTTTAAGGACTGTTTTTGACTCAGAAAACTGCAAATGGCCTGTGACCCTTCTGCAGGAAACTACCTCTGCTGCAGTTTTTTTGCAACCAATGGATGCTGTTTGCAAAATACCCCTTGGGCTCTACCTTCACCAGGAAAAAGCATCTGGTAAAACTCTGCAGGAGGTGAGGCTTTTTGCACTTTTAATGGGTCAAATAAATGTTAGGCCTCATAGCTTTTAACCCAATCCACTGACCAGAAACTCCCAGTTGCTGCATCTCCCCTTGGATTTTCACTGGTTCAGACTAGTAACACATCTACAGTGTGCAAGGGGAGGAGGTGCACAGTGCTCATAGCTTCATAGAATCTGTGAAGTATCCATACCTTTCACCTACCCTGTTACTGGAGGCCTTTCAAATTACCATCTCTCTTTTACACTGCTATTTGCTTCTGCATCAGCAGAAGGCTGAGGCCAGCCTGTTTTACACTGTAAACCTGACAACAGGGCAATGTGATGTTAAGCTTTACAACTGCTATGTGGTGATACACTCCTACGGGTAATACAAGCTTCTGTTAGGGAGACATGCAGGTACTGTGATGGAACCTAGTTGTTTTTTGTTTTTTTTTTCAGTAGCAGACATTGTTCAAAACTTTCAAGTAAATGTTAAATATGCTTTAGTAATTTCTTTTAGGCATTAATCCCACAAATGCACAATGACAGAGAGCACTAATCTGCCACATTCTTACAGCAAACATTTAGGGAAGCAAGAAGGAGGAGCAGCAGATATTTGTGCTTGCCACACGCTTGATAGGACCTCTTTCTGCTCATATTGCTATCTGCTGTGAAGCACTTTACATGTGTTTTTCAAGGCTTCTCTATCTTTGAAAACTATACTGTTACTTTATCATAAATGGCCTGAATTATTCTATATATGGCCCCATCTTTCCATGTATACTGACGTCTTTACAGGTACTTAGCTGCTGCTCAGGATTTTTGCTACTGATTTCCATTGTGGGGGTTGGAGCCCTGCTGACTTCTGTCTCAGAACAGCTTTCCAAAAGGAAGTGCTCTCTACAGTGATATAGTATCACTCAAGCTATTCACAGGGGAAACTTCACCTATGGCTGCCACGCAGCTGTGTCTGATGTTAAATATGGAATCCACTGATATTTTGACACAAGGGGAAGACCTGTGCTCGGGGAAGTCCTTTATCATATGATTAAGCTGTCACTTAAATGGTGTAAAAAATAACTCCTAAGCAGAGGAAAAAGGAACAGACTTTTTTGCAAATGACTGCTGAAGGTGAGATGATTGAAAGGGACACAGAGCAGTGTTTTGTTCTGTTTTTAACTTGACTCTACGAAGCACTGTATCATTTTGTGAAGCAGCGGAAATTATGGAGATTCTGCTGTTTAGATCTCTGGAGACAGATGCGTGTGTTTAATGACTGCTCATTAAAACAGCCTCTAATAGAATCAAGTAGAAGCAGAAAAACACAAGAGAATAGTGAAAACTACCAGGCTCTGATTAATGGTTTATCTCGTCTCTGAAGAAGAATGCAAAATTGCACGGTAAGACAAATTAAGGGTAGATGTGAAGAAAAAACACTGAATTGACACGAGCTGGAAACCAACAAGCTGTTGTGGGTCTGCTGTGTGCACACCCCTACCAGCACAGCCTAGCTGCATGCCCACAGGACAAGTCTGGCTTATGACACATACCCAGCTGCCAAGGTAAATCTTCTCTCTGGGAGACACAAAAAGGAACTCCAAGGCATCTCCTGGACAGAAAAATGTCTATTCCTGAACCTGATTGCAACGTGGTATCACAAGGGAAGGAAAACCAGCCTCTCCGACTGGTGCCTGGTGCTGTCTGTCCCTCACACCCCACTCTTCACAGGCCCCAGGGATGACCACAGCAGCAGCAAACAGCACCCCAAGGAATACCCTCTTGGCCTCCCCTTCTGCTAAAAGGAGCAGCCAATTTTAGCAAATGCTCTGTGGGGTGCAAAGGCAGGTCACTGCTGCCATCAGCAAGGGCTGCTGCTGTTGCTCTGGCGGAGAGGGCTGCTTGTGGGTGTGGTTATGGAGCTGACATGAAGCTGCTGAATTTGAGCCACCCTGAACTACCCTGTGATGGCAGACACGGAGGTCTGCAGGTCTAAGACCATACACATCTACTGGCAAAGCCGACTGTGTTTCTGTAAAGGCTGTGTGCAAGCTGTGGCTGGACAGATGGCAAACAAACACTGTCCAGACAGAGTGTGATGAATGAAATGGATGAAACATTAAGAAGCTATGACGTTTTTCTGTGACATCTTCCAAGAAGAGGGGGAAAAACAAACCAAAACCAACCTCAGCCCAGAAAACTCCAGGGACACTAATACAGGTTGTTTAATTAAATAACAAAATCCAGATCTGTTTCATTAGTTCCTGCAGAAAGCTGTGAAGGGGGACTGGGAATCCAGGATTGACAATAAATCATGGAGCCCATTTCAGCAAGAAACTGCAGAAAGAGCCAAAGCATCAGGGGAGAGATGAGCTGCTGCTGTGTGGCCCTGGCTCTGTGTAGCATATGCTACCTTGCCAGGCAGTGAACTCAACCACTGAGTTGCAGCCTCTCCACTGCAACAGCCCCCTGCCTCTAGGTCAGTGGGAGCAAAATGGAAGCTTGCCCTACCTTCTCTCTGAACAGCAGTGGAGCTGTCTGATCTGCTTGGATATCAGGGAGTATTTTTTTGTTGGGCTAAAGTGGCAAATTGCAAATGCTTCCTTCTCCTGTCTGATGCCCTTGCACGTGTGGTTTGCATAACAGTAATTTCCACATATGCCCTTGCACTGCACCACCAGTGGCGCCACTGGGAGAGGCCAGGTCTTGGAAAAAGCTAAACAGGAGCTGAAGGCTGCAGCAAAGAATGCCATGTGAGAGAGAAGGGGGGAACACGAAGGCACCTCTTTGGTCACCCCTTTTGCAAAGGGTAAAGAGCTAGGAATAGCCAGGGGAGCAAAGGAAATCCTGAGGTTAGTTTGAGATTTTGGAATATTCTGCTCCCACTGAGACCTGCCTAATGCCTGAAACTGGAGTAGTAAGGGCTCTAGCTCACTTTAGTTTGCCATATCCTCTGTATTCCCCTTGTAAGCTGAATGATTTGGAGTGTGTTGATCCTTGTTCTGGAAATTGTAAGAATGTGTTTTTGAGCTTGACAGCTCAAAGTGATGATGATGGCAAACTCGATGTATCTTAGGAAATGTGTTTATATAGGCTTTCTGTCAAGCACCATTTAAACGCCATACATCATGATAAAAATGAAGGTGAAAGCAGTTCTGCTAGGCCACTAGTGGGAAGATTGTGTCCTGGTTACATTAAAATATCTTTTGTTGTCAGATAAAGAATGGCTGCATGGAAAGGCCACCAGCTTTATAATAAGAACAAAATAAGGGGATGAAACACTTTGGTAGACAGGAAAAAAAGAAAATCACAATAAAATCCGCAAGCAGAAAATGCTCAAGAGCTGATTTGCACGTAGTAACTAACTGTTGGTCGTAACATGCTGTACAGCAGTGGGGTTTGCTCAGCTCACATCCAAATCAGAGGAAGGCAAATAGTAACAATGCCATGAAGCATTATTGTTATAAGGATATTTCAATTAAAAAAAATTTTAAAAATAGGTTTAAGCTGCTAATCTTGAAAGGAATTCTAGAGAAAAAAGTACTTAGAGCCACATAATTATAGGTTATTTCAAAATAACTTTAAAGGTATGTGTGTTTTTTTTTTAAAGTCTGAATATCTGCAAATGGAATTGTCTTTGTCATACATGCCAGATTGATATCTCCTGTAACGTTTTCAGCAATGAGTGTAAAATAGCCACTAACTGCACAGGGCTCACACTTTGCATAGGACAGTGGTGAGGTTGCAGATGTTCTTTGATATCCTGCTAGAAATAAGATGATTCGTAGGAATTTAATAAGAAGGTAAGATGTGCTGCACTGTGTCCAAAAGTCCATCCAACTCAATTCTTCTCTGATATGACTTACAAACCCTTAAGTGAACCTAAGAACAGGTATGTGCATCTGGAACAACACAGTCAAGCCTCCTTGAACTAAAAACCACCAAACTACACTTTTTAATTTCCAATTGTGTGCCTCATATAAAGAATCTTTCTTTTGCTTACGGTAGCATGGAAACTATTTCATGTCCTGACAGCTTTCAAGTACTTTATCCTTGTAAGTAGACTGGCCATTTATTATTGGCCACAGAAGCTTTCTGTTGTATTTCCATTATTAATAATTCTGTTACTCTCTGCATAGTTCCAGACTTAGCTGGCATACCTGATATTCAACCATACTGCATAAAGCACCACACAATCGGCAGGAGGCACAAAGTACTTGTTACTGGTTGGTCTAAGCACTGCCAATACCTAAGGTTCAAGACACTGTTTAAATTAGAGTGCTGTTTCCTGAGCTTGTGATACTGTGGATTGCTTCATAAGCAGGATGTTACCTGCACTAAACAAAAACGCAGCCAGGATATCTACCAGTTCTGTAACGTCATTAATATTTCCACCATTTTAAGAACAATATCTTTACATTCTGGCTGATTACCATTAAGTTTTGGCAGGTTTTTACTATTTTATTTATTAATTTGGGCAGCCATTTTGCCCTCCTAAGGGTAATTTCATCCATCAGGCAGATGCCAATGCTGGGAGATGTTGAAGGGGCACCAACACAGCAACACCAAGATGCTTGGTGGTTGGAACCATCCAACCCTGCTGTTCCTGGCTTGTTCCTGCTTGTCCTGACTTTAAAAGCAGGTTAAAAATGCATTGCACATTAGTTTATTGTCCTACTTTGGGCTCCAGCCTAAAGTCCAAACTAAAGTCCTAATCAAGCCCAAACTGATCCCCAAACAGCCATGGCCACATGATTTCAATACTGGCTTCTCCATTAGGTGAAACATTTATTTCCCTTCCCTCTCTATTGTTTTTTTTCCAAACTAATTTTTATTTCTTTACCAGTTTAACAGAGTGGATGGCTGACTGTTCCTAAGGGTCTGTATTGTGTAGTTGTGGTTCATGTTGTAAGCAAAAAGCATTTATCAAATACATCCCCATCACCATTGTGCTGTAGTTCTTTCGGTGTAGTTTAACCACAGAAAAACAAACTAGGTTTCTACTCCTGCACCATGATACCAGCTTCTTCTCTAGATAAAACAGATGCTGCCTCAATGTCTGATGTGAGAGGTGGAGAGGACAGCTGTGTCTGGTAGAAGTATACATCACTAAGATCTCTTCCAGTATACATCTGAGCTGCAGGACTGTAGTCCTGCATCACGTAAAGGAAGCAGCCACGCTCTTGGTCACTTACCTGGGTATCTGCCAGTCACTGGCCAATTTTTTACAGAAGGCACACAACAGTCAGTCTTACGGTGAGAGATGTAACTCATCCCATCTATTTATATGCCTGGAAAATAAGCTGAGTATTCAAGAAAACCATTTAAAAGAATTAAGATATACATTTTATAAAAAATTTAATCGGGAAAATGAGATGGTCCAACATGTTCTTTTAGCCTGCCTGAAACAGTCAAATTGGAAATACAGAACTCTGATCATGCATCTGATTTTGCAGTTACTTAATTGGAGGATTAGGACCAAAGGTCTAAAAAAAAAAAAAATCTAGGTTTAACATAGTTTCTTACAACTGTTAGCTCTCCCAGTTAATGACTGCTAACTCAAATCTTAAATATTTACATCCATTTAGGATTTAGAATTTTTTTCCCCAAAAATCTGAGTGTATATAATGATAATAAATTGCAGTGTGTCAGAAGTGAGTGCAGTAGAGAAAAACCGAAAAAGAAAGGACTTGGAAGGGCACTCTGGCTTTCATTTGGAATTCTACATTCAAGAACTCCTCTTAGCTCTTCTTTCAGAGTTTTTGTACAAAATTGATACTTCCTTTGTACAAAATTGATACAGTGTTAGTAGATGCAGGGGACCTACAGAAATTCAACTGAAGTTTGGACATCTGAATTTAATTCCCCAGGTTTAGTCAGTGTTATCTGTCATCTCTTTGCACTGGAACATACTTACTTTTATATTTGTAGAAAGGATATTGTTTTGTTATTTGCAGCAGAATGTGAAATTCAATGAAATGAAATGAACAATTGTTTTTTTAGAAAGGAAAATTTATTTATGGTTACATACACCACATATAAAATTAACATTTAACTGAAACATGTAATTGTTTCCATCATTTATGACTAAACACAATGTTGACTACAAAACTGTACAGTTTATATTTAGTAACCAATTCTTACAGCATAGTGCAATTGTACCATTTTATAAAGAAAATAATTTGTGCCTTTTTTTAAATAAAGTGCATTAAATTACTATCTTGTATACAACAAGAAGCTCTGTAGTTGCAATTCAAAGCTTTAAGCTTAAGGGAAACTGAGGCCAAGATGTCTCACTTCCTTTTAAAATCACTTCATACACTGGCAAGGTATGGTTCAAACTTCAACCACGGTTAAATTAAACAAAAACCCCTAAATTAGTATAAGAAATAACTGCAGGCCTTTATGTATGAAACCAGTAATTGGTTTTCATATAAAAAGCACAACATGCAGAACTTCAATCCATCTGGCTCCTAGTGAGATGAGAACTATCCCCCATGCAGATGCTTTTGCTAAGGCTTTTAGAATTCAGCACGGAACTACACTGCAGTCAGTAGTACCAGGTGTTTACCTGAATAATACGATGTGTCCTCAGAAAAGTTCTCTCTGAAAATTTGATGAGATGAACATGGCAAACCATGGGTTATTTTTAATTGCATTTGGCAACAAAAAATGTGGGGGTCTAGTTAGTAAGTCTAGGAAATTACAAGTGGTTCTACTAGCCCAGGGTATTCCAAATTTCATGGCCCGAAGTTAAAGACAGAGTTTTACAGCTTCATTTCAGAGGTACATTTATAGCATCTTATCCTAACATAAAAATGAAATTTCATTTGTGAACACATTTACAACCAATTTTTGTAGATTTTGGCTGTGACAATAAAGCTGAGACCAAACAAAGGACGCCTAAAACCCAAAAGAGTAAAAAGATGTAGACATCAAAATGGATAGAGGTGTAATGTGACTCTTCCTAGAAACAAAGACAAAACCAAGAATGCCCATTTCCTTTGGTTGGCTCTGGCTGAGGCCTAACAGAAAAGTCAACATTCTTGTCCTCTTCTATACATACATGGGACTGCTATTATCTTCAACATAAAATATATTTGAGCACATGCAAGTAACCCTAGAGATTGCCTGAGTATTTTGCTGCATATGTAATCTAGGCAATTTACCTGCCTCTTCAGCTGCAATAGTTATTCCACACTTTTGGCACAAATCACACATACTGTTCCTACATTCTCGAAAAGTGCATTTTCTTCCTATAGGGACCGGCCGGCATTCAGAAGCAGACTACTGTACATTCAGCTGCTCAGCTCTGGGGTAGCTGCTGTGTAAAAAGCTCCCTGCTGGAGCATGTTAACTCCCAGCCACGACTTACCCTCCTCCTCCTCGACTAAGGAAAGTCTCTGCTTACACTGAAAGACCGATACAAAAGAAAGGAGCTCAAATTTGGCTGGTATGTGATCGAAGAAGGCTCGCTATTTTCTGTCATGTCTTCAGAAAGCTCTGTGCTGAGAGCAGAGCTCCCTTCCAAACCCAGCATGCTCTGACCTACAATCAACCCTACAGAAAAGCCTCACCTCCACGCTCTTTTCTCATGAGCTCTCTGGGGCAAGAGGCACCACAAAGCGAACTGAGTGGTGCTCATATATTGAGGGAGTACATCGTCAGAGGGCAACCAAAGAGTGGCAAAACAAAAACTCATGAATGGGGCACAACTCCCCATATTCCATGGGGACACAAAAGTATGTCCCTTTCAGGATGAGGGTACCTCAATTTTCAAAGGGCCAGGTCATGCTGCTTTCATTTGCATACTATAAAAATATTTCTTCCCTGAAAATGGGGAAGCCAAATTCCTGATTATTTTGATGGGTTTAATCTTAGTGAACACTGAAGTAAGAGGAAAATTCTATGGGGACCGTAAGTAATCAATGCGTTAAGAGCTCTATACGTTGGTCCTAAATCTTAGAGGTCCTAGACCTTTTTCCTAGAACATCATTGAAACATATATGTATTTTACATGCCCTTTAAAAATGAATGCATAAAATTTTTTAGATACTCTGGCATCAGCCAGTGCAAAATGTGCATCTCTGTCACATAACTGTGTGGAGTGCTGTTTAGACTCATGATCTGAGCAGCCCTGTTACCAAAGCACCTATGAAAGACAGAAAAAGAGCAGGAGAGAACAGGGAACATTGTATTCAGGAAGATATAGCTGCTACGTAGGCTCACGTTTGTGACAAATATCCTTCCTGCATTCTGTCCATATGTGGTGATAGAACACATTCCTGTAATCTCAAAGTGGGGTTTATTCAAATTCAAGACATGAGAATTTGCCTCCCTTCCCAAACCTCTAGCTGGTCTTTCTTTGTTGAAATATCAATTGCCACTGAATCTTTCAGTGTTTGCAAGACTCCTATAAGTTCGGCAATATTTTTCTTTAAACATGTGAAACTGCCTCAGCAGAGATGTTACACTTTGACCATGTCAACACTGAAGGTATAGAGCATGAGATATACCATACCGTGTACATAAAAAAATAAATTAAATAATCATAATAATTATGTGTATATATATATTATATTTAAGTATGTAATTATGCTACTTAAAAGTGATAGCTCATCATACGTAATTAAGCTAATGGCATACCAAAATACTCTAAGAAACTCTCTGTTCAGCATATAATATAATTACTACTTAAACTCTTTATGTTAAATCTGAACATAGGCATTTCCCTTTAAGAATGAGTTTATACTTAAAAGAAAAATCTATTTTATTGGTACCTCTTTGCGCCTCCATTTTCTAAGGTAAATCCTTGCAGGATGCAGTCTTCAGCTTGTGCAGTTTGTATTGGTTTGCTTTTTTCTTGAGGAACTGGGACTAGGCCTGTGCTCAGACCTCATGGTACATCATATGGTTGGGATCAAATGGTTTGAGGAAAAAAGAATATTAGAGTAAAAAAAATGGTAGCAGTACCCTTCCCTCCAGTTTTTCCTCTCCACAGGTGAATCAGACATTTCCAGTGTAAGGCAAATGCTCATTGAAGTTGTTAAATAAAAAAGTGCTGCTATTATATTTGAAAGGGTTATATCAAACTATTAAAAAACTTTGTAAATAAGCTTTTACCTAAAAATGCACCACTGTACTTATGAGAGGCAGGTACTTAGAATCACAGAATCATTTAAGTTGAAAAAGACCTCTAGGATCATCGAATCCAACTGTAAACCAATGTTTGTCTTTAAACAAAAAGGACTGTACCAGACATCTGGGGGTGCAGTGGTGGTGAGGTGAAGGATGGAAAAAAAACGTAAAAAACACCCAAGCCATAATCCTACAGCCCTCAGCTGAAATACTAATACTCTACACTAGTAATTTAAGGAAGCCCCCAAATATGCATTGAAAGCCCGTAACTACTCTATGCTTTTTAGAAAGGTCTATGTTACTTAGAGCTATCAGATAACTAAATCGGGTCATTAGTTCTGGGACATAAGACTCTTCCCTCTACCTGTGAGGGGGAAACCCATAATACTGTCTTGTTTAGTTAAATATCTAGCATGTCAGTGAGCATGTAAAAATTGCCTTGGCATACGTAGAGTGCAAAACGAAGGTTTGGGGAGGTGAGGACAATTTCCTTAAAAGCCAATTCAAGGAGTTTGTGATGGCAACTTTAACTGACTGCTGTTCTAAAGTGAGTTTTACTCTCTCAGCCTATTTGCAAAAAATCTCCACTGGAAAAATCTCCTCTTTTGGTGGCACTGAATTAATTTGCATCATAGCAGTGGTGCACTAGTTAACTGCAATAGGGTTTCACCTAACCTACAGTCAGGTTTCATTTTTTTCCTTCTCTTCTAGAAGATGTTTGTGTAAGAGTAAATGAAATGTGCAACTCTTTCTTTTTGTGTGGCTTACAGGATCACAATAATTTTGTGAATAAACCACAGCATGAACTTTTTTAGTGCAAAGGCATACTGTTTTCAGAGAAACGTTTACTGCAAAGTTAAAGGCTCAGCTGCTCCTCAAAAGAAACAGAAATACCTAATGAGTTATTGTAAAATAATCTGCTGGTAGTGCTACTTGTGCATTTTCAATATTTTTCCACAAAACCTCTCTTCTGATTTCAAGTGGAACCACACAAGACTATGCTAATAAGACAAGTAATAATCTGAATAAAACATGAGGTGACATTTTCAAGGAAGGGGGACCTCACTTCTGATCATATCCCTTCCTCTCTTTTTTCTGGACACCATTCAACAGGAGCAACAATATTGCCAGGCTCAAGGATATAGGACTGCTGCAATATACCCCAGAACAAGGGCAGTCCCAGGGCCCCTCTCAGGTGCTCCATGTGCATTGGGTCAGGTTCCAAATGGACAGCTCAAAATAACGTTCTCTCAGGGGATGCATTCATTCAAGCATCCTTCCTACCCAAGCTCAAGCACTGAGTATCTGGCTGTTTCACCAAGCCATAAAGACTTCCATCTCTCATCATTCACCTAATACAAAAGCAGATATCCTTCCAGTTCACCCAGATTTCTCATGCATTAAAAGGAACTGCGAATTCTTGGTCTGAAGAAGACAGCAGCACCCAGTTTTAAGGGATAATTTCCTTTTGCACCAAAAAAGTATTTCCAGACAGGAGACCTTTCAAGTTTATTGAGAGTCCCATCATTCTTATACTGACAAATGAGGGAGATACGCATGCCTAATTTATCTTCCCTGACCTATTGCTTATTCATTACATATAAATCACACCACTTCCTTTTAGTCCCTTCCTTTTAGTTCTCTATAAGCAGAGACTGAGAGATCTTAATTTTTCACCATTGAACATCTCTGGACTACCACTAAGCAGAACCAGAACCACTCAGTATCTCAGATAAAGTGACAGAATAGCTAGTGGTTTTTTACATAGTGACTACTCTAATTCTTATTTTTATTTCTTTATTTATTGCACATAGAAAAACCAGACCATGTATACTTTCTTTTCATAAAAGTTGGGGCCAACATTTTGAAAATCATGTTCTGAAAGTTACAGAACCACTTTCCTTTTTTTTTTTTTTTTTAAGTAATGAGTGTGTAGTTATGTTTCAGGGGCTTGATTTGTAGTGATGCTATTTTATCCCAACTTCAGTCACCAGCAGGTTGCTTATCACCTTGGGGAAATGAAGTCTCATGCATCTTACTTTTAAAGGCTAAACAATCCCTAAGAAAATGAGGTAACAAAATAACAGCTCTTTGGGGACAGCATGGCTGCTGGTTTAAGCCAAAGTTCACTGCTGTCCATGGAGGGGCTTTAGTGACTCCAAGATGCCTCAAGGTTGGCCGCTGAACACTAAAGGATGGACACAGCTGCTTATGTTACTGAGTGTCCATGGTAGGAAGATACAGTAGCAATAGCAGGCCTTTCATCTTGCCTCCAAATAGCTTGGGTATTGGTAGGAGTTTTCCTCACTGATACCGAAACTAAGCTGTCTTCAGAATGGGCTAGCACCATTTATCATGTCCATCCTGATAAGCATGGTAAATTCAGTATTTTCTGTTACAACTGGAAATCCTGAACACAATTTGTCTACAGAATGCTGTGCAACTAAATGCCAAATGATGAAAAGAATAAAAATCTTCACCATAGTACGTAATATTTTTCTTGCCAATAGCACAAATTTGGGACCCAAGAATTACAATAAAATATTATTGCTGTGTAATTCTATTCAGGAACTCAATAATTATAAGACAAATCAACCAGAAATGATGTCCCACATCGGTCTGATAGCATCTGCTTAACAAAGGAAGACTTATGCTAATTGAAAGTCCTTATGCAAGTTACTGTTTTTTGTTTAAAGTAATATTGCTTCCTCTCTATTGCTCTGAGTTTTCTCAGCAGTTTATAGTACCTGCAACATGGAGGATTTTATTGCTTTTGTGCTAAACACATATTTCCCCTTATTGCTGAAATCTTACTGTTAGGAGAAATGGTTAAAAAAAAAAGATGACAATCTAAAAAAATCCTCTCCCAAGCTTTGAGGATGAACATATGAAAAACCGACCACAAGTAAATTTTTCCCATCAAGATATAACCTGTTACTAACTTTGGGTCAAGTCTTTTAATAAATAAACGTGAACTTCAATTCTTTGAAGTAAATTACATATTAAGAAATAGAAGTCTTCTGTCATTACAATGGAGATGTGAAAGCTACTTCACTGTACACAGAATGGTGAATCTAACCTCCCTGGTCTTACACATGGGTGTTGTTTGATGGGACAACAAAACATCAGAATCCTGCAAGCTGGTGGGATTTCTGCCAGCTTTTCAGAGGGATCTTGGATGGATACCGGCACCTCACCATACCGAACTGGGGCCTATCCTGTAATTCTGAGCAGAGAATTGCTTAATTCCTCAGGGTCTGGAAAGTGGCTAGCTGTCAAGCAATCCTTCTGTGCAAGAGAGGTCGGCACCTTCATACACACAGCTCTGGCCCTACTCTAAAGAGTTCGTTCACAGGTGTGTTATATAGCACCTGTCAAGTACTGCAAACCATGTTAGAGTTTGGCCTGACAGCTGCGGGCAAACCTATGTCGTTGACTTCCAGTAGGATTTTCTGGCCTGTGCTGCACAGTCTTAATTTAAGAACATATTTCTGGAAGAGACAACATCCTCACTGGAGGTCACAGCAGAGGCTTGGGAGGCAGAATCATGTTTCTCATTTGTATGTGGTGAAAGGCAACCATGCACTACTCCTCAAAACAAGGGCAAATCCCATCCCTACGAGCTAGCTTTGTGGGACTGCTATAATTAATTCTTCTTTCCTCTTTGACTTGCAGTGTTCCTCAGGAGAGAAGCTTCCAATTACAAATCTCTCTGCTCTGGCACAAGGAAAAGGTCAGCTCCCCCAGCGCTCTGGAGAGCCTCTGTGGATTCGAGCAGCCTGTGGAGCAAGGAAGATGACAAGGACACTAGGTGAACCAGCATGAGAGGATGAGATTACCTCCCTCTGTGCTGTTTTTTTCTGGCTTCCCCATCACACAGGTGTTGTGTAGAGAAAAACGCTAATGCCTGTGAAGTTATCCAAGAGGATGAGAACAACAGTTGCCCTCTGGACTGAAATTTGGTCGCAGTTTTAGCTTTTATAACCATCATATGTTTTGCATTTTGACAAAGAAGAACAAATGCAGGGAAAAAAGAAGGGAGTAAACTTTGCGTGACTAACTTAAAGTGCCATTCTACATTATTGAGCCTCCCTACATTATTCATCTCATGACTTTTACTGCCATTAATTCCCAATACTTTGCATACTTGCAAAACTGCACACATACGTAGCACAGATTTCTACAAAGTGAGTATTTCTTACACAAAAATGCAACGACTGAAGTTTCATTAGCATTCAGAAGTAGATAAAGAACACCAATATCCTACACTGAGCAGAAGTCATAGTCTTAACTCTGCTGAGCACCTGTAAATCACAGGGAAGCCAGGGGAGCTTCAAATTCACAGCTCTACTAGATCATGCCATGCAATTAATAAATGAATCAGATTACAAAGTAAGAGCCAAATATCATGAAGGTTGAACCAAGTAAACGATGGAATTTAAACCCAGCATTGCAACTAAAATTAGTTATTGCTCATAAAAATGTCTACAGAGCCTCGTTTACAGACAACTCACTCACATTTGAGATTCAGCTTTGTGTATAGCATATGATTCTTAACGTCACAGAAACTTTGCCACAAAAAGCTACAGTCATCCGAATGTCCACATGAAAAGGACTGATTCCATTTGGAAAAATCCAGACCAGCAATGCAGTTGTCTCTACTATCTCTACTATACAGGTATATTTTTTCATTGAACTGTAAATATTGCTATTTTTACATTTGAGTTTGTTTTGGGTTTTTTTAATAGAAGGTACTGAAGCAACAATACAGTATGCTGACTTAGACATTCAAAGGAAAATAACCTCCTACTGATGCCAGGGCATGAACACATTTAGCTCCCATCAACACTAATGGAAGTGGTACTCTAAACTCCATGAACTGACATGAGGGCATACCGTAAATTTCACAAAGACATATGCCAGGAATATTTTCTCCCTGACAATCAAGTCTTCAAATTAGAAAACAATGCTTTATTTCTAGTGCATTCTAATGTGGCTCCAGTGAAAGGTTAGAAGCAGTTTGAAATTTAACCATTCATGAAAGGAAGCTCTGCTTTTTAGACCAGAACTATCATCTTACAATGGAGTGAACTGACATGGGTACAATGCAAAGAATCACGTTCTGTAGTGGATAAAACTGCCAGAAAATAAGAAAACGCTGTTTTCGTCTCCTCTTGCAGTTCTGGTTGCATACAATTATGAACCAGATATGCTCTGAGAATTTATAAACGTCAGTATTTAAAATTACATAGGAGAACAATGAAAACAAGCGGTAATAGTTTTGACTTGAAAACAAACTTAGGAAAACCATTTCACGTAGTGCTAAATACGTGCTGCGAGCAATTTGTTGGTTATTTTATTAAAGATTTTTTTAACTCTTCTGAAAAGACAAACTTGTCTGAGAAACTTAGTGTTTGATCTATTACAAACGCATAGCCGAAAGAGGCCACGTTGCTTCATCAGTTTCAGAGATTCTCCCCCCCACCAATCAGTTTTAAAATTAATAGCATAGTGATCTCTGATGTCCCATATCTAAGGGAAAACATACGGTTGACTTTTGAAAAGGAAAGCGATGCATATCTTTTGGTTTAACATCCAGCCAGAACTCATGAGAAAACAGGTAACCCTTAAAAACAATTATCAACCTAATTCATGCTGAGATGTAAAATAAAAAGCTGTACAAGTACTTCCTCATTTAAAGCAAATTTGTTGCACTGAGATTAAACACCAATAACTCAGTACAATTGGCCATTATTTTGAAGCGCATTCTGATGATATACATATGCAGTAACAGGACTTGGTTGGTTTTTCTTTCTGTTTAAAAAAAATTAAAGAGGAAAAAAACATCCTGACAACAGATTATAACATGCAGTATAACTAAATTCAATCACATAAACAATTTCAAAGGAGGTATGCTGTTTTAATCCAATTTTAATTAGAAAGGTGAAGGTAAAATCATGGCAAACATGGCAAAGTCTGGGTAATATGACAAAAAGACCCTGAGCAACATTATAAATCTGTAAGAACACTGATTAATTTGATTTTGGAAATCTCCCTTAAACCACGCAATTGATTTCGGTCACTGGGGTTTTCTGTTTACAAAAAGGTCAGTCCATCCTGTGGTTTTTATCTGAACCCATCAGACACCATTTAATGAATGCATCTAAACCAAAGACAGAATGTCTGGAAAGTAACATACTAAGGAGCGTCCTCCTGGCTGCCAATCAGACATCACTGGGTGATCTTGCTCTCTGAGACAGGTTAGAAGGAATGCAGCCACAACAGATGAGCCAAAGCGCTTTCTGTATCTCCTGGTTTCTAAAAGCATATATGACAGGATTGATAATGGAATTGTAGGTAGCTGGCAGGAGGGTGGCATAGGTGTATATAGAAGGATAGGTGTAATCTGCTATTAAAGAATAAAGTGTAAAAGGCATCCAGCAAGCAGCAAAAGTCCCCAAAATAATGGCCAAAGTAGACACTCCTTTTCGGGTGGTCACATAGTGGGAAGTGGCCAGGAAATGGTGTTGCAAGGCAATCTGATGGGCATGGCGCATCACAATTTTACAGATCTGAATGTAGAGCTGCAGCATGAGGGCAAACATAAGCAAGAAAGAGATCGAAAGGACAGCTGCATTATTTTTAGTGAGTGGTCTGATAACACTGCAGGTGGATTCATCTCTGAGGCAGTTCCAGCCCATTACAGGCAGCAGTCCAACACAGATAGATGCTCCCCAGAGCAATATAAGCATGACATAGGTAAAAGTGACAGTCCTCTCTGAATTGTAAGTCAGAGCGTAATACAGGGAGAGGTAACGATCAACAGTAATAGCCAGCAAGCTGCCAACAGATGCTGAGAAAGAGGCAACGATCAGTCCAATCGTAACCAGTTTTGTAGCTTCTGATTGCAGAAGGTAGGCAAAAACAAAATTGATGATCAATCCAATGCCCGCTAAGAGATCTGCCAGTGCCAGGCTGCCTATCAGGAGGAACATGGGGGCGCGAAGACTGGGATTATGGAAAATGATCAGAACCACAATGGCATTTTCGCAGGAGATAAGGGTCCCTGAAGTACATAAGACAATGTCCCAGGGGTTTACCAAAAGCTCTGGCTCAGGGTCTACGACAGGAACCAGGGAGGAGCCTGCAGCTGAGGCATTCTCTGTAGAGCTGGCTTGTACATGATCCTGAGGCAGCCAGCTCAAATTAACCTTCAGATCTTCATTCATTTTAACCCCTGTCTTCTTCAACAGAAAGACATTATTTTTAATGTTCAGGCACATCACTGGACACATCATCCCACCCGGAACATGCATTGCCCGAGTCAGCAACACCGACCTAATGTGCAGGCAGGCACTTGTTACATAAATGTGACAACAGAAAACAAAAACAAAAACAAAGCGGGAGGGGGGATATTTAAAACTGCCCGAGATTATCCACCAAGGGACAGACCGAGGCGCGGAGGCTGAGTGACCCGTAGGGCAGTTTCCTTCAGCTGAACAGGCACGAAGGCACGGCACGGGAGGCAGACCATAAAACAGCTGAAGCCTCCGTTAAGCGCCGCAATTTTGGGTGGGGGCCGCCTGCGGGGCGGCGTAAACCCCATTATCCAGCGGCCACGATTCCAAAGCGGGATTATTATTTTTGGTGGCGGAGGGAGCGGACACGATGGAGGGGGGTAGAGAAGGGAGAATATCCTTCACCGACCCCCAGTGAGGAAACCCCGCCCGGGCTGGGGGGGGTGGGGAGGGCGAGGGAGAAGGGGGGCTTTATCCTCTCTGAGAACTTACAAACTCGACGCGGACACCACACGCACACCACCACACACTCCACGCACCCGCGGCGGCGGTTCACCTGGGCTTATCCCCCGGCGGGTCGGAGGATGGAAGGAAGGAGGAGGCACAGAGGGGTCGACGCGGTCCCTCTCCAGGCGCCAGCGGGACCGGCGCCGCGCGGGGGGGGCCGAGGGCGCAGCGCAGGTGCGCGCGCCCCGCGCGCGCGCGCAGGGCGTGTGCCTGTGTGTGTGTGTGTGTGTGTGTGTGTGTGCGCGTGTGAAGGGGCGGGGGCGCGCCTCGTGCGCGCGCGCCTGCGCAGGTGCTCGCGGAGGAGGCGGGGGGGTGGGAAGAGGGCGGACACCCCCTCCTCGCTCCTCGCCGCACCCCCCGAGGTACCGCCGCGCCCACCCCTGAGGCGATCGCTCCCCTCCAACCGGCCTTACAGCGGGCAGCTGGCTTTTCCTTTGCAGCAAGAGCCTCCTGAAAATTGTTAAAATCGAAACCGTCCGTATGCTGTGAGGGTGGTCAATTGCTGCTGGCACGGGTTTGCCCAGAGTTTGTGGTGTCTCCGCCCCTGGGGATCCTCAAAAGCTGATGACGTCACCCTCCCTGGGAGTGTTCCAGGCCAGGGTGGATGGGGTCCTGAGTGACCTGATCTAGTGAGGGGCATCCATGCCCATAGCAGGGGATTTGGAACTACATGATCTTGAAAGTCCTTTCCAACCCAAACTATTCTTTGGTTCTATGATTCTGTGACATGGCCTTGAATGACCTATTCTAGCTGATCGTGCTTTGAGATGCAGGGCTGGACCAGACCACCCCCATAGGCACCTTAGAACCTCAACCATTCTGTGATTCTGTGGTCTATAACCATGTGAAAATGAATCACAGAATGCCAGAATCAATTAGGTTGAAAAAGACTTCTGAAATCACAGAGTCCAAGCTATGATGGAACACCACCATGCCAACTATACCATGGAACCAAGTGCTGTGCCCAGTCTTTCCTTAAATGCATCCAGGGACAGTGACTCTACCACCTCCCTGGGCAGTCCATTCCGATGTCTATTCACCCCTTCTGTAAAGAAATTCCTCCTAGTGTCCAACCTAAACTTCCACTGGCGCAACTTAAGACTATGTCCTTTTATCCTGTCACTAGTTACATGGGAGAGGAGGCCAACCCCCCTCAGATACAACCTCCTTTCAGGTAGGTCATGAATGACCTATTCTAACAGACACTGCGGGGCTGGACCAGACCACCACCAGAGTGGCTCCACCTTGGATACTCTACCATTTTGTGAATCTGTGGTCTATAACCATATGAAAATGAAAATATGGTATAAAAGATTTAAAGGAGCGGTGTCCAGTATCAGGTCTAGAGCAGGTAGCATCTGAGAGCTGGGGCAGCCTGGGCAGGGGGATGCCTGCTGTCCCTGTTAGGGACACATGGCCAGATTTACAAAGCTGTTACATATTGAGTAGTGCAGGCAGGCTAGTGGGACCTGTAGTGAGTTAGAAACTGAACTTGCATATAAGCCACTGGGTCAGAGGAGCCACACAAACCAGCTTTAGACAACAGATGCATATGTTTGTGTGCAGCAGGTAGTCTCCCAAGGTCAGTGGATAGAAGCTTGTCCTCCAGGGCAAGTCAAAACAGTGGGATGAGTTGGTCTATAGAAAAGCCTGGGAAATTTTAGGAAAATATTATTTTTCCTTATTTACATGACTATATACCTAAAGCACTTCGGAAAATCTGGTCCTAGGGGATGATTGGAATCTGGAGGGAAGATTTCCTTCTCCTTTCTTGAGAAATGTACCCAGTAATCACGCATGGTGCCATCCTTCATTCCGGTCAACCTCAGTCATTGTACTAAGCCTTGTGTAACTTTGTTGGATGATTCAAGATTATTCATTCATATTTCTGGTCCCCTCCTGCTTTATAACAAGGATTAACATGAATATCACCTTGCTGCTGATCACTGTCTCCCAGTTTTATCCACTGATTCCTTATATGACAATGTAATAAATACTTTCCTCTGATCTGGACTGAATATATTTGGTGTGTTTTATCTTCTGTCACTCTTCTATTTAGAACACTGGCAATAAAAATGCAAAAGCTTTTCTTCAAATGTTTTAACATTTGTTTCACAAATGGGGAAGACAAGCGTTTCAATTGAATATTTTAATTTAGGACTTTGGAGAGCTGTGTTTATTCACTTAGTTAATTTGTGAATGATTTCCATTCCAATTAAAACACATTATAAGCAAGCTAATGTTTGTATCCTGTATTGCCAGTTTATCACTTTTAGTGAGATGGTGCTGTTGTCATGAGGGCAAATGGCATTGACATGGATTTCACCCTGTAGCACAACAGAATAGTTTTAATTTAGAGAAAAATCACTGTTTAGGCATTGTGAAGATTAACAGAGGCAAAAATTAGTGACAAGTCATAGCTAAAGAGCTCTTGTACCACTGCCTTGCTACTTATTTCTGTATCTCTGATACAGATGATGATTGCTGACCCTCAAGCTAGCACAGAAAAGCCTAGTGCTGGAACAGGAAGCTGAGGTTGGACTGTGCTAGCTTTGAATATGAGCTAGGATCCCTGTCTGATGCTGTGACTGCCATGGTGATGTACAAAGATACTCTGACCTAGGTCAGGTAACACAATGTGACTTTGCATAATACTGGCATATCCTGAGGCATTAAGTGTGAAGTCTAGTGCTGTTTTCTGTCTTGGGTGTAGTTTAGAAGTTACTCACTCTTCAGGCAGTCTGTGACCTGCTGGATCCACGAGGTTTAGATAAGCCCAGGCACAGGCACTTCTTTCCTTCACATATCTGCGACTGGCAATACATGGGAACTACTCCTCTGGGGCCATGCCCTAGCCATGTCCTGAGTGGCAAGTCTGCTTCCAGGACCATGAGCTGTGCCGTGGATAGAAAGTCTCTTCATAAAGCAGAGATATGAAAAACATAACCCTCTCCAGTGACTTCCTGAACAGTAGGAGCATCAGGCTTTAGGATGCATCCTGAGTTACCCAGCAAGTAAATGTGGAGCTATCCACAGAAACAAAACAGACCTATTCAAACAGAAAAAAAAATATCCTGAAATAACATATTGACATACTATGCTCCTGGGGCCCTACCATCTAGCAGACCCCCCTTCATGAAATCCAACAGTCACATGCTTCTCTTCTTCCTTTCTAGGCATCCTCTATTTTAATCCCTTTGTTTCAACTCCTAAACTTTAATCCATCTAACCAAAACCAGCCTGAAGAAGCCCCCTAATCAAATCACAGTCTTCATTACCTGAAGTTATTTTTCCTTTGGATTTTATTTTCCCTCATACATACTCTCATGGTAACTTAAATAAAATTAAGCAAGTTCATGTTTTAGTAACAACTCCTGCAGATAGTAATGGTTTGCTATACAAAGGAAGTGTGAAAAATGCCAATATATGACAGCAGGTTCTATGCATTTTAGAAATGGCTTTTGTTAGAATTTTATTTCAGGAGACTTCAGCTTCACATTGATTTAATCTTCAGTGTTACATGAATGTCATTTAGACACTCAGGTAAAGAACCAAACTCTGCCCACGCACAAAAGTGTGCAGTTATTACTGACCTTTCAGAATCTTTGAACTGGTATACCCTGGGCACTGCACAGCCCATTTAACCTTTTTTTTTAAAACTTTCTTTTTTTTTCCCCCATACATTGGTGAATTAAGTGTTGGAAGTCTTTACTCATTTTTTTCTGAATTGCTAGGTAAAGTGAAAACAATTAGGATCATAACTAAATTTTTAGTCATTAGGAGTCATTTAGAGAATGTTTTGGGTTTATTCTAAATTAGTCTTTGTCCATTTCCAAAGGAAAGAAAGAAAACAGAGCATAAAAAATAGTTGCCAATATATATCAATTTAATAGAAAATGAGTCTTGTCACACAGACATGATATTATTACAATGGGAAGATATATTTTATTCCTCCACGGATGAAATAGATTTTTGTAAAGGCACTTGTCTTATCATGTATCATTATAACAGAAGTGCCAATTTTCATTAAAATACTTGTTTTCCTACAACCTCTTAAAACACTAGCTTCCAACAGAGCCTGTGCCAGGCTTGTGGTTATTCAATAACCCACAGGACTGCTGGCAAAGAATGGACATGTTATAAAGATAGATGGATGTAATGGTAAACAAAGAAGAAGGCACAGCATTCAAAAGGCAGGCTTGATACGGTTCAGGCCAGTGTATTTTAAAAAGGCACTAAAAAATGAGAGAGAATGCAGGAAAGAGTCAAAGAAATTATTCTGAAGAACTGAGAAAATGTCTCACAGTGAAGGATACTCTGTTTGATTAGTGTAAAAGAAGGTCAAGAGATACCTGGACTACGGCATACTTTCACCGGGATTTTGAAGGGCTCTCGAATCTTACAGAAGAGAGTGTAATGTCTAGAAGTTGAAGTTAGAGAAATTCAGATTCAAAATTAAACTCAAATCTTTAATAGCAAGATAATTAGCCACTGGAACAACACATTCAGGGCAAGTAATGGCTCCATTTCCTCTTAATACCATTTTGGAAGACACCTTTATCAAAAATAAATTCTATATAGGCACATGCTAGGATAAAAGCCTTACCCAAAATTAGTAATTTAAGTAGTAATTAGCAATTTAATTTTTTCCTTTTTGCAGGCTATTATGGCAAGGAGAGTTTTCTTATAACTCACAGTTTGTTCTCTTCAGATAAAATAACATGATACTCTGGTGATCTTAGATGTTTGAAAAGAAACCCTTTTCCCTTGGGTGCTAAATGTTTTCAGTAGTCTAGGTGGCTCTGAGGAGTTGTCCTCTCCTAGTGGACTCCTTGCCTTCATGTCTGATAAATGGCAGAGTATTCAGTCTTCAGAATTGTATGTCTTGGGGACATGTTTCCCTGCATACATATCTCATGCTTTTCTTGGTAACTACTGTGTCTCTTCACTGCTTTCTTTAACACATCATACTGTTTTTCTTTTACTTCTTCTGCATATATACTTTAAATAACTTTCTCCTCTTCTTTCTTTTTTCTTTTTTTTTTTTTGGCTAGATTATTCTAGAACTGAGAACAGTACACTTTGTTTTGACTTCTGTACAGCTTTTCACTATTCACATGTACATAAACTGCTTTCATGACAGTCCTCACTTAACTGGGAATAAAGCATGAGATGAATGTGAGAGGCACTGAGCTTCTTTAGAGCCCCACAAAGTACTTGAAGTTCTTCAGAAGACCACAGAGGACATCAGCAGTCTGCTCAGTTCTCAGGGAACAGAACACAAGACAAGTGTAATAAAGGTATTAAAAGGTATATGTTGTCCTGTGAAAAGTTTGTGCTACAAACCATTGTAGGCTGGCTTGCAGCTATATTTGGTTGCTCTGGTTGCCGGCAAATATCCCACAGTCGTAAATGATTCGAGGCACATTGATTATTCTACTTATTTTATAATGAGATAATGGGCATCACGGCTCTTAAAAGCACGGGGAATATTTCTGAGGGTATTCTGAAAAACATGTTCAGTTATAATAGATGAGACGACCAGTTTCTCTGACAGAAGGGCATGTAATCATATTGTTGTGACATATAAATGATCACATAAGTGTTCATGCTTGCACCTTGGTGGAAATTGTGGTAACAATGCTTAAAGATATGTTATCACACTTACAAATGTCATTAAAAAATTAGTGAAGTGAAATGTATAACAGTTCATGACATGGGAAACATTAGCTGTGTAAGGAGGATGGATGGAGGGGTTGTCCAGCTAGATGTACTCCTCCTGCAGAAACATTAGCTTTATTGTCTGACGACTGCTTTGTATTACACAGGATGTTCAGTGAAAAGGGTTTAACAGTGAGTTTGGTTGGTGGCAAAATCCAAGAGTTTAACTTCCTCTTTTGTGTCAAAGAGGAAAATCTCAGAAATTCTTTGTGGATCCAACATGGCTTTCACAGAATTATCACATGTATAAAAGTGACACTCCACTCCAATCCATGTAATCAAATGAAAGTTAGTTGGGTTTTTTTGCCAGGAATAAATCCACTGAAAGAAAAGCTTGCAGTTATACTCTGAATGACAGCACCTTTCTGAATGCTTATTTGCCAATACCAGCATCAGAGATCCAGGGAATCCAAGTGCATAGTAACACAAGTACAATTTAGGACAGGTCAGACAGAAGCTTGATTAACTATGATCATATTTAATGATGCGGAGAAGTGGGGAGTTGGAAACTATCACTGTTAGGTTTTAGTTGAAAGGGATATACTTTCAGTTAGTATAAACTCCTTAGCCAGACCTCCCAAATCTTGAATATTAACAATGGGTGCCATATATGACTATGTTTATAGAGCAGAGTACCAGAACTGTTTTCATGTTTTCTGGCAAGACATCACAAAGACAAATTTAAATTGGTGCTTTTTTCTCATCCAGTCATCTTCAAAAGAAGGAAATGTGTGTGTGTATATTCATTAGGGAGTACATAAATGAAAGAAAGAATTCTGAACAGGAGCAGAAACTATTCACCTCATTTTATTAAAAAGGAACACATTTAGTAATGTTATAAAACTTCCCTACATTGGCATGGCTAGTCTCACCTCCTTACCTGATTTTCCCAGTTATTTCCTGCCTTGGTTGGTGGTCACCATCCTACTTATATTTTAGAGATTATTCTCTAACTCAGACCTGTTTGTCTCTTTGCATTCAGACTCCATCTATGCCCTTTAGATTATGATACTGCCTTGACCACCTGCATGGTGATAGATCTTGCCTAGTCCCTCATCACTGAAACACGATTCTACCCAAGCTCAAATGGAGCCTTCTCCAGATGGTATCCATCCAGAATGCTGCTTGCAGAGCTCACTTACCTAAAGGTGTGGTAACAGTTAGAAGCTGTGTTTCCTATTAACTGATCTTAACGTTCACTTTTGCTCTTCTGTTAAACAGATAGTAATGGAAAAAAGTTACTATTGTACTTTTGTTGGTGTTCTGACCATAACTGTTCGAAACCCTAACCTAATGTCCTTTTTAAAATACTATGTAAGACATTTTCTTTTGTCTTATTTGCCTATTCATAACTGGGGTTTCTTCTGTGCTGTTGTCCTTGTTTTCAACAGTCTAGGTGGGGAGAGAGTCATGATCAAGTGACAGTAGTTTATCAAGTTACTCTTTGTTGGCTGAGATGCTCTAACTGCCCATGTCTCTGTTCTCATACCCAGCAGAGAAGTTACGTGACTTACTTTATCTTATGGTCAAAAAGAATTAATGGCATCATTTTGCATTTTTCATGATCCAAAACTGATTGCATGGGCAATCACAGACATTTGGTGACTTGATAATGGTAATAGTTTCTCAGAGAATCTAAGAGGTTAGAAACTCTGCAGTTAGTCACAGAATCAGATTGCCTAGAAGGGTCGTCTGGAAATCCCTAAATCTGGCTCAGAGCAGATCCACTGATACAGCTGGTCACCCAGGGCCATGTCCAGTTTCAGTGTCTCCAGAAAAGGAGATTCCCCTGTCTCTCTGGGCAACAAATGTATGAAGTGGATTTTCTCTAAAGTTAAACATTGAAAGAAAGTAATGAAAATCAATAAGAAATTGTAATGTAATATTACACATTAATCATAGTAAACAAGTAAATATTGCTGAGTTTCTTTCAGTGCTTGAAAATATTTTTTGTTATTGTTCCAAGTGGTAAAAAAAATGTAATAACACTGTTAGTAACTTTTGGGGATTGAGAAGAAAACAAGTTGAGTTTTGTTTAGAATAATGGAAAACTCTTCACAGTAATACCTTTAGCACAGACTTGAAAATGCAGTGATTAAGGCTATATTCATAATGAAATTTGCTTAATGTGTGTCATGTACATTAGAAGTAAAGACAGTAAAATTTTAACTGCCTTGTTACATATTTTTATGTGTTAAACATTATTGAAATGTTAATTTATATGAGGAAATTATTTGCTTTATTGCTTGACATTCATGTTTCTTTTCATCTCTCCTGGTGCAAAACAGTTATGGGCTCATCTGCTAATAGTCATTTGATTTGATTTTGGTTTACACCTTAATTTCTGCGTTCCTCCCATAGTCATTAACTTTGGCCTTTCTGCACTATCAAAACACCCACTGATGTTTGGAGAAGAACTGTAGACCCATGGAATATATTGCTGGGCTCAAATATTTCAGAATAATTGTACTGTTAGCCATAATGATGAGGATTAACTTATACTGAATTTTCATGTGATTGCAGCAATACTGAAATTTTAAGAGCTAGGGTTGTTGATACATTTTCTTTTGGGATGCCCACCTCAAATACTAATAAACAATTTCTTCAAAAATTTTGTAATTTACAGACAAATATTAACAAAATTGTTGAACTTGGTATTTGAACTCTATAAGGCTGCAGATGTCTCTAGAGCAATTTCTGATTCAGGATTTTTAATATCTGTAGGGCTAACTATAGCCTATCATGAATTATAAACTAGATCACAGGCTTCTAATATTTTACTATCTGGACAGTGACCCAGAACAACCTCTTTCTGTGGCCATAAAAGTGATTAATTTTCATGGCTAATTCATCCATAGAAATATTTTCAGCTAAGATGACCAGTTTCTGTAATGAGAATGATTTTGAGTTACAGATTTCTGAAGTTCACAGAGAACATATCTATTCATAAGTCAATTATTTGTAACCACTATCAGTTCTTACTATGGCTTTTACATGCAGACATGCTAATTATAACTCACTCATATTTTTGGTTCAGTGATCATGCTTATAATTTAATTCTTTAGACTAGCAATTGTTCTCATTTAAATTCTAAGATGCTTTAAATTGGTGACTTAAATTATGTACATTAGGGTTGAAATTAAGTCTTGAAAATTACATGCTTATTAGCATGTATTGTCTAAAAATTAGGGTATGGTCATATCTTGGAGGAATTGTTATAGTGCTGGTGTTTCCCTAAATGTCAAATGCATTATACATCTGACATTTAGAAACCGTGAAAGGAAGAGGAATGGTAAAATACATGACCATAGAGCTGATAATTGAAAAGTGGCCTTAAAAAGCCAGGTCTATAGGGCTGCTATCCTGGTCATAGATGCAGGAAGTGTGTGATTAAGTATATGAACCTGTGAAGATTTATAAGAACAATCATTATTCACAGCAGTCACATGAATAAAAAATAGTACTAGAAAGAAGGATTGAGGATCAGGAGGAAAAATGTGGTGAGCAGAGCTGGTGGTTCATCATGATTTTATTTACATGGCTGTAAATCTGTAACTGCTCGATGTCACCTCTACCTATTTGGGTTCAGTGGCTGACTGGTATTTAATTATCCCACAGTTCTGGTAGGGAACACAGGCTGAGATAGCAATGGCATAAACAGCATAAATGTACAGCTGCTGTACACATGTAACTGAGACCATTGGGCTGCCTTGGCTTACCCTAACGGAACAGCAAATACATGCCCAGTAAATATAACCACTGTTTCTATTGCAATAAAGTGTAGAAGGAACTCCTGGATACAGCATGTATTTCGAGTCCTTCAGAGACCTCTGTCCCTTGCCTTTAAGAGGAATGAATATTCAAGGAATTCCTGAGATGAAACAGTTGTGAGAATGATGCTTGATTATGATGAAGATTCTATCCTTCAGTGTGATGGTTTGCAGTGTAATTTTATCTCCTCATTCTGTTAAAAATTGCTCACTGGGGAAATTACAACCACTAAAAGCGTTTGGGGACTTCAAGCCTGGTAGAATGATTTTTCTCTCATTTTTCTCTCTCTGGCAGGGGTGGAAATATAGCACTTCTTCCCAGGGTTGAGAGGGAAGGGGGGGTGGGACAAAAACCATTGGAAGCGGTTCTCCCAGGAGTCTTCCCTGGGGAAAGCACCACTTTTGAATCTAAAATAAGGCTGTTCCAGTGCCTTCGTGTAAAATTAGCCCATATTCATAGCTTAACAGTCTGTAGTAAACTCATCCACAGCACTGACGAATCTAGCCTTGCTTTTTGTATCTCTTCACTTTGTTTAGCTCTGTTTTTAATAATCTTGCTACAAGAGCTGCTATAATCCTTCAGGTTTCAGCTGAATCCAGGAGAACTGCTTTATGTGCCAATAACCACCCCAGAAATGGCCCGAACAGAAGCTATAATAATCCTCTGTCCTCATTTATGGATAAAATGACTGCTACAATTCTTCTTTCCATCTTTCTTTCTGAAGCTCTGTGGCACAGTGATGGTTTATAGTGCACAAAACAGGACAGAAGACAGCTAAGTGGCCAGACGAAGGGGTACAATGCTGACCAACTGTAACATGAGAAGGTTCTGAATTCCTGTGACGTGGCTATTGTATAGAAAAAGTAAATGTACCTTTGCTTATGTCCTTGCAACGTTAAAGTTCCTGTAGCAGAAATGCTGCAAGCCATGAACTGGAAACATTCTAGCTTAAGTATTTCTTTCTCTTAGATGTTTTTGATTAATTCTGTGGATATTCATTGTCAGCTTGAAACCAGCCTTTCTTTACATCATTACCTTGTGTGCTAAGCAGGACAAGTTGTGAGTACAGGAGCTGGCAAACTCGGAGATGTAGACACATAATATATCTGTATCCATTCTGAGTAATGAATCCAGTGGCAGGACCTTGAAGTTGTTATTGCCTCTACTTGTCACAGCCCTCTTAAAATTCAGATAGGCATGTTGCAGAAGACTACATTTCTTAGGGGTTAGAATCTTTATAATGTTTTGGCTGAAGTATTTTGGTATAAGAGAAGCTTTTGGGGAAATTTGGGATAAAATGGATTTAGCATGTCACTGAGTCAGGTCTCAGTGGCCTACGACAGCTTTCAAAAAAGCTGTGGTTTTATATGTTTGCTGAGTACACAAGACAGGGAGCTTGGATCCACCATCTGGCAAACATGAGGCATGTATGCTGGTCTGAAAGGTGCCCCGATTATGACTGTAATTAGCTGCTTGAAATGGGTACTTGGAAATGTGACAAGCGTTGTGAGACAAGAAGATATAGCAAGTGCATTATTAAGCAAAGCAGTGAGTTAAAGAGCACATGCTCATCCCTGATAGTAGGCTGATAATGAATAGAAAAATGTATGATATGATGTAAAGAGGAAATAAATACATATACAATAGAAGCTGGAATGTGTGGTTGTTGGTATCAGACTGCTGACGGTTTCCAACTCTCAATCTCCATTTTGATTCCTAAATTGCTACACTTTTGTGTATTCTTCTATAAGTGATTAATCTGATCTTAATTTTAGTTCTTGTTTCAGAATTCAAATCTGTGGCTAGTGAAAGAGGAAAATTCTGGACCACTCAGTAGCTAGACAAGAGCTGGTAAGCACCCTATTTATGAGAGAAAGAGATCTATCAACCAGTAACTGACCCAGTATATTTTTCACTTATGCCTGGAATGTGTTTACTTGACTTTTATTTTTCTGGTGGTTTTGTTTGTTTGTTTTGCTAAGTGCAACCTTCTAGATATGTATATGAAAAAAAGAGGAACCTTATATAAATCATCAGTACTCTTGTGTCATTGTTTAACCCCAGCTGGCAACTGGTCCCTCACTCCCTGCCCCTGCAACAGGAGGTGCAGAACAGAATTGGAAGGATAGAGTGAGAAAACTTGTGGGTTGAGATAAGAACAATTTAGTAATTGAAATAAAATAATAATATTAGTATTTATAAGTTGTAATGAAAAGGAAGATAATAATAATTTAAAAAAAGACAAATAAAACCCGAGAAAGAGAAATTGTACAAAATGAAAAACAACTGCTCACAACCAGTGACCAGTGCCAGTTCCCGAGCAGCAATCTTCAGCCAAGTTTCCCCCTAGTTTATGGCCTCAACATGACAGCATATGGTCTGGAGTACCCCTCTGGTCAGCTGAGGTCAGCTGTCCCGGCTGTGCCCCCTCACAACTCCTTGTGCACCCCAAGCCCACCCCCCAGTGGGGTGATGTGAGAGGCAGAAGAGTCCTTGACTCTGTGTGAGTGCTGCTAAGTAGAAACTAAAACATCCCTTTGCTGTCGACTGTTTCCAGCACAAATCCAAAACACAGCCCCACACCAGCTTCTGTGAAGAAATTAACTCTATCCCAGCCCAAACCAGCAGATCTTGATACAAATGGTTAAAATACACTTCATCCATTTTCAAGATACAAATGTTGCCCACTACAGTGAAACCTCCAAGGATACACCCACTGGCTTGTACTATTTATGAGATATGTATTATTTATTTGACCTAAATATTCTTGTATGCCTTTCCATCACGTAAAAAAAAGCACGAGAGATCATACAGCCAGTGTATTGACAAGATGCCTGGAACTACTCATCTAAACCATAGTAACACTGTGCTATGATTCTTTTTTTTTTTTTTTTTTCCTGTTCTGTAGCTGCCATGGTGTAGTTGTAATCAATTCCACAGACTGATTTCTTTTTTTTCTGGTCTTTTGTTTCAGTGCTTTGTACAGTATGTAAACTATTGTTACCAGAGTGAAGCAAAGTTTGGAATGTATTTATTTTAAAGCATTTCAGTTCCTGTTTAAATTAGTAGATGTATGAGCGGGCTTATTAGAATTGAGTCAATCTGAATTATTTCAGAATAAATACAAATGTTGAAAATCAGCCAGGTTTGATAAAGAAAAGAAAGGACTCTTCCTCCTAGGTTTCTCAGCTATACCACTTCTCAGCTAGGTATGTTTCTCAGCATACAAAAACAAGCCCAGCAGAAAACAGAACTTTGTCTGAAATTTGTAATTGATTACCTGGGTTATTGTCAAACAATTGTAAAAGTGAAATAAATAAAACCGCTCATTATGTTAAACCCAAAACACTTTGGCTGCAACTTGGTTTCCAAAATGTGGAATACATTTAATACTAGTTTGAATAGACCTATGGTTTGGCCACTCCATTTCATTCTGTTCTAAACACCTGTTTTCATTTAGCTGTACAAGACGGACCTCAGTTCTGCACTTAGCTTTGCACTCCAAACGGTTCCACTGAAATCAGCGATAGCAGTTGATTTTGAACACAATCCATAGTATCACACTTCATTTCTTCTGGAAAAAAATATTAGGGAAAAACTACAGTATAACTAGCCAAACTGATGTGAATTTTACAAGATGACTGTAACACACTTAAAACTCAAGTGTGCTCTTGTAGCTTCATTCTCTCCTTTCTCTTTGGATGCTAGCTCGTTTCTCCTGCCCTTGTGTTACTTGAAAGCTGACACATTTCATGCAGAAGCTCCAGGAAAGATTTGTGACAGGGCAATATTTCAAGGAAATAGAAGCAAAGTAAAGGAAAACAAGTAAAATGTCCAACAAATTAACCAGATGGTTCCTTAAATATGCATTATTAGTTAATTTGTTGGTACATTTTAGTCCAAAAATCCAGGCTGTTTTTTGACCTTACTTTTTCATTTTCTATTCTAGTGGATTTAAAAGAAAAAACAGCTCCATGATCCATCTATATGTCTGATGACTTGCTACATGCAATTTTAAAACATTTTTTCTAGTATTCAACCTTATCACTAGTTTTACCATTCTTATATGTAATAATTTTTTCATACATCATTGTACCTATCAAACATTTTCAAACAAGGTACTTTGGTCTGCATCTGTAATATTATACTGTTATTGTGTTATAGAATTAGTGATAGATTAAACTCATTTTGTAATTTCTTTATTGCATGAAATCCATCAAAGAAGATTTTTAGCAAATGCTTATTTTAGTGTCTTGTCCGCTATTTTATGTTACTCAGTAGTTAAGATGTGGACTTCACTTTTGAGAAATACAAGCTCAAAATCATGTTCTGCTCATACTTTCTTTGTAATTTAAGTCCCCATGCATGGGAACAAAGTTAGTGTCCTGTATCCTCCAGTTCGTCTCTGTATATAGTTTAGAGTTAGATAATCCCTGAGCGTAATTTCAATTTGCTTAGTTTAGGAAGGACCAGTCACTTTGAAAGTGCATACTTCTCTTTCTCTTTGTGATGGGGGGAGCCGAGATCACTGCTTTAGATCAAGAAACTTAAAGACCATTGAGGTGAACTTCAGTCTTTCAGTGTTTCAGCTCCTCCTCTGTGAAGCAGACATAGCAGCATTACCATTCCTCAGGAAGCTGCCATAAGGATGTTTATAATTATGAGATATTAATGAATCATAATAGATGTTATATGAATAGGAAGACTTATCTCATGAGAAAAGGAGAACTTCTATCTCCATCCAGTTGGGACTTCCTTGTAATTTTGCATTGTACCAAATATATTTTTGCTACGATTTGGTATTAGAAAGATTTTTGTATAGAGAATATGGGAAATACGAATTTTTAT
Source organism: Manacus candei (assembly GCF_025592945.1). Taxonomy (NCBI): domain Eukaryota; kingdom Metazoa; phylum Chordata; class Aves; order Passeriformes; family Pipridae; genus Manacus; species Manacus candei. The sequence continues at coordinate 34,329,594 of NW_026138062.1, read as the reverse complement.
GTATTTTGTACAGGCTTATTTAAAACCCAAAATGTAATGGTATGTATTTTACCAGGACTGCTAAGGAAAGGACAGGCCTTTAAATTGTCTTACTGCACCTTAAAAAACAGTCAGCAATCCATCTTACAGGCATCCCTGTGAAAAGTTCCAGTATAGGGGCCACAGCAAAGAGGGATTTGAGACTTGCTAAATACTGTGTGAAAGTTTTGCTCTTGACTGGGTAGTCTGAAGGGCATCTTGCATTCTGGAGTTCCGTTTCCAGCAGTGAATGTAGTAAAACATGGGCAGCTTGAATGGACCATAGTGACCTCATATCACCTCACAACAAAGACAGGAAGCTGCATAATCAAAAGTGTGTTAAGCTGGAGGGAGTTACTTCAGAAAACTTTCCTAAGTTTATCTGATCTCTTTTTCCTATTGCTAAGACAGTGCATGGAAGATGATTCAATGAAATGTCTCAGTATGAATCATTATAGGAAAATAATACATGAAGTGGCAAAACCCATGGTAACCTCCTGAGTCTTTCTAATGGGATGTGTTGCTGTTCCATATAACTTTCTCTTTGTGTATGTAGGAGTGGATCTGTGGTAAAGTTGGGCTCTCTGAAGCTGGTTCTTCCTCAAAGTTAATAGCACAGGCTGTGAGTAGGGGGTGTATATTGGTGTGGTGTCCTTCAGGGGTGAGTGCACTCCTGCATATGCTACAGCATTCCCAGTGTTATGTCAATTAATATTATGTCGCTCCTTGCTCTTTTTTGTCTTATTGCAGCTCAATAACTGGTAAGTTCAGAATTAATGCGCAGCAGTAACTCCCCATGGAGCAGACATTTAAGGCCAGTATTTCAATATCAGAATCCCACAGGCACAAATTAAAGCCAATCTCTCCTTGCAAGATTTACAGCTCTCTTTCTGATTAGGAAGAGCCAGACATTGTTTCCTGGAATGTCAGTATTATTACAGCTCAGTAATGGATGTGACACTAATTAAAGAAAGCAGAGGAGACAAAAGCATTTGTGTTGTAACTTTAGCAAAGCTGCAGGTAGATATGTATTTGACCCCAGGAGTTGCATTTTGGATACCAGCACAGAGTAATACTTTTATCTGTACCAGTAGTTTGTAGAGCAGCTCACTTCTCTTGTGGGTACTCTCTTTTGTATTAGGCACCTATTGGCGATGCAGAAGCATTTGTTGCTTTTTCCATGGAACAAACTGTGTGGTTCAGGGAAAGCACATTTTATTTCATGTGCATTTTCTTACAGAGCAACTTGCTCTTCTGTCTTTACAATAAAAATGAAAGAAGTCTGAAAAAATTAAGCGAGAGCCATGGTTCATAAGAAAAGTAGTGGAAATCACTAATACAAACGGGACGGAATAAATGAGAAAGAAAGTGTTAAAAGGCTGCTTGTCCTCACTAATCAGAAGGAAATGGTCTGTATTGTAGAATTTCATGAAGGGAGCATCCAATTTATTTATAACTTGCTACAAACTTGGAAATAACCAGGACTTTGAGAGAAGGTCCTGACCCACCTAGCTTCTCTTGGTCTGCAGCACTGACCTGACAGCTGGAGCTGTCAAGATGTAAACTGAACTTCAAAAAGTGCCAGTAGCTCTGTATGAAAAATGTAAACATCTATCATAAAATTGCTGTAAGGGAAAATTCACCCAGTCCTTGGAGTCTGAAGGCCCTTTGTTTTATTTCCTCTCTTTATATTGTTTTGAGCAGGTTTGCTTACTTGGCAACTTGGCAAGTACACTTGACTTGGAAGATGGAGAAAGGCAGGTGGTTCTCCAGTTCCTTTATGCTGAGGTAATTACCTGTGTGAACATATTTTAATACATATCTGTGCAAACATACCTTCGTGCATGACTTACAAGGGACACTCTTCCACTTGCTAGAGAAGGAACCAAACCCTTCAGTCTTTACACACAATTCCCTTCCTGTCATACTCTGCACACCCAAAGTGGGCACTGTCCTAGTCTGGCCCTGTGCAGCTGCATGGGGTCCTGCTTTCAGTGAGCACTGGATGTGGGTCCAGTGCTATGCTATGTGTAGAGAGAATGCAGGGTTAAATATTTTGTTCACTTCAACACTACTGTAGTGTTTTTCAGATTGTCTCCAGGCTGGTGTCATTACTGGTTGTCACAGCATGCTTATTACAGCATTGCAGGGAGCTGTCACCGCTACAGAGCAAAAGCAAGCCTGTCTGCTGCTACCTACCAAGAGGTCAGTGCTTTACTGATTAGTGCAGGGAAGATACACTGCTGTGCAAATAAAACTGTCCAGCGCTGTCTGTAATGGCAGAAATGGTTAATTGTGCCATGAATAAAAATCCTGAATACATAAAATGTTGGAATAGCAGCCTTGTGTCCTTTAGGTAAGTGTGTTCAGCTGGTTCAGGTAAAAATTGTACTGGGCCAAGGTCCTGTTATTATCCCACTATTGCTAACTTTATTAATACCTCAGTGCTGACAGGAATCATTTTGTGCTAGTTACTATACAATTATGGATCCTAGGGCTTACCAGTGAAGACAGTGGAAGGTGTAACAGATGGTTGGGGGGAAAAACACCCAAAACCAGATGGGCCAGGGAACAGGTGGTGTGTGTGAGAAGGGATGAGATGACACTGCAGCAGGTTTTTATAAACCTGATCATTAGTTCTGTTCATGTGGCTGTGTACTAGGTATGCTCAGCTAGACTATGTAACAGAGCTCAGTCTGGAGGCATTTAAGGCCACAGTGGCTGGGTAAGGGAGGACTCAGGTCACATATGAAGGCAGAATCTGAGAAAGTCCTGACAGGAGGAAGAATTAAGCTTTTGGGCAGATTTTACTCTGTGAATTTTTGAGATGTATTAGAGTAGCAAGGAGGCAGTGAAAATAACCTTTTTCTTAGCTGATCAGGGTGGTTACCCTCACTCACTGAGTTGGTGAGTTGGCCTCTTGGATCTTTTGTTACTTGACAATCCAGCTGGCAGCTTTTAGTCTTCCGTTTTAATGTTTAATGAATTCCATATATATTTCATATGGACATTAATTACACAGCTTGACTCTGAGTTACTTTTTTTCAGTCCTCTCTTCCCCACAGTTAGTGTTTATGTGGATTTTCCTCACAGTGATCTGGAACGAAGTACGTCTTATCTCCTCATAACTAAACAGCAGTTCACAAGACACAGTGTTACATAGCAAAGGTAAAAAGGGAAAAGCGAAGAGAACAAGGGCATTATGAAAAAAATGCATTAGGATCCTTTTCCTATATCCAAGTCCTAAAATGAAGAAATGTTCCTCTTTTGTTTAACCAAGTGAAACTTCCTGAGAGGTAAGAAGCAAACAATTCCCACCATAAATGAGCTATGAGTTATATTTCAAATAACATTTTTGATTATGCTTTGCACATCTGATCCTCCTGCTGGTGGGAACCCAGGAGCCTGTAAAACAGAAACCAAGCAGTTCAGTGTTCATTGAGTGTTTATTGTCTGTTGTTTCAGGTTACATTGGTAGTTTGTTTAGCCATTATCTAACAGTAAATGAAAAAGGTGAGAAGTCTGCTGATTCGTACTTTCAAATGTACAGATTTTAAGAATGTAGTTCTTGACATATATCAGAATAAAATAAAGAAGTCTGTCAGTGATAAAACTGCTGCCCTACTCAGACAGCAGTAAAAAATGCAGGGACAAATCCTGCAACTCCAAATGTTTGAAACCATGACTTGCACATCTAAAGTTCGTAAGATTAACTTTCACAATACAAGGTGATTTTTTTTTTAATTTAGTAATAAACTGTGATTGTCTTGTTTGCCCTCTGTCTTTGAGCCATTAGGATTCACAGGAACACCCAGCCCATGTTTGTAACTTATTTGCTTTGTTTTCCACATGCAACAGTGTTACATTATGTCTCTAAAAGTGCTGAAATTATGTTTTTGTTGAAGTCTCTAAAAGTATGTAGCTATTTAAGTGTTTCACTATCACTTTTTTCCATGGTAGATAGGTGACTAAGAATTCAAAGCCCAACTGACATAGAGCAATTCCCTTGCTCTAAAAAGGGTCAGAGAGAGCAGGTTGCTCATTGACATGTTCACTTGGGTTTTATGTATCTCCAAGGATGTAAACTGCACAAGCTCTCTAAGTAACCTGCTCCTATGCCTGATCACTCTCACAGTGGAAATATATTTTTTTGCATTTAAAAAGAATGTTCTGTATTTGAATTTGTGGCCATTAGCTCTTGTTCTGTCACTGGGCACCACTGAGAAGGGCCTAGTTTACTTCCTTACAGGTTAAAGTAGGTAGGACAAAAGGTCTTGGAGGAAACAATTACATGTCATGAGACTTGAATTCAAGACCTAATGAATCTTTTCTTGTGCAATATAAGGGGTGTTTTAAGGCTGAAAAGATTATATTTTGCATTTGGCCACTGTTGCTGAGGTGGGTTTGCACAAAGTGTTTCGCATACCCAAAACACACAACAGACCAGTCTCCCACAAAGCATTTCTACTCCATTACAACAGAACAGATGGGACATACCAGCAGATTTTGGCCTAGCAAAGGATACCACTACAGACACATTACTGCTAAGTACATCTCAGTTCTTTGTGCCAACTACTTTCTGAAACATCACCCTAAATTTCAGTAATTCAAGTATTCAAGGCCAGGTTGGATAGGGCTTTGAGCAACTTAGTCTAGTGGAAGGTTACCTGCCCATGGTAGGGGGGTTGGAACTAGATGATCTTTAAGGTCCCTTCCAACCCAAGACATTCCATGATTCCATTCCATGATTTTAAAGGTGATGAACTGAGGCAGAGAGACAAAGACCATGATTCTCTTCCTTTTTCTCATTAGCTATAGTTGTGACTGTAAGCTCTATGATGCAGAGGACTGTCTTCATCTATATTACACTATGTATAATACAATGCCACTGGGATGTAAACAGTAAACGATGATATACAAATTCAGATAACTAAGCAGCTGCCTCTACCTTTGCTGTTTTGAGAATTGAGATCTTGTCTTTAGTAGTGGAATAAGGCAGACATAAAAATAGAATCCTTTTTTTTTGTTTTTCTGAAAGGAAACGTTGTACATTATGTTTGAAAGATATTGTGATTATTAATTTCAGGAGAAATTAAATTGTGCATAGCTGAATTTGAAAAATTGCTTCTTTAGGCATCCAGAGCCCCAGTGCCAATTCCAGAAATTTTGTTGGTGTTTGGGGAAGTAAGGCAGGCAAGCAGAAAATTCCAACTTATATTGTAAGAAACCCAGGAGACAAAAAGAAAAAAAAGGAAAACAACCTAAATCTCAGATATACAGAAGATCCATAAGCTGCTACAGAAACAACATATTTAAAGTGATCACATTTTGTAAATAATCCAGCAAATTCTGGAGTGTGCGTTTCCCTGTCTATTGTTCCCATGAGACTTAGCTTGCTTTGATCTCTGCTGTTGTATGTAGTCAACTTGAGTAAGATAGTGCCAGTGTTTCTATTGAAATCCATATGACTTGCCAGCCAGCAAGATCCAACATTTTTAAGAAAGAAGGACATTTTAATTTGTGAAAGGCATGTCCCAATCACTTAAAACATTACAGTGAAAAAAATCCAAAGCTTTAATCCAAACAGCTAAATAACAAAAACAAAGTGCTGGACCTTGAGCTGGATGTCATTTGTTGCAGATTTGTTGAACCCTCATGCTGGTTGCCAGGATAAAAAAGTGATGCATGTTTCTGTTTATGTCTCTGATTTTATTTGGTTCTCTCTGTTTTTCCCTCTGGGGGAGTTGTTCTTTAACCTAAACATTTTTCAAATGCAAGCAAATATCTGCAGTAGTTATTTTCTTGCTGAAATAATTTATTTTCTTCTTACTGAAAACATTAACAAGAAATATATGGTCCACAGGCTCTGATCCAGCACAGGCTCAGATGGGAATTGTAACCAGGTAATACTGTAAGCTTTGAAATAAGCTGTTTTGAAACATCGAGTAGTTGTAGAAAGAGGTGTAGCAAGTGTAGAAAGTGGTGTAGCAGTAAAATACTTTGGAACTTTAGTCTTGAAGTTAATTCACAGGTTGTTCTCAGAGAAGGCACTTCACTGAAATTTCAGTGTGCTTCTAAAATTCCTATGTTGCCGTACCAGGCTTCAGATAAAAAGAAGAAAACAAAAAGAGAACAAGCAGGGTTTGTTTCCCTCTCCCTCCCCAGTATCTTTATGCTTTTATTGGTAGTGAGCTGAAGGTCCTGTTTGACATGACAGCTTTTTCTCATTTTGAGTCAAAGCCCTCAGAACCACAATCACACTATCAGCTGTTATCTTCCAGCCTCTGTGAACCCTCATTGTCCCCACTCCCCTAAGAAACATCTGCATAATTTTTCTCTCTATGCTCCCTTCTTTCCTACCCCTGCCCAACCACTAAATCACAGCCAATGATTTCTTCCCACTCCATGGGTGCTTCCCTGGGCCCTCTGCCAACCAGTGCCTGCCAGACCCACGTCTGTGTACACACTGGCAGGCTGTCCTTCAAACAAGAGGGAAGTGGGAAATTATAGAAACATGCTTCCAGCCATCCACAGCCTGTGTCTATATAGGGCCTGTCAAATCAGTCAGTAAAATACTACAGGCACAAGCAGGAGGAAAGTGGTAAAGAAATGACCTCCTATCAGCCGATGTGCAGTAACTGCACATACGTACTCTGTCTGTGGCAGAAGGAAATCATAGTCACAACTCTTTCCTTGCAGATATTTAACAGCATCAGTGCAGATAGCCATTGTAGGGTAGCTGATACGCAGCAACTTGTCACTGCATGGTAATTAGTCTGTGTGCCTGAGGCTTCTCACTTTTTGCCATGTTGCTAAGATACATTCAAGGTTGCTGATGGCCATCAGGAGAGTGATATTTGTATCTGAAAACATCTCTCGGTATCTCAGAGAACTGCAGCTAGAAACCCATGGCATAAATGTACGGGTCTGATTCCCCATTAATGAGCTGCACTGGGAGTATATGTGGAATATCTGTCCTGTTACAGGAAACTGCAGAGGACAATGCAGACAAATGGGATGAAGGCTGTTCACAGTAGCAGCTGTGCAGGGAAGGGGGTATGCCCAAGCTCCAAGTAGGACCAGCAATGAGGGAGCGATAAAGAACCACCACAGGCTCTGAGGCCATTCCTGCTCTTCAGCTGCCTTCATATTTGTTCCCTACATATAATTCTTGAGGCTCAGTGCAAGAGGACCACGGGAGCAGCACCTCTGCCAGCTGAGAGGCACGGAGAATTTCTAGTGGTAAATTTTAGATGATACAAATGATATGTGACTGATTTTATACTGCTTTGTCTGTGCATCACTTGATCTGTCTTTTTCACTCTATGAACCACCAGTTTGGCCACAGAGTAGTCCTTCCAAAGCCAGGCAAAATCTTTTTGCAACCAAATGACAAAACCCAAAAGTGTATAGCTTCTTTTGTGTCTAGATTACGCATGCACAAAACAATTGCTTGGGAAGTTGGCATGTGTCAGTGCCAAAATAGAAACTTACAGCAGGAAAGAGATGTGGGCCAGGAAGATTGTAGAACCTACTGTTACTAGAGGAGTTTCTGTTCTGTATTGATGATTTCCTTTTTGGGGTTCAAAGATCAAAGGAGGTCACTCATAGTTTTTCCCACCTTCAGTCCTCACCACGTTTCTATCCTTCAGCCAAAGATTTCAGTCCTCCATTTCCTAATTTTTTGTGTATGTCCATGTCCTTCAATCTCAAACTCTTGTCTCCATCCGAGTTTTTGGAAATTTGTCACCTCAGATCATTTATGAAACTTTCAATCTCTGTGTACAAAGCTTGAAGGGGATTGATTTCTTTTTCTAGTTTCATATGTGGTGCTGAAGTCTTCTGTGACTACCTTGGCACTCAGAACACAACAGCAGTTCACTATAGTAAAACATCTGATCTTTCCCTCTGAGTACTGAACTTTTATTAGAGATCCCAAAGAGCTTTAGTAAACCTGTTTTCAAGTCCTGCCAGAAGCATTAGCTCGCTGCTCAGTTTTAGAACCCAGTAGAACAGGCTGGTGCCTGCAGGCAATGTACCAGCGATATTTTATTGCAAAGTAGGAGTGTGCTTTAGCAGGAATTGTCCCCTTAGCATGCTTTGGTTCACATAAAAAATTGGTCTTGGAGTACACAAATGAATTCCCTTTAAACGTAACTAAACCAAAGATGCTCTCCAGAAGCACCCCTGGGCACTGCTGCTTCTTGTTGGGTGTTATATAGGTGACACGTGGCTGTTTCACTCTGTGAATCCATTCCTTTTGCTCCTCAGTATGCCATGTGTAGGCATCACTTGTTATCTGCACAGCTTGTAACAAACCTTCCTAGAGGTTTGGAATATAATTTCTTTTCAAGTTACAACTGCAAAACCAAAGGTTTAGAGAAGTACCTTAACTGACAAAGTCTTAACTGAGAAGTCTGATCCACAATATTCAGTGCAAGTATCCCATTCACTGCCACCTTAGGAGAGGAGGAAAGAAAAATAGCACTACTGTTTTTTTGTAGGAGCTTTGTCATTAGTGCTGCTAAAGTACTATGGTTTTTCCAGCCTTAACTCTGCTCTGACTGGAAGATTAATCAGAATCTTACAGGTGTTCTTCAGAGGCTAAATGAATAGATTCAGACCTTGTGATAAATGAATCTTTACCATCAGGGTAGGGACAAACCTGTGGAACAAATCAAGGAAATAAAGGGTGTTCTTTAAAGTATAGACTGGATAATAGTCTACTGAAATCAGCTACTGTTGTATAGATTCTATAAAGCTTACAGTTTTACCTTGAAGCCATATTATTCAGTCTTGTTAATTTTAGTTATGTTCCTAGCTCATACCTAGCTTGCCAGTGAGCTAATTTGTTCTTTTCCCATGTCCCAATTATTTTTCAGTCACCTGGAAACTCTGCAGTTATTTCCAAAATCTGGCAATAATGTTTGCTGCATTTCATCTTTCAGCATCTTATTTGTCTATATTGATATTATTTTGACATTTTTCTTGTCGTGTAACTTACTCTTCTTTGATGTACTTTGATATAATTTTGTGTTTTCCTAAAAGTATCAGGTGCTCCCCATGGATTCCAATTAATGTTGTTTTGAGGTTGAGTTTATGACATAACACAGCTGTTGTGACAATTGTGTCATCTTCAAGGGAAGGTAAATGAAGGTGGCGTCAGCTAAGCAAATATCTACAGCTGCTGTAGTCACTGCTTAAAAGTCAGTCTTTGCTCTGACGTATCACTGACACCAACTATTTCTTGTCCCATGTTTCAGAAGTGAGCATTATTTTGTGATTACTGATAGAAAAATTGAAGATTTTCAAGCATGAGTGTCAGGTAACAAGGCTGCTTTTTTAAATGGGTGATCACCATGTTCACAGACAATTCAAAATCAGTTTGGTGTTATATACAGACAGCATAATGTTTTCCAGACCTGCCTTGAAGGCATTTTGCTGCAGTGCAGCTATTACTGGTCTAGAGTCTTAGTTCACGCTGAAGCTCATCTGAAGCTGTTTTATAAATATATGCAGGTAATTTTTGAGGTGGCTGTTGCAGCAAAACTCTTACATGCAGGTTCTGTTGGAAGCCTAGGAGTGGGCCCATGGAAATCTATCAGACAATTCACAAGTTTAAAGCTATTCACTCCTAAGTAAGTGCCTTTGATAACATCTATCATGTATTATAAATGTAATCTGTCTTTAACTACTAGTGACTTATATACTTAGAAAATCTCCCTTTGAAAGTAATTTTTAAAGGCAAAAGTCTCTTTATTTCATTCATGGTTTTCCCCTCAAAGATCCCCAATTGCAATAAGTTCTGGAGAATAATTTCTTCTTTGCTAGAAATCACTGGATGAAATTGTCCAGCTAAAATATGCGGTGGTTACACAAGAGGTAATACAGCCTAGATGATACCAGAAGTCCCTTCAGGCTTCAAAAATCTGTTAACCTATGGGATAATTTACAAATGGAACAATTTGTGGAGTGAGAATCTGTCTACTGTGCATGAGGAATGAAACTCTGCATCATTTGTTCTGATAGAGGTCCTGTTTACACAGTGTCTGCATGCTTATTACAAAGGAGCAAGAATAAATTAGTGAAGACTGATGAATGCTAATGTAGTATTATTCAGGCAAACTGTAAGCAAAAGTCTTCTCTAAATTTTATGTTGCTTTTAAATAGGCTCCTTCTGCAACAAACACAGCATCATGGAATACTCAAAACCAAAGGCAATGATAATGACATGACACGGGTTGGGCAGGATGGGGGCATTGACAAATGAGAATAATTTGCAACAGTGGTAAAACCTGAGGTAATTACGGTAGCGTACAGCACTGCAGGTTGGGTTCTTCATAAAAAGCTATTCTCACAGCTGCTTTCAAGGATCTGCTTACAGCAACAGACTTTTAGATTTTTAGAAAAGGAGGGTAAGAGACATTATGGATAAGTAAGATTTCATCCCATTAGCTTTAGTGAAATCTGATAAAGCTAGAGTGCTTGAACATTTACAGCCAAACTACTGCCATAGTCCTGGGGGCACTAACAGGCCCTAATGGCCCTGCCTGACCTCCTCCTGGACCTTCTCTCACCCTGCCCACAGGCCAGGGTCCCATTCCAGCCCCCTAGGGCTGTCAGTCCCTGCCCCAGCCATACAGCAGCAATGCTGGTCTCCAGCTCTCCACAGCCCTACCTGGCTGTCCCAGGGCAGTGTCTGACTCTGGGTGCTCCTGTTGAGCCTGGTCCTCACCTGCAGATGGGTCTCCCAGCTCAAGCCTGGACCTGCCTCATCACAACAAACCCGCCAGATGACCTGGGTGCTTGGTTGATCCCCACTGTCCTCCCTAAGTTTGCTCTGTTTGCCTGCATGAGCAAGTGCCTACATCAACTATTTCCAGTGCCACAGAACCGGATGATTAAAAGGGAAAATGATCCCAGTGGTTTAATCTGCTCAGTCTGGTGTTACCTGAGCAGCCAGTTTATTTTCTGAGCTCTTCTTTGAGGTCTGTTCTGAACAAAGGTCTGTGTTAGGCAAAATTTGGCTTCCGCAGTGCGTGGGGGAAGCCAGTACCTTCAGAGATGACTTAACTCAGTCTAGGATCTGTCTTTGGAGATGTCTTTCCTTCTCCTTGAACTGCAGGTCCTCAGGCTCCTCCTTGAAGTGGCAACAGCTGAGTCTGTTGAATACATCTCCAGCATTAGTCTTCACGTAGTTCTAGCAGCAGTTTTCATACACTCATTTGCTATAAAAGGCCTCACTGGCATTTTCTGCCTAGAGATTTGGCCACCTTCCTGAAAAAAGGCAGTTTCTAAATTCTGTCCAAATAAACAGCAAGAAATACTTTAGCATCAGTTTTCATGGTAAAAGTTGCTGCTGTGGCTACAGAGATAGCTTTTGTTAGCCCAAAGAGGGAGAAGGATCCACACAAACATAAACTGGGAGGGAACCTGAGAAACAGTCTCTTCATTTGTATTGTCTATGCTATGAAATGTGCTTGCTGCATGGATCTGAAGTGTAGTATGCCAAATTTGGAGGTAAAGTAGGTTCCAGTATAAACTATGTGTGAATAAAAGAAATTTGTAAGGATAGGGTTACGGAAAGGGAACCATGAGAATTTATCTGTGTATCATCCTGTAGGAATTTTATTTATTCTACTTTACCGCTGTTGAGTGGTCGCTTCTCCTGCTACAATTTTCCCCTCCTGCCGCGATCTCTCCCTTCTGCTCATCAGCAGGCATTCACGGGCAATTGTTCACTTGGATTTTTCCACTTAATTACCTCCAAAATCATCTCAACAGAGTGCGGATCCAAACTCCATTCGGGTCAGTGGAAGTTTTGCCACTAACTTGTGGGGGTTCTCGGATCAGGCCCAGGTATGTCCCTGCCAGCAGGCACTCCGGGCCATGCTGCCCTTGGAGCTGGTGCAGTGCTCCAGGTGTAGGCCAGGTGTAGGCCAGCACTGTGCCTTTATTCCCACCCAGAGCCTTACACATAAGGGACTGTGGTGAGAAATGATGTTCCTAGGAGGTGTTGCAAACCTTGCCTAGAGCAGATGCTCAGGCCCTGATCTGAAGGATTCAGTTGCAAAAGTAAGAGAAGAAAGGGTCCTGATGCAATGGCAGACATGCAAAGCCTCAGTTGTTCTTTGGTGGAAAGTGATAAGAATGAGGTAAAGGAGAGTGTAAAGAGGGAGAAGGTGAGCAATATGAAAAAGATAGCTTGATCCATTCAAAATTGTCTCGTGCCATTTTAATTATGTTGAGAAAAAACTGGTAACTTTAGCTCTTTAAATGCTAGACTCAATTTTTTTTTTTAAACTTTCTTGCTTTTGCCCCTGGACTGTCACTGCATCTTCACCAGAGTTGATGGCAAGCAGCTTTGAGTGGCACCTGAGACACATGGGAAGTGGCAGATTAGGGGATTTGCCAAATGCCAGAAGCTCTGTGCAATGTGAATGCTAAACCACAGCTCAGGTATCTCTATGTGGGGGCCATTTTGCACTCCAGAGAGCTTCCCTGAGTATTTTTTCTTTAGTGAAATGAGTATCTTCCGCTTTGACTTCTTTGGGTTGTGCTCAAAAGATTTTGGCATCATTCAAACTGAAATTGGAAAGTAGACAGATCCTGCTTAGCATTAAGCCTAGAAAAAAAAACACATGGGGAAATTTGAAATAAGGGTTCCAATGGCTTTCGTTTGCTAATGCATTCACCCAGCGCCTACCATGCTAAGCTGCTTCCCATCTTTCTCCACCACTATCATAAATTAGATGATGCAGCCCTGATTTTGCTGTCAGATATTGCTATCACAAGCTTTTAGAGACTGGTGGGTCTTTGGTGACTTTGAAAGTCTTACAGTGCTGGATCCACCCAGTCACTGGAGCAATGAGCAGGTCTAAAAGCCTGTCCTGCAGAGTGGATGTGAATCAGTGATCCTCACCAAACGAGCCTGTCTCCCTGGTGACATGAGGCCTTGGGAAACATTTGGGAGATTGGCAGAGGGGTAAAGGGTAACCACAAGGAACCCAAATGAAGCAAGTATAACTAGGGATCAGCTTGATGTAGCCATGGTACTGAGGAAGGTGGCTCCACAGTGGTAGAGCTGTTCCCCTGCCATATGGACCCAGCTGTCACTTCCCCGATGTCCCTGCAGCAATGTTAGTGTTTCTCTGCCTGCAACTGGGGACAGTGATATAAATTATTAGAGATACCAAGCATTGACATTGTCCTCAATGTCTTTATTAAAAACAGGCATTTCAGAAAAACTTTCTACCTTTGAAATGGCTGCTGAGGGGAGAAACGTGTTTGACATGTGAGCTGTGTGTGCCACTCTCGCTTGTACCACCAGGTACTGTGAGATAGGGACAGATTTTTTTTTTTTCCTCTCTTCATGACAGTCCTGGGGGAGGTGGTCTTGCCTTATACAAGTTCATACAGCATTTGTGTGGCTTCTTAGTACTGTCATTCTTTTGCTGGGAAAGTAATTATCTTCCGTCCCAGTGAGAGCTATTGAGGACATACCTGCCACAAGAACAAGCTATCACTACAGGAATCCAGGCATCCCTGTGGGCCAGTGCCAGCATAGTGGCAAAGCTGTGTGTTTAAATTATACAGAGGTGGTTAATGAGTTTTCACCTTGTCAGGAGAGCAGTCCAAGGTTAAAGAATGATGTGTCCCAAAAATGAGAGTAAGAAAAGCTGAGCTTTGAAAATATACAACCTGAAGGGTGAGCAAGTATTTTAAAACTAAACTATGACACTATTTTTCTTTTTATGGAGGCAAAGCGCAGCATTATAAAAAGCAGGAGGGGGGAACTCTGATTCTCAGTGCAGTGTGGCAGCTAGAATATGTTTAGCATATTATTATGTTATCAGTGGAAGTGTTTAATGAGATTTAGTAGATGTTCCCAAAGCTGTCCTGTCATGTTTATGTACTCAGATAGGGCCTGTATGAAGTGGCCTGTGATTTATTTGGCTGGCAAGCCAGGGCAAAGGGGATTTCAGTGTTTCATGCTGCATCTCATCAAGCAAATCTGCTTTCATTTTTGGTGAGATTATAAATGTTACAAATTACAGGAATAGAGCAGACACAGTTTCTTTAAATTTTGGGAGGCATTTGTATCTGCCACTTGACATTCTGATTGCAAAGGTACCCCTATACATTATCAAGAACGTGCACGTTTAATAGATGAGTATCCAGCTAATTGGTGGAGGCTAAAAAGAATCATGTTTACCCAAGAACAAGGAAGGGAGAAAGATTTGTAACTATTTATGAGAAAAAGCTTTTGGCTTCAATATAAGGAAGTCTCACCCCTGCTGTGTCGCATTCTTAAAGCTGTGCTTCCCACATCACTCATCCTTTGAACACAGATCTAAAGCTCCATCCTCTTCTCTCATATCATATCCACAGACCAGAACCCCAAGTCAATCCCACCATCCTCATTGCTCTCTTTTCCTATTCCAACAGTCTCAGGTTGGTAGTCCCTTGTTTCCACAGCCCTGACCACTTCTGACTCACTTTTGTAGTGAGGCCCTGCAGAGCAGAGCCTGTAGTGGGTGGTGGGTTGGGAGAGTCTGCCTCATGCTGGCACAGACTTCTGATGTCTGTTGATTGGCACTCACTGCCTTTGTAAAAGCTCTCACTCCCACACCATTCACACTCCTGCTCACTTTATTTCAATACATATAACACTCTGGTCCATTTTTGGTTTTTGACAGCCATATTTAAGGCCAGACTCTCCAGCACACATCTCTGCATTGCTCATTGAAAGCAAGACATGAGTAGTATGTAAGATACGTTTTAGAGCACTATTCCTAGAAATACCTTAAATTGACTTGAATTTGCATAAGTCTAGAAGCTTGTCACAGGAAATCATCACCAGATTAAAGTGTGAGAGACTTCAAGGCTCCATACAAGTACCAGTCCTACTCAATATTTTTGCTACTGAACTCAAAGCCAGAACAAAATTTGCAACTCACTCAAAGACTGTAGAAAGATAAGGAAGCAGACCTATGGAGAAGTCTGGAGTACTAGATAAGTTGGCCTTGTTGCACAAAGTTGTATTTAAGAGTAATCAAACAGATGCTATACATAGGAAAACAGTGATGCTGCTAAAAGCTTAAGAATCCTAATGAGCATGTGCTTGAGTATGAAATTCTAGTTTGGTGCTACAGCAAAAATGTCTGTAATACGTATAGATGATGACAGACTGATGATTCCAAAGGGAGCTGAGCTCTATACTTAGCATTAGTAGGGTTGGTACTTGAATGCTGCAGTCAGTTTATACATTCATGTGTTGTTTTTTTTTTAAAAAAAGATAAAATTTGCAGAGGTTACAAAAAAGTCACATACTTTTTCTGAATATAATGCTTTACAATAAGAAATATAAAGGGCGTCTTTAATCCTGGATGCTCACTGGATGTTGCCCTGTATCACTTTGCTTGTTTATGCTTTGCCTGGTCCACGATGTCCCAGAGTCTCAACTTAAAGGGAGCTGGGAGCATAATCAGAGCAGGTACTGATGGATGCTTGCCCTGTTGTCATGCTGTGCTCTGGGCACCTGCTATTTGGCCAGACAGAGAGTAGGGACAGGATGCAGGACTGGATGGACCATTGCTCTGTCCATGCATGGCTGTGCTTATGTCCCTGATAGTTTGTCCAGGTCTTAATATTTCCTTAAAACAAAACTGAACTTTTGGGCAGATTGCAGGGGTAACCATGGAAAAAAACCCCAGAGTTTGTGATGAACAAAGTAATGCTCATCAGCGCTCTTAACAGTTCCTTTTGCCCTAAATCTGTTTCCATTTGCAATGATAAAGTCTCGAGGTTAATTTTTAAGAAATAGTATCAAGTGCACGTATAAAGGCCTGAGTTTACCTGCATGGTCAAGAGACAGCTTGTTTCAACTCTAAATTTAAAGACACCTTCTCCTCCTAAAATATGACAATACCACCTTTGAATGACAGACAGGATGACATGCCTACACCATCTCCTGCTTTGCAACAATGTTGGTGGATCTGGAAAAACACTGCTCTCTACAGCCCTGAAAGGCTAGTCATCTACCCAGATTACTATTATGGAGACCTCTTGCTATATACCTTCAGTGTGTGTCTATCATCACTTTCAGAGAAGCTTGGTGGTGCCTCTCTGTTGCCATAGAAATAGGGCAGGATTTGAACTAGATTGCTATTCCCTCCCTTTGTTCCCTGCTGCTTAGGGTGCACCCCATTATGAGGCGATCAGACCTTCAGAAGTCCATATTCCACCAGCAGGACAAGGATGCTAAAAGCTGAGCATTGCAATGGTACATAATAGTAAATTATTGTTAGTGTTCTTTTTCTAGGATCTAGGCACTAGCCTCTTTGTGCTGTAATTCTTCATCTGTATAATACCCTATGAAATAGTGGGGGTAATATTAAATATGTTCAAATTGTTAAAATATGTTAATTTTTGAACTATCTGGGTAATTCCATTTGGTGATGGGCACCTTGCCTGTGCCTTGGGCAAACAACTCCTGAGATTTGTGAGGTGCCTAAAACTGTGAGTCAGTTTGCAGAGATCAGTCAAGTGGCAATGGAAAAAATCCTCCTAGGATTCCACTGACAGCTTTGCATTTCCCTTAGGAAAATCTTCTTACGGATTTCATGAATCCAGTAGTCACAAAGGTTCATAGAAGTGCTTGGTAGCGATAAAGCTCAGATGTAATGCTCCTAGTGGAAGAGTGGATAGTCCCGGTGTCTCCTCCCTGCAATCATAATTAGTGTACCTTAGTCACAGTCAACAAGATTCATGGTCAGACACATGGGGGAAACTGTGTGTGTCACTACTTGTTCCTTTAATTATATCAGATGCATGTTAACTGGCAGTGTTTAGATATTCATGTCCTACAAGACAGTACTTATATCCAGATCAGAGAGAAAGAACACAGCCGGTCAAACACAGACCTTCCTCTCTTGATTTATCTATGTATTCAGATTCTGTATTTTAGAGTATATTGAGTTTTCTAAATGTTGTTGTTTTGCAACATCTTTAATGCATAGTGTTTTATGATAGTGACTTAAGAAATAGTTGTCAGTGACTACAGAGCTGTTGCAACCATTAGTTTTGCCAGTGTAGTAATTGTACAGGAAAGGCAATCACCTATTGCTTTTACAATAAATTTTTACTGTTCAGATCACATTTGCATTAATTTATTTCATTTCTCTGTACCTACCATCTGGGCTTATGCAATTTGCCGACTTATGCTCATAGATATACTAATAAATGTTTACTTTAGTGTCTGAAAGACAAGTGAGAGGCATGGTTTCTCCTTAATTTCCATCAATAACATAAGCACTCGCACACCTGTCTTACTTTAACGAGACAAAAGTGTTTGCTAAGGAGGGCGGGATAGGAGAAAAAACCCAAACTCCTTCCTCTGAGTTATTATAACTTCGAATTTAAGAGGCGTCAGTCGAAAAGGTGCGGAAAAGAAAATAACATCTCTTTACTAAATACATACATATATATATATGTATGTAACGCAACCGAACAAACAACAATTCCATAATCAAAACTTCCACAGAAAAGAGTCAGGTACTTTTCCTCGCCTCTCGGAGCAGTTATAAGCACCCCCGGGGCGCTCCAGAGCACACGCGCCGCCGGTCCGGTCCGGGAAGGGAGAAGGGGGAAAGGGGAAGGGTGGTCCCTCCCGTGGACTCACGCTGTCGAAGGCTGGCTCTGGCAGGGACCCCCTCTTTCATCGATGGGTGCAAGCTGCTGCCGACACGGGAAAAGAGGAGGGGAAGGGCGGCCTTTCCCCTCAAAGGTTCTTCCCCTGTGGCACTGGCTTTCCGATGAATCCGAGGCAAGTCCAGGCAGCGGGCAGAGCAGGATGTGAGGAATCGGAGGCGAGCCGGGACCTCCCCGGGGGCCAGAAGAAGCCAGTGACCTGGCCAAAAAATGAACCCTCTCCACACCACTCCCTGAGTCTGGGAAAAAGTAAAGGGAAGTCCAGCCAGCAGAAAAAAAAACTTACCTTCCTCTACAGTGTCCCGAAGCCATTAGGTTGGCACGTGGACTATCAGCCAGTTGTTTTGTCTGTAGCTCTGTTACTAGAATCATAGAATAAACCGGGTTGGAAAAGACCTCAGAGATCAAGTCCAACACTACTAGACCATGGCACTAAGTGCCACACCCAGTCTCATCTTAAAAACCTCCAGGGCCAGTGAATCCACCACCTCCCTGGTGGTTTTAAGGAAATATTAATGCCTGATTACTCTCTCTGTAAAAAATTTTTTCCTAATATTCAACGTAAACTTCCCCTGGCAGAGCTTAAGACCATGCCCTCTTGTCCTACTGCTGATTGCCTGGGAGAAGAGACCAATCCCCACCTGCCTACAGCCTCCTTTCAGGTAGTTGTAGAGAGTGATGAGGTCTCCTCTGAGCCTCCTCTTCTCCAGGCTAAACAACCCCAGCTCCCTCAGCCTCTCCTTATAGGACTTGTGCTCAAGTCCTTTCACCAGCCTTGTTTCTCTTCTCTTTGGCCGGGGGAATCCAGTCAGCTAGCCCCCTCCCCCCTCCAACTGCTCAACACCTTTCTTTCACAGTGGTAAAGGGAAAAACTCAAAGCAGGATTTTTTTTTTGTTCTTTAAAAAAAAGAAAACCTATGACAACAGCACAATACCATGCCATATATTTGAGAGATATTTTGCATTTGCCAGGTAGTGCTTTTTTCCAGTGAGGAAGTTCAGAAAGCTTTTTTTCTATGTGTTTAGAGAAAAGCATGTGGCAGAACTGTATGAGCTGCCAGATATGCATAGGTGGAGAATCACAACTGAAGCTTCAGAATGATTTCTGGAGCCCTCTGGCACTTTGCTGCAATTTTGGCTGGAGACATGAAAGTGCGGGTTAGATTACCACACATCAGAAAGCTGATGGTTCTTGAAAGTATGTTCTGCAATCAGTAAAACTTTTCTCATTTTTTAAATATCTCTTTGAAATGCAGTAAACACCAGGAAACCTCTTCTTACATTTAGAGTACCTTTGCCATGTTCTTTCTGTCTTGCAGGTGATAGGATGTGGTAGCCACAAAAAAAAGTGTTTCCGTGTTGTTTATTTGGAAGATGAGAAGCAACCAAAGGTGTACTAAGTCTCTAAGCACAACAAAACTAAGAATAAGACATAAATATTCACAGCTGAACACTTTTATTTGAGTCTTCTGTCGTGTGTGTATTAGTAAGAGTGCAACTGGGGGTTGAGTTTGTATTTTGCAGTATTTCATGTTGGGTTGGAATAATGATGTCAGAGTTTTGAGTTTGCCTTGCAGGTGGCTCCTCAGCAAAAAAAGTTTGCATGTATGGGCAGCATTTCACTGCAGTCAAAAGCAATTTGTCATTTGGCATTTATTTCAAATGAAAAAAACCCCTGGAGACTCTCTGTTAGATAAATAGTCACAGGACTAGAGCTTGACTAGTAGGTGCAAAGCAAATAACAACAACCTAACGCACCACATTCTGTGCTTATTTACAGGTGAAGCAGGCTGTTTAATCATCTGGTATTTCTACAGGGTATACTTTCTGTGGCAGTCAGCATAATTTAAACAGATGAGGGGAGCTTGGAAAGTGGTTTGCTTTCAAATTTGTAGGAAGATTTCTACTTTACTTACTATGAGGTCTGGATTTATGGAACAAGAGTGAGTTAAAAATACGTTTTATGAGTATTGAATTGTAATACTAGTGCTCAGAATGCATCCAGGCCTTTCAGTGTTCCTATTTCAAATTATTTGCATTAGGCATTGAAAAGTAAAGCTTAAGGCTCAGTTGGGCTGGAAAACAGGAACTCCATCCCATGAAGAGATGCTGCAGTTCCAAAATAATTTTTCGTTTTGTGTCAAAATGAAACTGCAAACTTTTCAAAATACATTCACTAAGAACGATGAGAGATGTAATGACAAGAGTACTCTGTTGGGATGCAGCGCATAAAAGGTGTCACAGCTTCCCTGATTCAGGCACAAGCAGGGCTGGAACTTGGCCTTTGCATCAACCACGATGGTTAGTGGCTATTCTGGGCTGCCACTGAGTACTCTCTGACACGGCACCTACAGGCTGTTTCAGTTTTAACATTCATGATGCACAAGCAGCATTCAGATTTTGCAGGTCAGATGAGGTCTTTCTCTGGATTTTAGTAGAACATCCACCCTACTTGGACTTCTTCCAGGTTTCTTGAAATAAATACAGTTCTGAAAAATCCCTTGGTCTTGCCAAACTGGAATTTTCTCCATCAGCTCTTGGTTTTCTTCCATGAATATCTGATAGCTTGGATAAACCACTCTAGCAAGTAACTTCATATTTTCTCCCCTGGCTTAAGAGAGGGTGTAAGACTTGTGAAGTTACCGATGGAAGATTATTTGCTGGATGTCTTCCTAAGTGTGTGGTGGAGCTCCAGATAAATAGTGGCAAAGTTCCCTCACTGCTTGCATTCTGATTCCCCGGTCAAATCTCCTCTGTTGTGACGTTTAAAGAAAAAATTAGTGTTGGTTTTACCAAGAGTGGGCCATGGACAGACCTAGTGCTGGTTTGTTTCTCCCTGCTATTTTCTTCTCTGCCAACTGTACCTGCCTCTTGTGTCTCACATGCACATCAAAGGGCTGGAGCTGTACCAGGTTTAACAGTCTAGCCCTAGGACTTCTGCATGCTAATAATGACTCTCACACTAAAATGAAATGTATTTGGGAGTCTGAGCTTAGTTACAACTGCCAAGTTTCCTGAGTTTAAGCAAATAGAGAGTAGCTTTCCTAGGGTAAGATAGAACCACATGCCTGATTTACATTACAAACAAAATCCTTGTGCCAAAATATCCTATTGTGTGGCAGGGGCAGCCCCCTAGATCCAGTCAGTAGGTTTAAGATTAGGAAGGAGTATATCTTCAGGTCAAACTAGCAAGCACTATAAATTTTTCTTTTTATGGTGTGTGTTCTTCTTCTGAGATCATCTCAGCTCTGTTACATAATACACTCTGTTCCTGCAGAAACATGAGAAAAATTATACTCTTCATTTCTTCTGTGTTTTAGGTGGGCTTTTTTGGAGGGTTTTGTGGGGTGTTTTAGGTGCCTGCGCAATGTCATTTTTGAGGTTTTGAGTCTTTTATATGAAAGATCTTAAATTTGCTGGAGCATGTTATAGCTATATTTTTTATAGCTTGTATTTGTCAGGTGTGCCAGAATGGATGCTATTTATACCTTGTTGTTATGCTCCTGGGACTCTCCTTCCTTGATTCAAACAAAAAAAATCAATCATTTCATCTGGTCTTTGTCATTACAATAGCAACAGGCAAATTGTATTTTAGTACATTTGGAAGATCTATTACAACAGCTCTAAATGTTTTGAGGCAACAGCAAAGACAAAGGATGGGAACTGAAGGGGGAGTAATAAATAGGACCCTCCATTATTCTGAAGAGAGCTTAGAGTGACTCATAATCTGAAAAAAATGAACTAAGCTATCATTATCTGCATATGTATTTCAAATTAACCCACTGAAAACCTTGCCAAAATGTAGATTTGAAATCTTACTTATTGCCTCACGAGAAAACTTGCTGAAAATCCATGACAAAGGGTGATAGATTTTGTGGGATCTTCTCCCCTCCCACGTACCACAAGAAATGTGGGAAAACATGAAGAGTGTCAGCTAGGTAAAAAACTCCAATCCACTGAATTTCTTGTGGTGATATTTATAACCAACTGTGCATAAATGCAATTGATGAAGACCTGTAGACATGTGAGTAAGTAGGGGAAGAGATGAGTCCAGAGCTCCTACTCCTGTTCTTGGTACGCCAACATGCTCTGGGGAATGGGAGGCAGGACCTCCAACTCCTCCCTATGTTGGTACCTTGAATTCTGGGCACAGGCTCATGCTCAGTCTTTATTGCTCTCCTTTCAGGCACCACTGAACAGTTTTGCTGCCCTGCAGAGTAGAAAAAATGATCAATAAGAGCAACCTTTTTTGTGAGGGATGAGAAAAAAGGAAGGTCAGAAATCAGAAAAGAATTGGCCTGGGGAGACCCATGGGCAGCAGTAAGTCATATTTGTGCAAGTCTCTGATCCTCAGCTATCAATGGCAATACCTGATTGCACCAGTGATGTGGAGCCTCAGGAGAGAGAAGCAGAGCTCAAGCTGGGGCTGTACTCTGCTTGCTGTTGGCCTCATGGTGTGTGCCTGGTTTCAGACTCACTTGCTGCCTGTAGAGCTGAGCCAGGGATAAAAATGCTGCTGTCTGTAGCTTGTAAATAAGAATTCACACATGGTGCTAAGCCAGTGTGTTGGTGTTATTTCCTTGTTCCTGTTGTTGCTAAAAACTGCACTCATAGTGAAGAGCTAAAGGGATTTAAAGAGTCAGAAGTGTAAAAAAGAGTTTCAGACTTTGAAGTGGGCATTTGAAGGGCTTTCTTCTGCTTTGGTCATAAAACAGCTTTCATTTCTACATAAGCACTGATGGACTCAGGATTTATTTTATAGGTGATGAAATGAGTTGGATTTTGCCTGCTCAGTGGCTGCTTCTGCATCCCACATGCGCAGAGCAGTCCTGTTGTCTCTGACAAGGATATTACCTAAGAAAGGTAATGGTCATTGACATATTGTCTTGCTGCCTGCCAGCTACTTTTAGTGCCTTTTTCTTAACAGATTCCTGGATGCTTGAGATACAGCTTTTCCAGTTAATTTCATCATGTCAAGAAACTAAACATCAGCATTCAAACTTTGCAAAGGCATTTCCATGGTTCTATGTTCTGGGTCTTTTTTGTTTTGTTTCGTTTTGTTTAGCCTTGAAGGAACCGGCTGGAATTGGAAGCAGATGATTTGAGATTTGACAAGACAACATTAACTCTACTGGCCTGCTGCTGCTTTCACTGGCTGCTCAGTTATCAGAGAGGCAGGGAGGAGGTGAGCAGCCAGGGGCAGTGCAGGGAAAGCACTACGTGATGAACAGGACAATAAAGCTGTATGCAAAACATTAGCAGAAGGAGTGATGCATGAGGGAAAGGTTTTCTCTAGGGAGGGACCTGTGCTGGATTGATGACCTTGTGCATATCTGAGAGTTAGCTGAGAGGAACAGTGGGAGAGCAGGAAAGAAGTGATGATGGATTGGAAATGGTGAAAGGGATGAACCAGACCCTGATGAGCACAGCTGCTTTGGTAACTTGCTGTGATTGGAAAGACATGTCTGTCCATCTGCTAAGGGCCTTATAGCTCTCATAGAGTGGGCTGTGGGTGGATAAGGTGGGCCATGAAGAAGGAGAGCTGGAGGAGCAACAAGAGTATTAGGAATACATGATTTTAGAACCAGTTTGTCTTTGGAAAGATCAGTCCCATCACAGGTCCTCTCTGCTTGCCCAGCTCTGCCCACAGTATCACCTTTCCACAGCTTGGCATGAAGAACTTGGAACTTCAAAAATGCAATAATTTCTATGTATTTCCTCAGGAGCAATCAAGATTCCCAGTTCAATGTTCAGTAAATATGCTAAAACTGGAGAAAACAAGTCTCAAGCCTCCAGCTGTGGTGGCACAGAGACTCTCACTCCCTCAATGGCTCTGTTGATCCATCCCTCTCCCTTTTCTAATTTGGCAGCAGCTTCAGGAGACCTGGGACATCTAAGGATTTATTGAAGCTGTGGTAATTGGTGAAATAAAATAATTGACAGACTTGCAACAACATTTTAACCTTCTTAAAATACTCATACACTTTCAAGGTGTGCAATGTTAGCATGCCACAGAAAGTGTCCTCAATGATAGCTTTGGATATATAGCCAGGTTATTTCTGTGCCAAGATTTGTGGTCTGAACTGCTGCCAATATTGAGTTATTCAACTGGATGAAGGACA
Organism: Manacus candei; assembly: GCF_025592945.1. Taxonomy (NCBI): domain Eukaryota; kingdom Metazoa; phylum Chordata; class Aves; order Passeriformes; family Pipridae; genus Manacus; species Manacus candei. The sequence goes on along the minus strand of NW_026138062.1, from coordinate 34,305,742 downwards.
TTGTAATAAGACAACAGCTTATTGACACACTTGTGCTTGTAAAGGAGCAGAAATTATTTTCAAGAAACTTGCAAAACCAGAAATAGGTTTAAAACAGTGTTTTAGCAAAAATAAGATATTACATAGAAAATGCTTCAAAATTTGTAAAAAAAATAGATTTTACACACTAATAGACTTGAGCAAACAAGGTTATTTTCTCTTTTCAAATCATCTGCAAAATGTTTTTACTCCAGTTTCATATAACTTACTCTGAAAAGTGATATAAATGTATGGATTTTGGCTGCAAAGCTTTTGGTTTTAGTATGGCTGTTTGTGTGGGTGGGCAGAGCTCAATTAGTTGCTTGGAGATGGATTTGTGTATTCCAACCTGTAGATGTATTTTTTTTACACTTGAGCTGGTTCTCTAGGCTCTACTTAAAGCAGAGAAGGCAGCACACTTGAAGTATAGTTCACCTTATCTTGAGGTAGATGAAATACATTAGATAAACTGTTCTCTGAAATTATGCTGCTGCTCTTGGTTTTGAAATTTTGAAAGAGCATCTCATTGGCATAGACTGGCTCCAAAGAGTCTCTTCCTGCACATCTTCACTCTTGGGGGCTCTCAGCCACTAGTCAGGCCTTCATCCTTGGACCCCAGGTGATTTCAGATACCCTCAGAGTAGGTCACAGTGCGTTCATGATAAAACCCTGCAGAGTGCAAAGTGCAGTGTGGATACTCCTGCCTTAGCACACAGCAGCAGTGTGAGGTGCTGTTGTGTTTTCCACCAGGCTGGGGTGGTGAGCCCAGGCGTAATAAGATGCTGACAACCATGCAGAAGGTGATGAAGTTACATTTAACTGAGGCCATATTGCTGCCTGCTGGGGTGGGACACAGTGTCTTAACTCAGGTAGTGAAGGAGAACAGTCTGATCAAACTTGGGTAAGTACTGAAACAGCTCTTCTGGAAATCAATACTATTCATGCTCTGCTCTGCCCTTTGAATGGTATAATTTACTCAGAATATAACATTGCACCTAGTGCTGCATCTTGCTGTCATTGAAGCATTTCTTAGTGCAATGCTAATAGCTTCTATAGAAAAGGAATCTGAGACATAAAAGTAAAAGAAGAAAAAGGTGACAGTCTTAGAAAACCTGCCAGTTCAAAAGTATATTTAGAATTTATTGTAATAAAAGAACTGTCATACAGAAAAGGAGAGGCTTTTTTCATTTACATGGCCATGGTTCATGGAATGAGAATGCAGCAGGGCATTTTGGCTTCATCTACCCTCAAAAATTACACAGATTGAAGATGGTCCTCTTGAACTTAGGTCAACTTGGAAATCATCCTGATAAATTCTTTCAGCTTCCTAAATAGGATGGTTACATGAAAACTGTCTATGGGGAATTGCTTCTGGCATGAAGAAAGTCAGTCCTTTAAAGCCTGCCCTTTAGCTCTCTCTGTCAAGTCCCTGAGTTCACCACTGAACAATGGAGAGCTTGAAATCTTTCTGTCTGAATTCCAGTTACAGGCCAGTCATTGAAGAAGTTCTCTTCCTGTGCACAAATCCCAGTACTGGGACCTGAGCTCTACATGGCTGTGGGGGATGTGTGGGTCAGGCACATCTGAGCTGGGATTGTGAATTGGGGTGGAGTGGGTATTGCCCAGTCTTCTCCTTACTACGTTGAACAGGCAATAAACAAACCCTCTTTAGCAAGTACTATCTGTGTACTCAGCAACCACAACGCTGAACTTTGGCAAGCCCGTGAGAAACTTAAGAAAATTTGGAAGAAAACTGCTCTTGCAGGGAGCAAGCAAGAAAAGAGGGATTGTTAAAAAAACTGATAAACAAATCTGTTCTGCAGCTACTTTAAAAAGTGAGAAAACCTTGGGCATTGCAGAAGAGGTTTATGTTAGCCCAAAGTGCTTCTGTCGTTGCATCTGAATCTTTACTTGATCAATTAGGTGGTGGGTTGTATATAGAAGAGCTACTGAAGTAGCAGATGATTTTAGGAAATTTTTATTCTTTGAGATAGTAGAAATTGCTGGCATAGGGAGAGGCAAAGGAAGTGTAAAGTTTGAGATCTGCTGTGACAACTTCAGAGTACCTCAGTTCTCTGGACTTACAGTAAGACCTGCTTCCACTCCTGTGGCTCAGTGAGATGTGGAGGAGATGTTTGTCAGGGGTGCCACACATCACAGGTCATTGGGGAACGAAGACAAATGAGGCAAGAAGATTAAGAGCACTGTCACTTGTATGTGTGGAGGCACACGTCTCCCCATCCGAATTCTGGTCAGATGAAATTCCAAAGATGACTGAGCAGGAACAAACGATCAGGTTCACCCTACTGTAGTGGGGATAGTGCTAAATAAGGTTAATGGACTTATACCCACTTATTTTGAAGGGATGATGAAACAATCTTCTAGGGAGAGTCTTGTAACTGCAACACTTTTGTGGTGGATGAATTAAATTTTGCTACACCACTTTCTCAGTGTCATCCTTTCCTTCTGCCATGAATAATAATTACTGTTATTTCTATTGGCATCATATTTCTTCTTCAGAAACGCATAAATGGAACCCTGTGATAGGTACTGTGCAAACCAAAACCTAAATAACCATTAATGATATGCAGAAATCCTCCTGAGATTATGCGTGTCACTGATTATAAATGACATTATTATAAATAAATATAACACGAGACATTTCAGGTGACAGGGAAGATTTACCTGTGCTGCACACCTGCTCTTCCTTGCAGTGTTCTCAACTGCTGAAAAATACATGTACAATGCACCTTTTCTCATCTATTTTTCAGGTCCTTTTCTGTCTAATGAGGCTTGAGAGTAGGCAGTTTCTTTTTACAGTAAGCACTATGTTACCAAAAGTAGATTAATTACCAAGTGATACAATTAGAAATATTGAAATGGACTAGCTTGATGGATTCTAATTAATTATGGACAACAGTGCTATAATCAGAGATTATTCATTGCATAATGGAGATATTTTGTTTCGTCTGGATAGTCTTTCCCCTTCTGGTTTCACCCATGCAATTTCAGTAGGCTGAATTGGGGAAACATAATTCAAAGCCAGGAATAACTTCTTCCCTCTGTTATAATCAAACTCATGTTTATGAAATCACTTGATGAAAAGTGATCATTTTGTGTGGGCAGCTTTTGTGGTGTTGAGCATGTTCATCTATCTCCATGACTCAATTGCATATTATCATGATCTTCAGTGGACTTAATTCTTACATGCTTCATCCCAATGATGAGAGGAGGTAGACACTTGCATGGATGGGGTGCATATATCTAAGGCTTACTCACTAGCTGGTTGAAGGAACAAGATTTGTATTCCACAAGGGAAATACTGAAACAAAGGGCAGGCAAAACACTTCCCCAAGAATGGAAAGAAGGGTTCAGGTCCCAGAATATTTCCTGGCCTCTGGCTGCTCTATTTTGTGTGTGCTCATTTAAGGGCAGAATTCAGTAAGTAGCGCCGAGTCGACTTTCTCAGCTTGAGCATCCAGGTGGCACAGAGAAGCCAAGTTCCACCAAAAACAGTGATATGAACCCAGGTCACCTCCCTCAGTGCTGTGCCACTGTCACGAAAGTTTTATGATGCAGTCTTACACTGCCTAAGTGTGTATACCTTCCCAAATAATGAAGTTGTAAAATTCTGTTTTTTCTCAAATGTGGCAAATACTCGAGTCAAATGCATTTTGATCCGAATCAAAGTCCTCTGCTCTCTCAACTTAGTTCAGCCTCTCGCTGAAAGTTCTGGCTCTGCTTGAGCCCGTGATTGCAGAGATATCAGGTAATCTTTTCTAGGAATATTTTCAGTTCAGCTAAACCCAAGGGGTAGTAAGAATCTGGCCAGAAGTCAGAACTTACGAGACTTTCAAGCCAAAAAAGGTTTTGACAAGTTGAGCTCCTGAGTGTGGGGCTGTTCTCCTGCAACCAACCAAAATCAGAGGTAACAGTTTTCTGTGAGTGAAAGTGGAAGTGACAGGAGATTCACTACCACATAACACTTAAATTTGGCCTGACCTTCTAGTTCATACTCAACTGAGTGGGTTTTTTTTTCTTATTCCTGCAAAACGTCTCAGTGCTGTGAGGAATGGTAGAGAATTAAAAACCAGTATGTATTTTTTCTGCATGTGGCTGGGTTATTAAGGCTAGAATATGAATTCTTACTTACTAAAGAAATATGTAACACATGCAATGCTTATTTTTCCATATTACCATATTTTTTATAAACCCAAGAAGTAGATAGTCCCTTTGCCATGGGATAATGATGTGTACCCTTCTGATTACGTTGGACTTGGACTTTCCATGCTTTCCATAGGAATATGTGAGTGACCTGATTTCCTAGCAGTGTGTTGTCAAGGAATTCCTAGAATGCTCAATAAAGTACTGAAATACAATTTTACTCTGAGATACATTAAATTTCTATCAGTTGGAGACCTGTGGCCATCTTCCAAAGTACATATTGCTTTTTCATTTGTTGTGGACAGGCAATTAACTGTACTTGATTTAATATAAATTAAAGCTTTTAATAGCTGCTTAGGTTCCCTGCCTTGGAAGGTGCAGTTAATTATATCTTTGCAAAATTATTGCACAGCCAGATACTTGAGATATACATCTGATATCAAACACAGTTCTCAGGGGAGGTCATGCAGCATGTAAAGTAAACCAAGCCTTTCAGAAAAATATGGAACATTTAATGTTACACCAGGAATTCTTAGGGGGAAATCCAGCCTTTGCAGCTAAGGCATTGTCTTGGCCTAGCAGAGGACTTTTACAGAACTTGCTAGTGTTAGGCAAGATTGTCTGTGCTCACCTGTGCTGAACCTAACTACTATAGTTGTGGTGGGGCACAAAAGGGATTTTAGCTGATGAGTAGATTAGGATTATTTTCTTTCCCTTTAAAGGTTTTGTGAGTTCCACAAGTCCTGACTCTTGCAGATAAATCAGAACAAAGTGGTAACAGATAGCACAAGAAAGATGCAGCAGAAGCTAGGAGATGTTCAGGAAAGATATGGCTCTCTACCCTACAAGTAACAGTGGATTGGGTCTCTGACTTACAAACAGAGTAGCAATCAGGAGAGGGCCAGGCTGGGGGAAAGAGAATGGATTTACCCTGGGTAGATGTCCACCAAGTAAAAGCTGACATATGAACTACTCATTCCAGGTTCCCAATAGAGAAGCAGAGCTTCAGAAGTGCAGTGAAGCTCATCCTGTAGCAGATGGCTGATACCTAAAGTAAGATTGGGTGCCCACTCTGCATTAAAAGTTTACTGAAGGAAAGGCCTGTGCAAGGGAGCTGGAGATGTGCAGTTCTGAGGACTGTAAATCCCCTTTCCTGACTTGCTGGAAAGTTCAGATGACATCTGATGGCCAGTTGCGATTCTGCAAGGACCTTTTTACTGCTGCCTGCACAAAGAGCAATTGCACCTTGACCTGTATATGCAGTGTCATGGGACCCCCTGAGTCCATCTGTGCCTGTTGAGTTTCCATGCCCAGGTGCACTCAGCTTACAGCCTTCAGTGAGGCTTCCAGGGGCCTTGAACATGCCTGAATATCCTTATGATGAAGCAGGACTGCAGCTGTCACTTGCAGCCCGATGGCTGATAGTGCTTTGAAGGGAGTGTGGAAGTAGCTTGGAGAAGCTGGGCTTTTCCCTGAGGTGCCATGAACTTGCACAGCCTGATATGTCTTTAGCAGGAGGGTGATGAGTGGTCTTGTCACTCCTAAGTACTAATGGAAAGGTAGCAGACCAAATACAGAGGCATGCCCTGGCTACACACCCTTCTCAAAAAGCAGTGATGAAGCTGTAATTAAGAGCTAAGTGCCCAGGAATTAAAGATGTTAAACCACAGCTCGTGGAGCTCTACCTGGTGCTGTTTTAGTGATGCTCACTAGTCTATCTGCTGGTACAGCAAGGAGTACAGAAGGGAAGCAACTCATGATCCTCTCTCTCTGTGCACAGCCTTTTTTTTGGAGGGCAGTAAATGAAGGGAAATTCTAGTGATACCTGTAATATGCAGCGTGACACAGGGATATTCACAGCTATGGGCCTGTCTTCACATGGATACCTTTTTAATTGTGTTTCAATTAAATTTAGTAATGAAATTGAAATTGAGGACAGGAAAGCAAATAGTATACCCTTCTCTTGCAGCCTCAGGCGACTGAAATACCCAGACCTCCAGAGGGGAGAGCTTTAAAGCCACTTTAAAGCAAATGTCTTTTAAAAATCAGATGTTAAACATAATGAATGATATTTAGTTCTATTTTCTCTTCCAGGCATCTGAAACTACAGCTCCATGCAGAGAAGTTACCCAGTTCCCCCATGAGTGATCTTTATTTGAAATCTAATAGTGCCACTGCAGCCTTCTGTGCTCAGAGCTGGGTGATTGACATGGTGTTATGGCAGCTATGCCACAAACTGTGCAGGCTGTCTCAAAGATTTGCTTCATATTCACAGCACCCAGTTCTCTCAAACCCACAAATGACATAATTAAGAGAACAAAACCATGGAGATGTAAATTAGAACTATGTGAGACTGAGTTTTCTGGTATTCTGCAGGCTGTAGGGAGCGGCAGTCAGGGCATCTGTACTACATGTGGATGGCAAGGTGGATGACCTGCAAACATCAGGCTCCAGGTTTTGAGAGAGCTGTGTGAATGTGCTGTGCACACTCAAATGCACTCTCAGTCTGTCACCAATAGCACACGTTTCATGTGTGACAATTGGGCCAATAACTCATCTCGGGGTGTTACATTTCTCAATCAAAGCCACAGCAGGCAGTTCAATAAATGAGGTTTTTTACTTTTTTCTGACTCTGATTTTGAGTCACAGAACAGGCAGATGTGTTCCTGGGCATCAAGGATCTAGTAAGCAGCATGGAAAATATAGCAGAAAAGAGTAAGGAGCTGTAATATCAGGACGGGCTGTTCACCATCACACACATCCCTTGGTAGCAGGGAAGTTAAAGGGGGTCCTGCACCCGGAGGAATTTCATCTTTTCCCAGAGGCTTCCTCCCTCCAGACTGGGCTGGTTGCCTTCTTTTTTGCCTCTGTGAATTCTGGAAAGATCCATGAAATGATCAATTTTTAAGAAAACTGTTTGTGTTCTTTGGCAGAAACGAATTTTGACTTTACAAATGTTTTGTTCAGCCAGGTCACTTCACAGATCTGGCTTAACCAGGACAGCTGAGTCTGTGGTTCAAGGATACAGTAAATCTTACTTGAGTGCTCCTAGTTCAGGCTGAAAATAAGAGCATCATGTTGTCCAGTGCTCCTCTGGGCACTCTGCTTCTTCACAAGTCTGGAATGGGTTAATGGCACCCACCAGCTTTGTGCTAGCCTGAATCTTTGGCTTGTCTGTCAGAGGGGTGATAGTGTGGAACTGTATGCTCAAATGCTGGGCCCTGCAAGTCATCATTTTCCAGACATTTTTTGCTCTCATTTGGAACCTACAGCTCTGAGACACACTCGTGATTATGTAATAGAGGCATTTGTGGGCCAAACCACAGGTGTTTTGAGTGGTGAAGTGGATAATAGGAAGACAGACCTGCACTGACTTCTTGAACCAGGAGTGGTGCCTTTTTATTTACTGCTCCTTGAAAAATTATCTCTTTGGCTTTGTTAGGTCTTCCTTGGAGCTATGAAAAATCTCACTGCCTACAGTGTCCTGCAGCAAGGATCTTCACAGCTTATCATGAATTGCATGAAGGAACCTCTCTCCATTGTTTTGAATCTGACACCTGGTAAATTTACTAGATGTTTTTTAATTTCTGTATCAGTGAGGTAGTGAGCATAATTTCCTATAAAAGTCTCCACACCTTTAATGATTTTGAGGAGTGCTCTCATCTACTTTCTCAGCAATGTCTTCTCCAGATGGAAGAGTCTGCTCAGTCACTCTTTGCACAGAAGCCTTTGGCTTCTCTGTCCTCTCAGGATAAAAATTCAGAAAACTGATGAAGTGTTTGAGTCCAGGCTTGAGCAGGAGGTGGACAAGAGGACTTCCACAAGCCCTGCCAACCTAAATTATTCCACAGTTTGGGAAAAAGTCATGTATGTGTTTGGAGGGGGTGGCACTTTTTTATTTGTACATTATCTGTCAAGTTAAACAGATTTATTGCATTTATTAGTATGCTGTTGAGCAATAGCCCTAACAGAGCTTAGCTGGGGGAAAAAGAGCAGAGTGAATTGACAGTTCCTGTGCTTTCCAATATTATCTGTCACATTACTGAAAAAATATACTTTACAGTAAATACCAAGAGGTACCTACACAGATGATGTAATTAAAAACTGATAAATATGGGATTTTTCATTAAGGCAGTTTCTAGTACTGTCTTTTCAACTGCATGTGGTTTTCTTTGCAGGTTATGAGATGTGACCCTAGAAAGCCCTTTTTTTGGCATTACTTTTACCTGTCACAGGAGAAGCCACTGGCCACGTTCAGTCAGCAGCTACCCTGCAACATTTGGCAGCAAGCTGAAGCACAAAACCCCCCAGCGCTAGTTTGCTGTCATCTAAACTGCATTCACCAGCACTGTCCGAGATGCACCTGACCTTCAACTTCACACCAAGGTTCTAATTTGGGATTATTTCTGGGGATTTCTTTGTAACAACAGCTGGGTTTCCTTTTAGTGTTGTGGTGGTTGTGCTATGGATTTTTACCTTCTCAGGGAATACTCCAGAGGCCAATCTTCTCATCTTCTTCTGCTAATAGTAATCTAGCATCTGCCTTAATAATAAGCCTTTTGGGGTCGTCATACACAGAATTCCATGTGATAAAAGGTTTATGATATCCTGGTGTGGCATGCCATGCAACCACCTCCTTTCAGGGCTGCAGAGCCCTCTATCTGATCCCTGACACCTTTGTCCCAGACAAGTGACACTCGGCAAAGGACTCCTGGGCACATCCTCCGTCCTGGGCCCTTTGCCGTCTTTTCTGGTTGTATCTGATGCATTCACTCAGTGCACAAGTTGGCTCTGCTACAGGAGCACATATCCCAGCTCCCCACCAGGGATTTCTTTGGCTCATGCCCACTGTGTTGCCTGTCCCTGCCTACAGGCAAGAGACTTCTCACTTCTACTCTACCTTTGGCTTTTGTCTCTGCCAGCATTCATGATTACTGACACAGACTCATGTTTTTTTCGATTGGGGAATCCTGGAATAAGGGAAAATCAGATTGTTTTTGCAGCTTGGGTGTTGGCCATGCACTTAACAGATCTAAAGTGATTTTTTTGCATGTGATATTCTGCACAGCAGCTTCATGTGGTGGGTAGAAACAGCATTTTTGTGTTCCTGGTTTGGAAACGTGCAGCTTAAATTATGTGTGAGTGGCAGGTCTGAAGCAAAGAAGACGTGCCTTGTTCAGCTCTCACTCATGGAGGTGGGCTGTATTTTCTTGCTACTAGTACTGAAAAAGAGAAGGAAAAAGAAATCATTTCCACAGCAGAGGGTGTAGAATTTGAAAACACTTTATTTTCTTGCCACAGAAAATCACATACACATACAACACCACATATATATATATGTTTTGGGGATTTTTTTAAAGGACCTTGGCTGGAGAGAGGGGTGTGCTTTTCAGGGTTTTTAACAGTATATGAGACTGTCAGGATGCTGTCCCCATGGTTCATGCTGTGCTGTTCCCCCTCTGCCATCCCACATGGCTGCACGATGGATAGGCACAACCCGTAGGGTTTGTGTGTGTGGAGGCAGTCCTGTTGGCAGTAGTGCAGAGGCTCTGCAGCTGGTGACTGCTGCCTGCAGATGCACTGCTTTTGCTCAAGAAGCTGAGCATCTTTTTGGAGATTCCTTCCGGGGGAGGCAGCAACACTCCCTCTTGCAGTTCAGAGGGGAGACCGAGACTGGGTGAGTGCAGGCTTTGCAATGAGGTGAGGCACTGAACAGGCTGGATTAAAACCATCCCCACTCTACTACATGCTTATAAAATTACGGCTACAAAGAGAGGGTTTTCTAAAATGCTTAAAGCAACCCTGTTCTTGTTGGAGGAAGCATGAGGGATTCAAGTGGATTCAGTGGGAACAAGATGCAGCACTGACACTTGCAAGGGGACGATGTCTTCCTGCACGAGGGATCTGATCAGAGAAAGCTGCAATGGATGTCACAAAAAGCAGCTCCTGGCAAGGGAGGGGAGTGGCTGGGGCATCTCCTGCCTGAGCTGCTGCAGTCAAGGACTGGGAACTTGTGGGGAAGCTCAGCCAAAGAGGGATAAGGCAAATGGCAGGAAGAGGAGGTAGCTCTTAAAACACTTCCTAGGACAAGGATGGAGGGATTCTGTTTGTTGCCATAAACCTTCTTTAAAATGCATAATAATAATAATAATTGGAGTTTCACATTTAATCATGCTAATTCCATTGGCTAGTTGGATAGAATTGAAAATATGTACTGTAGATGGATCACCAAAGGCATAGATAAAAGTGTATTTAACTCCTTTGGGAGACCCAGACTGTACATTAGTGCCGTCTCTCCATCTCTCTCCCATGACCTGCCTCCCCATGGAGAATGCAGGAGGGCTCCTTGTCAGCAGGAAGACCAGAAAAGGAAAAGTGCTGGGAGCCCCTTGTTTCCCTGTCCATCTCACTGCGCTGATGTTGCCATATGACTACCTGCAGACCAAAGAGGCAGCACTGAAGTGAGTGCACATTGAAGGGAGTAGGTTCATCTGGTGTCTCCTTGGTAGTTGCTTGATGATAGCACCTTCTCTATGAGGTTTCACTGCTTTTTCTTTTTTTTTTTTTTTAATATTTTCTGTCAGTGAGAATAGCTGTAGGACAGGGACATTGTGGCATTGTCACTTAATTGCATTCAGGCTCCAGTCCCTCCTGCAGCAGTGTCAGGATCCCCATCTTTTTACAGAGCTAACAGATGGCTTTGCAGAAGATCCAGGCACTGGGGTAAGGAATGATCTGCAGAGGTTGCTACTGGAGGGTAAATAATGTTTTATACATGTCGAGCTGGGCCTCTGGACAAGGCAGGCCTGATTTTTATCCTGGTGTTTTAACAGACACAGCAAATGCTGAATTCCAAATTACAGTGCGTGAGAAAAACAGGGGGAAAAAAAGCAATCGGGAGGAGGTTTACATGATGTTTGCTGCTCCATACTAAAAAACCCAGTATGTATAGGTTCTAGGAACAGTTTCAAAAAGGCAGAAGTTTGGAGTAAGAGATTTCTAGGAACAGTTTCAAAAGGCAGAAGTTTGGAGTAAGAGATAATATCTTTTATTAGAAAAAATATATCACTGGAAAAATTAGCAAAGCTTTTCTCACAGCTGCATTGCTGCTGTACCATGATTCAGTTATTAATAAATATATTCTTAAAGTTTGAAAGAGATCTGTTCAAAGCCCTCTGGAAATTGATTTGATTGTGACATTATTTGTGATGGTTGTTGCTGCCTTATAAATACACTCAGTGATTATATTAGCCTTGCTCTTTAATTGGGTACTGGCTTCTTTCAGCAGGAAAGTGTTTCATAGCTGATTATACATGTTCCTGTGCACCAAATGACACTTTGTGTCATAATAGCTTCCATTTTTATTGCAGTATAATACGAATTATCTCAAAAGGCTTCATAAATTACTGAAAGATTTACAGAAGGAACAAAGTATTTAAAAAATCTTATGTATGAAGTCTGTTTTTCTGACTACTTTAGAAGGTACTTTTTTATTATTTAATTTGTGTCCTTGAAATAATGAGGAATATCAAAGCTTTGTTTGTTTGTTTGTTTATTGCAAGGAACCATTGAATAGTCAATTCATGAATACTGGGTGTCTTCTTAGCTTCCCAGCAATGGGAAGGATGCAGTCCTAAACACTTAGGAGAAAAGAGAGAGCCCAACCTTCCCTTCACTCTACGAGTACAAATTCCAAAGAAGTTAAAATAGAAATTAATTTGGTAAAAAATACCTCCTCACTTAGTCTGACTACCTTTCCCTTTCCTGGTCCCTTCCTTTTCTCACTTGTTTGTGGAGCTTTCCAGATTGTACAAGGCTTTGATTTCCCTAGAAAAAGTGAGCAAAAGCTTTTTGCCTCCCATATGACTTTAATAATAAGTCTGTCATACTCTGCCTAATACATGATCAAGAAATGGCACCAAAAAAAATTACAGCCAGTTCAGCAGATGTTGGCAGTGCTGGCATGAATCCAATTTGCCCACGGCTGGACAACTGAGTAGCATAAAAACAGAGTTTATATATGCTCCTGACAATAGCTGAAGGCTCTCCTGGCACAGCCTGAGGGTACATGACCCATAAATATTTCTCTCCTGGCAGTTGCAATCTTGGCCTCCTCCTACAGTGGAACTTGTAAAAACTGTAGACAGTCTATTGCTCTCCTGGGACTTACAGACTCCCCTTGCAGATTTCATGAGTATCAATCACAGGCATTATCTCATGAGTTACAGGTTACCAGCTGGTCTGGTGTGTAAAAATGTTGCTTGCAGTGCTGGAGACTGTAAATGCCATGAATTTTAACTGTTTCTGTTTATGAGATATGCAAGAAAGTTACATTTTCATCTTTTAGAACTCAAAGATTCTGTTAACAAGGCAAAGATCTGATCTGCGTGTCACTAGGCACACGTAAAAACCGGATTTTACGTACGCAACAGTTGTTTTCAGAATGTTTCAGACCTTTTGCAGAGGCTTCTAATAGAGCTGACAGTGTTCTCATGACCCCAGGAGGTGATCAGACATGCTCCTGGAAAGACATAGCTTCCCTTAGTAGTGCAGCCACCAACACCCTGGTTTAATGGAAAAGGACAATGTAAAGAAAACATGGCTTTTTTATAGATCAATCCGTTTATTTCAGATTGGTTGGCAGAGCTTTTTAAACACCCATCTGTCAGAAAGGGAACAAACTCTTCAATATGGAGAGCTTGCTACTCCACATTTCTTGGTGTCTTTTTGGTCTGTTCCTTGCATTTGGTCTTGGCAGATTGAGACTGCAGAGACATCTGTGACTTCAGTGTATTTATACATGGAAAATAAAAATCTTTGAGTTCAATTTCTCCATATGCCTCTTTCAGCTTTCTATTATTAGAAGGCAAACATCGTGGATGTGTTACATTCAGGGCTGCCAATTGTCCCCATTTCATATTCTAGGTTGCTGATATTTTCAGGTTTGTCTTTTGGTATCTTTAGAATCTGCCTAGTGAAGAAAAAAAAGGCATCATTTCACTATTGGCTTATAAGAATGAGTCATTAATTTTGATAAGACACATGGAGATCCTTTCTCAGTAGGTGTCTGATTCACCTCTTGTCCTAAATCCTTTCAAGAAAAACATTTTTGCACTTTTTCCTTTAGAAAATGTGGCTCCTTCCTGGTTTTGACAGGAAAATAAATGAGATGCTACTGTCTTCCCCACCCTGTTCCCCCAAAAGTAATGTTCTGCCCCTGTATGTGCAGAGGAAAATGAGAGTTAGGGCAGGGGAATCTGGCACCTGGGGAGATTTTCACAATTCGTATCTTTCATTTGCTTCCAAACTCACACTTCTTCTCTCAGTCTCTCTCAGAAGAGAATGCGCCTTGTAACCATGGGACCAACACACTTCAAAAGGAAAAGCAACCAAATACCAATAATTTAAACTATACCTGAAAATTGTATGAAAAATAATAAAATTAAGCATGTCTGCTACCTCATCAGCAAGACCGTAGTTCTTTACTGGGAGAATCTGGGCACTGTCCCAGCTCTTTCCTTGACCTTTGCATTCTCGAAAGACTGGACCCACCCAGGAAAGCATGATGAAGGATATATCACTTCATTTTCCTCAGATCAAAGGCCATCAGACTTGTGACACAAACATTGGTCCCACAGGGGCAGGATGAGTGTGCCATGTGCTGAAGATACCAAGAATGTCTCCCAACTCATGCTGTGCACAAGTGTGCTGAGATCCTTCTATTAAAATGATCCTTTTAAAATCAGGCAGCATTTCAAAGCTCCTCTGCATTTGACTTGGATTCAGCTCAGTGTGAGAGGCTGAGCTCTCCCTGTGCTGCAGGAGAGCACAGGGATGCTGCAGAGCACCGCTCTCCTCCCCATGCCAACCAGAGGCATCTGGCAGGGCTTGAATGAGGGTTAAGTGAGCTTCTCCCCCAGAGAAAGCACCTCCTTGCTGAGGTAGTAAATCACTGTCTTGCAGTGACACCAATGCACATAAAATGAACTGCTTTTGGATTGAGTTGGTAAATACTGATTCTGTGATAACTGTGCTACATGAATGCTTAAAGGAGCAATTTGAGATGAGGAATGTCCCTGTGGCAGCTACTGTAGCACCTCACCAAACTCACAGGGCTCATAGGGTAAAACGGGCAGCAGAGAGGGAACAGTATAATTTCTATTTTAACAGTAATTCTAGTGCATCCCGTTGCCCAGGTTCACCTGAGAAATCAAAAAGCATTGAAGGATTACAAAAAGGTGATGAGCTGATTTTGTGATGAAAATATGTGCTCTCTGGAGCCAGATGCTACCAAGACCTTGCAACCTTCAGTGCTGATGTGTGCTTCAGGTTTGCTTCTGTTATCTCCAGATCAGCATCTCCCATTCTTCTCTCGTTTTAAAACTTTGGCTGATCCACTCTTGGATAAATCTTGTAGGAAATTATGCATCAAGCCCATTAGAAACCTTCTGCTTTTCCCCGGGATGCCCAGGAGATGTCCCAGCAGGAGCAGAGAGTTTTCTGCAGAGATGCATGGGAAGGGGGAGCAATTGCCAGGAAAGAGCATCCATAAGATAAACACAAGGCTAAACCAGGTGCTGCAGTGGATGTAGCTCATCAGAGAGGGTGGTTGTGAAATGGGTGGATGTTGCTAAGACTCTCTGGACCCCCTTGCTGGGGTACCAAAAGCAGTTCCCATCCAGCACTATTACATACTCGTGCATCCCCAGGGCCACCAGCAGCATGAAGCACAGAGCTATGGGGCACTGGCCTGAGGCTGCTTCTGAAACACAAGGTACTGTGCACTGCCTAAAGCAGTTTACTGACTGCTGAAAACCACTAAAGAAATGACTGGTTAGAAAAAAAATATCAGTTATTCCTGAATTCTTTGGGTTTTGAATCCGACTCCCTGTAAATACTGCCAATGGCTCCTGACTTTTTGAGAATGTTTGTGCACTGCTTTGTGCCCAGGACCACTGTTTGGATGTGGTGGATCCATAGTGATATTTCCTTTCCTTTGCAGTGCTATGTATGTGCCCTTTTGCACATCTTTCACAAAGCCTTGTTTCAGCTGTTTTTCTTTAGCCTCAACATACAAGTAGGTAATTATTCTGTTAGATAAGACTGAGCTGGTGTGGCAGGAGCTCTTCACAGTGTTGTTACATCTGCTGAGCCCTGTATGATGAAGGGGGTGGTGGACTTTGTGGTCTGCAGAAGAGCAGACAGCTCTGGTTTCCCATATGAGGGCTCCTGTTCAACATCAGTGAAGTGGTGTTAAGCTTCCCCGAATGTCCTTCAGGTCTAGGGTTGTGTCAGACATATCCTGCACCTCTCAGTCCTTCTGCATGTGCTTTGGGCTGTCAACCTTCACATAGAGGGCCAGCATTTCAAGACTTGCCGTATTAGGTGCTTGAGCCTGTGCAGGCTAGGCAACATGTGTGCCACACAGCTCTTCTTCAAGGTGTCCAGATGTTCTGCACTATGTCTGTCACCTGCAGATTTCAAGTCCCTGGGATCTTCAGGTGTCACATCTGAGAAAAACTGGCCTGCAAGATTGGCCTGCGGTGAAACTGAACTGTTATTAACCAACAGATTTGGAAATTATCATGGTGTGCACAGCAACACACCCCCTCTGCTGGGCAGTGGCCAGTCAAAGCCCCCCAGCATGTCTGAGCAGCCCAGGAGAAGGGAGCTGAAGGGAGGGAGGTATGGGGAAAGGTGCCAACAGTAACGTAATCTGGGGCTTAGGGCAAAAGGAGAAGCTTACCAAACTATGGGAATGCACAGTGGGGAGAACCAAGGATGTTGTGATGGTATGAGTGATAGATGCACTGAGGGAGAGCTGGTTTTGTCAGTCTGGAAAGCTGTAGGTAACAGAACAGATATCCAAGAGACAACTGGCTTTTTGAGTTCTGCTATGTGGAGAAGAACTGAAAAGTGCAATACACCAGAAAAGTCTACATAGTTTACAATGATAATGCAGATAATTAATACAAGTCCTTACTTATTACTGGTGCTTGGTGATGAAAATGTCTCACTGTGTGTACTAATAGCTTTTAATAAATTAATAATATTGGCATTTTTAATCATTAGCTATGGACATCTGATTTATAATCTGAAAATAGCTTATACCCTGTTGCTGTGGAACAACTACTGTCTACACATGACAGAGTCTGAGTGGAATATACATTTTTTTTAGCTCTTTATCCTTGCTAGAGGCATGAGCAAACACAGGGAGCCTCCTAATGCATTTAGCAGCAGCCATGTGGTATAATGGACCAAGGCCATGGATCCTGTAAAGTAGAAAAATATAAATGAAAAAAGGGTGGAAAAATACCAGCCAAACAAGCAAAAATGCTATGTTTTGGTCTGCTGAGGAGGGATATACTCCTGAAAAGGCTTATTGGGCTTTTCTCTTTGAAGTCAGGATCTCTGCGTTTGTCCTTTGCTCAGAAGCCAATGCACCTGGTTGCAGAAGAAGACACGTCTCCTGAGTGTCATTTTTGACATTGCTTAAGCAGTGCAAGAGACAAAGATGCTTCCTCTGGTGTGGCTCTGAAAGGTCTCTGGCTCTGCACAGTACTGGTGGGCTACTCTCTTCAGGGCATGATTTGACCTGTTCTTCTCCAGGACAGGGATGGATTCTTCTCCTCAGCTGATGTCACTCAGTTTCATCACAGTTCTTAGACAGTGTGAGCGATCTGTGGGGTGAGATGTCTGTGGAACAAGGCCAGGCAGGACTGGGAATACCCTCCTAGCCATCAAATCCTCTGACTGTTTCTGGGGCGAAAAAGTTCTCCATGGCTTTTGCCTGCCTGTGTTCCTCCATCCTTTCCAAGGAAACCACAGTGAATGGGTGCATTAACTTGCCTGTGTAGGGGCCAGATTATAATGGAGGGATTGCTAATACTGGCAGACTGGAAACATTTCTGATCTCCTGTCATAGAAATAGCACATCGATGCCCAGCACTCTCTCTCCTAGTTTAGGAAATAAGTCTCAGTGAAAGATGCTATTGAGCTGGTTTTGAGATGATGCAGCTCCAACTGGAGCTGTGGTGAAAGCCTGTTCTGCATCTCTTCAGAGACTGGCATGAACCTTCTGGGGGACTTCCCCAAGCACAGATCTGCTCTCTGCTGCTGCTTCTGGCCACCTTCAGGGAAAATTTCCCAGACAACCAGTGCCATGGTACTACTACCTGCCAGAAATGATGGCAAGTCCATTGCTCTCAGGACAGACATTGCCCACTTTTTTCTAGCTAACTTTAGCACAGATCCAAAGACCCCCTGTGTTGCAGCTTGACCTCAAGGCCAGATCTGCTGCAGTGTTATAACCTGGAGAAGTCAGGCAGAGTCAGCCATCAGCAGCCCAGACCCTGCCTCAAGCTGATGCTACAGGTTCATTTTTCTTTTTAAACATTTCTGTGGCTGCAGCCATTGCTTCAGGTGAATTACCAGATAGGACAAATAAACAATTAAATATTTCCCAGGTATGGCATGCCACTATTATGCTGTCTGTAATGTTCAGTAATTGTGACTAATGGCTTGCTCATAGAAGGTAAATTCAAGATTTTCCGGTTTCCTTGTTCAGGGGAGAGAGCTTCCTTAAGCTAGTGTTTTTTTTTTTTAAGCCTCCAAGATCATCAAGTGCAACCTTCAACCTTCTCAAATTGTAATAGGCTGCAAAACACAGAACTTACCTTGCAGGATGTGGTATCAGTACAGCAATATGTTATAATGACCTTGAAAAAAAACAGTGGCTTCTCTCTGTTAGGTCAGGCAGTACAGTACTGTACCAGCAATAATCAAGGGACTCATTCTCCAGCTAACTAAAGACTTGAAAATATAATTTCATGTTGTGATTGTTTGCAATTAGTCACAGATGCTACTGATCACTTGTTCTGCCATTATTTTTCCATGAATATACTAAGAAATGCATTTTAAAGTAAAATCAGCCGAAGGCCTAGAATTTAAGGTTAGATTTGACACAACTTCAGCTTTCAAGTATTTTATCAAGAATTATTAACTACGGAAAATTGTTATGAATTTCTGAAGTATAACATGCACTTTAAATATGCAAGTTATACGGTTTATACTCTGCCAAACACAGATATCCTCAGTGTACCTTTAGGCTTCCTTTGTAGTCAGAGAGGAGAAGTAGACAACTTGCCTGATAATCCTCAGATGTCTGGCTTGGAGGAAAATTAATTACATAAAAGCAAGATTTCATACTTTCTCTTCATTTCTCTGTACATAGGGAGCTTGGTGCACCTATCTTGGATGTAAAGACATACATTGCATACAACTAAATGTGAAATGAATCTGAGGAAGTACATAACAATCATGATTTGAATTTGGTGGAATGCCCAATCCTGATTTACACCGCTGGAGCAATCTCCCATGGTCATATTTTGTGAGGAGCTTAAAACCTACAAGAGCAAGTGCATTGGGGGTGTGGATTCTTATGGAACTCAGACACTAAGTTGTCCAGCCTGACCTGCTCCTGTGGCCACCAAGGCAGGACAGCAAGGCTGTAGCAAAGCTAGGAACACACATTCACCTAGCAGGAGTAAACATTTACATGGGCAATCACCTGACCCAAGTCAGAGTCTAAGTCCATTGTCTAAGTCTAAGCTGGTCATGCAAATGAATTTCTAAAGCCAGTGAAGAGGAACATGCACTTCCAGCAGGGACTGCTTTTATCCAAAGAGTAGTGGGAATAGACTCCATTGGTGATACCTGTTGGTGTCCATCAGGCACACTGAGGCAGCCCAGGGCCAGCTTTCTGCATTTTTACATTAAGAACTTCTCATCTGTACTTCATTTAGAAGAAGTTATTTATGTTCTGTGGGATTCCATCAAGCTATTATGTGACATTTACCTGAAAAAATGTAGCTCTTCTAACATTATTGTGATGGCCAACCTTGGGGAGAAACTTCATTATCCTCTATGTACCAGCTGAATGGACATTTTTCTCTTGGTTTGACTGTTCTGATATTTTCCAGTAGTAGTTTTCTAGATTAATAGCAGTGTCTTGGATGGAGAGGGACTGCTGGACCAGGGTTATATCAGTGAATGATATCCTAGGCAGGGCTTAAAAGTCTTCAGGATACAAACTGTTGGTAGCAATCAGAACAGATTGTGTGTCTTGAAGAGTAACGTTCCTCTGGGCTCTGACTGTTGGTCTGAGGAAATAGCTTGGGAGAACAGTGATCGAGCAAATATCTAGCTTCTGGTCATGTTTTCCTTCAGGCGGGAAATATCAGAGCATGGTGCCAATGCAACACTTCTGCTCCTGGCACCTGAACTAATTTGAACAGGATCAACACCAGCATCTTCTCACCTCACCCTGTTCTGCCATATCACATAACCACAGACCTATACTCATTCCCTGGTAGCATCAGAGATTTTAGATGTTTCTGTTTTTTCCACAACCACTGCTGCTGCTGCAGTGGTCTGGGAGGTGCTGGCCCACAGCCTGGTGGTTTTCCCTGAGCTGCCACATGTGCAACAGGGCAGAGCCTTGGCAGTGAGGAAGGAACTTCTGCCTGGAGGTTTTAGTGCGTGGTGAGGAAGCTGTGCCATGTCCACCTGCCAGATATGCCTGTGGCCACCCCTCATCTGGAGGAGGTCACATACCAGCCCCTGCTAGTCCAAGGAATTGCAAATATTTGCATGAACACTAAGGATTGTGAGTTGTACCTTTGCAAAAATATTTGTTACCAAACTTGCATGACTGCCAACATTCTGAAAATCTGCTTTGCAGATTGGCTTCACTCCACCCATGCCAACCTTGCATGACCTGTCGGCCACGATCTGTGGTCAAAATGTGGGTCACTACTCAAGGCTAGTGAGTCTCTATTTGCCAGTCTGATGAGACATATGAAGTGGTGGCTCCAGGCCTGATTTGTCTGAGCTGTGAGCTGTTGGGACCATCAATGACCTGCTCTGGGCACAGTCTGGGGATGGCAAAGAAGGCTACAATGAGGAAAACGAGTAGGGCCAGAGAGGGAGAGGAAGATACAGAAAAGGGGAGCAAGACAAAGAACACTGGGGTATTTGAGGGAAATCACAGAAGGAAAAGGGCAAAGAAAGGAAATAGCTTGGAGGGAGCCACAAAGAGGAGACAGAGGCAGATCTGGGATATGTACAAGGCAATTAACAAAGCACAGTGTTGTTAAATCCGAGTCTTCAGTGCCTTTACTACTTCTGTGTGTTGTGCATCACTGCTGGACTCTGGGGTGGTACTGGTATTTTGTTGTCCCAGAGGCCATTTTACCTTCTGGCTTTCTCTCTTCTCCCTCCTGCTTTTTAATAGGCCAAGTATCACACTTGACTAATGAAGAGAATGGAAGGTGGTGAACCTTTATAGGCTATTAACGTTAATGAGAGCAATAACTAAGCCATAAGTCCATTCATGTTCTTTTACAGAACTGAGAGCCTGAAAGCTGCCTGATGTTTCATGTGTGGCAGAGATGAGCTTGTGAGAAGCATCAACATGAAATAGCTCCAGCCAGCTGTGTCAGGAGTAAATCTGCACACTGTAACATCCCGTATAGCCTTGATAGCCTGAACACACACTGACTGGCTGGAGGAGGAAAGATGAACCAGAGACACTGGCAATTACATAAGTAGAAATTGCCCCTGGTTGGTTAAACCCCTTTGCTAAAAATGCCACCCATTTGCAATTCATACAGACAACCAACTCTGAGGCATATTATTAGCAACATCCATATCCTATTCCACATTACTGCATGGACTCCTTGCTTAATGAGGGTCAAACAGTCATAGAGGTTGGCATCATTATGTGCAAAGCCATTTTATTTCTATTTGCTTGCATGGATTAACATGTTTTGAATATCTCGTGTAACATTTGTGACAAGAATTGGGATGTGTCATTAGGATGGAAATAAAATCCTAACAAAATCAAACTCTGTATTACATGTGTGTTTCTAATAGCTCTGCTGAATTGTTTTAGACACATATAAAGGCAGTTTTTCCTTTCGTATTTACACACTTCTCATTTCTATCAAAGTAATCAGTTTTACCTCCTATTGAAGACATGATCTAATTTACTCTGTAGGAAGCAGGAAAACAAAAATATTCCCAAATTCTGGTTAGGAGTTTGGTATGGGAAGAGCAAGCAACAGCATGGCTGGACATTAGAGCTGTTTCTCTGCAAGCCACTGTCTGATGTTTCAGTCGATTTGTAAACCACAACCAATCCTTGCTACTCTTACCCAGCTGCATGAAGGGAGCCTGGCCCCAGGCACCCTATAAGCAATGGGGTGACCCAGACATGGCCAGGGAAGAGTTGTGGTGCTACATCACAAGGCTACATTTCTCCTACAGGAGTCAGGGTGTATCCTGTGCCTGCACCCCAGACACCACAATCCAAGTGCCTTTCTCAAGCCACTGAGCCCCCATTCCCTCATTCAGACTTGAAAGGTCAGTGGCTGAGTGCCTGTCCTCTCCAACATAGGTATGGGTGCATAGTCATCGGTCTTCTCTGAAAGGCTGTCTTTTTGCAAGGAAATTTTGGATTACTTTCCAGAGTTCCTTGAGGTGATAAGCAGTATAATCCATAGTAGATCCTGCACATGAAGAGCTTTCTTCTATATGTAGTTAACTAAGTTTATTCTAAGTAATTAAATAAATTAAATAGCTTATAACACCTTGTTAGCTTTCTTTCCAGTTCATGTTGTGGCACTCAGAAGGCATGACATGCTTTGTATGCAGAGGTCAGCTTAAAACTGATGAGAACTCAGAGTAATTGTGAAAATGACACAAAGCAAATCATCCCTGTTATACATTTGTGTATCTGATCCCCTTGAGAGACTGTGTAATGTGGCTGACATGTCCCTAAGTTTTTCTAAGCACAAGCTGTTCTGACCTCCCTTGTAAATCTTGTAGTCTCTGTTCTGTTCAAGGTGCTCGCATGAGCTGGACGTGCCTTGCTCTATCAGCACATGAGCTTCTTTCCTGCACCATGGCCATCTGTTTCCTAATGATTATGTCTAGCCTGGGTTAATCTGCTCTGTCACAACGTAAAAACCGCATGCTTCCCAAAGATGGTTTCTCAGCTACTGTAGCTGATGGCTAGCCCCATGGAATCGGGCCTAGCTGCCTGCTGGGAGACTTTGAAGCTCTTTTTACACCCTCTGCTGCAGGGACCTGCACTACTTGAGTTGTGCTAGGAGAGAAAAAATTGATTTTTCCCCCAGTTCTGTTTCAGTCTGCAGATCCAGACCTCTTGGTGCTCTGAAACAAGACACTACCCTATTTGCAAGCTTAGGGGGAAAATGATATCTAGGTGCCCAATCCACTTTTACTTTTATAAAGAAGCCCTTTTATACCATCCTTTTTGCCAGCTGTTAATAAATCATGATGGGCTGGAGATGCATCTTGTCAGATCCCTGATCCCTGCTTAGGTGATTCCCTCTCCCCATGGGATAGATAGCACAGCTAACTAGTTGTGTTTTATCCTCATGTTGTCTTCTGAAGTTGTCTTTGAAACCACCCATTCCACAAGCAGAGAGAGAAGTGGTTTGTCCCCTCATTGTGACCTGTGTGGCACAGGTTGAGCAAAGTGGGAGGGGACTGCAGAGTCATGTGTTTAATTAAGATGATTTGCTTTCAAATAAAATTTCACCAAACTGGAGTGCATAAATGACGTCAAATTCTTTTAAGGTCTAAATAGGGTTTGCTTTTGGGAAAATCTAGTACAAGAAGATGAGGATGAACTTGCCAAGCCTTGGGCAGAGCCAGGCCGGCATGTGCAGGCAATGATGTGGGTCCCTACACAACAAGCAAAGACCATTTTCTCCTTTCTTTGTGTCCCACTTCCAGGGCTCAGTGTGAATCATACACTTCATAGCTGTGGCTCCAGGTATTCCTGGATAATGCAGCTGTGTTAGCTAAAGTTTCAGCTTTGATTTGTTTGGTTTTGTTTTCCTCTAAGTCACCAGAAAAGATAAGATTCGACCTACAGATCCCTCCAGATCTGTGCAACATAGCAACCTGCAGCTGAACTGCTCAGTCCAGGATCTTCCCATGGCTCAATGAGGAGGAATGGCCACAATGGTGAGTGGTTTGTCAGGTGCTTGTGGATATCTGCTCTGGGACAAGATGAATCAGCCACCATGCATGTGCCTGTGAAAGCACCTTTGGGTGACCAGCTCAGATGTGCATGTCCCCATGGGACTGGAAGAACCCTACCCACCATGTACCAGATCTGTCTTGTAAAGAAAACTACTGGTTTGAATTCCAACCACCTGAATTCCTAGATCTGTTTATAATTTCCCAGTAAGCTCTATTCAATTCTCATCTTCCTTCAGTAACTACACAAAGGTTGTGTGGTTTTGGTGGGGTTTTTTGTTGTGGTTTTCTTTGGGGGGATTTTTTTGGTTTTTTTTTTTTTTTTTTTTAAATTGTCTTCAATCTGTTAGAAACTTCTTGGTGAAATATTTGATTCTAATGTTGCAAAGCCTCAAATAGCTGCCTCCTTAATTGTACTGTTAACTCATGATGCTTTATTTTTTCAGGTATCTTACTTCTGACACTGCAAATGCCTAAACAACCTTTTGGTTTTTTACCAAAAAAAAAGTATTTTTGACATTTACTTTTTTTTTCCACACCCATCAGTTCTGCTAAGATTCTTAGAGTTTAGTCCTGTAAGTAAATGAGACAAACCATGTTACCTTATTTTAGTTTATTACAATTGATTCTTGCAGTTTTGGAGTTCAAAAATACCTGCTCCTGTTGTATAGCACAGTTCACAAAAGAACAGAAATACATGGGTAATACACCCTGCTTTTCCTGATTGCCCTGGCATTTCAGCTACCAACTGCTATGGGTGCTGAACTCTCCTTTGCTAACTCCCATATGCAGGTTTAATGAAACATTTGGGATTACTTCAAAGAAGGCTGAGCAGAATTTGGTGTGCATAGAGTTTTCTGAGCAAGGAGCATTCAGGCATGATAATCCAACCCCATATGCATCTCTGTTTTTTAATGGAGAGACCTTTCGTGCCCTACATGATGCTGTTTGCATCAGTGCTATTTCTTCTGGACATTTTTGCTCCTGATTTAAGGTAATCCTTTTATTACTTTTTGAGTTTTAGTCCATTTCCGACTTTGAAAAAAGAAATACAGCAGAATATCTGAGACAACTTGTAAGAGAGCTTTTGCTACATCTAGTGGCGGAGTCTTTGATGTGCCTGAAAAAAAGGCAGTTTAGAAAAGAGCCAATCTCCATTTAGAACTCTGATTCTAATGAAACCCAATGTGCCTTCATGTTGCTTTCTGTTTACCATTGTCTTTCATTGCAAAGCTCTAGTACTATTGCCTGGCATGGCTTTTCTCAATTCTGGTTGCCATCTGAGACAGTACTAGTCTGGAGTAGCTGAGATTTTGATTCAGACTGAATTATTACTGAATGCAGAGAAAAGATAGATTGGAGGAGGTGTAAAAAAAAAATCCCCTGCAGCTGTCATCCTCCCCAGTGCAGTGCCTGTATCACCCAGAGAGGTGAGAGTTCACCCCAATTGCAGGAGGTTTTGCACCAGCCCTGCCCAGCTCTTGCACCACTACCTACAGATCACCATGTGTGGTGCTGTGTGCCTCAAGGGGGGAAGGGGGAAGAACAGAAGCATGGCTGCTTGCTTACAGGAAGGATGTTTGCTCAGGAGGTAAACGTCTGGATTCCTGTTGTTTCTATCCTTTTTATAAGGCCAAGTGAGGAACACACACAAGGGGACTGAGAACCACCTGGGATTTGCTGGGGGAGTGAGGATGTAGAGTCAAATCCCACAAAGCTGAGATGCAGATTGGTCCTAGCCAAATGCTTGCAGGAGAGAAGCTATAGTAACAGAAACTACTCTTTACCAACTCCAGAATACTCTGTTTTCTGAGGGAGTGTCTAACTTGCTCACAGCTTTGCATAATTCCAGTGGGAACTGGATGCAGCCTTGACAGAACAACATATCCTCCTGATTCCAAACCAGATGAGAGCAGGCTAGGTTGCTACTGCCCATGTAGCAATATGAACTGTGAACAAGGAGATTGGGATCATGATGATAATATTGACAAAATAATGCAAACCAGAGGTAATTGCAAATGTACTAAAAAAATGAGCATTGATATTTGAAAAGTGGTTGATCCAGATTTAAAAATCTGTATAAAAACCTTATGTGTTTTGAAGTGGAGTGGTTGTGTAAAAAGTGATATCAAATCTTATTAACCTGCTTAATCCAGGCAAGGAATAATGCTTTACACTGGAAACTAGTTCTTTATGGTGGGAAAATGAGGAGGACGTGCTTACCTAGCTTTACTCCAGCAAGCAGCTCTTTTTTTTTTTCTGCTTCCTTAGGGCTAGCTGGTGAGAGGACTGGAGGAATGCCACATCTGCTACTGGCTCCCACAGCACAAGGTAGCTGGGGAGCCATGGCAGGAGAGGGTGGCCTGGCAGCCTGGCTGCATTTGCTCTGGTATGTTGTTTGTTTCTCCTGCCTAAAACTTAATTTGGATGGCTTGATTAAGGTTCCCTTGCAGCATTGTCTTTGGCTTCACAGGCTAGAGGACCTCACCCTCATAGGGAAATAGCCAGGGGAGACAGAAAGCCCTGGAGGAAGTTAAGGTAGGAGGGATACTTGTGAAAATGAGGGTAAGGCAGCATCAGAAGTGGAGCTGGGGTGTGCAGACAGGTTTCCCCTTAGGCACCATAGTCCAGATATCTTGGTGGTGGGTGCTCCACATGTGTGGCAGAGCAGTGATTGCTTTGTGCTGGAAAGAGGTTCCCTTCATAGTTATGGAAAGAAACAGATTTTTAGAGCACAGCATTCTGTAGAAGGGCAAAAAACAGGTCACTGCCCCTGAAGGAAGCCCAGAGCGACAACTCGGCCACCATCAGTGGCTGAAGACCAGCGAGAGAACTTCCACTCCTTCTGCATTGTGGCAAGGGGAAGCTCCTGTTTTGTACACAGTATCCAACTGCACAAGCCAAATTACCGCAGGTTTAGAAATATGGTAATGAGCCTGGTGGCAGATATTGCAATATCAGTTTGAAAGGTGTACACAGAATGAGGGAGTAAAAATCTAAGACCTTGGAAGACAGTTTAGACTGAAGTATTAGAAGTAAGAACTTCTGCAGGCATGTATGCAAGAGCTTTAGAAAATGCTCAAGGAAGAGAAGTTTTATATTATCGCAGAATTGTGGAATCATAGAATGGTTTGGGTTGGAAGAGACCTTGAAAATCATTTAGTTCCAACTCCCCTGCCATGAGCAGGGACACCTTCCACCAAAAGGTGCATTAGCATCCCAGCGTGAGCTGGGGGATGGCACAGATGAGGAGGCATTTCGATCTCAAGTTGTCACTTGCTCTTGTGAAATAACATGAAAATAATGAACAATTTCAATTTTAGTAGTTCATGCTTGAACTTGTTTCAGTGCAAAAAAAATCCTTGATGGAAGGAATATCCATACCTGTTATTTACCACTGATGTGAAACCACAGGAGCAGAAAAGAATCTGTAAATTTCTTAACCTACAGGTGATAATTTGAGAAGATAAGGTTTCTAGTATCAGGAATTATTTGTATGTGACAAGCCTAATCTGTTCCCATAATATATGGTGGGAATCACTCCATTGCACTCAGAGCTGTTCGATCAGCCCCATGCTGGGCAGCCTCTCTGATGCCTGGAGTTCACTCCAATGTAGAGAGATTGCCCAGAGATAACATGCTGTCAGGGTACTCTGAGCAGCATTACAATTTTTGTTTTAAGCAAACATAAAAGAGCTCACTAGCTCTTACAAGCAAAAAAGGAAAACAAACAAAATGGGGAACTAAAAAGCATGAGGGTTTTTTCCCATTTATTTTGAGCCTACTTCTTTCAGGTACATAAAAATTGGCACAAGCTGCATTTTTTTTTTTTAATGATAGTTTGTGCTTCATTTCTATACATGAAGTTCAAGGAGCAGACATGTCCCCTTTGGAAATGGGACCTACTTTTTACTTGTCTAATGTCAATCACCATATGCCTCTCTGCCCTGTGCTATGGCTGATGGCCATAGGTGAAAAATGATCACTAGTTTCCCAAGTCTCCTAGTTAGCACAGAAGTTTGAATACAGCTGGCTTATATATGCTTCCCAGCTTTTTCCCTGAGCAGCACCAGTAGCTTTCCCACCTCCTTGCAATTATCACTCTCTGTGCATCAGTGCTGGTCAGGTGGGAGCTCCAGCCCAGAGCAGGAGACAGCACTTTGTAGCCACTGTGGGCTACAAACATCAAAGCAAGCCTGGACAACGTGGAGGTAAAACCACAGCTGGCTGAGCAAGAAGAAAGCAGGCATTTTCATGGCAAAGATAAACCCTTTCATTCACTTGTTCCCGAACTCTGAAGTTGCACATTCTTGGCTGGCTGGGCACAGGAACTTGTCCAAATGATAACCAAGGGATTTACCCGATATTCAGGGGGTGATTAGGAAAACTCTTGTTTTTATTTAAAAGTTTGTTCACTTTCCTCAGTGGGCATTTGAATGTGATTAAAAACTTTATCAGAAAGACATAGGCATAATAAAAGTAATAGCAGTTTGTGGGGTGGAAGGAGGTAGAGTTGTTCAGGTTTACTTTTTAAAGATTAGGAAAATACACAGAGGTTATGTACTTTTCAGTGATGTTAAGTCCTGTAAACACTCAAACACTGCTTTTTTAAGATGCAGAGGAGGGACAGTATCCATCCACTGCATCTCTGCAGTGCTTTTTGGTAGAGGCAAGTTCATCTGTTATTTAAGACAGAATATAGAATATGAAAATGATGCATTTTAAAATTAAAATATACATTTAGGTAATTTTTAGATTCCCTTTGGCCTTTGAGATGCCTTCAACTTCTGAAACAGAACATGACCATCTCAGACCCAGTCCCTCAAATACAGAGGATCACTTCTGGTCAAGCTGTACCATCGTAGGGACAGACTGACATCTTTTCAGGCAGTCTGAATTTTGGCATTTCCTAACTTCTGAGCATTTGAAGATTTCAACCTTAGCAGCCCTTCCAGCATAAATGTTCTTACACATAAAATGAGAATTTTTTATGAATGTGACTATTCCCCAAAGACATATGTAAGACTAACCAGTATATAGGTACACAAGAGACCACAGGGACTGACTGCAGAAGTTTAGGAGGAGTTTGGCTCAAATTCAAGCTTAGGACAGGCATTTCCCTGTCCCTTAACACACTCAGTTACATGTGTTCTTCATGTCCTCTTAGCAATAAAACAAGAGGAAATAGCCTGAAGTTACACCAGGGGAGGTTTAGATTGGATATTAGGAAATATTTCTTCCCTGAAAGGATTGTCAAGTATTGGAACAGACTGCCCAGGGAAGCGGTGGAGTTACCATCCCCATAGGTATTTAAAAGATGTGTAGATGTGGCACCTGGGGACATGGTTTAGTGGTGGACTTGGCAGTGCTGAGTTATTGGTTGGTCTCAATGATCTTAGAGGTCTTTTCCAACCTAAGTGACTCTCAGATTCTGTGATTCATTCCCACGAGGTCGAGCATCATGTCCCCAGCAGTGGGCATTTTTGCCTACTGGTTTTGCATGTAGCCATGGAGTCACATGGCCCAGTCCACCCCTTTTCTGGGCAATGTTGTCATCTGGAGACACTGTTCTTGAGGCAGACTGTGAATGAACATGATCACTATAAGGAAATAAGAAGGAGCTGGTGTCTTTAGGGAAAAGGTTAAGAAAGAAATTTGCATAACTGATATGGTTAGTCTGCTTCTTTTTACTATGAAGGGATTTTTTTTTAATTATGTTTGCTGATGTTTTTGCCTTATTAACAATGTTACTTAACTCAGAGCTCAGGTTATTATTAGCAATTTTATTTTTTGCAGTTGGTAACTTTCTTGACAGTTTTATTTCAAAATTCTTTGAGATAATCTGAGATGCAGGGAAAGGCATCTGGCATTCCCTTATAGCCCTTGAGGAAGGTTCTGGATTGCTCATTTATGTTTTAATTGCTATTTTGTAGCTGTATATTTCTAGGTGGCTTCTTATGGACCTATTCCCATATCATGAACTCATTCTTACAGACAATCCAGACACAGTGATCTGGCACAACCCAGGTCTGCTCAAATGTTTATAACTGTGATTAGGAGATGAAGAAATAGCACAGGCATTTATACATGTGCAAAGCCTTAATAGTTAAGCAGTCTTTTCCAGGAGCAGGGACACTAAGAAGGGCTGGTTTCCCTGGAGAAAGCTCTTTCACAGTCCCCTCAGATCTCCTCTCAAATCCCACGTCATGCTGTCCACGTTGCAGCCCTTCTCTACATCCTGCCCACATGGCACAGCAGGTGCTGGAGATAATGGGGAGCAACTTCTCTGCAGATTGCCCAGCTGGTGAGGATGTTGCCTCGGCTGGTGGCCATTGCCTCTTAGAGGCATCGTGCTGAATTATCTCCCTGTATGTACCTACATGTCCTTCCAGTTCCTAGTCACTGACCATCACTGAGTCTGTGAGATTCAGACCTTTGAGGTCTCTGCGTCACTATCAAGTTTGACTTGAATAGTCTGAAGGTATTGAATAGCTTCATGGATGTAATAACCATTATCATTAAAGTCCATTGTCTGACCTCTGGGTTACCTCATCAGCGAAGGGACAGAAATAGGCCCTTCCAGATTCCCACCCCATCTCGGCAAACTTACTTGCCAAAGTACCAGAACCACTTGCTCCAATGACTGTCTTTCAGATATCAGTTCAGTGAAGTGACTCCTAGAGGAAATGCATGAATTCCATCAAGCTCTTCCTCCATGTACCTGATTGCGTGTCTGGGAACAAAAGGAATTTGTCTGCATGAAGAAATGTCTTACAGAATTAGTGCTTGGATTGTAAAAAGGGCTGGTTGCTGAAATAAAGATGTGACATACCAGTTTGTTACTAATTATTTCTCAAGGTATCATTTTGAATCAACATCAAAAGTTTTTGGATGGTATTTTATGCAATTTAGATCCATCTATTCCCAATGCTCCAGGAATTGCTTCTGTAGATTGAGCCTCCATTTTTTCCTACAATGACAGACTTTTTTCCCTCTGAGGTGGGGCCTCTCCCTTCCAAATTATCTTTCTGACAGGAAAAAAATATCAGAAGAAATGCTGACGTTCTGTCTTCAATGTCCAGAACATTGAAAATGGGCCAAACACCCTCCACTCACTTTCTTTCATTTCTCAATTCCTTTAATTTTTACCCCTACTCTTTTAATGACCTATTTTGGTTCCGCTGGCTCCAAAGAATCAGTGAGAAATTAAGCTGCTTGGCAGCTCCAATGCAACACAGCAAAAACTGTGAAATTGTTTCAGGACTAAAATAGCAACAGCTGTTTCAGATCAGGAGCTTTATTAGCTGAGGAAGAGGAGGGGTTATTGTGTGCCTTCACAGCAGCTCCAAAAAGTTTGATTTTCCAGTCTAAGACTGTTCACAGCTGATAGAACAACTAAACCCCATCTCTGCAGCAGCTTTATTCATCAATGAAAAGTCCAGACTGTGACCCCATAGGAACACTTCTTAGCCTCATAGAAATACTGTCAGGGAAAATATATGCCTGAGAGATGTGTTTGGCATCAATGAACTGAACTCGATTTTGTTGATATATGAAGGTTAAGCATTTGTCCAGAAGGGTGATGTTAGCTTTATTTGCTGGCTAGATATAAAATCACAAAGACTATTTTGTATGCATGAGCAATTGTGATTGGTGGGAAGGCTGTACAGAATTATTACTTTTTAAATGACAAAGTGGAAGATTAAATTGTTGCGTTTTTTTAAATAACAAAACAAAAGATTGGTTTATGATACAATGTATTTTTTGTAAAATTATAGCACATGCTAGAAAAAATTAAAGTTTAATATACAAATATAGAAATATACAACAGGCAGGGAATAGGACCTAAAAGGTATGATGGGAGTCTAAAAACAGTTTGTTGAACCTCTTCCCTGAGTGATGTTCCTGTGTGTGCTCTGCCAGCTGCCTCCTGACAGGTACCTTCAAGCTGAGAGGACTTCCCTGGACTAAGTACCGAGAAGGGTCCATCTCTTGGTCCTTGTGTAGCTGCCCCTGCAGGGGAATCAACATGAGAAGAGATGCAGGTGTCTGCACGTGCATGGTGGCACCATCCCTTTGTCTCCGGGGGCTTCCAAGGCACTTGGGACTGTCAGACATGGGACAGGACTTACGGAGACCTGTGCTCTCGGTGAGTGGTGGCTGCAGGGCTGGTGGGCCTCCACATGTCAGCTGAGCCCCTGGAGACACCCTGAACTATCATGGAAGCTCAGAGAACAGGTCAGTTCAAAATACTTGTCTACACACTGGAGCTTTTGGCTGACTCCCTGTGCTGGGCCTGGCTGGGAACCAAATAATTTCCTCCACAGCAGCCCATACAGTGCTGAGTTTTGGTTTTGGCAGTAGAACAGTGCTGATAACACACCAATGTTTTGCCTGTTGATGAGCAGTGCTTGCACAGCATTGCATTTTTCTCTTTTTTCCACTCTGCCCCACCAGCAAGTAGACTGGTGGTTGGCAAGAAGCTGGGAGGGGGCACAGCCAGAACAACTGAGCCAGGCTGGCCAAAGGGTTATTTTGTGCCTTACAATCATACATGCTGCAGTAACAGCTCAAGGAAAGGAGGAGGAACTGGGGACATTGGTGATTATGTGTCTCCCCAAGTAACCTTTACGTGTGCTGAGGCCTGCTTTCCAGGAGGTGTCAAAACATCAGCTGCTGAAGGGATAAAGTGAACAAATTCCTCTTTTTGTTTGCTTGTCTGTGCAGTTTTTACTTCTGAACAGTTTTTATCTTGTTCTATGAGTCTTCTTACCTTCCTTCTACCTTCTCCCCATCATGCAGGAGAAGGGAGGTTGAGCAGATATGCTTGGCTGCTGGCGAGGGTCAACTCACCACAGCCCCACTCCCTGACTTTTGGGACAATTTCAGTGAGAGTGGTCAGGAACCGAGTTTCAAAAAAGTCATTTGTGTTCATGTGCTCCTGCTGAATCCCTGCTTAACGATGTCATGTCAGAGGCCAAATTTGGGCAGTAGGTAATTTCTGCTTTATTTCACCTGAACTAGCAACTTTTTCTTGGCAGTTCTCCTCAAGGGGGACACAGAAGACACTAAAGTTGAACTGCCATGTGGTTTTTTTGTTCTTTTTTTCTTCTTTGCCTTATAATTATGTTTTTAGAATAAAAGATATGTTATTGGTCACCAGAGCTCTTATCCTCTTCTAAGCTGGTCATTCCCAGCTGCTGTAGTGCTGCAAGACATAGGGCACTGATGAAGGCATGTGGACCCCTGAGGTCCACATGTTGCAGCATAGTCTGGTGACAAGATTTCCATACACCACACCCCAATACACCATTTCCCAGTCTTGCTACCAGCCATGCATGAACCTGTTTGGTACAAGCGCTATCTGGATTTTGTGTTTGTGTCTAATGTCCACAGTTCAAGAAAGGTGCTGAATAAGCTGTGTATTCAAATAAAATGCCACAAGAATTAAGTGATCACATCAAGAAAACCAAAGCAATTAATGCTTAATTCTCTGTGGAATAAGATAGAACACAAAAGAAGATAGTCTGACATCAAAACAGATATCTAAAATCTGTCCTCAAAGTGCCTCTTTCTTGCCTTTGGTTATAGAAGGTGTTAGACGAGTCCCTCGGAGACAGATGCCATATTGTGATCCCCTAAATTTGGGTGAGTTGTCTGACCACTGATATGAAGACTGTCACTCTAAGGGGCCCAGGCAGGTTATGAACATCTGCAAGACTTTCTTCATAATCTGTGTTTACTTTATGTTTGGTCACATTTAACGGAGCATCTGGGTGTTTTCCTGAGCTCAGCGATCTGGCAAAGCTTGTTCTGGTCATTTTAACACATTCAATTATATACAAACTTTGTTGTCAGAGAAAATATAGAAACTTAGAAAGAGACAGAAGAAAAAGAGTTCATCTAAAGCCACAGGAAAGAGACAATGAAAAGTAGAAGCCAAAACGAAAAAAAGTGGAAAATGAAAAAAAAAAAGTTTAAAATCAAATGGGAAGAAAAAAAGATGGCTTGAAAGTTTAATTAATTATGGTTAGAAAGTGAAGACGAAATGAAAAATGAAACAAAGAGCAGTATTGGCACTTGAGAGAGAGAGAGAAGAAAGATGCTGGGGACAAAGAAGCTCAGTAAATTAACCAATAAATGCTGCAGACAAACCCTTTCAGCAGGCTCAGAGAATCTGTCTCCATTAAAGTTTCATGGTGAAGGCTCAGAGGGATTTTCAATATTTAAAAAGTGTTTTTGAAGGTAGCTAAGAGGAGATGCACTGGTAACTCTTGAAAGGTTAATGCATTTAATTTTGTTATGTCTTCAAACAACATGGGACAGTGTCTAACTCTAGGTTACTTTAAGAGATCATTCATATCTTGCTGTGCTCCCTCCTCTCATTATCTGGGGGTTTTAACATTCTCTGCTTCTCTCTCTGGTGATCACTGGGGAAGATGAGACAGGTGCAGGAGGGTTGAGGGTAGAAACTGGGAATTGTAGGGCTGCTGAAACACTGCTGGTCCACCACCCCACACTGCTAAGGTAAGACCCTCTAAGCCCTTCAAAGAGGCAAAAGTGGAAGGACAAGGTCAAGACAAAGGATTTCACCATGTGGTCCCTGACACAAAAAAGGAACATCAGTTTAATTTGTGCAGACAGGAATGATAGATACCATCCTGATGACTGGGAGGTGATGGCTTCTAGTGCCCTGGCAAAAGACATGAAGTCCTGGGGTAGGGGCTGTTTGTTCTTCCTTGAACTCCTGTCTAATGAAGGGGAGTGAAAGCTCAAAGGGAAAATAACTCATCAAAGCCCTTACAGTCAGGCTCATCCCACTTTCTCCACGTGCTTAGGTGTGGGTCTGAAAAAGAAGTGAATGCCCTGAAGCCAAGAAGAGGAGCAGCAGCATGGCAGAGGAGCAGGTTTTCGCATGGAGGAGCATCCCTACTCCTGAAACAAGGCGTGGATCCTCGCCCCTAGTTTGGTAGCAACTGTCAAGCTCTCTCTTTCTTACTGTACTCTAAGTACCAGACCAGCAAAACAACTGCTTTAAAGTTACAAAATAAGATGGTTTAGTCTCATGGCACACTCTGCCTTCTAATACTCAGCGCTCAGGGGCTCCTGAGATGCTGCCCGCCCTCTCCGCACTCATCCCCGTGGCACGTTTGAGGACACTGCACGCTCCCAGGGATTATAACACTAAAAAGCCGAGCGGGTTTGGTGCCGGCGCGTTGCCCGGTCGGGAGCGATGCCCGGCCCGGTGCCCTGCCCGATGCCCGGCGCTCCCGGCGGGTGGCAGCACCGGCCCGCGGCCGAGCGGAGCTGCCGGCAGCGCTGACTGCTGGCTCTGCTGGTCCCTTCCCTGACATGGGTTTCGTTTGAAAACGCTTGCACTTCTTTTGTGCTACCCTGAATAGCAATGACTTTAAACCACTTTACAGAAGTAACGTTATATGTGTCACGGTCCTTGTTTGGACAGCACATACCTCTTCTGCTGCCTCATATCAGAGCCTGCAGCATTGCAAAGCATTTGGTACAAGGAGCAGGCCCCTGAAGTTTTTATGTTGACTGGCAATTACATGAGTTATCCCCTTTTCACAATAGAAGCATTGGGTTCAAGATTAAGACAGCTATGTTCAGACACCCACCTGCACACTGGGCACGCCTACCATCACCAGAGATCTTGTCATTGCAGCCCACTGAGCTCAGCTAGGGATTTGGAGGACTAGCCTGATAGCTTTGGGGTTGGCAGCACTGCTCCCCTGACCACAGCACTGCCTGCAATGGGAGCTTAGAGGCAAATTTAGGGAATTTCATTGAAAATTGAACTGTAGCTACTTTTGGACAGAGTTATCTCAATCACTCACATCCAGGCAGGGCAGGGATGTAACACAAGATGGTCCCACTGTATTGGCATCAAGCAAAAGGTGGGGGCTACTCAGCCAGTTTCTTAATAAATTTAGGAAATGAATGGTTATTTGGATTCAGGCCCAAACTCCATCTGCCTCCTGCCTCTGGCAGATATTGTTAGTGGCAGATGCAGTGGGAAGACTAAAGACAGACAAGTGTCTGTAATACCTCCCTCATGCAGCATATCATATTTTCAGCTCAGAGGCTTTCACTTGGCTTGTCTGTTTGGTACCCTCTTAGCAGATCCTCTTCCATGTGTCTGTAATGAAGGAAGACACAGGTCGGGCCATAAGATGGGAAGGAAGATGTAGCACTGGAGGCTTTCCCAGCATGACTTATCTGGCCTGAATGTGAAAAAAATCCAAGCTGTCTCCTTCCATTACACAAGGAAAATAAGGTGGTAGCTCAGATGTAGAGGTCTCTGTTTGGCACATGTGTAAAAGCGGGTGGGATGAAACCCATCCTCACTGAGTTGTGGACTCAATAAAGGCACTTCTGCTGGTGAGTAGCCACTCTGTTTTGTGCTGGATGGTTCTCTGTAACTGCTGCTCATTAATGATTTTTATATTACATATTTTTCAGTGAGAAGGTATGGAAGAGGTTAATTTTTTTAATGGATCACAGGGAGCCATGAATGCCAAGAAAATAATAAAAGTAGTAAGTGATTGTTCTTAGAAAATATGATCCAATGCTTGCCTGAAAAATTAAGTATCATAATGATTGAAATTCAAAAAAATACAGACAAAACTTGAACTGAGATAGCAAAATGCACTGAATGTGTTTCATACCTTTTTCATCATAAGCTGCCTGCTGAGGCACAGTGACCAAAACCAAAACCTGTTCTCTTTTGCATGACTCTTCTGATGTGCAGTTCTTTCCTTCTGATATATGTGAAAGAAATGTTGGGTATTTTAGATCCCTTCCCCTAACAAAGAAACAAGCAGCGGCATCCTTCCAAATCAAGTGGCACATAGTAAGGTTCTGCTAAGAGAAGGCTTTGTCTCCCAATCAACTGTCCTCCTCCAGGTTTCCTATTCCATGTCTGGATGCCAGGTATACAGAGGCAGAACAAAATGACCCAATGGTCATTATGAGGGAAGGACTGACTGCAGTGCTCTCCTCCAACTCCTCTGCTCCTCCATGCTGAGCTCACTCTGTGTTGTCCCCATGAGGCAGTGGCATGTGGCTCGTGGATGACACAAGGAAAGGGGCATCTGGGCTCTCTCCTGCTACTGAGCTCAACACAGACATGACAAAACCTTGGGCAAAGTCTGAGAGCTTCAGTTCCCAAATGACTAATGCTGTTTCAAAGTAGAAGCCAAGAAAGGATAACATAAGATTATTTGTTGTCTGCTCCAACAGTAGGGCAGGGTCATCTTTTCTCTCTGATAAACTGAATGGTTTAGACTCACATTGTAACCTTTGCTTTGAATTTAGAGATAAGTATTGTCGTATCAGCCTTGTGCCAAGGCTCAGAAGCAACTTGTGGCAGCAGTGAATCAGTGTTTCGCAGGGCTGGATGGGCCAGATGAGGCTGCAGGATCCAAGCAGCATGGTCAGACAGATGCTCACCTGCATTCCATGTTTGGAGATGCCTTGGAGCAGGGGACAGTATAAACTCTAATGAAGCTGCTTTGCCAGTGGCAGGAAAAGAGCTAATTCCAGGTACTCTAGAGTTTATAGCCTCAACAGTGGATTTAATTATCACTTTACTGGCTTTAAGTGAGCTGTAAGACTAATCTAAATTTAACATGCATTACAAGGTCGGCAGTCACTTTACAAGCTTCCTAAACAGGCAAGTGTCAAATTAGGGCTATACCAACAGATAAAGGGAGAAAAATAAAGCCATTGATGGCCACAGATTTCCCAGCTGATATCTTTACACTTTGCTATAAAAGCCTATCACCCTTCATTTAAAGAAAGTGAAAACTGTTGACATCTCTTTCAAATGCTAGTCATTAGGAAGCAACTTGAACTGAATATAATTAGAATCAAATAATGTGCACCTTTTATTTAGGAGTAACAACACTTGTTATCTTCTACTATTTACGATTCCAGATAATGTGTGTCATTAGTTTGGGATCAGATGCTGGAGCCCCTCCAGCTGCTGCAAGACTGCAACTCCGAGCATCTCTGGTGCCATGGGGACCCAGAGCTGCCTCTGGGAGCTTGGTTTATAGCAGGTTTTGAAAAATGCAGTGCTTTGCTTTGACAAAAATGCTCCACCTGGAGACAGGGCTGCCCAGGCTTCACACCTTGGTGCAGCAGAGCTGCCCAGATGTGGCAGCAGAACTTTGCATGCCATAAAGGGGTGGACTTTGGCAAAACTGTGCCCTTGGACTTTTAAGCACCTGTACCCACTGACCTGGCTAAGAGGATTTTCCAGGTCATGGTGCCCATGAGACAAGCTGTGCTCTGCTGGAGGGTTTTTCTAGGCTTTGGGAGACAGCTCTGAGCAGTGAGAGCCCATAGCCAGCTTGGAAAAGTCCTTCTCTGGTCCTGCTAATCTGCCACATGTGACATCCCTTCCCTCCCTACCAGGGCTTGTCTGCATGATCAAAATCCCTGCCAAGCAGCAGAAAGCAGGGATGACTCCTGCACAGTCTGTTTTGTGTGTTTTGCTCACACAGGTTTCTCTTTGCTGGTTATTTCTTTGCTGGACACGACCCCCTCTATTGTCACACATCTAGTCCAAGCCAGATGGCCACTTGAGTAGTCAATGGAGAGAGACAGGTACCTGATCTCTTATGAACTGTCCTCAAGATGTGCCTATCTATCTCCCTTGCTTGTTCAGAGAGCTCAGATGACCAGCTTAAGGCTAAGCACCTACATTTTGCAAGACTGAAGTTAGCCTTCTAGTGAGATGAAGAGGAGAACACTACCCAGCAGGCATTAACTACACAGATGCTAAAAAAAAAATAATGTTTAACCTTCTTTATAGAATCATAGCATCACAGAATCATAGAATATGCTGAGTTGAAAGGCACCCATCAGGATCATCGAGTCCAACCCCTACCCTGCTCAGGACAGCCCCAAGAATCATAACATGTGCTTGAGAGCGTTGTCCAAATGCTTCTGGAACTCAGGTAGGCTTGGTACTGTGACCACTTCCCTGGGGAGTCTCCTCCAGTGCTTAACCACCCTCTGGGTGAAAAACCTTTTCTTGGTACCTAAACTAAACATCCACTAATTCAGCTTCATGCGATTTCCTTGAGTCCTGTCACTGGTCACCAGAGAGAAGAGATTGGTACCTGCCCCTCCAGTTTGCCTTGTGAGGATGTTGAAAACCTCAATGAGGTCTCCCTTCAGTCTCCTCCAGGCAGAACAAACCAAATTACCTCAACTGCTCCTCATAAGGCTTCCCCTCCAGACCCTTCACAATCCTTGTGGCCCTCTGTCCTGGTTTTAGCCATGACACCTTCCTTTGGATGGTCTGTAATAGCTTAATGTCTTTTTTATATTGCAGTGCCCAAAACTGCACACAGTACTCAAGGTAACAGTCCTGTATAAGGATATAGCAAAGCCTAGCACATGGCATACCCAAACTAAACTATGTTTTTATTCCCACCATGCCTTTATCCAGACCATTTCTACCCATTGTACTCTCCTCATCACTTCCTCCCCTTTGCAGAGCTTAGGAACCCCCTCTGAACCACCCTGGCTGTTTATCTACAGGGTCGGCATGGAAAAGAGAGATGCTGGTGCTGCCCTGGATCTTTGCAGAGGGACAGCTTTAGCTACCCAAGGATTTGAAAGAATTGAGGTGGTTTTTTTCCTCCCAGTTACCTGGAAGCTGAAAACGTAAGCACAGCCAAGGCTGCAGAAAAAGCCCTTGGGTGAACTCCATGCTCCGTGTCTATTTGCATTACTGAGAAGTGCTTCTTATCTTTTGGACTTTGAAACAAAAGAGTTTAAAGAAATGCCGGAGTGAAATTATAGCTGCTGATGATTAAAACACTATATTTGGGCTTAACTGTAACTTAAATGTCAGATTATAAACTCTGAAATATTTTTTACATAAACTTTCCCCCATAAACAGTGAACTAAAATAGCCAATTGGTTCCACTGACTTCAGCCAAGTGCGGCACAATTCTGGTTATACGTTAGTCCTAGAGGACAGCCTCAAACCTTGAATTAACCAGGAAAATACAGACAGTCAGAGAAAACAGCCTGCTGAATCCCCTTGTTAGGAGAAGTCACTTGGCTTCAATCATCACTCAGATTGTTGGGGGGTTGCTGTTAGCGTTTTTTTCCAGGAGGACCTCACAAAATTTCAGTCATGTGAAACCCAGCACCTGAAGTGAAGTGTCCAAGTGGAAATCCAGCTTTGAAGGAATTTAATCCTGGGTCACAGATAAATATCTTAGGTAAAACAACACAGATAAAGTTCTGCTGAGCCAGGACTTGGGGAAGACAGACAAGACAGCGTGGTTATCTGAACTTCACTTATATAAAATCTCCTGTTGTTTGAGGTGGGATTATGTTGTCCACCTCATACTGAGAGAGGGGATTCTGTGTGCCCTGGTAGGCCTAAGGTGCATGATCCAACATCCACAGTTACATCTTGGGAAGGCAAGTATCCTTTCCCTGGAGAGAAAAGTAATTTAGAAATTAAGAGACCATATGATTCAGGTTGTACAGCTCATAGGCAGTTATAAAGAGAAGATGCACACAAAGAAAGATATAATAATTTTCTGGAGATGATGAGGTACAGTGGTGAGGCAGTGTGACATCCACCAGGTAGTTATGAGGATTAGATGCCTTCAGAGCTTTCCCAAAGCCTCTGGTGACTGGTGTGATACACCAGGACAGGTATTTTGGTCACTTCTATGATGACTTTTTATCAGTCATCTCTTAAAATCCTGCTGGTTCTTCACTGCATCATAGGAATTTGTAGCATCCCATACCTCTCCATCTCAGCTGTCTGTAGCTGTGCCCAGCAGAACATCTTCCCCTTGGTGAGTCTGAACCTGGGACATGCACTGGCTCCATCTAGAGAAGCACACACATACAACCACAGTGAGTCCTCAGGCCTAGAGGGCGAGTAGCATAGTTGGATTGAGTCCCTAGAGATAAAACCCCTGCCCCCACAACACTGCTGTCACATCTGTGCTTCCCAGCAGGAACTGCCCCAGGATGGTGAGCCTTGCCTGGGCACTGTTGAGGCAGGAGAAGGTTGGCATCACCCAGCATGGACAGAAAAGACACTGTGAGAAGCAGAGGTGTGTTAGGGCTCATACACGTGAAGAAGTTCATGCAGAGGAATCAGGGCGTGAGTTATGGCCCCAGCAGCCTCTGCAGCAGGGAAGGATGTGCAAAGCCTTCTGCAGGCTGAATGGCTCCAATTACTACATTGGAATCTCTCACACAGTGTTATTAGGCTACAGGTTCCCTATACAGACTGTTCACCTCCTCCTCGTGCCCAGCTCAGTCCCAGTCCTCACTTGGAAACCAGAAGTAGAAAAAAGTCAACCATCCCTGTTTAATAAATTCAGGAAAAATAAAACCTGATGACTTGGGGATGGTCCTGTGCAGGGCCAGGAGTTGGACTTGATGATCCTTGTGGGTCCCTTCCAACTCGGCATATTCTGTAATTCTGTGATTCTGTGTCTTAAGCTGGAGTTCCCAGTGTTTCCAAAACAGCAATGTACCTCCACTTGTAGGCTTGATGGTCTTTTGTGTTGTAATAAAGAGTTGCATAAAAAAACCCCAAACCAAACCAAAACTCTGAAGAACACTGAAGAATTATTCCTAATCCCTTTTTGCTTCACAAAAAAACCCTAACCAAACCAAAACCAAAAAAACCGAATAAAACCTTTACACACAAACAGCAATGAAAGAAACAATATGGTGTATTTACAATTAATTTTCAGCTTATGAAATCACCTCATGAATGCAATTTGTGTCTAAGTTGTATGAGAGTCAAGAAGGGAGAAAAGATTATGCTAATGAAGGGAGAGAAGATTTTTATAAGTGTCTACTGCTTGCCTTTCATTCTCTGAACAGCAGCAGGAGATTAATGATATTGTCACAACAGCATTAATGATGCTGTAAAATCATAAGGACAAAGAGAGCCAGGATTTGATAAAAGTGAGATTTACAGCTGCATCAGTCAGTTTAATGATCTTTTATTAGGCTTAAACTAAGCAGTAAGTCTAATCTCCATTTAACATGTTTTACAGGGTCTGCAGGCGTTTTACAATCCTCCTCCATTCAGAAGTGTCAAATTATGGCAATATTGATAAAAGAGTGATGTGAGTGGTTGTCTAGTCAATCCCCAAAACAGTTAATATCTTTCTTTACTGCGTTGTAAAAGCCAATTACTCTCAAGTTTCGAGTGAAATTTGTGAACAGTAATCTGAGTTGATAATGTTTAGAAAACAAATTCAAAGAAGATAAAGATCTGTGTCCACCTGCCTGAGCTTGCTATAAAAGACGATGCTGGTGCCTCTGTGTTGGCTCTGCTGCCTGCCCTCCTGTCCTACTGGCCCCCCAGCAGGGCTGCTTCCCCTGCAGCCTCTCCCTGGGAGTGAGCTTTTACACTGCACAGAGGAGAAGCAGACCCAAGCAATGTCAGGGCTCAGCAGCTATCTTAGCACAGGGTGCTTTGCAGTTCAGGATGTTGGAGTCTCATGGTCCATGGGGAGCAGCAGTTCTCCCCAATGTTGCTTTCCAGCTGATCTCTAGGGCTGGTAGTGGCCCCATCAGCTCTGCTCAGCTGGTGACTCTGCTAGTGGGGGCATGGCAACTGCACTGCCAAACCCCATGCAGACCCTTACCTTCCCCCATGGGGATTAAGTAAATATTTTGAAGCCAAATGATTACTGCAGTTAACATTTTATGATTGACATCATTTAAAGATGAGTTGTGAGCAATATGAAATGTTTCAAACAAGGTGTTTTGCTTCTTTTTAATTTTTTTTCAGCCCATTTCTTGGCTACCAGCTGCTGTTTCTCCACATTCTGTTTCTTGATGTTGTACTGCTGGACTGAGGTATAACACAGTATTTGTTCTTATTAAGTCCAGCAAAACCATGACAGACTATATATGGAAATTTTCCATGTTTTTAAAAGCCAAGTCCCTTCAGGTCCCTAGGCTTGATTTTGGGCTCTCCATAACTTTGTGGCATTAGTTACACTTTCACAAATAGAGGAGTAAAGCCCAACCATCTCCACTTGATGGGCTGTTTCATGGCCACTGAGCCCTGCCTTTCTACATTAGTATCTTTCTTTGAGCTCTACAGAAGCAAGCTTCTGGCATCAGCATCAGAAGAAAAATGTTTAAACTTGCACTTTTTTTAGTCTTTGATTTTCAGTGAGACTAAAGAAAATGTAACTCCCAAACCAGATGGCAGCTCCCAACAAACTGCACATTTCAAGCCTGGGAGAGTCCCTTGTTTAGCCAACTGTTGCTTGACACTTAGCAGAATAAGAAGATCTAAATCTTTCCTGATGAGTTTATATTGTTTTTCCCTGCTCTCCAAGCAGAGGAACACCAGTGTCTCTCAGGACAGGTGAGTCTGGCACTGAAGAATCCAACTTAGTGCAAGCTCTGGCTCTGCTTCACCTCTCTTTATTTTGTACTGTTGCTGGATTGAAGTGCTGTGGGTAAATCTATTCTTTGATTTGTCTTTTCTGCTGGTCAAAATGTCTCTGAAGGCAATTCCTGGGATACTTTAGTCTCACTAAGCCATATTATTGGGCATTTTTTGACTGAGGAGTCAGGCTTCCTGGGAAACAAACTTCATGGCACAGGCATGCCCGATGTCATTGAAAGACAGTTGTTCTGCTCATACATTGGTTCAAAAAATCAACAAACACAGAATGCCGAGTCCAGTGTTTCTACAATATCCTATTTTTAGCTGTCTCAAAAGCTGTCTCTCCCCTGACAAGAAACTAAAAATATTTCTCTTTCCGGGTTTGGAAAAGAGACATACATTTTTTTTTTTTACCATTAGTCAGAAAGTTTACAGCAAAAATTAGTAACAGAAGTCAACTCTTATGACTTGCAATTTATGTTTGAAACACACTCCAGCCCTGCCTCATCACCTGCTTTCTTTAGCTTGCTAACACATCTAATACCCTCAGTCATGTCAGATATAATGTACTTCTGACAGCACTGAGTGGCCCTCTCACCTTGCAGCCTTTAAGTCCTGGGACCAGAGTGCCCAGTGGAGGAGACAGTGCCCCCGGTGCAGGAGGTCTTGGTGGACATGCCTAGGAGAGACATCATCTTCTATAGGACAAGCACTCCCTCAAACTCTGGCTTAGACCAACCCCAGGAGCTTCCTGTATGTTGGACTGTTAGAAAGTCAGATGTGCTAAAATCAGATGATTTCTGTGTGACAGGCTTGGTTGTCCTCTGTCGTGAATCCCATGTTCCCAGTTATCTCATCCTCTGTCATGAATCCCATGTTCCCAGTTATCTCCCCTGGGCTCAGCTGGTGGGACAACACTGGTCAGCAGATCCCAGCCTGGAGGATTGCAGATGGAAGCAAGACAGAGCTCAGCAACAGCTCTGCAACACAGGGAGGCCTTGTGCACCAGAGCTTTGAAGAAATTGGGAATTTGGCAGTGCATGGTGGTTCCCATCAACATAACCCTGTCAAGATCAATGATTCCCTCACTGTTCCTCTATCCAGGGACTCTTGGAAGAAGAGTTTTCAGTTGAAGCAGTGGCTCACTCACCTTATAGTGAAACAAGGGTCTCAGACTTTACTGCTCATTTCAAGGAATTTCCACTAAGCCTAGGGAAAGAGGTGTAGAAATTGGTAGGAATTTTGTCCAAACAAGGTTTTCAGGATTGAGCCTCTGTCAATAAGTCCTGCAACGTGTTTATTCATGCAGGAAGCAGGGAAAAAGTCAGTTCAGGATTCTTATCCATCTGATCTTATCAGGGTGGTAAATCTGGTCTTTGATCTTTTGTCAATAGCACACAAAGCTGGAGGCAGCCACCACCCTACTCAGCCATGCAGTCATCAGGGTCTCATAAAACATTTATGAAACCTGTCATAAACTGGCCTGATAAGGAGCAGGACATTGGGTTTCAGGAGTCAGCAGCTTCTTGGGGAAGACCTTCCCTCTAACTCCAAAGCTCCTTTGTTTAAATAGCAAACATAAGCCACTGATTGCACCCTGCCATAAAAGCTGGGAGCAGGGAATTTTCACCAACCCTGCTGCCTGCCAAATTTGTATGGTGGGTACTGGCCTTCACCATTTGCCTTTTCCACTTGCCAGTCCTAGGGTAGGAGGGAAAAGAGGGGAGGAGGAGAGGAACTGGATAAAATTAAAACTGAGGAAGGGAGAAATAGAATAAAATTTTAACTGAAATAATGAAACCCTTCTCCTGTTCCCACCTTCCCCCATTACTGCAACTATGACTCATGTCACGGTTTCTGCCTCTTCCTTACTTTCTTTATAAGAAGATCAAACTGAACTGCCTTATATCTTTTCTATACATATGTTTTCTTTCACATTTTTTTCCAAAAACCTAAATCCCTAATAGAAAATGAGATCTCCCCGGTGTCCACCCTGGGACATCGAAGCCCCAAGAATAGGATAATCCTCCAGTGCTGCACAGGGATTTCTGCTCACTTCAGCAGCGCAGAGCACCTCTCAGCAGCACAATGTCCACATTAGCACCATGATCTTCCTGAGCTAGAAGTTA
Source organism: Manacus candei (assembly GCF_025592945.1). Lineage (NCBI taxonomy): Eukaryota > Metazoa > Chordata > Aves > Passeriformes > Pipridae > Manacus > Manacus candei. The sequence goes on along the minus strand of NW_026138062.1, from coordinate 34,260,925 downwards.
GGTACTGTGCTGCACACAAGACCATTCTATCACTCACTGGGATATTTCTTGTTGTTTGGAACAATTTTGGCCTGGGACATGCAGTTGGAAGAGGAAATTGCTGCTAGGATCGGGTGTGTATGTGTCACAGTCTTGTTATTTATACAGACGATTCAAACCCTTGATTTTCTGAAAGCACCGGAAGGTCAATGTCAAAATATAAAATATAGCGTATGTTTGCAGCTGAAAGCTCTGCTTCTGGCGGCACCAAGATCAAATCCTTCTCCCTTTGGTGACTTGAGGCTGCAATTCTCATGCATATTCTACTATCTTTGATTCTGGTTGGTTTTGTTAGTAAAGACACAAAATAACACATGAAATATTACTTGGAACTTAGAATCACAAAATAATGTCTAGTAAATCACCTGGCTTATGTTTTCTGTTTATTTGCTTGTGTTTTCTGTGACAACATATTCACAAAGTTGAGATGCAGACCATTGTTTTTTTTCTGATGTCTGACTTAATAAAAAAGCTTAGTTATTTCTTAGAAGTATTTTAAATATATTAAATCATGGAAACTATACTATACCCCAGCAAGATATATTTACAGCTACAAATTTATTTTATCATCTCCATGAGATAAGCAGCTGTTATGTTTAACTGGTATTATTGTATTATTGTATTATTTACTAATCAAACTACTTAAAAGCTTAGTGGTGCAATCACATCTCTGTCAATTTAGTCTTGTTTCAGGCCACTGAAGTCACTAATAATAAAAATTGTTCAGTACTGACAAGAACTTCGTGTCAGAACAATTCCAAATAGAGATAGATACAAAAATACCTTAATTAGGTATGTGTTATCGGCTGCTTATAGTAATAAAGCACTAATTCAACACTTGTGTATAACCACAAAACAACTGTAATAAATTTCAGATTCGGTAATAAAATACTACTATGTTCCTTGATTAAGTGATGAAGTAACAGTTACTTTTTTAGAAATATTTCAAAAATTCAAGATGCTTCTAATCTTGAGTCTTTCTTTGCATGCAGCCTCTCGGCTAAATGTTCCAGGGATACCAAGGGGCTGTCTGTATTTTCCCATCAGCAAATGTGACTGAGTGAAGCAATTAATTGCGTTGTCTAGTCTGTGCCTCAGGACATTTAGGCAACCCAGTTCTCTTTCTTGCTTCATTGCAAGCAAACACAGGACAAAAGAATCTCTGTTTGCCCCAGTCAGATGCAATTAATCAGTTGATTAATCAACTACCATCACTTTGTAGTGCATCTTAATTGTGTGAACTTGGTCTACCCCTGTATCAGGTTATGTTATTCTACAGAAATAAAAAGGTGTTTAAAATGTTTGCATATCGTCCAACACCACTTAGAGGAATACAGGCAATGCACTTACTCTGTCATATGGTAGTTTACAGAAAATGTGACAACCATGGCATTTTGTGCACACTGATGCAAAGTCAGTGTCCAACACCCTGCGTGGGTGGCCTTTTAGTGAGAGCCTCAGTGCTCTGAAGGTGACTGTAGTTCATGAAATTGCAGTTCCAGGGCTTGCTCTTAGATTTGAAAGAAAGATTTAAATCAGCTAAAGTAACAAGGAAGATAGGATCCTCCTGCTCCCAACTACACAACTCCAACCAGGACCTCCATGGGAGATCTAATTAGGATGTGGGACCACAATATCATATTGAAATATCTGCACTAAAAATTCTGTGTTATCTTAGTGACAAGATGTGCCCAAGGTGTTTGGAAAACTTAATTTAGATAGGTACAAACCCTTGACTGGACATGCCTGCAGCATGTCTTCTGACCACGAGACAAAGGGTGGTACTGACAGTGTGGTGCAGGGTCTGCAGAAGCACCTGCCAGAGCACTGCCCCTTGCACCAGGCACGGGAGGCATCCTGTATGAGCCTGCACAGCCATGGCATGAGTGCCTTCTGCACCATGACCGAGCACTTCTGGAAAATGAAAGTGCTGCGTGATTAAGGATTTATATGGGTCCTATAAATCAGAGGACTGGTGATTCTGCTGTCTGTTCTTCATTTCTCTGTTCTTTTCGGCTCTTCTCTCCCCTCCCTGTTCTAATAAAACTGCTACCAAGGTTAACCCTTATGCTTTCCTCTGTTTCTTTTATGCCTTTCCAGACCTTTCTACTTCTATACTTCTCATTCATGCTCTTCTGCTCCTTTTAGCAATCCTTCATTACCCTGGCAGGTCTTTCTCTCTGCTATAATTTCTCTTACTTTCTGCTTCTACGTGCTTCATGCTCTTACTTGCTTCTATCCTATCTTTCTACACTGTGGGCTGCATTAGGCTGCTTGCTGAAAGTGCCTTGAGGGAGGAAGGAGGTAACATCTGGCTACCCTGGAGAACAGTCTGGATTGTTCGTCACCTTCTTGCCCTTAGGCATCGTGGTGGTCACAATAACTAAGCTGGGTACATGCAGTAGAAATGCGTGCACCTCTGCATGTTGTGTACTGGGATATAGACCTACAGTGCTCGCTTCCTGGGGGCAGAGAAAAGCACGCACATCTTTCTACACTCTACCCTCTGCTAATAAAAGTTACCAGTTGCATCGCCTCCTTACAGATCTGTATCAAGAGAAGAGCAAACCTGCTTTCCCCACACCCTCAGAAGTTCAGCACAGTGTAAATTATCTTCTAGCCTTCAGGAAGACCCCACAAAGACAAACACAGAGACGTGCATAGCTGTCAGCGCCTTTGGTGCACACTAATGCCCTCTCTCTGCTCCTCAGGAAGCTTGTTCTTCAAGATCTAAAGACAGCTCCAGGGACAGCTGGGGCAAAGTTTTGTATCCTTTGCATCCCCACTGGACACATGCTGCCTTTTCTTAGGCACCAGAGAAGCTACAGAGCAGAGAGCTGCTGGAAGTGAGCTTTGTTCTTGCATTCATAAAACAACTCTTAACTCCCCTAAGCTGTTCTTTCCTGGGCACACAGTACCTTTATATCTTATTGACTGTACAAAAACAACCCTTTACTGAACATATATATTTTATACCTTTAAGAATACTGCCTGTGATGTAGTTGGTAAAATGGAGCAGGACTACAAGTGAATTATGTTCTTTTCCCCTAACGAGTAAAATTTGCTCACTGCAAAATCCTGAGTACAGCTGAGGAAGATTACAGATAAATGCAACTAAAGTAATTCAGTCCCCAAAATTTAAAAGGTTTACAGGAATATGCACCCAGACTGCTGGCTGTTACTGACGAAAAGGCTTTTGTCAATAGTGTGTGGCTTTGTCCCATTAGTTCCAAGTTTCCTGCACAGAACTGTAATTTCTGCAAAGTGCAGGGATTTGTACTGGTGATACAGCAGGGGAAGCTCAAAATTGTGCTAGTCTTTCAAACATGCAAAAACCCCAATAGAGCCCTTTCCTGGTCTCTTGAAAAAGTCACACCTTTCCACATTTTGAAGAAGAATTACTGTAGATAGCACTCTGATTGCAGCACACTTTTCTGCAGAGTCTCAGCCTCCTGGAGCCAGACAAACCCCTTTGATCAGCTCTGGCCTCACCAAAATATGACCCTCAGCAGCCAGGATCAGGTGCTATGCAACCCCCTGTGCTCTCTGGAAGCTCCTAAAGGCTTTGATCAGCTCAGGCAAAAAGCAAGGCTGCCTGGTCCGGCTGACAGGCCTGGTTGGTGCTGATGCTGGGATTGCTCTCTGTTACACTGTGCTTGTGCTTGCCCATAATTCTGTGCTTTATGTAGGTGGCACATAAGGCAGGGGGCCATAAAATCTGGATGCATGGAGATGTGCCAAATCCAGCTGAAGCTTTACCAGGGTAATGATGGGAAATAAACATCCTTCTATTTCCTAACGCCTTTTTGGTAAATGCAAAAGAATAAATCTCTCAGCCTGAACAGCTTTATTACTAATCAGAATAGAGGAAACAAGCTTTTCAGAAGAGCAGACAGACTCTTGTGTCGGAGATAGATATCCATGTTCACTCCTTTCCACTCAGTGGAGGTGTCTCCTCTGTAACATGGCTGGTCCCCTTTCTTAGGATTGGTGCAGAGGATTTTATTAAGTTTCTGATACTGAGAAAAAGGAACCATTTTCTTCACTTATGCCCTCTTGGGAACAAAGAGGAACTTCCCTGAGTGACTGCATGATCATGCACGTATTGTAGACTCACAAACCCATAGGGTGGTTTGGTTTGGAAGGGATCTTTAAAGATTATCTATTCTATTTTCAGTAGCAAGGCTTCTGGGTTTGAACTCCTAATTCCACTTCTTTTTGGATTTTTTACTGTGTTACTTCTGTGGGAGTTGAAGCAGATGCCTACCCTGAGAGTCACTGACCAGAAATGACACACAGGAGTCAGCAAGATACTGGCCAATCAAAATGATTGACAAGATGGTTCTGATTCCTCTTTGGTTTACATTATTTACAATCTAGGAGAGCAGGGATAGAACAACACCTAAATTCTTGAATTAATTCAAGCTTGAATGAACCTCTTGCTGAAGAAGTAAAGACTTCAGGAAAAGCTTACAGAGACCTAGGGGAAAAAAAAAGATAGAAAGAAACAAAAGAGGAAAACAAAAACAAAAAAATGGACTTAAACAAAGACCTCCACAAGAAGTCTTTTCTGTATACATGAATCTTGTAAGATTTGAGACTGAGATTTCATGTGTTTGGCACAGTTCATTGAAGACTGGGGCTCTCCTTGCACCGTTCCTTTTTACCCAACTGCTTTTCAGTCCCAAATCCATGTTCTTGCAAATACCACATTCACATGACCTCATTATTATCCAAGGGAAATTCACCTGGTTGTTTCCTCCTCACCCTGTGTCCCTTGGGCTGCCCACTCCCCCTTGGGTGATGGAAGCAGGAGTTGCTCCCTTTTCCCAAGAAGTCAAGAAGTACAAGTGAGCAGTCTTGCAATGCTCCATATCACTGAGCTCTGAACCACGGCCAGCTGGCTGCCTGTCAGCACACAATCCAAACACCAGCCAAGGCTGTGCTGGCTGCAATAAACCCTTCAGGGCTGCAAAACAGGTCAGAGATCTCAAAGATTACAGCTCTGCTTTGATAATGATTAACAGGATGGTGGCAAAAGTCCCTGAGGCTTTGGCTGGCTGTGTGTGTGTGTGCAGACACACATGTGCATGTGTCAATGGGAAAGTTTATCTGTCCTAAGCCCAGAAAAGCCTTTGCAGGGGCAAAGCTTCTCTCCCAGTGGCTGTTTGCTCAACCCATACTATGGCCTAGTATTCCTGATTTTCTCTGCACTGGCATAGAATTCCCTACTGGTGCATTTTAAACCAAAAGCAGAAACAAGCATAAGGAATAAGTTTAGCGTTTCTCTAACTTCTGCAATGAACAAATATGCAAGACCAGATTCTAGTCTCTGGTTCATGAGTGTAAATCTGAAATTGGAGACAACTGGAGTTTTTATTTGGACCTCATGAGAGTAGAATCTGCAATACTGATCTGAATGGACAGAATATAATCTTGAGTGTTGTGTTCTGTGCCAGTGAATGTCCTTCAAACCAGTGGTGTCTGTTAAATTGTTACTTTCCAAAGTAAAATAACTTTCTGATTACCTGTGCAATTTTTTCCCTTGTTCCTAATTTCTACTTGTTATTTTTTAGAATCATAAATTATATGTGGAGGTTTTTTCACATTTCATGACGATGGACAATTGTCGTTACAAAGAATAACACTCATCACGAGATCTGAATCATCAGAAGTACCTATTGTCACTCTCTCTAGGCTTCATTATATTAAAAAAATTGTTCCAAAAGGTGAAACACTGGGGCTGGGTGATGGGAGCATGGTAGAGATGCTCCTTCTACCCTTCCTGGTTTCCCTTTGGCCGAAGGGAGCAAGGGGATCCAGCAAGGACACTGCTGTTATTCACGATGAGCTCTCTTCTGAGTGCTCAGGACCACTTTGACTGCTTTTTGCAGTTGAAATTTCCCAAGCATGGTCATAACAGACAGGCTGCAAGCTACACCAGACTCCTGCTGCCAGCCCTGGGCTCCTCACTGTTGGGGCACCTAAAGCAGCCAGCAAAGTGGCAGCAAGCCTTGCAGAGGGGCAGGGCGCTCTGCGAGGAATGCCAAATCAGGTCCCTTGTAATCAAGGGCTGTTTCCTTCCTTTGGCAGGATCGACAGGCAATCTGATTTTTAGATGACTTTCCCCTTTCCCAATCCAGTGTTAATAGAAAAGCAAATGGATAAACTGTAAATGGAGACCACAAAACTCCCGGGTAAAAGCAGATAACACTTCTTGACCTTCCCACTCATAAAGCTGCATTACTTCCTCCTCTACAATGAAGATTAGTTGTTATATAGTATTTACATTACTTTATAAGGCTCCATCCTCAAAGCCTTTGTTCAGCTACATAAGGCTCTGCCAGAGCCCAGGTGTGGATTTGCAGAGGCAGTGGGAGTTGTGGCCTCCAGTTAACACAGCCAGCTCTGGTTCATGCTCTCCCTCATGTGCTCCCTGGAAATAAATGCCCAGCTCTCGAATAATGATTGGTGGGCTGGGAGAATTCAGACCTGTGAAAGGCCACTTCATTTAGCTTAGGCAAGGTGCATGGGGTGAAGAGAACTGCAGCTGAACCCAGTTTCAGCATCAGAATATTTTTATGTGCATTGTTAAAGTTCTTTTGTATGCGTATGAAAGAGGAAGACCAGAGCTAAAGGAACAATCACTGGCATTAGGACTCCAGCTCTCCAGGTGCTTACACCAGCTGACAAAAAACAATACTTCTGAAAACAAGGGCTGATGGTGATGTAACATGGGAAGGAAAAAAAAGCTTTCCAAATGAATGCAATGCAGCCCTTCCCTTTGTTCTGTGCTCATCAGTTGCAGAAATATAAGGAAATTTCTTTATTCTGGAGAATTAAATTAAACACTGTAATAGTTTCCCCCTTTAAATAACCATTCTACTAGAGACCTGCCTTTTTTTTTTTTTTTAAACTCTACCTACTGGTTTATCTCTGAGGAGATAAACATTTTAATTTGATTTATGATGTTACTTAGATTAATTAGCTAGTGATTACATGGCACGCTAAATATGTAGAGTACTATAAATGCTCATACCTTTTGTAGAAGTCATTGCATGCAGCTCAGAGCACCTTTGGGGTATTTGTTATGAAAGGTTACAATGTTCTGGACTCCCTTCTTTCCTTTGCTGAGGCTCAAACAGATGTTTCAAAGACCCTTTGCTGACCTCTTCGCATTATCCAAGAATAACACAGGAAAAAATGTGCCTTAGAGAGACTCTGTCCCATGTTCACCCATCTGACTTCTCTCCCCCAGCCTTCCAGGAAGGTCTGAGAAGAACCTGCAGGCCCTATTGAATTGTTTCTTTCAGTTACTTGCTAATTTCTGCTTCACTCTTAGAATAGTCTTGATGATGACACCTGGCAGCTATGCCTTCAAATAAAAATGGCTCTAGGACCTTTCTGAAAGCCAGGTTTTAAACCCTGCAGTATCTGGTGCTAGGGAGCTATGAGTAACAGCTTCTTCCTTCCTTCCATAGCAGTGCTTGTGTTTTCCTTTGCTGCCTGTATTTCAGCCTCTTCATTTACTTCTTAGCAACACATTTTCAAGACAACAGTACCTACACTTTTGTCTCTAAGCCTCAATATTCATTACATAAAGACACAATCACACAGTTTTTGGTTCAGTTGATCTTGCTATTGCAGTAAAGGAAGCAGTCAAGGAGGAAGTAACAGCACACCAAGGTGCCAGAAGGGAGAGAGGTATGTGGCCAAGGACCAGTAAGAGTGTCCTTAGCTTGTCTGATTCCTACCGGCCACCTACAGTGGTGACCTTTTCCTCTGCCTTCCTTAAAGTCAGTCCACTGGGGCTCTGGGGAAGGGCTTGCCCTGCAAGACGAGGATCCTGCAGTGCACGAAGAGAAGCAATCCCACCTGGAGTACAGCTAGGCTCTGCCCAGAGCAAACATCTGCAATGAGTCAGAAAAATCACTCCCAAAGAAAGCCCTTCTCCTCTTCAAATGCTCAGATGACCTAGAACTGTGTTTTACAGTCTTTTCCCTTCTTATGTACACTGGCTAGCTGCACAGCAGGCAATACAGACCTCTTCTGGCAAGATAGAGACTTGAAATGGATTGAAATGTGTTCAGGCAGGGACTGTACTCGCCATTCTTGAGTCCTGTGCTACCCCCAGAGCTGGGCAGGCAACCTTAGGGAAAGTGTTAGACGAAGGTGCTGTGATGGCTTGGTCTGTAGTTCATTAATGCTGGTGTCACCAGCACATGGGGTCTGCAAAAGCACCCTGAGCAGCAGATGCCACTTCTAGCTCTAGGAGGGGAGAGAAGGGCTATGATTTGTGTCAATTTTTACAGTTATATGTTTCAATGATGACCATTAAAGAGGAAAGTCACTCCTCCAAAGACCATGCTAAGAATCTGCGAGAACTCCATGTTAGGATTCGGGCTGCCACATCATATGAACGGTGAGACCAGACTCTACTTCACACACCTGGAGACTTTTCCTTTTATAACCCAGACCCAACTGTGAATTTAAGACAAGTACTTACCTGTACCTGCCAGCACAGGCTCTTTGCATTTCATTGCACACACCTGGATACTGCAGTGGCTTAGTTCTTTCACTCAAGTAGATCTCCATTGCTTGGTTCAAGGGAGACCCCAAAGTGTGGTTTGTCAGTCTAAGGATATGCCCAACCCCTCCCATGTTTAAAACATCTCCCTCCGGGGATTTAGCAGGCATTCTGCTGTTTTCAGTATAGAGAATTTTGCATTCGTTATCAGCTGTTTGAGGCTGTGGCAGGATGCCACGTCTCTGTAGGGATGAGAATTTCCTCACTCTCTGGTCACTCAGATTTTCCACCCTTCCACACTCTGGTGTCCACTATGTCCTGTCTGCTCTGAATCCCCTCTCCCATCTACAGGCCCATGCTATGTGCACCTCAGTGCCATGGGGCACATACACCTTCAAAGATTTCCCTTGGGCTTAATCATTGGCATACCTTGGCTTACTTAGCATTTACACAGCGTTATTGACAGGTGACAGGGCATATTACTTTATGGCTCAAAAGATATGGAGAAAGCTGACAGAGGTGATCAAAGGTACAGCAAGTACCTTCTGTGTGTGGATAAAAACTAGTAGAGATAACTCCTTAGCCCCCCAAAAAGACAGGAAGTTATGCCAGCAGGTTATAAATTACAAACAACATGAAGAAGAAGAAGGAACCGTCCATCTAATACAGGAGCTAAGGCAACTCACACAAAATCAGCAGGCTCCAATTTCAAGAAAAACAAAATGAGATTTATTTTTATACAGTGCAGAATTTATGCAGTTGCACAATATTTAAATCTGTGATGCTCCCTGTGAGAGGACTTTATGGTAAGGTAAATGTGCATGGGTTCACATATGTTTGGACATCCTCAAGGAGGTGAAAACCACTGAGGTGTCTTAGGCCCCCTAGCCATGGATTACACGGATGTGGTAGAACAGATTTCTTGGAAACTTCTCAATATACTTGCTTTGTCCTTCTGTTTTCTCTTGAGCCACTTCTGTTCATTTTCTCCATTGGAAATGGGCATCAGTACAATTTCACCTAAATAACCTCCTTCTCTCTTCAGCCATCTGCTGGGGAGAGGGTGCTGGGCTGGCTTGGTGCAGCTGCTCCTATGATCTCACCATCATCCTTGTGCCATCCTGGTTTAGTGACTAGCAGTGCTTTTCCAAGTACTTTGAGAACTGCTCAAGAACTGAATCAGGTAACTCCCATCATACTCCAACTGCTGGATTTACACACAACTAATTGCAAATAATCACACAGTTTAACATGGAACTGAGTTGCTCTCTTGGAGCTGCTCTCCTGCCAAGGGTCTGGCAGTGCTTCTTGAACTGATGATGCTGGGGAGGAATCCAACCCCCTCAACCTTCCCTTCCACCTCCTCACCCCAGGAAAAGGAAGGGTGAGTTTCTGACTTTGCCATTTCATCTTTGCCACCTGTTTTTCTCATCCATATTGCTTTTCAAAACAGCTAGGCAACAATGACAGACATGGCAGAGGTGGTAGCCAGAGGTAGGTAGCAGGTTTTAGGAGCAAATGATCAGTGATTGGTATTGGGAAAGATAAAACTGCTCTAACTCTTCCCAGTTGACTCATCACCACAGAGCTGAGTGCTGTTTTCTTTCTTTCCCATTTCCCCTGAAAGCTAACATCTCATTACAGCACCAGCAACATCAGCAACCCTTTAGTATTTTTACCCTCATAGCAACCCCTGAGCACAAAGTTTTCAATCATTAAGGCCACTTGAATCTGACCTCTGGTCCTGGCTTTACAGTCCCACTCTTTAATACAAGTGATCAGATGTAATCGCTGTGGTGCCAAAGCAATACCAGCACAGCTCTCACTGCAGCTGCACAGCAAATGATTGCAAAGCCGTATAGCAAAAGCAAGGATGAATGCTCTGAATAAAAAGAGGGGTCCTGTGACAGCAGCTACAGCACAGCTGGGAGCATGGAGGCTTACTATATATCATGGAGAATTGGGCAGGAGGATGAGAGATGGTATAAGAAGGCGGTGAGATGTGCTGTGTGCTGGGTGACCAAGAAGGATGAGGCTGGAGCACAGATTGCCATGGCAGTGCAGTTTAGGGAGGCCTTGGCTGCAGTCGGTCCCCCAACATGATAAGGTGCCTCAGCGTGAATGATGAATGCTTTGGTTGGACTGTGCTGAGCCAGACCTCTCTGAAGGGGTGTAACAGCCCATTAGCCATTGGTGGTGGTATGGGACACAGCCTGGGCTGTAAAACAGCTCTTACTCGTTCACTTGGGCATTATGTGGACACCTCAGCAGCAGAGATACACAGCTATGGAGCTGGGTTTTCTTCCCTTAGGATTTGGTTATGATTTGCAACACTGGCCACCCAGCAGCCCGCATGCACTGGCCAACAGAGCCATCAGCATCATTGCCTTGTTGCAGGATGATGCTGCTTTCTGTTCCTCTGGACCAATAAGCTGCTTTTCACCCCAGCTGAGCTGGGGTTAACCCAGCAAAAGTGGTGGTAAGGCAGATTAGGAACTGCCTCAGGAGCTGTGCTCAGTCCTGTGTCTCCAGAAGCCTGCTTGCCTACAGACCTGCCTTGAGACTGACTTCAGCATCAATGGCAGTAAAGCCTGACTCCAGCTCTGCTTTCGTCTGGATGGTTCACAAGAGCTCTCACTTGTGCGGATTCCTTGGTGTCTGGCAAACCACAAGGTCAGCTACAGATGTTTGCTCAGAAAAGTTTCTGAAGAGGGTCCTTGTCTCCATCTGGCTACATCCACTTTCATGACATTTATACAGACATAGTTTTTTTTGAAAGCTCTGTCCCACTGCCAGGTCAGACTGAACTCGAACAACATTTTACAGTCAATGTGGAGGGGACACTGCCAGCTCAACCTCCCTGCGTGCTCAAACCAAACAAGGCAATAAGCAGTTACCAACAATTAACTTCCCATCTTGGAAGACACGTGGAGAGAAGCCCAATATGGGTCTACTCTGATTAGATATCATTCCATGGGGTCATTTATAGGACAAGGGGTAACAGTTTTATATTAAAAGAGGGTACATTATAAGAGGCTAGATATAAGCAAGAAATTCTTTATTGTGAGGGTGGTGAGGCACTGGAACAAGCTGCCTAAATATCTGAGTGCACATCCCCTTCATTCCCTGAGATATTAGTTTTGGAAGGATGGTCAGGTGCAAAGGACAGGGTTGGAGATGTCACATACTCCAACGGCTCCTGCGGAGAAGGCCCTGGCCTCACTAACTCCTACCCAGCCTGGTGCACAGTGAGGCTTTTCTGCAGAGCAAGTTGCTTTTGAAAATAAGACACTTTTTCCCAAAGTACTGATAACTGCAGGGAAATTGTAGAATATCTATGTATAGGTATTCTATAATAGGTCAGTTTGAAAATTTTCACCTTTGAAAACCAGGCGAGACAAGATTCTGTCAGCAGGCAGACAAGCCATTCTGTCCAGGCAGAAAAATTACACTAATTAACCTCCTTCAGTGTATTATATCTGATCTTTGATTGATAAAAAGCAGAAATCTTCACAGGTTTTTTTTTTTTTTCAGAAAGGGACATTTTATTTATCAACATATACAAAAAAATCCAACCCCCCTTCTTTCAACTTGACTTCGACTTCAGGAAATCATGATCATGCTGGGAACTTCTCTGATAATTCTATCAGTGCCTGGAAACCAAATACCCTGGGGCCTTAAAAATGCCATCATCAGACGGGCTAAACAGGTAGGCAGACATTTGTGAACCAGAGAGCCGGCAGGATGCATTGGGTAGAAAAGTCTTTGAAAGAGATTCTCTTTAATAAAAGACAATTATAACAATATGTGACCATAGCAACAGTGAAGCTGGATGCAGAATGGAAGAGGTAAATATTTCCTTTAGCAGATGGATGTCTCTCCTGTCTTCCATTGAAATTACGTGCTGAAAGGCTAAGATCAAAGACTTGTTCAGCAAATTGTTATCTCCAAATGCTCTGCATACACACAACTCCCCTGAGCCTTGGAAAAACCTTTTTTTTTTTTTTCATTTTACAATGCAAATGCTGTTTCATGGGATGCACTTGAATTAGTTTGTAGAGACCAAGCCCGGAAAATCTACAGAACAGCAAGGTTCCCTCCCACTGAATCCCCTTTGGCAGTGATGCGGATCTCCCCGTCATCCCCGAGGAGATCCCTGCCGTTCACTCCTTCAAGTAGTTTGGCCCCTCTAAGATGGTGTTAAAGAGTAAGGTTATAAAAAGAGGGACAGAGAATTCTTTGAGAAATAAATAACATAGCTGCCTGTTTTTCTTTGTGCTGCATTTGTTCCTCTTGGAGTGACAGAGGGCACAAGAGTTTCTCTTCCTTGTGAGATCCAGAGCCACTAACCAAGAGTCTGGGTCCACCATGGTCACACAAGCAGAGAAAAACTGTCCCACTGGCAAAATGAGGTCCTGACGGTCTTTTATTTCAGTATTTACTCTTCCCTTTCGATTCCCTGCATGGAGTATTTCCAGGTGGCCCTGTGTGAGTCAATAAATAATATATCATCCCTTGATGAAAAAAAACTGGCTATGTCAAAGGCGCCTTTCAGTCTGAGGCTGGCTGTAGTTTATCTCTTACCTTCAACTGGCAGTTTAGAAACATTACGACAATCAGATAACCAGAAATGAATAAGCACTTCGATGGTTCAATATCTCACTCCACAAGTGACAATAAAAAGCTCATAACTTTTCCAATGGCATATTTGTATGTGCAGCAGGCAGAGCAGGCACAGTTTCAGAGTCTGCTGACGCCAGGGAGGTGGTATGCACTGCTCACCTCCGGGTCACACGTCTGCTGCTTAAAGAAGAAACCACAAGCACAGTTCTCCACAACATGTTTAGGACTTACCTGTAGAGCTTCAGACCATGCTTCTATACAGCCCAAGATTATTTTTCCAGGGAGCTCATCAGGCTGCAGACAAAAAGCACTCCCTTTGTCTTAACATTTTGCAGGTAGAAAAAATGAACATGTTGTACAGCTGTGGCAGGACAAGGTTGGAATCCACAATTTGTGAGCCCTTCCTGATGTCCCGAGCTTGTCCCTCTATTTGACAAGCCTGAATTCCAATGGGACATACAGCAGAAGTTTTATAAAGCCTCAAGGAAAACGCATGTCTGTTTCTAATGGAAAAGGGAGGTGGTGAGGTACAGTGGGCTGCATCCCTGATATAAACAAGGGAACAGATCTGCAACAGCTCTGCAGTGGTGATTTTAATTTGCCTCTGAGTGCAAATGTGATGTATACAGACAGCAAGACTGGAAGCAGAGAAAGTGGTCATGTCACTGCTCTCCAAGACGCCTCCCCCAGAATTGCACAGGATGTGACTTCAGCCGATTTTTCTGGTGGCAGAACTTCGTTGATGCCGGAGGAGCCTTTTGGCTGCGTTATTCCTCATTCCATGCTAATCCTCCACTGAGCCACCTGTATGGAAGGAAACACTGTGCATGGTCTGAAAGCAGAGGCATTGTTTTCCAAGATTTTTTCGAGGTTTTCCTTTCAGCCCTTTTTAGTCTCGAGGGGTGGGAGAGGCTAGTAACTGCCTGAGAGGCAATAGACCGCAGATCCAGGGAGGAATGAGCAAGCAGCAATGCAGGGCTTAATTGCCCACTGGGGGTTAAACCAGGACACCCCATCAAGCGTGCCAGGATGGGGTTCATTCACCAGTGTTTGCCGGAGCGGCGAGGCCTCTCGGCTCCATCAGATGGCGCTGCGGCACCGCCGGGAGCCGCTCTCCCGGGACGGGGAGAGGCGGACACCGCGCACCCGCGGACTGCGGCTCCCGCATCGCCTGTATCCACGGCCAATGCGAACCCTCAGCTTTGCCGAAAGGGAGAAGGGTGAAGGAGACAGAAGGAAAAAAAAAAAAAAGGAATTGGGAAAATGTGACCAAAGGAGAGGTCAGAAAATGTTTCCCAAGGCTGTTGCCAAGGCTAGGTGGGCAGGGGGAAGCTGCAGGAAGGGCAAGAACTGGAATTTTTGAAGAGGGGTTTCCTAGGGATTGAGGAGGCAGGGGAGGAAGCGAGTGGCTACTGTTGGTAGATCTACCCTCTGCCAAAACTGTGATGCTTCTTTGGCAGAATGAAGTGCCAGGGTGTGGTGGTCTATAAGGATTGTGATACTCTTCTGTCACCCTGGGCAGAGGTCCCCATGCACCCATCTAGGCTGCACTGGCACAAAATTAGACCAACACAACTGCAAGTGGGAGTGCTTGAGAGCATCCATTTTTCATTCTCGGGAACTGGGAGTCTTTTCTTTGAAATTGTAAAATCTTGTTGGAGAGAAGGACCATAGATGTCTTCCTGCCAGTGCTGAATTATTCTTAGTGAACATTCTTATAGCTTTATTTAGTTATATGGTATATGGCAAATAAAACAAATTCACCGTCTTATCCATCTTCCAGAAAACTCTGTGGATATACAGCTTAAACCCTCACAAACATTTTTTTGTCCTCTTTGAGATGATTTGGGCTAAAGTTTAAGCAAAACAAGAACAAAAAACAGTAGGCTCATAGGTCGCAGTCAGTTTGGACTTTTAATATTGGCAGTAGACTGCTACTGTTTAAGTTCAGTCTTGTGCAATAACTCTAGCTGACATACAGTAATATCTCTAAAAACATTCAGCGTTACAAATACAACCAATAGAAGAACAAGCAATAAAAGAAATCAATCATACTCTGACTGGCAGGTTGGTGCTTCTCTGGGGACTCACCTATTAGCATAGAGATTACCCTTTACATAGCATGTGATGTACCCCAGACTTTGAAAAGCCTGAGAATAAGTGGACTTAAAATTGATAAATTGAGGCTAGCAATCAGAATTTGAAAAGTGATGTGAGAAGTGAGAGCATGGGACAGAGTCTTCCTGGACAAACAGTCTCAAGCTGATGACTTGAATGACTTACAGAAAGGATGAAGAGCTTGCCAGCTGTGACAGGAGGGGATGTTCTGTAAGACTTTGCTCCTGGAGCCTCTTGGGTTAGCCGATTAAAGCATAGGGTTACTCAAGTGAGGAATAAAATATGATTGTTCCTACTCTCTGAGAATGGAGAGGAGACTGCATGGGTGGTAGAATTTCCCAGGTGCTCTCAGTGTTCTCAGCAATATCTACTCTGTCATTGCCGAGAGTTTGTAGGACAGCAGTGTGTACACTCCACTCCCTCCTCTGTCCCTTCCTTCCCTCTCCAGAGCACAGACAAGCAGTAATTCCCTTCCACTGAAGCCCAGGTACCTCATACAAGCTTTCTTTGGGTATGTGGCAGCTGACTGCAAGGCTTTGTGGCCAAAAAGCTGCTGCAGAATCCACAGGGATGCCCATGTGCCAGTGCTCGTGCATCCAGACTGCTAACCCCACACCTTCTCCACCAGCTGATGGCAGAGATGTTGCTGGTTGCAGAGGAATGTGGAGACCTGCCAGTGCTGGGTCCTGTTCCAGTTTTTAAGAAAGGAGTGTGCTGTACTGGTTACAGGATGTTCCTCATCTGCTTATCCCCTCTGAGTTAATTTGACCTCTTCTGCCCCTGCTGTCTCCAGTCTGTCTTCTAAGGCCTGCCACCTCCTCCCCACATACCTTTTATCCTTGAATGAACTTAATTCTGTTTGGCATTCAAACAAAGACACTTCCTTTCCCTCCTTGCTTCTCTGTGCCAATGGGAGAAGTATCAAAAGCAGAGGGCTGAGAGGCTTTCTAGCCTCTGTTCTGTGGCAGACAGGAGCTGAAATAAACTGTTACTGAGAAAGTTCTGCTGTGACGTGTGTCTGTGGAGGAAGCATAGGTCATTGTTCCCTAGAGATGGCCAGTATGCAGAGTAGGCAGCACACCATGGATGTGCCAGGGCAAAGCAGGCTCAGTGCTGGCATAAAGCATCTGCAGAGATGCAGAATTTGGAGAAGTCTCTGGGGAACACATGAGATATGAGAAAGCAGAGGCTGATAAATTTCAAAAGCATTGATGACCTGTGGTGTTTTGAGACCAGAATATCTACTATTATGTCCTGTGATATATAAAACAGTGATCTGCAAAACATTTCCGCCTAATTTAGTTCTTGGAAATAGCTGAAACACCACAATCCTGTTACTAACAACGAGCTCAAGGCAGACTACTTGCGTGGGAAAACTCAGTTCAAATGGTGCCCGCTTGGCAAAATTGCGAAGCCAAAATCACAGGGATGCCATAAATGAAAGCCTAAGCTACAGGTGGCACCAAGTGGAGCATGTTTTGAAGTGAGAGCTACAAGTCTGCTGGATAAACTGGAATCAGTAACAGCAATTCTTTAAATTTAAAAATCCAAAAATTAAATCACGTTTTATTTATTAAGTCATCAAAAAACCACATTTTCCCAAGCTGAGTCACCCCAGCATGACTGTCCCTCTGACTAAAAAGGTTCTCACGCCACAGTCCCTGCTCCACTGATCTTTCTGCTGCCTTGCTCATTACTGCTTCATCCTTTGCTGGCTTTCATGTGCAAGGATGACTGAAGG
This sequence comes from Manacus candei, assembly GCF_025592945.1. NCBI lineage: Eukaryota > Metazoa > Chordata > Aves > Passeriformes > Pipridae > Manacus > Manacus candei. The sequence continues at coordinate 34,243,877 of NW_026138062.1, read as the reverse complement.
AAGGCAATGATCTGCCTGCATTTAACACTAAATGTGGTGTGCTTTGAGGAGGTTCTTATCAGTCAGATGAGCTGCGCCCAGATTTTCTGGGTGTGACTGAGAAAGAAACAATAGAAAGAAAATAAACCTAGTGCCAGCCTATGTCTGGATGCTTCTCCAAGATGAAATGCATCATGGTTAATGACTTCAACCAAGGAGACGGCAGAGTGGCATTGCTCCATATGCATCAGTGTAGTTTACTTATCTTCCTCTTGTTCATTCGTGGAGAGGTGCTCCCCAGCTCAGGACAGCTCCCCAGCTCCACTAACCCCATCTCCTAGGAAAAGGTGATTCACTTAGCGGATGCGGGAAAGGCTGTGGAGCAGGACCTGCCTTTCAAAAACTCATGCTGGCTGAGCCTGATCCCCTCATTTTCCTGCATATGCTGCGTGATGGCACTCAAGATGATCTGCTCCATGACTTTCCCCAGCACCGATGTCAGGTTGACAGGTCCCTTCTAACCCAAACCATTCTGAGACTATGATTCTGTGAAAGTGACTCAGTGAGCACTTCCTGCTTTCTCAGAACCTGAGAAGGGCAGTGGCACTGGGTATATCTGTGGGATACTGAAAAGTATTGAGAGGCACAAGGAGGAATAGGAGCTGCCAGGAGCTATTAGTATAGACAGCCCTCAATGTGATGGCTGCTGACTTCTCAAGAATCTGAATGTCCTTTACCTTGAGTGGGTTTAGTACATGTTGTTTTTGCATAACAAATTTTCCCAAACGACCTCTCAGGGTATTTGCTGTCAGACCTGAGTGTGGTGGGCTGAGTGCTCTTTAATAGGACCAGCTTTTTAAGGGATAAGATGTACTTTCAACTAATTGCCTCTGTGTTCAGGTTCTCATTTACCAACTTCCTGAGCAGTGGCCTTAGCAGGAGGGCAGAAGTACTTACTGGAGCTTTCAGGAAAATGATACAGAGAACAGACTGAAAGTTCCCATCATAGAGAACAATCTGTTTAAAATAACATTACTAACTACACTTTATTAGTTGGTAGACATGAGTTTTCTGAATAAATAGCATATGTAAAGCTACTGCTTATACCAAATCCACAGCATGAAGTGTTTATACCAATGTTGTGTTTTGACACGAAATATATGACTGGAGGTTGTCAGTGGCTACTGGAAGTGTGTCCTTTTCTGAAGACAGATAAAGCTTCTTGTTCTTTTTCACCATCTTTTCCCCCATGTAGTGGAAGCATCAGTAGCAGTTAAGGATACAGACACTGAGGGCTGCCTGAAGTATTGGAAAATGCTGACTGGTGCAATGGCTGGTTACTGAGTGTGCTCTGTCCTTGTATGAATTAATAGCATTTTTCATACAAGAGAGAAGTGTGCATCTTGCCTCTTGTGCAATCCCAGGCACTCACATTTGTTTTCTTAGGGTTGTGGAGGTATGGAAAGGCTGCATCTCACATCCTTCATGGGACCTGTGTCTGTTTGTCTGTGGGAAGACTCCTGTGTGGGGGCTACATTCCCTGGCTGCTTGTGCATCCCTTATCTTCTCCCTGTGGGCTCATCTTGTGGGGTGATGGGAGGCAGCAGCATGGCCATAAAGGTGGCTCTTGTTCCCAGGACCTGGGAGAGCCTCATGGGAGGTTTTCCTTTCCCTGAGGGGATGAGGGAGAAGGTGGTGTGGGATGAAGAGAGATGTGCCCTACCAACAGCCCCTGGAAATCCCAGCCCTTGCCCACTGAAGGCTATTCCCCATCCTCAACTCCCTCAAATATGTTCCCCAGCATCTCCCTCACACTCCTACCTCCCTACTGCCTGCCTGTTGCCTGCAATAGAAATGGGTTTGCCTGTGCAGCTTTGAGCAGCTCTTGCATTTCCAGAGCTGCTGAGAAATGATTTCTTACTGAATAGATGTGCTTATGAAAGCAAAACTATTACCTGGACTCTCGAGAGCTGAGAGACACATGCACAGTTTAAAGTCCACTGGCTTGCGCATGATATACTTTGCACCCCCAAAGAATGTGACTTTAAGCTTATTTCTGAACCCAGGAAGCCCAAAGAAATATTTTCTCAAAGGAATATATTCTCAAAATATCTACATGACCCTCCATCCTGGTCTTTGCTAATTCCCTTTCATTCTGCTGGTGAAAATCATTATTTAAAATGCAGTTCAAAAAACCTCTAAACAGATGAATGGAGGAAAAAACTACCCATGATGTCAGCAAAATAGATACTAATAGACAGATATCAAAGGGATACTGCCTTCAGCTACACACTTGAAATATTGCTGACGTCAATCTGGGGCACATTTTAGCCTCCTATGCTTTGCCTTTAGGAGGCTGAAGTACATTACATATAATTGGTTCCACCTACATAGAATTTGTTGAGGAGAAAAGCAACAAGATTGCAGGTTCTCACCATGTCTGTAGGCACAAGACATATTCCTGACACCCCAGCAGCAATCCTGCGCCCACAGGGGAGTACTGGCAGGGCCTGCCACAACTTCCAGCTGCCACCACCTGAACTGCAGACAGGGACTGGTTATCATATGTGCACAAGAGAGACCACAGTCCCAATACTGACATACCACAAAGAGCAGATGATGAGGGGAACATGATGTTTTAGCAGTGCCTGTAGTGATAGAACAAGGAGGATTGGCTTTAAACTGAAAGAGATTCAGGTTAGATATTAGGCATAAATTCTTTACTGTTGAGGGTGGTGAAGCACTGGTTCAGGTTTCTCAGAGAAGTTGTGGATGCCCCGCCCCTGGAAGTGTTCAAGGCCAGATTGGATGTGGTTTTGAGCAACCTGGTCTAGTGGAAGGTATCCATGACCTGTCAGGGACTAGGTGAGCTTCTGACCAACCCATTCTATGGTCCTATGTACTTTCACTTGCATTTTCAGCCCAGGAGCTAGCAGGTGCTGTCCTGGACATTATAGGTTGCACCAGAAATAGTGATACTACTGAAAAAGTAGTATCACAGCTCTTCACCGCTGTCCCAGTGCTGATGGCACTGACATGCTCACTCAGCTGGGTGGCAGAAAGCATCTGCAGTGGACACAGAACCAAGAAAGCAGCAAGCCCAGAGCACTTGAGCATGGATCTCAGGTTCCTGTGACTCAGCTGGCAGCATTATCAATTGAAAAAATATGTTGAAGCCCATTTCTGTGAGATGTGTGACTGCTGGCTTGATTGCTTTAATCAGAAAACAGGTTAATTGAAATAAATGATTTATATTTATTGTATTTATACCTGCACTAAAGACATCCAAACTGGCCGATCAGGATCCCACATGAGCTGATGGGAGGAAAAGGAGGCAGACAGGAGCATGTTGCTCTTTAGGTGGAAAGGAGTAGGCACTGCTTCTTGGAAAGAGCCTTGCAGCAAGAGGCTTCATCTGGTCAGGGAGCTCTGGCTGGCTTACCAGAGCCACCACTCTCCTAGAAGATCAGGGCACAGATGTTTTTGCACCCCTCTGGCACCATGCAAAATCTCCAACCCTGATCCTCCAGCAAATTTATGTAGCAAGAATTATTGGCTTGCTGTGCTGTGCTGTCCTGTACTTCCCCATCTGGAGATGATAACATCAGAGGGTTTCACAAAAATCTTCATGATTATCTCCAGATTTTAAAGAAGCAAACACTCGGTTCTCTGAGGCAGTCCCACCAAAGTCATTCCCCTAGGCAGGCAGGGGATGCTGAAGGGCACTGTACAGAGGTAGCACGAAGACTTTCTGTCTCCCCGCTGCTGTGCTGCTCCTCTGAAGGAGATGTAGAGGATATTCCCCCCATGTTGTCTCATTTTAAGGCACCCCTTCTCTCTTTCCTCCTCCCAGTTGCTGTTTTTTCCCAAGAAGAAGAGCTCTCGGGGCCTCTCCAACCTCCCAACAGCAAGAGTCTTTCTTTGAGAGGACACAAGCAGGGAGACTAAGGGAACCCCCCAAAAGTAGCTGAACTGACCAGACAGGTCCTGGTGTCTGTATGCTGTTTCTCCAAGTTATTCTGCCATCTCCACCAGAAATAACCACAGAGGTCCATGATTGCCTCTCACGGCACCCACGGCAGCAGAGCCAGCTGCTCCTTCCCTTCTCACTCCCTTTCCAAGCAGCCACACACAGGTGAACACTCCTCCACCCTTCATATGCTTCAGTGTGGCACAGCAATAAGAGGAGGAGAACAAAGGACAGCACTGAACTGGATTAACGCTTTGCTCCATAAGGATTTCACATCACGAGTGATTTCAGGCTCCTGTAGACCTGTGTGTACGATGTGCCAGGGCTCTGATTTTTCATTCACACCAAGAGCTCCTGAACTTTGCTGGAGGCAGTAGGTGGTACAGAGAGGTTAGGCCTTTGGAAAACAGATCTTTCACCATTCGGCTGTATCTAAAAGGAATTTGGCCTATGTCTGAGGGCAGCAGGCAGAAGAGGGACAAATGAAATTACATTTGAGCTCAACGTGACCTACTAAATCAAATAGACCAATATAAGTGTTGCAGTGTAACATCTTTGCTTCCTACAGACTTGGATTCAAAAAAAGAAAAAAGCATTTTGAAAATCCTCCTGTAGGTCTTGCTGAATCTTTTACTTGTCTGTGCCTTAAAATAAACGTGCTGCTTTAGTTAACCCATGCTGGATCTTGCTGTGTCTTTGGGGAAATTCTGGCTGACCCTTTGGAAGGACATGTTACGGCTGCCCTGTGTGCTGGGGACATGAACATTCTCATCCAGATTAGAGCTTGGCTACTGAACTGTGGACAACTGGGGCTCTGCAGAGCCACAGGGGAGATGCCAAATAGATTCACTCATGGCTGGCCCCAGCTGCCCAGCATCGAGCTCTTCAGGGCTTCTGTAGCTGTAGGTAACACCTCCTGCCCTCCCCACAGACACTGATTGCTGTACTGTCAGGTCTCTCATTCTTTAATTACATCTCACATAATATACTTGACATGGGGGTGTTTCATGTGAGGAGAGAATAACTCACTGAAAGGTCTGGTAAGTGGCTGAGACAGTTGCAATGCAGACTTCTAGCATCTGTCCCTTCTAGCATCTCATCCCCCACTGGAATAAAATACACTACATGGCAGCTGGATAGAGCAGGGAAAAAACTCTCAAACGGAGTGTTGCCCTCTGAGAGGGACCTGCAGAGAGCAAGCAAGCAGTAAATGCTGCAAAGAGCAAGTGACTTAAACCTGCCATCTCTTTTCAAGGGTCGTGTCTCCAACCTGCATGGCACGTGTCTACATGTGGATTGGCACCCACAGTGAGGCATCAGTTAAGGGATGAGAGGCTGGTTGAGCATAGGGCCAGCACACTCCTCCTGCTGAACTGGGCGTGGTACAACAAATAACACAGCAAACAGGTAGATATTGAGAAAGGGGAAATCTTCTCACACCCAGCTAGTGGTGTCCTCTAAGATAGAGAGACTGTAATCCTGTGCCTGATCTCTTTATATAATTTATACATGATAGACTTGGGTAAAAGCAAAGCTGAAAGAGAGGAAATGGTTTTCTTTAACCCTGCTCCCTGCAAAAAAACTTGGCAAGGCTCTGGGCATGGGTTGGGAGCCCTTTGAGATAGAGGCCCTCTTCATGTCCACCCCCAGGGACTTTTCATTCCAGATCAGACATATCTCTGCTCAAGTTGAAGTATCTCTGTTAGGACTGCTTGCAAGTAGTTTTTAGCATTATCAGTACAAGCTAATTCTCACAGAGGCCCTAACTACCATGGAAAAACACAGGGGTTGGCTGCTATGTGTTCCATACCACCCACTGCTCATCACAGCCACACATACCCCCACTGATCACCACAGCTACCATACACCCACTGCTCACCACAGCCCAGAGGCCTTTTCCCACTTTCTTTCTAGTATTCCTACCTTGAATAACAGAATCATCTTTATATTCCACCAATTTGATAAACATCCATCAATTATCTAAGAGACTGGTTAACTACGTGGACCTGGGCCATCATGATGCCAGCGTGCCTGTCTACTAGGGAGACTGTTACACTGCTGCCTGGAGAACTTCTCCTCCTTTCCCTGGGTATTTCCCTGCAGTCACTGATTTTCTAGAAGTATTTTCCTGAAGAACAGATTATTTTTCAGAGTTAAAGAAGGAGGGGACAGTCTGTTTTGCTAACAGCAAGTAGCACACAACCTTCAGCTGCCTCGGGAAAGGGGAAGGGCCCCAGTCCCCACTCTCTGATGCACCAAGTCCTCCTCCTCTCCACCGATGACAGCAAGCTGACAGACCACTTCCCTTTCCCTTGCCTTGTCAGACATACTTGAGGGGCTGACACAAGCACATCACAAAGATGGCTGGTATAAACCATGCTGGGAGGGATCCTCAGACATGGAGAGTGAAGATTTATGCCTGGAACTCCGAGTCATTGTCTACTCCAGACAAGGAAACTGTGGCAGAGTGGGTGAATAACTCTTATTAAGTGGAAAGATATTCACAAGGCAAATACGAAACCTTTTCCATGGGTTTATCATCAGGACTAAAAATAAGTCACTGCCTACTCAAGTTCTTTCTGCCTCTGATGACAGCTGAAGTATTTGTGGGATTTCAACACACATATCTAGCCTCAGAGCTAGTGTGATTTAAGGGGTTAAAGGAACACCTGCAGAAATGTTACTAAGAACAGGAATGGCAACCATCATTTAGGGATTTTCAATCCAATGGGAATCAAGCATGAAACCCTTCCCTGTCATTCATGGTTAAGTCTCTCCCAGACTGGGAGACTCAATTAGCCAGGACAGGCTCAGGTCCTTGAGGAGCCACTGGCTGGCAGGGAGGGTCCAACACAGCAGGAGCCAAAGGCCAGAAGCCTCCTGAGCATCACCAGTGCCTCAAGGACAGATCTCATATGCTGAATGGCTTCAGTGCAACCCAGCACCTCTGTGCAGCCCTGCATTTGGCAGGTGTGCCTTCCTTCTGGAAATACAGAAGATGGGAGTGTGATCTAGAAAAGTGAGGATTTCTTAAAGCAAAGCAGTCACTTTCCATGATCTCAGCAATAAATAGTCTGCAACCTTTGCAACATGGCCTGCCAAAACTACAGGATTCCCCCTGAGATGGAAGACAGGGATAGGGAGCAAAATGAAGCCATTATATTCCAAAGGGAAATGTTTAGTGACTTAGACCTGCTACACCATTTAGGCACAAGTCTATCGGGCTGGCCAGGATTCATCCAAGGGTGCTGAGTGGCCTGGCTGAAGTGTTCACTGAGCCACTTTCCAACAGAGCAACCAATTAGATATTAGGAAGAAATTCTTTGCTGTGAGGCTGATGGAGTGCTGGAGCAGGTTGTCCGGAGAAGTTGTGGATGCCCCATCCCCAAAAAAGTTCAAGGCCAGGTTGGATAGAGCTTGGAGCAAACTGGTATAGTGGAAGGTGTCCCTGCCCATGGCAAGGGGTTGAAATGAGGTAGTCTTTAAGGTCCCTTCCTACCCAAACTATTCTACAATTCTGTGATTTACCAGCAGCCCTGGCTAACTGGGGAGGCCCCAGTTGACTGGAGGTCAGCAAGTGTGATGCTCATCTAAAAGAAGGGCCAGAGAAAGGATGCAGAGAACTACAGGCCTGTCAGCCCGAGCTTTGTGCTAAGGAAGGTCATGGAGCAGATCATTTTGAGTGCCATCACACAGCATGCACAGGACAACCAGGGAATCAGGCTCAATCAACATAGGTTTGTGAAAGGCAGGTCCTGCTCAACTAACCTGGTCTCTTTTTATGACAAGGTGACTTGCTTAGTGGATAAGGGAAAGGCTGCGGATGTTGTCTGCTCTAACTTCAGTAAGGCCTTTGTTTTCCACAGCATTCTCCTGGAAAAACTGGCTATTCATTGTTTAGATGGGTCCACTGGGTAAAAACCTGTCTGGGTGGCCAGACCCAGAGAGTGGTGGGGAATGGAGGTAAATCCAGCTGTGGCTGGTCACTAGAGGGGTTCCCCAAGGCTCAGTACAGGGGGTAGAGCCCTGTTTAATGTCCTCATCAAAAAGCAAACCAAAAGGCTGCTAAAGGTAGAACCAATGTCCACTATCTTCATTCTCCCTACAAATTACAAAGTACAGTTTGCTTGTCTCTGCTTGAATTAATAGCAGGTAATTAGCACATCCCTACAGTGATGCTGCTCAGGCACCAGCTGGGGGAATAAATTACAGCTTGGGAGCTAATTTCCCAAACAAGCCATGGCAGGCACACAGCATCGGCCGGGGCTGGATTCTAGCCAAGTGAGGAAGTGGCACTACTGCCATCAGCTGTGGGGAAATAACAAGTGCAATTTTCAGTAACTTAATAAAAAAGATAGCAATATATTTTCTTGCTTCAGTGTAACTGGAATGAGTCCTCTTGACTTTGCCAGAGACTTCTTTGATGTGTAACAGCTTGAAGAGAACGGGTTTTGCCATAATTTTATGTGATTACAACTGAATGTCACTTTATTTATTCATCAAGGGGGATTTGGAAGGGGAGAAATACGACATTTTAAATGATCACTGGGGACAGAGGTGCTGACAACTGTGCTCAGATTTTTAGAGCCTAATTAGCAGCATGCTGGAACTGCACCTCCTCTCATTACTCTTGATTATGTTTTGTAAAGAATTAGTGCGATGTTTATAAAACACTTCCCCCAGAGTTTGTTTCCTCAGGTTTTTGTGTTGCTGCCAAGCTGTTCATCTCCCCTGGGGTGACAAGAGCTCATATATTGACAAGGAAAAGGAAGGAGGGTGCCGGGGAGCCATGCCCCCCAAGGCGGCAGCTACCTGTCCTGGGGGAGCCACTGGAGAGGCAGCTGCCACCGAAGGAGGGGATCAGCATCATCCCATCAGCAACCCCTGCTCAGCAAGTGGCTGGGAAATTCCATCTTTCTTAATCAAAAACCAATGTGTAAAACTGGCATGTTGTTTGGATGGATGGCTAACAACTTACTCTCCATCAGAATCACAAAAGCACAACTTCTCAGGGGTCCGTCCTGCAGCTGCTCATTACTTGTTAACAGAAAACCAGAAATTCTCAGGGCTCGTTGTACACTCTTTGAGGGGCAGAAAGCAGTCCTCCTGCAAGCTCGGTTTGTTATTGCAGTACTGATGAGACAGACCTGCTGCTAAATCCAATAGCAGTAAGACAGCTGTAAACAGAAAGCTGTTGCAACACAGAGGTTGTTTTATTGCAGCTTTTCCTCCTTTCCTTACCCAGAAACTGCTGGGTTTCAAGGTGATGCAGTTTAGGCAAGCTGCCCTGCTGAGAGGGTGGGGGTCATGGCAGGGCAGCTGGAGCACTGTACCACACAGCTGCCTCCCTGGGACACCCCCAATGCCCTCCACCTCCACTACCACGGTTTAATCACAGCATCAGGAACCCCTGATGTGCCCACTATGCAGGACAGAAAATTAAAACGGTAATGCAGTACATGCAGCTGAGAATAAGAAATCTCTTGGCAGATAGAAATCTCCACAATCAACAAAGAAGGAAAAAAAAAGGAATTAGAAATAGTACTGAACTAAATTTATCACAAAAAAAGTTGCTTCCATCACTATCGCAGGGAATACAAGTATAAATCTGAGTTCAAGAGTAAAGAGTGCCTCTTACTTGAGTGTCTAATACCCTCCATAAATAACAATTGCTATGATTGACCTTCCCCAGCATATAGGGCCCCAGCCCCACTGGACTCATGCTGCATAAACAGGTAGCAATGGCCTGGGCCCCCAACAATTTCAGGATAACACAGTAACTCACTGAGACCTATAAATGGGTATGAACGGTGCAAAATTAAAATTAGAAAATGAGAGAAGATAGGATATTATTAGCAGCAGGCACAGTACATCAGATAGTTTTGCAGGTGTTTCAAGGATAATTTTTCTTAAGAAGGAGATCATGAACTGAAATCACTGCTTTTAGTTTACAAATTACTAACCTTTAAGCAGAGCACTCATATTATGTGTAAATGGAAATGAAGGATAAGGTATTGTGACTCTGTCAGGAAAATTAAGCTGACATGGTTGTCCAAGCCAGAGTGCAGATAGAGATGAGAAGCAGACCACTGACAGGTAGGAGATCTTGGAAATAAAGCATGTAGCTTTGTATAGTACAACAAAAGCACTGCACAGGACAGAGTTTCCAAGCTGAAAACAGAGTAAGTGGTAGTATGCCCTCTGGCAGGCAGTGTTGCTCAGGCTCTGGAGAAGGGTAACCCTATGTTACATGGACTACCTTGAGCCAGTGAATCTGCAGGTCTCAAAGGTGGAACTCATGAGTCACAAGCTAAATGCTGAGGTTGGGGTTGGGAGTTAGACTTGAATATGCAGCAGAAGCACCCTGCTGCTGAGCTTGAGCAGGGAGAGGCCAAGACCTTCTAGTCTGAATGCAGAGGAAGCAAGTCTCAGATCCACCCCAGAGGAGGAGGGAGAGAGGGCAAGAGGAGAGCAGGACTGGAGCTGGTGGGATGAATTAGGCTGGGAGCTGAGGCTGAGGAAGGAAGAGGCAGAAACAGAGGAATCATGTGAGTGCAGACATCTGTCCTGAGATGCAGATAGAGTTCAGAAGTGGGAAGGTGGTCATATGGAAAAATGAGACTTAACAAAAAGAAAGAAATTTGAATGGAGGTAGAGTGAGGTGAAGGCAAACATGGGTAAGGAGAGATTAGTCATATGGGAGGGAAGGAGATTGCTGGTTCAGACTGACCATACATGAGGTCATGAGAAAATCCTGAAGGTAGATGAATAGAAGGGTACTGAGTTTCAGTAAGCAGCCTCATAAGAAAGCCAGTAAGAGGCACTTTAAATGAGGAGGCATGCGCCACTTACAGGTGTCCCACAGGAGCAGCAGGATGAAATTTATAACTTTGTGATACATAAAGGGTAACATTAAGTAATAACAGGTCTTTGGTTTTAAAACATGGAAAATGGAAGCCAGACTACTGTCTGTGGTATACAGTGGAAGGATGATTGATCATTGTCATAAACTGAAGAGAGAAAAGTTCAGACTCGCAAGGAGAAATTCCCATGGCAAGTACAGTTAAGCAGTGGCACAGATTGCCCAGAGAGGCTGTAGCATCTCTGCCTTGGGCACTTTCAAGACCCAAATGGAGAAAGCCCTGAGTAACCCAGCCTGACCACAGATACTGTCGGAACACAGCTTTGGGAAGGGAATAGTCTTTGCTCTTTCACTAAAAAACTTTAATTCCCCAAAGTTAAAAGCAAACAAGAGGATGGCATGGGAAAGCAATTCAAAAAACTTGCCATGGGCAGGCATGAGAAAAGAGGGTTAAGTGGAAAGCAGTCTTGTCCAGCCTGGGGAGTCAGAAGATCACTCCAAGGTCACATATTTTCTTCAATAAGTCTCTGTGAAGCTCACATGCTATCTCATATGACTGATTTCTTTTTATACCAAACTCTTTAGAAGTTAACCATCCAATCTCTTGCTCTGTTAGCTCAAATGCCAGGGTTTTTTGACAGAGCCAAAGTCCTTCTAGATACCGATAAATTATCAGCACAGTAACCCACCTCTGCTTCTCCCTGTTGCCTCTCATTGAAATCCAGAAAGCTACAGACAAAGTCAAGCATGCAAAGGGTTGAACTGGGAGGAAGGCAGTCTTAGTCCAGCCTCCTAGTGAATACACATATCACCCAAATGCTTAGGCTGAAGCCACTCTATCCTGGGGAGAACTTAAACAATCACAGCAGTCTCAAGATATTTATGTTGTCTGAAACCCTCATGACTACCCTGTAGTGCTTCTAAAACCTGGGCTTCCCATAAACTCACCCGATGAGCTGGCAGGCAAGCAAAACCGTATTGCTGTCTTCACTCTGCAGCTGTTTCACCACAAATTGGTGAACTACATTCCCACAAATTGTTTCAGTTTTCACAAATCATTGATCTGTAACAAAATTATCTTTGCTGGAAAATTCCTACCCCGTGTGTCTCTGACACAAGGCAAGTGCAAAATAGGAGCAGAACCTCTTCGGAAAGTGCTGTACCCCATTAGTGGATTTCACCCTGGTCCTTGGTGGATTGGTGATCTCAATTCCATCAACTCTCAGAGAGAGAAGGGTGGACTCTGAGGAAGTTGAGACACGTTCTGTTGTTGCTCTGAAGACCAGGAACAGCATGACAGATTTGAGCCAGTATCCTCCTGGAAGCTAGCACAGGGCTCAGAGTGCCAGGATGTTATGTTTACTGTGACAAGTGCTGCTTGATAGGTGGCCCACTGCATGCTCAACTGCATGCAAGCTGGAACTCCTTCAAAGCTCCCTTCTGCAGTCCCATTGTTTCCCAAGCAAATTGCTGGGTTTCATTTTTGACATGGAAAGAGAAACATGTTTCAACAGAACTAGATTCTCTTTTCCACAAAGCTGCTCCTGCAGCCCTGCTTTTAAAAGCGTGTATCACTGACATGAATGCAATTTCTTTTCCTCACGACAGCACTCTAAACCAAAAAATCCCTAATATACCATTAGTCATCAACAAAATTCCTGACGACACATCATACATGGCACTGCCTTGGGAGGACTAGTTTAACAGGAGTATTTGAATTCTGTAGCACAGTCCAATGTTTGTCCTTCTACAATACAGCCAGAGCCAGTCTTGGAGTCCAGGTCACAGGAAATCCTAATGGGACCACCTGCTTTTTTCAGTCATAACTAAAACTGACCTCGTGTATTATGCACAGTGGCCAGTATTCCTCTTTGCCTATCAGTTCTAAACCAGCAACAGAACACCAGATTTAGATCTTATTCTCAGGGTACAACAGAGGCATAGGGAAAGGTGCATATTTTTATCCACTAACCAAAGCACAACTTACAAAATAAAAGATCCAAACCCTTCAATTAGTTTGCCATCCTGTAGCTCAGAATTGCACTCTATTAGTCAACATCATCATCAATATTTATTCCAGTAGTTTATGAAAAACATACACAGTTTTACAGAATTGCATGTATATGTCTATATAACTTTGTGATTTAGTTTATCACTGGGGGGGCTATTCTTCTCAAATACTTGGATGCTTATCAAAACCAATGAACTTCAGGTCAACAGTATAAGCAAACAGACGAAGCACAACTCTCCACAACTCATTAGTTCAATTTTAAAGACTTAAAATTCTATATGAAATAAATAGGCTATTACTGACCTGTGAATGAACTAATCATAATTATGTTTTGCTGTGTACTTCACTCAGTTTTAGTTTGAAACTCATATAAAGGCCTCCAAATTTGTTGTGAATGTTTTCTCCAAGCCCCAAATGGTGTCTGAAGGAGACTAGATTAAATTCTGGAGAAAGAATTGTCCAATTAGCTGAGCACAGTAAAGTTATGAGCAAAGACTGCTTTCCAAAGACCCTTTAAAGTTGAACTTCTCTCCCACACTTAGTATGTCAAAGCTCCTGATGTTGATATTAGTCTTTTTGCATGAATAGCATTAGTCATCCATAAACACAAACCTGTGCCCACATAGGTTTGAATATGCTATGCTGTTATGCCACACTTAGAACACTCCTAATACTTTGACCATTGTTATTACTAGCTCCAGTGATTTAAAGAAAATAAGGATTTTATAACGCAAAAATTTATTTTCAGTCCTGTGGCCCTGTAGATTTTCATCACCTTCCACAAGATGGATTCTTTACCTTATGTGAATCTACTGAAAATTTATATTAATAAGTTAGGCCAAAATTGTCCACTCTGTATAAAAAGTTAGGCTTCCAAATGTCTACTAGGCACCCACATTGTAATGATCTTTCCAGAGACACTTCTTTTCATTTCAGGAGACTTTTACTGTTAACACTGAAAAAATATTCATAAGACAAGTAGGATTTTAAATCGTATTGAGATGATTAGTTTCAGGCACTTTCATTTCAGCAGTTTTTGGTTTTTAATATGTAGTCTGATTTCCAGTATAAAAGGAGCAGTTTTAAAACATCCACATTTAGATACCACACTTTAAGCATTTGCGTGTCTACATTCAGCTTACGTTTGCATGAATATGTCAAAATGTTTTTTAATTCCTCCTCACACTTTGGGAGGAACATTCAAGAACTGACAGATTTGTGGGAAAACCCCCTCAAGCTGGCCAATAGCAAGAGTCAGTGTTTTACATTATCATTACCTTGACATCCACAACAGAGCAATCTGCCAAATAAATGGAATCTAATGTGACAGTTGACTTCTAATCTCCACATCTTCCTTACTATAATTAAAAAAATAACAGCAACAATGGGAAACCAGCCATGATACAAGGAGACTTAGAACTTTAATTCACCAAATTCAATCACCTGTAAGAAGGATTCCAGGAAATCAATCACAAAATATAAAAATAATTTTCAGTGAAAAACATCTTGAGTCTCAAAATTTCTGTAGACCTTGCCAGCAGAAAGGGAAAAATGTTTTATTGCTTTTCATTTCATGAGAAAAGATAAGTTATCTGCATTGAATCAGCATCTTCAAGACAATGCTGAGACAGAGATGTTGTTTTCCGTGGGTCTGTATGCTCTTAAGGAGCACTTGGAAGGTTTCTTCTCTCAGATATTCAAGACCAAAAACTTTCACGCACTCCTTGCTTCCACATGAATTACTACTCCTTTACACTACATGATCTGTTATCCTTATCAACAAAAAAATAACTCCTATTAAATTTAATAATTGGATTTTTGTAACTTTTCTGCATGCTCACCCCTACAGTCTTACACAAACCTTGAGGGAACTAAACAAAAAATGCAGTGTTGCTCTTAGTACTTATGTAAACAGCCATGCAACATCAGGAAATGTTTTCTATCCATGCTCTGCCAGCAATGGAAATTGGAGTCAGATCATGGTTTAATGAGATAATCTCCATGAGCAGATGCTAAATGCCCCTCGGTTAAAACCCACCAAACAGAGCAAGTTAGAACAAGGATATCTTGACTATGAAAACCACCGAGGATATGCTCAGTCCTTGAAGCTGCTGTGCCTGTTGCACACTAGAGGAAGAGCAGGCAACTAGCTTATGCAGCTTTCTACACAAGCATACCACTAATTTTGCAAGGAACGTTTTATAAGATGGAATTTTTATCTACACTTTGCGTAGGCGGCTGCAACACTAGAATACAGCAGAACAAGTGGCAGGCAAGCCATGGTCCTCCTGAGATTTGTGGCAGCTCTTTGAAACACATTTTCTTGATGGGAAACACTGAAGTGGGATTAGATTACTCAGGAGTCAGCATCTCCACATAAACCCGAGATTTACCTTTTTTGGGGTGACACATGGCAGTTGTGTTTTCACATTATTCCTTCTCAGTTTCCAAAATGGAAGTTGGTATTTGTGCAGTTAAAGAAAAATATTGACATGCTGTTATTATTATCCCAGGTATGTTCCTTATGGAAGTCTTCAGTTGAACAAGCAGCTGTGTAGATGTAGATATATCTGACGTACAATGTAAACACCAGGAGATGCCGTTTTTTGGACACACAAGTTCACAGTGCAAGCCAATGATCAGTATAATACACACTGCTTCACCAGCCAGTCTGGTGGGATGGTCATTGTTCTAAGAGATTTCAAGGCTCTGACGCTTTTTTCATCTCACTCTAATCCTTATTAAACTTTCAGTACGCTGTTGTTTTTTAAAGTTATCAAACTTGCCCAGAAGCAACATTCCACTGTTTCACATTCTTTAACAATTTCTATTACTCACTGAAGCACAAAATTATCATGCATTCTACTTTTTTTTAAATGCCCAAGTTATTTTCTAACCTGTTTTTTCCCCCACAAATATATATTACCTTGCACACAATCCCATAATTAATAAAGGCAAAAGACATCTTAGGAACTATGGTAAGTTTTGTCTCTTTTCTCCTCTGGTGAGTTGTGAATTTTTCTATATGCAAAATATGAAAAAAAGAGGGTAATTGGTGTTGTGGTATACGTATGGAACATACTTCTTGATCTAGCCTGCAGTGCCTCCCCTTAATATTCTGCAGTTCAGTGAAAGTTACTGGAATTATTTTGCAAGATAAAAGAAAAAAAAAAGAATGAATACACAGCCTATACACATTGAAATTGTATCTTCAAAGTGGTCTATCTCCTTTTTACCCAAAAAAAAGGGACTGAAAAAGAGCAGTGGCCAGTCTCAGAGACCTGCATATGCACAGCAAGTATGGTCCTGCTGAACGTGATTTTTCTCCTGATGTTCACTGAAGGTTCTTGATGGTTGCTCTGCAAAATTTGGGTCCTGCTAGAATACACTGGGATTGGCAATCACGGTGAGATCTCCTTAGTATCTAGCTCCTAATGGCTCTTCTCATAACGTGCTTCTCATTCTGAGAGACCTCTGTGTGACATCACCATATCTTCACACTGAACCATAAACAAATTCAAAAATAGTCTAAGGTCATCTTCTGTAAAACAAACATTTCATTTTTAAAATATGTTTCTGATTATGTAACAATCTTAGGGAGAAACACTGCATGCCTTTTACAGTCTGCTTAAAAAGAAGAGGAAAAGGGTACACCAAGGTCATATTTGTTCAATCCCATGATTCCAATTTTTTTTTTAATTTTTAATATAGAAGAGTATTTTCACCACACAGGCATGAGGATTAGAAAACAAAAAGCTTCAGGTATTTCTGATGCAAAAATCTTAAACTAAACTACTGAAATACAACTCAGTAGTTTAGCAAACATTGTCTGAGGGTGTGTATCAGTAATCTTCCTTGACACTGAAGATGCAGAGAGAAGACTGATGTGACATAACATTAGGATAATCAGCCTCTAGAAACACAAAGGAATGTGCATGCATGAAAGTAGGTAACTTGAGCTGAATGTCGTTAGCACATCTCGTCAGAGCTGATTAAAGCAGCCATTACAATGAAGAGACAGTCAGTGAAATAGAGTTGAAGTAATATAACAATCACACCTCAAAGCAGTTGATGTCTATCAACCTGCCTTACGATGTGATGACATACAAATTCAGCTGATACTTGACAGCAGAGATTTTGAGTCATCCCTGGATATTGAATCACTTAATAACAGAGTATGCTAATAAAATATTTGGAGATCTTCAGTATTTGTTTTCTAAAATCGGTAATGGAAAATACAAAAATGAGTTCAAGTGAATAGTCAAAAATTCTATGTAGATCAGACCATTAAAAGATTACATTCCCTGTGATTCACATATACACATAAATTGTTTCTGGAGGAGCACTCATCAATATAATCATATCCACTTAACAAATCTGTGTTCAGATGTAAATTTCAAATATAAACTATAGACTAAATAGCAAATTAAACACACTCACACAGAGGCATGAAAAAGCCTAAAATGGCAGGATGTTTTGAGTGCTTCCTAAATTCTCCAGATACCACAAATCTGCATTAAATGTAGTATTTTGTCTTTTGGGAGGATGCTGCTTTCATATCTAGTGTGTTAATAAATTATTGTAAAGCTACTTCTTTCTATTTCCAGACAGATTCCTGCTGTGCACTCTCCTGGATAATGTAAGCTGCAGAATGCAGATCAAGGACACGACTGATGATCCTTCTGTAATTAAAGCTCCCTAATGATGCCAACACAGGTTCTATAACAAAGAGCCAGGTACAAAGTACCTTGCTCTTTTCTGAGCCCTTACAATCTCTTATGCAAGTAGCAATCACAAGCCACTAGAGCAAAAGAATGTAATTTATTTGTACTTTCATGAAGAAACTAGAAGCTATCACTCAGTTCATTTCAAAACTAGTGATGTCTGCAAATAATCTTCCTTATATATCCAACGCATTCTTACTAAAGTTACCCCCCAAAAAATTTTTAATATAGACCAAGGAAAAGTTCATTTCTGCCTCACCACACTCTATCATTAAAATTGAAAACAATGGATTCCAGAGACCTCTGTATTTAAAAGATGAAGCTTGTATTTGTTTGCATGGTAGTTGACTTGCATAGTTCATTTATAGCAATCAATCAGTAGCAAAGCTGCTGCAAAGTGAACAACCCTTGAATAGAGATTATGTAGAATATCAATTTCGGTAATAATTGAGTAGTTGGGAGTCTGACATGTAAAGAGACTAATGTATTATACATCTCACATTGTGAGAGGTTAGAGGACGTTGAAGCCTTACAAGGCCAGAAACATAAAATGTGCATATTGCATTATCAAGAGAGAAAAAAACCCTTGAATTTCTAGGACTTAAGATCAACACAGACAAATATGGGGGGGAAAGTGGACATTTTACACAGTAAAGCCACCCTTTGAAAGCAAACAAGCCATACCTGGATTGTTTAAACTTTCAGAAAAGTCACAAAAGTATCTTCAATGTAATACTGCAGCACACAGATAATTAACATGCATGACAACTGCATTGAAGTTTTCTTCTCTTACAGGTAAAGGTAACTGAAGAAATACATGGACTGCTGGGTTCATCTATGGATACAATTTCAAATAAAGGCAACTTTAAAAAACCCAAACAAACCCAAATATGAAAACAAAACACCAAAATCACAAACCCAAACACCACCCAATCCTTTTTGGCATCCTCAGTTGTTAATGCATTTTCAACACTTTTTCGAAGCCCCCACTCTCCATCTTTTCAGCCCAAACTGAATTCTGTCACTGAACAAAGTCAGCAGTTAAACAGAAAAAAAGATGTCACCTCTTCATGTGTATAAGTAGACAAAGCTTTGTGCATAAGAGAATTCATCCCTCTTCTTTTATAATCCACATTGTGGAGGTACAGTATGCTAAGGGACAACTATTAGTTTTGAATGAACAGTTAGAGAGCTAGAAAGAAGTAGTTACGGGGAGTTTATGACATAACTGTGCACAGTTAAGATCTTTCTGGTAAGGACAAGTGGAAATTCCTGTAGGAAAAGGTAAGAAGAAACAAAGCTACATAAGTTCTGGTAAACAAAGACTGAAGATTTCATGTATTAAAATTTCTTTTACTTACAAGGATGACCCTGATAATAAGACTATACATTATCACCTTAACCTACAGCTGAGAGACCAGACCAAACAGTGCACGATAATGTTCCTTTAATTTTAATAAGGGAATTAGGAAAGTAACTAGAGGCCTCAGATATTTCAGGTTTTAAACTTCACAAACATCACCCCCCAAAAAAGTAGCTAAGCAATACAGACTTTCATCTGTATATGATCCAAAAACTGCACATGTAAGAGTGTTTGTCAAACACTGAGACAGAGAGATGGGGAACAAGGCAGGATGTCAAGCTTCAAGCTGCTGCTCTAGAAGGATGCAGATCTTCTGTGGATCTTGTGTTATACCTGGCAGTCCTGTGCAGATGTCAAAGACTGGCAGAGTATCTGAGGTGGTACCAAATCCCTACGGGTCACCTAAGCAGATGCAATCTGATTTATGACTAACTTCTGAAAACACAATTAATTTTAACCCTTCATACAAGTAGCTGAACACCTACAAGTCACCATTTCTATGCAAAGAAAGGCCATGGATGTGGTCGTCAAAACACAAATATGTCAGACTCTGAACTGTGTACTCCAAGTGAGGAATGATACCAAATTATACATGGATACCGTAACCAGCTGCACCTTTTTCTTCTGATGCTGGACTCCTGTTCTTTGTCAGTCTCTCTCTATGTTAGTGTGGGAAACATCTATTTTTCTTCTGTTTTTCCTCCCATACGGTGGTGATCCAGGAAATCCCTTAGGTAATTTGGAGGCATATTTTGTAGCAAGATACGCTTTTTTTTAAGGAAACAGAAGTCCAGAAAAAACAGTATTTCGAAACACTCCATTCTCCTCTATCTCAGAAACCAATGACTTACTAAAAAACTAACCCCAGAGACTCACATCACCCAAAATATGGCTGCCATTGAACGGTTTTCGTAACAACATATTCAATAAGATACATAATGCAGAGTATATAAACACACTTCACTTTCCATAGCTCAGGGCAGTCAGCTTAATACAGGAAGTTCCAGATACTTTTTCAGTTTGAAAACACTGCAAAGCACAAAAGGCAGCTGACTGACTGACCATTAGGGCTCCACAAAGGATACAGTACGTATCTTTAGAGAACATACTTTATTTAATAGAAGTTTTTTGCTCCAATATACAAAATAAAGGACTGTAGTCCCAATTAACATTTACATAGTTACACAGCAAATAATTTCCACCATTTACAACAACTGACAACCTTCCCACACTCCTCACTGTATTACAGTCAAGAAAAATTCCTATAATGTTTTACATACCAATCAGTTATATTTCATATTTCTCCATCTCTTTTAACTTTTTTTTAACTTGCAGTTTCTGATATCAGTTAAATTAAGAACTTACAATTATTTCAGCTGCACTAAAAGAAAAATGAAATACATAATTTGGAATACTATCTCAAAATCCTATATAAAATAAAAGTCATTATCTTATAAAAATACATAGCAGGATTAAAACCAGTGAAACAACAAAGATGTTTTAAATTTTGTTAGAGTATAAAATATTTAACAACTAGCCTCAGTTTCTAACTACATTAAAACAAACAAAAAAAAGAAGGAAAAAGAAGATAAACCATTTTAAATTAGCAAAAAGTAATATGACAGTTCTTTTGCAATACTGTACCTTAAGTATGCAAAGGAATTCATCCTTCTAACGTGCACCGTTATCCAACTGATTTACCCCCTTAACCCTTTTTCTACTGAAAGCCGAAAAAAGGTTTTAACGTTATTTGAATCCTTCAAGAAAATTCAATCATATTTTTCTGCATCTCCCACGATATTTAGGCTTTACTTGACAATGCTGGTAGATTAATCATGGTACATTATCTTCTATAAAAGAATTCTAGCCAAACCAAGGCATTAGAAACTCTGCATCTTACAAAAGCAATTTGTTACAGTATGACAGTTGCTAAATAGCCCAATTTATTTAGTGACCCTGTTAAAGATTTGTTCAACTGAGTGAATAGGTGAAGTCATTTCCTGAGCTAAAAGATACAGGTAAGTAAATAGTCAGTTATAGCAGCAGACAGGAGACATTCTTTTTAAAAGTTGTAACAGTATCAATAAAATAATGTTAGAAAATTACAGTAATGTAAAAATCACTAGCTGAAGAGGGAGTGACAAGGACATCCAAGACCTGATTGCCATAATCTGGAATGCACATCCTATGACCTTCCAGAAATTACATTCAGCTACTGTCAGACAATGTACTCCTAAGTGAAGAATGTCAAATCACAACAGTTCACATTTCTTACAGATCAGGTGTTTTGTCAAGATTTAATTGTTAATGCTGTTTCACAAACCTAAAGCAAGGTAAACTGCCTAGTTTCAGAAATTTTCACTCTACAAGTCTTAAGTACAATTACTTTTAAAGGAATGTGGTATCTTCAGGCTCATGAAATTCCAAGCCTATTTCTTCTTATTACTCAAACGTAATTTAATGTTTAACAGAAGCTGATCCATTTTTTGGAGAGGAAATAATATTCTTAAAATTGTTTACTTTGATCCAAATCACTCTAATTTACTTAGCATATGAACCATTTACAAATTATCAAAGAACTATAAAGACCAGTATACCACCACTGCACCACCATTTTCTTACAATATGCATTCTTAAAAGTCTTCTATGTCATAACTTGATCACTTTTTTTCATTCATTGATGAAAAGAGGATATTCTAATTTTATTAAATAAAGTACCTCAGTTAGATACCAGTTCCTCCAGAAGGAAATCTCTCTCCTGTGTTATTAATTTTTTTCAGATATTGTAGCCATTGTCTTTACAATTTATATTGGCTCTTCTTAAACATAGTTAAACATAATTAGTTTTAATTCAAATTAATATATAAATTTCCAATACTCATTAGAAAAAAGGACAATACACAAGATCCTAAGTTACAATAATTTATAAATAAAAATAAACTATTACAAACTAAATCCTTCCCCATACGGAGATTAAAAGCCATAATCTTGACTGATTGTTCCCGATCATACATTATAAATAATGTAAGCTTCTTCAGAGAAGCAAAACATACTTGCCTCCCTGACACCAGTTTACACCTTCAGTTAAACTACTACCATCAAGAAGGCAATTGTGTTGGGCCCAGATATATCTTCTTGCTTACATGTTAACCCTCTGATCCTAACCTTTTCAAACTTAAGCACAGGAAACTAACTTCATAAAGAATCCTTTACCTTTTATACATAAACTGTGCATAAAATACAGATTTCTTGTGCTCCTACTGCACCAATCTGGCAGTGCAGTTAGAACCTGATTCAAACTCCAGTGAAGTCCGTGAAGGTTCTCCGTGGCTTCAATGGGCTTTGAACTAGGATCACAGAGACAGTATTATCCAAATGAAAGCTCCTGCAAGAGTGGCTGGTATCTCTCTTTTTGCTTATGGGATGCAGTGGAGATGTGTAGTCAGCATGATACCTGAGCAAATAAAATGAAAATGATACGAAAGTTTTAAGAACCCCAAACTCTTTGCTTAGTTGTGTGCAAACTGTGCTATTGCCCCTAGAGATCTCTGCTTTCTGTCTCTTCAGTGCTTGCTCCATTCCAGGATAGAGAGGATGTGAGACACAAAAATCTCTTTTCACTACAGTTCCCCCTCAGTCCCGAGACTGATAGAAGAGGATGTAACCAGACTCAGAGTTCTTTGAGATGTCTGATGTCAACCCGTAGAATTCTTCAATAGCTTGTGCATCAATTTTCTGTATGCAAAAAAAAAAAACCAACCAAAAATTTTAAAGTAGGGATATCTTGCATAATATACACATAAAATTAAGTTCCACCCTAAAATAATAAAATTCAAATAATTCTTAAACTTTTTATGTTTTGGCTTCCCCTCTGCCACCAACTGCACAGAGAGCAACAGCTATATATATTTTATATATAAATTTTTAAGTATTAAGTGACCTTACTGTAAGTGCAATCTTTACGTGCATTGCTTGCACAAATTTCACACAGAGAAATTTTAGAGACAACAATACCCCAGTGAGACTTTTTATCAATATGAAGAATGCAAATACAAACTACCATTTCTAACTCTAAGCAGCATAATCCAAACAAGTGCAGAGGAGAATAAAAAGGCGGCAGAGAATGAAGGCTAACTTTTTCTATGCTTTTTGCACAGACTGCTTGTGATACTGTTAGCTTAGAAAGCCTCCTATAACCAAGATTTAGAGTGAAAAATGGAAAACTTCTGTTGAGAAGGTGAAGAGTGTTGTCTGGTTCTGTTATTTTCAGCTATAAAAGAAACTGAAAGTAAGCTCTCTCTTGCCACATTTTAAATAAAAGGTAATTGGGGTACAAACTATAAAAAGGTGAAGAGATAAGTTTTCTTTCACTTAGCTAGATTTTACTTAATCTCATTCCCATCACTTGAAATAAAACCTCTCTCAAGAAGGAGTGAACTATTTCAACTTGATGAACTATGGGCCTAAAAGTTAATGAGATGGTTTAGACTTATGAACAAAAGGATTCTTTCCTTTCTCTTCAGATCAGTTATGAGAAAAAAATATACATTACTGCCAGGTGTTACTGATTTGGAACTAGAGAGATTGTCCCTGATGTTTCTGTGCAGGGCTAAGGGTTGGACTTGATAATCTCGTGGGTCAGCAGTGACTGTGAATGATGTGATATGCTACAGCCCTCTCTCTTTTCACTGGAGGAAAGTGAACTTTTGACCTTATCAAGACATTTCAATTTACTGTGTATCTTGCTAGGACACAGAGGCAATCCTTTTGCTTTCCCAACAGCTTTGTGTATTTCAGTGTTTGTCTTTTCCCATGTGAAAAACTGTCCATAATGTAGCATGAGAGAACTCTTCCGTACCTTTGACTCATGCTGACAATTAACAATGTAAGTCCAATACCTGTTTCTTTTTTTTTAATTATGTGGTTCTTGTGTATTGTAAGGAAAATGGAAATGATTAATTTTATAGATTTAATTAATACAAATAAAGTCATGAAAAGCACTTGGACAGCACAATCATACTTCTGTTCATGCACAAGCACAGAAAAGGGAAAAAAAAGGAAGATGACAGAACAATACTCTCAGTAAAGAATAAAAGATAACTGATGAAACAGAAAGTCAAAATGGGTGAAGGGAATTCTGCTATTCCAAATTAGTTTTTTTTCTTTTTTTTCCTATTAAGAATAATTCCTGAAAGCATGGCTAATATTAGCAAGTATACCACCAAAAGCAAAGGGCTCCTGCTTCAGGGGTTAACTTTTGAATTTTAGGGTAAAATCTCAAAAATCTGCCTATTTTATATTTGTTGTACCTTTATTCTAAACAATCTGGGATACTTGATAAAACAGACTAACAGACTAATCTATTCCGTTAAATCATAAGCTCCTAGTAAGTATGAACAAAGCACTTACTACAACAAATTGTCCTCAGAAAAAACTGCAGTAAAACTAATTTATCTGTATCTTCATTTGACATGCCTTCTGGCCACAGAATAGCTTATTGAACAAAGGTGGAAGATCGTGGTCATAAACAAAGGCGCTTCTTTTAAGTATAAAACCCTAAATGCAATTCAAAGAATTGTACAGTCAAATTGTAAGGCACAGCTCTGCACTCACAGTTATTGCTCATTTAGATTGGGTTGAAACCTCTTCTCAGTAGCATTCCCAGTCATTTTACTTTAAGTAAGCATATACACGAGGGGGTTACACGCAACGTGGTTGGGCTTACCTCAACAATATCATCATCAAAAAGCAACCAAAAATCATGACTCTTCACTATTGCAATATAATGTCCTCTGTTAGGGCCACTGTAAAACAAAATTAGAAAAGAACACAGACAATAACACATATGTATGTAGAAATGTATTTCATTTAATTGTTTTTTTTTTTCTTGTAGAAAAGCAATACTTAACAGTAATTAAAATGGCTACCACTACAATTTCTGTTTGGATTTTCTCCCCCCCTCCTTTTTTTTTTACTGTCCACTTACATTATCTTCATAAGGTCTTACTTACCTTTATATTTAATACTGTGCTAAAAAAAGGATTATAATTTCAAATGAAGAATAAGCAGCACAGGCATTGAAAATACAAATGAAATTTTAAAAAAGAGACAGAGAAGTGAAATCAAGAAAACATTCAAGTATTTCATAGAGAACAGATCCCAAACTATTTCTGATCTTCAGAAAGAAAAAGCCATAGAACTGCTCCTCATCTACATGAATCTCTTTATCTGGTCCACTGTAAGCAAAAACTGAATTAAAGTGGCAGTTTAGAAGTCTCAAGAAGCATAGCAATGAGAAGGGCTCCCAATTAAAACTATTATAATGCTCAGCTCTTCCGTTATGGCAGACAAGGAATTTCTCCACAGCTGTGATAGAAAAAAAATCCACCAAAACTTTAGCGTCTTATTTCTCATCAGGTTTCAAGTAAGGAAATAATACACTTTCTGAAACAGCTGAACCTTACAACTGATAGTGGAGAACTAGTTAAAGCAGTTCTGGAACTGCCCCAACCGGTTAACAGCACTCATACAATTTTTATGTCCAGATCAGGGAGGGAAGGTTGCCATCTCTGAGGGACATGCCTGTGTACCAAATCACTAACACAACAAAACCATGGTTCATCTCCTGCCATGGCTCTGAGAATGGAGAAGTTCCCAAGACTGCAGCTCGAGTGAGGGAGACAGATAATGGTCAGAACAGACAGAAAGAATTTTCCTTAAAATCCAGAACAAGAGTGTCCCAGGAAACTAGGGCACAAAGGCTTGTTTTCCAAAACTGTCCACAATTAGCCAATTTGAGGTCTAATTATCTTTACTCTGCTCACTGTGAGAAAACTGATGAACTGGAGCAAATCACCCAAAGATGTAGTGAAATCAGCATTCCTAGTCATGAAACTGAGCCCAGTGCAACCTAACCTAATGTCAGTTAGCCCTGCTTTGAGCTTTAAGTGGTTGACCTCACCATATAAATTATTCTGTGATTCTACATGTCCAATCGTAATTTTCAACTTTGGGGCTTTCATCTACTCAAATAAGCAGCTTGTAGAGCAGCCTGATTTTAAGCCTTGAAGCCACAAGAACATTTGTTGAATATAACAAAATCAAACACAAACCTAGCAGTCATATTTTGAAAGCAATGAAACAAATTAATCAACAAAACTCATAATATATGGATATATTTCAGAAAATGTTGCTTTAGCTTTAAGAAAAATACCCACTCTAAAGGAAATGCTTGATAAACTAACAATGCTTTCCTTCCTAAGGAACTTCTTCTTTTAGAAACTGTTTTTTTAAACATAATTAAGTTCATACAAAGATCTGTGATGTGAAACACAGTTATTACTTTTCACAATGAACTGTCACAGCAACAAAGACATATGTTCTGTAAGGACTGGTAGCTTTTTTTCCTAAGAAACTTTTCTTTTACGAGTTCTTTAAATGCTATTGATTTATAGGATACTGGGTGCTTGGTGGTGTTTCTTTAAACATAGTTAGGCTTATACAAAAATCCCTTGCTTAAAACAGAGTTATTACCTTCCACAATGAACTACCACAGCAACAAGGTCATACATTCTGTCAGGATTGGTGGCATCTCCTGAGGTGTTAAATAAACGAAGCTCTAAAGGAAAAACTACTCTATAAGAGAGTTTTGTATATCGATGGAGCTGATCCATGTATTTAAATCTCTTCAAATGGAGAGCTAGAATCATAGGCAGCTTTTTTACTTTCATCCTGAAAAAAAAGAACCAAACAAAAAAAAACAACTGTATTTTTAATATTCATCCAAAACATTCAGTCAGTATCAACAAATAGGAAACCTATTGTACTGAAGTCTTTTAATAAATGAGAGAACTGAAAATATATTTAAAACAATGAACTACAATATATAAGAACAGCCGTGATGAACTCACATAATAATTTAGATCACATAGCACAGAATTCAATTTTTAAATGCATCTACCCATAGCTTTCCTGAGTTCCCAAAAGCAAAACCTAGATCCCACTTGCTATACAGTGGAGGTATTGCAACAGAGTTGTTTCAGCTGTTCCAGCTGAATTTCTCAGTAAACCAGCCAAGTCAAACAAGCTTTTTAAAATAAGCTTTGTTACACCACTTTGTCACATAAGTATTACCCCAAATCTTCCTATCAAGCCATTCATTTTAAATTGCCAAGGGATACAAATAGCCCAGTGTTATACAACTACCTCCTACTACCCAAACAAGATAAGGCTGTGCTCTAGCACAATAATTTTGTACAAATGTTGCAGCAATGTTTTACAGCAGTCAAAGCCAGAAAGTGATAATCTAGTTTTACTGAGGGCTCACTGGCCCCTTTCCCTAGTTTGAGGTATTGAGATCTCACATCAGTGCCTACAAATGCTCCTCAGCCAACCATAGCTGGCCTGGCAGCAAACACAGACTTCAACCTTTTGGGCAATAAATTTGCCCATACTAACAGAATCTCCAAGTTGAGTGCTCTGCTTCTTGGCACAGCCAACTGCCTTAGATCAGCACAGTGATGAATTTTTCCAAGTGCTTTTCGCCCCGACACATAGCTCAAAAGTCTCAACAATACAGTCCCAGTTTGAGACATGTCTACTAAGACCACATTTTCAGAGTGTCAGGAAGTATGTCTGTACAAGACAATTCTTTTTCAAAAGACAGTGGACTGTGAACAAATCCTTGAAAACTCACCTTTCTTCCCTTTTTCTCATTAAACTTAGACTGACAACAACCTGTAGGAAACCCTGCTAGACTCAAATTTTCTCCATGCCCACAAGAGAACTACGAAATAAAAATGACTGGAGAGGGGCAGAAAGATGACAGAAGCAACTATTTTTAGGGAGAGTTACTTTTTATTATATTATGACTATAATTTCTGCTCTAGTCCTTTTTTTCAAAATTAAATCCTCTCCTTATAATGCAACTGTTTTTGATAATAGGAGTTCTTTCAATGGTGAAGAAATTTGGTACACCATCTTTGCTAGTTGAGTAGACACCAACACAGATAAACTGTGTTATAGAGATACAAGAAAAATATGACTGTAGTGAAACTGAACTTAAGCTTCACATGAAAACCAAAATATAAACAATCAAAGCTGTGTTTTGCCAAGGAAGTGCCTACAGTACAGGTTTATGTCAACCCAACTTATACTGGTCAGGGATCACACTATCCACCACACAGAAAAGAGCTAAAGCAACAGAAAACAACTGGCCAGACCTGGATTCCCAACCTAATAGACACCAATTTGTAAGCTTAGGCAGCATGTTAAGGCAGACTTGGGAGATGAGATATGCAAAAGCTGTGTGTTGAATCTATGGTAAACCAAATAACCAGCATCAGTGGTATAACCAGCTGAGCATGTCAGTGTTCCCACTCCTTCAATCAAATACTTTCTCAGATAATAAATACCACATGGTGCACAAAATGAGAGATTTTTCAAATGTGTGAACAAGACTAGAAGAATTATTAGGCAAACAAGAATTGTTTCTAAACATAATGAATTTCAGGCTTCCATGGAGCTTCTGATGATTTTCAGGAGCACTGTCAAGCAGAAGTTTAGCACAACTAACTAAACACTTTTAAGAAATCAGAAACTCAGCTAACAAAAACAGTTACAAAAAGCGCTATCAAAATGATTCAGCAACTGGAAAAAAATATTTTATTTTCAAGACAAAATCAGGTTTAAAAAGTCACATACAATCCATGACTTTTCATCATTGCCAGTAGTCTTTGTTTAGTCACTGGCAGTTGAACTTGGCTTTTTAATTCATTTTTGGTCTTAAGACCATTCTTTCTCTCATTTGTAAAATAAATAATGATCAAAGGAGTGCCCAAATACTTTACATGGATTCTCATTACTCATGGAAATAGACACATTGAATTCTAGCAAGACGAATGCAACCAAGTTATTCTTAAGTGGAAGAAGAGTGAGGAAAATTAAGGGAAAAAGGATGTTCTCTCCCTGAGACATACACATACAAAAGGAAATACAAGAGTATTTTCATGAAATGCATGGGTTATTTTTTCCCTTCCCTAAGTGTGATGTACCTTTTATGCGCTTCTTGCTTACTGCGACATTCTTCACAGTAGTACTTGTATTCACTGCACAGAGTTTCTGTATTGCTGAAACCCCTGAAAAAAAAAAGATATAAATACTAGTTTCTTATATGAGTTATTCAAATAAATGTACCATATAAACATAATTTTATACACTTAAATTTATGTAAGATAGAACTGTGAGCTTCTAGTTTTATGTCCTGCTTTCTAGGTAACGGGTAAATACAAATTACAAAAATTCAGATTTTTGTCTACCTTAAACAGTGAGTGATTGAAGTATTCTGCTCCACATCAACTGAAAGGTCTAAGAAGTCTTCATCTTTGCTGCTTACCTGAATGAAAAGAAGAACCAGCAGAACACAGTTAAAACAAGTTATACTGATTTACCTGTTTTTCAGTGTACCATTTTCTATTGATGGAATTAATCTTCTACCTTATAACATCCTTTTAAAATTTTTGCAAGTGGCTTTTCTATTTCAGAGATTTGCTCGATCTCTGCTTCTGATTTCGTTCAGGAAGAGGGAAGTGTATATGTGTCTGTGGGTGTATATCATACTGTGATTTCAGCTCAACAATATTAATACCAAGTTTCTTCTACACCTCACTCTTTTCGAAAGAACAGAATCCCTGGGATTCTTCTATTTAGAGCACTTCCCTCCAATTGAAAGTTATGTATTTGCATATCATAGTGTACCTAATAAAGAGCACAAATATTTTGAAGCCTGCTTCTGGCTAGATTCATACTCTGAAATGAACAGCAGACAGTAAATTTGGTGAATGAGAGCTTGGGGCTTGGTCTGATAGAGGCAGAATAATGCATAGTCAGTTCTCTAAAAAATGCAAGAATAACAATTAAGCAAACCTGAAAATTCTAGAAGAAGAAAATAAATTCCACCACAAATCCTGACAAACGATGAACAAAATCCACAGCTGCTCTGAAAACCAACTATGTTATTAAAGTTTCAGGAAGTAGTGATCTGCAACCTTAACTTTTGTCTGCTAGCGTGTCCTCTCTGTGTCTAGAGATACTCAATGTCACTGATGAAATGTCTTCTGCCTAGGTACAAAAATAAATGCTTTTAGAAAAGATGCCTGGCTGCAATTTCTTGACTGAAAGCAGGAAAAGTGAAACAGCTACAGGAGAACTAATGTAAGTTGATCTTTAAAACATACAGGGCTTATGTTCCCTTTTCAATTCAGAATAAAAAAAAATTGGGAAGTTGTTCTCTGATTAGCAAGAGATGAGACACACAGCTCCTAAGGTGACATACATGGAAAAAAAAAAGGATAAAAGTAGATGGTCAAGATAACCATTTTTGAGAATTGATACCATAGGGCAAATCCAAAAACTTAAGAAATTAGGTTGAAAGCTTCTGTTAATATCTGTGAGAGGACTGGCCAAGGATTCCTCCCACTGTTCTGTACCTTGTCTTTCCAAGAGTAAGTGTGCATGTAAAAAAATGCCAGTATGCCAGTACACATCATATCTACTGCATCAATCAGTGCTATGTTTATACTTCTGGATAGATCACAAAACATATATGGAAAACTTCCAATATATTTAGAGTGGAAAAAAAAAAGCCACCTCCATCTTCAGTGTGCTGCATGTTTCCTGTCTTCAGGGATGTACTATGGTTCAGTTGTGTGGACAATTCTTCAAAATATGCCATGGCAAACTACTTTTGGAATTATCAAACCTGAATTTGTAACACTAAGAACTCTGGTGGGAATCATCTTAGCCTAGGGATTAAGAACGGCTCAGAAAAAAAAAAAATCAGTTATAGAAAATACTCTTGCTGCTGCAGTCTTCAGCTAGGACAGATGGAATTAAGGAGTCATGTGATCAGTGTTATTCAGACATGCAATTAGATAATTCTTCCTCTCTTGGTCTAATCAAAGAAAATTCCATGAAACAATACAGATTTCACAGGCAGTTTTATCCCATGCAGAAGCTGTAGGGGCAGAGAGAATATGGACAAGAAGAAAGAGATGTGTTGGACCTGGTTAAAAAGAGATTGGCACTGAAAACAGAAGTTTGCAAAAGGAGTATTTCCATTCTTTGTGATAACGGTGCCTTAAAAAACCTCTCTTAGGTTAGCCAGTCCACTGTGCACTTGGGTCATGAAGAACCATTAAAGGCTTTATTCTAAGAATAGCCAAGTGGACTTTTTTTCCATTTATGTTGATAAATTATGATTTGTTTTTCTTAATTTTTAAGTTTCTTTGAACATTACTATTTGAATAGATTTTTTTAACATTAAATCAAAAAGTTTTAATTTTAAAAAAAGAAGAGAAAAAAACATAAAAAGGCCACTCTCCACTCTTACGGGCCCCCCATTCACTCCTTCTGTGAAGGTGCTCTTTCAAATCCACATCACTAAGACTCAATCAACATCTAGACTACAATCACCAATGCTCAGTAATCTATAGAATTAAAAAAGATGGTCATGATCAGAAAACCTCATCACTTGCAGAATCAAGGCCTGATGTGTTCAAAAAGCCATCTGAGTACTCCTAACAGGAGCATTTGAGTAACGGTGAAGAATTCAGATGTTCCGGTGTTCTGGCTAAAGGGGGTGGTAGCTGTTCTCACATCAAGGACATGATCTGCACTCACAGAGCTCAGCTGTACTCTGATGGCCAAAGCTGCACAGAACAGCAAGCTCAGAAGGCTGACACTCAGAATCTGCTATTTCTTACAGTTTGGAATTTTACTAGCAATGTGAATCAGCTCACTTGCAATAGAGCTTTTGCAGCTGTAGACTCCCATGTGTGCTAAGACACAAAGTAGTTTTAAAAGAAGCTGAAACAAAGGACATTATTTATCTTAGCTTTAAAAAAAAAGAGAGCAAAAGAAAACAGGAGCATAGTTAAGGTTTCTATAGTAAGAAAGAGCACTGAGATTTTCCTTATTGCCTCCTCTCAGTCCCAAATGGAATTGAGCCAAAGATTTTTATGCATTGAAGAATTGTTTGGACACAAGAGCAAGACCATCACCTGGAGAAAAACATTACTGATACATATGGTGCTTTTGACCCAAGACAATTTCCTGGTTTTGTCAGTAGAAGTACTGACCACATTTAGCTGTTTCAAATTTAATCTTAATGAAGTCGATTACATTATTTTCTGGCTTACTGTTATTACTCCTTAATAACTGTGAGAAAAATCTGTAAAACCAATTAACTTCTAAATAATTTTTTGCAATTAGCCACAAAATTTCCATTCACTTCAACATACTGCCTCTATCAAGGAAGGGTGAAAGCATTATAACAAGAAATCACATTAAAAGCATGTAAAGACAACTTACAATCTCTTTTGTAACATATTCATTTAATAGCATGCCTTGTTCCACAAGACAAAACTTTGTTAAAGCATTGCATATATGTTCCTTATATTCCACTGTCCATACTTAAATAGAAGATAAATCTTTAGCCAGTTATTTTTTATCTTTAAGATGGGCTAATGAACAATGCTTCCTGGAAAGATGCTCTTTTCTATAATTAGGACAATTAAAATTAGAATAAAATTTTGCCATGCTCATTTAAGGAACATTGAGTAGGTTTGGTCAGTTGGAATATAATCACTGTCACTTTGAGCAAAGATATATTATGCTTTACATATTTAAGTATCCACTAAATTCCAAATTTAAATTTAAAATATGATAAGGTTATTGTCTTATCATTAATAAGCACTAATTCATCCACTTTTGCTATGTAATCTTCTACAAGAGCTATATCCAAGTACTCCTGACATTTTAAGTTATATTTCTAAACACAGAAAGAATCTAAGTGCCAACAGCTCTTAATAAACATTAAGAAACCCCATATATTCACTGTATTTGACAATAAGACACCAGTCACAATAATATTACTTATTTAGTGCGTCCAAAAGTGCTCATGTTCAGGTAGCTGTGTTTTAACTAGACACAAGCTGATATACTAAATAGACAGAAGCTGATAAAATAGCTTCCAGATTATTAGGGTTTGGAAAGGCCCTAATAATCTAAGACCCAATGTATATTAAAACACTGAATTTTAAGTTCAACTGCCCAAGGAGGCACAGTGGCAAACCTATATGGTGCATCTTGTTCAGCAATACCTAACAGAAAAACAGAACTAAGCAATGTTAGTAAAATTCTCAAAATTGTGACAGGCCTGATAACAAATAAAATATACTGGTAAAGATCATTTTAAAATTGCATTAAAGACTGTGCCTGGATCAAAATTCTGACAGCAGTAATTCATTATGCCACAGTGAAGAAAGGTAGTGATGTCAGTCATGTGAAAAGACTAAACTAAACTCACATTTCAAGAAGAAGAAAAAAAACAGTTCAAGAACTAAAAGAGAAGCAATTGACAGTTGCCAAGAAATACGCATTAAGGAGGGAAAATCTACCATAAAGAAAATATGGTAGCTGGAAATCAGTACCTAAATTACTCAAAGTCTGCAGTTACATTACATATAATATTATGAAGCTATTTTCTTTGAAATAAAAGAGGGGGTATTTCTAGAAGACAGAAAAGATTACATGTGAAATATACAGATTCGATGAATTCCTCCTTTCCAATGTCATGCCAAAATATGTGCATTACTAATTTAGTTAAAGAAAATAGGTATGAAGAGTCATACAGAAACCACAGTTGTTTAGCTTTTTACAATCTCTAAGGCACAGACCATGACAGAATTACTGTAATTTTCAAATTGTGCTGCTTCTACTTTTTCCCAATGGTAAAATTCAATTATAAGTTTTTATGAAATATGTTCTTTCTCTTATTGTAGAACTTCTCAAAGAAAATTTTAGTATAGCATACTCAAAGAATTTATTTCTCAGGGTGTAGTATTAGAAGAATTCCTGTGGACAGACATTTAGGAAAGAATTACTTTTCTTGTACATTAAATTGTGTTTTTTGAGAATCCCAATCTACTGTCTCAGTGCCAAAAGCCAACCATAGTACCTTGATTTCAATGGCTTTAAATTTAAAAATTAGAAATCGATGGAAACTGATTCAGAATACTTATTTATGGAATATATCACTAAGTATGATGTTAAGACATTAAATTTGAGACGAATTTCACACCTTCAAATAGCAGGCTTTATTTCTCTAAATAGTGCATCAATTTAGAATATTCTTATCTGAATTTTGAAGTTATGATCACACTGACAAAAATCCAATTGGGCATTTCCCTAATATTGCCCAAATGTCTTTTCCTACAATTCATGCTGAAATGTGCTTGCTGACAAAGAAAAAAATTAAAATATTTATACAAATGTAAGATTACTAAGGAAAAAAACTAATTTACTCTGTTAGTCTGTTGGGATAAATGAATCATGAAACATGAAGTAGTGAAATGTGGTAGAATTAATTTTATAAAGTATATACAGACTTACAGTTTCACATGTAAGACATCTGGTTTCATTAGTTAATGTTCCCTGAAAGATTTCATGAACCCAGGTTGGGTCTGGTGGGCTGTTATTTTCATTGTCGATGTTGCCATTGGGCAGGCGACCATTTTGTTTCTCTTGTTTTCTTTCCTCTTGCAGGATATCCGCAATTGTATTTAACAGATAGTTTAAGAACTCATGTGCATCCTGCTGCATGTAGTTATCAAAAAGCTCTACAAGATAAAACAGAAGATTTTTTTAATTAATCAGTCAGTGCTATGCTACAAAAAAGGATTTGATCAAATTTCAAAACCATTCCTTTATTTCATATCTTGAATCATTCATGACAATACAACACCAACTCAAAATGCATACTTGACAAACTATGTCAAAAATATAGGGGGTGCAAAGAGGGAACAGAATTAACTCAGCTGATGAGAATTAACAGAAGACTGAATCATTCTGCAAAAAAACTAGGGCACAATTCAACTACCTAAACACAGGTGTACATGTAGTGCCACCTGAAATGTCACAGTTCATCCTATCCAGCTTCCAGATGCCACTGGATCTCCTACAGGCACTATGCTATCTCTGCCAAGCTTAGGTCAATGTCTTGGATATCACCAGGCATCTCAAATAGCATCAGATGTTGATATTTCCCAGAAATTACCTGAGAACTTACAATAAGAAGTGTTTCATTATCTGTATGATGCTTCATTGTCTATATAAGAGGGACAAGGCCCTCTACAAACAGATAGGAGTGGCCACATGTTCACAAGTCCTGGTTCTCATGGGGAACTTCAGCCACCCCAACATCTGTTGGAGGAACAACACAGCAGGGCACAGGCAATCCAGTAGGTTCCTGGAATGCATTGATGACAAATTCCTTCTCCAAGAGATAGAGGTGCCAATGAGGAACGGTGCTATGCTGGACCTTGTTCCCAGCAACAAAGGGCTGGTGGGAAATGTGAAGCTCAAGCACAGTCTTGGCTGCATGACCATGAAATGGTGAAGTTCAAGGTCCTCAGGGCAGCAAGGAGGGCACACAACAAGTTCTGGGCTTCAGGAGAGCAGACTTTGGCCTTTTCAGGGATTTGGGGGTAACCGTGGGATAACCTCCTGGAGTGAAGAGGGGCCAAAAAGCTGGTTAATATTCAAGGATCACCTCCTCCATGCTCCAGAATGATGCACCCCAACAAAGATGAATTCCAGCAAAAACGCCAGGAGGCCTGCATGGATGAACAAGGAGCTCCTGGACAAAGTACAACACCAAAAAACCAAAATCTACAGGTGGTCAGAGCAAGGACAGGTAGTCTGGGAGGAATACAGAGAAATTGTCTGAGCAGCCCGGGATCATCTTAGGAAAGCTAAAGCGTGATAGAATTAAACCTGGCCAGGGACATCAAGGGCAACAAGAAAAGCTGGAAGACCGGGAAAATGTAGGCCCTCTCTGGAAGGAAACGGGAGAGCTGGTTGGTTACTGAGGATATGGAAAAGAAGGCTGAAGTACTCAATGACTTTTTTTGCCTTCTATGATGGAGTGACTGCAACAGTCAACAAGGTAAGACCGACTGTTGTCATCTACATAGACTTCTGCAAGGTCTTTGACATGGTCCCACGCAACATCCTTATCTCCAAACTGGAGATGTGGATTTGAAGGGTGGACTATTTGGTGGATAAGGAATTGGCTGGCTGGATGCAGCCAGAGGTATGGTCAATGGCTCTATGTCCAAACTGAGGCCAGTGATGAGTGGTGTCCCTCAAGGCTCTGTCTTGGGACCGGTGCTCTTCAGTATCTTCACCAGTGACACAGGCAGTGGGATCAAGTGCACCCTCAGCAAGTTTGCAGAGGACACGAAGCTGAGCAGTACAGCTGACACAACAGCAGGAAGGGATGCCATCCAGAGGGACCTGGGCAAGACTGAGAAGTGGGTCCATGAGAACCTCATGAAGTTCACCAAGTCCAAGTGCAAGGTGCTGCAGCTTGGTCAAGGCAATCCCAGACTGGAGTACAGACTGGGAGAAGGACTTGAAGGTTCTTGTGGATGAAAAGCTGGGCATGAGCCAACACTGTGTGCATGCAGCCCAGAAGGCAAACCACATCCTGAGCAGCATCAAAAGCAGCATGGCCAGAATGTTGAGGGCAGTGATTCTCTCCCTCTACTCTGCACTCACGAGACCTCACCTGGAGTGCTGTGTCCAGTTTTGGGGTCCTCAGCACAAGGAAGATATGTACCTGTTAGAACAGGTCTAGAGGAGGACCACAAAGATGATCAGAGGGCTGGAGCACCTCTCCTGGGAAAACAGGCTGAGAGAGTTGGTTCTTCACAATGGAGAGAAAAAAAAGCTCCAGGGAGACCTCACTGTGGCTCTTAAGCAAGGTAGTATTTGCAGAAGTGATGTTATATTGGCCTAAATTTCCAGCCACAGCAAGAGGAAATAGGTTTAAAATTAGGACTTACAGCAGTAAGTAGATCTGTCATTTCAAGATCTGAAATACTGCTTCTGGAGACTGGTATATGTGGCAACTTTAGTACTGGTGAACTTGTTGGATAGATAATAATGGATTCACTACACTTTCCACTTCATGTCCTCAGTTTGTCAGCATTTCTAAGCACAATATTTTTCAAATTAATTCAGTGGAAAGGGATAGTTTCACTGCGACGTACTTGCAATGCATAGCAATGACACGGATTAAAGCATAAATCTGATCTTTCTTACAAATCTACTCTCTTGATCATGTTCAAACTGAAAACATAGTTAATTGCAGTCCCCTGGGATACCAACCTGAGAAATCCTATGGTGGTAGAAGTTCTCACATGAGGAATGAGACTAAGAAAACCATAAAGGTATTGTATCAGCTTGAGTAATAACTACTTATTTTCTCTCTGACCAGGAATTGTTACAAGGAAATTTACCTGCCAATTTAAAAAGCATTCTATATCACTGGCTAATATAATACAAGTCTGTTAATGTGCAATTACTTCAACTTGCTTGCAGTCTAAGAATGTACTAAGAGACAAGCCTTCAGGACTGGAAAAATGAATGAAAAAGATACTCAGTGAAGGTTAAGTTTTGAAATGCATACAGGCACTCCATTGAAGTTCTACTGTCATTCACTTGATGACATCAAGGAGTAAACTTTAAATAGAAAAAAAAATCCTGAATTATTTTTGGAGTAGGGAAAACTTGATGCTAATCTAGATCATTTGGAGAGGTTAAGTAGCACAATAGGTCAGCCAAGAGTATGAACCATGTTGCTTACTTAATGAACTTAGTTTCACTAAGTTCAATCTAGCCAACTGTAAGGTCTTTATTTAATTGAGTAAATCAAGGCAGAACAAGAGCTACAAGTCTCTTGAGGTAAAACACTTCAGAGTTTCTTCACAGTGTTATATCACAGGCCTCTCAGGGATATGAGCCCAGTCAGTAACCAATTAGCCTTGCAGACAGGAAACAAGAAATGTTAAAAATCTCTAGAAATCTCTTGAAATTTAGGATATCAATTACATTTCAAAAAAATTTTGCAAAAATTACTTAGTGATTTTAAAATTCATTAATCCCTTAAAAAGCAGTTCAAGCTATGTATTGCAAAAATTCTAAATTAATTTTAAAATGGGGGGGGGGTTTAAGCCAGATTCTTGCAGGGAAATCTTAACATCCTTGCCACACACTTGGTTTGGGAGACTGATTCCTGCATTCAAAAAAATTTTTTTTTAAACAAAGAGCAAGGGTTTTACAGTGAATTTTGATTATAAATCTAAAAATCACAGAGCAGCAAAACTAGCAAGCAATTTCATAAGTGGCCAGCGACAATACACTTTAGTTCTACATGAACAGAGAAAGACAAGGTTTCTCTCTCAAAATGGCTCCAGGGTTACACTTTTATTCTAGGGTCACCTCTTGTTTATACTGCAGCACCAAGAACACTTTCTCTGTGGAACAAATATGTAGGTATTTCACTATGTCAGCTTTAGAATTAAATCATAATTGCTGTGATTATTACACAAGAAAAAGATAAAAGTTACCATTTTCTTTTCGCAATCTTGTTATAAATTTCTTGGGAGGTATTACTCCAACTTTTTTCTTCTGGGTGGCTATACTGTGGAAAAGATCAGCTAAGCATGTAAGGAGATTCTCTTTTTTTCTTGGTTGACTCTTGTATGCTAAGACTTTGTCTCGAAATGGTCGACAAAAATAAAGTGCCTGAAGAACTGAATTGCAGTAGCATGTATTCCCGAACTATAAAATAAGAGAGAGATCTGTTAGTTTGCATTGTGTTACTGTAGAGAGATAAAATTAAATCCAAAGTATAATAGAGTGCATAAGCAGGGGCCAACTTTCTGCAAGTCATTTCTTCCTGACTAAGGTAGTAAAGCATAATACTGTTTCACAAAGGACTACCTAGTACACTGTATGTAAAAACAAGAAAAACCTAGGCAAACTTGAACGATACTGTTTGTCTCACTTGTAAATTTAATTTATTGGTAATATTTTGCATCTACTTGGATCAAAATGTTCAACAAATACCCCCAGTTTCACAATTCCCAAAATATGCTCAGGTAAAAATATCTGTCTATGACACATCTGCCACAACAGTAAAGAACAGGCACAGCATGACCTTGTACTGTGAAGAAATTCAGCTGTAAATGGAGAGCTTCTCATACACTTCAGAAAACGGATTCTTCAATCTTAATAGCTGTCATCAAAGTAAGAAATAACTACTTTAACCTGTTCCTACATTTTCAGTTCTCATTTTAGGGTGACAGGATTGGTATTCGAGAGTTTTCTTAAACCAATGTGACATGGCTTGTTTAGGATTTAAACCTATGATAGCTGGTAGTTTCAAATCAAGGCTGCAAAGAAAAGAATGCCCAATTTGGATGTGTGCATTTTGAAGGAGGCAAGCTACTGAATTGAAAAGGAGCAAGAGGAGTCAGCAAGAAAAGCACCCGGAACCCCCTCTGTACCAGGACACTCCAGATGGGACACTCTAGGTGTTCCTCTTCCCCAGACTCCTTGGAGTTCTTAAGCATTTGAGTCCTGTGCTCACTGACATTGTCTCCAGCTCACCCCAACACTGTAACCTCCCCATCATGTCTGTGAAGGCATCGTGAGCTGTTGATGGATAAAGTCGTTCTCATTTTATGCTGCCCTTCTCTAGTGAAACCTATTATTTAACACTGAAAGTGTGGGAAAAAATCCTTATAAAGGCCCTCAGCAAGTAATCCAACCTTTCAGCTGCAGTCATGCAACCTGCAAATTGAAGCACAAACCTACTACACACATTCTGTAAAATGTGAAAATAATGTTCATATTTACATTATATATAAAGATAGTAGCACACAGGAGTAGCAAATTCTGAGACTATATTGTGATGGGGAGACTTTTATAGCAAAAAGTGCATTTAGAGATATTTTAAGAGCAGATTCTTTCAATAGGGAAAAAGAACTAAAAGCTTTTATATCTTAGGAATAACGGGGAAGTAACTATTTTTTGCTCTCTCTCAACTAAGACAATGATAAACAAGAACACCATGTGATTTAATCACAAAACTTACAAGTTAATTGCTTTCCTTTATTTTAAATTAATGAAATATGAAGAACTACTTTCTAAATAACCAAGACACACTCAAAGAATAAGTAAGAAGTGTATTTTAAAAAATATATTAAGATGTCATACGATATCCATATTAAAAAGTGAAGAAATTAACACTTATTATTTTTATTTATTAAAGCTAGGGGAATGCTTATATTAGCTTCCTTGTGGTCCAAATCTGCAATCAAGTAAGTCAATGAACTTAAGAGGAAAACCAGGGCTTTTTCCTTTAAAGGCAGCAGATGAAATCACACTATGTCAAAATATTTAATATTGTAAGCTATTTATAAGTTTATAATTAGAAATAGCCATCAAAAGAGAACTACATTAAAGTGTTCAGAAAGTTCTTAAAATTTAATCAAATTGGAAAAGTGCTAAAATTTCTACAGCAAGTGTCAAAAGATGAAAAGGAAGCAAATTAGAAATTTCATAAGATTCCAATTTTAAAAAGGAAGAGTCTGATGATAAATTAATTAGAATGGTAACCATGCAGTGAGAGATGACCAAAATATGAAGAACTCAGAATATGAACAAAATT
Organism: Manacus candei; assembly: GCF_025592945.1. Taxonomy (NCBI): domain Eukaryota; kingdom Metazoa; phylum Chordata; class Aves; order Passeriformes; family Pipridae; genus Manacus; species Manacus candei. Next base: position 34,203,388 of record NW_026138062.1, on the reverse strand, counting down.
CAGATTAATTTAATATGAATGTATGCTAACCTACATGCCTGTGAGTATGAAATAAAAGCAATCAGATTAAGTTCAGAAAAGGTTTTCTTCAACCAAATTCAGAAAGATAGTAGGCAATAGAAGACTGAAAACACTCCTGAAGAAAATGTAATTAGTTCACATTTATCTCTAAAGCACCAGTCTTTATTGCATCAACCTTCCAAATCTTTTTAAAATAAATGCTTCCAATGATTAAAAAGTTATAATGACACCTGTACTGAACAACAAGGGGGAAAAGGTAGGGAGGTTTCTAGACTAAGCAAATAGGGAATTTAATAAATTAATTAATGCTGGTCTTACCACCACTATTACTTTAGTTCGCATCTTTGACTCCATTACAGAAAAACACCCAGCACCTTGATCCAGCCTCCCCACCACCCGCTAAACACCTATACTCTGTTTTCTCATTCTGGGTCTTCAATACTTGGCTCTGCTGCAAACCTGGCAAGGGACACTTTCCTTCTCCCCACTCCACAGCCAGCACTGCCTCAGGGGCACAACACTGGTGAGTGCAAGTGCTGAACTGTGTAACTTCGTGCCTCAAGTTTGCCTCGCAATAGCAGCAGAAAACTGTAAGGAAGACCATCATCATAATTTTGTATCTTAAACTGTCAGCCTGTATGGGATACAGAAACTCCTCTATCTCATTTGGGGGAGAGGAGAGGAGAGACCATGTACAGCAGGGTTATTTTAACCAGTGTTTTCAACTAGTTTATTGCTTGCCTTCTTGTTTCTGTGAAGACCATCTTACGCTGTGCATGTCTAAGGAAAATAAAAAAAAAAAAAAAAAAGACCTTTTCTCCTTTCATTAGTTTGTGTTGTTCTTCTGTTCTGAATTCTGAGAAATGAGATTATTTCCTTTAACAAAAATACTGCATTCTCCCTGTTTTCCACAGAACTTTTTTTTCCTTTTAAATTCTGAAATCAAAATTACAACACCCAAACCTTTGTGGAAATAATAGAAATGACACAATGGGGAAATTTGCAACAAACACACTGCACATCCACAAATGCTTACAGTCTTATAGTTTACTCTTCTGATGCACATACAACTGGGAAGAAACTTGGTTGTTGAACCCCACAAATCTACAAAAACAAACAAGAAGTTTACAAGAACTCAGATCTGGTTGGAACACTGTCTTTGTGCAGCTCTAGGGTTCCTCACAGCTCTGATGCACTGGCAGGTCTGGCAACTTCTAGCTGTTGCAATGGGCCACTCCAATAAACAGGATTTCTCCAAAACACACAGATCCATTGCAAGAGACAGAATAACCAACCTTTCTGCTCTAGAAGTCTGGTAAACTGGTAAAGAGCTACCAGAGTAGCTCTTCAAGATTAAAAATCTTATTTCATGCTCACTGGATAAAATGCTTTAATTTGTGAAGCACATAGATTTGAATAGTTTACATTACTGCACTGTAGAGGAAAACAACAACGATAGGCAGACTTGATGTTCCTCACTGTCCCTTATGCATGGGACATAACACTATTAACGCTTGCATCTCACCATATATCTTAAATAATTCCTGCCGATTTAGTAGATGGTATTGTCCTTTCAAGTCTAAACTGAATTTTCCTTTCCTATCAACCATCTGGTCTTCCATATGTTTCCCATAATTGCCCTTTCTTAAGTCTTCTTTTACCTCCTTAAGTTGTTCTTTCGGCACATCCTCAGAATAATCCCTAGATTCTACACAAGCTGGAAAAGAGAGAAGATAGTGCTCCTACTTCCTCTTCTTTTACGCTACCTCTGGACAAATTGGCAGCCCTCTATTTCAGAATTGTCATCTTTACCTAAAATCCTTTTTTGTCTTCCAGACATCTCAAATGTCTAGCTATCACACAGTTAGAAGAGAGCTACTGACTTTCACATTATCTCCCTTTTTTCCATTACTGTGGAAAACTTACGACAAACAAAATCGATAAACAAATAAGAAAAATTTAGCAGTAAATGTTAATGAGCCTCTAAGAGGTTCACTTCTTGCAGTTCCTACAAAACAATCAGAGAAATCAATGAAGGCAAAAGTTGTGATTTCTATCACTTCTCAATCTAACAGTACTCAATTTATTATGTAATTATCTAGTATTCATTCTCATTCTGTCATTCTTTCTAAATGGCCATTGGCCATAGTTTGTTATTTTTCCTTTTCCTGATAGATTTACATTCTGCAGGCTTATTACACATTATATTGTGTATATTGTGTATACATACCGTGCTAGTAAACACAACCCATAGAACAGATCTGAAAACCATTCAAGGAACAATATGACTGAATTTATTTAGCCAACTACTGCATCTGAAAAACAGCATCAGTGTACCATAAATGTAATGGGATCCCATTTTACTATTTGTTCCAATTCAAAGAATTTTGGTCCATAAACCTTTATTGTTTGAAGCTAAAATAAGCAACATTCCTGTAGTACACAGAAAGTTGAAAGCACTCTGAGATATCTTAGCTGCCTGTCTCTTACATGTATGGTTGAGGACAATGACTTAAAGGCAGATATCCTTTTGAATTTCCTACTCCCTCTTAGGTACAGAAAGCCAGAATTTGCTGATAGTCATTATATATTCAGAAGATTATCCTCTATTGAAACTTTTCTTAAGGGTACAAACTATGTAAAACTTCAAGATTTGGTATACACCACCATTTTTCTGTTTTAAGTCTTAAATCCTCTCAGGACTTGGACAAGAAATTAGGAAAACAGTTTATCTGTCAATAGAGTAACAGATTTGAGAAATCTGTTTGTGGAAAAATGGAAAGCCTAAGCTCTGCTGCAGAACTATCAAGTATTAACAGTTAAACTGATGTATTTCCTTTTTTGAGAGAAACAACATATCATTCTGAGGGCATTTCAATTGTCATGAGAAAGGAAAAGAAATCATTAATTTAAGTCACGGTGTCTGAGAGGCATCTAAGTCAGCTTATCAGGATGTATTTACTAACTTCACAGTTAGGACTGCAGACTCTTGAACAATGTTAGTGCTACAAGCCTGGAGGCAGAGACATATGTTACAGTAGCAGGACAACATCTAAATAATTATTTTCATTAAGAAAAGCAGGACAATGGCTCTTGTTAAATCAATTTTGTTTAAATATGTACTTTCTGAAGCCCCAATAAATAATTTAATAATTAAATAATAAAACTAACTGTTGAATCAAAGAATTTGTTATGTTTTTTCTACCATTGCTTTTTTGGGCTCAGTATTTTCTTTTTAACCTTAATACAAATAGCAGATATAAACATTTCAGATTATCAATAGTCTTTCACAATTTTTTTTTTCTCATAATGTATTTATTTCACTTAGATTGGCATATTATGAACTACAAGCTACGTATTTTAAATAGCTTTTTTTAAGACTTATACATTTTAACAGCCTACAATAGACTTGGTTTTAATATCCTACAATTCGTAAAATGGAATAAAATATTCAATACTGAGTTCATTTCAACAATTACTTCAGCAGCATATTTCAACAAATACACTGAATACTGAAAACGTATTTCAATAGTATGCATATTCAATAACTGTATCTTTCAGTGTTTCACTTATTCACTCAGTCGCAATCCTGCAATTTAACAAACCCACTCCTGGCATTTTGAAGCAATGAAGTTATGGTCTGAAACTTACATTAACCAAACCAAAATAGTGCTCATTGACTGGAAATTGTTCCGGACCAATCTCTTTCTCCAAAGCTGAGGCATTGGCGCCCTAGAAAAAAATCAAAAGCAGTAAAATATTAGTATTTTAACTATATACACAGTGAATTTAACCAGCTGAGGAAAAAAAACAAAACCAGAAGTTTTCTGGCAAGGATAAACGACCAAAACAAACTAAACAATCAAAAAAAAACCCAAAAACCAAACGTGCAAAACACCTGGCAACAACTAAAAAATACCTCAGAGATGTTTCCAAAAATGTTTTGTTCAAAAACATCTGAAAATAAGTTACGGGTATTTCCAAATATGATGTTTTCAAAAACATCTCAAAGTTATATAATTTCCAAGTATTTTCATGCAATCACACTGCTTTGATATTCCATATTTATTATTTGCAGAGTTGAGCTTCTTTAATAACAATTGCATTAATGCAGTATTGCAAAGCAGGTAATACAAGGCCAAATGGTGAAGTCCTCTTAGTAAGTGTAATTTTCATACTGTATAGCACATTTCAGAAAAAGTTAAGAGATGCAGATTGTTTATAAGAAACCAAAAGACTGGTCTGTTCCACTTATAGTGAAAATACGAAATGTTCAAAGTGATTTGCTAAACACCTTGAACGTTGTAAAATTAAAAGACAATGTAGTACAGCTAGTGATGGTATGCATTACAAATGCTGCAGTCTTTGCCCAACAGATCTGTCAGGTTTGATCTTCAAAACGAAGTCAGAGAAGGAAACTGTGGTTCCTACCAATGGCTGTTGACTGAACTTGTACAGTAAACACTGGGTTTCAAAGGTAAGGTTTAGGGTTTTTTATTTAGAAACAGAAAAACCTCTACTCTGGAAAATTCAGAGAACAAAAAACCTGGCTTTCTATGAGCTCTTACGGTGACTGCTTTTAGAGAAAAGCAAACGTATCCAACTCTAAATCCCTTTTGTTGCAAAAAACAAACCTGATATATATCTCCTCTATCAAACTAATACATGATCATGAGTATTCCAGCAGGCCTAAGTGCAGCTAATGTAGCACATAATATAAGGAAAAGAACCTTAAAAACAGGTGTGACTCCTTCCCAACAAGTTCTTTCTTTACACCAAGGCTATAGCAAATAGCCATTACACAGGACATTACAACAAGAGAATTAAATCAAAATCACAGACTGCATTAAAAGCACCACACAGGATTTTACGGATTAATTACAGAGAGGGAGAAGGGGAACATAATTAAAATTAGAACTGTATCAAAATGTATAAAATTAAAATGAAACTATGATGTGGCATCTGCCATGATGTGATCATAGTACTGCAGAATTTATGCAATCCACCTCAGTGGTTCTGAAACTGGAAACGCATGGTCAAAGGCCCATTAGGAGATAATAGAGCAAAAGATAGTGTAACTTCACACTTGAGACAGCACAGCTCTGCTCCATTCACAGCACAGCCCTAGCTGTTTTCATCAGTCACATCTCCTCCAATTATCCAGTAAGATAAAGCCTCTCCTTTACTGGGGATGTAGCTGCAGAGGTTATTACTTCAGAAGCAGTTCTCAAATAGAGATGTTGGTGGTAAGGAAAAGGGTTACTCTCATTTAACATTAAATCACTCAATGACTTCTGAATATTTAGTTTTGCAGCTTTATTGAAATGCATCTACGAGCTCTGGCAAGGGGGGTGTTATTTACAAATAAACTAGGAAAAAGAAGAAACTGTGAAGGCCTTTTATCCTATTGTTAAATTCTCTACTTCTTTAAAAATAAATAATTTCAATAGCAGGCTCTTAGGAGACACTTCCTCTTTTCGAAGTTAGGGTGGAGTAGCTGCTTTATCTTTGGAAGGAAAATATTATGATATAAACTTTGATGTTTCTGTTTTGTACAGACCTGAACACTGTATTTAGTTTTCTAGCACAATAAAGATCCTGACTTGGCAATAAGAAAGACATGCTAAGATACCCCAAAATTGTTATGGTTTGGCAATAATTCAAAGATGCTTCATTCAAGGTTTAGACTTTCACATGATTTCAAAGCATGGCATTACCTATGTTTGAATGCAGTTGTTTATGAATGTTAGTACAAACCAGCATGGATGTTTTACATCGATATAAAAAATCCTCAGGCTACTCAGACTTCCCTTCACAGCTCTCTTTTTGTCTGTCATTAAGGGTGTTATTCCTCCCTCTAAAGTAATCATTTACACTGTGCACAGTGTGTTGGTTGCAGAGAGCAAAAGCACTGAAAAAGTACAGTAAAATGCATGTTCACATCTGACCCATAAAAGCTATTTTAAAACCTAACTACACCTTGTTGCAAAATGCTTCCCAATCATGATTACAGTATACATTATCAGTCCCAGTCTCTTATTGACTCTTATGCAAATACAGATGCAGGGGGGAGCACTGAGACATCACCATTATGGTACTATATCACCTTTTGGACAAGAGGACAGAAGAGGTTTAAGGCAGAAGTGCAATGTATCTCTTTCCATCAGCCAAGATGGGTTTATTGGACTTGGGAATTGGACTTAGGATATTTCAGGCTGTGCTGTATGCTGCAGAGTATAGAATTTATTCCTCTGCCACTTAGCTGGTATGTGGGAAGACCACAAAATAAACATCTCTTTTTTGAGTGTTCAGTCCCCACACTGCAACCTGGCTTTGATATTATACATGGGACAGAAAGGAACATCATCAAATTTGGTTAGTACATCCACTTCCGATTTCCCACGTTGTCCTGAGTGGAAGCACACAAGGTCATTATCCAGAAATGGGAAGGAACAGAGGCACAAGATAAGTCCAAAAAGCTAATATTGGAATAGTACTGGGATTTACCAGTTTTTGCATCATATTAGTATAAAAGCTATACATCACCAAGCACTGCCTTACATTACCCCCCTTGTAGCACAGACATAATTGTACAGGCAGAGAGAACACTCATTTGTCATAGTTAACGCAATATGGCTTTACAAGGTAGAAAGTTCAGCAACTAAGGTGTGTTTACAACGACACAATATGTAATCAAGATTTGCCTAACTTTTATTTTTTACTGAAAATTGTCTTGGAAACAATGTTAAACTATCAGTGATTATAAAAGAATCTCAACAAACCCAGTGAAAGTTAGGTGTAAAGGTGAACTACTGTACATTTCATCCTGTGTTTAACTTCAAACTGATATGAGATAAATCATGAGTAACCTTAACTTAATCATGTTCAAATCAGTTGAACACTTACTGTTTATCCCCCCCATCAAGTTAAAAAAAAAGCTATGCTATTGGTTTTATCAAATATCCTCTTAAATGCAAATTTCTTAATGAAGGGATAAGAATCTGTGTTTGCCACAGAAGTCCCTTAATTAAGTTTCTCAATTTTTATTTTCAAAAGAGCTTGAGGTTTCTACAAATCAACACATTTAACATTAACCAAATGAGTGTTTGATTTTAGTTTAGTAGAATCAAAGCCCAAAAAACACACTGGGATAGGAAAGTGTACTATCTTTGTATTGAGTATAGTTGGATTTTCCTGATTTTCAAGTTTCACAGATTAAAAAAACCCCACTTATACTGTACATTTCACTGGAAAACAGGGAAAAAAAGACAGCTCAGACATATGATGCTGGTTTTTCATTGTTTAGTTTTTCACTTGCTAAAACAATAATATCATTTAAATGCCGTTTCCACTTTTATTATTGCCTTTTCTCACTGCCTCAGAGGTCACACTGTTGTATTGTTACATGTCAAACGAGTACTCCTGAGACACACTAACAGCTAACATATGGATGAGCTAACTGGAGCCAATCTGTAAAGCAAATCATTTGGTGCTTAGATCTGTCATACACCCTTTGGGTTTCAGAGGGGTTTTGCAGATTAGTTCTAGGCTGGCTTTGTGACTGAGCGCCAGTTGCAGCTGAAGTATGTTGTCTGATTTAGTTCCCTCCAAAAGCTATCTAATTTGTGCTCTCTAAAACCACTCCTGAGACACAAACCAAAGTATAGTAACTTGGGATGCCTCCCTATATTAAAAATACTGTCTAAAACCATTAACAAGCAGGGAAACAATTGCAGTTTTAAAGTGTCCTACCTTGTCATTATCATTCAACCTAGCAAGCAGAATTTCTCTTACAAAGGCTTGATTCATAACCAGCCTAATGTGCTTGGAAGCTTACACTGATGTTAATCTTATTGGTGTGTGATAGGGGGATTTGATCTATCCCTTTCTAGAATAAATATCAATTGATAATTTGGTGGGTCATCTTTTCAGCAGTTTACTTAACAGCTTTATCCTCTAGTTTGATTGAGTTGTAAATTTCCCAAGTAACCCCAAAATTTCACATTTAAAACAAATTAACATAATTATTTATAATTTGCAAAAATAAATCTTGGTAAAGAAGCACTCACTTACTAGTGATTTCACTTTTTTTTTTTTACTATGGATTAGAACTTAACTAGTTGCCCATGCAACTAGTGAAGGTATACAGAATTTCATAGACTAATGCATTAATGAAGGCACTGTGCTTGATGGAATCTTCTGTTAAAGAAGAAATGCATAACTCTACTCTTCCAGTTATGTTTTATCAGAATATGTGAATTCATACGTTTCTGTGTATTTATATGAATCAGGATTAAGAGCAAAGAGAACAGCTATATTAAATCAGTTTATATCTGTTGTTTCAACTACAACTAAAATGGAAACATAATTCATTTGATAGTGTTTCTAGCCAGGAAGCAGAAGTGAAATATGAGTGGGATTCAATAATCCTTGTTGTTCATTTCTTTGCAGAAGAACATGTGTTAGTAACATACAACTTGATAATTTAACTATGAAATACCTGGATAGTTTCAGTTAATATTTTTAAAATACTTAAAAAATAGTGTTATATTATTAACTAATTTGTTAAAGGCATAGTCCTGTATATTATTATAATGTGAAGCTAAGACAAAAGGTTTTTCATTGAGTACAAAGTGAAAACAACTGTGCCTGAGTAAGGAAAATTATAGCATAGCACAAAATTAATTTCTCTTTACATTTGGTATGTTTACTACACCAATTTTTTGAGCCTCACTGAGGCATGCTCACTGTGCATGCTCACTGAGCATGCACAACCTATTTGCCTTCACATCAGCTAGATGTAGTCATACTTCTTTGTGTTTTCAATACTGAAGTTAAAGATAAGCTAATATTTCAGAAAAATTAAACTTACCTAACTACCCAAAATGCGGGGTGGGTGGGCAGAACATCTTACTCAACTGCTGTTGTTGATAAACTGCATGCTGTGGTGTGTTTCAGATGCTCTTTTAACCCACATAATTCCAGTTTCAGAAAATAAATATATTTCTAACTTCCCATTTTCATGGAATCATAAAAAGAATTTGAGTTTATGAAAAATGGTAAAAATGTTTTCCAGTTCTGGTCTACGCTACAAAAAAGACCTAGATTTTTTTTGCTAAACCAGAAGATCAGATAGACCTTACTGAAATAGATCATTTGTCAAAAGCATTTAACTTTGGCAATCTTCCTAAGCTAGGAAAACAAAAGTTACCCCTTACACACGGCTTTTATACACCTCTTCCCCTCAACAAATTTGAAAGAGAAAAGCAGACAATATCATTAATGAACAGACATCCTTTTACTGCATTTTTACAGACTCATTCCTAGAAATTTTAATGCAAATTAATTGCTTTGGAAATGTAACAAATAAATAAAAAGGACTACATAAATGACCAACCTAAATATTCAAGCCCCGTCTAGTAATCGGATTAGTTGTTCCCACTGACACAGCTAAAAATTCTGCTGGCAAGACTAGAGTCCAAGCTCACATTTCATTGTTTCTTTGTGCTTAGGACTTGCAAGATGCATATAAGCATACACACAGGTAAAAAGAAAAAGGAACATTTATATAAATAAAATTATCCAACTAAGTAATATCTCCACTAAATAATTCCCTGTGCTGGTATAAAGACTGTTTTACAGCTACACAACCTCAGGAATTTTTTCCTTTGTGTCTCATATTTATATGACATTTATTTTATATTAGAGTCAAATTCCTATTTTGGTGAAAATTTAAAACAAATTTGTCTAAATTAATTAGTATACTAGCTCATGTCACAAATCCTGTATTTTAAACAGCAAATACACAGACTCATCCTTTTATTACCATATTGCAGCATGTTGCATCTACAGAAATGATGATGACAAATGTCTCGATCCTACTTGAATCTTAGTGTCATGTTTATCATGAAATATTCTCCTGATAAGAACTCCCACCAGGTGAGTGAACCTCCCTAATGTGGTTTAAGCTCTTACCCCAACTGCCTAACAAATACTTCTCCAAAATTTCATATGCTTACAATAGAACCACCACAAGGAAACATGTGCCTGAACACTCCAGTCCACTGGCCACGGCAGATTCAGGTCATCATGCCAAAGTGAAATGCAGTGGCTGAGACACAGCACATGTTCCTTCTTGCCACTCGTGCTACGTGAGCAAGTCAGACAGCTGGATAAAGGAATACCACAGTACTGCTATTTATTCTGTGTTACTTTAGCCCTCTCCTCCTCTGCTTTCTTTTCTGTCACCTCCTCATTTTGAAGCTATGTTTTCCCACAACTTTTCTTTCCTTCGTGTAACTCTCAATCCTCATTTCTTCCAGCATGAGTCCTCTGTATACTTTCCAGTGGAATCTGTTAACTTGATCATCAATTAATGTTTAAGTATTATAATTTGTGCTTCAGAGGAGACGGTGCAATTAGAAGGAACAGGATTGAGTACATCATAGCCATTTCTGGCTGGCTGCAGACTCTGGCAAACATCAATTTACGTTAAGTGCAGATTTCACAATCAGGATTGAAAACCCCATTGTAAACTAACGATTCCTTAAGCAGTAATAAAGTCCATATATGCATACTTATGTCACAGTTAGCTATAAAATTTTCATGTAATTTAGAGTTTTAATAAAGCCTCTCTGCTATGACACCATAGGTAAGTGCACTGTAACCTTCCCTCAGCTGGGTTCTTCCAGCGTCTCTTTCTGCTAAGCTGCCTTTTTCCACACAAGCGTGTTTGAACTTTAGTACCTCTGAAACCTTTTCACCCTTAAGTGTGACTGAAATGGGCAAAAAGGTACTACTTGTGACAGTACCCTAAGAGGAGACAGACAGGGAAAGGACAATAGCCAGCCATTCAGCATAACTCCATATGTCTTAATCCTTTCAAAAACAGAACAGAAATTTGGATTCTAAGACACAGACAGACTTCTCAGTCAGAACACACAGTTACATCCTGCCATCAACATCTAGGCACAAACTGTGTACTTGATGTCAGTGTTGGGGGGCTGAGTTGGTCACTGAAGACAACCAGTGACACTGATCCGGTATACAAGATGCTGCTCTGGCAGATAGAGAAGGGAATACACTGACAAATACCTGAAACACAAAGAAGATTTTCACATCTAATGCTACAGCTTCTAGATTAGCCTTGCTTTTAAATATCATCACACTTTTTCAGGTTGTGCTAACACAATCAACCACCTTCTAGTAGAAACACTGAAAAAACAAGTACTACTACCATTACAACTTCCTTCAGTATGTCTGAGACTGACATCTTTGAGTCTTTTTGTAGCTTTTAAGCTACAAAGATAATTTATGTCTTCTCCTTGTTTCAGCTACTCTAAGACTTGATACCTTTCAACTGCTAACAAGTGTTTCCTGTTTTCCTGAAGCAAAAGTTAGAAGTACTAGAAACAATCTGTATTTATGGTAAACATAAACTGGGACACATCTCTGTTGCAGTTAGCACAGGTTACTTTATGACTCCTCAGCCATGCATAAAAGCCCCACATAATTCAGTCAGGTAAGACTTTGACTGCAGTTTCATGCATCGGTAAGGGTAAAAGACCAAGTTCTACTTTTATTGTAAAGAGATCAAAAATAATTTAAAAAAAAAAATCACACAATTTTAACCCCATCCACTTTGCAAAAAGAACAGTGGCTAAACTACTCAAGGGCAAAGGTACTTCCAGTGCTTTTCCACAATCTCCAGCCTTGTAATTACTACAGCACAAAAGACCATGGGAGTGGTGATGTAGAGTAAAGAATTTTAAGGAAACTTAAAGGGATACAACACTTGGACACAATCCTACAGAAAGAGTTCTGCCATCACTGGTATGAACACTAGAGTATAGATCAATAAACTAATGAAGTATACCAAGTAACCAATCCTGTAGACAGAATGTCCTTTTGGAAGATCATCCCTAAAAGACACCATAAAAATACTGGTTATTGACCTACACTGTACCCACACAACCTGCCAGTACTGTAAAACATAGTATATTGCTTTCTAATATTCAGAGCTTGAATGACAAGGGTAAGATGCACAAAATATAACTGAGGTGGTAGAAGAAAAACTTGAATTTGGATTAAAAAAAGAAAAACAAGTTATGAAACACAGAACCACAATGGAAGAACTTCTTCGATACAGTTCTGGACTGCTCTGTTACACATTATAAGTCTACATGCATACTAGGTTTGTGTAGGCACAAACTGTCTCGACAAAAATTGCCTCTTACTGGTTTTGTAGTAAGCAATCACAAGAAGAGAAGCAACAGCCCGAGAGTTTGTGTAAGGGGTATGTGAAAAGGCAAGAAAAACCTGAAAGAATTTTTAGGTAGTTGTCTGGCACTTTATCAAAGAGGGTGTTGACACAAAGAAGCGTCGACAGAAAAAAAAAATAGTATTACTCAGCACTTAGATTCCTTTACAGTTTTGCAAAATGTATGCCTAAACATGAGTATTTGACTCTTCTTAAAATTAAAAAGATTTGTCTTACCACAACCGTACTGTTCAAACTACTCCACAGTAAACACCAAGTGCTCCTTCACACTATCTTTACTGATATATTTTTAAGCACAATCTTACATTAACTGTTGAAAAGCTTTTACAGCAGGTATCCTATACTAGGTGTCCCATATCACAGTACCATTAAAACTCATGGATCAGAAATGCCCAGTGACAATCTTATGCCTGGAGTTTATCCATCTCAGTGCACATAATAATGATTGGACAGATAATATCTAATTGCCATCAGAATCTTCAACTTTATGGATATAGACACTTTAGTCAGTCATAAGAATATTTTTAATTGAAAAATTTGTTTCAGGATTGACCTAAATCCCAGAGACACAATGTCATTTCTAATAAACATAATCTTAAACTGTCTGCTTGGCCAGTCCAGACCTACAGTTTTTAATGCAGACCAGAAGCAGAGCAGCGAGGTCTCATACTCGATCTAAATCAAGAGGTCAGCACTGAATTTATATTGACGCAAAGGCTAGTGGTCAACTCTGGGTGAAAAGATGTCAGTTAGACCTGCAATAAAACAAGATTCACCCTAGCTAAGGGATCAACCACACTGATTCCTCAACAATCTAAAGTAAAACCTGACTACTTCAGATAATGAAAACTCCTGAAGTACATGGTACATTTCCTACAACATTTGGCCATATAAAGATGTTGGTATACAGCTGATGAATTCAAGAAGTCATATTTTTCAAGTCCAAACTAAAAGATGTGATCTCCCACATCACAAAAATACACTACTCCAGTGACCAGCTACCACCTGAGCAATCCCATCCTATGGGTTTACAGACATTCATTTAAAATTCTCATGGGCCACCACTGAAATGTCTGTTTGAGATGCTAAGGCCTCTTCACAACGAGATTTATGAAAACCACAAAGCAGTTCCCAGTAGTATAAAATGTAAGCACTTCCCAGTGCTTGATGTTATGAGGCATTATAACAGCAATTCAGCTTCTTCCCCCCTAACCATCTCTTCTCTTCCCCTGTGGCAACAGATTTGGGAACAAGAACTTTCATATGGTCATGGAACAGGTAGAAGAGAGCACAAATGCAAGACCTTCTGCTATTAGTCATCAACACATCTCTTCCATGACAACTAGTAACTTCTACTAAGGGATATTTTCTTCCTTAAGTTCATCATTCCTCCATGAGTGAATCTGAGCTCCCCATCCCTCTTTAAAATAACCCAAGAGAGCCTTATCACATCTGTACATCTGCTTATGGCTCTAATTTATCACGAGAGGGAGTAATGAAAAAGCAATCACTGGGAGAAGCCTCCTAGCAGGACTTGAATGGATGCAAACAAGCCGGATTACATGCCAACGCGAGGAGCCGACCCGGCGGGACGGGATGCTCGCACTTGACCGGATAACTAGGGGAGCACTCGCCCGCCGACGGGCGATTCCTGCCCCAGCACAGGAGCACAGCGCTCGGAGAGCCGGGAACGCTGCGGAGTGTGCCGGGAGGAGGAGGGCGCTTCCAGAACCCCGACTGTGACCACCACACACCTACAAAACGCAGACCCGCACTGGAGACGATGCCCTGGAGCTCTCGTCCCCTGCTCTGGGCGCACTCCGGGGAAGGCTGTGCTTGTTATCCCGCACTCCTACCCCGTCCAAAGCCGGGACCCCTTCTTCCCCCCCCTCCCCCAGCCCAGCCCCCTCAGCGCCCGCATCCAGGCTGAGTCTCCCAAAGCCGATTAACCCCGCTCCGCTCCCGATCACCACCCACGGCAGCGCTCCCGCTCCGCGGACACCGCCCCTCGCCCCCGCAGCCCGCCCCCCGCACGCCTCCCGCCGCCACCGCCCGCGTCCCCACCCCCGGGACCCGGCGGGGCAGCGCAGCCCCGGTCCCGCACTCACTCACTCCCTCACCATGGTACAGATGGAGGCGATTTTGGAGACTGTCATTAGGATTTCCATCCGCCCAGCGCCATCTTCCGCCCAATCGCAGTGCCGAGCCGAGCGGAGCCGGGCCGGGCCGTGCGGGATCAGGAGGGGAAGGGAAGGGAAAGGAAAGAAGGAAGGTAGGCAGGCGGCGGGGGCAGCCCCCTCCGCCCCCGCCGGCGCGGGGCCCCCACGGCCGGGCGCGCAGCTCCCACCGCGCCGCACAGCCCAGCTCCCTCCGCCCGCGACCCACCGGCTCCCGGGATCCCGCCCGGCCCCGCCTCCCGCCGGGTCAGCGCCCGGCTCCCCGCCCGCCCCTCCGCCCCCGCCTCCGCCCCGCCCCGACCGTGCCGGGCATGCTCGATCGGCGGCGCCGGGGGAGGAGAGCCGATGGGTGTTCCTGGGTGGCGTGGGAGTTACAAAGTTACAGGCTCATAGAATTGTCATTAGGTTGTAAGATTATCCAGTCCAAGCGTCAGCTCAGCATTGCCACTGTAACCCGCAGTAACCCCTAAACCACTAAACACTATTACCCAGCGCCAGATTCAAACGCTTCTTAAACATCCCCAGGGGTGACTCCACCACCTCCCGGGTGGTATTCCAACGTCTGACCACAGAATCCCAGAATGGGTAAGGCTGGAAGGAACCACAGCAGGGTCCACATCTGGTATGGACCTCCCTGCTCAAGCAGAGTTGTCCTAGAGCACATTGCACAGGCTTGCATCCAGATGGTTCTTCAATAACTCTAGAGAGAAAGGCTCCACAGCCTCTCTGGGAAATCCATTCCAGCGTTTGCTCACTCACACAGTAAAGAAGTTATTCCTGGTATTCAGGTGGAACTTCCTCTGCATCAGTTTCTGCCTGTTGCCTCTTGTCCTATTGCTTGGCACCACCGAGGAGAGCCTGGCTCCATCTTCTTGGCAACCCCTGTTTAGATACTTACAGACATTGATGAAGTCCCCTCTCAGTTTTCTCTTCTTGAGGCTGAACAGGCCCAACTCCCTCAGCCTTTCCTCATAAAAGAGATGCTCCAGTCCCTTGAAAAATTTTGTAGCCCTTCTGCTGGACCTGCTCCAGGAGCATCATGTCTCTCTTGCACTGAGGAGCCCGAAACTGGACACAGTACTCCAGATATGGCCTAGCAGGCCAGAGCAGAGGGGCAGGATCACCTCCTTCAACCTGCTGGCAATACCTGCTGGCAAATACTGACCCCCCTAACAGTGAAAATTTTTTTCTAATATATAATCTGAACCTTGTCTCAGCTTTAGACCATTTTCTCTCATTCTCTTGCTGTAGGCATGGCAGAAGAGATCTTCACCTTTCAGGTAGTTGTAGGGAATGGTGAGGTCCCCCCTGAGCCTCCTCTTCTCTAGACTAAAAAGAGACTTGAAATCTAAGGGGTGAGTGCTGGGCAAGCACTGGCAGTGAGAGAGTTGGGGGGCGAGAGGGAAGTTGGCTTAATGCAAGTGGTGATCTGTGTCCAGGGAAAGAGTTCCTGTGTGGCCTGGAGAGGTGAGGAGCGTGAACAGGCATAACTCACAGCTAAACAATAAAAGCAAGTTAGGGGATGGCATTAAGGAAACTTTTGCTTCCTATCAACTCAGTCACTCATGCCAAGCTAACTTCCAAGTGACTTCTTGCATCCCAACAGCAGCTGGAAAAGCTGCCCCTCCAGGGTCACTCCCAGGAATATGGGGATGTGGAGGGGCATGTGCCTGTTAATTTCTCTCTTCTTTTTCTTGCTTTATTTCTAGATGACTGACCCACTGGTTTCTGAGAGTCTGTGATTTGCATGCCCCAGTCTTGGAAAATAAAGCTGATGTGTAGACTAGTCATATCAACTACTTGAGGGATCTGCTTGAGGAAGAGCTGAATCACGTGTTTGCTTGCAGACTGTAACAGAAATCTGGATAACTTGTTCAAGATGTTGATACCTGCATTAAAGAAGCATAAAGCTAGCCAAGATATGCACCAATCTGTCTTTTTTCATATAGAGGAAATGTCTAGCAGATTAAGATGCATTATTATTAAAAATATGTCAGTGCATATTCTGTGATCTTCAGAAGTAAAAGTTCTTTAGCAACTAAGTTAATGGAATAGGAACTTTTCCTTCAGCTGAAACATAAAGAATATGACTTTAGAAAGTATTACAAATAAACTCTATTGTAACTTGAAATATTCTGAGATATCATATAAAATTCTTTTATATGATGTCTGAGGCCTAGAGTTGTATGTTTCAGAAATATAGTATCTGAGAAAATGAACACCTCTTGGATGACTACATTCTGAATTTGTTGCCACAGAAACCATGGGGGAGGACAGCATCAGGGGAATGGGAAAGAATAGAAAAAAGTATTTGATTGGCCATTTATGAGCAAAAAAAAGCAAGCATGGGTATTTAGCTGGCTAGAAGAGTCAAACATTCATATATCCAGCAGTTCATTTACCGAAATACAGTGCTGACCATACATCTCCAAAACAATAATTCCTTACATTATTAATCAGACACACCACAGCAGATACTCCTCTATCATCCAGAGTAGACAAAATCTTTAAAACATGACACCAGAAAAATGAGACAGCGTGCTGTCTCCCTGAAGCAAAAAAACAGGAAAAGCAATTGCACTACTGCAGAAGCTGATATGGTTATCTGGGAGATAATTCAGTTTGGAACCAATTATGTGGCATCAAGTGGAACCATACAGGCCATAGAATACTGCAGGAAATCTTGAAAGGCACTTGAACGGAAAGTCAGAGATTGCCTAGAAGTTTCTTCCTGCCTGTAAATTAAAGAAAGAAGACAAAATATGCTTGTCGTGATGTGCTCTTTCTGTTTGTAGTTCCAAGGGAAAATTTAGATATTGTGGAGTATTGGACCGCATTTCAAAAAGAATGGGGAATAAGTGGCTATGCTGGCTTGTATCTGTCAGATGTGGGCTAATTGTGGCTGGAGACTAAGCAAAGCAGCTGGGAACATGCTAAATTAGTAACCTACAGAGAGACTAATTTTGTTCTAAAATGCCATGCAAACTGAGGTGCTTTGTTATAAGCAAACTAAACTCATGCCATAGAACAAGAGGAAATGTAGAAACACTTTCTATACTCTGAACCACTGAACTAAAGTAAAATATGAGGAAATGCGGAAGAGAATCAGAAATTATCACTTAATTGTCATCATTAAGCCCCTTGGGGCATTGGAATTAATTAAGTATGCCAGATGTTTGATGAGCTAAAGGGAAAAAAAAGGGTGGGTAGACCAGGATTGTGCATGTGTTTGGGTATGCTTGAAGAAACAGAGCTTTGAAAACAGAGTGAGTGTAATGCATATAGATCAGTACGGTAACCAACCTTGCCTGAGAAAAGATATCAGTCATATCTTGTATTACTGAGGAGAGACAAGATCCACTTGACAAAAGGAATAGGACCACCTTTGCCAACTGGCCAGCCAACCTTCCAAGGAGAACTTTAATTAGGAACAAGGAGATCTCTTGATCACAGACCCTGGGTTTTGGGGGAATTTCGATCTCCCTGACATCCGCTGCAAGTACAACATTACATTAGAATGCAAGCAAACAAGGAGATTTCTGGAAGGCATCAAGGATAACTTATTGAGCCTGACTGAACCAACCAGGAGCGATTCCCAGCTGGATCTGCTCTTCAGGAACTAGGAGTGTAGTAATCAATGGCTTGGTTATCAAAGCCTGGGCTGTAGTGACTGAAGAGTGGAGTACACGATCCTATGTGGGCTGAGGAAGGAGAGCAGTTGACCACAGACCCTGGCTTTAGGGAAACAGACAAGTTTATTCAGGAAACTGGTAGATGGGATGCCCTGAACAGCAAAATGGAAGGGTGAAGTTGCTCAGGAGAGCTGGCAGGAGAGGGCAGGGATCCCAAGAGAAAAACAAATTGCTGAAAATGCTAATGCATCTATGAGAAAGCAAAACTGATGTGCTGTGAAGAGGCAGTGAGTAGCTAAATGGGCTAAATAAATTCAGGCTGGGGTTATCATAAGATTTGTATTGCTTGGTAAATTCATCCCATTCGGATACAGTGTATTTTAATATAGACATAAGCAGAGTTACTTAAAAATACAGTAAGCGGGTCACATCTGCTGAGGTGAGAGGATGTGTTGTGGAGAGCGGCAACTGAAAATTTCCAGTCTAATGCTATGGTATAAGCAAATAATGGAATCTTTGCCTAAAAAAACCAGAGATGTAGGAAGTAGAAAGAGAAATTATTTTCCTTTTACGTATGGCATTGAACAGATTTTTGTGGTAATACTGTGCTAGTCTGTGGTGTACTTGTCAAAAGAAAGCAGAGAAATTATTTGAGGCTGGAGAAAATTCTTTTCATGGAGAGACTTAAAGAGCGCAATCTGCTTGGCTTATCAAAAAGAAGACTGGAAGGCAGCTACAGGGATCTTTAATCTTGAACAGTGAGAGGCATACCAAGAAAAATATATATAAACTGAAATAAAACAGATTTTAATTATAAATTACAGACTTTTTTTAACAGTGGAAGACATTAATGGTTGGAATAGGCTGTCAAGAGAAACGGCACATCTAGTATCTCCTAAGGGCTTCAGTTAAAGAATTCTTCTTACAGAGGTACATTACTTGAGCAGATAGGAATGATTTCCTACCCTCGAAATCTCTCAGAGCACGTAGTTGTTATTACACAGTATTTGTACTACCATAACACCTAGAAACACGAGTCACAGGCCAGAGTGCTTCGCCTCCTGAGTCACTGTGTAAGACACTGAGAGAAAACCTCATTCTATCTTCTAAAGAACTTACATTCCAAATGTACAGAGGCACCAATAGATACAGAGGAGCAAAGAGAAAATATAACAAGTGTAAACTGCTGTTGCTCGTCCTGTGCCTCTCCTTGTTTCATAATCTTGTGGTTTGGCAAGCACCCAGCTTACACTAGGGTGCATGGGTAGGCTGGCTTTAGAAGTTGAAGAGTAGGCATGGTACAGGTATATTTGTGCCTCTGTCATATATCTGCGACTGTAGATGGTTTTGCTGACTCTGGGGCATGTCAGGTTTTCATTAATGTTTCTAGACAACAGAATAAGTCCCATGAGTCTATATACTCCTCTGCTAACCAATCAAACCACCAGCTGGCTGGACTATTGCTGCATTGTCTAAACGCAGACACACCACACCTGATGTTGGACTAATATACAGTATGACTGCAAGATCATAGTACAATAAGATCATAGGATAATTCAGTTGGGATGGAACCTCTGGAGGTCTCCAGTCCAACCTTCTCCTCCTAGCACAGTCAGATCTGAGGTCAGAGCAGGTTGCTTTGTGTATATAGCAGTTATGGACTTGTTTTAGTGGTGGACTTGGCAATGCTGGGTAAATGATTGGACTTGACTTTAAGAGTCTTTTCCAATCTACATGGTTCTATGATACTATATACCTCTTCTTGTTCTGGAACCTCTTCAATTTGGATCCAGACATAATAGTGGAGGCGGAGGGAAGGCGGCTTGGTCCTCACAAGAAAGCCATCTGAATTCACCACTGGTATTTTTATTGACACATATCCCAGTGAAGGTTATTCACCATTCTCATGACAGATTAATCAGCCTTGCTATGGAAATACACTTTACTTTGTGGGCAACAGGTGTTCCAGGATTTATGCTATGAGGTAATAGAGAGTAAGACATAAAAGACATTTTCTCCAACTTGTACTTCATAATTCCAAGAAAACCTGATTCTTCATCAAATTATACAGAATGAGAGCCTTAACACATTATGTGAGTAAAATTGGATACTTCAGAGGAACAGAAGAGACAAACAGGAAATATATTTGGAAAATCATGTTATCAACTCATCTTGTGCTGACCGACAGATAGTGAAACATCTGCATTAATAAATTATATTTGTAATTACTTTGAGGGTACATTTTCAGAAAATACAACTATTTTCATAACAGTTGTACATGCTCTCTGGGAGCCATAACAGGGATGATGGTAGACTAACTGGATATACGAGGATCTGAGCAAGTAGTTATGCATTTTATTCATAGGTTCAAAAGCAGAAATTCAGTCTTAGTTGTAATCATAAGCAAGACATTAATAAATTATTATCACAGGAAACTACACAAATTATAATATATAATGGTACAATAGATATTGTTCTATTCCTTAGCACTTTTCATCAGTAAATTTCATAATATTTTACAAAGAGGTGTGAGAAATAGTCACTATTAGACTAAATCTGTAAACAAAATAAATTAGGTGAGAGTTCTCTGACAGGGTAAAATTTGCTCATGGTGATTTTCCCCTTACATTCATATTGGAAAACCAAAGCTTTCCTCAGTAGGGGTGTTGGGTTATTGTTGGTTGGTGGTTTTGGTGGTTTTAGTTTGGTTGGGTTTTGTTTTTTTTAAGCAGAGGGTAGTATTTGTTTCTTGCAGAGTTCATACATGGAGATATTTTGATGCTTTCATTTTCACAGCTCAGCTGATACTGGGCATCTGGCCATATATGTATAGCTGGCACACAATTAACCTGTTATTCTACAGGTTGTATAATATTATATAATATTATAATATGTGTAATATTATACAGATTGTATAACAATCTCGGCATCTGAGAAGTTAAAAGACAAAATATGTGACTAAACTAAATAAAAATTTCTATAAATGTAAAATGTACATCAGTTAAGAGACATGTCCAATAGACTGTAAAATATAAAAATTTAGTTATGTTGAAAATAACAGTAAATTTCTAAACTGTGATCGCTGTTTGAGTCTTTAGACTCCTAGTAGAATGTGGAATTCTAACCGAAAATAAAGTTACAATTTGTAGAAAAATAGTCCATTTATAAAAAGGTAACTCTTTTGAAAGATGCCATTGTATTCTGCTACGTCTCAGTGATCTTGTTATAAAAGGACATGGGCTAGGCTTGAAAACAGTAACTGTGTGCTTTTTCACATTGTTCTGAACAGAATCTTTTGGATAAATAGGGCCACAAGTATATGTACAAAGAGGGCTTTTTAATACTGTAATGAAATGCTTTCAATAATAGAAACTGTTCTTTAAAAATTAATGGCTTTGATTCTTGACACAGGCGCTAGAGAATCCACTGTTTCAGTAACTCTAGTTTCTCCTCATTGTGAAAACTTCAGAAGTCAGTGACAGTGCTCTAACGTTAACTCAGAAAATCCATTAGAAGTGAGAAGTGCAAGACACTTCTTCAGTCTCTGTGTTCTCTGCTAGAATACCAAGCAACGCTTCCCACTGCAGTCAGCAAGATCATATTTTTGTGATCTGCACAGCAGTTTTCCAAAAGCCAGATTAGCTGGCATGTAATAACAACACTGACGCACACTCTGATAACAGGCAGCCTCCAGGTGAAGAGTTTGTATCGTTACAGTCTCCCCCACTAATCAGTTCTCTACAGTACCAAGATATAAAGGAAGCTGAGGAGGAATATGTAAACCAGCATGCAGATAGTTATGCAGTAGAAAAAAATATCAATAAGAGGTAGAAAAAATACCAGAAACAGCTTTGTGGAGATAATAAAATTGCTAGAGAGCATCTACTGTTAACAGCCTGTGTTTTTCACGACACTAATGGGTGGATAATTACTTTTGTTTTAATTGAAACAGCAATATTCTGTGCTTCCGCTGATCTAAAACTATTGTTCAAGTCCACATTGCAATCAGTTCTCAAACAATGTTCTCTTTGTCAGCAATACAGAAGTAGAATGATTTTGATTTCTTCTCTTGCAAGATTTAGACCCTGGAGAACCCACAGTTGTCCTACATACTTGCAGATGGTCAGTTAAATACTCCCATCTGGTTATACTTGTTTTTCTCTGGTTACACTTATTTTTTTTCTAAAAACAAAACAGAACAAAACAAAACAAAAAAAACACACCGAAAACCCAACCCCCCCAAAAAAAACCCCAAACCAACCAACCAAAACCAAAAAAAACCAACCCACAAAACCAAAGGGAAAAAAACCCACCAATTAAAAACCCAAATCCAACAACAAACCACAGGTTATAGGATGAGCAGCAGAACTAATAAAGCTCAATTTCATATGGGTTTGTGCCCTGTGTCTTTACACTGCAGTAATCCAGGCATCACCTCCTTATCCTGTATGGCCTCATTTCCTCCTTCCACTTCCCCTGCAATTTCCTTTCCTTCTCTCTCCCTGCAGCACTTCTTGCCATTTGCCTGTGGGATTTTTTTCCCTGTTTTATCCCTTCACCTGCCTCTCTCCCTCGGATAAGCTGTGGTTGCCTTGGAGCAGCACATACTCTGATTAGCAGACATTGCTATTTTGCATATTCCAGGTAGTACTCCACAGCATTTCACAAATATTAATTTATTGATCCTTAACAACAACCCTGCTCTGTATATATATGCTATTATTCCTATTACATAGGCAGGAAAGTTGGTCTAGTTTATCCTTGATTGGTCACAGCTTGGTCGAGTTTTTCCTTTGCCAATTCTCTGTTTCACTTCTCCTTGACCGACTGTTAATTTGTTCTTTTCTGGATGTAGTGTTTGTTCAGAGCAGCTATTGTTGTCTCACTGACAGGGGTTGTCAGAGCATAGCCAACTCGCATTATTTTATCGCAAGCCTTGTGATATTTGATAGTTCCCTTGCAACCACAGTTCCTGGGTTCAGGTGATGAGGATTACGTGAGAAATTCACCTTTTGCTTATTATAACAAGTTTGTGGCTCAATAAGGTAGAAAGCTGGAAAATGTGATGGCAGGACTGAAAATGTTCAAAACTGGGTGAAAATAAAGGCACATGTACTTTTAAAAAAATACAACTATTTTAAAGCATCTGTGATGTCAAGGGGTCTGTCTCAGGTTCATCATTTAAGGTAGTGGTATGTGTAAGACTGCAGGAGCTACAGACCATTTCCCACTTTGGAAAGGTGGCTGGCCTGCAAAAAGCAAATCACTCAGTGAAGGCTGACATTTTCTGATCACAGATTCAAACACTGCTAAAGCAACAAGGAAAAAAATATATAATTGGAGTTATAACCACATGTGAAGTGCTTTAATGCAGATAAAAGTGTGTTTTTAACTCCTATAGTTTCTGTATGTGATTCTTCCTTTCCTTTCAAGAAGATGCTATGAAGGCAGGCTGGGATTTTCTTTTAGCATCCAGAAGATATGTAGAACTAGAGTCAAGACAATAATGTTTACTGAAAGATTGTTACAATGAGTTTGCAATAACTCTGGTTACTTCATGCATTATTAAAAAGAGCATTTTGTAGCACTCCTAAAATTGTAAACATTCTACTTCGTCTTTGTGTATTCATACAGAAAAACAAATTTAATCTGGCATAGTTGAGAGATAAATTTAAATTTGTGCTTACTGGAATTCAGCTAACGCTATTTAGAAAACATTCCTTTACCTGAAATAAAACTAGCAATATTTTATATAGCCCTTCCAGCAAGGCTCTTTACCCCTTTATAAGCAATTAAAAACAATTATGTTAATGGCTGTGATCAGAACAATCAATGAGAAACACAAATGGCTATCTCAGATGCCAATATGCTAATACAATGCCAAAGAGTATTTATAGAATAGAGAATAATTCCACCCACATTTTTGCTTTATGCTATTGCATCCATCAGACATGCTGCCTTTTTAAATTACAGCACCTGATGTTGAGAAGTTGGAAGCATCATAGACTCGAAAAAATCTCTGCCATCTATGGAGGTCTTTAGTCCAACAAAGCAGATCCAGCTAAATCACGTTGTTCTGGACCATGTTGAGTTTTAAACAGCTCCAAGGATGAAAATTCCATCTTCTGTCTCAGCAACCTGTTTCAGTTTTTTGACTATCTTTATATTATGTTTTTATTATCTTGAGTCAGAAATTTCCCATGTTATAACTTCCGTGCATTGGCTCTTGTCTTTCTACTGTGCACCCTGAGAGGTGTCTGTCTCCATCTTCTCTGTATGAGAGAGCAGCAGAAAGATACAAGATTTCCTTCTCCTCTGCCACACGAGCAAACCCAGCTCTTTCAGCTTCTTTTCATATGTCCCTGTCCTTTCATCCCAACACAAATCTTATCTTGGTGGCTCCTCCACCAGGCTTGCTCCAGAACGTCCATGTCTTTTGTGCCCTGAGGAGCCCAGAACAGGATGCATGTTCCATATGTGGTCTCACAAGTGCTAAATAAAGAGGAAGAATCCCTTTTCCCTGCTGATTGACCTCTTGCTAACAGTCCTGGCTGTAGCTGCCTTTGCAGAAGGGCATACTACTTTCAGTCCACCATGATCCTCAGGCCCTTTTCAGCAAAGCCCCTTTCCATACAGCCAGCCCTCAGCCTGTCCTGTTGCATGGAGTTATTCCAACCTAAGTGCAGGACTTTGTGTTTGCCCGTCCTGAACTTCAAAACTCCTGTCACTCCATTTCTCTAGACTGTCTCAGTCCCTCTCAATAGCAGCCCTGCTCTCCATTGACTTGACTGCTCCCAACAGTTGCAGTTATCACCTGCAAAATCACCAAAGAGATAGCACCAAAAATTTGTTTTGTAATATAGTTTCAATGAGATTTCACCAGTTCAAACCCAGTGTGCCATTTTGATAACCTGTTCTTATCTATGATGCTTTACATCAGGCATTACATTTCAGCAGTAAAGCTCATATTCAGATCTACTTAAAGCTGAACCGCTTTGCCCTCCAAAGTTAAGCTTGTCTTGAAAAATGCATTGGCATAGGTTAAGCTTCTGTCAAAATCATACTTTATAGAGAAAAAAAATATACTCACACTAGAAATCAGATAAGGAAAAGGTCAACTAAGTCTGGCACTCGCCAGTTTGCAGTTTTTCCTGGAGTGTATTTGTTTTGCTTTAGCCTATCTATTTTAAAATGATTAAAGGCCAATTCTGTCCTGTTTATTACTTATAGACAAAAACTCTTTGAAGACACTGAAAGTTTTGCCTGACAAAAATCATCAGTATCTAATAACTGACTTTGTGCCACTGAAATCACTGAGGGGCCTGACTTTGCACAAGTGTTGGTCTAAAAAATTGTCTCCTAGTTCCAGGCCAGCAGGTTAAGGAAAGCACTGAAACATTTACAGCCAGAAAAAAAAAAAAATCAACCCCAGGAGCTTCATGTTTCATGGATTGTGATCATCTTCAGTAACAACAGAAAGCATCTCAGAAGTAATCAGTGCACAATAAGAAAGTTAACTGGGACTGTTGTGTACAAATTGGATCACTGAAAATCAAGAGAGGTGTGTGGGAATGGGAGCAAATGCACAAAGCCTGCTATGTGTGTGGAGGCTTCAAGAGTGTGGGTTACTTAGTAAAATGAGGGTGTAAAGGAGGTATTATTCTGTGTAAATCATTACAGAAAAAGGGCAAGCATTGCTGTTCTTCCAGCTAGAAGTACACATAAGATCAGACATAAACAAATGAAGAGAAAATAGCATCCTAATCATTAAGCCAGTTATTTCTTAAACTGTAGTTAATAGCTCCCCAGAGGTCTAGCAAAGGGCTCAAGGCTGGATTGCGGAAGATCAGATTTTTAAAAATATATTTTAATATTAATTCTATACTTATATTCAATACATTATCAAAAGAAAATCCCCGCAAAAATCCCCACATTATGCAGATTTACTGCTGGCAGCAGCTCAGTTCCTCCATGACAAAGGAGCAGAATTACCTGTAATTACCAGTTGCGTCAGCCTAACAGTGGCTGATCACCTTTAGTCAAAACAAGTAAATGTACAGTGAAGCTGACAGTGACAATATGAGGAGCTGATTGTTCCTGGCTAGATGGTTTGGACTCAGGAGAGGTTACTCAGAGACAAAAAGGCAGCAATGCAAGAAGTTTTAGAAAACACTGCATTAATGAAACCAGTTGACTGAAAAGGCACTCTGTTAGCAAGGGAGGAAAGGGACATTAATTGCTTTTGAAATGAAGTCTGATATATCTGAAGTTTGATAAATGGCTTATACTATTTGGTACCCATGAGAAGCTGGTCACAGTTACACAACAGCTTCCTTGGAAGTTCCTGATGATTTCTGAATGGGCAGTACTGCAGTATTCACTGATGTACATATAGAAAGTAGAATGCCATGTTAACCAAATAAGCAGCTGAATCACAGAACTTGTTCAGCATTTCAGATTTTATGTGGCAGTCTAGATAAAGATGGAAAAAAGGCCAGTTGTTTGCCTCTAGTGTCAAACTACCTGCATCTAGTAACAATTTGAATTGGCAATTAATGTCTGAATAACATTAGTGTAATAAAAACTTTCACCAATGTGTGACATACTGGGCCTCATCACAATTCTTGGTCTATACAGTTTTTGCCTTTTTATTTCTCTCAAAGGCTATTTTCCATTCCTTTCTCCATGATGTGCCTCACTGGCAATGCGCTTAGTACAGCCACCTGTACTGGCACCGGTGTGATTCCAGAGTCAGCCCTTTGAAGAAGTTTGTCTGTACTGTCATTTTTGGAAGGCAATTGGTTGCTTAGACACAAATTTTATTGATTTTAACTCCCATGAAACTAGGCTCAGGCTTGTATTTACAGAATGGGTTTTGTGGATGAAGAGATGAACTGACTACAGAACTACAAATGTTGTTAGAGTTAGAATCATTGAGGAGCTGAAGAGACCATGAAAGGGACAGGACTGTGACTCTGAGAAGCCATATAACACGATCATTCTGGAAAGAGTGAACAATGGAATAACAGGGTCAACTGAAGAGGTGACACAGATTACTTTGGTCAGTAGCTTTTTGATCAAAAGCGCAGTGTAGACACTGTGTTTCTGTGCATAGGGTAACTTCACACTCTTGATTTTTAATTTAGATTCTTGATTTTGCAGCATTATCACAAGAGGAGCTGGAGATTTCAGTCCTCTTTATTTAATACCTATTCTCAGTTATTTCTGTTAAAATTTTGCTCCAGTCCTAATCAGCTATCTTTTTTTCCTTTTCATGTACTAAATGCATTATGTGAGACACAGGAGACCTACACCCTACTGAAAGGGAATATTTTTCATTTTTCACCTCAAAGCCCTTTACAAACTCTCATTAATTTAAATTCCTTCCATACCTCTGCTGAATAACCCAACACAAATTGAATGTCACACTTGAGATCTCTGTGTGTATCACTCGGTCCTCTGAGCGTAGGAGCGAGCCAGATCCCACTGTGCATTAAAATTTCAGTGAAGGATTCCTGACAACCCCACATGCAGAATCATCATAGCACATTTATTCTTTAGAGAGAGCTGTTATCCAGGCAGAAACAAAATAGAGCTCCTAGAGAAAATACCAGAATCCTGACTTGGAGACTGAAAATGGTTGTTTTTTGGCATGATATTTTCCATTCTGAAAAACAAAATTATGTTAATCTAGTCCCCACTCCTCTGACTTCTAATGAGTTCTCCCTTTCAAGCTCCTTTCCCCAGCAACTGGCTCCCCTTGAAGCTGTTTTCCCTGTCTTGCTCTACCTCCAAGTCAGGGAGAGTGGGAGGGAAACTCTACCACGGTGCAGTAAGATTTTCAGAGTACAATAATGGGTGGAGCACCAGGCTGGGACATTCATGGTGTTTTGGATCATTGCGTTAAGCTGGGCGTTGCTACTCGTGTTTACCCCAGTCTTGAGCACCTGGTGTTTCTGAAGCACAACCTGATGTGGTGCTTGCTCTATAGCTTAGAAAAAATTGGAATCTGGATCCTACAACTGCAATTTGATCAGGGAAGAGTAGTTTAGGCTGGGTTTTTGAGAGGATGAGGCAGGGCAGTAAAAGGGGCACTTGCAGTCTGAAATGTAGAGGTGCAGGTCTCCCCCACATCTGCCTGGCTGCTAGCTCTGGTTTGCAGACCAGAACTCACCCCACAACCAGTGCAGCTTTATCTGCTGGAGACAGCCATTATTAAGAAATCCTTTTGTGAGCAACATACAATAGCTCTGCAGTCTTTAACTGCTCATCAGGTCAGTTTTGGGAAACCACGTATCAAATGTTGGTAGATAGGATGGACTGCTGGACTTTTGCATCAGACCCAGACAGCATGCCTAGGCAGTGATTCAATGGAGGCAAACTGTGAAACATGATGGTTTCTTTAAAATGTGCAGCTAAAGAAGAATCCTGAGAATGTGCCAATCAAGGTAAATTTATGAATAAAAACATTACTGAAATTTTCAATCAACCTGTCATGCAATTTATTCAGGAAAAAAATATGTAGCACATCCTGAATGTCTTACTTGGCCTCAAATAAAGCAGAGTGCAATAAAGTTCACAGTTACTGTTCCCTTATGAACTACACTTTCTGTATATGTTTCCATACATCTTCCATATGTGGACATGAGTTTCAAGATGTGGCATTGCTTCTCCATTCCTTCCAGGTTGATGTGGAGATTTGCCTACTATGTAAATCACTGGTAAGAGTAAGGCATTCAGCTCATTGCAAATGCCTAGCTTCCTTTATCCAATAGTGCCTTTTACAATTGGCCTTCCTGTCTTTACTTTGCTTGATATCCTCCCTGAAACCTATCTGTTGCCAATACACTTCCTTATCTAAGAGCTGTTCAGGTTTATAACGATCATCATGTTTGGAAAAGTTTCATAGTACCTAGGCTGAATGCATAGTAAATTATATAGTTTTGCTCTGCATAGATATCGGGTGCTTTAAATTCTAGATTTTTCATGGTGCAGAGCTGGAGTACAGACATGTTTTTCTAAATATAACACTTTGCTTCAAAAGATTTCGTGTGGAGACAGGGCCTGTCTGTCAGAACATGCCCTGCCAGGTAGCTCTGCAAGCAGAACCTGATAGTGTATCTAATCCTCCATATCCACTCATTCAGTCCATAAATATTAAACTAGCTTTAAAGTGATGATGGAAAGGGCTTGAGTTTTGCAAGACATCATTAGTACAACTGTGAAGTTAGTCAGAGGATCAAGTATGTTTTTATATGCTGCTTTAAGTAATCATCCCTCCCCTAGATTAAATATGTGCTTTGTTCATTCAAAACAAAAATTTCTGCAGTAGGGCAACTCCTTGCTGAGACAAGTTTTGAACCATCCCTGCTTGTTTGGCTCGGGGGAAGGAGGCCCTCTCTTGTCTCAGAGCAATCAGCTTCCCGTGGTGATTCCTGTCTGCTCAGATACTGAGGATGCACAAACACAATGAGTCACTCTGCCAGCTCTGGGAACTGCTCACCATCCACTTCTTTTTCAGGCACCTGTGGCCCTATAAAGGCTCTTTTATGGAGAATTCCCGTGTTATTTATCTGGTGGGAACATCTGCCACACAAATTGGAGATTATGGCATCATAATAAGGAGCAAATCCATTACAATAATAAGAAACCCCAGATCTGCACTGCCTCTTCACCTCTGCTGTTGGCTTGCTTCTCCCACCCCATTTCCCTGCCCGGGAATCTGGGATCTTCGGTCAGGCAGCCGTGACTGGCACACAACCGCAGCAGCAGGCTCACACTACCGCGTATTTAAATGTCGGTGTGCTACTTTAATGTCGTGAAACAACTTGCTGGCTGCTTATGTTTTACATTTCCAAACTTAATTCCTTATGAAAGGCGATCCGGCTGCTCACCGCAGGACTCACTCTTCGAGATCCCTGATAGACACCTGGCTCGTTTTCCCACTTCCCTGCCACTCCCACTAGCCAGCCCCGCGTCACAGAATCGCAGGATCACAGGATGGGTCAGGTTGGAAAGGACCACAGTGGGTCATCTAGTCCAATTTTCCTGCTCTAGCAGGGTCATCCTAGAGCACATGGCACAGGATTGCATCCAGACGGTTCTTGGATACCTCCAGTGAGGGAGACTCCGCAACCTCTCTGGGCAATCTGTTCCAGGGCACAGTCACACGCACAGCTGAGAAGTTCTTCCTCTCGTTCAGGCGGAACTTCCTGGGCATCAGTGTCTGCCCGTGGCCATGAAAACACACGCACAGCCATGAAACGCCCAGCGGCTGTCCCCGCTTTTGCCCAAGAGTCACACTCCTACTGGGGCGGCCCCGCGACTGGTTTGGGGATAACCATTCCGGGGGCCGCCGCATCTCCCCAGGCCGTTCCGCCCCGGCGGGCGGGCGGGCACCTCCCCGGCGCTTCCCGTCAGGCGCGGCGAGGGCAGCCCCGTGAGGGCCCCGCTGTTAAGGGCGGGCGCGGCGCCCCGCCCCCTTCTTTTGGAGCCGGGCGCCATTTTGTGCGCACGCAAGGTGAGCCTTGGGGCCGCTTCGCCGCTCCAGGGGGACACGGCGGGGACACGGGGACGGGGATCCGGGGGGGGTGAATGTAGCCAGGAGGATCGCGGCCAGGGGAATCGCGCTGCCGGCAGGGGCGGGCGGGGGCCGCTGGCTCCGCTGGGGGTGGCACGGCCTTGTTAGGGCGCGGGAGGGAGCGAGCAGGCCGCGGGCTGCGGTGCGGGCGGGTGGCCGGGCAGGCGGCTGCTGAGAGATGCGGGGAGGAAGGGGCCGCCGAGACCGGCCGTGGGTGCCGGAGCGGAGTAGCGGGGCCCCGCCGGAGCAGCAGCACGTGGCGGCGGGGCCGGACATGGCGCGGCCTCCGGCGGGAGATCGGGACAAGGAAGGCGGCAGGAACGGCGTGTGCGCTTGGTGTCAGATTTAATACTGGCCGGTAAATGTGGTAGTGGAGATCGTGCCTTTTGAGTACCTCGTAAAGAGAGGTTGAGGGAGCGGGGAGTAGCCGACCGGGGGCAGAGGTTTCACGGATTTCACAGAATATTCTGAGTAGGAAGGTGTCTTTGGCAGGGGCACGTGGCAGGAGCATGAGACAACCGGCTGAAGTCAGAATGAGAAGCTCGGACTGGATATAAGGGGGAAAATGTTCATCGTGAGAACATCCAGGCCTCCAGACAGGCTGCCCAGGGAGCCTGTGCAGTAGGGTCTAGAGGGAAAGCCATAGGAGGAGCGGCTGAGGTCACTTGGGAAGCTTCATTGAAGTTTACTGGAGGGGCAGATACTGATCTCTGTGGTGACCAGTGACAGGACGCAAGGAAATGGCTTGAAGCTGTGCTAGGGGACGTTTAAGTTGGATATCAGGAAAAGGTTCTTCACCTGGAGAGTGGTTGGGCAGTGGAACAGACTCTCCCGCGAAGTGCTCACAGCACCAAGCCTGACAGAGCTCAAGAAGTGTTTGGACAATACTCTCAAGCACATGATGTGACTCTTGGGTCATCCAGTGCAGGGCCAGGATTTGGACTGGTTGGTTCCTTCCAACCCAGAATATTCTATGATCCTTTAAGGGTTTCAAGACCTGATGGACAAGGCCCCGAGTAGCCTGGTCTGATCTCATAGTGTACCTTGCTTTAAGCAGGAGCTTGAGCTGGGTGACTTGCTAGCATCAATTCTAACCTGAGTTACCCCGTGGTAACTGATTGCTGGTGATGTCTTAAATGAATAACATTACTTGGATTGACACAGCCATTTGGAAGCAGTGTCATTCTGAGTAGGCTTAAAGACTCTGTTTTTCTGAAATACTTGAAAGTGCTGTCAAATTTTAGGGAGTGAACTAGTAGTTCTGAATAATTTTCCTTAACTTTTACAGTAATCGGCCAAAATGACGAACACAAAGGGAAAGAGGAGGGGGACACGTTACATGTTCTCAAGGCCGTTTCGCAAGCATGGTGAGTATACTTTGCAGTAAGAACACTGCATCAGGTTACTCTGGGGAGCATTTGCGAAGCAGTGTCTTGTGCTAAAGGATTTCTGACAACTTGGGCTAAAAATTGTAGAACAGTATGCAGATAAACCCTCAGTTCTTACTGCAAATACATTGGTACTCTGACTGCTTGTCAGTAGTAACAATGCTGATTCTGTCCGTGCCCGAAAATTAATTTGAAGGTGAAGAAAATATTTCAACAGTTATTTAGACACAGCTTTTTGTGTCTGAGCAATAAGTGATAACATTTGCATTTATAATGAAGTAGTAAATAGTTTAACGCCTTTTCAACTTTGGCACTAGGAACACAATTAAAAGTTATTTTTCTTGAGTTGGATTTTTTAAAAATTGGAAATGTGTAAAAACATAATTATTGCTTTAAAAAGTTTGATCTTTGGGGTATTTAGGAAAATCAAACGCATGATTTCTGTCCCCCATCCTTTTTTATGTGTGAATGTGAAACTCTTGGCTTTATAAGTATCCAAATTTGTATCTCTTAACAGGAGTTGTCCCTCTGGCCACCTATATGCGGATCTACAAGAAGGGTGATATAGTTGATATCAAGGTACTTTCTGCAGTGCTTCGTGGTTAAAAGCTAAAATAGTGTAGTACTAGTCAATCTCCAGTTTCTTGAGGTGTCTTTTTTTGTAACTTGGGTCATGTGTGTCAACACAAGTACCCCCTGCTCACTTTTGGAGCAATACCGGAATGACAGTGCTACTGATCCAGTAGTAATGCTTCAGTATCACAGGCTGGTTTACATGGGGTTTTTATGTATAATTCAGCTGAAAAACATGAGTCAGAGATGCCATATCTAATGCTCGAGTTGCTGTGCGGTGCCTTTTGGCACTACTTTTGTAGGAACCTCAGCTGTCCCTTCAGTAGATATTGTGTTTTGCCCAACTTGAGCCTGCTCTTCCGAAGAGGTGTGATTTATGGTGGGGAAGCTCATAGTTACCTCTCTTAAAATAAATATGTACAGGGGTGGTAATTGCAAAGCCATATTAAAAGTAGAAACGAAGAAATAAATGTAAGGATACATCATATATATTAATACAGG
This sequence comes from Manacus candei, assembly GCF_025592945.1. Classification (NCBI taxonomy): domain Eukaryota; kingdom Metazoa; phylum Chordata; class Aves; order Passeriformes; family Pipridae; genus Manacus; species Manacus candei. The sequence goes on along the minus strand of NW_026138062.1, from coordinate 34,170,236 downwards.
GGGAAAAGTGAAGCGGTGTTTCTATCACTTAATATTTTTTAGAATTTGTTTTTTAAAGTCAACTGTGTTTTCAAAATTAGGTTGTAGTGAATCTGAAAACATTTCACCAAGGACTCCTACTTTGTTGAATCCTTTGGTTTTGTTTGAAATGCTTTGTTCTTGTATCAGTCACACAGAAGATGGTGTATAATTTGCTTGTTTGTTGTTTGGCTGTTGGAGAATGCGCTCTTCAGAATTGACATTTCTTGATGCACTGGAGCTTGATGATGAATGTCTCTTGTGATTGCTTGCCTTTGCTGAAAGCAAAGTGATCAGTCATTTCACCGACACTGAAAGCAACCAGAATTGACATAGCAAAATTTGGTAGTCTTCAGATAGAAAATGCATGGTTATAAATTCTAACATATGGATAAAATAGGAGTATTTTTAAATAAATCTCAAATAATTTGAAACATATTTTAAATTACTTCTGAAAGAAAAATCCTTAATACTACTTTTTTTCCTTTTTTTTTTTCCATTTTCTTTTTTCCTTTCTAATTTTACTTCTTAACAGGGTATGGGTACTGTTCAAAAAGGCATGCCCCACAAGTGTTACCATGGGAAGACTGGAAGGGTATATAATGTTACTCAGCACGCTGTGGGCATTATTGTTAACAAGCAGGTTAAGTAAGTAATCAAATTCTGTGTATTGAAACTTTGCATTTGAGAAGGTTGTTCTGTAATTGCACCCTCCTTTCACTTTACCAGTTAGACAGTTATTGTCTTGATTGGTCATTCAAGGTGGGTAAAGTGAATTTCCTTTTAAAACCCAAGCAAATGATGCTCATTTGACTTGGATCCTGTCAGAGGAAACAGTTTTTATTTTTCTGAGTGGCATTTTAAGTGACATTACCTAATGGGTTTTTTTCAGCCAAACCTTCATGTTGGTACTGAAGCCCTTTTCAAATATTAGTTTGTAGCTGTATCCAGCCAGATTCAGCTGGATTTTGTACAGTTTAGTCAGAAAAAGAAAAGTTGGTATTGCGTTGCAAGAACTGGACTGGAGTATATTGGCGATAAAATTATTTGTTTGTATGCTACAAGGCTAAAATTATGTATTCTCCACTATTTTAATTTGAAATGGTCAACACATTGTTATATACTAATAGGCTTTTCATTATATCTGATGTACATCTGCAGCTGTGTGTTTTGAGGTATTTCCCTTTAAAGAAAAATTATCTGTAATTGAGCTTATGAAGTTACTCGTGTAAGGGCTGTAATTCTAGGTTTAAAGGGACCTGTTTTTCAAGTGCAGTAAATTGAAAACCGATTCCCTTTTTTAGGGGCAAGATTCTTGCCAAGAGAATTAATGTGCGTATTGAGCACATTAAACATTCCAAGAGCAGAGACAGCTTTCTGCAGCGTGTGAAGGAAAATGAAAGGAAGAAAAAGGAAGCAAAAGAAAAAGGCATTTGGGTTCAACTGAAACGTCAGGTAATGTGTCTGTTGGGTTCACAGTCCTTCTGAGGGAGGTTAAATGTTTGAGTAGAGTGGCAGCACACAGTGCATCTGGATCGGAGCTGTGTGATACGTTTGGTGCCGCAACAGAACTGCACTTGCCAGGATGAAAATTGTAGTCTTGGCTGTGAACAAAGGGGCTGATGCTTCATGTTCTGTTGCTGATCTGCAGCAGCAGCTCTGGATGATTTCTAGGATCAGTAGTAGTGTCTTTGGCTTAGTTGACTTTTTAGTTGCAACAGGTTTTGTTGTAACCCTTTAAGGAAAGAATTAATAACCAGACTTCAGAGAGGAGGTAGCAGCTGTTGCTTCTGGAACCACAGGGTACATAACTCCACGGTCATTGGGTTGGTGACTTGGTGAGAGTAAAGTGTAGGTTTTTTAATTCAGCAGTGAGAGTCAAGCACACTTTCTAGCAGATAATTTTCTTACTGCTACTCCTTGAATCAAATTTTAGAGACTAGGCATGGTAAAATTTCTGTAATGTTTATATAATAAGGTGTTAAATGGTTGTCAGAATGTATTTTCTGTAAGTTTGCTTTTGAGCTTTAGTGCCATGAGTTTTCTTTTTTATTTTTCTGTTTACAGCCTGCTCCACCAAGAGAAGCACACTTTGTGAGAACTAATGGCAAGGATCCAGAACTGCTGGAGCCAATTCCCTATGAATTCATGGCATGATGCATGTATAAAAAAATAAATTAAAGATCTGGTTTTGGACAAGTGTATGTGATTGTGGCTGATTCACTTAGGGGTTTTTTGTGTTTGAACAGATGCTTTAGAAACCTTCTCTTTTATTGAAGTTTATTTATTTAACTTGCATTACCATGATGCTTAGTCATTTAAATCATTTGCAGCTTTTGCTGATGAGTTTAGTCATTTATATAGACTATACATCGTGGGAACACTGAAATCTGCTAGTGCTTAGTAATGATCATGAGGTAATATGAGAGGACATGGAATATTTCACCAGCAGACTTCAGAACATGTACCAAGAACTGTCCAGAGTCACTTGAAAGTTAAGCTTTTGGCTAAGGGGCCTCACAAATACCAAGGAATTGTGGAAGCCATTTTTGAAAACAACCTTTGGAGAAATGCCCATGGGCAGGTTTTGGTGGATTTGGTTTTTTCATCATTGTAACTTGTAAAAGAAGGATGTTTAGAACGTCCCTGTGCCAATAAGCATTCCTATAAAATAGTGGTCACTTAGAAACAAGGCTTTAATTCCAAACCTGCCAGCCTTTATATTTTGATATTTAACATTGTAATTGGCTAGCATAGCTAAACACTTGCATTTTGTATGTTTATTGCATGCCTGTTGGATGCTCTAATGCATTCCTCTCATTCTAGATTTATTGATACCTCACAAAAGCCCAGTGCTACCTGCACATTTCTTGAATGGAAGTCACCTTCAGCTGACTTATTTACTAAGTGCTGGTTTTGTCAGCTTTGTTTGAAACAGGGAGTGAAGCTTGCTAGAGACTGCTGAAGGTAACCTGCTTGGTTAGCCTTGAAAATGCATAAATTCAAGCCTAATTGTGTTGTAAATGCAGATAAATAGTATTTCACCTTTAAGTGTGATGTTGAGCAGTGCTTAGCTACTTTGAGTAAGTGATGTAAAAATGTCTGTGTAAAGAGTAAAAATACTAGAGAAGCAGGTGACCTCATTCCATTTGTAGGTATTGACTGTTGAAAGTTGTTGAACAGTGAATTGCAGGGCAGCTGGTGAGTTTGGGCATAAGAAGTGGAGAAATGATGAGGTTTGTTTTTTACCTAACACACTCAATTGTGGGTGTTCCCATTCTTGTGAAATGTAGGTTTCAGACCTTGAATTCATAGTCAGGCTTGGCCTGGTGCTTAAGGGTGACAGGCTTTAGGTGCTGGAGCTTCCAGGTTCCAGTGAGCAGGTGCTGTTTGAAGTTGGAGCAGGCTCTGTAGATGGAATGACTTTAGGAGTGAGTTAAAGAAGGTGGAGCAAAGCTTACCCACTAGCAGACTGATACATGACACTAGTGCTGTATTTTGATGCCATATGTATTGGACGTGGAGTGCATCACCATCTCCAGAAGCCCTCTGTTGCAGCTTATGCACTTAGCTTTTATGGGCTTTTCTTGGAGTAGCTAAATATGTATTAAAACCTTCATCAGCTTCTTTGGCTTGTCAGTTTCCACAGGCATTTAAAATTGGTATTTGCCTCAAGCAAGATAAGCATCATTTTCCACTAGGCTTTGTGTCTGTAGGAATTAAGTGGGAGGCTTTATTGGGTACAAACTTTGGTGATGGTATTTTAAATTTGCTTCTCATTCATGCATGTCTAAGCTATTTTGGTTCTGTGTTTGGCTTGTACTCGTTTTTCAAAATCGCAGTGGATTAGCTGTAGCAGTATGATGAAATGATTAACATCATAAGTGGTGCGTAGTTCTAAACTTTTGAATTTATTTTCAGCTATTTGGAATAATGAGACTGGATAGTATTACAGTGGTCTTGTTTAAAAGCCCTGGTCCCAGAGGCGCTGTGCATTGCAACAGTTCTCTATTTAGTGTCTGTGTTTTTAAGGTCACTATGCCAACAGTAGTTGGTCATAAACACGTGTTTGAAATCTACATGTGGGCTGGGAAGAGAAGGAGGGAATGCTTTCCATGCTCAGGATTCCCAGAAGTGACCAAAAATGAAGCTGGTTTTGTACAGGAAGAGAGTAGGTTTTTTGGGGTTTTTTAGTGTTTGGAAATGGGACAAATTAACCAAGGTGTAACCTGTCTTGGGTTTACAGACATTACCTGTTAGTTGCACTCAGTGGAGCAGTGGTGGTGGTTTTCGTGGTCATCTGAGGTTTGCAGAAGCACAGCCCAGACACTTACAGGTATCGGTACCTGCTGGTACCATGTGTTCAGCTGCCCTGTTTTTGCACAGTCCTGATGAAAGAGGGAGATCTGTGAACTGGGAAAAGGTATTGAAGAACTGCCTGTCAGGACATCTTTAGTCATGAGCTGAAGCATGAAGCATGTTTCTTTACAGGGTTTGGAGTCACAAGTTCCTACTTGCTCTGGAAGGGGTTTTACACACTAGAACCATAAGCTGTAACCGGTTCTCTGTGGTCATGTTCTAAGGCTGTGCCTAGTAAGCAAAAGCTTGCAGTGAGTGTGCCAGCTACAGGCTAGGTGTTTCCTCTCCATGCTGTGACAGCTGAATTCTCATTCCACGGTACTTTGCACATTTCACAACAGTTCTCCACAATTCTAAGCTATAGGCTTTTCATATAACTGGGGACGCCTTGAACTAGCAGAATTATAGAATCCTTTTTATCAGGTTCACAGTGTCTTCCAGTTCCCTTCTAACACAGAGACTTCATTATCCCAGAGCTGGTGGACAGGCTGTCCCTATGCAATATATGGAAAGAGTATTGCTTTGGGAGTTCAGCAAGCCATTACACTTCAGCGTAGTGCTTTGTGTCTGTTCCAGGGAGCCTAATTGGGAGATGGGGGCTGAGCTGTCTGCCCTTTACCTCCTCCTTAACTGCCTCAAACCTTTGCAGCTGGTTTCCTGCCAAGAGCCATGCCAAAATCTCCTGTTGTCTCCTAGAGAAGCAGCAAGGAAGCTGCTTTCTGAGCTGCCAGCTTTGTCCTTTTTAGCGGTGTGGCAACACCAGGATCTGAGGTTTGCTGAGGAGTGTGTAGGCAGTGTTGGGCTGGGAAGGTCAGTGAAAGAGCAGAAAGGACTGGGGAGGAGGAGGAACTGTGTCTGTGCAACGGGGCTGTGGGCTGAGGACCCCAGGAGGGAGCAGGTGAAGGGTGCAGACCTGAGCAGGGCAAGGGATTTGTAGATACCTCCAGCCCTATTCCTGGGGAGAGGCAGGTGAGCAGCTGCCAGGAGGACATGTAAGCAATTCATGCTTTTATAATCTTCCCATTGTATGTATTGGATGGAGTAAACAGTCTTGATGTTCTCCCCTTTGTCCTTCTCAGTGCAATCCTGGGCTCAGCATATTCATGGTCCTCGTGATCAAAAAGATGGCTGGCATCCCAGACCCAGATGCTGTGCTGGGGTGTCAGCAGGGGATTACATCTAGGGGATGCCAAGAGCTGTCCACACACCTGCCAGAGAAAGTGGCTTTCCCTATCCCAGCATAGGCAGGTCAGGTACATCCTGTCCTTGCAGAGGCTGCAAGGCACCATGGGTTCCTGTAGTTCAGGCTGTGTGGTGAAAAAGACATGGTTAAACTGGGCCCAGGTAGTGTTTTCCACAGGGCAGTGGCTTCCTATTGCTGCAAACACTTGTCCTCGCATGGGAAGAAGGTGTACCAGCTGTTCCTGCAATGCTGAGGGTGGTGGTATGGAAGTCACAGATAATGAGCTTTTTGTGTCCATGCATCTGCCTCAGTGGATGTACTACCATGGTCTATGTAAGAATCGAGTTATAGCTGCTGGGATTTACACAGTCATAACCATCCTTGCTCAAGCCACTGGATAGGAACATCGCTCCCACCACCACCACCCATACAGCTCAGGAACTCAGAAATATAAAAAACTGGCTGAGGTTGCTGATTCCATTTTCTACTGTTTGGAAGAAGAGGCTTTGGGTGATAGCCCCTGGGCCCTCAATCACCTTTTTGTCCATGCCCACTCTAAACTGGTTAGCCATTGATCAGCAGGAATTGGGGAATGTAAGGAATAGCTGCAGTCTTGAACATGGCCTCGTGCTCCTCTTGGTTCAGAGAAGTGTGTTGAAGCCATGGCAGCTCACAGCAGAAGTTCTCACCAGTGCTTCTGCACATGGAAAAGTGTTGTGCCTTTTGCTAGTGATCTTACATGGTCCTGCTAATACTAAGCCCAGAGTTTCTAGTTGACTCCACATTAGCAAAGACTCCCAGGAAAACTGTATATTTGGTTTCTTAGGAGAAAAAGGAGCTCCAGAGGCTCTCAAATGTCCTCCCTGCTGCAGTCACAGGAGTAAACCACCTACTCTCTCCCCCCAAAGTTGAACGTTACCAGAACTTGGAATAGGGAGGTGGGTCAGGCAGCAGTATGGCATACCTGGCACTGCGCAGTGTTGCTGTGGGAAAGGGGATAAGTGATAGACCATTAGGATAGTGGCATGGGCCATCTGCATAGGATGGCTGAAAGTACAGCCTGGCACTTCCAGGTGGGGCTTGCAGAGCTGAGAAAGGACAGGCTCCTTGCAATAGCTTTGAGGCTCACGCATCCCAGGGATGCTTAGTCTGCAGAATGGAGACAGCTAATCTGAGCCTCAACTGCTTCGATTTACTGAGCTGCTCCTGTTGCACCTGGGTAGGTGTTGATGGAAAGATAATCTGTCACACCCTGGACATCTAATTCCTTCGCAGAGTGTCCTCCCTTGTACACTGTTCTCTCTCTGCTTGACCATCACCATTTGCCCTTTGGGGATGCTCTCAGGAGCAGGTAAGTCGGCATGAGTTCTGCAGCTGCCCAGAAAGGGGCAGCTCCTAGAGTTTTGGGAATGGTGGTTGCTTAATGCTACTGCTTTACAGCTCAATGCCTGGGAACTATCTGCCTGGAATGGACTTGTTTCAGTAGCATTCTCTAAGAGGCATACTGAATGTACTCTTGAGAGCTCTTTCGTAAAGAAATGTATAGAAATAGCTGGTGGAGGCACTGTGAGTGAGGCCAAAGACAAAGGATCCTATGACAATAGGAGCAGAAGACAGTAGCAGGAACATCTGGAAATCAGAAGCTTTTAGTGATACATGAAAAATGTATTTTTAGAAAGAAAAGAGGTCTCTGGCATGAAGGGGGGTGAAGTAGAAACTTTAGAGGCAATGGGTTTTTGAGGTTAAAAGGGCCCTTGATGTTACCATAGGGGTTCTTAGGCTCTAGAGTGACACAGATAATCAATAGCCCTTCTTCCGCCCTGCTTTTCTTCAGATCCTATGTTAACTGATGTTAATTAGCATGGTTTTAGCTACTGTGGAGTGTGTGTAACCCTTCAACAAAGAGCAGTGTGGAACTGTCACTGGTACAACATTTCTGGGGCACCAGGGGCGAATCTTTAAACAAAGCAGAGCACTGGCAGGGGGGTATTTGGTCCTCTGGCTGCTGCAGGGCACAGAGCTTGAGCTATGCCTTAGCTTCCTGCATGAACTCTGCGCCCATGGGAAGCAGGTAGCAATTCCTCATCATCCCTGTCCCCACAGTGCCAAGAGTTCACTTTCTCAGGAACATTTTCTCTCTGGTAGGCCAGAGAGAAACGCTGGCAGCGTTATTTGGTGCCCTCGTTCTGAGTTTTCTTGTCACTGGAGGCACTGGGAGTGAGGATGTCCGAAGAAGTGCACAGGAGGTCAGGTACTGAGGCTCTTGCAAGGATGCAGGGAGAAAGATGGAGGGGGAGGACAAGAGGAAAGTGTGGAAAAACGACTTGTCATTGCATGCATCTTCTGAGAACTGTATTGAAAGTGGGGGGAAGGTGACCTAGTGCAGCACCAGTGCACAGCCCCACCTCTGCCAAGATTCAGCTCAGTTGCCTGTGTGTGGGCATCCAGGGCCACCTGGGCTGCCCTTGGGCATCAACCCCACAGTCAGGGCCCAGAAGGTCCCACAGTAACTCCATCCTTCAATATTGTGAGATCATTCCTTTTGGGTACCAACCACTGGCCTCTTTTGTGTTGTATTCTGCTGGCATGTGCTATCTCCTTGATAAAAATGAAAGCAGCCTTTGAATGGGTTATCTTGTAAGCACTTACATGCTTACAAAGCAGTGCACAGCAGAAGCAGCTTTGCTGAAGCCTGGGTAACGGTTTGCAGAGACTGAAACATCCCCACAGCTGCTTGCAGGTTTGAGGCTCATTTAAGGGCAGCCTGCAGTGGAGAACCTTTCTTCTCTGAAATTCTTCCACTTCAAAAATCCAAAGGGCCCAATGAAGAACACTTAGGTTTCAAGGGTGGCAGTTGCTTGATCCACAAGCTGGGATTTCAAGACGGAATGGAGGAATGTGTCCGGGTGCAGAAAACAAAATAGTCTGAGGTATAAGAATAAATCATTTCCTTTTTTTCAGACTCGAATCCTTTGCTGTAGCAAGGGTGATACATAAAGCTGGAGCCTGTTGCAGTGGTTGGGGCTGGTTTGGGGTGTGGAATTGCACATCCCAGACCTAGTGAGGCTTCTGCTGGCATCTGTCCGCCTGCCTCGGGCCGGGGCGGTGCACAGCAGGGTGCTGCAGTGCCTGCCCCAGACTTGGGCCACAGGTTGCAGGGGCTGCCCGGGCTCTCCCCCAGCCCACTGGTGCCTGCGCTCACCGCGGCCACCCCACGCCTTGGGAACAGGGAGGGTGGCGGGGAGGAAGGGGCAGGGGTACAACTAGGGTGGGCAGCGGGGGGTGCCACTGAGGGGCACGTGGGGGGAGCGCTGCGGGGGCCAGCCGGGGGCTGGCTGTTCCCGGGGAGGCGGTGCCGCGGGAGCGGGGCGGTGCTGCCGCCGGAACCTTTAAAAGCCGCCGTGGGCCCCCCGCGCCGGGCGCTGCCGGCTGAGCCGAAGGAAGACGGTCCGAGCCCTCCGGAGCCGCCTCTCCCATGCGCCTGCCGAGCATGTCCCAGCCCTTCCTGCTGGCGCCCATCGCCGAGTGCCCCCCGGGGCCGCCCGGCGCCCAAGTCCGGCTGGCCGTGCTGGGCGCCCGCGGTGTCGGCAAGAGCGGTGAGTGCGGGGGGCGCGGGGCTGCCCGGCCCCTTCCCCTGTCCGTCCGTCCGTCCCGCCTAACGCGGCCGCTCTGTGTTTCAGCCATGATCGTGCGGTTCCTGACGAAGCGCTTCATCGGGGACTACGAGCCCAACACAGGTGAGGCGGGGGGCGGCGGGGCGGGCGCGGCGGGGGCCCCGCGGCCGCGGCTCACGGCTCTCTGCTCCCCAGGCAACCTCTACTCCCGGCTGGTCCATCTGGAGGGGGACCACGTTGCCGTACAAATCCAAGACACGCCGGGGTGCATCCAGGTACGGAGATGCTTTGGGTCGATCTGTTCTTCTCTGCCACCCAAAGGCTCAGCTTTTGAGCCCAAATTTCGTACATGCCCAGACTTAGTCTCCTGAGGCAGAGCTCAGGCTTCCCTTTGGACCTGCTTGACGATGCTGTCTATGATATAGGCTTTATACTTCACCACCCAATGCCGAATCTGTGTTCTGTTATATTGCAGATGCAGGAGGACTGTGTGCAAGTGCTGGACTCCCTGTCCAGGTGTGTGAAGTGGGCAGAGGGCTTCCTCCTGGTCTACTCCATCACAGACTACAGCAGCTACCAGTCAGTCCAGCCGCTCTACCAGCACATACGCAAGGTCCACCCAGATGCCAGGACTCCCATCATTATTGTGGGGAACAAAGCAGACCTCCTCCATGCCAGGCAAGTACAGGCGAAAGAGGGACTACAGTTGGCAAATGAACTAGGCAGCCTGTTCTTGGAAATCTCCACGAGTGATGACTCCCAAGGCGTCTGTGATGTCTTCCAGTATCTTTGCAAGGAGGTCATCAAACTACAGCATACCAGCAGCATGGACAGGAGGCGGTCGTCCATCATCCCTCGGCCCAAATCTCCCAACATGCAAGATCTAAAGAGACGTTTCAAACAGGCTTTATCTTCCAAAGTCAAATAAATCTCCCAGTGAGATCCTGTGTGACTCAATAGACTTTATTTTTGTAAACTAGTTAATAAAAATCTTTATTTTTTTACTAATGCCAGCAGTATAGAAGTAAGTATGTCGAGGCTTGCAATTTCCTTGCCATTTTCTCATTTGACTGGTTGGGTTAATTTTACCAAAAAAAAAAAAAGGCTACATAGCAACTAAATAGAAGTAGTTGGAGAAGGGGAGTTTTTGCCTGGAGGTTTTGATTCCCTTTCTGTTTTGGGCTGGGATTTGCTGTATTATGCTACTCAAATGATTTTTTTTTTGAGGCCTTGGTTTCCTGTTTGTAAAATGGGAGTGATAATGTTGTAAGTCACCTGCCTTTTTAAAGTGCTTGGAAAACTTTGGTGGAAAACTTTTTAGGAGAAGAAAAAAAAAGCTCTATTCAACATGAAGATATGAAACTGTCTGTAAGAATGCTGATTATAACAGGACTGATTTCCTCTCTCAAAACTGCTGTTTTGCTTGCACCTGTAATAGCCTCAATGCTGATAAGCTGTTAGGAGTGAGTTCCAATTTCTGATGTGCTTTAGCGATCCGTTCCACAGAATTAATCTTTTAAGCCTCAAGCACTTGACAGGAGGGTTGAGTTTCTCCTACAGATTACCGTGGAACAAAGTGCTGAGCAATCCGCAGCAGAGGAGTGTGTGGGATGACTGTTGCTTTCTCTGGAAATGTGTGATAGGAAGGTCTGATGCGTAGGTTCCCTGAACAGAAAATAGCTACATTTAAAAGGAATCACATCTTTATCTTCCCCAGGGTAATTTTGTAGCTATTGGAAACAGGTCAGACTTTTTACTCTTATTTCACATAAACTGTAAACCATACCAGAATGGGGTTTATTAACTGTTTGCTGGATGTCTGAGCATGGAATGTGGGTTTTGCTTTTCAAGTATGCCTTTGAAATATCTATGTAAAAAATAAAGCTGTTCCATGCTGAGTCGAAAGTGTGGAAGTGGATTAATCTGTACAGGGCAAACTGCTGTCCCCACTTGAACACAACACAAGTAAGACTTTATTTTTTAAAATCTCATAGATTAGGTCCAAAGACCATTTCCTTTCATATGGAAAGGCAAGTAGCTGCTGTGCCTTGCAGTGAGGGGGCATTCTCTGTTGTTTCTGCCCCCTGAGACTTGAAGCTTTCTGGGCCACCTCCACTCTTCATCTGCAAATGAAAGCCTTCCTGATGGTGGTAATTGAGGGATAGGTGACAGAGCAAGGTAAAGATTATGCTCTTAGTAGAAGCATCGGAGGCCTGTGTTAGCACTGGGTAGGGGTATGGGATGCCAGCAGCATTATTTCTCAGGCCCTGTGCTGCTCTACCAAAGGGAACAGGAGAGCTGAAAGGGAGGCAGCTCCAGACCTGCAGGAACAGACTGAAACTGGGACTTACAACTGGGTCAAACACTTGGAGTTAATTCATGTCAAAAGCATAGTGACAGCCTGGACAAATCAAAGTATTGTTTAAACGTGTTAATACATGTGTTAACATGTAAATGTGTTAACACATATTAAATATTTCTTTTCTGGGAGAGTTGCTCTGTCAGGCCCAGGATACTGAGCTGGGGTGTCAAAGGGGGCAAGGGGATAAGGTTGGTGAGAATGAGCACATCCCTGGCAGACTTGCACTCATCATACAGGCCACACGTTCATGGGGAAATTAGACTTTAGGTGCCCCTGGCTACCCCTGGCAAAGCAGAAGCTCAGGGGCTCACTGTGGTACATGGGGAGAATTTGTACAGGAGTCAGTGGGCACGTGATGGGCAGGGATAGGCAAGAGCAGGAGGGTAAAGAGTCATTTGCCCAGTCTCTTTCTTATATGGGGAGAGGCTGAAGAGATGGCCCTTGCTGCATAGGCACCCACGTTCAGATCAAGGTGCAAACCCTTCCATCCTCTCCTCACGCGTCTCATGCTCTTGGGCTGTTCTGGCCACATATCAGGGGCAGGTTGAGCCTCTTGGGGATGTAATGCGGAACCTGGCTGACTAAAGCAAGCCCATGGCAGGGAGGGAGGGCTGTTCTGTCTTTAGCCTAAGGCAGCAGCTGACTTGGGCCATTCTGAATAACACTTTTGGATACAGGTGCATAAATTAGACATTTATGCTGTTTGTCTGAATTTGCCTTGGCTGGTGCAGATCTACCTTCACCCAGTTTTCCACCATGAGCTGAGAGCAAAAGCAGAGAAGGAGTCTGCTGGGTCCCAGCTCATTTTGCGCCAGCACCTTCTTCAGTCCTGAGTGAGCAGGCAAAGAGGGGCACACCAGGGCAGGAAGGAAAAGTGCTAGCAGAGGAGCTCCAAAGCCTTTTCTCTCCTGAGTCACTTATGCCCTTCCTACTGAATACTTGCCCTCACCAGTCTCTAAGCCCTTCACACAGAGGCCAGGGTGGCTTCAGGAGGGTTAGTGGAGCATAGCTTGGCCTTTCTTCTTTATCAGAGGAAAATATGCAACTGCCTCCTTCCTCCCACCACCTCCGCTATGAAACAGAATCACAGCAATTTTCCCTGACAAGACGGATGAGTGGGTTTTCAGAAGCAGGAATATGTGCGGCATCATGCATTATTATGGCTGCTACTACATCAGCATCTCCCCCCTCTTGGACTATTTTGTCTAGTTAACTCCAAGCTCTGAAATCATCCAGTAATGCTTTAAGACTTCATGAATTTTAAAATAGCAGCTGCCATCAACCTGTTCTGTGTGCTTCAGTTTAGGAGCTGCAGATCCCTAGATAGGGATAGGAATGTTTTCTTCAAAAAGCTTTATGGGTGTCCCTTCACTTTTTGTCCTACTCAAGTGACTGGACCCAGGCTACTTCCTCAGTGTCTCTTGACAGGCACTTGGCTCTCAGCACATGTGATTGTCAGTGCTGAAGGTTCATGCTTTATTCTGTGGTTTGCTCATATGAAGGCCCGTGGATAGACAAGACAGACTGTGAACAAGGACTGTGTGCACACTAAGGGCAAGAGTGGGTTCAAGCTTCAGATAGGGAACAAAAGTGTTCAAGGTTTGGATGGATGGATGGATGGATGACTAGGAGCAAATCTGCATCCCATGCTGGGACCTCCTGTAAAATGATTTTATTCCTGGGGGACTTAATTAGCTTTTGGCGAATCTGCTGTTTATCTTGGAAGGTATGAAGATATTCAGAATAAAGTCCTTTATGCAAAGGTGACCTTTCGTGGCAGTTGCACTTGGCATTTGACTGCTAGTGATTCACACCAGTATAGCAGCAAGATCTCTTCAATTTCTTCTGAAGTGAGGATCACAAGTCAGTTGTCCTTCTAGAAGCAACATCTCTGGGGGTGATGCTGTTGTTGGGTCACTGCACTGAAGTACATACAATGCTCCAAAGAGCTGTCTTCCTGAGGTGTCTTCAGAGTGATGTTCCTGAAAAGCTTATTATGAGTTAGAGCATGGCTCTCAAAACAGCAGGTCAGCTTGGATCTGGGGTAATTAGTGACAATTCAGATTTCCAGAAAACCCTACTGATTCTCAGACTTGTTCCACCAGTCTCCTCATTTCACCTATCTAAAAAGGAGAAAGCGAAGCCTTTTTATTGAAAATGGTTTTGAGAAAATTGGTTTATGAAGTTTTCTTCCTGCATTCAATGCTTGATGCTCTTGACCAAAAGAAGTACAAATACATATTGTGACTTGTTATGCCAGTGTATATTGTGGACCATAATCAATTATATACTATCTTCCCAAGCTACCAAAAGAAAAATTAGGATATGGAGATTGAGCATTCATTCCACTGCCCTATGATACTTGATTTACAACTGAAAAGCTTTGTAGTGAATTTTGCATAATGATTACAGAACTTAATGGATGTCATAACTGCTGTTTTGAAAAGTGTACTTGGTAGTTTGGTATCCATGTTTTTCTTTTGTGACTGAAAACAGCCATCCCTAGAAGCCATGAGAGGCCCTCATGGTGTGAGCTGCTGTGTGTAGGTGGCTGCTTTAGCCCCATGCTTCCTCCTCTGGGCTTTGCTGGACAAGTGTTTGGGCAAAGGCATCTGCCCGAGCTTGCAGGGTCATGGTTCAGCAACTGTATTTTGCTCTTGATCTGTGCACAATATTGCCATTAAAATGTATCTGTCCAGGAAATTGTGCAAGGTTATTTGTCAGCCTGCATTACTTGGAAGTGGTAATTAATTCTTAAAGCTGGAATATTTCTCTTCTGAGGTATTTGGCTCTTTCCCCGTTACTAAAAACATCCTCTTCTCAGGTTTCAAATGGTCCTTGCAAACATTTAATAGTAATTTTATCCCTTGGGATGGTAAACCAATATAAACAAATACTGTTACTGGCAGCACCTCTGAGAAGAGAGGACTACATTCTCTGCCTGCTGGGGCAGTGAGGTGAACTAGAAACTCTGGACCTGCAGCTGATACTTCCTTCCCCTTCTGCAAACAAAGCCCAGTGCAGGCAAAGCAATACGCCTGTTGTCTGGTGCTCAGAGCCTGACCCCTTCCATGAGCCTTTAAGAGCAAGGTTTTATCTGAAGCACATTCAGCAAGCAGACCTCCCACTGATACCATTTCTTTTTTTTTGGTATTAAGAAATTCAAAGGTCTCTTTAACCCTAGATCTGGGAGAATCCTGACCAGTGCATGAATCATGGAGAGACCACAGTGGCAGCAGCATGTTAACGACAGCCCCTTAGGATCTGAGGCAGCTAAGGTGGTGTTGCCTACCTGTAACACAATAGCAGGCAATAAACATGGATGTGATTAGGTGTTTGGGTGAAAATATATTGTTTGCTCTCAAATGCTGGGAAAGAAAAGGCCAGGCTGTTATCCCACTATGTAGAGCCCTTCCCAAATCTTCGTTTGCGAAGCCTAGCCAGGATATCCCACTGTGTCCAGCACCAGTAACCACTCCATCAGCACAGGCAGGAGGAACATTTCAGGATTTTATATCAGAACCATGACTTTTTTTACCCTTTGTCTTACCCCTTCATGTCTCAGACAGCACATAGAGGCTAAACCAGAGAACTTTGTTTGGGTTTATTGCATTCTTTAAGGTGCCCTGTATCCTATTCAAGTGGCAATGTCCCTGCATACTTAAAACACTTTGGTCAAGAGGGAACTTTTACATCTGCCCAAGTACTGCTCACATATGGGCTATTAAAAAACCCCTCCTAATGGGCTGGTTTGTAGCTGCTGCACAACAAGGCTTTGGCTGTAATTAAAATGTGCAGATGAGATACAGCACCTGCTCTATTCCCGAGGCTCCCCATTCCTTGGCCACCTAGCAGAGGGAAAGGTGTCTCATCATTTTAAGGAGGGCCTCAAGAAAGCACTGGTGCTTCTGCAGTGAGCACAATCAGGTGCAATTCTGCAGGTGGGTTTGACCCCATTTTCCTTCAAACAGGTACCAGGAAATGATTTACTATTAAAAAGGTTTATAAAATGTCATATCTGGATGTTTATGTTTTTTCAGGACAAAGCAAATGGATGCAGATGGAGCGTGACTTCTGGAGACCCTTTAGCATTTAAACAGTTAGTCTGAATCTCACATGCCTTTCTCATGCCAATGATCTTGGTGTAGAAGAGCCTATCTAGAATTAAGGGCTACTGATAGGAGGCTGAGGTCTGTGCTAATTTAGGCTCATACCTTGAAGATAAAATATGCATCTGATTGTTGAGGTGACTGCTAATTTTAGCTCTGGTGTTGAATAATGGAATAGCATTAACAGACTGATATAAACCTGTCCATATTTCTTACTCAAAATTGCCATCTCAGTAGTGAAACAGCCATCTTTGATTTTGCCTAGATGCTAAAGAACACTGCACAATACATATACATGCAATTAGGTTAATGTGAGTGAACAAAGAGATATTGCCTAATATAGATACAATTCCAAGAACTGATGTATCAAATGCAATGAATTGTTTTCTATGGCTTTTGATTGTTTCAGGGATTTCTAAGCACACTTGCTTAGAAGACATTATAGTCTATTTACCTGCGTTAATGAGATGTTCAGATATGAAACTGATAAAATATAAGCAAGATATGGATACTGAGTTTTATTTTAATCTGGGCACTGAGCTGTCTTGCTACCTTCATTGTCCTCTTGCACAGTAAGGAGAAAACACAGGAGGAAATTGGGATTTTCAGGGGTCCACCTTTGTGGGGCACATCAGAGGAGAGGTAAGAAAATGTCACTTCTGCCCCCAGCCACACCACACAGGCACGTGCCTGCGAGCTGTACAATGGGAACTGACAATTATAAAACCTTCTTGCTTATGTGGAGGCAACACAGTGGGCTCCACCTTTGCTTGTGCCCTTCCTGGTCTTCAACATCCTCCCAGTAGGGAACTGAGCTGGCAGACATGACTTAGCCACAAGAGAGGTTTCTCCTGACGATCGAAAGTCTCCATGATTGTGCCTATGCTGCCAGCTGAAAGAGAGCTGGAGACTGAATTCTGGTCCCTGTGAACTATGGACTGGCCCATACCCACTCTCCATAAATCTAATTGTCCCTAGATTTGGCTGGGCTACATGAAATAGCATTCAATCTTGGGACTCTTCTGGGCCCTCTGGGATACTGAGGTCCTTAATGATAATTTTTTGCATTTTTTTCTTACCCCCTGCATTACAAAATATCCAAAATTATTTGAAAGCTGTGTTTGAGCCCATGAGAGCGGTATTTTTAGCATGCAAAACAGGCTTTGTGTTGTCTTGTGTGAGGCTTATGGAGGCCTTTTAGAGTGCAATGCCCAATAGAGTCCTGTTAAAGGTTGTGTGGGAAGAACCTAGCACCACCTCATCCATGCTGTCTTTTGGGAGACAACTTGTGGGAATCAGCAGTTCCTAGGGCAGTGATGGGCACTGGCTTGGAGGGAGCTGGCTGGGCAACCCACAGAAAAGCTACGCAGTGAGCTGTCAGCTGGAGTAGGTGGTCAGAATTCCATCACTGGGGTCCACTCCGTGACCCTCCTTCAGGCCCCTTAAGAGACAAACCTGTTCATTCCAGTGAAGCCCAGGATTTCTCTGTATAGCTGCCACTACTGTGGAGAGTTTGGCTTCGTTGTCATTGTCATTCCCCTTCATGTAGGTGCAGGCTGGTTTTAGACCTCTCCTAAACCACCTCTTTGACAGATTACCTAAACCCATGTCCCTCAGCATCTCTTTGTGGCCACTGACTATCCAGTGGACTTTCTTCAGTTTCTCAGTGACCTGTTGAAGTGTGGGTCCTAACATGGGACAATGTTTTGGTGGCAGCTTTGGCAACACCGAGTAGGAAGGGATTAATAACTACGCTCTGGTTGCCAGTCATATTGCTCTTAATGCATCTCCAGTGTATCATTTGCTTCACTCGCATTGAATTCTTACTGAAGTCTCATAGCAAAACCCAGATCCTTTCCTGCACTGCTGTTATGTAGGCAGAAGTATGCCATCCTACACCAAAACATAGGGTTTGCACTGCCCTTGTTGAACTCTGAGGGGTTTCTATTGTCATAGGTCCCAAGTTTCTCAAGGTCCCTCTGGACTGACTCTCTACCAGCTCTGCCAAATGTTAACAGTTGTCATTGCTTCTAATCTACTATCATCTGCAAATGTGCTGAAAGTGCCCTTTGTGTCATTGGCCTGGTGACTGATGGAAATATTGAACAATATCAGCTCCTGTCTCATTCTATGGGGTCCTCTGTTCATTACTGGTTGCCAGATGGCCCATCACAACTTTGATTATTATTCTTTGACCTAATGGTCTAGCTAATTTTCAGTCCATCTAACAATTAGTTCATCCAATTCATGTTTGCTCGGGTTTTGTATGAAAATGCTGCAGGAGAGTTTCCAGTTGTCAGAACTGTCCCTGGTGATGGACAGCAGCCATGAAGTCACATCAGCACCCTCAGATGAATCCCATCTGCTCACCTGGATCTGAATACTTACAGCTTGTCTAGATAGACCTTCATTTGTTACTCCTCCTACTGGTTGTTCCCCTTCTCAAATCATGCTGGACATGTGAAGGTATGGGAGTAAGCATTGCTAATGAAAATTTATGCAAAAAAAAGGCATTCAATGCTTTGGTCTTTTTGCTTATCCTCTGTCAGTGGGTTGTCTCATGCATTTGTTGGCAGACTCACAATTTCTCCACACTTGCTTTTGCTGCTAAGGTATGTGTAGCAACCCTCATGTTTCTCCTTGTCCCTCGGCAGCCTAAGCTCCAGCTGGGCTTTGTCCTTTCTGATTTTGTCTCAGAGTGAATTAACAATGCTTGCAAGCTCTTTTTGGTTGCCTACCTGTGTTGTTATCTCTTGTTTTGCATGTCAGTTGATTGAGAAGATACTTGCTTAGACAAACTCCTGCACAGGGGCATGGTTTGCTCCTAAACTGTCATTTTCATATTCCCTGGCCTAAGGTTACTATTCTCTGATCTCCCAGGCTTTCAGATGGGCTTAGAGTGTCAAGTCATAAGAATTCCTCCTTGGGATCCCACCTCCAGACTGCAATCCCCCATCTGTTTGCACTTTGGGCTCATGGCACCAGCTCTTTTGCAAACTACAGTCGTACTGTTAAGGAGACTTCCTTCCCTCAGGCATTTCCATAGCTCAGCTCCTTCTTTGTGGGGCTTGTCTTCTCTCCTCCATGTCAACTGTAGAGAAGACAGCAAGTAATTGATATAAACTCCAGCATGGGGATTTAGGCCAGAAATTTGGACATAATTTCTAAGGGTCTGGACAGTTAGATCTGGAAAAGGAGCACAGGAATCCCATAAAATTTCACCCTTCAGAATTTTTAAGAACAGTCTCTCTCTATATATATCTATGTAAAAAAAGAAAAAAGAGGGCAGTGTGGTTATATGTTCCTTCTCTGAGTTTGGAAAAGCTGGATGAATTTCTGAGCCCCGCTCAGCCTCAGATTTCTGTCATCTCTTCAGTGTAGTATCTGCTTTGTTCACCTGTGAGTCTCTGCCCATTTCAGCTCCTTTCTCCACATGACCAGGTCCTCAAGGGCACTCACATTTTCTGGGCTAGAGAAATACATTTCATTCCTTCACTATCAGGGGCTCTGTCTCTTCATGGTCAGGAGATCCATCTCTTCATGGTTTGAAACACAATGGAGACACACTAGTGGATGCCTATGAGCACACAAGCTCCTTGGAGAAATGGACTGTTATCCTCCCTTGGGGAGGGCTGAAGGCTGCCCACCAACCCATCAGCTCCTTCCTGGAGTACCCAGAGAAATGCAGGGAGTTTGCACTGCTGAGCATGAAGGGGAATTAGAAAAATAAAACAGAACAAGTCTCCCCCCAGCATGGTTGCCCCCCCCCCCTGCCCCCCACTGGGACTATCAGGGGCAGGGATGGAACTGGCACTCTTCCTCTGGATGCTGGAGTAGCTCCTATCCAGGGGGCCTACCCATGCTCTCAAACATGACCATCTGCTGTGGCTTGGACAGTGCCAAGGGGCATTTTTGATGACTTAATTTAGAGAATTACTCAACAAATACCAGCAGAAAGCTGGTATAATTGTCATAATTTCCACTCTCAGTAGTAACACCTTTTTGTCCTCCCCATGTCAAAAGGCAACACAGCTGTGCCTTTGGTCCTGCGGTCAGAACACTTTCTCCATCTCCCACTCAGCAGCATATCATGTAAATGTTGAACCACCGCATTAATCATTATCAAGTGCGGGATGTGGGACTCTGTACTCGCTGGAGAGGAAAGCCATGGAGCTCAGGGTGCATCTTGACTCCCCAGGGGAGCCTTCAAGGGCTGCCACTCTCACAAGAGCAGAAGCTGCTCCCACCTGTGCTACCCACCCTCTTCTTCCCTCAAAGCTTTAGTCAAGCCTGGACTGAAAGTTCTTCACTTCAGCATGTGCATTTCCAGAAAAAACAACGGCATCTATTAATCACATCCACTCTTCCCCAGCCCTCCTGCAGGTCAGGTTTACTCCATGGGAACCACAGTTAAGGACACTCGCTGTCATCCCAAGTCACGAGTTAGTATTTCTGCCCCAGTTAGCTAAAATCAGATGTGATAAAAGCAAAACCAACACCAAACCTCCACATTTCCTAATGAAATCAGCCTATGCCTTGGTGAGCTTGTGCAATCTGCAGTTTCACAGCTCTTCAGAAGTGGTTTACAAAAGTTTTAACCCATGGGTGTTCACTGCTTTGTTTTAGTTCTTAGTGAACACTCAGAATTTGCTGTGAAACTGTAAGCAAGATGGGATCTAGTCCTGGGATGTTATTTTGCACCTGCAAAGGGTGGGAGAAAGGATGATGATGTTTCTTTTGGGTGGCAAGTATTGTACATACAACAGCATGCGCTCAAGCAAGGAAGTTAAGGACTCTACAACACAACTGCTGTAATAGTTTATAGCATTTAAGCAGTATTTAAAATGTGGAGGCCTCAGGAGCCCTCCTGCACTTTGACAATACCAATTTTTGTCCTAAGGACACTTTACACCAGCAAATTCCTTAATTCAAGATTTTTGAGAGCAAATGGAATCTTCTATTTCTTATGTTTCTGCTTCTGACCATAAACTGTATAATCTATCCATAAGCAGGTAGTTTGAGAGAAGATTTTATTACTGATGACTATTAACAGCATTTTTCCTTTCTGAATAATAAAGACAGATTCATATAGTTCATTGCTGCTGTTCTCAAGAAAATGCCACTTTCCTCACCAGAAATCAAAGACAAGCCAGACTTCTTTTCTTACCAATTTTTCTAAATTATTTCCAATGTTATACATTTTTGTTTTCACAGCACAAGTCCCATGGTATGACTTTTGCTTTAAATCCCTTGGCTCCTGAAGGCAAATCTCTTGCCTTCACACATGAAAAGAAAAGTGGTGGGCCGTGATCTAATGTGACCCAAAGGCTCAGAAAATGAAAGAGCATCCTGAGATCCAAAGCTTATCTTTTAAATTGTATGATTTTTAAATCAATCTACTTATTTGGAGACAGTAGAAGGAAGGAGGGAGGATGGCTTGCAGTGATTTTTCTCTCTTCTCCAGCTTTTCTGTACTTTGAGGGAATGGTCATGCAATTCATGGGAGTGAGCTGGGGAAAGTGGTGTCAGCCAAAGTCATTGGCTCATGGAAACCTGGGAGCTGCAGCTCTTAAAAAGACCCTCCTGGGAGTTCCAGACATGGGCTGGTGTGCTTTGGGAAAGGAAGCACTGGTTACTGTACCTCATCTGCTTGTTCTCCTGTTGCCCTCTTCCTCCAGGATTGTTGAGCCCATTGATTCATCCCTTATGCTTGTCAGAAATGTTGGTCACTGGGGACTCTGACAGCTTTGTTTAATATTTTTGGGGCTGTGCTCAGAGGCTTGAGCAAGTAATTACTTTCAACAGCCCTAATTTGAACCAGGCCCTTGTTGCTATCAATCAACATGGGACAGAGGGTCGCGCTCAGCTGGGACAGCCAAAGCAGACAGCTGAGGGAGGAAAATTGCAGCAAGCAGAAAGCTTGCGTGCATGAGACATAGCTGGGGGCTGCTGCACGGAGCAGATTGCGCTGAGAACAGGAGCTACTGACACTGCTTCACCCTGACTCAGCAAAATAAGCCTCTAAGGAGGGTGGGTTATGGGCATTTGTCCCATCTCCTGAAATGAGCTCAGTAAGCACTACAGGGATCAACGAGATGTGAACAGCCATGAGAAGCTCTTACCTCAGGGCTGGTAGGGTCCATATCCATCAGAAATTTATGATGCTTAGAAATGTCTTTCTGAGTCTTACTTGCCTCTGTGCACAGGCTAACACTGAGCCCAGGAATCTCAGTGCACCTGAGCAAGAGGTATTGCTGCAGCAAGGAGTACCTTTGGCTGTGTGGTGGCCCAACATGGGGATTTTGCTGGCTGTCCCCAGCCTCATAGAGACTGGCATGGGGCAGCTCAAGCTGAGCACAAAAGAGGGAGTACAAGAGAAAATTACAGGGTCTTTACTTGTAAAGACTGGTTTTTCCTATTTTCAAGCATATGATAAATATATTGTCTCATCTTGTTAACATGTATGTTGATGTGTATAATATTGTTATGTTAGACCTCTGCTGAGTTCTGTGTGTGCAATGTTTTCTGCTGAGCTCCTCACCAAGCAGAGGCAGTGGCTCCAGGCCTGCTGAGGACAACTCCTGGTCCTCTATGGTGGGGTGCAGAACTGCACAGCCTGCACTCCCTGCCCATCCCTGTCCCCATCACTGTTCCTGAGCCCCTTGCTGGGGTGCTGGCTCCCCTTCCTACCCCTGTTTGTGCTAGGAGGCTGGGCAGCAGCCATCCAGCCCAGGCAGGGCAGGGTACCACGTCCTCCCGTCATTCCCAAATGCGAGATATTGCGGTGGTGGTGGTATTTGCTGCATAGGTTGGTGTGGAATTTTTTTTTTATCCTGGAGAAAGAGATGAATGGAGGAGCTGGTGGGATGGCAGATAATTGGATTTGTCTCTGCTGCAGTGGCCTGAATGGGTGATGGATGGTCCAGCCAGGCAGAAAGGAAGTGCTGTCATCCCTTGCTAACAGACCTTCTATGCTCTTTCAGAGGGAAGGAATCTCATGAGGGCAGCCTCCAGGAGCCTTCTGGAAGAGAGAAGCATTTGTACACATCCACAGGGACATCCTGCACACTTGCTCAGCTGGGACATCAAGGTTTGGAAAGCACCAGGTTTATTCAAACCTTCGTGCTCTGGCCCCACACATCTCCCAGTACAGTCTCCAAGTGCTGGCTGACATTTCTTTCTTCAGAAGCCTCACTTGGGTTAAGCAACCTCAAACACCATGTTTCTAACTCCTGTGCGCTTGATGCCTCTTTAGAGTCACCTCTGATACATAGTTGCTGCCTGTTTTTGACAGAGCTGGACTCAGTACCCATGGAGCCCAGACTTGCCTCCTTCTGTCAGTAGGATATGATGGCCCATGTACCTGGGTTGCTTCAGTTCACATTCCAGAAATTTCTGCTGGTCAGGTGAGGAAAGAATGTAATTTGCTGGTTTAACTTCCCTCAGATTACTCTGAAGACATCAGTCAAGTAGAAGCTGGCTTGTGGATTTTAAGAAAAGTGCAAGGAGATTCCTACAGCATGGTAACTAATGCTTGGCTGAGCCAGAGAAGCTGAGAGAGAGCGCGAGATAAACCAGGACATGATGCCTTGGACTATTTTGCCATCACTTCCCTACAGAGGCAAACACTGTGCACCCTCCAGCCTGATTTCCTAGCTTAGCTGCTCACCACCAATGGCCTGCAAGGACTCCAGGTTTGATGAGTGGCATTACAAGAAATCTTTTCAGTTCTCAAGCTCCCCTCTGTTATCTTCTGCTGACAAACCTGCTGACAAGAGTAACAACGACGGCATCAGTGACCACAGATGTAGGTGTGTTTTGGTTCCCAGCACTCTCCACCCTGTGCAGTCTTTTCTTACATAAGAATCAGGGAAGATGCTTAACACAAACATTTTCCACTTAAAGCAATGAAACAGTCTTGGTGACATCATTTGTCAAGCAGCTGCAAATAAAGAGCTTTTTTTCTTTTTTCCAAAAATGGGGCTACATATCTCTCCTACCAGACCGAAGTGAACTGTACGCCAACACTGCACTCTGTGCTGGGGGAGCTGAGGGTGCTTGGGGCACAGAAGGTGTGATCAGCACCAAAATGGCTGCGCTGTACATCTTGCCTGGCTGGTACTGTCAGCAATAACTCAGCTGCTGTGCCAATACACCCCCATGCTGCAGGAGAATTTGGCTTCTTTCCTTCCTCGTTAGAAGTGCAAGCAACTGGTCAAACTGAGCTGTCAATCCTAATTCAGTCTGCTTCTGGTTGTAAAGCAAAACCTCCCAAACCTCCACACAATGCATGGCAAGAATATACAAATGAGAGGAATGGGCCAAGCTGTGCCAGGAAGGTACTTTTCACAGCTTTTACCTGCTGAAACCCTGATGCCCCTAAGCAGATGCTATGACTTTCCAATATCCAGGCAACTTTCGTATTTGAGCTGCTAAAATCAGAACCAAGCACTTTCCAAAATGGTAGTGAATTGCTTTGGTTGCCCCTGAGTTGCCCCGTGTTCCCCCTGCTTCATTGAGCAATCAGCCCATGAGCTGTGATGTCAAACCTTTCTGGGTGCCATGCCTTTAAACCCCAAGGCCCCTGCTACACTTTGCAGAGAGATGTTCTGACTGTGTTGCAGCATTCCTGAAAATTGTAGAAGACTTTTCTGTGATAAGAGCAGAGAGTATGAAATCTTACTGCTTCTCAAGGGGACTTGGGAGGTAAAGCATTTTTTTACTGGTTGTGGTACCTGACCTTCAGAAAGTAGAGAAGGTTTTACTGGGGGCAAGAGTCACTGTGAAGACCTAAGTGCCAAAATGAAAGTTTTATTGCATTTGTATTCCTACAACTTCTGTAAAGATTTATTTTTATATACATATAGATAAATTTTGGGTTGCACTTAATGTGCTATCTCATTTTCTTATTATTTTCAGAATACTCCCACATACAGTCTGATAACTATGCTCTGTCTTCTTGCAGTCATTGGCTGACTGCATTATAGGCATCTCTACTGTGTAGAAGCTAACTGAAAAGTCAGGGTTTGACACAAAGAGAATGTCAGAGGGTGGATATAGAAGGTCAACTCTTTTTTACTTTATTTTTTTTTTTGGGTTAAATCTGCCTTTATTTTTCAGGAACAGCAAAATAGTAGTATTTCTTTTGCGGGAGTACAAGTGAAAACAACTTCACTGATTATGGTTAAGAATGTGATCAAAGGAAAAAAGCCATTTAAGTATAAACCTGGTTTTATGCTACTGCTTATTTCACAAAAGCTTGCTGAGTCAGGTACTCTGAAGATTACCCAAAGGGGAGAGGTATTACGTATCCCACACCAAGATGACAGAAAATTTTTAGCTTTAAATTTTTAGCTTGGGTTTTTTTGAGAACAACTAAATCTTCATTGATTTTTCCAGAGATCAAAGCTGAACATACGTAACTGGAAAGAATAGCCCCAAGGAGAGCAGAAAAAAGAAATGCATGACACTTTACATTGATTTAGCCATTATGCTCTACCGGACAAATGGGATAGAGCAAGAAGAGCCATTACACATAGTTGTTTCCAAAGGTGGCCTTGATATTTGCAAGTACTTACACACAATTACAGCTTTAAGTACAGTAATAAGCTGTAGAGCTTTGCTCTTCCTTCTTTATCTTTTAAGTCATAGAATTGCATGCAGTGCTTCTGAGTCATCCGAAGGAGCGCACAGAGGTGGGCAGAGCATCACTGTGTTCTTTTTTGTAAGGGAGGCACTAAAAGGATGGAGAGAAAAAAAACCTAAGCAGCTATGAAGAAGAAGGAGGAAGACTTTTCCATGCAGAAGGGGAGCTCTGCTGGGTTTTACTGCCTGTCAGCAGCTGAACTTTCCAAAATCCTCTAACTCCCAGTTCCTCAGGAATATATTCAAGGTACTGCCTGATCATCAAAGATGAAGTGTTCAAATTGGGGTTTACCACTTTCAGCTTCACATTTTGGGCAGTGAAGCATGACCAAATCAACCAACTGCTGAAAATCTCTCCTGAACAGAAGGAATTGTTATATGACTATTACTTAAGATCCATTCAGTAATTTTAGAGAAGGAGTTGCCACCAAGAGATTTTCATCTCACTTTTGGTTCCCAAGGGAGAAGGGATGAACTCAAGTTGCCTTTGACTTGATGAAAATCTACTCAGGGGTCAGGGATGGGAAACACTGACCCTGAGATTAACTCAGATGGTCAGGGCGTGTAACGCCACAGTCGGTTTGATCCTCGTATGGGCCATTCACTTAAGAGCTGGACTCGATGTTCCTTGTGGTCCCTTCCAGCTCAGAATATTCTGTGACTTTCTATTTTATGAACATCTCCTTAAAGAGCAATACATTTGCTTTCAGCCCATAAAACCTGGTACGTCCTATTTAGGACTGAATCTCTGCTTCTCAAACTTTTATGCATGTAGCCTCACCTCTTTTTTTTTTCTTGATTCCTTTATAGGCTTTCAACCCTATTCTATTTCCAGGATCATGAGTAACTTCAGGTCTTACTTCCTTAATTCTCACTCCCTTTTTGGATCTGGAAGTCTAAGGATATGCATTTGGCTGAAGGATAGATCTGCTATCCATGTACTGAATACCTAAATTCTGCACAACTTTGTCCATACTGCCAAATGCAGTGAAGACTAGATGAATATTTCTGGAGACTAAATACTGCTGGAGACATAGCCCCAGCCTAATTGCCATGCTGCTCTGGGTGTTCACATTGCTCAGGGCTAGTCCTTCTGTTGGAGATTTCTCTTGAAAAGAAATAGTTGAAGACATCCAAATTGGAGCCAATGAGTGAGTTCAAAGCATGGACAATTTTGTGGGGGATTCAGTACTTGAGGGCTCTCCCTGAGTCTCTTCTATTCAGTAGAGTAGGTACATACATCCTTTAAGACTGTTTGTTTTCACACCTGTAGTCCACTTATGTGTTTTTCACATAAACAAGTGTGGGCCTTGGCCAGCACAGACATCTGTTTCTTAGACAAACGTAGAGAGTTCTTACTCTAGCTCCCTTGTACAAGGTCATGGACATGAGCAGCCTGTGCTAAGTGTAGAGTCAAGTAAGAGTCACTTGAGCTTGAGTGAAAGTACCATGAGGTTCAATTTCTGCCTGTGTGGAAGTAGTCAGAGGACAAGTGAAGTCCCAGATGACCACCTGTCCGATCTCCTGATTGACCCAATTCAACCATGCCCTTCTCTGTAGAGTATACCTGAGAAGGAAGGGATGGATAGAGAGACACAGAGACAGACAAAATGTCTTTGATGTGCTAATTACCTGAATTGCTATGTTCCCTGGGTTGCTTTCTGTCCTTCTTATCTCCTTCTGAGCTAAAGCTGTCAGAAATGGAGAAGAAAATGGAGAGGGCTAAGATAATGTAAAGTCATGGTCACATTGGCCACAGTTGCCTTTTGGCTACCAGTGGTTCCCTATAATACACTGGCATTGCACACTTGCCTCTGCCTCTTTTCCAGATAAATGAGGGCAATACCTCTGCTTTATTCTGGGGACATTCATGTGGGGTGAGCATCAGGACTCTGGATATCAACTAACCTTTGCCCTGTATTTAAGGTCAAGCCCTTGCCCATGGTCCCTGCCCAAGGTGCCAGACAGCGAGTGCACACACACTCAGGACACAAAACCAAGAAGAGTTCAGGATATTTTGACTGTTTGCTGACGTGAAGTATTTGCAAATCTGTGGATCAAATGGTTATCCTACACTTTGTCTCCATAGTGGTGTTCTTCAGTTACTCACACTGGATTCTGTGACATCTTAGCTTATGTAATTGCCTGAAGGTGTACCTGTAGGGCTGAATGCTGCTGAGCTGCTACTCTTCTGCCACAGCTCTGGAATCCTGTTTTGCTTGAATCTCTGTGCAACAAAGATTCATTCACTCTGTAGTGCTGTTGTTCCTTTCCAAGTGGCCCTTATATTTCCTCTCTCTCATTGCACTGCTGCAAGATCTTTATGACAGGGACATAAAAGAGAACTAATTCATTATTTGCTAAAAACTCCAGTGTTTGTGAGACGGCTGCACACATGCTCTCCATAAAATAAAGAATTCTGATCACTGTGGACCTGTTTTGGCCCTCTCTAGAGCCAGTAGGACTTTATTTTGATACAAATTAAGCCTTGGATACTGTGGATCATATCAGTAAGTATAAAAAGAACAAGCCAAGCATTCAGAAGTGTTGTATAGAATAGACAGAAGCACACTTGCTTCAGAGCTGGGTATTAGGAATTCTGTTCAGTGGAGCTGATCTTGATGTTCATAGCCATGGGCTGCCCCCCCAGAAATGATACTGTGAATCAGCACATGCTTTTCCTGCTGGAAGACAGCCTCTGCTGCAGAAGACCCACAATGTGGTTCATAAGCAAGCAGTTATATGCAACATTTTATGAAATGGTAGTAAATTTATCATCATGAGTCTGCTGAAAAGAGTATTGGGCAGGCAATGACAAATCCTGAGGAACTGGCTGATCTGATTCTGCAACCTGAACTGCTTGGCATAACTGTAACTGCAACTGATGGTTTTGGTGTCGGTTCCCTCTCCTGACAGCGTCACTAGCTGTAAGGTTCCTATGTCAAGCTATCAATCCTGGTTTATTCAAATGGCTGGCTGCTCCTTTGGGCAGTGATCTAGTTTCCCAGGCTTCCTAATGTCCATGAGTTCCAGATGAATGGCCTTTGTGCATATATAGCGAATCTGCTGGTTCCCTGACACTGGAGAGCAACTGTGCTGGTGTTGGCATATGGAATGATTTGAGACAGGACTCTGGCAGTCTTGTGTGCAATTGTTTTGAATAATCTAGTAAAGCTGACCAAGTTTTGGGAAGGACATCTAGATGATTTTTGAGGTCCCTTCCAACCAAAGCTTTTCTATGATTCTGTGATTTCCATGCAGTTTTCAATTATTTCATCAGACTGAAGTCTACTTTATTGATTGCAAAGCAAGCATGTCCACTGATTTGACTGAACTGGCCTGTTTCACCAACAGCATGTGGTTTTGGAAGGGCCTCTAGCTTTTAAGGAATGCTCCGTGTTTTATAGCTTCTCCTCCTGGGCTGTGTCCTCTAGTCACTGTTACTAGACCTGCAGCAGTTAGCGCACAGCACCTGAGGAGATGACCAAATGACTCTTGGACAAGGAAATCTGGTAAGGTTTTTCTTCTCTAGTGTACCTCTGCCTACACAATTTTTAATTTTTTTGCTGTAATTAAGTGTAATCGTAATAAACATCTGCTTAGGTATAAAACAATAGCCTACCTCATAAAAGGTATCCAATTAAACTGCCCATGTTTGTGTGGGAGTGTTTTCTTTTTCCCTGGCAAAGAGTCCTTATAAGGAATAATAACACTGAAGATTCTGGTAAAGAAAAATATGTATTGAAGGTTTACTATTTCACAGGTTTTATTGTAGAATCTTTTACGCAAAGCTATGAGTCACAAGCTGAAGTACAGTGTCTGAAATTGCTGGCAGAATGAATTAATTTTGTGCATGACAGAGATCAGTAATCTGCATGCATTACAGTCAATTCATAATTGCTTTAAAATCACATGGCAAATGATTATAATTAGGGCAGGAGCTTCTCAAATCAAGAATAAAAGAAGGACAGAACCTGAAGCTATTTACTGCTATATTTCTCCTCTTTGAAAGTTTATGAAAGACATCCTAACTGGAAAGCACAATAGAAATCATCAGTGCCCCTTCCAGCTGCTGCTGTGGTGTCAGTGAGTTTGGCAAAAATGCCTGTGAAGTGCAACATTTACTCATGGTACATGTCACAGGGACCTAGGCATAAAGACCTAAAATAGTCAGGTCTTGACAGCAATAACTTCATTGTCCTGCCTGGATGGTTGAGCCTACTTGGCAAATTGAAATGACCTCTGTATATGACTCTTCTGTCTCCTCTGCATCCGGGCTCTGAAATATCTATTAATACAGACCTTCCTCTAGGGGGTTTCTCTTTAGAAGCAAGGAGGAGAGTCATCTATGTGTAAAGGGAATATCTCCAAGGTGAAAGATGCTTCAGGAAAGTACATGTCACTCTTGAAAGAGGTCACTATTCATCAACCCCACAGACTGCAGGAGGACTGAGACCATGGCTAAGTGACTAGAAAAAAATAGATCACAAAGAAATCTTGAAAAGAGATATTTTGGTGATAGAGGCTAAAACCAAGACACACACTACTCACTTTCACACACCACTGCCCCCCTCCCCCCAGTAGTGCAGACAGAGGTCGATTACTAGTCAATGGGTTAATACAGTGGTGATATATGAACGAGCTCAACCTACACAAGTTGCAACAGCCTGACTGGGAGCTCTTGCCACGGGCCCCTTCTCGCTAGTTGTGCAGAGGCAGAGTCCCCTCCTGCTCAATGCCCCAGAACATTGTGGGAGATAGAGCTCTTGGCAAAGTGTGGAACTGAGTGAGACAAGGGAACAACCTCGAACATATGCGAGGGGGTGATGCAACACATCAGCACCTGAAATATTGCCCAATATTTTGAAACTATCAGGGCAAAGGCAAGGTTTTAAGAGGGACTTCATTGCAAGCTATAGCTGCTGCCTCTGGGTATCTGTGCTTCATTCATGCACAATGGGCCGGGTAGGAGGCAGTGTCCATGCGAACGGTGGGCTGTGGGACAGCATGGCCCCATTGCTGCCAGCAGACAAGCTCCCTCAGCCCCA
This sequence comes from Manacus candei, assembly GCF_025592945.1. Taxonomy (NCBI): domain Eukaryota; kingdom Metazoa; phylum Chordata; class Aves; order Passeriformes; family Pipridae; genus Manacus; species Manacus candei. Next base: position 34,139,898 of record NW_026138062.1, on the reverse strand, counting down.
TGGAAGTGAAAAACTTTCTGAAGATGACTGTGTGCAGGAGAAGGATGCTGACTCCAAAGTGCGTAGGCATAACTGAATCAAAGAAGTGAACTCACCCAGTTTACAGCAGCTGCTACAGATCATTATTTAACTGAATCAGAACAGAGCAAATGCTTCCTACCCCATAAATCCAGATGAACTTGATTAATTCCTGTGAAATTTTATTATCTAGAGATTGTATTTGCTCTTCATTTGAGGATTTGTGTGAAGGTCTTTTTTGGCAAGGTAAGCTATTTTGCCGAGCCTGCTTTCTCAGCTGTCTAGCTATCTCCAGCATTATGTGCACATTGACACAGAGCTGCTGCTTTCATGATGTCAGTCCAGGCAGTGAGGTCATGGGCCAACCCTGCCTGAGAAGAGGATCATTGCCCACCCCAATTCTAGTGTTTGCAGCTGTGGAACACCCATTGCTCTGCATCTGAGAGATGCCAAGGCTCTGGCATTTCTACTTTATTTCTGCTCTTATGACAACTTCCATCACAAACATATGCCCAGGAGAGAGCTAATATTCTCTCTTCACAGATGAGAGAGAAATCATATCAGCAGGCAACTGCTGCTGCCAGGAAAACACGAGTCTTCAAGTTGTGAGGCCACTGAAGTCCCTCAAACAAGAAAGTTTTCTCTCTTCTAACAATTCCTGGATGACATAGCAGCCTCTCTTACCTGATAGCCTGCAGTTTACATAAGAATTGCTTCAGGGCTCCTCTAATGTGTGCTAAGATTAATCTAAGAAAGGGTCCTTGCTTCTCTTTCTCAGGCCCTGACCAAGAGGACTTTCTCCAAGTGACATATCCCAAATCATGCTATCTTTTTGCTCTCAGCAAGCCAAGGCAGGCAATGCTCCTGCCATGTTTTTCCCTCCTTCTTCCATTCTCTCTCTAGTAAGGGAACAGGAATGGCCAATTCTTACCTGCATGAAGCTGACCCCCTTCTTTTTCTAAAACTTGAATACTGCTCTGATGTCTTTGTGGAGAGTTTAATAACTTTCCTGCATAGCACAAGAAGCTCCAAGGTGTGGAGACATCATATGTAATACTAACAATCAATCATGCTGTCATGCCCAGATTTACCCTCCCCATCATCCACACAAGAATTAGAGGAAAGGAGCTTCAGTATGATCAGTGCATTTTTACTAATGACAAATTCAGACAAAGCAAGATCCAGACTGGTGCTCTTTCAAGAGACATGTGTGAGTCACTACAGCTGTTCCCAGGATATGAAGTGTTTGGAGTGATGACCAGAGGACAAGGTGCCTATGCTCTGACACAGTTCTGCAGCAGTGAGGCCATGCAATGTGTACCATCTTGGCAGATACAGCTGACAGAATGGCTGTAGACACATTGATAGTTAGGAATAAATATATGGGCTGTCAATCAGTAGAGTAAAAACAGACGTTGTGAGCTTACATTTGTGGCTAGTTGGCTGATCAAGTGACAAATCCTTCATCTGCAGGAATAAGAGAGTTTGGCATAAAGCTGTTTCCTTTCACAAGGCAAGGAAGAAGTCTGATGTGTCTCAGTTAATTGGTTAAGGGCAGGTTAAAGCCACAGGAGCAATGGACCTGAGATCAAAATCGCTAAGTACAGAGAGACAGTTTAGATTCCAAGTGCTTTGAATTTGTGCATTTGTAAATAATTTAGATGATCCCTAAGGGGTTGTGATAGTGTTTTTATATTTCCCCAGATAAATATAAAAAAATCCGGCAATCAATTTAGCATTTGCACACATATCATGCTCTACAAAACTTTCAAGAGCAAGGCTGGAAAAGTCCTATACAAAGGCTTCAGAAAGTAAGTCCTCTGAACAACTCACAAGCCAAGTGGTGGTAACAGATGTGAGTGGCTGGGTACCAGCTCACCCTTTTGCCACAAAGGTGATCTGTGGCCTCTGAAGACAGTTTGAAGTCACATGTCCCAAAGAATTGTTGGGCTGATTGTTCATTGCTAGGATCACATGGTTATCATTTAAGACAAGAAAGTATTTTTCCATCGTGGTCTTATCAAAGTTCTTCCATGTGTTTCTCAAGCCTCCCTTGCAAGCCAGGTGGTGCATCACATTATGTTACAGCTTGTATGCTTCTTTTTTCTCTCTTTTTTTCCCCAGGTCTAGAGAAAGATTAGTTTCCAGTGAAGTGTGGTAGTTCTGTAAGAGGGAAATAGAAGTCTAGGCAGCTTTAATCCGAAACTCACTGGCTTATATGGTCCCTGTTCATCTATTGGAGAGACCAACATTCAGCAAAACAGACACGGGCAGTGAGTTTCACCATGGTGTCTATAACAGGCAGGTACTTGTGAAGTCTAGCCATGTTTCCAGCATGCACTGGAAACTGGACTTTAGTTTCCTAAAAGAACAGTAATTTTCACTATAAATGAACCTGATGGGATGTTTACATCCCATGTGACACCAGCTTAACAAACGTTCAGAGGGGCTTCTTACAATCTCAGCTGCATCCTTCAAGTCAGTTTAGTGTGGCTTAAACAAACTTGGACAGGGTATGCCATTAGTGAGAGGGACATCAAGGCTGTGATGTGCTGAGGGATAGGGAAAAAGGAAGCAGCAAGAAATGCTGTGGAGCAATCTTCAGGGGCTCTCTTCAGCAGATGAACTTTGAAGGCTGAATCTGACTTTGTTTCCTGACTTCCTTTCAAGTGGTGAGACGATTTCTATGAAAAGGAAAGCCAAAAGCAGCCAGACTGGAGAAGGTCTAACACTGTCTATAGGACCACTGGAAGTCAGAGTGCAGTTGGACTCTTACTGAAAGAGAGGGTGAAACATTAGCATCATGGAGATACTTGACAAGGATCACATATCATGGAAAACTAATCTTGCAGTTGTTCCTAGTGCCTTTTCACACCTGGCATATAGAAGATTCCCCAAGGATATAAATTATTAACCATTTAATGACACAGATATTAAAAAGGAAATTCCTGTCCAGAGCATCATCAGTTATGGAAGAAAATGTGATTCCAGATGTTTATTAAATAGGCACACCATTAGAAAAAGCACAGTGCTCAAATAGCTGGATTTCTTTATGCAACATCATGAATTATCAGTCTGAGTTATACAGACTTACAGTCAACTTCCCTGTCTCCTACCAGCAAGCTTTCCAGCCTCACATACCAAGGCAGTTCATGTACAGGGTAGATTTATTGAATTTCTCTGTTAGCAACTACCCAGACTCATTTGTTTTAGGTTTTCTTGGGTGTTAAAGGCACAGATTTCTACATTTTTGAAGAGTTCTTAAGCAATTTCCAGAAAATAGATATGCATCTGTACATGCTCTAGTGTTACCTAAACGGTTCTTAAGAAATAGGCAGCAGATGTTTTAAAGCAGAAAAACCCAGCATTTCACAAGCAGTCTCAAGTTCTGTTTGTTTAAAAATGTACTTAATAAGTCCATTGTGAGAATAATAAATAAAGTCAAATTTATGCATTTGCTATGACACTGTCAGATGGAACTCTTCTGGATTTTGTTTTCTTTGGAGTTTTGCAAGAGCTGAAGATCCAATAGGTGACTTTCATAATTCATTAATCATCACAAAACACTTCCTTGAGGGAAAGAGATATGAAAGGTATGTGCAGTGCTGAAAGAGGGCAGCTTGTTTCACAGCAGATTTGAGAGCCTGGGCTCTGAGCCAGAGGATGATTTTTCTTAAATCCAGCCCCTATGTGCATTGTGGGTTCATCCAGACCGGTGTGCATGGTCGTTCCCCCTCTGGTCTGCCTGCTCCTTCCACCCTGATGTATCTTGCTAGTCCTGCAAGGATTGAGGCTAGTGTCTCTTGGCAGCTCAGCTGTGTGGGATGGTGTTTTGGCTTGTAACTCCAGATGTGGCTTAGCTCTCATGCTGTCACCTCTGCCAGAGATTGTCCTTGCCTTGCTTTTCATCTGCACAGACCGTCTTCTCCTGGGCTTCCTTTTGGTTTCTGGCTGCACCTATGCAAGTAAGCTAGGAAGGGACAGACATGGGATTCCACCACTTGTCTGCAGCTGTCCTGATTGGATACTTAGCAGTACACTCCCTGGTATGGTTTTGAGCCCTGGTAGCCACCCCTCTATGCAGCAAATACCTGGGCACAGTTCAGCTCCCAGTAGTCTCAGTGTACATGTAGATGCAATGGACTACATGGATCTACACCACAGCTGTAGGTGTGGGCAGGTTATCCAAGCAAATACAAGCCATGCTGTGCCACTTGTTCTCAAAAGCTGGAGGAGAGACAGTGGACATGTTCACACATATAGTTGCAGTGAATGGGGTCCATCCTTCTGCACTCTCCTCACACTTGGTTGCTCTACAATCTGTTCTGGATCAAAGGAAGAGTCAAAAGGAGCAATCGGGCATCCCAGAAGAAAACTTCTTTGGCCTCTTGGGCTCAACTGTGCAAGACTTGTGAGATTTCAGCTCATGATAAAATAAGCCTGACAGATGGAAGAGCACAGGCCTACCACCACCTTGGAGGTGAGGCTGCCCTTGTGCTGTGTATGGATGTTTTAAGGGTCCCAGCAAACTGTTCCACCAGTGCTACCAGCAGCAAGCCTGGTTGTCCTCACCATGAGTAGAGCTGTGGCTGCTCTGGTTCGGTGAGTCCATCTGCAGCTGGGGCAGGATGGCAGCCCTGTCGGCCCGCACCATTTTTCACCATGGGGCTGCTGGGTGCCCTTCACTCTTCCCCCACACATCTTCCAGCTCTCTGAGCTGTGCTTGTGGTCATTTCACCATCTAACTGGTGCAGATGAAGCCTCTGGTGAGTGTTGCAATTGCTCCTGTGGCCTCCTGGAGTTCAAACATACAGATATTGTTTTACCTCACACCATAGGTGTCACATCTTCCAGCTTGTTCTATTTGAGGCAGTCACCAACATCTATCTGCCTTACCAGAGCAGTAGGCAGCCAGCCCTGAAGAGCCTCAGCTACAGATCTGTAGGACTGGCATTACATTGACTGAGGTCCATACTTGGGCATCTAAGTAAAGTAGATCAGTCTTTAAAAGCACTCAGCATCGCAGATCTCACCGACTTTGTCAGTTGTTCACTTAAAAGGAATGAGAATGTGATTAGCACAGTACTACTCTTTATAACTCCTCTGGGATAATTCCTTGTTTCCTCAAGTAAGTCTCTTTTTAGGCAGGCTTGCTACAGAAGTGAAGCTCTTCCAATATCATGGCCATGTGAGCAGGTGTTCCTCCTCATTCCTGAAGTATCAAACTGTGATTGATGTAAGCCAATGTGTCCCAATATTTCCATAAAAATAAATGGCTAAGTACAGGAGAAAAAGAGACCCTGTGAATGTCTGCATGGGGAAGCAGGAGAAAAGGTTGTCTTCACAGATACCAGGGAAGCTCTGTGAGAGAGGCACATTAGGACTAATGCAGCCACTAAAAAAGGTCTTGGAGTTGGCACAAAATAATTCAGTGTCTCAGCAGAAATCCACCAGGAAACCAGTCCAACACTGCCTGCTAGCCACTTCTTCTGCATTACCACCATAAGTCATATTTTCTCAGAGCAAACCCATCACCAAAGTTATCTTCATCCCCTCCACTTGCTCAAGTGCTCTGTTTAAGCCAGACAGAAAATAACAAGAATGTGAAGTTGTTCTGGAAAGATACACAGGTTCCAAACATTTCTAGGGAGGAGAAGTGCAGCTACGAGAGCACATCCAGAGACACTGAAGTGATAGTGGACAGCAGACCAAATACTTACAAGAAAACACATCCTGAACTCCATTCACACACATGCATTTCACCATGGAAAAATGGAGGAAAAGACCTTTTTTTAATGGGCTAGATGTAGAACAGACAGAGCCTTCTGGTCCCACTCCAGCACAGCAGTTGAGCAAGGTTTTATTTTAAGAATGTGTAATCTCACTAAAGCAAGTAGGATTACTTGTGTGCTTAAAGTTAAGCACAGGTTGAAAAATGTTTGTGGGCCAGAGTGCTTACCATGCAGGTCATCCTTGCTGCCTTCACAGCTTCTGGGAGTGTACATTGGGAACCAAGACCACCATCTTGGTGGGACGACAGAAACCAGAGGAAAGCCACAGTTTCAGGAGAAAACCAAAGTGATCAGCTCATAAGGGAAAATCATAAATCTAAACAGGGTTTTTCTGACATATGTGTCTATGTGGCAGATGCGAAAATAGTCTGTAGATATCTGAGGAGAGTAAACACTGTTGATAGAGAAAAATTACTTGGGCAAACACATCAACTGCATAATTAGGGTAAATGAGAGAAAATTAAGAAAAGGCAAATTCAAATTAAATACTAGGGACATATTGGTGAGAGAGTTTAGATTATGAAACTGCTGTCTACAGCGTTTGCTAACTTCTGTGGTTCTGCTTCCCACAAAGACATCAGGTTGGAATTGAACAAATTAACATTAATACTGTGGATTTTTTGTTTGTTTTAATTTTAATTGGATTGTCTTTGCATGGTTCAATGTATCTCTATTACAATCAGATCACAATGCCACCTCTACAAGAAGGAAGATAATGAGCCAAATTATTCTGGGAATGGTACTAGTATTATTGTTCTTCACTGGTTTTGGGCAAATGATGCTAGAGCAATGGAGATCAGGTGCTGTTCCAGGCTGTTCAGGTTTAGGTGATATATTTTGGGTGTTCACATATTTTTTTCCTAATATTTCAGTGTCAAAGATCCTGTCATATATTCACATAATTGCTTCTATCATCTAAAAATAGTTGACATTTTACGTAATAATTCACACAGCTCTTTCGTTTGGTGAAGCAAACACACACTGGGATTTTAATATGAGCAGTCTGCCTGAATCTTATGTGTCATCAAAGGAGAATCAAAGACTGGTGCTGATGCCCCAGCCTGCATTGAAGGCAGGCCTGTTGTTCCTTGTGGCTTTGTGTTTCAGATAGATCGTGGCTTTGCTTTCACAGAGGTTGTGCTGCTGGTTGGTAACTGCCTAGATCCAGATCCATGGGACAATTTGGTCCTGGTGGGAGGAGTAAACTAGACAGTTTGTGGTGAAGCCATATCACCCCTTGGCAGAATTGCATCCCGGTTTTAGGTGGGACATATCCTGCTACTGCTCCAGTCCTTGTCTTTTCATTCTGCTTCTGTTTCTACACAGAAGTACTCCATGCAGTAGGATCAAGGGTAGCCCAAATAAACATAATCCAGGGTCCAGTCCCACTGGTACAGGTGACTGGCAGAGCAGGCTTCCACAGCACCTGCAGAAGAATTGTTCCCACTGGCAACATAATCTCCTGGCAACATCATCTCCTGTTTGTCTACAAACTGGCCCTGGATCTCTTGAAAATGTTGCACCAGAACTGGGTAAGAGGGACCAGTGCAAGGACACAGTGCCCAGTCCAGTCACAGACCATGCTCTCCCTGCCTCGGAGCCGGTCTGTGAGGGCAAGGGCAGAGCCTGGCCAGCCCACGTGTGCAGTCCCCTACAGCATCCTCAGCCAGCTGCAATGGCAGAAGGACAGAGAGTCCCCACTCCACCAACGAGGGGGCAAAGCTCAGCCGATACTCCTCCTTGCCCAATGGGAGTTATAACATTAAAACACCAAGTGCGTTTTACTGCTTGTTCCTTTGCTGCGAACAACTTTCTCTGCTATTCAGGTTGCCAGAAGAAACTTCCATGAGAGGTTTGAGGCTCTGTTTTATTTCCATGATGATCCTTCTCTTGGCAAAAGTGCCTCCATCTACATGAGCAGCTGGTGACTAAGCAAATAATATCAGGGAAGCTCAGTTTCTGTGGAAGCCTTGCATGCGCCCCTTACTGTAAGTCTCCATAAACACTGGTGTCACTGTGAGATCGGACAGCAGTTATGGCTGTGTTTCTTGATAAACACAGATGGTGTTTATGCTTAAATATGCCAAATGTGGTAATGACAGCAAACTTTCAGAGGATTTATTTTTATGTTGTTTCCATTCTGGCCTTCTGATAATTAAGGCTGATGTGACCTGCCTTTTGAAGGATGAAAATATATTTTTGGAGTGCTATTCAAGTTTCTAAAATAACTCAGGAAGGTTTTGTTTGTTGGGGTTTTTTTTTTGGGGTTTTTTTTGGGTTTTTTTGGTTTTTTTTTTTTTTTTTTTTTCACTGAGGGACACTGGGCTCCTGTTTCCCAGGTTTTATTGCCTTGTATTGAAAATTGTAGACCAAGGTTTACAGGGATAACCTGGCCATTGGTTTATGTACATATTAATTGCTTCTAAAGTATTCTTTATAAAATTACTATTCTTGTTTTTTTCTCCTCCAGAAAATTACATTAATGTAAGTGTTGGAGAAGTTTTACTCTATTCTGTGTAGGTTTTTATGCCATGTTCATGCGGTAGCATTGACCACCAGCGAGGAGTGTGTTCAGTTATGTATCTGTCTTCTGGGATGTCTCTTTTCCCATTGCCTCTGGAGGTGAGTGTGCTGGGAAGCCCTGTTTCAGATAAACACTGACACATGCAAGCAGGCAAACCAATGTTTATGCTAGAGGCAAGATCTAAGAAAGAAACCCTGCACTCTGTGAAGAAGGTGACAGTATTTCCCAGAGCTCCCTACAAGCTACAAGCATCCCTGCTCTCCTTGTCCCTGAGAAAAGGAGCTTCTTTTCCTCAGGAGAAATTTCTTCCCTGAAGGGGTGGTCAGGCATTGGAACAGGCTGCCCAGGGATGGGGTAAAGTTACCATTTCTGGAGGTATTTAAAAGACGTGCATGTGGCTCTTACGGACGTGGTTTAGTGGTGAACTTGGCAGTGCTGGGTTGATGGTTAGACTCAGTGATCTTAGAGGTCTTTTCCAACCTAAATAATTCTATGATTTTATTATTCCTTGTGCAGGAACTAGTTGAGGTTGCTGCCCACGTACATTGCTGCCATCCCTCTTGGAGGAGAGCCTGCTTCTCTGCAACAAAGGCACAAAACTTCCCTCAGATTACAGTGCTAAAAACCTGGAATAAGTCCATGTGAGGCTGCTCTGAAAGGTCAATCTGACTGACCAAGCTGGAGCACAGAGCACCTCTATTTGCTTTCTGTCTTCAGGTCAATGCACGGGAAATATTTCAGAGTTATTGCAACCTTGTGCCACTAGCATTGGCACTGGATGCTTGGACTGAAATAAATGGGCTGTGACATTTCAGTGGGGTCAGCCTGGAAGACATGCTAATGTGACATATCAAGCAAGCTATGACAGACAGCTCCAGAGATGCCTTCCTCCAAGGACCCAGCACCACTCATGCTGGCTGTGTGTCCTCAGGATTTAAATTTTGATCCTTGTTATCCCACTGTTTTATTGCACTAAAGGTCACAGACTCGCTGGCACCTCTGCTGTTATCAAATACAACCTGTAGCAGAGTCTTTTACTCCAAGTTCTTAAATAGCTCTGCCTAAATGTCACTGTTAGGGGAGGAGACTGCATGCACTAAGACTATATGCTCTGCTGGCACAGACCTCTTGCAGGGATAGCAAGCTAACAGCATAAACAAAAAAAAGTATAGTTTCTTTATATTATTTTCAAGTTTTGAAATAATCCTGAGATGACTAAATAATGTAAACAGCTTTCTAACTATTTGAACTTCCAAGAATACTGGCTTCTTTAAGGAAAGGTAGAGTCTTACTATATATTTTGTGTCTTTGAGATAAAAATAATATTTAAAATCTTTATTATCGCTTCTCATGACTTGCAGATGCAATGAGGAAGACACTAGGGTGTGTTTTTTTTCAGCTACAATTGTTGTATTGTTACTATTTCAGTTACAATTGTCACTAAATAGTGGCCAACAAAAGCTTTGTGTAATGGTACTTTCAGGAGTCTATAAGACAGCAGCTGTGTTAGAGACAGCTGTTATCTGTTTTCGTCTTTACTTCATCTTGGCATCTATAGCTGTATTTACAGACTTGCACAAGAGGCCTAATTTCCTGCACTGACAAGCATTTTCAGGTTCCACCTTAGAAAATGAGAGTGGATTAGGGGGCTGAACATTGGAAGCAGGAAATACTGACTTCCATGGCTACCTCAGCATCACAAGATCAATTGGCAAGATACTCAGATGCAAATCACAGAGCAGGAATTGCTGATCACACCTGTTTAGCTTTCAGTGCTACACGAAGTCTATAGGATGCTACTGGTCTATGGAGTCTGTTTCCCATAAAAGCTGGCCCAACTGAGGACATTAACTTATTCTTCTGGGGTCAATGCAAAAATTATTGTTGAAATGATGATTGGATCACCTGAAAGACAGTGGTGTAGATACAGAGGTGTTACATGCGTTGAGTGAGTAACGTATAACGAAAAGCTTGAATAAAGGTTTACATTTGCACATGTGGAAACCAATGAAAAAGGCCTGGCAAAGTGGTCACTCACAGAAGCAAGCTTAAAATCCAAGTCCAAGTCAGTTGTTAGAGTAGCTGCTGGGCACTCTAGAAACTTGGGCTTTCATTCATGGTGGTTCAGATCCCCCTGTGACTTTCACCTATGACTTTCACTATGCACCTTGTAGTAGATTGGTATCACCTTAGTTTTAGGTATTTGGGGTCCCTCTGTAATCAGAGGAGAGAGAAAAGCACTTCAAAGGTGCTCATCTTACTCACCTTCAGGAATGTGCCTCGATGACCTCTGCTGAAGTCTCTGCGTCTGGTCATTATTTTTCCTGTGTTGTGGAATACAAAAATGGGTGCAGTATGTAGACGTGGTATAATGAGGGCTGATTAGAGGGGGTAATCCCTTGCCTCAATCCACTTCAATGTTCCTGTTACTTCAGCTTGTATTAGCAAAGGCTGAGAAACAGTCTGTGTACCTCATCCTTGTGCCCAGTTTGTGCTAAGTGATGGGGCTATAGGGTGTTTCCCTGGCCCTATTTCCACCTCCATGGCAAGAACAATATTACAGCTCCACTCTATATGGACCTCAGGGCTTCCCAAAAAAGTGCATATGAGTTTTAATGTTTAAGTCCAAGCAGAACTTAATTTTACATCTAGATTCAAAGATGAGAAATATCCTGACAGCAATTTAACAGGATGTGGCAACACCTGCTCAGCAGAAAAAGTCTGGTACACCTTGTCAGGAGAGTATCAACATTTTCCTTCAAGAAGCCCATCAAGATAACGCAGAACTTAAAATAACTGTTTTTTAAAAAGAAACACTGGAATTTGGTTTGATTTTGCAATGACTAAGCAACAAAAATAGTCACAGCCAAACATTAATCCAAAAGAAATGAGGCATGAAGGATTAAAACATAGAGATCACTAGATTTTCCATGTCATTTTATTTTAAACAGTTGTTAGGAACTAGGGAAAACAACGGAAGTGCTTGTCTTTTTATAAAAAGGACATTTTTGAGGGAATGCCAACTGCCCTGCAGCATCCTGAGCTTAATCTTAAAATAGGATATTGAAGCATGGTGCAGAAGCATGAAAAATATTTTAATAGGTGGAAGACGTTGGGATTGAAGTCTCCTACTAGAAACAGAGCGAAGTGGTCCCGGGAGCCGTGTTTAGCTAACCGTCCCAGCCTCAACCCAGGCCGGTTTTCCTGGGTCCGTCCAGCCCCTGTTTCCCTGACTTGCTGGCACCATCTGGTGGCATACCAAATAATGCGGTTTACCGGGAATCTGCCTGAGCAATTTCTTCGTCTGAAGGAGTGGATAAATCAAAACCAGAGCAAACTCTATTCCAGTGCTTAGAGCATGATTATTAGGAACTATTAATCAAAAAACTTCCCTTAATCTCCTTCCTATCCAAAGCAGTCACGATGCACTTATATCCAAATTCCTGGCAGTATCATAGCTGGGCAGATTTCCAAGATTTTCGCATAACTGGTGTTTTATAGAACACCACTGACATTTATACAGCTATAAGTTCCAAGGGACTTCAAAAGCAATAATTGTAAGGTACCATTAAAGGGCTGGAAGATGTCAGCTGGAGGTAGGTGAGCCGAACATCTAATAGGAAAAGTGAGAATTTTGCCAAAGGACATCTGAGCTAAATCATGCTATTTAAAAAAAAAAAAAAAAAAAAAAAGCAGGATGTTAACATGCAGGAGCTTTCCTTACAGGAGCTTTCCTTATAGATCTGATCCAAAAGAGCAGCACAAAATGAGCTGCATTAAATTTCAGCCAGTCTAGTATTTGAGATCAGATATTAAAGTTGCTAAACACTTTTCTTCCACATGGTTGACAATCTGAACAAATACTTTTCTGCATGATTTCCATTCTGTATCTCCAGAAGGAGTTTATTTTATAATTCACAAGATGAAGCATAACATTAGTCATTTGTATCACATGTAAAATAGACTGTGCTTGCTTATAGTGTTCCAATCTTTTGAGTTGACTTAAATTTGGGGAAGCAGTGATTAATGGGTGAACTAACACTTTCATTGGAGCATGGGGAAGTTTTATGAGTGATCAAATGGAGACATCTAGATTAGAAAAGTTATAAAAGAAGCAATAAAAACAATTTAACCAGGTTTAGAAGCAACAGTTAAACCTATTGATCTGCAGAAGACATATAATCAAGGAGGACTGAGATGAGGTTACTAAGAAGGAGTATGGGACACTGGAAAAACTGTGGACCCATTAGTTCATATGCCCATGAAGGGCTGAATAATGAAAGACAATGAAATGGACATGAAACAGGAATAAAAAAAAAAGAAAAGAACATAGATCTACAAAAGATAGGTCACACCAAATAAACCTGACACCTTTCTTCATAAGAGAAAAGCAGTGTGTAGTCTTTGTGGGTATTTGGAGAGCATCTCATTAGATGACCAAGGAGAAATTTTCAAGCAGCTTGTAGACCACAGGATTCAGTATGGCATATATGTGAGGGCAGGCTTTGAGGTGGCAGCAGATAACATGCAGCATTCCTCAGGGACTGGTCATGGACAGAATTTCCTTTGTGGTCAAGGCAGAGAGCAGAACCCTGGGATAGTAGGTGAGGGTGTTCAGTAAGTGCATAGGAGGATTGGGGCATTGTAGGGGAAGAACTGGTGGTCTTGGAGGCTGGACTAGGTGCTCAGCTGTATCAAATGGAAAGTCACAGTCCTGGGAAGATGTGCTAAGAAGTTCACAGTAATTGAGTTCTTGTGCTTTAGGAATGGGTAACAGTGAAAAAGAGATGTTCGTGTTTAGGGCTGAAGTTGCCTTCTCCCATCCTGAACCAGTTTCCAATCCTCAGCTCACTTATTAGAATCTCAGAATCATGGAATGGTTGGAAGGGACCTTAAAGATCATCTAACTCCACCCACCCATCCATGGGCGGGGATGCCACTCACTAAATCAGGTTGCTCAGAGCTCCACTCAACCTGGCCTGGAACCCTTTCAGGGATGGGACATCCACAACTTCTCTGAGTGACCTGTTCCAGTGCCTTATCACCCTCACAGTAAAGAATTTCTTCCTAATATCAAATCTAAACCTGCCCTTTTTCAGTTTAAAATCAATGCCCCTTGTCCTGTCACTATCTGCCCATATAAAAAGTTAATCTCCCTCCTTTTTATAAGCTCCCTTAAGGTACTGGAAGGTGGCTACAAGGTCTCCCTGAAGCCTTTTCTCCAGTCTGAACAACCACATCTCTCAGTCTATCTTCATAGGAGAGGTACTCCAATTCCCTGTCCATCTTCATGGCCCTCCTCTGGACTCACTCCTTGTGTTGATGACCCAGAGCTGGATGCAGCCCTCCAGGTGGTGTCTCATGAATGCAGAGCAGAGAGGTAGAATCACCTCGCTTGACCTACTGGTCACGCTGCTTTTGGTGCAGCCCAGGATGCAGTTTGCCTCCTGGGCTGCAAGCACACACTGCTGGTCGTGTCCAGCTTTTCATCCACGAAAACACCCAAGACTGCTCTGCAGAGCTGCTCTCAATTGGCCCATATCACAGCTGGACACATTATTCTTGCTGGTGCTCCAGCAGGACTCCTCCTGTCCTGGTCTTGTGCTTTAGGATCTGACTGTAGGTGTGAAGAGATAACATTAGAAAAGACAACAAGCTGGATTAACATTACATTGCAGATATTGCAGTAGCTGTGAGTTCTATTATACTGTATGAATGCTAAAGTACTGCTTGTAAAGTCTCTACCACTGCCTCGATGTGTCTACACACTCACAAATTATATGCTAGGTGAATTTTCAATTAAAGAAACAGATCCGCAATCTAATCTTAGTTACAGGGGAATAAAATACAGAGGAATAATCTCCATTTGTGTTTAAAGATTTTCTACAGCTTTGCACCACTTCGTTTGAAAACCAAGTCTTGGCCTTTTGTCAAACCTCAGAGAAGGTCCCAGGTGTGGGACATGCAGCCTCCATGCACTTATAAAAATCATGTATTGGCTTTGACCCTGGCACAGTTAAACAAGCGGTCATAACAGTACACAACCTCGTGTATCGCTTTCTTGGCACTGTTTTATCTAGAGTCGTAAAAGCATGAAATGAAGCTGAAGACACGGTCAGTAGATGTCACCCATGCACCAGGCACCAAGCATGCAAACCTCACCCCCATAGCCACACAAAAAGTCACCTTCCCAATGCAGGCAGGAGCCAAGGCCAGGCAAGGAGGCTTGAAAGGAAGGTTTGCTTCAAATGCAGCCCAGGGATGATGCAGGGATTTTCAGAGGGCAGCCAGCCATGCTGGCCATGCATGGTGACCCTTGTACATCCTCTTACCACATGCCCAGGCAAGCCATGGGCATCCTGAGTGGGGAAAACTTCTGTGACCCATGCTGTACATGGGGAGAGCACCCAAACTTCTGCCTTAGTGCTGGCACCCGTGCAAGGGATGAGCCCTAAAGGGAGGAGATATTACTGTCAGCTCTGCTGGGTACAGGGAGACCAGCCCCAACCAGGGTCCCAGCACCCAGGGAAGCTGGTCTCCCCCATCACTTCATCTTTATCAGCATCTTCATCTCTATCTCCTCTCACCATTCCCGGACTGGGAATGTCCCTGGTAGAGTGTGCCCCTCTGCAGCCCTGTGTGCTGAGGGACTTGTGCTCCCCAGCACGGCAGGTCGAGACTGCCAGCCCCTGTCGCTTCTCTTTACACCTGTGTGTCATGGAAATGAAGACTTCAGCTTGTTTTTTTCCCCTCTGAAAATCAATCGAAAGCAGTTTAATTATTAATGAGCTCTGAGCTGGCTAATGGAGTTTGTTCAGGCTTTCCATAAAACATCTAAACCCAAAACCCCATAATCCCACCCAAACCCTGTTCCCAAGAGTCTCATTAATCCCAGACATACTCACACTGCTCAGTCCCTGCATTTTTACTGCAAAACGTATAGAAATAGTCACGCTTACATGCTGGTCTGCTTATCACTAGGTCATGTGGGCACAGCCCAGGGTTTTGCTGCAGCTCTATTCTGGCAGAAGGCAACTGCTTTGGCTGAGCACCTCCTGCCTTGTGCTGGTGTCTGGCACTGGCAGCGAACTTGGCTGTCTAACCAACTCTCACATTTTACTAACTAGTAATGATTCCTGAGCAAAACACTGGGAACTCCCAGCCTAAAGAAATGGAAACAAAACCAGTTGGATGTACCAGTGGTTCTGACTGGGTTTGGGTTTCGTGTGCTGAGCAGAAGACTGGGGACCAGGAGTTCCCCATAACCTGTGTGCAACTGTGCTCTGGTGTGCCAAATCATGGGCTTTTTAATCCATCTCTCTGGTTTATAAGAGCTTAGGTATTGAAATACAGGAAGAAAAATCTGAGTTTAGGAAAGAAAATCATCCCTAAATATATCCAATGGACCAAAGAACATAATTGATGTTTCTAAGATTTTTTTTGTGTCAACCAAATAGAAAGAAGGTTTTCTACCCTGCTGACTCTAGTCAAATAATCCCTCCAGGATCCCTAATCACACATATTGAAGGGAGCAGCCAGTTATATGTTGGCTGCAACAGGTTGCTGAATATAATTTTTTCTAGACAGAATAACAGGTTTTGGAAAAAAAAAGGAAGAAATATTACTCTTCTGACCTGTATGGCAGAGCTAGACTTCATCTCCAAAATCAGAAGCTTTGGAAGAGGAAACCCAGCAAATTCAGGGAGGTATCCAGGGTTCAAAGAGCTGCTGTCTTGCAGCCTCTTCCTTGTTGCTTGCTGAGCACCTCCCCCAGCCAGTGCTCCTGAGGTGGCTGACCCAGCTGTGGGCAATCCCTGAGTCCTCAGGGCTGCTCCACCTGGTGTCTTCCCTTGGACACTTGGTTGGACCACTTAAAAGGTCATTTAATTGCTCTTTGCTTCAATGAAAGATTCTTGGCCTGGCCCTTCAACCAGCTCTCCCATTGCCTGTAATTAATAAAATAGTTTTCCTTTTCAATAGTAGAACTAATATCTCTACCATTCGTATGTACTGCACAGAATATCTTGAGCTATGGGAGAGGAAGATGCAGGCACCACCCCACACCTGTGTGGTGTGCTGTGGGCCAAAGTTGTGCTGTGACTGATACAAGTGGAGATAAAACCACTTATTAAACTAATGAATGTGGCAGCAGGCACGATGTGAGGCACGAGCTTGTGCCGGGGCTCGCAAGCCAGTCTACAAAGACCTCTAGTGAGCAGGACCTGAGGTAATTTCCACAAGGTGGGGCTCTGTCCACAAATTTTGCAGCTCTTACTGCTCTCCTGAAGGCGTGTGCAGCTTTTCCTTCTGAAGTGATGAGGATGGTGGCAGTGGTCCTGGAGATGGGAAGGGAGAGACATGGGATGAAATTTTGATGGGCCAGTGATTCAAGGTGCTTATCATGGGGATACTCAGCATCAGCCCCCTGGAAGGTGCTGATTCCCTAAGTGCTCAGCACCTCCCACCCCTGCAGCCAGGGGGCAGCTCAAACCTGCACCCAAAATCTGAAGCACTTTTTGCAAATAATAATGCTGAGTTGGTCCTTGGAGGGGCCTGTGGACACCAAATCCTGCCACATGCAATACCTTTCCACCTCAGGTATTGAGCATGTTTGGTCAAGGCAAGATGCTTCTGCAAAAAGGTTTTCCTAGCAGGAATTATTTGCTTCAGGTGGCAGTCTCACAGACACAGGCATTTTCCCTGTTTCCCTGGACTTGATACTAGTCATGTTAACATCCTAGTAAACGTGTTTTAGTTTCAGCTACACTGCTTGTAGCAGTATTTGAATGAATTAGAGTTAGTTTGCTCTGCAAACGGCATTTACCTTTCCCAGATACAGAGCAGCTGTTCCCTGTACATTCTCACAAGGTCCTTGTTTGCTCAGACTTTTGTCAGCAAATACACCCCCCTGAACAAGCCACTTGCTTTGACTTCCCAGCACTGATAGGGGAGTTGTAAGTCCTGCAAGACACCTTCATCCTTGCCTTCCCCTTTTATTAATAGGCACCTGCCTTCGAGACGGCGCCAACAAGGCTTTGCTCGTTCCATCAATCATGATGCTGGGGTTGACCCAGTCTTGTAGAAGTGTGAAAGAAAGAAGCAGACATTATTAATTCTTCCTGCAGTGAAAGCTCTTGGATAATACAGTGTTGACACTCACTATGTATCCCTACCAGCACAAACACAAAGGTCACCACCTCCCCAGTCAGTACTCAACAGAAAACATCTCCCACACGCCTCCCACATGCATAACATCATTGGCTGCCACCCAGATGAAATCATGGTCTGTGGGAAACACCAAAGTAGTGGTGCCTGCTGTTGATGGTAGAGGCTCAGGGGCTGCCCTGATGCCAGCAAGAAGGGGTGAGGGAACAGCAAGGGCAGGCTGCGAGCTCCACAATGACAGGGGTTTCCAGGCTTCTACATCAATCTGCAGGAGCCAGAACATTCTGCAGGTACACTCATTTCAATGATGCGCAAGCACATGTCCATCAGATCTGACTGTGAGATGCTGCCAGTTTGTCTTGCAGGCGGTGAAGCAGCCTGGACCCTTGGGCTCTGCTGAACCAAGGCTGGCTGTGACTTCCAGGGCTTGTGGACCTCTGCTGCAGAGCTGTAAGATGGAGCCCAGACTATGGGGGAGACAGAGCTCTGATGTCCAGGAGAAACCAGCTTGAGCATGGATCCTTCATGTGATGTGTTGGTGTCACCATGGGAGGTATGGAAATGCTGATAGGTTGGTGTGTGCTGGAGTCCTCATGGCTCACACCCGTCTCGCTGTGCACACAGCAGCCTGTGCTCCTAATTCTAAAACTGGCCTTCCAGTCTCATTCATGTCTGCCAGCAACTAAGCCTGAGATACAACCTTTGAGGAATGTATTGATCCAATGGCAAGAGAAGGGATGAGTCACCAGAGGGTGTCACTGGCTCCACAGAAGTGTTGTCTTCACACAGCTCCTAAAGAGAAAAAAATTTCATGGATATGTGTGTGTAGGGAGGAAGATACAGAAAAGTGAAGAGGGCAAAGACAACCACCAGGGATTTTTCACCTCCGTCTTTCACCATCTGACAAGTGGTCCTGAGATACACGCTGGATCTCCCAGAGAGGGCCTTCTCCTCTCTTCAACCAAGGTCAAGAACTGCTGTTCTGGACACCTCTGTGAAGAATCACTCTAGCTTCGCTGACAAGTAAGGTAAAGTATCCAGCCACTGGTTTTCTCCATTTTTCAATCTACCATTGAATTCTGACACAGAATATTTCAGTTTAAGGTGGACAAAGCTGTAATACCAAGTAGGGCTTCAGATCATCTACTATGGGCATCCTGTTAAACTGAAATTCAAAGCATGTGTTGGACCCTGTTTCTTACAAAGTCTGAGATATAGGTGGCTCTGAGAGGAGTGAATCAGAGCATTGATCACCATCCATGGCAAGAAATTTTCTTCAAACTGCTCATTAAAGATGCCATTATACCCTTGTCCCTGTACTGACTGCAGGGAGTCTTGCAGGTCTGCAGAGTGGGTGGTCTGGCTCACTCATCACCCTTGTGTGTTCATGCATGAGAGTAAAGCAGCAAACACTGCTATAAAGGACCTGCCCAAAATGTCAGAGGGAACCTGGGGTAGAGCTGGCAACTGCACTTTCACCTCTTAAGCCCCACTCCATGCCTTGGCCTGAAGACCATCATTCCTCACAAATAGTTGTGTCTGATGGTTGAATGATGTAAATGAAACCGCCTGAGAGAGGAGGTGAGATGCTGAATGGCCTCAGACTGACACAGCCCTGTTGCACAGCTTCACTAAAAGTGCTGCACTGGAGGCTGAGGGATCCAGGTGACTGAGGTGTGTGTGCTGGAACTGACCACCTGAGCAGCACAACACATGGTTTAAATGAAGGCCCCGCCACAGTGTACTGCTCGTGAAGGACCCTGGTTTGACAGTACTGAGGATGGACACTGTCTTCTTGCAGAGAGATCAAGTGCAGGTCCTGACTGTGGCCAGCCTATCCCAGCCGGCTACAACTGGAGATTTGGCTTTCATCTTCCTAGTTCTAAGGAGCCCACAACTTCTGCTCTCAGGGGCAGGTACACCTCCAAACTCACACACCTGTAGTCCTCTGACCCCAGCCAGATCTGCCAGATGCTCAGGCCAGCTCACGTTCCTTTGAACTGTATTTAAAGACTTAGTCTTCATCACAGTCAAGATGTTGCCTAAAAAAAGAATGCAATTTATTACTATGTCCACATTTGCATGCCTATTGCAACTAATTTAGCTGGCCCCAGGTTCCTTAGAGAGCAAAAGCAGGTGTCCTGACAGATGAGTACTTGGGGGGATCTTCAAGGGCAGGTCTAGCTTTCAGGCAGATGCAGGAGATCTGCACCAAGCCTATTAGAGTTCAAGACGTGTTTGGACAATACTTTCAGGGCCATGATATGATTCTTGGGGTGTCCTGCACAGGGCCAGGAGTTGGACTCAATGATCCTGATGGATCCCTTCCAACTTGGCATATTCTGTAATTCTATGATTCTAGGTCTGCCATTCCATATAGTCAACACCCAGTGAATCTTCAAAGAATGCATTATTTACCTTCCTCTGAGTTTCCTGTCACAGGAGATCTCCACTGCCTTTTAGCTGCAGGGCTAGCTGTAGCTGCCTTTAAACTTCAGAGGGGATGAAGGCAAGACATGGTTCTCTTCCCGAAAAGTGCCTGCAGCAACTCCATCCTCTGAGCTGGCTTGATACTATCTGCAGTCACTTAAGCAGACATTGAATGAGTAAAGACTGTTATACATCAACCATGCACTAAAAGTCAGAGCAGTAATGGTATTTTACTTCATTGCCAATGTCTTGAACTATTGTTCCTGGCTTATCCTGGTCAGGGGACACATCTCCTTGAAAACAGTCAGGCACAAAGCTGTTACATTTGTGGTTCATGCTCTCAGCTAACTCCACAGTCATATCCAGGTCCAAGAGTATTAATCTGGACTGTTTATAACTGGTCAAGGTTATCTGAGATACCCCCTCTGACAGTGATTCATTGAGAGATGAGGATGTGGTGTTTTAAGACAGACCTGGATGCAGATAATTTGCAGGTAAGGGCTGTGGTGCTGTCTTAAGAGTCAGGCTGAGCTCAAAAGTGCTGAGGACAGAATGATAAAGGGTTTTTTCTGTACTGATCATCCAGTGCCAGGAAGAAAACGGTGGTGACTTTGCCCCTACTCAATGGAGTGGCTGAGCTAGGTAGCTTGGGTGGAGCTTGAGCTGCTATCCAGAGCCATTTCTCATTGGATGGTCATGTTTCAAAGCAGCCGGGGTCAATAAAAAGGGATAATTTTTGCTATCTGATGGAAGCTGAGTAACTTCAATCCAGTTCCTTTGGGCAAGTGTATACCACCACTGCTAACATCTGCAGGCGATCCAGCTGGCTTTTCACACAGGTAGAGGCTTGTAGCTCAAACTTACCTGGGACCCCCTCAGGGCTGGAGCGTTTTAGCAAGGACTTACTCTGGTTCGTATATCTGAATCTGTCAAAGGGTGTTTTTGAAGCAGCACAGTGAGGTTGCATAAAAGTCATGTGGCATCTCTTGATGTATTGAAAGGTTATCTCAACTGGAAAGCTCCGACTTGGTGCATTTCCAATTAATATGCTTCTGTACAAGTGATACAACATTCCACTAAATGTAGTCTAATTTTCTACACGTGTTGGTGTCTTTTCAAGGAAATTTGAGTTCAACATTAAGAGAGATTGCTGCCTGTCTTTATTATCACTGCATTCTGACTAGGCAGACTGAGCACCAGAGAGGCATTAGAACCAAGTGACCATGCCAGAGAAATGGAGCCAATCATAGTTTAAGGCTGTATCAGCTGAATCAAGACATCTACAGAAGAGGCACAAAACCTGCTTATCATGTTATCACTTCTTATCAGACTGGGATTTACTTTGATGCAGCAACTCAGTTCATCACAATAGTCAACGGTGGATAAAGCCTGGGGAACGTGGGGACAGTCACATTAGCCTAGAAAGGTCTTAAAATGAACCAATGAAACCAGAAAAGGGGAATGACAAATTAAGGAAATGCAATATAGAACACAAACAGTTTGCATGGTCTTTCGGAGAATTATATTTACCGAGTAATCTTGGTTATCTAATGCACATGGGCAGGGCACATCTCTTATTATGTGTCTGCACAGCAGTTGGATAAATGACAGCTAAATGTCATTGATGATAATTTTATATTAATAACCACAAGCATAAAAGCAATATAAGATGAGGTCTTCATGTAAGAAATCTTTTACAATAGCAACTGGCAAAGTTCAAAGTCTGTTGTTCACAAGGACTTAAGCACCATTCCACAGAATATTCGGAACCTATATAAGATTGATGTTAACTTACGACATAACTGCAAAAAAGTTAAAACGTGTACCAAAAGATTTCAATTTAAAAAGGAATAGGATCCCCCCCTATAATGGAAAGGAAATAAATATTTTTCACTAATTTTGGAAAAAAAAATAAGGATTACTTTTTTCTAATAAAGTTTGGTAGTTCTGGATTGTGAATGTTTACACAGAATAATTTAAGTCCAGTAAAGAACTTTGATGAGCAGAGAAATGCCAGATAATTTTTATCACATAAGTGTGGTGGCAGAAAATACAAAAAATATGGCTATTTTTGATTATTTTCTTGGTTTTGTACAACATCATTTGTAGAGAGTGGCTATCAAAGGATATTTCAGAGACATCACAATAGCAATCTTGGTATTGATGGCAACTAGAGGCATTGCAGAGACATGGTTACACTGCATGGGAGGTGCTGGAGAGAACAACACTCCTCTCCCAGACTGAGGACTGATATAGTCTCACACCATATAATGACACACACAGATCACTGAGTGAACTTGAGCTGGAAGGATATGAAAGATTCCTATTTCTTCATTGTGCCTCTGCTTGTGATTTGACACATTTCAAATAGCTCTTTACTCTGATCATATTTTTCTTATTCTAGGTTTTTCTGCATGTACTTGAGCCCTGGAAATGATGTGTTCGGGTTTTTCATTTTTTTACTAGCTAGTAAGTGTTAGCCCATGGATTTACACTTCAGTTTGAAGTTAGGCTCTTAATTTTTAGATACTGTGGAAATGGAACCTCCTGACATGGTCTAAGTGTCCTTCACAGAACATCAAACTGCTTCTCTGGAAGTGAAGGAATGTGGCAGCCCAAGGAGTTTTGCCTCTGAAGTGCAATGGCTTCGTTCCCTGTTTGCTGTGTCAGATGCTTGATCCATTGAGGGATCATAAAAGAGATAAGTGACTTGCCCAAGGCACATTAGAGTCTGAAAGATAACATGTCTTTTATGCAATTAATTTGCTTTCAGACAACTAATAAACACCGATAAATATTGGTCCAAAGAGAGCAATAAAATAAGCATTGTGATTTGAACTGTAAATTTTTGACTACTGTAAGCCTGCAGGAAGATCACAGACTGAACCAGCTAACATCCCACTGACAATTTGGGAAGTGCCATATGATTCAGTGTGGAATGGTTTCTTGCAATTTGATCCTTCATTTTTCTTCTTCTCAAATGCATTTTTGTAACAACTTCAAAAGAAGCTTATCATGTATCATGCAAACAAGGAAATAAGCATGGCCTGTCCAATGCACTATTCCTTTTCACTGTAAAACTGCTTTTGACAGTAACACTGGCATCACTCTGGGATAACGTACTGAGTGAATTACACCCACAGGAATAACACACTTTGAAGACACCTGTGTTAAGTTGTATGAGCTCTGCACTTTGTGCATGCC
This sequence comes from Manacus candei, assembly GCF_025592945.1. Lineage (NCBI taxonomy): Eukaryota > Metazoa > Chordata > Aves > Passeriformes > Pipridae > Manacus > Manacus candei. Next base: position 34,116,765 of record NW_026138062.1, on the reverse strand, counting down.
AAGTCTCATGGTGGCACAGCATACAGCCAACAGTTTTGTGGTTTGTTCCCTCCCTCCTGGACACCCAGCTCCTGGCTGCAAACAGGGACTTGACCACTGCAGGAATCTGGGTCCTATCCTGCAGCCCTGGAAGTGAGTTCCCAAAAGTTTCCTGGGTTGTAGCAATACATAATGAAGCCTTTCTAATGCAAGGCAATTGTGCTCATAGCCCTGGAGGTTAAAGACCTTTACCACACCCTGTCCTGTACCACTGACTTTCTCTGAGCTGGAATACAGTGTGACATCACCAATGTCTCATGGTGGCCAGCCCGTCTTTGGCCCTCTGGCTCATCCAAACTGCCCTAGCTCTCACCTGTCTTGGCTATAAGGGCTTTAAACATAAAGCTATTTTCTTGCAATTCAGCAACTCAAACAATTTAGCAGTAAATACAGCAGATATCTGCAAGGTCAGGCTTCTGTCCTACAGGGCAGAGCCCAGGGGAGCTCCCACTGAAGCCAGCACATCGCAGGCCACCCTCTCTAGCCATGGAGCAGACCATGCAGATGCACACTGTTATCCCAGAACAGGTTACAGCAGCATAGGGGTAAATACATTTGCCTCAAAGAAGCACCCAATCTTTCTCAGTTTGTTTTTGTATTAGCCCCAAACCTTGCAGAGCCATTCAAGTCAAAAGGGCAGCAGTGTTTCAGACTTGAATGGGACACGCAGAGCAAGCATATTGTGAGACACTTGGAATATACTGATTTGCCCAGAAGGCAAGATAAAATGGAGACTTGTTGAAGCTAGCCAGTGTGGCAGCTGCCTTTTCCTCACAACACATGGTTGATACAGTAAAGCTTCTGTTTGAGAGTAAGAGAGATAAAAAATAAGGACAAAGTCTGAAAACATGTGAATTGAGAAGCTTCTCAGGAACCAAGCTGTGTAAACAGAGGATTTTTATTAGCTCTAATTGAAAATACAAGGAAGAAATTGTTATTTTGATGGGGATGTGTGTGCAGGCACAACTAAGCAGAGAGAAATTCCAGAAGTGTTGGAAAAACACGAACTAGAAAGAAAAGTGTAGACTGCAGGCTGGAGGATGGCATAACAGACATCAACACAAGTCTCGTTCCCTCAGGCATCCCAGTGTCTGTGTTGGTCACTGGGGTTTGTTTTGTTTTGTTTTGGCTTGTTGTTTGTTTTTAATTTTAATTAGTCAAGAGAATTGTATTGCAGAATTGCCTGACTCTTCTCTGTCCTGGTGACTGCGTGAACATGCCCTGCTCAGGCCAGAGGTGGCAACCTGTTTCAGGCTGCATTTGACCTGTTCCCCTGAGAAGTTGTGGACAAGCAAAATATGCTAAGTGATGTATTATCAGGGACATCACTTTATTAGGGAACATCAGGTTTTGGAGTTGAGGTACTTTGGTATGCTTATCAAATAATACCCAATCACTCATATTCCCATTCATACTGATCTGGATGGGTCCGCGTATTAGTCAGGGCATCACCCTCATTGTTACTACCCCAGTAACGATGCTTCTGCACTTTTCATTCCCAGGGCTCCAAAAGTATGCAAAACCTGGAGGTGGCTGTGAAATGCATCAAGTCAACTTGACCCCACCAAGCCACTCTGGGCTTTCCTTCAGAAAAATCACAACTGCCTTTCACAGACCTTCCCACTCAGGGCAACATCTTAGAAAGGGGGTTTCCTCCGATACAGGCCACCAAAGAAAATACAGTCACTACTGTACATAAAAAGAAACATATAAAAACCCACATGGAACTAGGATGGAGGAAAAACTCCTATATATCCCACTTCATTAGGTTAATTTTATTCTTTGCAGAAGAGAAAGTCAGTCAGATGAGCTTGCCTAGAACATCCATCAAGCAAACAGTCCTTGAATGGCTGCCGAGGACCTTGTCCCGGTCAGCAGCTTTGCTGCCAGCCTACTCTGTGGCAGCTGTGCGCTACTCAAGTGCCTGTGCAGAGTGAGACCTGGGGAGTAAATGGTTCCCCACAATGGTTTCCCCACTGGAAATGGAGTCTTCACTTAATGATGCTTGAAGCTACCATCACCTAGAGTGGCCAAAACACGATTTTTGGATGTGTGGAGTTGTTGGGGTGTGTGGGTTTTTTGTACTTAATGTTTGTCAGTTTGCTATTCTGTCAGGTTCATTTGTTTGCAAGGGGATTGAGGCCATTGCTTGTGATCTGTGGGGTGCACTGTAGGTCCTTTGCCCTCCCACACTCCCCACTGCCTCCTCTGAGCACAGCACAGCTGGAGTTATGATCTCACACACCTTGGGGAAGGGCAGGCAAAGGAGTCATGCCAGGAATTGGGTACTGCCACACTAAGTGTGGCTGTGCCCAAAGGTTAAATATTCCCCTTCCTTTGAGAGGGAAGTCATGTACCACCATCTCACGCCTGCGGTTGAGTTTAGGCCTCTCTGCAGAAGAAAAAGTGACATTTCAGGAGGACAAGCAGAGCACCTGCATGGGAGCCTGACAGTGTAGCCCAGGAGTGAAGTAATTTTCCTGAGAGAAGTGGAGGGTTTCTGGTATGGCTTGTATCGATCTGCAATCCTCTGAACGTGGTCTGCAGGACTGAGGAACAAGGAAGAGGGACTGGACCTGCAAGTAGTTACTTTAATATACCCTTTGTGTACCCTATCTATGGTTAAAAAATGGAGAGGATACAGCATGTTCCCAAGAAGAGGTCATTTGTTTTGAGTAGCCCTTGCAAAGACAGGTCTGGCAGAGGTCTTGACAAACACTGAGAGGATTCCTGTTCCACTTCTGAAAGTGGAACTTGTGCACCTGCGCAAAGCTGCAGGACTGAAGCTGAAACTAAGGATAAGAAGCTCTGAACTGTGCAGTGCAGGTCAGGCTGGGTGGTTTGCAACATTTGTCTAGCCTTCAAAACCTGTGAGCATGTTTAAGGAGAAAGGTGGAATTAGGGTTCGTCCAGTTAATTGCACAGAAGCAATGATGATGATAATTGTAATAACACCACAGTCTGCTTCTTAGAGACACCCAGCATTGCCTGTTATGAGAACCACCTTGGGAGCCAGTTAATGCCGAACTGACACATAGCAGACTTACGTGATGGCAGAGAGGCCGCAAATGGCCTCCTGCCCCAGGTTCCTTCGTGACGTCTTTCCTTGTATCCACTGGATCAATTTTATCTGAAATGTTTGCTGCCCCTGAGCAGTGAGGGGGCAGGAATGCTAAAGATAACTCTGTAAACAGAGAAGGCATGGAAGGGTCAGAGCCCAGGGGAAGGATCAATATGTTGTCTTAGCTGAGGAGATGAACGAATAGTATCCCAGCCTGAGGGACAGGCATCACCCAAAGAAAAAATAAGGTGTTTTCTTTTTTTAAGAGAAACCACAGATGATTTTTTTTGCCTGCATGAGACAAAAGAGGAGATTCCTGGGAAAATCTATAATAATAATAATAACAGGAAATAATAACAGTAATAATATTAATAGCAGTACTACTATTCCAACTAGTAATAATAATTATAATGGTAATAGTAATTCAGACATGCCCCTACAGAAGACATGAGCAGCGTGTGGGTTCAGCTGCCTGTTGCCTTTGGAGTTGTAATGCAGTGTCCTTTCAGGGATGTCCCATGCAGACTGCAAGGGCTTGCACAGACATAAATGCTGACTTTCTGCAGTACCCAAACAAGCTCCCCTGTTTCCTGGCATTTGTAGCCACCTCCCCTTTATCCTCTTTTGTTGCCTTTCCTTCCTCTCACAGCTCCCAGCTCCCTGCCTGGTGTGGGTCCCAGGCTCTAAACCCATCCATGATTAAATGGTCAATGCCAGTATCATGTGAGGTGGGAGAGGCTGCAGGGGCCAGGGAAGGTACGCCTGATGCCATCCAGTTTGGGGTGCAGCATCTGCAGGGAAAGAAGGGGGCAGAAAGAAGAGTGGAGCAGCAGGGCTGGAGTGTCCTGGTCTCACTGATCAACTCCTGGGACTGGGAAACAAACAAAACATCCATCTTTTGGAAGAGCAAAGAATTTCAGGTTCCCTCTCCATTAGCTGGGTGCCAAGATGTTCTGCTCTCTGATGCTCAGAAACACCGTGTCTGCCTGGGCTCCTCTTCATTGCAGGGGTCTCTGCCTTGCACAGGGTCTGTTTCCCAGAATGGTGTCCTCAGCCCAATGGCCATTCCCAAACCTTGTTGAAAACACTCCTAAAACTTTTCCCTCATAGTCTCTCCTCTTCTTGCAGCCAGGCTGTCCTCTCCCCAGGGCCTCCACTCCTGCCCAGTGCTGCTGCCCCTCCTGAAAGCCCCAGCTCTGATGGCAAAGGGAGCAAGAGTGCCATGGAACATCGACAAACAGCCACTCTCCAGGTCATTTAACCACCACTAATCCATACTGAAATAATTGCTTCAATACCAAGAGGGTCTATGTTTTGTGTTTCGCATTTAAGAACTTGATGAAGTATCAAGGCAACAAGTGGCTGATCACCATTTGGCTGGGCATGGACTCCCAGCTATGAAGTCATCACCACTGTCCTTCCAGATTTCCAGCTGTTTCTTCATTTTCTGCCCCCTCCCACCCTTGCCACCCTATGCGAGAGCAAATCAGATTTTCCATCAAGGGTTTCTCCTGCCTGCCTGTCAGGTCCTCCTTCCCCTGCCCCATTTGATTAACTGGCAAGGCACCAGCACATGTAGCAGCAGACACCACATCCGCTGACAAAAGTGCTTTGTTTTTCCATCCTGAGCTCTGTAGTATGGTACTGATTAAACAGGTTGGGTACAAAACAGGGTTAAGGCTTCTTTCAGATATCAAGATGCTGTTTTCCCCTCCAATATTAAACCCTGTGGGAAGGGGCTCACTGACACAATTCTGTGAGGTATACAGTCATCGATGGTGGGAGAATGGCCTGTCTTGCTCTCAAGGTGCTGGCAAAGTACTCGAAAGGCTGTGTCCATCAGCTCTCCAGCACTGGCTTGGGCAGTCACCCTGACGTGCCTCTTGCCAGGCTGCCTCTCTGTTGTGCTGCCTCTCCAGGCACTAGTTCCCCAAAAGGGGAAAGTTTTTCCTCAAATGCATGTCTTGCTCAGTGGAATTGGAAGCTCACTGTCTTGGGTACTGCCTGCTCTGGGCTCCCAGCTGGCTGGAAGGCCCTGACACTGCATTAGCATCCTGCTCATCAAACTGCACATGTAGGTTAATGCATGTGTTGGTGCCTACGCTTCAGTAAGTGTCTGGTCAAGAGCACCTCTCCTCTTGCATCCATCCTTTTCCCTCATCCCATCTCCACCAAATATGGGAGGAGGGAGTGGGCAGAGAGTTCCTGAGCCTTGGGACAACATTTCTGCATCATGGCTCACAGCATGGCAAGGTTGTGTGCCCTGACCAGAGGATGAAACCCTACTGGGGGCACTGTCAGAGGCCATGTTGTGACTCCTTGCCTAATCCTTAGCTTCCAGCTTGGTGGGCAAGTGCTTTGGGCCTCATCAAGTAAAAAAAGCACACGTCTAGAATTCATGCATCACCATCATACAGCCAGAGAGCAAAAGACTTTATTCAGGGAGAAGGCACATTCAAACATCTGACATTGCTTCTCCAGGGGAGAATTAGGAAACACAGCGATATTTTAGACCAAGCATTTGTTTCATCTGTAGAAAATTGTGGGTCTTCCTCTGGTGGAAAAGGATCTCATGCAGGGGATTAAAAACAGTCCTACTGCTTTTAAAGTCATTTGAAGGCAAATAAACCTCTACTTCAGTAAAGATTGAAGGTTGCCTGTGCAGAAACTGAGAGACCACGGATGGCAAAGAGCTGCAAGGAAACCCAACCCCGAGATGTTGGGCTGTTTGCTTCCACAACAGCAGCAGCCGTGCTGCCCAGAGAGCATCCAGGTGATTCCAGCCCTGGGAAAATGGGGACGTTATAAGCTTCTGTGTAAAAGTAGCGTCTATCTTTGCTTCCCTTTTAACAAGATTAGTCTTGCTTTTCTCTCCTTCTTTCTTTTGCTGTCTGCTGGCCACCTCTGTGCTCTCCCACTAATGTGATTAGCGGTGCATGGGGACCATACTGGCAGCAACTGTCACAAAGATCTCTGCTTACTTGAGTGCACCTCTTTCCTCAATGAAACATCTTGTGTTTATGGTCACAGGGGGTATTGTTAACTCCTGGATCCGAATAGAAAGGGATATTTACGACCCTCCCATAAAAGTTGATTCAGGGAGACACTTAGGAAAGAAAGGGACAGAAGACAGATGTGTTTCCTACCACAGATGCTGAGGAGGTTCAATTGTTCTGCATTTGTAATGACTTTTTATGGTTCCTTACAAACACTTTCCACACTGCTAGAAAGGTGCCAAAGTCAAATACGCATAGTTGCTTACAGAAGACAATTTAGTGGCCATACAGGACACTACAACTTTATATCTTGTTAAATATGTTGGAGATGGACATCACTACATATGCAACATGAAGGGGAATCTGTCTGCACCGAGTCATGGCTGCCTTGCTGCCTTCCCTACTGCAACTCTCCTTTCATTTAACATTTCCTGAGGCTTTCAGAGCATGTTTACTGTCATGCCCATATGGTTAACACTTAAAGCACCTATTGATTTTTTTCTAAGCAAGGCACATTATTGGTGTTATGTCGACAGCTGCAGTTTGTGTCTTTCCAAAACAGCAGAAAAAGAAGCTTAACTCTTCCTAAATGTGCAAACAAATAAGTACTTTTAGGTGACAGGACCGGAAAGGTTGCTGGATTATAGGTCTGAAGAGAACAGATGACCAGTGACTAAAGCATAATTACAGGCAAGAGAGGAGAAGGAAGATGGCAAATTAGTATGTTATTCTAACAGCAGCCAGAGGATACTTGGATACATGATGGTTCTGCCTGGGGCTGGCTGGTTTCACTCTCTGATGTGAGCTCCTGCGAGGTGACAAGAGGTTTAAGGTGAGTGTACAGAAGGAAATATGCATCTCAGGTGGTGAAATGAGCTTGTGACTATTTACAGCAGTGGAAGATCTGGCCGAAGACACCATCTCTCATTCCTCTCTGTTCCTGTGACAGAAACAGACATTTTCTAAGAAGTCTTATGCCAAAAATCTTGTCCATAAAGCAGCTGTGCAGTGAGATGCCAACAGAGAAATGCAGCTCATCCCAGCTGCATCTGCCATCCTCCCACTGTCATCTGATGGATCAAGACTGACATGGACTGAGGACAAAGTCCTCCACACACTGAAGAAATGGGAAAGACTGGCAGCATGAGATCATCAAGGAACTTGTGCACCTCCTTTTGTGCTCAAACAGAAATATTTCCAGCTGGCCTGGGGGTTTGAAGCATAACTGAGCTAAGGAGGGTTTCATTGGGACTGGATCACACTTATATCAAGTTATCTATGAACTTAAATCCCAGGCAGGACAGGCTCAAGTTAGGAGTGGATATTTTTCAAATGTCCAGCTTGTTATAATTAAGAGCTGAACTGCCATTATTTGGGCAGTGTCATCAGGGTGACTGTACCTGTCAGACTGATTTCCTGCAGTGTGCAATTCATTACCCTGGGGAAATATAATGTTCCCAGATGGAGAAGTTTTCTTTCTCAGGTAAATAATTAATAATGAAACTACAAGCTGCTGCTTGTCTCATATGCTCATACAACAAATGGTACTTTCTTTGCCTATAAATGAGCAAGGTAAAAAGCTCACAGGGTAGATGGCATGTCTGCAAAAGCCAAATCTCACTTGCTAGAAAAATCTGGGCTAAAACGACTGGGGAACAGCCAACTTTACTACAAGCTGGAGTAAAGAAAATGTTATGACTCACAGAAATCCCTGTGCAGGGGAAGGTAAGCTCAGTCACAGCAACCTCCTCTCTCAGGAGAACTCAGGTGTGCTTCGTCCAGATTTTCTCTGGCACGGATGGTGGGCATCCATGCTGTCCTGACATCTACCATCTGAGCAGTGAGGGCAAGAACAGTTTGCAGTCTCCATGCCACGTGTAGCTGAAGTGAGACACCAGTGGACCTGGAAGGAGGGGAAGGGCCACTGCAGTGAGAATCAGACTTCCTCCTGCCAGCCACACAGCACTGCTGCTTAATGTAAGTTTTGTTAATGTTCAACTGCCTTGGGAGAAAATAAGGTCTGACACATGTTTCTGGTTTCCAAGGTTCTTGCATTATTTCTTGAATGGTAGGGTCTTACCTTATCCTCAAAAATGCTGCATTTTCATTACTAACCATTCTCACCACATGCTTTGCAGGCCAGATCCTGCTGTTAGGTCCGGTAGCAACTTAATTGACTTTTTAGGAACAAATCTGTTTATTTGAGAACGTATTTCTGTATTTCGTTCCTTTTGATGTGAGCAGGAGTGCTACATTATAAAGTACCTTCTGATAAGGAAAAGCCCTGGCCATCAGCCCAGGAAACCTGACACTAGTGATATCAGTGACAGCAGCTTTTCGTGAATCTGCTGGTTATATATTTGCAAGGAGGATACCACAAAGGGCAGCACTTGGCAGAAATAACCAAGCTAGTCTGCAGTACGTCAGCTCAAGCACTAAAAGCCATTAAGACCATGGTGTTTCTTTGTTTGACCATGGACCCCTTCCCACCAGCCACTCAAAGTCACTGGTGCCCTGCCCAGACAATGAGCATGAGCCCTGACCATGCTGGCTGTAAGAGCAAGCTAGCAGTGTTATCTTGCCCTGATCATCGTCATTTTAATTTGTGTAGGTTTTTGAATACCAGCTCTTTGCGGCTCCAGTCATTTCCTTCACTATGTCTGAGCCCAGGATGAGGCCTTGCACCTCGGGGGAGGGGCACAGTCTGGCCATAAAGGGGGAATGCTGTGAGTGGTGAGGAAATGAAGCCAGGAACACTAAGAGTTCTTGGCCATAAAAAGCATGCTGCAGGCTGTGTCTTGCTGGGCAATGTTAGTTCCCAAAGTTTCTTTTCTGAGTTGTTGTCATAAAACTTCAGTGAAACCACCTACAAGGTTCAGAAGTTGTGTGGGGGAGGGGGTATACATACAGAGCCCATTGTTAGAGCCTATAGATCCTCTTCTGCTTAAACTAGCTTGCACTGCTACGGCTTCGCTGGGCTCAGTGCGATGGTCAACAAGTCAGATCCCAGGTATTAATTAATCATCATTTTCTTCCTTGAAAACAGATGATGCTGCTAAGACAATTTTTGAAAAAGGTAGTCTGTGTTGGGCTCCAAAGCCTTGGTCTTTCATCCCTCTCGTTAGGGACCAGGCATCTATTTAGCAGGACTGTTTCAAGGGGGAGGCAGAGCTGCTGGCCAACCAATGGACTGAAATACAGAAAACAAACAGATGAACACAACCAATATGAACTTTGACAAGGGCTACTGCAGTCTCAACACATCACTGTGCATGCATACTTGACATGGTGCTTTTGAACTATGGCAAATATGTAAATGTGCCTCTGAATGAATGCTTAATGATTCAACTGGCCTCCCTGCTTATCATCAGCTAATTGATGCAATCTGTCCTTCTGCCTGCAAACCACCCCCAACCTGATTGCAGCTCCCATCCCTGTCGAAGTGCCATCCCTCCTGGGTAGCATGCAACTTAGCGGGTGTCTGACACTTGACACTGGACCTGCAGTGAACGTTGGTCTGTTCTGATGGACACCCAAGTGCCAGAGATATGTGTGTTTTCAGATCACAGAATCATAGAATCTTAGAATGGCCTGGGTTGGAAGTGACCTTAAAGATCATCTAATTCCAGCTCCCCCTGCCATGGGCAGGGATACCTTCCACTAGATTAGGTTGCTGCAAGTCCCATCCAACCTGGCCTTGAACACTTCCAGGGATGGCACAAGCAAAGGCAGTAGTCAGGACTGAGGGGCAGCATGGCTAACAGGAGAGATGCAAGAGAGAAAGGATGTGGTCCAGATGTGCTAATCACAATTAAAAGCTATAAAGAGAGCTAGTTCTCTTAATGAGGAGAGAAGACTTCTCTCCAAAGCCTGAGCTGAATAATGCAGCCCTGCACTCCCCCAAAATCTGTTACAGCAGGGAAAAGCAGCATCCTCTGAGGCAGATGGTGTATTTAAGAGAGCTGGCACAACACCCATCGGAGGGATTGCAGCTGTTCTCTGTGGGGCAGAGCAACAGCTTGCAGGTGGGTAGAGAAGATGGAGCAGAAAGTAGAGAGCCCGATGAGTAAATCTGGCTGACAAATTGTCATCCAAGTTTCTTGTAGTCACAGACTTATTAATAGATATATGAGGCAGAATTGTGAAAAACATTTGGTTTTGCTGCCTTGATGAAGAGTTGAGGAAGGACTTCATTTTTCTCTCTACTGTGATGGAGAGATCAAGACTTTTCAAATTAAGCAGAAAACTGTTTTTTTTGGAGTTCTTTGAAGAAAGCACAGTGCATGTTCGCTCAGCTTCCAGCAGTTGGAGGGTATGATGGACTACATCTTCACAGAGAGCTTTCTGTTTCAATACATTCAGAATTAGTTCTGTAAATTAAATGTTGAGCCTGGTTATGTGTCACAGCCAGCACTGTGAGCCAGCCACAGGCTTTGGACCCAGCTCTAAAGTGATTAAAGGGACTTGAGTGAACTAACTTGTCACTCCCAGGGTCACAATCGATTAGCTGTGACCAGAGTAACACCTTCAGATGAGAGGGTAAGGGAGATCCACACTCTGCTAAGGCACTTGCACTGTGTTTGTAACAGACCAGTGAAAGACTGGAATCCCTACAGTACCAAGGGCTGGATGAGTGTGTAGAACAGCCTCTTGTCCCAGATTCTAGTATGTAAATTTATGAATAGGCACAAAATGTAGGTGAATTTTTCACCCATAAATGGCCAAAGGTTGCTGAGAGAATCTGGGAAGAGGAACACATAACAAAATGAATAAAGCTATGTGTGGTAGAGATTGACCATAATCAGACAACAATTGTAGGGAATTCTTGGTTTAAATTATAGGCCTACACAAAGCATTTTTGTTTCTTTCATGACTGCATTATCCTTGTACTCCTTCCATGCCCTTCTCTGTGGTACATCTGCTCATGTCACCTTAGCTTCATTAGGGATATGTGAAACAACCAGGATGCTAATGGTGAGTTCCTGGATAGGAACCTGTCAGTATGAACAAATCATCAAGTAGAAAATGCCCAAAGAACTACATCATCTGACAGAAAGAAATTGTTCTGTGGAAACAACAAAAGGAAAATTTTGGCCTCTATTGTTAAAAGAAACTCAGAGGCTAATCCAAACATGTAGATCAACCCCAAATAGATTGCTTTGCTTTGGGGTGTTTTGTGGTTCAGATAGTGCTGGGTTTGTTTCCATTCTGAGTCAAACCAAACTTTGCAGCTGGAACTTCCCAGCAAAACTGGAGGTCAAGTCCTTTCCCCTCTGAGCACAGCTTGGGTATGCTTTAGTCTATCTCTATTTGCTCTTAGCTAGGGTGCTGCTGGCAGCAGTCAGCTGGTTCAGTGCAGACCTGGTGTGGTGGTTCCAGCCCCACATCTTCAGACAGCCTCATGCCACTCTCCCCAGGTACCTCCACACTCATGCTATGAAAGCAGCACTCTGATAGGCTGCTGTGCACCCCACACCCATTTCAGGTTCTTGGAAGTGGTTTCTGCTCCTGGTACAAGGTGACAACCCTGTCTTTTGACCATGGGGTAACCTCATGGCATAAGAAGAAGACCTGAGTTTGAGGGCTCTGTGGTTGGGACACAACTACTTTGCCCTGGGGTCCATCCCTGAGCAGTGTGGATATAGTCTAAGGCACCCAAATGATCCGTGTCTGCTCTCTGCTTGCAGTACAGATACGATCTCTCTCTATCCTGGGGTAAATGGTCTCACCTCTGGGCCTCCAGCAAGAGAATTCTTTAAGCGCTAGGAGACCTGGACAATGCTTGGGAAGGCTTACATAAAAGCTATACCAGCTACCTTATCTCCCACTTTATAAACTAAGAAGTGTATGGAAATTACCCATGGAACAACATCTGCTAAGTAACCTCATTATCCCTTTCTTTGGGGAGTTTACTGTAAATAGGCAGGCTTTGGATCTTAATTTGCTGGGAAGTGTAGTAATGTAATTAGCTAGACTGATAACAAGCTGAGTTGTGTGAATTCTTCAGAGGAGAGGAGGAACTTGTTAGACAAAGAGGAGGAAGAAAAAAGTAATGCTTCCTTTGCCAAGAAATTAAATTTTTTCAATACATTAGTGATATAAAACTATGGAAGAGTTTTGTTTTGGTCAGAGGGAATGCCATACACAAGTATTTTCTTAATTAGAAAGGACACAATTTCTAGAATCATTTAATTATTTTTTAAAAATAAAATTCATGCATATTTTGAAACAAAGTACTTTTATTTTTTTTAATTTTTTTTTCCTAAGAAGCATCTCCCCTGTCCTGAATTTTAACTTGTTTGGCTAAAGCAGTTCAAAAACAGCTTGGAGAAACCATCTCCCAACAGACACAAGAGCCCCACCTGCCCACTGTCCAGCTGGGGTCAAGCTCTGCCTGCGCATGATCCCCTGCACTGTCTGCGAGGCACCACAAGATCTTCCCAAACCCAAACCTTGTCAGTGACCCAAGCACTCTTTTTACTTGGCACTGCTATCTCTGCTCCCAAAAGCTTTGCTAAGGACCGTGCAAAGCTCTGGCAGTGTGAACGTCATGAGGCTCAGCCATGCACATCCCTGGGAGAGGGGCCGCCTGTGCCAGTCTTGGTGGTCAGCACAGGCTTTTGGGGTCTTGTGAAAGGGACTTTCACAGCACAGAATGAAAGACGCGTTTCTCTTGTCACTAGATGGCCCTATCTGCTTTCACTAAACGCACGCGGTTTTCTTTTTACAGCCCAAAGTTAGCAACATCCTTGCAGCTCTGTACTTGCAGGGTCACCCAGCCACAGCTGGGAAGAGAAGTCTCTGCGAGGTGGAAAAATTCACCTGGGTTTTGATGATGATTTTCATTATGTTCTTGATAGTTTCCCTGAATATAATGGACACTGTTGCAAGAAACTTCATGCTTTGAGATTTATATGAAATGGTACCCTTGGGGAGAAGTTGGGGGTTTTCCACATCTCAGACTCCTCCAGCAGCTATTGCACTTCAGCTTCTGCGCAGATTTAAACCAAAAAGGGGGGAATTTGGGTGGCTGCCGGGCATTTCACTCAGGTGCATGCTGGTGGAGAGACAGGAACTTCCCTTCTTAGGTCCTTCATTAGGTGGGAGACAAAGAGAGGCTGTCTCCCAGCACACTCTTGAGATGACACAAAGCAGTGGGAATGATGCTTTGCAGGTTCCTTGTGCACTACCAGCCACCCCCAGTAACCTGGCCCCTACCCAGGGGATTCTACACCCATGCCAGCAGCTGCCATCCTGTCCCATGCTCACCCCTTGGCACCTGCTTCTGTGCTGCATCCTCCTGAGGGCTGCAGCTTCAAGGTACAAATTTACCTTCTGAAGATGCTCTTCTTCAGGGAGCTGGCTGCCACAGCCCCTGCTTAGCAGCCTGGGGAAAGGTCTGGGGCAATGGGGGCAGTGGGTCACAGGGAAGTCATCCCATCACTGGTGGTGGGACGCTCTCCTGGGATTTTGGCTTCCGTAAGGTAGGGCAGGCAGGCAGCCTTGCCTGCTGGAGCAGCGTGTTGGTCTCTAAAGGAGAGGACACTGAACTCTGGCTGTGTGGCAGGCAGAGGACATGCATTGAAGCCCTGTGGATGTCTGCCACCTCAAACCCTTACACTAAAAGCCACATCTTCATGTTTTGGATGTCTCCAAGTAACTAAAAACCTACTGCAGGTCTGACTCTGGACAAGTTGTTGCTTTCCCCAGGAAAAAACCCGTACTGTTGAAAAAAGATACAATATATTCAGGGCCTTCACTGGCTGTATTGGCTTCAGGCTGAGTATTTTATCGACTGCCGGATCTCTCAAGCATATTCAAGGGATGTTTGAAGCAAAATTCCTCCCTGTAAAAAGTTACTATCTGAGGATAGAATCCAAGGCCAAGAAACACTGGGAGCATTTCTCTACTGATTTCGAAAGAATTTGAATCAGGTCCTGAGGAACTAGTCTGGCATCTCTTCCTTACATGGGCAGCTGCCGTGCTTTGAGAACACAACCCTTGTAATAACAACTTCTTGCAGGGGTCTTTGAAAGATCACAGCTTCAGCTGCACAAATGATACAAGGCACTCATGACCAGGGTGGGAAAAGAAGCAAATTTGCTTATTTAGATAATTAACAGGCATTTGAGACAAGTGTTGCTGTCTAACACATTACAGACAGACTAATAATTCCATCTGATGAAGCATCAAAAAATTATTACAATAATGTTACGGTTCACTAAAACAACCATCCCTCCTAGCCACTGCTACCAGGAGAGGATGGGTATGATTGTGTTTCTCCTTCTGAGTGAATAGACTACGAGCCAGAGAAGCATCCTGTGGGGCCTGACTGAGAGAGGAAGGACCCATAGATCTACTGTGTGGCAGCTTCTGTTGCAACTGACCTTCGGAGGATGCCTTGCTTTTATGGCCTCAGACAGCTGCAGGCATAATTTTGCATCTGCAGTTTTGGTCAGAAGGATAACTGCAGTCCTTATTGACCCATGTCACATGATGCCTTGAGAGGCCAGGGCTGCAAGCACACATAGTTGTGACTTATTAGGAAAGGCACCATTTTCAGGGGAGACATTATGCTGGGCGTTACGTCCCTTCTGAAAGCTGGCTGTGCCATAAGTCAGGGAGGATAACCCTATCAATCACAGAATCACAAAATGGATAAGGTTGGAAGGGACCAACTGGTCCAATCTCCCTGCTCAGGCAGGGCCATCCTAGAGCACATGGCACAGGATTGCATCCACACAGTTCCTGAATATCTGCAGAGAGGGAGACTCCACAACCTCTCTGGGCAATCTGTTCCAGTGCTAAGTCACATGTACAGTAAAGAAGTTCTTCCTCAAGTTCAGGTGGAACTTCCTCTGCATCAGTTTCTGCCCCTTGCCTCTTATCCTATTGCTTGGCACAATGTCCTTCCAATAGGCAGCTCCTTCCCAGAGTTGAGCTGGGGGACTGAGGAGTAATTCTGCTCACTTCAGGGGACTACAGCGGTGATATGGGAAACCGGGACCATTTTGTTTTAACCTAATCCTGTCTGATCCTTTCTAATGGCTGTGTGAGCTGAATGCACAGGTAAGCAAATCCTTCAGGGTGAATGCAGTGAGACAGGGACAGGAATGGGGTGGAAAGAGGTGTTTTCTAGAAGAGGGCTCCTCCATTACCCCATAGCCCACAGAGAGGCTGTGCTCAAGTCCTCCCTTCCCCCCCACACCTGGAAAGAACTCATGGTGAGCCAGCAAACGAAGTCGGAGTTTTCCCTTCTTTTCATGCAAGACGTGGAAAATAGGCAGAGATCCAAGACCCAGGCAGCAACATGAACTGACTGGCCTCAAACTCTCCAAGAAACACCTGGGACTTGGCTCTAATTTGGTCTGTATGACCACAGAACATACAGAAGATTTATTCAAACTAAGCAGGTCAGGATAATTGATGGGAGGGTTGATGGGAAGCAGAGGGCTCTGGGTGCTGCTCCCCACAGATCTGCTGTGAAACTTCACCATTGCTTACATCCCATGCCTCCCACTGACAGGAGGGAATCAGGTAATGCAGATTTCCTGTTTCTTCTCTTCAGGGATCAGTCTATGGAGAAATTCATTAAAATCCACTGTGCCCGAGATAGAAAAACATCACCTGACAAGAAAATGCTCTTATAGAAAACAAGTTTTTATAGCTTTACATGCTCCTTGAATGCAGGGAAAGCCAGTCAATAACATTCCTTGTGGCCTAAAAGCAGAAACATCTGTCGGAGGCGGCTTGCTGGGCTGAATATAGCAGCAGGAAAGCCCAACTGATTAATTCCATCCCCTTCCTAACATGTTTTTGTGGTTCCCAGAAATCCCTAGAAAGGGCTCCTGAGGACACTGGCACCATTACAAGCTAGCTATAATTCAGTAAACAGAGAGATGAAGAAAGCATTATCCTGACTGCAGTTCATCTCCAGCATGCAGGTTGCATAATTCACATGTACTTCATCTACCCTCCCTTAGCTTTGGGACAAGCTTGTGATTTAGGAAAAAAGGAAGAGCCCAAACTTGGATGAAGGAAGGAATAAAGCCGTTGTCGTGAGGAGGAAAAGAGGTCAGTAAACTGGAGCAGGGGGAAATGGCAGAGAAGATTAGAGCAGTAATACCAAAGATGCAGGAAGTACTTTCAGTTTGGCTGGGCTGACCCTTCTCAATACGAACAACCACCAGGGCCCTTCTCCCAAACCCTGCTCTTCTCATCCACATTCGTGGATTCACCTGTATAAAAAAATGCTAGAAGTACTTCTTTGCTACATTTCACTGCCACCCTACCTTACATGTGATAGTTTACCATAGAAGTCCCACTGAGGGACTTCTCCACAAACTGCAGGAAGTTTCCTGACAACTACTGCCAACTTCACTGAGCTTCTCAACACAGTTTCACAGAAATTGAAGAATATTCTGAGCTGGAAGGGGACCCACAAGGATCACTGAGTCCAACTCTTAAGTTGAAAAAGGGCCATATGGGGATCAAATCCAGAACCTTGGTGTTATTAGCACCATACTCTAACCAACTGAGCTAATCTCAGGGTCATTTCTCCACTTACTCTGGAAAGCAGAAAGCCTTTTTGTTTTTTTAGACATGTGTCTAGCCTTGTTGCAGAACTGTTGAACCACCATTGCAGTCAGGCGCCCAAAACTTGTAGGGAATAGTTCAAAATACATAAACAGCAGTTAGTGTCATTCTTAAGTTACAGTCTCTCTGCATCCCATCTCCACTGGACCAGGTCAAGAGACCTTAGACACGGTGCCTCAAGCAGATAATATCCAACTTGCAACATCATCATCATCATGGCCAGTCTTCGCAAACGAAGATTTGGGAAAGGTCTCCACCCACATTTGTTACAAGCGCGCTGGTGACACAGGGCTTTGCAAATGCGGGTAAGGCCTTCGAGCCCGAGCAATGGACTTTTTTAGGTGAGACACAGTATGTGCTGAACTGAGCCCACTCTTTAATCCTAAGGTTCATCTGCCAGGGCTAAGCGAGCTTGGATGGTGGCAGCGAGGTCCTCAGGACGTAGGTTTGTTTAGAGTGACCTTCTCTAAATGGCTGGAGTGACCTCTCTAAATGGATGGCCTTACAGGGCTCATAGGGAGAAGTATCTTTCAGTTTCCAAATATTCTCATGCAGGGGAATAATTTCTGCAATCACACAGCTACTACGGAGGCACATTTAAACACATTTATCTGCATTTAAGTACACATTCAAATAATTTTTATGTAATGTTCATAAACACAAGAACTTTGGACTTCTCCTGTTTGGAGATGAAGTAAATACCACTACTTACAGCAGAACACTGGGATGCGAAAACGAAACATCGTGTCGTAGAAGATACGTGGCCCATTCACTCAGTAGTTCTTCAGAGGAACATGAGTATTCACAGCACCATGTGAAGCCTTTCCTTGATTGATACTTAATTCTGAGTAGATCCTGCTAGCTTAAAGAAATCATTTTAATCAGAGTCTGAGGGATTTACTACCCTGTGGGGATTTCATGTGTGTGTGAGGGAGTTCTGTGTTGTTTTTTTCTTGAGGGAATGAACTACCTCATTTTCCTGGGTTTTTGCTCCCCTTCAGTTTACACATTATTAACATTTATCAGTTGAAGTGTAGACCTTGTGTTGGAAATGTAGATCTTCAGACTTAATTTTTCTCCATTGCATATGTCTACCTGTTTGAAGGTTTACCTTCCACCTCCCACAGCAGAAAAAGATTCTGAAAGTGAATCCACTCTCTTTCCAGCTCTAGTAGAGGACTCTTCAAAATCCTCCCTCTGTAGTCAACTCAGGAGACATCTAAAGCACAACACAACAGAATTTCTTTGGCCTTGAGTCATCTTCTATTTATATATTTCCAAAATGGGATTAAAGTTTCCAGATAATTCTGCTGAAATTTTTAAATGGCATGGCATAGAGCAAAACCCAATGTGAAGAATATTTGTTCTCTGTGTAGCTAGTAATAACATTTTCCAAAAGTTTTCTCCCCTGCATGCTATTTCCTTAACTGTTTTGGAGAGGCCTGAGGCAATATCATGTTGTCACAGGCAACTGTTTGAAAAAGCAATATTTATAACTTCTTTTTTAAATTTCAGGTTTGTTTTTTATTGCAGTTCCAAGACAAAAAAACCCCAAACAAACAAACAAAAAACCCCACAACCCCCCAATAAAACCCAACCAAAAAACACAGCAGCTTTTTCTTCTATGTGTTTTGGTTAACATTTGTTAAAAGCTGAGACCTTTTTTAAACTGACTTCCCTGCCAAAAAGAAGGTGATTTCTTTCTCTCTTTGTGAGGGTTTGACCGATTCAGCCCTCCCCTTAATCCTGCTACAGATGAGTGAGATAAGAGACATTGCCCAGGGCCATGGGGATCTGCTTCTGGTAGACAGGAACTCCTCCCTCTTACCAGCAGTTTCCCTCCTCAGAGTGTGCTCTGCACAGCCATTAGGCACTCTGTCCTTTGGCACTTATGCCACCTCACTTCATGTGTCCCTTCTCCGATTCAGCCCCCACATACTTGATTCCTGATCCTTATTCCTCCTGTCTTTCCTCCCCCATTTTCCTAGCCTGCTCCAAGCACGACCATCTGCTCAGGTTTTAAAGCTCAGGGGACACAAACAGGGAAGAAGGATTGGGAGCTTTTCTCGACAGGATGGTTCCCTTGTCACAATCATGTTCTTACCCTGTCCCTCACAATCGCTCTGTGGGGAGAATTGCAGCAGATGGAGGATGTCACCTAAAATAAAGCTTGGGTTACAACTCAAATAGTGCAAAACAAAGCAGACAATGTGATCACAGAATCATTTAGGTTGGAAAGATCTCTAAGATCATCGAGTCCAACCATCTACCCAGCACTGCGAAGCCCACCACTAAACCACATCCACAAGTGCCACATCTACATGTCTTTTAAATACCTCCAGGGATGGTGACTCTACCACTTCCGTGGGCAGCCTGGTCCAATGTCTGACCACCCTTTCCTGAAGAATTTTTTCATAATATCCAACCTAAACCTCCCATGGCACAACTCGAGGCCATTTCCTCTGGTCCTGTCACTTGTTACCTGGGAGAAGAGGTCGACCCCCCACTTCACTACAACCTCCTTTCAGGCAGTTGCAGAGAGCGATAAGGTCCTACCTGAACCTCCTTTTCTTCAGGTTAAACAACCCCAGCTCCCTCAGCTGCAAGTCATGTACCAGGGACGTGCTGCACAAGGTATCACAGTCCCTCAGATCAGCTCAGACCCACGTCTTCTTCCTCTAGCTGTGATCTCAGGTGGCTTGGGGACACAGCAGGACCACAGGTGACAGGCCATCTGCCATAGGATCCCCAACAGCAGGGACACCTCAACTTGGATTGCAAACACCTGAGTTTTGGGGCAGGTGGTAGGCAGCACGCAGCAGAGGCTGATGTCAGTCCACGAGATTGCCCTGGTCTGGACCAGAGGCTGACCGGCATCACACAGACCCATCTTCAGGCAAGGCAGGGAGCCAAACCAAACCCGTTTGGCGATCCCTTGTCGCAGGACATCACCTGGCACCTTCAAGAATGATGAAGTGCTTCTCAAGGGAGGCAGCAGAGCTCCTATGTCCCTAAAACAGTGGGAGACTTGTTGGATGTGCAGCAACACAGAATTAGGCTTGTGGATCTCTGCGTAACTGTGTCCAGAGAAGGGCAATGAGGCTGGAGAAGGGGCTGGAACACAAGTCCTATGAGGAGTGGCTGAGGGAGTTGGGGTTATTTAGCCTGGAGGAGGCTCAGGGATGATCTTATCACTCTCTACAACTCCCTGAGAGGAGGTATCCAGGTGGCCGTGGGTTTCTTCTCCCAGGTAACTAGTGATGGGACAAGAGGACATAGTCTCAAGCTGTGCCAGGGGATGTTTAGGTTGGACATCAGGAAGAAATTCTTCACAGAAAGGGTGATTAGATATTGGAATGGGCTGCCCAGGGAGGTGGTGGGTCACCGTATCTGGAGGTGTTTAAGGAAAGACTGGACGTGGCACTCAGTGCCATGGTCTAGTTGCCATGGTGGTGTTCGGTCACAGGCTGGACTCAACGATGTCGGAGGTCTTTTCCAACCCAGCTGACTCCGTGTTTCCGTGACTCCGTGCAGCAGTGTGATGACTCCGTGCCTCGCTCCGCTCCGGGGTCGGCTCCGCTCCCTCCGTCCCTCCGGGCACCTCAGACCCGACACACCGCGCACGCGCCATTCCCCCCCCCCGGCTGGGGCGGTCACGTGCGCTCCGGCATGGCCGGGCAGCGGGCGGCGGGCACCGCACAGGGGGGCGGCGGCGGGAACAACGGGAACGGCGGCGGGAACGGGAGCTCCGGGAAGGGAAACGCTGGCAAGGGGAGCGGGAGCGCCCTCCTCGCCCGCCCGTACATCTGCTCCTTCCCCGGCTGCGACGCCACCTTCAACAAGGCCTGGCGGCTGTCGGCCCACCTCTGCCGGCACACGGGCGAGGTGAGCCCCCTCGGCTGGGGACGGGGGGCTGTGTGACCGAAGTGGGGGCACCGCGCTGGGGCCCCGCAGACGGGCGGCATTGGCCCCCCGTGGGCACCGGGCAGCCCTTCACCGCCTCGGAGTCGCAGGACACCGCGGGGGCTGCGGGGCTGTGTCCGCGGCCGGGACCGGTGCCGCCGGGGCATCCCGCTGACGGCGGAATCCCGGGAGCAGCCGAGCCCCCTTGGGACAGCTCCTCTCAAGAGCCCCTGTGTTTCAGAGGCCGTATGTTTGCGATTATGAAGGCTGCGGCAAAGGCTTCACGAGAGACTTCCACCGCGCCCGACACCTCCTCACGCACACCGGGGAAAAACCCTTTGAGTAAGGCCCAAGTTTTTACTCCTTAAGCGGCAGTGCACTTGTCCGTACGGAAAGGGAGTTATAACTGAGGGTGGCACAGGGCATGCATGCTTAGCTTTTGTATCGTGAGCACTGCCAGAACATGTGCACACGGGACATGGAGATCTTCCTTAGCCTAAAAACCTCCTGTCTGGCAGCGATCTATAATAGATGCTTAAAGGCATAGGCAGGTCTTTCCCTAGAATACATTATTAAAGGAGTAAGGAAGGTTATCTCCTATTATCAAGCCCTTAATAGTTGCATGTCATGGATTAGGAGCTAGAAATTCCTAGGTGTTTTATTAAAAGTATCTTCTGATATGTTTCATGTGATTGTTGATTGTAACAGCCTCTGGCTTTTCATGACTTTAAAGCAAACTTGTATATTTGGGTTTTGAGTTTCAGTTGTTCCTCATGCGTTCCTCTTGTGCAATGATTTCTGTATCTGCCTAGGGAACAAACCACTGTTTGAGAGCTGTAATAAAAAATGCAGTTCATCTACAGGTGCACAGCTGAAGGATGCAATGAGAAATTTGGAACAAAATCAAACTTAAAGAAGCACATTGAGCGCAAGCATCAAAATCAGCAAAAGCAATATGTGGTGAGTAATTACCTTTGTACTGTATAGTGGAGGTAAACAAGCTCCTTTTTGTGTATCTAGTGAAATACTTCAACTTGTTATTATGTGGTACATGTATAAGTTCAAAGACTGTGACTGGGATTTCAGCAAACACCTGAACTGAGCTGTCATTATTTGGCTTCTAATGATAACAATTTCCTCAATAGTGCAACTTTGAAGGCTGTAACAAGTCTTTCAGGAAGCATCAACAACTTAAAGTTCATCAGTGTCACCACACCAATGAACCTCCCTTCAAGTAGGTGGATAATTTTAATAATGAACTTCAACAATTCCATTTAAACACTAGATAAAAACAGGTGCCTTTTCTTAGCCTTTTTGTTAATGTGGCATTAAAAAATGGAATCAATTTGTAGTCATGGCTGCAAGTATATTTCTGGTACTAGTCCTTTGCTCAGTAGTCTGTTTTGAGCAACAGTCGGTGGTCTGTAACTTTGGCATTCCAGCAGCTCCAGCATTCTTATGGTTTATTACAGGTTCACAGGAAAAATAACTCCCCCCAGCTTTTAGTTCACGAAGTCTGAAATCAAGCATAAGAGCTTGCACAGTAATGAAAAATGCAGCTACCCAGTAAAAAACAGTGACTTGGCTAACATTGAAGTGAGCAGTACCTTCAAAAAGATGAGAGACTTGGACACCAGTCTTAGAAGCTGTGCACTGCAACTCCATAGAGATAACACATCAGTATAGATCTGATGAAAGCAAAGTTTAGTTTTGTATTTCTTACAGGTGGAACACACTTAACATGAGTGTTCATTCCACTTAAGTGAAGTTTGTGAGTATGGCTGGGTGACAGACACAAAAATAATCAGTGCTCTGCTGTTGCTCTGACTGCTGGATCTGCACAAGCCAGTTAAACTTTCCACTTTCTCTCTCTCTTTTATGTTTGAAGAGCCTACTGTGTAGGGATGGTAGAAGACTTGACTCTATAGTTCTAACTCTCAAAAGCATTAAAGAATCCTCTGTTAGAAAAATATTATAGGATTTTCTTTTACAAGGTGGGGACATACACAGATCTCTAGGCAAGGGGAAACTTGGATTATTTTCTTCACTTTGATTGTTCTTGACTTAAAGATATAAAAATATGTAGATACAGTGAAAGAAATTAAACTACTGTATTTTATACCTAGATGTAATAAAGAAGGATGTGGAAAGGGCTTTTCTACTCCCAGTCGACTAAAGCGGCATGAGAAGACACATGAAGGTATAATAGCTTTTTCTTCTTGCTTCAGTCACGTTTCAGAAAAGGAAAAAGGGCTTCTTCCAGCAGAGAGTATGCAAGTATGTGTGACACATGTGGAAGTATTCTGGGCCTAGTGATCTAGACAGAAAAAACAAGAACACCCGTTTTGAATAGTCAAATGGGATACAACTGCAAGGCATTGTTCAGTTTCAGTGCACTTGTGGCAGACTGAACAGAGCTCATGATTCCTTCAGTTATTTCTTCTCCTGAGGTGCTTCCTTATCAATAATCCATCTTTGGAGATGGACTACTGGTTAAGGCGCTAGCCTGGACCTCCAGAGCTTAGGATCAATTGCCAGTTCTGCCACAAATTTCATATAGAGCCTTGGCAAAACCATGTGCATTTTTAGTTATTAATGAACCTATGTGAAAGGTTTTTAAGTGAAATCATTATGACATGGCTGTGTATGTTTGAGCTAATCTTGCTACACTCCTGTCCATTCTTTCAGTACTGTTGACAGCTAACCAGCTTTCTAGTGATAGAAAAAACCCAAATGGAATCAACAGACTAGGAAGAGTATATAGAAAGATGCGATTTGTAGTGTGTTCCTTTCTTGTTCATAATTGTTTGACCTTTCCAGTCCTGAGATTTAAATAGGGTTGATTTTCTGTGGTTTCTGTTTGCTTGATAGAATGGTAGAGTCTCTAGACCTGGAATATTACTGTATGGTCAAGATTTTTTTTAATATGCAATAGAAATACTTATATAGGAATATTATATGTTATTAATTATTTTCATCCATTTGAGTGAAAGAAATAGCTCTACTGAAGCAAGGAGAGAGAGTTTCACAAAATTGTTTAGATCAGAAAGGACCTCTGGAGGTCATCTGGTCCAGCTCCCTGCTCAAGGCAGGATCAGTTACACCAGGTTGCTGAGGGCTGTGTCCAGTAGTTTTAAATGTTATCATGGCTAAGGCTTCCACAGCCTCTCAGGACAACTTCAGTCAGTGATACAAGGTTTCTTTCTTAAACCTGTTAGGATCTTCTCATGTCTTGTGTTTGTTGTGTCTTGTCCCATTCCTGTGCAGTATGAGAGGAATTACTGGCCTTTAATTTTTAAATGCTAGAAGTGGAGTTCCCCCTTGTAAAACTGGACTGTGTTTGCCAGACCCTCTGTGACTTTAAACATCTGTCCTGTCCAACAGGCTATGCGTGCAAGAAAGAAAATTGCTCATATACTGCAAAAACTTGGACAGAGCTTCTGAAACACAATAAAGTCAGTCATACAGGTAAACTCCAAATGCTAACTTGAAGAGGAGTCTGTGCTGAACTCATTTCATCAACTTGTCATTGTGTACAAACTTGTCTTAACACTTTGTCGGTAAACTGGTTGTTACTCTGGCTAGATCTTTGATGAAAATGCTGTTTTGTATACTGACTTTGCTTTATGATCCAGTTAAGAAGAAATTGTTTAATGCAGGATTTAGGATCTGGATAATTCATACTACATTATCCTCTTCCAGTCTCTGAGTTCCTTGCATTTCATGTGGATTTTAGCATTATTCTGGAGAACTACTAGGATTTGATTCTGAGCTTCTGTAAGAAACTGTTTATACTCTGCCTTTTTCTCTCTCCCACTCAGAGCCAATAGTTTGCAGTGAGTGTCACAAAACTTTCAAACGGAAAGATTACCTCAAGCAGCATCAAAAAACACATGCTGTGGAGAGGGAAGTCTGCCGATGCCCAAGAGAAGGATGTGGAAGAACTTACACAACTTTATTTAACCTTCAAAGCCATATCCTCTCTTTTCATGAGGAGAAAAAACCATTCTCTTGTGATTATCCAGGCTGTGGAAGAGTGTTTGCAATGAAAGTATGTACTTTTTAAACTGTTTTTATCTGAATCACATAATCTGAAATTATAAACCTAACTCTTTTTTTTCCCCTGCTCTTTGTAACTATAGCAGAGCCTAGCAAGGCACGCTGTTGTACATGATCCTGAAAAGAGAAAGCTGAACTTGAAAGTAAGTTATACTCTTGAGAAAGTCTTCTCAACCATACCATGTCATTGCAGAGGAGGGTAAATGTTATGTGTTTTAGAATGTGACTTGAAGCAGAAAAACAGGTTAACTATCCAGTTAATTTGTGAGATTCTTAATTTCTGAAGCTCTTTTAACTACTACAGTGGTAGCCTACTCATTGATTTCTTCTTTCCCCCCCACATTAGTAGTCTTTGTTCCATAGATACGTAAAGTTTACTAATTCTGGATTTATTTCTGCCAGGCCAAGCGTTCCCGTCCTAAGAGGAGCTTAGCCTCACGTCTGAGTGGCTACATTCCTCCTAAAGCACAGCCAAGAAAGGATGCAGTTGTGACAGAAAGCAAGACAATGAACAAGCTTGTGGAAAATGAAATACCAACTGTTGAAATTCTGACTCTGCAGTAAAGGTTAACTGAGACAACATTCTTCATGGAATGACCAATGCAAAGCTTAACAATAACTTTTATCAAGTTAATATTTTTATTTTATTTTTTAATAAATTAGTATTGTTTACACTGCTTCATAAAGTCACTGATGCAACTCATTTGACTTCACATTTTCATTTTCGTCTTTCTTTACTGTACTGTTTTTCTGGTTTCCCATCTTCTGGTGTGCTTTCAACTCTTTGTCAGACATGTGTCTCAAAATACAGGCACTCACTCCTTCTCTAGTAACTTTTGGCTTGGAAAGATAAGTGGCTTTCTCAGACACAGTTTCCAAAATTTGATCAAAAAGCATGGACTAAAAAGGAAGAGAAAAATAGGACTAAATCAATGCACAAATACGGGCAGAAAAATATTTCCAGCTGTTGTGTAATGGTTATGGTTTAGCTGTTAGCTGAAACAACCTATTTGGTAGTCCTAGTTTGAGCAGTTCAGCTTGTCCTTTCCTAACTGTTTGTTCTTTACTCATAAGCAGGTTTAGGAAGGTCACACAGGAGGGATTAAGCCATCTCCTAGCCTTCAAGCTGAACTCCTAACTCATCTTGTTTTGCTCTTTAAGGGTGTCCACGAGAGTGGTCTGCATCTGGCTCCCCCCCCATCCTCCTATTCCACTAGATTCAGACACGTTATTATGAGGCTTTCCTCTTGAGAAGCAGTATTGTTCTTAAGGTTAGCAGAACCTGGTTGTATTGAACTGAGTGATAACAGTGCATTCATGTAACACAGTGAACTCCTAAGCTCCTAATTAAACTTTTAAATTTAAGGACAATGTAAATCTAGACTGTGTCATGAAGTGTTCTGTTCCCTCCCATAATCAGTTCCTCCTGTTACCCTCTCCCTGTGGATTTAACTTCTTATAAAAAGTTTTATTCCTTTTGGACGAAGTGATAACACAATTTCCCCCAACTCAGTTGAGACAACCATCAAGGAAACCTAATTCACTACAGACATTACAAGGGGGAGTAAAAAAATCTTACATGGAATTTATAAAAAAGCCATTTGTGCAAATGACAATGAAGTCTCAAGGCCCTGCAATTATACTAGTAAGTTGCCACCAGCTCCCTAACATCTTTATAGATGTTCACTTTGCTAGTCTTGGAACACCATTCCAATAGTTTTTCATGCCACAGTGGACAACTAACCTTAGCCACAGTTGCACACTTGTATCTGTAGAAGAACAGTTGCATTATTGAAATAATCCAGATAAAATACAGCAGAACTTTTTCAAACCTCACTGTTAAAAGTGAGTGAGCTGGCTTAAGGCATAGATGGGAAAATTTGACCAGCCCAGTTAATAAGGTGGTGCTGCATAGACTGCTTAGATTGTGCTGTCAAAGCCAGTATTGTAACTGCATTCTTAATAAAGCATGGTCCTTGAACCGGCTCTGTGGGACTACTTTTCTAGAACTGCAGTGTTTGTACAGAAGCAGCTTAAGGTGGGCAGCCATTACTTGCACAGGACCTAGACCTTTACGTACTTCAGCAGTACATGAGATACAAAAAATTGTGGCGGTACCGAATAGGGCAGGTTAATACAACTACAGCTATTTAATGAAACTGATTGGTCCAATTTTCAGGAGTTCACTCACCATGTCCGCATTGCTACCTTTTGCTTGCCGGATGGTAACTTTAACATGGTATTTCTTGTCAATCCACTGTGCTATCTGTTTAGTCTTGATCTCCAAGTCATTTTTGGCAATAGCTGAAGAAAAGGATAGCTCCTTCTGAACCACTCCTGTTTAAAACAGAACTGAAACTGTGTTGGCTGAATATTTGACGAACCTGTATCAGTTGCTCTTTTAACACCTCATGATGCTTTGTCTGCTTAACTCCCTCCTCCCATCCTGCTTTCTCAAAACATCCCGATCTCATTGTCTCAACATGCACCACTCTAGGTGGCTACTTGATATTCTCACACTCTGCCATAACTGGGAGACTGAGTGTATGTGTGAGGCACACAGGGAAATCTCTTTAGGGTCAGAAAACTTAAGGTATTTTTAATTACAGTCTTGTTCATACCGTTCGCATTGTAGGTCTAACAAATAGGTGAGCATTGGATCTGGAATTAAAGTCTTAGTGTGCAAACTCCTACATTCTGCACACAGCACAGCTGAAGGTAAAAGCTTTGACTTGAAAGAGCTCTTCATCTTGAGCCCATTTCATTGAATGCTGAAGTGCAATATTCAACTGAAAGCATGAAGATGCCTTGTAATATATCTGAACATTTTGCGGTCTCTTCCTCCTTAAAGTTCATCTAAAGTAGTTACCATTTGAATCATCTTTTTGTAGTTTCTTGAACAGAGCCACTCGTTACCACAATAGTGCTCTCTGTTATAATCAGAACTCTACCCAAAGCATAGATGTCTTTGTTAGCCTGAGGATAAGAAGAGAGGACACAAGGTCACGTGCCTTTTGTAAAATCTCTTTGCCAAACTCAGTCTGTGAACCTGCTGGAGCAGGCTGTCTTAAGAAAAAGAAACCTCAAAAGTGTTCAATATTGATAAAGTTTTCTCTTATTCTGTCCAAGAAAGGGCTCCAGACTTTGTCTTCCTAGCAGCAAATGAGGAAGAGAGTGTTTCATGACTACTGGTGACAAATTATGTTATTATATTGGTGTATCTGGTACTCAGTTTGTAAAAAGAGCCTGTCACTATGCCTTAGTAAAAGAACAGAAATTCATTGGCTCTCACAGAACCAGAGTTTAGTTATATTCACTTAAATAAAAATATTTTTCTAAAAAGTCAGCAGATGCCAAAATAGTAAATCCCGAGAAGGCAATAGAAGGCTTTTTTGTGGAAGACTAATCCAAAATTTTATTTTCACCACTGCAAATCCTTAATAGCGTGGACTGCAGTGACATTGCTTTGGATTTACACAAATACAAGTAAGAGGATTTAATCTGCTGGAACCATTTTTAATGCAGCATTTTTCAGAGTGCTCAGTGTTGTAGTGTGTACAATGTACATACCTGGTTTTGGACTTGCTTTTTTCTTCTCTGCACGTCTAAGCTGTTCTTCATGGATCTGCTGCCCAGTCATTAATCTGTACACTGGAGGCTCTACATTCTCTTTAAGCAGAACTAGTTTCAGGTTATGTTGATCCATAAGTTTGAGTGCATCTGCTCGATGCATATTTCCTAAGCTCTCTCCATCCTGGTTGATTACATGCAAAATACGATAGGGAATTCTTCGCCCAACACTTCCAAATGCTGTATTCCTTTTTGGTTCTGTCTGAGATTTTTCAGCTGTACAAAATGGCTGAGTAAGTGCAAACACAGTTGACTTTCTAGGGTCAGGTACCACTGTCCAGAAGGGAAAAAAGAACCACTTTTGTGGTGTCTGCGTCAGAAGAGTACCAAAGAACCTTTTTGCGTATCTGTTCTCATTTCTGGTTGCTTGACATAAGTGTTTCATCGTGCACAAGGCAGTCATTCTGAGGAAGAAGTAAAAACAAGTTACCCCAAACAGTCACATTCTTCTAGTTATATTAGGAAGACTTGACTCCAGTTCAGTAAACCCTAGTCCTTGAAACTACTCTTTTAAAAAGATGCATGGTGTTACCATACAGAGGGATTTAACCCAGAGAGAAAGTCTGACTAAGGAGCAAAATTTATGAGGAGTTGATGTTATCTTCAGTATCTTAAAATCTGAGCCTGAACTCCTTTAAAAGCATCCAGTACTTCTAGTTCCTTTCTCCTCACAGGAGTATCTACTCTTAAACACCTTGTTTGCGTACGGAGAGATTAGCCAATGGTTAAGAGGGAGATTTTGCTCTCAAATAAAAAGGCGCGTCACACTTTTCATATTTTCAGTCCACATTTTTTCATAAAGTATCTGAACACCAGAACTTTTTTCCTGGTTGATACTTTTCTTTGGGAAGTTTTTCATTTAAGCCACACTAATTCCAGACCGCTCTAATCAAACACTGAATAAAGTTGCAATTTGTGCAACGTCCAACATCTACAGTCTGACTCTTCTGTGTTTTGTAAGGTTTTGGAATTTCAAAGCTTTGACCATACAGATTAAGACTGCCATGCAAAACCTTCACCTTGGCATTAAAACATTAGAAAGTAACCACTACTATACTTGAGAGCATGGTTTATCCCAGGGTTAAAAACTCTTCCATAGCTAGCATGCACCTTGCTTCTCATAGCACTGACCCCAAATTGTGTATTTTTCCCAGTTTTCCAAATGTCATTTTGTGAAAGTAATCCAGGTAGTTACTTGGTTTTACATGGATTAAGCACTAATATTATTTCAGTAACCTTAAAAAAAATTAGGAAAAAAGTTTCCTTACCGTCTTTTAAGCTCGAGTTCTACTGATTCAGTCATGTTTCAAAAGTGAAAACAGTGCCTGAATTTTACAGAATCTGCTGAGTTGGGAGAGACCCACAAGGATCATTTTAAACCTGTTTTATCAGACATTTAAAGTATTTATGACTTTCCCTTTTTTTTCACAAACATTAAATTTAGGGTGGCACATTCCTATTGATAGTGAGCTGACTTTTTCCAGTTATAAAAATTATTTATATATCTTACAGACAGAAAGCATGTACCTATTTCACCAGAACCAGCTAATAAAAACACATTTTTCTTCTTCTTGAATGATAAAAAAAGCTTGTGGAGAAAAAAAGACAAAAAGAGACAGAACTATGACTTGCCTGCAATACAGAGGCTGGCAATGAAGAACAAGGTTCATATGTCCAAGATCCACAATTGCAAATTAAAATTTAAATAAACTGTTACAGGCATCTATCCTGGCACAGTAATCATGAAGCTATAAACTTTCAAAACAAGCTTCAAAATATATCAGTGCTCGAAGACTATTGAAACTGATCTTTGAAACATTTGTTCCATCGTATTTTTTCCCCCCTTCTTCCCTGGTTCGTGGAATACCCCTGGCAATTGTGGTGCAGCTGAGCATTTATTCCATTTTATTCAAAACTTCAGAAATTGGTCATTTTCTAACAGCTGCAAAAAACATCAGATATAAAGAGCAAATTGTGAGTACTATCTGCAGTTTTAGTATTTTATGTTTAAAAGGGAGCAAGTACAGGAAAAGCCAAAGATGATACAGGAAACCAAACACGTCATACCAGAGGAGTTGGCAAGAGTGTGACCTCTTTTGCCAGGGAAGGAATGTGACTCCACTGTGTAAATGTATATATGTGCATACACATATATATATATCTACATATATGACATTGTGTAAACATGTATCCATGTGCATACATGTACATGGAAAAGGTGCAAACCATCAGCAAGGATAAGGAGCTATTTATAATTCCAAGCAGTGGGACAAGTAAACTGACCTTCCTGTGAATAAACTTAGTCTGAAAAGGGAGATAGTTTGGAGCCTGGAATGGACTTTATATCTTAGCAGAAAGGGCAAAGTCTATATAAACTGCTTGATGGTGGTGCCAGATCAGTTCATGAACAGGGTAGTAAGATACAGCTGTGCGCTAAAGCAGGATCCCAAACTCAAGCTAGCCACAGGGCACAGAAGAGAAATAACAGGATATCCACAGCAGAGTCTGAAAACAACTGACAGAGCTACTGTACCTTCCTGCCCTGGGCTCTGCCTCTGCCAATTCCAGACCAGAAACATGACCTCTGTGAAAACAGCTTTTTTTTTTTTGGCTGTGACAACAGCCCTACAACTAAACACTCACTGCCAACACACAACTATCTTTGTGCATCTACATAAAAGCCAAGACATCCTTATTTTTAAGATGGTTTCATAAACCAGTTCTGGATCATGCACTGCATACTTTGTACTCTGGGCATTGCTGCTGCATTATAAAATAATATAATTACATTTATCTTCCACTCAGAAGAGCCTGGCTTGCCTTTATCAGCTACTGACTTCTAAAACTAAGTATCACGATCACAGCAATGGAACAGCAGATTATTTTAAAGAAATGGTAATCTTGCTCTGCTAAATACATGGTTTTGCCTTTATTATCCTTCATTTCCTGTTGCTATTTAAATCCAGTAAATACAGTCTTACCTGTCTGAAAACAAATTACCCTTTGTACAGAAGGATTTATCTTCGTGTAACATGGCAGATACGTGTGTTTTGCTTTGTTACGCAGCCCATGTGTTGGCACGGACGGCTGACTCCGCTGGAAGGGAGCTCTGATGAGCGGGCAGCTACGGGCATCCTGGGCACTGCAGGAGCAGCCGTGCTTCCTGCGGTAGCACCCCACGGGGTTCCCGTGCCGGCAGGACGTGTCTGGCTGCAGGTGCCAGAGGTGTGACGGCGCCCTGCTGTGTCCATGTTCCCGGGTGTGCGTGTCGCGGAGGTCACTGTGCGTGTGCCCCTGGCGCGACCGCGTGTGTGACCCTGCGGCTCCGCGGGGCCCGCGCTTACCTGACGGCCGGGCCGGGCCGGGCCGGGCCGCCGGCCAAGGCCCGCCGCAGCAGCCGAGAGACCTGCCCGGGCCGCCGGGAAGTTCCGGAATATCCCGCCTCTTCTCCTTCCTCTTCCTTCTCCTCCTCTTCCTTTTCCTCCTCCCGTGCCTCCGCCCCCTGTCCCCGCCCCTCGCGATCGCGCGTGCCCGCGTGTGTGAGCGCGCTGTGGTGGGCGCGTGTCCGTGTCCGTGTCCGTGTCCGTGTGTGTGTGTGTGTCTGTCTGTGTGTGTGTGTGTCTGTGTGTCTGTGTGTGTCTGTGTGTGTTGTGTGTGTCTGTGTGTGCCCGTGCCCCGGTCCGTGTGTGTCTGTGCGCCAGGTCTGTGTATGCCGGTACACCAGTCTGTGTGTGTGTCTTTCTGTGCCTGTACACAGATATGTGTGTGCCTGTGCCCTGGTTTCTGTGTACCTGTGTGCGAGTGCCTGTGCTCTGGTCTGTGTGTGTGTCTGTGTGTGCTTGGACGCCAGTCTGTGCTCCAGCCTGTATGTGTCTGTGTGTCTGTGCACTGGCCTGTGCACTGGTCCTCCCCGCCCCATCCTGCGGGTACCTGTGTGCTGTGTGCTTCTTGGGTACGCACAGGCATATTTCGGCACTTGCCAGTTGGTGTTTCTTACAGAGAGTTTCTGTCTCTGGATGGATGCGTGCGCTTGTGCATGGATCTGTGCATTCATGCTGTGTTCCCACATTTCCAGACTGATGCATGTGTGGTGTGCCTGGTTCTGTGTGTGCAGTTGTTTTTTTGAAGTGGTGTTTTCCTGGGTGTACCCAGGGGGCTGCATTGTTCTGTTGATTTTCAGTGTCTTTGCTCTGCTGTGGGAGCTGCTGTGGGTGTAAGGACCACGGCTGGGAGATGGTTCTCACTGTGCTCAGGGGCCATCCCAGGAGGGTACTTCGTGGCTGTGAGCGGGGATTATGTGGGTGCTGAGTGATTTCTGTGTGTGTTGTGCGTTGAGGTGCATACTTGAGCCATAGAATCATAGAATGGTTTGGGTTGGAAGGATCTTTAAAGGTCCAACCCCCCTGCAATAAGCAGGAGGAGCAGGGACACCTTCAACTAGATCAGATTGCTCAGAGCCCATCCATCCTGACTTTGAATGTTTACTTGGATGGGACCCCTACTACCTCTCTGGCCAACCTGTGCCAGTGTTTCACCACCCTCCTTGTAAAAAATTTCTTATATCTAGTCTAGATCTACCCTCTTTTTAGTTTGAAACCATAACCCCTTGTCCTATCAGTACAGGCCTTGCTAAAAAGTCTATTATCATGTTTCTTACAGGCCCCCTTTAGGCAGTCGGAGGCTGCTATAAGGTCTCCCCGGAGCCTGCTCCAGGCTGAACAATCCCAACTCTCTCAGCCTGTTTCCACAGGAGAGGTGCTCCAGCCCTCTGAGCATCTTTGTGGCCCTGCTCTGGACTCGCTACAGCAGGCCCATGTCCTTCCCGTGCTGAGGTCCCCAGAGCTCCACGTGCAGCACTCCACGGGGCTGTGTACCATAGTACGTCTGTCTCTCTGCCCCACTCCTAGGGCTGCGAGACCGGACTGCGGGGCCGTGCGTGTGTGTGCGGGGCGCGGGCACTGCACGGCCGAGCTGTGTCTGCAGGGGTCAGCAGCGTGTGCGATTGTGGAGTTCCGTGAGTCAGACCGAAAGCGTGTTGGATGTTTGGATTTGTTACCATCTTTGGTAGGCAGCTCTGCCTTGGGTTTGTGAGCTCCTCCATCCAGTTTGGAGACCGAAACCTTTGACAGAGAAGCTGAAATTCATGTGCAAACGTTGGGTCCCCAGCTATAACACATTAAGAGAGTCAAACGCTGAACAGCGTGGGAGTTTGGTGTTCTCCAGTTGCTCTGGAGGGGCAGCATGTGCTGAGGTCTTTTCAGAAGCCCTGGTGTTCGTGTCTATGGAGGGATGCTGTTTGGCCAGCTGGGTGTGAGCTAGAACAACACTCAGACTGAAAGTGTGCTTGTGTTCATAATTAAGTACAAAATGAAGCTATGTGAAGCAGCTTGGAGGGAGGCCTTTTTTCCTGTTCTTCCTGATTTAAAAAAATCAGAACTTTTTAGCTTATATGGTTTAGGCCAGCTACGTGACTCCTCTTCCCTCTCCCCGTTTTCTGCCCAGGAAGAAGAAATGCAATGAAAATCTGAGCTTTATCTTTTTGGGTTGAAAGCTTTCTGTTCTTAACTGTGGTCCTGGAATGGTTTCATTTCATGGGTTTGTTGTTTTTGTACTGTCATTGTGGTACACACATGTAAGAAGAGGTCTGTCATTTCTTTGTGCTCTCCATCTTCACAGAAGACATCATATGGTAATTGTGTGCAAAACCAGAAAACTTTACTAAATCAGTTCACAGTCTGAAGTTCATTCATATCACCTTATCCTCATTAAAACTCCTCACTCGCAGTAATGAGTTTGGAAAAGTGCCAAATAGATGATGGTGAGCTGTGTTAGGAGCCTGAATGGCAACTGTAGCTTCCCCTATTATATGCAAATAAAGCCTGTTTTTTTCCATCCTGCTCTTCTGTGCATTTTTCTTATTTCACTCAGGCTTTACGCCTTTAGAGTTGTAAGCTCTTTGGGAACAGGGATTGCCATCACTTACACCAGTAGAATGCCTAAAAAAACTGGATCTCAGTTTGATCTCTTGAAATATAAATTACTGAAATTCTACAGTATCCAGTTGTGGAGAGTGAAATATTCCACAATAAGAAAAGGCAAGACAAAAAAGGTTTTTACTGCTCTTTTCATGGTCTGGAAATCAAGTGTGGAATTTGAAAAACCACGAAGGGAAATTTTGGCAGAGCTGAAACCTGAAGAGAGATTTTTTTCATCGTCTGCTCTGCAATATGCATTAGAGGAGAGCTTGTCAGCAGCCCTGCTTGCAGTTAGCTACTATTGCCACTCTGAGAACCATCCCCATAAGACAGACAATTTTCAGCAATGTTAGTAGCAGCAGTAAAGCTAATAATCCTCTTCACTGTGATAAAAACTACCTGCATGAAAGCAAGGTACTTCAGAGCATACAACTTGCATTCCTTCTCTTTTCCTTTTATTTAATTCTGTTAAGTTTAAACCTAATGCTTTCTTACTTTATGCCTTTCTAATTAAATTTAGTGTGCCAAGAAATAGTGCAGCCTTCTCATGCTGTTTGTCCTCAATTAACTTGATCTTTCTGGGGGTTCATTGTACTCTTTCTCCTTGTTCTTTGTCTCATGTCTGTTTACACTGTAATAGTCCTGGGGCCATGTTTTTATATGTACCTGCCACGGTGGAACTGCAGTCTTAATTATTGAAAGACACTATCATAATAAATGCAGTTAATAATAACTTTCTCCCTTCTATTTTGCTTGATGCACATCATCCTCTGCCTACCCTTGACAATACTCTCAGTAGTTTATTTGCTTTTTACTTCCTAAATCTTCTTCTGTCTTTTTTTTTTTTCATTTGATGTTTACTTTCCCAAGCTGGTTAGAAAAGTGTTTGTTTTCACTTTATTATTTTTTGTGCCATATCAAGGCCTGTCCTGCTAGGCCTTGTGCCAAACCATAGATGTTTCATTCCCTGGTTAATTTTAAATACAAATATGTGAGAAGGGGAAGGAATGGTGGATGGAGAGATTTCTTGCCCTCACATGAGAACAGCATAGTGATCTGCTAGTGTGGATGTTATTAATGTTATTAATTAATGCAAGACTCGAGAAACTACTGGGAATCTTCTTCCATATTAACAACTGATCTGTGGGGTATGATTTCATTGTCCCCTGAGGATGTTAGAAACTGGTTCCAGTCCTTCTGTATTTTGGGGTCAGTCTCAAAATCAAAGAATCACAGAATCATCAAAGTTGGAGGAGACCTTCAAGATCCTCTAGTCCAGCCATCAACCTAGCAGCACCATAATCACCCCTGAAATCTCCCTCCAAATTTGTTCATTCTGGGTATAGTAGGCAGTTCGTAATTCCCAGCAGAGAGTGAGAATGCCCTTAGCTGGATGACAGCGTGTTCACCTGGAGACCCAAGGCTACAGTTTACTTTCATTCAAACTTTATCATTCATTTTGTGGGAGCAGGAAGCAAGCTGAAGCAAGAGGTCCTGCGAGGACCTCTTACCTGCTGGCACTGGGTGGAGGACTGGTCTTTGGTCCACAGTGAATATCTTGCTGCTTCCTAAGCTGGAGCTGTAATTCTCAATATCTGGTAAAAAAAATCTGAAGTGCCAAACAAGATCATCAGGAATTTATTACTGATATTGTTGAGTTTCTGCAGTGCCTTGGGACCTTGGACATGGACCAGTAGCAGCGGGTGGGACAGCAGGATTTTTCAGTCTTATTACTATATCTGTGATTAGTCTCCTGCACACTTGTGCTTACAAAAGTTCTGAGCATCTGGAGGGCTGCTTACCCTATGCAACTCTGTTTTCCTGTTTTTTCTATGTAACTCCCTCCTTCACGGGACGTTTCAGCAGGAGGCTTGGGGAAAGACTCGGAGAGAGTCTCTTACTCCTCCCCACTCCTGCTCTTCAGCAGCAGCTGGCATGGCCCCCCTTCCACCTTCCTGCTGGTTATAATCATGGCTGTGTGTGTCTGAAGTCCCCTGGTTCAGTGAGTGGCTGTAGCCTCCCCTTTACACTCCTTAGTATTCCTTCTCCAGTTAGGGTTTATAAAAGACTTTCACACAGAACTCAGATGGAACACTCCCTTGTGCTGAGCTGAGCATTGCCATATGGCAGAGAACACGTGAGAGTAAACACGTATTTAAAGGACAGAGTAATTTTGGGTATGTAGTAGGTCCATGTTTCTGGATCTGCAGTAACTCATTTATTCCTTTTCCATCCACAGCTTTTGAAAGTTGCTTCCTACACAAACTTGTCTATTTTTACTCTAGCAAGAGACAGCAAAATATTAAAGGAAACCCAAAAATTCTGTTGTAGTGAGTGGTAAATGGTCACTGCCAACTGATGCCCTGCACAAAATATACAAATATAGTTAAAACAGATAAAGTTTTGCTTGATTTCTGAGAGCTACCCCTGTTGTAGGAATTAAAACAAATCTTTTGAAGATGCATGTTCTGCCATTAAATTGCTTGGGCTGATTTACTGAATCCAGGCAAAGAACCGATTTTACTCCCTGAAAGGCAAGGCTGACTGAATTTATTAAAATGTTAATCATAGAGCAAGCCTGTGAGTTCCTGGGGCGAGGTGCAATTAGAGTTAAAACTTAGCAGTATAGAAAGTTTTTTAACTGTCTAGTTTTACATCTTGACTGTAGGGAGAGGAGTTTCCACTGTACATTGAAGACATTGTTCTACAGCCTTTGCAAGTTGTTGGGTTCAGCTGTGAAGATTTTAAAAGCTGCTTTTGTTGGCAGCCTAGGACACATCCGTGACCTTATTAAAGTGGAAGTGAAAGCTCTCTTCTTTTTTTTTTCTTTCTTTTTTTTTTTTTTTTTCAACAGTAAATCTACTAATTTTACAGTCAGTTGAACAGCAATAGATTAATTTGTTTAAAGTCTGCATTCACAAAGAAAACGTGAACTTCTCTGCCTTGAATACCCGAAACTACAGTGCGATATTTAAAGGGTAGAAACTATTACAACTTGCCCTAGAATGGTCCAAGCAGTTCCCTGTCACCTGCTTCTCAGCACAGGTGCTGACCTCCCTGTCTATTCTATCCCTCCTGACAGACTAGCAGCCAGGCTGGGGCTTTGTGTGCAACAGAGAGCGCTTTTCCAATGACTGGGCCAGTTTTCTTCAGCAACCACAGGAAGCAGAATAAAGAAAAGGTTAAGGGCCACCGCAAGGGTCAGAATGGGTTAAATTTAGTTAACATCAGAGGTTATAGCTTTTAACAAGAGCATGAAGGAAACTTATTCGAAGATGCAATTTGTTTCTTCTTTGTCAACCATTATTTTTTTTTTACTCTATTGATAGTGACAGCTTAACAAAGTTTTTATATGCCAGGGTTTTCATCCTTTAGAGAATAAAGAACTGTGATGCAAAAAAGAGATGCAGGTGGAAGACTTTTTAAAGCCTCCATGATTTTCAAATTGAGGGTTGAAAGTAGGCTCCCTGCGTGGCTAAGTCAAAAATAATTTGTAAATGTTAAAAAAAATACACATTATGGACGGAGGAACTGCTTTTCTGCCCCCCCCCCCCCCATGTAGCTTGCCAAGAGTAGTGTTTTATTGGAAGCTTTACAATCTGACTTCGTATGTACTTTTCCCCAAGGTAATCTTATTTTCTTTTTTATCTCCCTCTAAAGATGATCAGTCAAATGCCTTTAACAGCAGTCTTCATCATCTCCCTTCAAGATATTTTAGTGTATAATGCACAATGCTAGGTTTTCTGATTCTTTTTTTCCTCCCAATGTAGTGAAGAAGCAAAACCAACAAAACACACTCAATGTAGCTGCACTGTGAAGTTCTCAGTCAGGTTCTTGGAATGCAAAGATGAGGAAAGTTTTAATCTTTCTGAAAATTATTGAAGAAATATAATTTTCAAGAGGTTCAGTAGAATTTTTCACATGTTTATACACAACAGATCTTCTTCTGCCAATCATTTTTCATCAGAATTAATTAATCAGTATTTTTTTGTTATTTTTTCCTTGTACGAAGTAAAGAACTGAAATTAGAATTTATTTAAATCTGATAACATTTCATAAGTACAAACTGCATTTTGATAGGTTTATTTTTCTTTTTAACATGTTTTCCTAAAGGAAAAAAAAGGCTAATATGATCATCCTGTCTTCCTATCCATCTGTTTCTCTGCGAGTTCTCTCAGCAGTTTTAATTGCTTGGACACTTCAGCCCAGTTTGACAAAGAGATAGGACCCTCAAAGATATTGTACATTTATAATAACTATATGTATTTTTAACAAGTTTTGTGAAAACCAGTGCTTAAACAGTGGAGAAACATTCAAACTGATGTCTTGTTCTAGCAGAAGAGTTCATCCAGCTGACCAGACAGTTTATGTGTGTGGGCTGCCTGGTTAACACACAGGTGTTATCAGACCTCATTGCAACCTTTCAGTACTTAAAGGGAGCTCATAAAAAAGAGGGAGAGTGACTTTTTACACAGGCAGATAGAGATAGGATGTAGGGAATGGTTTTAAACTAAAAGAGGAGATACTTAGATTAGATGTTAAGAAGAATTTCTTTACTCAGGAGGGTAGTGGGGCACTGGAACAGGTTGCCCAGAGAAATTGTGGATGTCCCATCCCTGGAAGTGTTCAAGACCAGGTTGGATGGGGCCCTGAGCAACATAATCTAGTGTGTGACATCCTGTCCTGTGGCAGGGGGTTGGAACTAAGTGGTCTTTAAGGTCCCTTCCAACTCAAATCACTCTATGACTCTATAATACCGCGATCAGCTATAGTCCATGGTGTCTTTTGCCTTGCCAGCTGATCAAGGGCTGCGTAGGTGATGTGTAAGGCTGAGGGGAACTTAGAGATTGGAGAAGGAGCTAGAACACATTGATGGCAATGGAGAGGTATAGGAGACGTGCTGGGGTGATTTTGATCTATAATTTTGGTACTTGATACTGTAGGTCTCTTGTAGAAGATAAGAAGAACAGCGGGAATGATTACAGTGGGAGCTGACAACACAAGCCTCGACAATTCAACTATAAGTTATTTAAGTGCTCATTTGCTTACAGAAGAAATTTCACCTGCTTTGTGGTGTCATTGCAGTCAGCAGGACCAAAGCTTGAAACTTCGAACTCGCTGTTGTGTTAGCTCAGGCTAGTGTTGGGTTGGGCTGTATGACTGAGAGCTGGTTTTGCTCTCTAGAGGACTGGATTAGTCCTTTTCGATGCATGTCATCACTTCAACATTTCTGGGAGGGTTCTGTTTGAAATCAACTAGTATGACCTCTTTTTTTGGTGTGGAATGAATTCTTCCCTAAGGCACAGCTGGCAGAGCTAGAGAAAGGCTGTGTAGATTATAGATAGAAGTGTTTGCACTGGTTTAGTGTATACACAAGCATATAGATTTTTGGCTGGCTATGGGGACTAGACAAGGGGAGGAGAGAGCTGGAGAAACACAGGGCCTTCCGTGTCCCCAGAGATGAGGAAAATGGCACAATCCATCTCTAATAGTTGAGTGCTGTGTATCCCCTCTCTTTCATTCACACACACAGAGGGGCATCCTCTGCTGAGGTGACTTGCTATGGCATAACTGCACTGAAAAACAAATGAGAAAACATATGGATCTCCACAGCCCAGACAGACTGGCCTGGAAAAACACAACAAAAACTTCCACTTACTATTCTGCTCACAAACTGCCATCAAAACTCAGCTGTAAGGAGAATAAGAGCATCTTTTTAAAAATGTAAAACTGTCGTTTTTTTTTTCCTTCTGAGCTGCTCTTACAGGCTTTAAAGCATTAATTTCAAAAGCTTCACAAAGGCAGCAGGTATCAAACGGTCCAGACTGAGTGGAAGCTTGGAGAGAAGAATTGCAAAGTAAGTTGTGAGGGTGATGGCTGCAGACACACTGAAGTAAGGTTATTTGTTTGTTACAAGTCAGCAGTCATGACTTACTTTTAGTGATGGAGCAGCAGAGAAGGAGAGTAAGAGCAGCCCAAAGAGCCCTGGACTCACACAACCTTAAGTTCAGCTACATCTTTTCTCTCATACTACTGTTGTCTGGGTGATTCTTGGACTGGGAGTTAGGAGATGTGAATTTTGACTGCAGCGCCGCTACTGACATGCCCCGTGACCTTGGACAAGTCTCTTCATCTCTGTGCTTTTCCTCTCATCTTTTTGCCCACTTAGAACCTATCTCCCTTTTTCCTTGCAGTGTCTTTCCCTAATTATACACCTGGACCATGCCTATCAGAATGTAGCTGTGCTCAGACTAATATAGTCTGCATGAACCGTAAAGAAATACTGCACTGAGCACTTAACTAGGACTCTCCTGTTATCTCAAGGCTTCAAAGACAAACTTAATAAAATAAAAGTCCTTCAAAAGACTGAGGGTTCCTGACTACTGCCCAACTGCTTGCTTTTTGTATAGCATCTTGAACAAGAAAAAACATCAGTTATGATCCCTGGGTTGTCAGAAAATAATGATTTATGGTATTTCATACTTCCTGACTATTGGTAACATATTTTTTATTCCTGAAATCTCAGCAGTAGCTTCAGTACTTCACTGTGCCTAATTTTTTTCAAAGTGAATTATAAACCAACATGCTTCTATACATCTTACTCATTTTTATAGGCTTTCCATAACTTTTCTCCTTTGGGTAGGTGCAGTCCATGTGCCTGAGACAAGGGACAAAGCCTCCTCCAGAATTAAT
Source organism: Manacus candei (assembly GCF_025592945.1). Classification (NCBI taxonomy): domain Eukaryota; kingdom Metazoa; phylum Chordata; class Aves; order Passeriformes; family Pipridae; genus Manacus; species Manacus candei. The sequence goes on along the minus strand of NW_026138062.1, from coordinate 34,075,813 downwards.
CACACAGTACCTCTGAAATTTACTCTGTTTTATTCCCATAAGGATGGAGTCCACTTCCAGGATCACTGGCTCTGCAATATGATCTAAGCAAAACTGAGTATGTTCTCTAAGATCAGCTTTCCCTATATGTGCTCCTCTACATGGTCCAAGATATCAACATCCTATTAAAAAAACCTACTATACCCTTGGGAAAAAAATTACATCCTTCAGCAACAAAGCATATACACCAATCCATACCTGCCCTTCCATCTCCTTCTGTTCCAAACAGAATTCAGACTGGATTTTTCCATGAGATACATAAGGAAAACTTATCATCCAGTTTTTGCATATCACCTTTTCCTACAATGTTCAGTCTTTTGTCTTTATATCAGATGTGCTCTCAGACAGCATCTACGACAAACTTCTCACAGCTGCATCAGCTTTCTGTCTCCTGCGTAAATTGCCTGATCCCAGACATTGTACATTCGTGGCTTCTAGATCCCCCAGTGCATGTGTAATTTCAATAGTCTCACTCCCCTTTCCCTTCTGCCCTCCCTCCACGTGCTATAGGGTTATAGGAACAAGCTTTTGGCTTCAGGAGAAACATCTGTCAAGGACAATTTAGTACTTTGTGATAGAAGTGCAGAATTGGAGAATAATTCAGGTTGGAATGGACCTCAGGGAGGGTCATCTACTCCAATGGTATATCAAGAATTTTGGACTATGACCTCAGCTTGGGTGAAAAAACCACCTTACTTATCTGTGAATCAGTTCAGGAATCAGCAGGACCTGAGTGATTTTATGATGCTACCCTTTTACATTCTAATGAACAATGGAGACCCTTATGTATGCATTTCCTTAGAAGCAATTACAGTCCTACAAGCTCAGTCCACTTGAAATATAAGGAAATAACCTGTATTTGAGTAGAAGGTTGAAAATTTATTTGTTAATAATTTTAAGCACTTTAATTGTGCTGAGACATCTTTGCATTCCAAACAGTTTATGTATATTTTTAGATTCATATACCAGTGATGCTTACATGGTATCAGACCATAAGTTATTTAAGTAAATTAAACATAGATAGTGGAGCCACAGAAATGAGTCATAATTTTTTCTTTACAGAACAGCAGGAGGTAATTGTTTTGATAAGAAATTCAGAAACTAGCTTTGCATTAGAATATAGAATTGCACTCAGGAATCAAACAAATTATTCCCATATTCAGCTAGGATCAAGTAACTGTCAAACATAGATGGTGTTAGAAAGACTGAGTAGAATTTATTCATACTGTAAAGGCTCACATGCATTTATTCTATGTAAATTTGTCGAAGGCAAATCATTCTGCAAAATGTACTAATGAGAAGTTCCATAAGTATTACTGACCACAAGTAAAGTCTGAATTTACTAATCCACAGTTTTATAGCATTTACCTGTCTTCAAGGTAGTATAAAATTTGTGCCTGGTCCTAACAAGTAAGGGCATGAGCATACCTAGGGAAACTGAAGTTTCTTGTTCGTCTGCTTGTTTACGAGGAACTAGAGCAACAGAGCCGGAATTATTTTTTAAACACGCAAATCTCATACTTATTAATCTGAACCAACATGTTTCAACATGTTTGTGACAAAGATAAGAATTATTGTTAGCTATTTCATGTCTGGTTAAAAATAAAGTGGGAGAAATCACAGTATCTTTTCTGAAATGGCCAAAAAAGGGAAAAAGTTAAAAGCAAGCCTAGAAACCAGGCCAGCTGGTGCTTTATTTAGTGGTTCTGTTTCCATTAGCTCACCCTGCTTTTGTAAACTTTGGAGAGGAATGCCATGTTATAACAGTAGCATTTGCTTTGTTTTTTACAGTTCCATATGTGGATAATGAAAAACAACTGTAATTTATGAGCTTGAAATACAATTAACTGATGCCCTAAAAGGTAAACAGTTTCTTCTAATTACATAAAAAAAAATAAAACAGTCATGAGCCAAGCAATGTGATTTATATAAAATAACTCTAACAAATGTATGAATAAATATATAGAGGCTATCCCACTGTTTCTCTCTTTATTTTTAATAGTATTAATCATAGATCCTTTGGAACATTTCCAATAAAATTACATATTGTGAAAAATGTTGCATTTCATAGAAGCCAAAGGCTTTGCTCAAGAGGAGTGAAAGGCAGATTGAAGTTTTCACTCTATCAGTTTCATACCAAAATTTCTTACCTCACATTGCTCCAGGCTAGATACGTGAACCTAGTTTTCCATGTTCCCATGCACCCTTCCCCAGCTATTCAGAAACCGACTTCAAGAAAAACAGGAGAAATATACAAAATTTCCAAATTTGAATATATTCAGTGAAATTCAATAATTAGTTTTTGGTTGGCAATCAGTATCTTTTTGCACAGTGAACAAAGCTACTGATCTTTTCCTTTCAAACAGATTTGGTCAAATTATAGACCTTAATGCTTTGATACGGAAATTCCCCAAGGTGCTTCATACCTTCGTTACCCTCTCCAGGCTGGGTTTTCTAGCTGGACTAAATTTCACAAAGTACAATTACTAATTTTGGTGAATTGTGCATCAGTAGTTAAGCTGAGCCCTAAAAAGAATAAAATAGAATAGAGAAGAATAGAACAGAATAGAATAGAATAATTTCAGTTGGAAGGGACCTGCAGGAATCATCTAGTCCAACTGCCTGACCACTTCAGGGCTGGCGAAAAATAAAAGCATGTTATTGAGGGGATTGCCCAATGCCTCTTAAACAGTGATAAGCTCGGGACATCAACTGCCTCTCTAAGAAACCTGTTCCTGTGCTGGACCAGCCTGTGGTGCATCAACCCACCCAGCCCAAAGGATCCCAGCTCTTGCGTTCCTCTGAGTATTCAAAATGGCATGTCCCCATGGAAACAAATGTGCTTTGTTTGGGACACAAATGTGCTGTGGGACAGCAGGGATAGAATATTCCACAGACAGGAGACATCCTTTCAGTAAAAAAAAGGAAAAGCCATTCAGTTTTAACTTGAAGTTGTTCATAGAAACAGTTTCAGTGGAAAATTTTTGGACAAGCCCTAAATAATAACCACTTACAAAGTTTGCCAGAAAAAAGGTCAGAACATCATTGTTTATTGACCATATAAGCACTTGTCTTTGTGGAAGTCTATATGGGTTGGAAATACCTGCTGTAGACTGAACAAATGTAGAATCTTAGGGTGGTGTTAATTCAGTTGCTGGAATTGCATAATGTCATTTGCGTAATCACTCCCATTGCAGTAACTAGGGTAGTTTTGTGGAATGCATAAAAGAGGAATTAAAGAACCTGCTTGTCCTCCCTTCTCGGTTCCCTGTTGATAGGAAAAGGGCCCATTATCTGGGACAGGCACATAGGGATGTGCACTTCAGCAAAGGGTTATGATCTGTGTTCATTATATGCAAATTTTCTAGACCATTAATCTGCTAGGCATTAACATAATATCAGTTGGTGCATCAGGGTAATTCTCATCTGATCCAAAACATTCCTCATGTAAGCAAAACACTTTAGCTACATAAAGAAGTGGTGAACTAACCATATCAAAACCAGCAAATATGAACCGGAGTTGAATGTGACCTGATTACATGTGCAAAACCCGACTGCCTTACAGGCAGTTTATTCATTTAAATAATCAAATTAAACAAGATAGCCGTAAATACATCTTGCTTAACTTGATTACTTAAATAAGCAGCCATCTGGCAAGAATGACACAGATGAAGTTCTTCCTTAAATTTTTCTTATTTTCATTTTTCAATACTAGAATTGTTTTGCACCTTGTGCTTATTTCATGTTACTTCTCTGCTAGAGTACCTTTACAGAGAGATTGGGGGCAGAAGTTAATAGAAATTATAATATAAGTACAAGCTGAATTCACTTCTCTACAACTTGATATTAATCAGCTGAAAGGAGTATATTAGCATTCCAATTTATACTATTATTTTAGCCACAGGAGAATCCACTGGTTTCTGGAGGAATACAGCTGAAATCTGTCAGTATTAGGAGGCAAGGAAGGATATCAGAAAAAGGCTGAGTGAAATTCTTAGCAAGACGAAGTAATCCTGTTCTCTATTTGAGGTCAGGGACCTGATTTCAGTAAAAGTATTTTTGTCTTGTTGAAAAAGAAACACTTTTTGTTATTCTTTGTTAAACACAAAATGCTTTCGGGTTTACAAAGCATTACTTAAGGTCTGATTCTCTGTGTAAGAACTGCTTTACACATAGGGACTGTCCTACTGACTTCGAAGGGATAAAAGGCTTGAGAAAAACTGTGTATGCAAGAGAGTGCTGAAGAACTGGGACTGCTGATGGGCTCATCAGTAAATACCTGCACATATCTTTGCTTAAGGATTCAGGTAGTTATAGTTACAAGGATTGTACTACAATGAAATTAGTAAAAGCAAATTATGTTTAATTGAGGTGGACTGTTTTTTTACAGTGACCCTATATAGTCCTTTGCTTACAAATATGTTCTGTTCTCTGCAGTATCTTGAGAAGAGAGGACCCTCAGTTTTCATCCTTGTGTAATGTATGGAGCAGTGTGAGTAGCAGTTGATTCTTCTCCCTCAAGGATGCAGGCCTGTGGAGCTTGGCCTAGTTTTCAGCACATACACCAGTTTGGACATTTGGATCTCTAAGATGTCCCCAATATTCACTTTCATCACATGCCTTCAGATCCCATCCTCTTTGCTATGTGATTCTGGAAAGCCCACGTGTGTGGGTGTTGTGTAGTGTTCAAACCATGCGTGTCCTGGAACTGTCAGCTGGATAATGTGCTCATCTGCCAGCTGTATTTTGCTGCCAGATTCCCATTCCCCTCCCTGACTGATTCCACTTTGAAGGTGGAGGGTTGTCCATGTTGAAAACTTGCAGCCAATACTGGCAGTTACAGCTATATTAGCACTACGAGTGTGTGAAGAAGGAGGAGACTTGTTAAAATAATACTTTTTCCTCTGTAGCCATGTGCAACATACAGTGCATTTCTAAAAGAAGGAAAAAATTGTGAGATGTTTAAGGTGGCCAACTGTGTATGCTGACAAGGCTACTGTTGTGATTTAACCCCAGCTGGCAACTAAATACCAGGTATCTGCTCACTCACTTCACATACACCCTCTCCCCTCCCCTCCTCCCCTGCATGCACTTCCCCAGTGGGATGGGGAGAATAATCATGAAAGAAAAGGATATAGAACTCAGGAGTTGAGATGAGAACAGCTTAATAACTGAAACATAAATAAAATATAACAATAATACTAATTCTAATAATAATATAAAGGAGGGGGAGAGAGACATAAAACCCAAGAAAGAAAAGTGATGCACAACACAATTGCTCACCACCCACTGAAAAATTCCCAGCCTGTTCCCAAGCTGCAGTCAGCCTCCGTCCTGGCCAACACCCCCCAGTTTACATGATAGGCATGATGTTCCATGGTATGGAATATCCCTTTGGCCAGTGTGGGTCAGCTGTCCTGGCCATGCTCTCTCCTGGCTTTTTGTGTAGCTCCTCAGTGGCAGAGCATGAGACACTGAAAAGTACTTGACTGAGGGTAAGCACTACTTAGCAACAACCAAAACATTTGTGTGTTATCAACATAATTCTCACACTGAATCCCAAACACAGCTTATTAAGAAGAAAATTAACTCTATCCTGGACAAAACCAGGACAGCGTCTCAATGAGGAGTTAAGATTCCTGGATTTAATATTTGCCTCCTTCTACTCCAAGACCTTTAAAAGTAATTCCATTTACTTATACTGCCATTTTCCCTGTCAGGTTAGCTAGCAGGCTCCTCAAGGAGTTTTCACTGTGTTTCACTTGATGTTCATACAGTGACATTCATCACAGGGATGCAGCTGCTATGACATAAAACAAGACTAACTGAGCCCTGGTTCCCTGACTGCACACCAACTCATAACCTGTGGGACACACAAGGAAAATCTTTTAACATAAACCTCAATGAAAAGTTTCAAGTTAATGTAGTTGATTGGTTCTGGCATGCCAAGAGTTTACCACATTCACCCTGGCTCACCTCACTGAAGAAATTGGGCAGCTCAAGTTTACTCTGCGGTGCATCCAAGCCCTCCTATCCAGTCAGGGTCTCCAGGTGCTGGTGTCACACAAGCAAGTAGGAAAATATCCTGAGCAAGGAGTGCTGAAGGAACTGAGTAGTATTGCTGTAGTATTGATCTGAACAGTGTTACACATATTAATTTTCCTTTTCTTAGGTCTAAATGCACTGAACATCACTGAATTATGTAGGAATGGGTAACTAAAAGAATTTCTTGTTCTTTTTGGTTTATCAGCTTCAGAAGATTTCTATCATGTTTTGAATATACTTTTCCCCCTGCAGCAAAGTTTCCAGTATGGAAGGAAAATAAAATGGCAAATTTGTCTTGTTCCAACGTTATTCTGACTTTACATTTTAATATATACGTAAGCATGAGGTGTCCTTTCCATTATTTAGTTAGGATAACCTTTCCTCCTCCCCACCCTGCACAGACATACACTCCTAGTGCTGTTAGTTGTAGTAATTAGCTCAATGTGCTAATAACAGTTCCCAGAGAAAACACTGACAGGATTAATTAACGGGTAAATTTCACTTTAGTAAATGTATAGGCAATTTTCTAAATGCAGATGGCATGGTCCACCCTGACAGGGGCTCAGCCTAGAGATACTTATTACAGTAAGTGTCTGGGGAAAGTGGTTAATTTGTAATATGCTTCATAATACTATGTTGGGTTTTGGTAGTGGGGGGCTACAGGTGTGGTCTATGAGAAGCTGCTAGGAGCTTCCCCTATGTCTGACAGAGACAATGCCAGCTGGCTCCAAGACAAACATGCTGCTGGCCAAGGCCGAGCCCATCAGCGATGATGGCATCACCTCTGGGATAACAGACTTAAGAAAGGGGAAAGAAGTTATTGGGCAGAAGTGAATTGCAGTCAGAAAAGAGGGGAGTGAGAATATGTGAGAGGAGCAGCTCTGAAGACACCAAGGCCAGTGAAGAAGGAGCAGTAGAAGGTGCTCTAGGTGCCACAGCAAAGACTCTGCTGCAGCCCGTGGTGAAGACCATGGTGGAGCAGATATCCAACTGCAGCCCACCCACACCAGAGCAGGCGGATGGCCAAAAGAAAGCTGTGACCCTGTGGGGACCCTGTGCTGGAGCAGGTTCCTGGTAGGACTAGTGACCCTGCAGGGGAGCCATGCAGGAGCAGTTTCTGTTTCTGAAGGACTGAACCTTGTGGAAGGACCCACGCTGGAGCAGTTCATGAAGAGCTGCAGTCTGTGAAAGGACTTATGTCAGAGAAGCTCACAGAGGACTGTCTCCTGAGAGAGGGATCCCACACTGGAGGAGTGGAAGAGTGTGAAGAGTTCTCCTCCTGAGAAGGAAGCAGTAGCAGAGACTCATCTGTGCCTTTATGTATTTTATATCTTGTGGCAATTATCAAATTTAAGTATTTTCTGTTCCTTTTAAAACTTGTTCTTTGAGAAACAGCAAATAGCTTTTCTCTTTTGTTTTCTCAATGTTATTAGTAATTTAACATATCAGTCTTCATTCTTTTTGTAAACTTCAGTATCCTCATATCTGTGGTCACTTCCCATAAAAGCAATTCCATACCTTTAATATCCTTATGTCATCGATTGTCAGTTCTAGCACATGCTTTTAAGGTAGTGGGACCAGAACTAATACTGTATTCAAGGTCTGAGTACATCCATGCTATGGCATAATGGTGTTTTCTAATTTTCTCTGTTTGTTTCCTAATAACTCCTGACATCATATTTACCTGCTTGACCACCACTGAGTAATGACCTGTTATTTCAGAGAGCTATTCAAAGATCTCTTCCCTGGTGATAATACCTAATTTAGAGCCCATCACTGAACATCCATAGTTAGGGTTGTTTTCCCTCATGCACATTACTTAGCATTTTTTCAATGCTGGTTTTCAGCTTCTGTTTTGTCCTCAAAGTCACTGCACAGCATAAAATCCATCTGCAGCTCTTCATACCCAGTTGTCATTGTTGCTCCCTGACAATTTTGCAACATCAGCAAACTTTGTAACCTCACTATTCACTCCTTGTCCAAATCATTTATGAAAATGTTGGCCAGCACAGGTCCCAGTGGTTATCTGCTTCATTATGAAAAACTGTCTTATCTTTTTCACCTTTTGTTTCATGTCTTTTAACCACTTTAGATTAGTCATTAATCTTCATAGGAGGAACTTTCATGATAGCCCCATTTCTGTAAGAGTCTTCATGAGGGACCTGAGTGGGAGATTTCTGGGGGAAAAAAAAAAGAAAAAAAAAAGTATCAGCACAAAGTTCCTTGTGCACAGAGGAAAAAGCACGTATGAAGGTGGGTGAAGCAAAGCTCCTACTGACCTCATTGTACCTGGAGGTAAGATGCAAGCAAGTGGGAAATGAAATATCTAAGGCAACTCTTTGGATGAAAAGACTGGATGTTCTCCCAGGCAGCCAGAGAATCTCAGTCCTGGCAGAGCTGTAGAGTCTCCTGGCTGGAGAAGGCACTAAGATTTATGTTTGAAATCATACTTTTCAGTAGTCAGTGCAAGGTCCACAGCAATTGCAACTCTGAATGTTTTATTTGTCAAGTTCTCCTGTAACTGTCCTGACCAAATACAGCATTGGTCTAACCTTCTGTGGTGGTCCCCATGTGCAACTCCAATCATATCTTTGAGCAGCACCTGTATACAAATTTGTTTCATTTTAGATAGCAAATTATCTTTCTCCCAGACAAATCTGATATTAATTGCCATTTATTACCACAAATCATTGCAATTAGAGATGGTTTGCTACTAATGGGCTGTAAAAAAGTGAATCACTGTTTAATTCAAGCTGCCATTTCATGATTTAGTCATGACTTGCTTGTGTCCTTCAGGCCAGCGGCAAAGGTGATGTGCAAACTGCTGTCTGGAGAGTGCAGTGAGCTCCCCAGGTGGAACTGGGGCCCTGGGGTGCAGTTCATCACCCTGGTACACCTGGTAATGGCGGGATTATTATTAAGGGATTTATTTCTCAACTAAAAGGGCACAGCAGTGTGAGCAGATAGGTCCACTGAAGAAAGAGTATCAGCTCTTCTCTGATTCTCTGTGGGCTGCAGGGGCATAGCTGCCTCAACGTGGTCTGCACCACAGGCTGCAGGGAAATCTCAGTTCTGGCACCTGGAGTACCTCTTGCCCCTCTTTCTTCACTGACTGTGGTGTCTGCAGAATTGTTTCTCCCATATATACTCACTCCTCTCTTCTCTGGCCACAATTATTTCTGCACAATAATGTATTTTCTTTTTTAAATATGGTATTACTGTCAGGTTTGATGGGCTCAGCCTTAGCCAGCAGTAGGTCCATCTTGGAGCTGGAAAGATTTATTTATTTATTAAGCCTTATTTATTATATTAATTTATTTATTAAGCATTTTTATTTATAGGACTTGATTTTGGGGATAAAATTCATGGACCACAATATCACGAAACAATTGATATTTCATGTTAATCTCTTCAGTCCTCATCACAGAGGAAAGTGTGACAATGTACATCACATACTTCCTTTGTTTTTATCATACCAATCTTAAAAGAAATCCAAACTCCTTTAAGGAGCCTTACATCATTAGCCATTCAGCAGATTCGCTAGCCAGGCTTAAAAGGGCATATGTGTGGGCGGGGTGTGTGTGTGTGTGTGCCGAAAAATGTGGTTATTGTTGTGAAGCCTTTTGTGGACCCACACATCCCACTTTGGTCCTGACTTACAGTGCTCAGTGGTGTTACTCTATGAAGCAGTCTCAGCAGCCGCTGTAAATTGCATTTCTCTTGTTCCAGCTACGTGCTGTGTCATACCACCCATTGAATTATAAGGAAACTTACATCTGTGCTGGGAGTCACGACTGAAAGACTGATCTGGTTTAAAAATAAATATTTTGCAGACTTTTTTTAGAGGTGAGGCCAAAAGCCCTAACTTGATCCACAATGTGGCTGCAAAATGTTTGCTCCAGAGCCACGATGTAAGAGTATCAGGTGGGCAAAGGAACATGCTGCAGGAGTGAGGGGGCAGAGATGCATTGCTGCTCACTGCAAAGCTGCAGCCTCACGTGGAGACAGTTCTTCATCAGCCACTGCTCTCTTCTCCTTTCCCTGCCCTTTCTTTCCCACCCACCATGCTACCACCTGTGCTCTACTGGCACAATCAGTTTCATGACTGTTGAGGCAAACAGCTGAAAAATGACTTTGCAAAAATTTGTCATCAAAGTAAGTACAATGGTCCTGGTCACCCTGTGTTGCACACCCTGTGTGGCACAATTGGTTGGCAGACTAGAAGCAGAAGCAAATGCTGAAGATGGATTTGGGAGGAAATATGGATTGACTGTCTTGTTAGTTGGCAATGTGGAAATGCACACAATACAAATACATTTGAAATGGAATCGGAGGCTGTGCTTTCCACGTCCCCAAGGTCCTACCACATGTCTCACGTGCAGACACCAGGATCCCCCATGCAGCAGTGCCCCACTGTCATTCTGATAACGCCCACGCAAGGGCAGACGTTCATGATCAGCAGTGGCATTGATGTTGCAGTGGTGGGATAGATGACACTGTCAGGCTCCAGCAGCATATCCCAGTACCATTCCAGCATCACCAAGGTGTTACAGAAGTGTCGCTGGTGGCTGTGAACAGACAGATTGCTTTGTCTCCTGACTAACCAAGCACCTAATGGTGGAGATAGCTCCACAGAGCAGAGACTGTCTCCTGAGAGGAATGCCTGTTCCTGAGGCTGCTGTAGCCTGAGGGCCTGATTTGTTTGATATCGGGAATGTTTGGACTCTCATACTTCCAGGCTATCAGTGTGCCCCTGTTACTACTCAGGAGCCCAAGCACACAGACAGAGCATCAGGAGCTGCTCCTGATACCTGAGAGTCTTCATGCACATGTAATTGTGTCCCTCATATAGACTCCACAGCTGTTCTGCAATAAAATGCTTAGTTCAAATACCACAGTGGCACACTGATGTGTTCATGTTAATGCCTTTCCCTCTGGTTTCCAGCTAAAAGCCATTTCCAGGATATGAGACACAAGACTGTGTTGCTCAGCAGGTTTCCCTGTCAGCTTTCTGTGTGTGCATGCCCTTCCTCTCCCTCACTGTGGCCAAAATAAGTCAATGCTCCAGCCCTCCCCACATATGACAGATAAGCTGTGGAGGTTGACAGCCTGTGGGCGCCTCTGAGTCTTCTGTCTTGGTAAGGTGACTGTACCCTGCATGTATGCCCTTGGGGCTCTACAGGGGTAGGCACAAACAGATCCCCCTGCACCCCTGAAGCAGGCAGGTCAAGGTCTCCTCTGGCATGGCAGGAGCTCTTTGTCTCCCCACATGCAGGTTAATCAGAAATCTGGATCTCTAGACAACTTTTGTGCCAGTTCCTTTCCTTAACTTGCTGAAGCAAGTCATATAATCCCCACATCACCCCACAGGTTGTGTGTTTTGTCCCCTAGACCTCTCTCAGGCCAAGAACAGCTAGATGGAGAAGACATGATCCTTCTGACAGCATCCCTATCCCTAAGGGCATTAGATGCCCAGTGGCATCTAATGTGGGTGAAGTGCTGGGACCTTCTGGGCATGGCTTGGCCATCAAAGGCACAGAAGCTCCTCATTGTAACAGGGCACTGGAGGGAGGCTTAGACAGCCCATTGCTGCCTGTGCGCACAGGGTGTTAAGGGAAAGGCAACTCACTGTCATCCACCTGGCAGGAAATACTCTCCATGGCAAGGCCCCTCCAAGGTCACCTACTCACACAGGGGCAGCAAATGTGAGCTGCAGCCTCTGGACCCACCTCTGCAGCCTTCTCAGGAGGCTTCACTGGAGAAAGCAAGAAGTACTGCTGGGATTAAAAAGCTCCGTCGATGCAGGGACAGTAGTTACTGTCAGGTAATCTGTTCTGGGGAGCAACTGTGTTCCCCAGGTGTAATTTTCAGTAGCTACTGGGGAAGGGAACACACTTTTCTCCATTCTAGAATGGAATGGTGGTAGATTTCTCCGGGGGAAGGAGAGATGCTTAAAGACAATTAAGGAGACTACAGTTTTTCCTTTAGTACAGCCTGACACACCCTGTACTGTGGATCTTTCTCCTCCAAAAGAGGCTGACTCCCTGCAACCAGTCTGGAGAAAGCAGCTATTAGCATCATGTCTGCAGGTTGCTGAGCACTGCAGTGAGCTAGTTGTCGGCTCTGCACCAGGTTCCTGCCACCTGTGCTCTTTGAGTGGAAAAGTCCTTGAAAATCCATCTGTTTCTTAAAACAGAGAGCACTGATGAAATTCACCTGACTCACTATGTAACAGGATCAGTTTGGTGCTGTTTTGTTTGCTAGTACATTAATGTATTGTCTCTGTGCTCACAAACTTCCATTTTCAGTAAACTGCACATTGATGGCTTTGGATTTTAGTTTGCTGCTGCTTAAATTACTGTGCTAGCCCACACCTTGGAGTGGCTTGTGCCAGGCTGCCTGCAGACTTGGAACACTGTCTCATTGCCTTGATCTTAGCATGCTTACATCAGGGCTTCATGATTTTGCTGTAAGCAGGGGGAAAGGAAAAATTCATGTGGGAGTGGGAGGAGGAGATTTCTTCACTACCCAGATTGTACTTCTGGTGTATAGAGGGAAAACTTAAACTCTGAAAAGGTCAGAACAACATAAACCAACGACCACATGGTTTTCTGGGTTATTCAGGCTGGATCTGTTGCAAAGCATCAGCTTGATGGACAGAAAATCTGATAATTTTCTGTGCTGTACGCCATGGCAGAGGGACTAGCCAAGTGAGCTGGGACTTTTTGGGTATTGCATAAGCAAGGGCAGGAGGGAAGGGCCAGCCATGGTGATGCTGCTGCCTTGTGTCTCCTGCTAAAGCATGAAGAAATGGGGAAAAGCTCTGTTCTGTCTTTCTCTGTATCCTCATCAGGGCACCTGCAGCTTTTCCATTGTCTGTCTGTGTCTCTTTCCTTAACACACATACACAGATTAAAAGCAGTTTTGGCAAGAGCCAGGTTGAAGGATCTAAAAAGCACAATCATTTCCCTACTTGGGCCTCTTCTTGCAGACAAAGTGTTAATTTTTTATTACTATTGCATAAAGAAAATGCTAAACAGCATCCATTGAGGGAAGAGCAGAAGCCAGGCACCTGGCAGTACAGCCGAGGTGCTAGACATGGGGCTGGTTGCCTGTCGAGCATCTGACGCTTTCTGGCTGGGTCTGCTTTTCTGCACCGAGGGCGAGCGCAGTGTCCGTGGCTGCCAAAGCTGGACCTGACCTCCAGCTGTCTTCATCACAGACAAAGAAGGGTGTGGGTATCTGTGGGGTTTCATCTGCCTATAGTGGAACAAGGAGAGCTGGTATTCAAGGATGTAACCGGGTCCTGTGATAAATCTCTCCTTCCTGCCTCCACCACAGTCCTATGCATGCAGAGGACCACACAAAAAATCCTGTTTTCTTGAAATTTCCCATAGTGTATTTTATTTACAGTTAAAGTCTGGAAAAATCAGCAAATGTGCTACAGTTGTGGCATTTAAGCATTTTTTCCATCATGGTCCCTTTTGCTATGTATCTTAGGTGCGTGCCCAGGTGAGTTCCCTGCTGACCTACCTCTACAGCCTGCAGATTCTTCTCATACATTTGCAGTATTTAAGGGCAGGACAGTACCTCAAATCACCTGGGCTGACTGCCTGTCTATCACAGGCTATTACATTTCATTTGCTTGCCTCTGTCTGGAGCCCAATTACCTGTGTGGGAATACAGGCATCTGGCCTTAAGCTGGCAAGAGGTATTGCCTTTGGCACTAGAGTTAATGGTTAAGCACCCTGCCTGGTGGAGGTCTGCACTCCGCTATCGGGCTGAATTTGTGTGGCTGCAGCTTCATTCCTCAGATTTTGCTATGACTTTATATCACACAGTTCCTTTGCAACCCCTATTTTCTCTCTGAACAAAATTTCATACAAATTGTAGCAAGGTCAGCAATCACTACACTTTATAAGCTTTTCAGGTTTTTCACAGCAGTGTTTTTTTCCAAGTCTTGAAATATTTATTTGGGGTTTTTTTTCTGTAACTTCTTAAATATAGAACAGCTTCCAAAATTGCAGAGGCCAGGAGTGGATACAGTGTTAGGGTGACTAACGTGCACAGTTAAAATACGCCTTTCAGCCCCGTTTGGGCACGCAAGGACCACAAGAGCCCTTTAGGCACACAAGGGACATGTTTTCCTGCTTTTTCCCTGAATTCCTCATCCCTCCTTGGACACAGTTCTGCTCCCTTCCCTACTGCCCTGAATCTGGCTCTGGGCTTCAAAAGCCTTTTCTTTGTAGGGCTCAGCAGACTGAGAAGACTAGCTTACAATGCATGGCTGTCCTGTGCCTTTCACCTGTTCCTGGTCCACCTGGAAAGGTGCTGCTCTCCTGGTCACCAAGGAGACTGCTAGACCCTGATGTCCCCTGGTGAAGCCACCCCATCCTGCACACCCTGACTGAGAGCCTCAGTGCTGCTGACAGCGGCTGGCTGAGGGGACAGCAGCTGGATCGTCACCCATTTCAGCTGTTGAATTTTAATTCCTTTTAGGATCTTTTTGAGGTGGCACAATGCAAGTATCTGCCCAGGTAATGAAAAATGCAGGGCAAAGCACAAGGGCCAAAGACAGTAACAAAACAGAAACCGAAGTGAAGGTCCCAAGGGTTTAGGCATCCGTCTGAGTGACTGAGCTCACTGATCCCCTGCTGTGTGCTGGCTGCTTCTGAGAGAGGTTTAGGCAGTTTTTAAGTACTTTTTTTAAGCACTCACTTAGGCATTTACTGTAAAAAAAGCATTAAAAAACATCCTGGTGTGAGAGTTCACAGAACCTTTGCCTTTGCATGCCCACATAACCTGAGCATCTCCAGCCTTTAGAAGCAGCTGTGAGCAGGGTGGATGGTTTAAGCCTACCCTAAAATTGGTGGATGCATAGTCCATCACAGGGACATTGAGTCAAATTTGCACTGATGCAGGTAGATGCAACTCCTGTTAAATTCAGAGCAAAACCAGTCATATAAACCAAAGCTGGATTTCTGCTGGAGTCTCTTTATTCTGTAATAAATTCTAAAATGGATTGTCAGATTTAATATTCTCTCATAAATGTCTAATTAATGAAAAAGAAAACCTCTGCTTCAAAAAATCTCTGATGGATAGTACTAATATAATGTCATAAATGCAATGAACATTGTGATAATGCTTTTATAGACTAACTGACTTTCATTATTATCAATACAGAACTGATAAGCAGCCAAACCAAGATATCGCTGTCTCATGGTGGTGTTTCCAGATGCAGGACAGGGAATGGCCAGGAGGAAGAGGAGCTGGGACAGCAGCTGAGTTTGGTGCTTCCCTCACCTGCTCCTCACCTGGAGATGACCTTGTGGCCCTGGGAACAGAGAACCCTGTCCTCAAACTCTTGGGAGTTCACTGACACAGCTTGCCCCCCTGCACAGTCTGCCCTGCAGAGCGTTCCCTTGTAGCAGGGAATTGAGCACAGGGATTGTGGCTTCCAACACAGCAATTTGGAGAGACTCCAGCTCAACCTCTTGCTGAGATTGAGCCATGGAGGAGGCTCCTGGGCCAACCTGCATGTCCCCAAGCAGGTATGCAGGCAGAGCTTTGCTTTGCTGTTCTCCTGGCATCACACAAATGAGCTCTCCCTGCATCTCACATTGACCCCACACCCTAGCCATACGAGGCCTTTAAAGTTGGAGATGATTCCCTGGAAATTATGTCCAAATATGCAAATTATTTCATTATGTTGCTGGCATGAAATGCCACACACAGAGCAGATAAAAGCTTGGCAGCTACAGAAATGGGGAAAGTGAAAAGGAGTTCAAAGAGGGATGCTAAGTTCCCTCATACTCTTCTTTCCCTCTGTGTGAGCAAGCCGTGGGGGTGAAAAAGCCACAAGGCTGTCCAGAAAAAGTATGACATCTCCACCTAGCTTTCCATGACTACCTCCATTGTGCTTGGTTAATGCAGCTGAACATCGGTGCTTTGGCTGGAATGTATTCACCTATCAAGCCACATCTGTGCTGTGTTTGCAGTACATGTGTATTCTTCTCAGCCTCTTCTGGTAAATTGTGAGTCGCAGAGAGAAGGAGGCACCATGAGCTTCTGTTTTCTTTATCCTCTAAAACCAAAAGGCAACACTAGCAGTAAGAAAATATATTCTTTTTGCATAATCTTTTGTCTAGCACAGTGGTGCTGAAGATGTAGAGGGATGGGACAGTACATGTGAAACACTCGGAGACACAACATTGAGGAAATTTTGAAAGAATACACATAAATCTTCCCAAGACATGTATTTTTTCTGGCTGTGCCTGGTGTAACACTGGCTGTTGGTTAGCTGAATGCACTGGTCCAAGCCCGGAGGCTGCCAGCACTGACCTGGCATTGCTCTTGCCTGAGCTCCTCAGCTGACCCGGGAGCTGCCTGCTCCAACATCCTAACCCCAGCTGGCTTCTGTTGGCCACATCCAGCCTCATGCTTGGAGCCACAGCAATTAGATCATTTAATAACCATCTCAATTCGGGCTGTTTTGTGTAAAGCATTTTACCTGGCTTTATTTCTCGCATTGCTTTGTATTCCTTCAAACTCCAACCTCGCAAATCGATGCGGTGCCGCTATTGTTGCCTCTAAAATGTTTACTCCTGGCTCTCTTTAGGATCTAAAAGGCTAAAAACTGCATCATAATTGTCCAATTAGTCCTAATGCTGCGTAGTGTTGACTGTTTAGTTACCATATATTGTGTACAGAACTAATTGTGGTGAAAGTAAATGAATGTGAAGGAAACAAACAAGCTACTAGAAAATAATTACTTGGAGTGTTTCTTTTTAGTACCTGTACAGCACATTTCATTATAGTCAACAGCTTCTAAAGCTGCTTGAAATAGCGGTATTTGTCATTTTCATAGAAACTTGATAATGACATTAATTTATCTTAATGGTCTGTTCTATTGTTATAAATAGTAAAATTAGCTTAAATTGTCTTGCTTTTGCTGGTTTTGGATGGCTCCAAAGGGCCCCACAACAGCAGATGAGTAGATAATTTGGTGTGCTTGACAGATTTCCAATAATTTGTTATGTGGAACATGAGGTAATGCTAGTACCATTAATGTTCATTTTCCTCTAAATTCATTACTGCCCTTTTCCCTTTTATCTTTTTTAATGTCTGGGCCATTTTTCTATATTTCAAGTGGAGCTACAAAGCCTATTCATATTCAGCTATAGTAGCTATTAACATTCTGCACATAGAGAACATCATGTAGAAAAACAACTCTTTATGAAATGATGAGGCTGGTGGCTATTTATGCTGCAAAGTAGGCAAAATGGGTTGTTTGCTGGTATTAGGGATTGGCTGTAATTAAGTCAAATGTAATTTTAAAGAAATTTAAATGTTTTCATTTTTATAGCCAAGGTAAAACACAATTCAGGGAAATTCTAAGATGGTGTAAATGCACTAATAAAAACTATTTTCCCTGTTTTCTACCACTCCTGATTAAACTTCACTGAGGATTTTATGCATGGCTAGTTATTTGCACAATATTTTCTCCCCAATTTAAACCTAATTAGTCTTGCAAAAGTATTAACGGTACTTTCATGTGGGTTTGCTGATATGGCAATGATCTGAACAAACAGGAGAGCTTTCCATCAGGGAAGAATTATTTTGCTTCTGCTCCTTTTATTTCTTTTTACTTTTGTATCTAAACAACATCAGTATACTCTTTCCCTCCAGGTGCAGAACCATGGAAGGGGAGAAAGGGGATGAGGTTTCAGTGTCCATATCTCACTAGTGTCTACATAATGTACATGAAAATCCAAACAGAAGGACCAAGACATGAGGCTGGATGCCATGGGGTGACTATGGAGGGATGCCTGGCACCAAGGCCACGTCCGTCCCCATCATGTGGCAGAGGAGCAGGGGCAGGCCAGGAGGAGAGTCTCTGCTCCAGGAGAGTATGATGCCCTGGTGCTGCCTTGCTGCTGAATGGTGGTGGTGATGATCCCCTGTCCAGCCAGGTGGGAAGAGGATGACTCTGCTGGGAAGTGCTTGGTGAGCTGTAGATCTTGGCAGGCTTCCACAAAAGCGTATTTTTTTAATGAAATTTCAAACACAAAGGGCTCCTGAGTGATGAAATTATTTTCAAAAATCTCAGTTGTCCTTCAGGGAAAGCTTATTTGAGACCATTCTTAATTTCTGTATTACTTTTACATTACTTTTAGATTTCACAAAGGGTTTGAGGTGTGAAGGGATCTCTGGTCATTTAATCCAGCAGGGCCACCTCAAGCCTGTTCTCTAAAACCATGTCCAGCCAGCTTTTGAATATCTTCAAGGTGGGAGTTGATATTTCTTCAGTTTAGGTGTATCAGGCTCTGAGAAACCGTGAATTACCATGATAGTCAAACCAATGCATTATTTTTAACTTTAAAATTGGCCACTGCTTATGCCTGATATAACTGTCTACTATTTAAGTCTACATCCCAGCATTGCTGCTTGGTTGTGATGGTGTGATGACAGGACCCCCTCAGCCAGGTTTAGGGCTCAGGTAACCACCTCATCAGTCAGAGGCCATGAAAGCCTCCAGGCTTTGGCCTGGAGCTCCAGCTGAGCTCCATCCAAGATCTTGTTTGGGCAAACACCTAAGTATGTGGAGGGACCATCTTCCCAGCCTCCCTGCTGCTCATGGAGGCATGATTAGAGGGGATGATCAGCCCCTGGATGGGTGAAGTTGGCTGACATGGGCCCTCCCCACAACTGCCAACGAGCTGACTGTGCATTTTACCTCCATGAAACTGAGGACCCCAAAGTTGGGTGCCCTAACAGCAGTTGGCATCACTGCCTGGCTCCCTGCAGCTGACAACAGCAGCCAGCAGGGATGCAGCCATTTGTAGGGGGTGGCTCATTCTTGAGATACCCGATGTTACCCGGAAAGAGCTCATGTCTCCCTGACAGCACCCAAACCACAAGCTTTGACCTGGGTTTTGTTTGAGATGCACAATTTCCAGCCCAGGAACACCATACAGGAGGTGGCTTAAGGTAATCACTCTCACAGCACAGACCTCTCTGAGTACCCTGCTCCTTGGGACTACCTTGGGCAACCCATTTTCATTTTACCATGTGTGCTTAGCATTGTCTGATGTTGCCTGCATCCCATGAGGGGAAATTAAATGTTCTTTGTTGTTTAAATTTTGTTGACTGCTCTCAAAGCAGCCTCTCTCAGGGACTTTACATCTGACTGATTTGGAAAACTCCTCTTCCTGTCTATGGCAGGATTTATCTCCCCGACTTTTAGACACAATTGTGCGAAAGTTGGTACATCAGCTGCTCATCCCCGCTCCCTTTCAAGATAGGGGAAAAGAAAAGCTATGCCCACAGTGTGAGTCATCTGATTTATTTTAGACAACTACATTAGGATGAGATGAACAGCAGCAATTTCTCTCCATTAAGGAAAAAGGAAGCCCAAGCTCCATGATATAAACATTAGGTATCGACATGACAGATACCTGTGTCTGAGCAGAGCACCTCTATCCTCATGCCTCACTTCCAGACTGCTGGTGGCAGAGGTGCCTGTCTGGTGAAATTCTACTCCATCCTGAAGGTCCTGTGTAGCCCAAAGATTGCACAGCTGCAGCCATGTTTTACTTCAAGGTATGCAAGTGCAATGTAATTACACAGTAACGAGTCTTTCCAGACTTCCAAAGCTTACGTTTCTTTCCAAGTTTGGGCTGAAGCTTACCTGCAGTCTCCCCAGAGGTCTATTTTGCTCTTTCTGTTTTGTATATCTGAGTTCTAATTATTTTTTTTTTTAAAGACGTTCTTGTCTTATTTTTAAATTTTGGGGATGTTGCTGTGCATGCTGAATTTTAAGAAAATCCTTTTTGTCTGTTGCTGTTTCTGCACTGAGAAATGTATTGACTTGGCTGAGCACTTTTAATTAAAATACCTGATACTGAAATCTTCCGAAGACTCATGGAGTGACAGTCAGACACACCTGGCTGAAGCTGGAATCTGCACGTTTTATCTGTCATTTGCAAGTGCCTGTCACAACATGCCAGGTTTCCTCCTTGCTCCCTGCTTAGCTTTTATCTATTTGACAATGAAGAAACACAACAAACAAAGGGAAAATTTGCATCACAAACATGTATCTCTTCGCTCAGCCTTCCACCCTCGAGATAAAGTTTGTAAGTTTTCCATTTTGATTGGTAAACAAACGCTGTCAAATACAGGTGAGCACCTCCTTAGTCTTCGCTGTGAACAGGAGACAGTGGGAGAGTAACAAAGCTTCTGAAGGGTACGGCTCACAGAGCATTTACTCAAAACCGAGGAAGACATCCATCTCGCTGTTCATGTGTAAAGTAACAACTGAAGGATGAGCTGTGAGCCTCAGATCTTATTCACTCTGGTTGACTTTACCTGGAGTCCCTGAGAGGAAGCTGAGGTCAGTGCCTGAGAAGAGCCTGCCAGCCTGGGGCAGCTGATGGCCCCCACAAGGCCACCAACATTGGGCAGCGTCATGACGATGAGGCCAATTGTCAGAGTGGCTCTGAGTGGGAGACTGGCAGCATTGGCACTAAAACCTCCTCTTTCTAGCACATGTATATAAAGGTTGATTTGCTTTGGAGTTCTGCACAGAGGAGTTTTTTTAGGGAACGTCTTTTTTTGGTAATTATATCTCAAAGAACAGGCATTTGAGTGCTCCAGCCATGATCACCAGCAATAGCTGAGGAGCTGTGGCTTCTTGTGCCAGCAGAGCACGAATTAAGGCACAGCCATTAGAGACCTTCTGTTGATAATCCATGTGCAGCATAGTCACGTGGCCCATGAGACCATAACACACACACATACACACACACACACACACACACGAAGAATTGGATGTAGTTGATCTATTTGGTAATAGAATTAACCAATCACAGCCATAAAAGAAGGATTTTCTAAAAGCAGACAAATGCCTCAGACTTCATTAGATTGGGGCAAGTTTTCCTCTGTCTCACGGAAGGCAGGATTGCAGCAGCAGCCAGCTGCCAAAAGATGCTTCTGCGGTGCCTCTCGATTGACTCCACTCCTGATGAAAAATCTTTCCTCCCGCCTTCCATGCCAACAGAAATAATGCGACACAGACATAAAATCAAGTCAGTGTAGACAGAAGTATTGCAGCTGGATGCCTTCAAAGCCTGCCCTGGGGTAGAAGCACCTGTCCCGGCTGTACTTGCAGCAGCGGTTCTTGCCCAGGGTGGTGGGGTCAGACCTTCCTGGGTCTCGGTCTTTTGGGAAAGGTAGACTATACAAATAGTGAGGGGAAGGTGAATCAGTAGAGAAGGAAGAACAGGGTAACTGAGTGTGAGTGGTTTTTTTAACCTAGCTAAGGCTGATTTACAGCTGCATAAGGAAGCAGAGCTTACTTGAGGAGCTGTAAGTCTGGAAGGAGAAAAACTGAAATTCAGTCTTGCCCATTGGGCCATCCAAAAGCTGCAAACTTTTAGGTAATTATATGTAATTTGTTACCTGTAACATACAGGTAGTTTTAGTTAGTTATGTGTGTAATTATAATATGTGAGTAATACATAATATATAGGTCATAAAGTTATATATCTATAAAACATGCTAGAAAATTACCTACAGTTTCATGTCCTGAGGTTCTGATTGATTACACACCCTCTTTCTTGACCACATCCAAACTGTCAGGGAAGCAGGATGTTGCCAAAACTTGTCCTTGTGCAAGCACTGCTGTTACAAGTAGCTCTGGGCCCAGGCCACGGATTTTGGGTTGTTGCTGGAAATCGGTGCCTCTCATCCTCCTGGAGGGTACCTGAGGAGGCAGCTCAGTACACGTTTGTGTACAGGGTCAGTGACTGAGGGAATATTTTCCTGTGATTGTGTGAGTCCCAGGAGACTCAGCTGATGAGAAATATTTCTCTGTGATTGATGTCTCAGTGGATTTCTGGCAAATACTTTGGGGGAGAGAGAGGGAAAAAAAAAAGAGCAAATCTTTCATTCAAGAAGCTCCTTGCAAAATACAGTTTCTTTAGATTGCAGTTCAGGTTGCTCTGGACAGCTGAGAAATATGCCCTGAAAATGCAACTATTTTTGATGTCAGGGAAGGTAATAAAACTCGCATAGATGATGCTATAATCCAGGGGATAGGCAGTAAAACTGGTAGTACAGATGAGCAGCCCTCAGCAAGACACAGTGTGTGGGACTGAGGACCAACCCCAGACCCTGTGGGGACAAGCCTGAAGAAAGGACATCTTGAGCAGGAGGTGGGAATGCTCAGGGCTCTTCTTGCCTTGCTAAAGGAGCCAGGAGCAGGGAGCCAGCCCCAGTGTCAATTGCAGGGAATTGCTTGTGGCACTCAATACCCTTTCTGCTGCACCATCACAGCACCAAAGTGACGGGACACAAATGGATGGGAGATAAAAAGGACATTTCAGTGTCCCACTGAAATGGTGTCTGCAGAGGAGTAAGAGACAGGGTCACAGGTTCCAAAAACCACTGTGCCCAGTACTGGAAAGCAGTGGCTGCACTATGACCTATGGTTATCAGCCCTTCGGTGTCCAGCCCTGCAACGGCCAGTGACTTGCTGACTGGGGGCCAAAGATGTTGAAACATTTCTTGGGTGAACCGTGGCACTGAAGGAGTGGGCAGGGCTGGTGGCATGCGGGTGATGATATTGAAGAGAGACAAGGTGGCCTTGCAGTACATCTGCTACATGGGAAAAATGGTCTGAATCTGCTCTGGACCTCCAGTATCCCCGGTACAGAGGAGCAACGGGACTGGCTTCACTAGGAGAGGTGCAGAGTTGGATCCTGGTCCATCTTCTGTGCAGTTCATATGAAAAAGGGACCACTTGTTTTTCCACCCATGTGGAAAGTGATACACTAGATGCACCTCTACTCTGCAGGCAAGAAGCTGAAAGGAAGGAAGTTGATGCAGCAGAAGAGGTGTGAGCTATTTTGCCCCTGCCCATTAGGGCAAGTTAACTAGGATATAGTGTGGGGCTGGCTCCTCTCTCCCTGAGATCATTTGCAACCCATCAGCAGCACTTCAAAATTTGCTATTGGAGCTTAACTGAGCTGAGTTGGAGTAACTAAAATTCAACAAGTCTCAGAATATTTCATGTTCTGCCCTGCATGAACTCACACAAATCTATTTTTCAATGTTTATGGTAAACCCCCCTCATGCAGCTCAGGTCAGGCTGGTGCTCCTTTCAGCTTTATTAATTCCTTGACTTGTTTTTCTTTTTCCAGAGTTCTCTGCAGGTCATTCTTTCCCAGCGTACCAAGGGATGGAAGAACACATTGAAATAATTATTGATAAACAGTTACATCTCAAAGCTACATAGAGCCCTTATTTCACAAAGATGTGAACACAAAATAATTTTGCATTGTGTGAATTATTTTCCTATTTGAAACACAGAATCTCTCTCAAATAGCTTTAAAACCCTTATTGTAGTGGAGCATCCAGTTTGTTCCATTAACTACTCACAGAGTCAACTGGAGAACCACTGTTATTAATTTGAATGGAAAGCTAAAATGCAGTTCATTTTCTGTAATTGCAGGCCCATCACCTAAAGACCCAGGAAAAGCTTTTAATCCAAGGCATTTTTAGAAGGGTATGATTACATCGCGTATCTTCATAAGGTGCATAATTACCAGGGCACCAATCACAAAGAAACACAAAGAGCCAAACTTCTCAGGCTGTTAGAGTGAGGTCCCCTCCCGTCAACCTGGGGCCACCAGCGTGAGGGGTGCTGGGGTGGGCACTGGGGACCTTTCCAAGACCCAGTCATGATGTTTCCCCTACAGTGGGGAGCAGAAAACGCAGCAGATGTCCCAGTGCCATGCTGCACATCCAGCACCATCAGTGCCAGCAGTGATGGAAAGCCCAAAATACCCCTTATGCCTCCCCATGCACTACCTGTCAGAGTATGATGCAGAGAGACCCTGAGCCTGGAGGAGGCATTAGTAGGCTGGAAAATGCATTGGAAAAAACAGCACTTAGATGGTTGTACGGGAGCAGCTAAGCATCACTGCAGCAGGACAGTGGACAGGAAACATGCAAAAAGGTCGAAAAAATGATGGAAAGTTTGGGAAGAAAAATCTGAGGATAAATGCTATTTAGTTGAAGGATGAGAAAGACTCCATGAGATGCAAAATATTTAGCTGAAAAAATTTCACTCCAAGGTGAAAACAATACACAGGTTGGTGTGATTTTCATCTTGGGATGAAAATAGGATGAAATTACTGCAGCTGGACAGCTGACCTAGGATCCTTGGACCAGCTCCCCAGGATAGAATGAGGGCTGCAACAGTGTGGTGGCTCCTGGCCTGTCCTGACTGCCCTCATGGATGTCACCCCAAGCCAAGCTGCCAGCCACACTCACACTGCAGCCAGAAGGGACTGTGTGGTTTAAATTTGAGGTCTTTGCTACCTTCACTCTACTAAATCAAAACAAACCACATTGCATCTTCAGCATGTCTGCGGGAAGAGGCAACTCCAGCTGGAGGAAAGAAGAAAAGAAAACCTTCAGTTTTGAATTACTGCTTGACTGTTCCACTCAAGGAGGGACAGCCATGATCATTTGCTACAATTCAAAGCCATGGCAGCCTGGAGGCATCCCAGCAGGACTTGCAGCTGCAGTGTAAGACCACTAATTCCAAGCAGAGTCCTTCGTAGTTGCAAACCTGACTCACAGAGGAAACTTGGATCTATAGAAACATATAGATGCCAGAAAATCAACCCACTTAAATCTAGCATTTGAAATGCATTAACGTACCCTTTCTTTCGGCTCTTGGCTTCAGGTCTCTCTGGCTTTAAGCACCAATGGATGCTGAGCCATGACTGCAGCAGTGGAGTGGCGAGAGAGCTGATGCTCTTTCTTTCCAGGGTTGTTTCACCAGTAAAGAGGAACCGCCTCTTGCTGCATCCCCCAACAAGGGACACACTAACTGATTGCAAAAAGAGTTAAGTGTACTTAGCACCCGGGTAGATGAGGGCTAAGGTGGGTAATAGTGGTGGCAGAAATAGCTGCTTGGGAAGCAATTTAATTAATAAAAATGTAAGAAACAAAAAGGTCAAGCCTTGCCTCTGCTGTGCTGCATTTAATCTGCACATGTACATAGGACTTCAGCCTCCCGGGTGTTGTTTTTTTTTAGCTGGCACATTTCCCCAAACACGATAACATTTCTTAACTTTAGTGGATGACATTTTGTAATATGTTTAAGGATCTGTAATATTTTATGCTTACAGCTTTTTGCGATTGTTGTTCCAATATGGCAGTGATGCCAGTATTAAAGTTTAATATGATTAGAAAGCTCAACTGTATAACCAAGGGGTTATACTCTTTATCTATTCTAATCTGATTAAAAGGTTTCTCTTCAGGAGCTTTCCACAATCACTTTATAGCAAGACCTGGGAGCAAAGCCACTTTGGTTTGTCCCAGACTGAATGAAATACCAAATGGGTTCCTTAATTGAGTACTTCATTCCTTACCACACAAAGCTGTGCCCAAACTGCAAACCCAGCTCATTTGGCTTTAGTGGAGCTGCTCATTGAGAAAGGGCTTGTGGAACCAGTCAGATGGCCGGGCCTGCCCTAAAGCTGCTTAAGGTTCAATATCTGCCTGTTTAGGGGCAGAAAAAAAAGCATTTTGGGTCTTGCTGCCTGGTAGTTTTGCACTGTCATACACTGGGAGTAAAACAGAGCTGCTAGAGGAACTCCCTTCACAGCAGAGATTATTCTGCGTGCTATGGATCCATAGTGTTAGCAAATCTAGCTCCAAGACCAGAGTTAGAGAGAGCTCCTGATGTGTTTACATCAACCCTTGCATTTGCATCTTAAAAAGAAAGGGGTGGTTGTTCTACAGACCACCTCCTCGCAAGACCCCCAAGACTGAGTCACCACTGGGACCACTGATTCCCACGTAGCCGAAGCTACTATTCCCCACTGTGGCAGGCTGCTGTGGGATGCAAAGTGGCCTCAGTACCATTATCTCTTTTCTCTAAACCTGAGCCATGGTCTCTACAGGGTCTCTATAGCTGTTTGCTGCAGCTAAGACAGGGTAGGAAAAGTCTGTGCGGGGAATTGAGGCTACTACCACTCAGGAAGGAGAGTGAAGAGGGGCAGCCCCTCTTAGATACAATATTTGTCCCCAAGAATCACAGAAGAGACTTGTGGCCTTCCATTTCTCTCCCATTTCCTCCATGTCCTGTGACGGGAGCAGTTGGCTCTCATCCGTCCTTCGGCAAAACCAACTTGGCATTCCCTACTGAGAAGCATGCTGTTTCTGCTTGGCTGTGCTTGCAACCCACGGACTCCTCCAGCCAGCCTTTACCAGCATAGCTAACAACAAAAACAACCCCCAAACCCAAACACATTTCTTCTCCTTCTAAAACAGCTTCAGGCACAGTGAATGCCATGGCCAATGCAGAGCAGGCTGCCTTTAACCGGACTCTTGGCCCAATTTGATTTCTGAGTTGTCTGAAGTTTTCTGCATGACTCTACAGGAGTTCATCACCATTGTGTCAACTGCAATGCATCACTGACATAGGTGTTGCATCCATACTGCACTGCTAACATTCATGAGACCTATCTATGTGATACGGCAACAAACAGAAGGACAACACCAACATTTAGTCAAGATTAAGCTTTCTTACTCATATAATGTTATTTGAATTGTCCCAAAACTATGAAGCCTAAAGCCTTCTCCATCCTCTGGGCAATAAGTCATCTAAGGACTGTTCTTCACTAGCTGGACAGATTTATGTCAGGTATGACAAGGTCACTTCTGTCTCTCTTTTTTCTATGTGTCAAGAGAGAACCACTTTTTAGGTGAGTAAGCTCGCCCAAAAGTTGCCTGAGACAATTGCGATAACGATGTTCACTGATCTTCCTTGGTGTTATAACATCTTGGGCCATGTGGCATCAGACATATGTGGTCTTAACTCCATTTCTGCTGCCACCACCCCTGCCCAGCTTGTCATACACATACTTTTAACTCGGCATGATCCTACCTTAGCTTGTTAATAAATTTTTATGATCCATTAAAATTGCCTCACAAGCAAATGATCAAGTTCCTTAACTAAAAGGAATTTGCCTTGCTTCTGTCACACTGTATCTGAGAACCAGGCTTAGATTTTGATTATACTCACCCCAAATCTATTAGGGAATTTGCAAATATATGAATTCTTAATTCTTCTGTGATGTTGATTTCCCCCCTCAGTTGCTCCTGACTCTAAACAGAAAGTTTAGAGTGGCAAATGAAGTACCTTCAAATTTCACTTCACTGGCATGCTGTGAAGCAGAATAAACCATTTTACATTCCTAACTGAGATCCCTAGGGTCGTTTGGGAAAGTTGTTCCTCCCATGAAGATCCAGCACACAGGTGACTAAGTCCACCACCTTACACAAAGCTCTGTGCACCTCCAGGTGCAAAAATGAACTCATTCATCTGTCCGTAAACCAAACCTCTGGTGGTCCAGCTCTTACCTTACAGAAGTACAAGACCTCATAGTCTACTGGCAGACATGAGTGGTTTCTTCTGCATTTCTGTACACAGGCACAGTTTTGTGTCAAAGCAACTCAACTATTCATAACCCACTAACTACTGCAAGGAGTAAGAATACAGACTCTAGGCAACTTTACGGCAATTCATTAAGAAATTGCTTTTAGACTTGTTCTAGCATTGCAGACATCTAAAGATAGAGCATACTTGCCTGCAGGAGATGGAAACTGATAACCAGGAGGCTCAAGTTTTCACTGTAAAACTGATGTTTCCAGCAGGACTGTCTCCTTGCATCAAATCTCTGCTGTGAAAACATCCTCAAGCTGATCAGTACCAGCTGGCACTGAGGGGGAAAGAGGAAATGCTACTTGTGGCAAAGTACCATAAGGCACAGATCTTACCCCCACTTCAGAAACACTTCTCAGCACTGAGTTCTAGTTAAACAGCTGGTATATTGCCCTGGCAGGATGAGCATGCCCTCAGACCCTTTTGGTACATTCGTTAACTGTAATTTATGATAAATCACGGCAGGAAAAATAACCTTCAAACTGAGTCTGGATTGAGCTACCCGTATCTGTTGCAAAGAGTGAGACAATACTTTGAGTTATTACAATGTGTAGAATGAACTTTTATTTTCATTCATCCTTCATTAATACCATACAATTAGATAGCAGTATCTGGAAAAAAAATAAACTTGAAATAATTTAAAACAGAAGGCACAGAAAACCAAACCCAACTATCAGCTACAAGAGAAAGGGGAAAAATGTTTCAGGAAGCGAATTTATTCTGAAACGTTTTATCACTAAATATTCTGATCAAAAGCTACAGCACACAGAAACAAAACTGCACAGTATAAGCTAACCCATGCTTTTGTTACATATAACATATAAAAGGAAAAAAAAAATCTAAAAATATCTTTGCAGAATTTTGAATGAAAAGTGTAATTTTTAAAATAAAAAATATTAAATCTAATACATATGTCAAAAACTTCCCTAAAGTCTACACTAAGATGTACTTTACAAAAAAGTCTGCATTAAGGGCAAAGCATACAGTTAAACACCATCTGAGGATGGGAGCAAACTTGTTCTCAAATTAGTTAGAGTATCAAATAAATTTGGTGTTTGTTTCAGAAACAAGGATTCTCACTACAGTAATATACTGGAGAGGACATTCTTTTGTATTTTAGTATTATGAAATGAAACTGATAGTATACATTACAGAGAGGAATAAACCCACTTCACTTACATGAGCTTTTTACTTTTTTTTTCTTTTTCTTTTTTTTGCAAAAGAGTAACTTCATTTCTTTTGAAAACAAAGCTACTGGAATTAATGACATGCGATAATATGCCCCAATATTATACCAGCTAAGTCTGAAAATAAAGTTCATGCTTCACAATTGAAATATGCTGTGACTCTCAAATACATTCTCTGGTAATTAATAATACAATACAGAGGTCATTCAGAAAATCAGTTCCGGTTGGGAACCTGGTTTATAAATGAAGCTCTTTTGCAAATACTGAGAACACTGACAACGCACAGGGTTAGCTCCAGGTCAGCACACTTTTCTGTGCTCCACCCGTCTTTTCTTACACAAATGTGTGCTTAGCCTGCAAATATCATGGAAAGGCAAAGTCTAGAAGTTACAGGTTCGTTTGTAAAAATACTAAATACAATCCAACACAAATAGTGTTACCGACAACTTAATAGCAGGTGCTCTCTAAAGGGAAAAAAAAATATCCTGAAATGCAAAGAGATCGTTTCAGCATTTGATATCAAGGCATTTGCACATTTGTCAGCAGATGACAGAGTAAGAGTGAACTTTGCAGTTGGACTTGAAATCAAAGAGTCTTCCTTCTAGCCTGCCCACCTGTAAACCATAACATATGGTTTCTTAATAGCTTGCTTTTTTCCCTGGAAATAATTCTCTCATTTAGAAAGTACAAGTCAAAGTATTGTTTCCACACTTGAATAAAGACAGCTGACAACTACAATAGAAATGGTAAAAATGATCTTCATAAAAATGTTCATCAAAATTCTCTGACATAGCAAAACATTCATTTGTGAAGTAAAGTCTAATACTGCAAGCCATTTACTCAAAGGCGACCTTGGGCACGTGTATTCTTGCCAGCATTGCAATGGTAATTACTTCCATATTTCTTGTCATTATAGGGTACAAACTCTGTAATATATTAAAGTTTCCTAACAAAGAGTCCAATTATTGCACTTTATAAAAATTCCAGTAATATCAGGCTTTTGTCCTACTTTTCTATGAACACTGATGCCCTGCAAAAAAAATCTGGGGGACCAAGTAATTTCTGATGAGTAAGATGGAATACTTGAATCAGTCTGAAATATGGAATCAAAATTGGAAAGGCTTACAAAATGAAGAGATGTACCTTTGGAAACAGGTTTTGATTCATAGCAGCAGATAAATGTGTCATTCTGGAACTGACACATGTTCTCTTTGTAGGGAAGAGCGGTCACATGTACATTTATATATCATATATAACTTGAGGACTGTGCAGAGAAACCCAAAGAACTGCTAAGTTCTTCTGCTGACTCTACAAGCCTGATGAGAAAAACTCAATGACAACCATAGTGGAGTGGGAGTTCCTCTGTGAGCTTGTGTACATTTGCATTTGTGTCAGCAACAGACACAGCAAACAGAAAAGGCTGGAAAAATATACAGAGTAAGTCTGAGAGGCCTGTAAAAAAGGAAAATACAGCAGTTTTGGCCCTGCTTATAACCAGCTGTATTAATAGGGGAAAAAAAGATAGAGGAAATTTTTGTGCCAGCTATCTAGAAGAAGATGCTGCTTTGAACAGAAGTGATTCACACATCTATATGAGGCTTCCAGGCCAGCAAATCACAGTTAAAGTCACTTTGTTCCTCTGCTCCTTCAGCATGGGAACGAGTGCAGAATGGCTCATTCCAACCGTGGATAGTCCATTTACAGCAACAATCATATCACCACACCTAAAAAAAAAACACAAGAAGAAAAAGAAAAAACGACATTATGAGTCCTGCTCTGCTGTAATTAGTACACACCAACAAACAGCACTGCACTGCTGGGGTTTGCATCAGGCTGGAATGGTAGCTAAAAAAACCCAAAGGGGTTCAAATTTTAAGTCTGTCCTACGACTGATAGATATATCTGCTTATTGCAGGAGTGTTGGACTAAATGACCTTTAAAAGATCCCTTCCAACTTTAAAAATATTCTAGGATTCTATGAAACTTATCTGGGAAATTCCCAAACTGCTAAAATTCAATTCTAATACAAAGATAGTTCTGTATTAAGAACAGACCTAGAGGGAAACGTGAAAAGAGCGAGTTGGAAAGACCTAATGGAGTCAGGAGAAGATAATGAGGTAGCACGTGCATGACAGAAGCATTTCTGTTTGTTTGTGTGGATTATAGCACATTTACACCAAACATGCCTTTACTGTAGGAGGTGTAAGTAAAGATACTTATGGTTACCAACCAACCACATCCCAACCGAGAACCTTGTTTTCAGTGGCTTATGATTTTGTCAAATATAACTGTTTGGCTTGAAATCTCCCTCAGCAGATGGTTCAACTGAGAAGTTGGAGCATCTCTGTGTTTTGAAGCAGGGAAGAGAAATTTTGGAAGGTGCTGCTTGCTGGCCCTGAGAAAATTGACCTCAAAGGATTAAGTTTTGTTTTTTTCAGACACTCAAGAGAAACTTCAAAAAGGCACATAAGTCCTTCCAATGTCGAGCTTGTTCCATCTCCAGACATCTCTTCTTTGTGACTTGAGCGTGGTGTTTGGCATTCCCCAGAGCAGTTGAACATGACCTGGGAGATCAAACGGGACTTTTCCCGAAACTGATCTTCCCAGTTATTGGAGGCACCGAAATGGGTGGCAAAAAGATGCTTTCCTGAACTCTCCCGGTGCCCTCCACCTGGCTAGAGCAGAGGAAGAGGATGCAGTGTGACCAGTCAAATGTGCGTTCAGAAGTCCTTCTCTGTCAGAACCAAGGAACCACATCACCCAAACCACAATGCTACGGTTCACTGAGTGGCATCTCACTCACCCAGCCTTTCTGCTGAAGTCATTTCACCTTCTATAAAATCACACTAGACAGATCATGTAAGCAGAAAACTGTCTAAACTATTCAGCTGTAAAGTTATTTACCACCTTCCCTTCTAGCCTAACAAAACATTTAGATAACTTAAACAAAACAGAACAGCTTTAAAGAGACCTGCCCCACAATAACTCAAGATGCAGATTCTAAAGAGCTTTCCCTTATTAATGGCCCATTTTTAAGTCCATATTCTCAGCGAGACAGTACATTTGAACCAAGGGTACTATATCACAATATCACACGAGCATCTTTTCCATTCTTTACAAGGGGCTAAATGTGACCATGCTGACTCTTCCCCCCTTCTTAGGAATGATGCCTGAATTTCCATTTGTGTGAAAACTTCTAGTTATTAAGTCCTCAACCTGAAATTATTTGAGTTGAACTGAGATCTTTACTTTAATCCAAACTGTTCCACAGTTGGAAAAAAAAAAAGTAATTTTGTGTTCAGCCAAGTTATTTTTTCATTTATTTATTTAGCCATTGAACTGAAAAATCAATTACTGTCATGGCTCTAAGCGTAAGCACATTTTTTCCTAAGTTACTTTGTAAGCAAATCTACATGTAAAAATCATGCCATGAAACTTCAAGTTGCATATTCTTGACTGCCACCTTCACAAAATCAAGTTTATGAACAAGAGAAACTTAAATAGGAATTTTAAGTCCTAGTTCTGAACTAATCCTACATGAGGCTAAGATCTGTATCTGGATACTAGACCTGGGGGCTGCATCCAAACATAACGTGTAAGTAAAATCATATAATTTTTAAGGTTAGAAGGGACCTAAGGAGGTCTGCAGTCCACCTTCTGCTGCAAGCAAGGTCAGCTGTAAGATCTCACCAGGACTCTCAGAGCTTTACCCAGGTACGTCTCAGAAACCTCTAAGGGTAGAGACTACACAACTTATGCCACTACCTGACTATCCCCAGGGGAAGTAGTTTCTCCTTACAGTCTCAACCTTGTTTGTTCAGTTTGTGCCTGCTGTCTCTCATCCTCTTGCCCTGCATCACTGAAAAGCTCAGCCTCTGTCTCCTTGATAATCTCCTTCTATGTACTGGAAGAGGCTGTTGGCTGCCCCTGAAGCCCTCTCCTTGTGGGGCAAGTGCTCCAGCTCCTACCACCTCAAGGGCCTCTGCTGAACTTGCTTCATTTATCAGTGACTTTCCTGCCAACTAATGACTCTCAGGGCACTGCCATGGGGACTTGATTCCTTAACAATCTTCTCAGAGATATTTTTCATCTACTTTCTTGCCCTTCCATTAAAGCAGCAGCACCCATCTTCAGTACCAGGGTTTCCAGCAGTGGCTTCAGAAAGTTATATGAAAGGACAAAAGATTTTTCCCTACTTTACAGAGATAAGTTCTTATTTCTAGCTGTTCTCTAGGAAGACAAAAGCTAGCTAGTTCTGCACATATACATTGCATTTCTCTTGGCCTAAAGAAGAAATCTACAGGGAGATGGAGACAGCAGGTGACATCAGCACCACAGCTGGGGAGGAGCACAGGAGAGGCAGAGATGTCAGCACAACCATCCTCTCTGACAGATATCCCTTCCCTGTTAATTCCCTGCATCACACTCATCACGGAGGCAAAGCGCTACAGGGCTGCACGATCCCCCAGCACAAGATCCTACAGTGTATTTCTTTAAACAATTAGTTGCACCAGCATGTAACTATTTAAAAGTGGTTTGTTGCTGTTATTACTATTAGCATTTCTACCACTATTATATTAGCTTACTTTAATCTTCCATCAAAGTACGCAGGAGTCCCAAGAACAATGGTTTTAATGAAGAAAGGCTGGTTTGTGTGGTTCTCCTCATAGCCACCGACGATGCTGAAGCCCCAGCTCCCTAAATTGCTCCGCCGCAGTACTACATCATGGCAGCTATGTAGGCAGCTGTGGAATGGAAGCACAGGATAGCAAGAGAAAAAGCTGTGTATAATTTTACAGTAGGCACAACATCTGCTGTCTCACCATTACCACTGTGTTAAGTGTGCAAGAGAAGGGGAGGGATGGTGATTAGACTTCTGTTCCCAGAGTAATTTTGCAGTATTCAAACCAATTACCAAAAAACCCCACAATCTTGAGACAGGAAAGTGTTTTAAAAGAAATAATGCAGTGCTAGAACAATTACTTAAACACAGTTAACTCTGTAAACTGACAGTAATAGAACAGCATTCTAGAGCTTTTGCAGGTGGCAACAATGTGGGTGGAAAATTGATACCTGATGTGTTTAGTTCGAGAGTCAAAAATGCAGAGTGTTTTTCTTCCACCCCCAGTCAGTTTAGGCTTTTTCTACTTTAAGTAAAAATTAAAATTCCATACACAATCTTTTTTACCTCTGAACTGATGCATCACCAGTAATGAAAATATACACGACTAATCATTTTATTACACAGAACATAAATAATTCAGATCACGCTTTACTAACTGTCCTGCTATATGGTATCTTCTCTAGTGAAAATTAATTCTTGCCAATGAAGTTGACAATGACCGTAACCAAAAAAAGAACCAAAAAACCCCTCAAAACACAGACATTAACTTTTGAGTAAAAAGAGGCCAAGTTCTTTACTATTTTTAAGAACAGCAGCACAATGCATAACATAACTTTAGGAGCCATACATGGGCATCTGTGGTATAGAAGAAATAACCCACTGCTGAAGCATAGAAAGGAGTACTTTTACCAGAACTGAGAGTCATTTATCGAGATTAGGTAACTTATTTATACTTGAATAAAAGAGAAATTAATTGACAGTTAAACTAAGAAAAAGTGAAATCTCTGGAGGACCAATGCATAGTTAGTTCTGTTATCTTTGGCTGCATTCTGCAACCAATCTGTCTGGTTGTTGTTTTGGTTTTACGCTTAAAGTACAGACCTAGTAACTCTATCAGAGAAAAAGGAATTAACCTGCATGCCCTGACTGAAGTTAATAACACTATTTGCTGTAGCAGAAGCTCTTCTTGATAGCAAGCAATGCCAGAATGAGTTTATAGCTGCAGCCACATGAGAGTGAAAACCAAAGAGTACAAATGAAACATGATGTCCATCAGATTACAGATTACTCGAGGGGAGGGAGCTCACTGCAAACCTTGAAGAGTTTTTGTGTTTGGAAGAGATGGTAGTGGATTCTTGAAAAAAAAAAAAAAGATGGGGATTTATAACTATAGGTTCATCTGTGTGTCTATAGTTACATGGCTACAGTCTTGACAAGGGATGTGTCAAGAGTGTCAAACGGCCAAAGCCTAATCCAATATTCTGAAGTTAAATACCTGGCCTCATAAATTCAGGTAGTAGATTAGCAAAGAGACACATGGGTATATACTTCGTATTTTTATTAATGATTACTCTGGTTTTAGGTATTTTACAGAAAGTTATTATATGATTAAACAATATAAATGATGAATTGTGTTCAATGAGAAGATTCCACATGGGTAGTCACTATGATTTGTGAAGGGACGAACCCAGTCTATTCACCTTTGAGTTTCCCAAGGAAACATTGCTCCTGCTCACAGTCTGCTTCATAAGCACATTGCCAACGAAATATAGTCAGGCAGGCAGAAATAATGGCAGATGTGTTGCAACTAATAAGGTCTCTGCTTCTTTATCTCTCTTGGACTTAGCTTAAAACAGCTAACTAATTACTCTACTGATTCATTCCATACCTTGGAAGTCCCAGCCACATGACCCATGATGGTGACCAGCTAGCATCATATTCATTTTCACTGATGGTACTCAATTGCTCTTCATTAGCCTGGGGCTGTTCTTCTACAATCTGGACTTCCAGGGCTTTCAGGGCAACTATGGAAGAGGCAGCACTAGCTTTCAGCATGGCCACGGCCTCGCTGTGACTCAGGTTAGTCAGATCGATGCCGTTGATGTTCAGCAGTACATCACCTGTTCAAAGGCACAAGTGAGACCACATCAGTCTGACAGTCCTTCCTACTGACAGCACCTCCCATGCCACAGTTTCATTTCATATTGTGTTTTTTGGACCTGAGACAGTCTGAACTAACAGACTGGGAATGTGAACAGCTCTGAAGCCTTACATTGAGAGTTCAAAACATTAATGTATTGGACTATTAAGCTGGATTGGTATAATTTATTTCCCCATAACACATCAAATACTGTGGCTTTAATTGTATACTGCCCTGAAAATTTGAAATAGAAATTATCTAAGCATTTCACCAGCTCGGTTGCAACTGCTACTGAAGATGCCATGACAATTGTTTCCAGTAGTGGATCTTATGTTCACTCTAACCTTACAAGTGAAGGAAGAATGCTGGAAGGAACAATACAGACACCTCAAAGTAACCGATTTTTGTAGATAAGCAGGGTTCCACAGAGTGTTTTAAGTTATCTGTTTTCTAACTTGTTACTTGGGAGAAGAAAATGGAATTCGAAATCTACTGGAAAGTTTGGTATAAAACCCAGTTAATTCAAAGAAAGAAACTGAGCATCTCTATGAAGATAATATGGAAAGAGTCGAAGCCACTAAAAAACCAACCAAAATTAAAATTTAACTTCATAGTATTTTTTAAAAGTCTCAGGATGAAAACAAGAATGTTACTAACTATTGAAGCAGCAACAGTTTCCTTTTTTTACACGTCTCACCGATGAAAGCCAGAAAAAAACAAAGCAAAAGTGTGAACACCTGGATCACATTCGGAATAAGACTCAGTTTTTAAAAGGTTTTTCCTCCCAGTAGCTGCTGTGGCTACTTTAATGTTACACAATGAAAGAACAATAGTACTTCTTCTATCAAGTGTGTTTTTCATCACAGTACAGAAAAAGAAAGCATACCTGCTGGTGTGTGGGTGTAAATCTCCCTCTCTCGGGAGCATATAAGGATGCTCCCACACTGTTCTTTTTAAATGTACAATCTGTGAAATTTTTTTCCTAAATTTCTTTCCTAAAACATTCTGTAATTCTGTGGACTGTGAATTGCAGATATATTACAGGCAGTCTTTGTTTCACATACAATACGTTTTAATCATCAAATGCTTTGCTATCAGTCATGCAGGACTGCCTTAACCTATGCTGAGTCTAACCTCCTTGTTCCCTTCTGCAAAGCCAAGGAATAAGGGCAGGTGCTGCAACACTTCTGAAGACCAGCAAACCCAAGAGAACACATTTGGGAACTAGGATCAACACTGATGTGGCTTCTGAGGTAAACTTAGCATGGGTAAACTGTGGCCTGTCATCAGAGCATCTCTGCTGTTCAGATATTATACTGGGGAGCAGAGATTTCTTGGACAGAGATGTGGTCCCGCCCACTACATTAAACACAAAACCAGGATGTGTGTGCTACAGAGCAAAGCATCCCACCAGACCAGCAATCAGGGAATTACTGCCAGCTTTAAAGAATTTAACCAGACATTTCCTGGTCTTATCTGCTTCCCCTGCTATCACACTCTAAACATCCCCTTCCCAGAAAAGGTGGAAGTGTGATACTAAATACTGTATTTCTATTACTGAATCATGAAGAAAAGCATCCATAAGCATTTCCCTACATCTGTGGAAAGACTTTTTGACACCACCTGACTCCACAGAATGTAGTCATCAGAAAGCAATGAGAGGTCACCCATGGCACCAGGGAAGTCAAACCCCACCTCGTTTAATCCTGCCGTCTCTTGCCAAACATCCGTGAGGCTGCACGCTTGTCACAAAGATGGGCAGTTCGCCACTTTTGCTGCCTCTGCCTCCTGCCACTGTCATTCCCAGAGATTCATGTGGCTCTTTTTTCACAGTAATGTGCTTTTCTTGGCATGTAACACACTGGGAGAGATCCTGTTTGATAAGGATAAATAACATTGTTAAAACTAAGGAAAAAAACCAACCAAACAAAACCCAAACTCCAGAACAAAACGCAACTAAATACACCCCAGAACTACACTTTAGCACTTTAACAGAACAATTTAGAAGGACTAAGTAATGGAAATCAGCTTTGGCTGAATTTCCTCCAGATCAGACTACCTCTCCCTAAAAAAACCCCAAACTAAAATAAAACCCAACAAAACCCCCATGGCATGTAGATATTTAAATATAGATGGAAAGTTTATAAAGGCCTATCTTGAAAATCTCAATCTAGTTTTAATTAACATCCTACACTGGAACAGGCTCAATTTTAGGACGACACTAGAAATTCATACGGTCAAAAGACTGCAGACAAACCAGAAACAAATCTTTTCGTGTCATGGTGAACATCAGCATGATGTTCCCAGAACTGTCCAGAACTACAAAGAAGCTCCTAAGAAATGAACACACATGTGTTTTCATGATGACAATAAGAGACCCTTTAAAGCCCTTATACATCATGTTTTCTTTTGCAGCTGGTATGTAGACTCTCCAGAGCACAAACTAAGGCCAATTGATGCTAATCAACTTCTTAACAGTGAGAAGTTGTATTTTTCTAACTACAAGAACATCTCAAGCAGAGGTTTTATTCCTGCAGGTCTTCCAGATAATTTGACATTAGCTTCATGACAGTCTCCTCGTTTTGCCTTTCTCTCCCTGCTTGAGACAATGCAGAACTCAGCGTCTTGCAGCCAGGACTGTTGACTCATGGAGGAGATGACACATTCCTCCAACATGCTCTTTATAAGCTGGATCGTGGACACCACACCTCCTGTCCTTCCTGGTTGAAGCTAGCACAGTGGCAACAAAAACGTAACATTCTTGAATGACAGTTCTTCCATGCAAGAATAACACATGAATCACTGTCTTAGACAAGGAAGGTCTAACAACTACAGCTGTATGAGCTCATAGAACTTGCTTCTTTCACTGCAGTCCACAAATCCCAAAACATACTGAAAAGCTGTTGTGTGTCTTTTGTTCCCAATCCAGACACGATGCAGGACCTGAATACTTGAAAGTCATCACAATTTTTTTTCATTAGGTAAAAAAGAAGATATAGTCCTTTCTTCTAGTTTTGCCCTGCTACACACTTGGACCATCACATGAGTAAAGTGGTATTTATACCTCCAAGAAGGAGAAACACCAACCTTATGTGAGTTAGGTCTGCTGTGAAACAGCTGCTGGGACTGGTGTTGGTGTGAGTTGCTGTTGTGAGTTCCGGTGTCTCGGATAATACTGACTGTCTGTGACTTCAGGGGTCTAGAGATGATCAAATTCACTCTCTCCCCACTAGCCTGTTGAATACATAAGACAAAGTCATCAAGTTTGATAGGATATTGATTATTAGAGAGGGAAGAAAACATGAAAAAATGTGAAACAAGACAACAGCAGAACTTATTTTCCAGTTCCTGCTTAGACTACACAGTTCCTTACTTGCTTCTTTTTGCAATTCTCCCCAAAATGGAGGGGATATTAACACTCTTCCCTCACCTCTGATGTTACATCTACATCAAGTGGAAATCCCTTGTCAAAAGGACCATTGCTCAGTTTGTGTTACAAAGCTTCAAACCTTAAAATTCACCCCATTCCATTTGCATTCTTCATGAACTTCAGCAACACATAGCAATAAATGGAAGAAATGCCTGTGTGATGGCTCCAGATCTGCAGATTTTGGTCAAAAGCTCTGAACACCTCTGGTACTTCCCAAAGACACATCCAAGAAAGACATTATACATGAGCAGACCATCAAATTCTGGAGTTTGGGGAATATCAGGAGACTCAGTTATCAGATGTTAAATAAAACATCAACTCTTTCTATTGCTGCAAAACCACACCTTAATAGATAAAAGTTACCCAATGTTAAATTTCAATCACTCTATATAAAAATTGGGAACTGAAATTACAATTCCCAAGATCATTGTTATTTTCCTTTCACTGCAAGGAAAGTTCTTAAAATTATTCCTGAAACAAATATTTACTACTCATTTGTATCAGAGTTCTCTGTGTGGTGCTGGGTTAGGCAAAGATGACTGCACTACACTGCAAGAACCTACTACTGGTATATTCCAACTTTCCTAAAAACAGAGCAATTTTCACCAACATCCCATCAGCAGGAAGTAGCAAAGTGTTGCAGCTGTTTCCTTACAGACTGGGAGAAAGGCATAGAGTAAAGGTTTTCCTGTGGGAACAGGGAAGGGTCATATGTCACACTGCATCAAGCTTTGGATAACAGTCGTGTCCAGAGCAGAGCCAGACATGGGGAATAAACCCTTTTGAACACTCAAAAAATGAGTTTTACCATGCAGAACTCATGGAAGACCTATATTAGACTTCCCAGCTGCCACCTGTTGACAGCAAGAAGTCTGACAATTACTTTCCTGTTCCAACTCAATTCCATGCACAGGCAAATCAATACAAAATAAAGCCCACTTTTACAGAGCTTACTGGCAGATTAAAATACAATACATACATAAATAGAATAAAAATAATCCTCTTTTTTTTTCTGCTAAGCAATAGGCTACAATAAGCTACTCTGCTCGCTCACATGAGCCATTTTCTAACCTTCAGGCTGCATGCCAGGGAAGACTAACACACTTTTCACTTCTGAGGAAGTGATGTTCATCTGTTAGTTGCAAAAGCAGATCCTGTTCTGCACTATTATTTCCAGAACATAGATCACTGCAATTTGTACTGCCACAGGCTTTTAGGCATTACATGACTGATTCTGTCTGGGACAGACTCTACCCCAGGCTTTTCCCAAGAAATAAAGCTGAGCTCAGGTAGGGAATGCAAATTACCTGTATAACCTGAGCAGCAAGCTCTGGTGTCCCATGCTTCAAGTCATGTCCATTAATTGCAAGAACGCGGTCGTTGCTGCAGAGCCTGCCATCCTGAGCAGCCAACCCCCCTTCCAAAAGGTCGAGAATAAAAACTCCTGGCTCATCTGTTCTGCGCACGAGCTTAATGCCGAGCTGCTCGCTGGAGTCACGCTTGTGCAGCGTCACTTGGAAGCTGTCCTCCCGCAGGGAGCTGGGGGTGTCCCCGTGGTTGTGTGTGCGGCTGCCGAAGCGCCTCTCCCTCAGCACTGTGAGGTGCAGCACTGAGCAAGGCTGGGAAAGCACAGCTCGAGCATGGTTGTGAGACACGTTGCTGATGTCAAAGCTGTTGACCTGCAAAACAACAACAACAACAACAAAAATATATCAGAAATATATATGTTCCTGGTTATGGAAATAAAGTCCTTTCCTTTCTGAAGTAAATTCACTCACTGCAAAACCAGCCTTAGAGCAACCTACATATCTGACCCTACTAGACTTCCTCTCTTGTCCTTCCATCATCTCCTGCAAACTCATATTGGCTGCTCAATTTAAAAATTTATTTTTAGGTTGGAAAAGACCCTTAACATCATGAAGTCCAACCGTTAACCCAGTACTGCCAAGTCCACCACTAAACCATGTTCCCAAGTGCCACATCTACAAGTCTTTTAAACACCTCCAGGGATGGTGACTCCACCACCTCACTGGGCAGCCTGTTCCAGTACTTAACAACCCTTTTGTGAAGAAATTTTTCCTATCTAATCTGAACTTGGTACACCTTTAGGTTTTTTCCCACAAAAGTGACAACATCTTTCTTGCATCGAACACCCTCTGCCATCACAGGCCAGGGGTTTTGTTCTCCTTGTTTCCTATACTTATCTTCCTTAGATCTTTAACACTGTTTGTTCTCCAGGCCAAGAACTTTGGCTTTCAGTGTCAAGCCCAGCATCACTTAAAACTGTAAAATAATAGCTATAAAAAGAATACATAAAAATCTCTGAAGCAAGCTTGTGTCTTACAATAAGCAGTACCTCCACAACATGAAAAAAAAAAAACCAACAAACCTCAGAATCCAGAATAATGAAATTTGTTTATTAGGATTGTGGAAAAAGGTGGTTGTCCTAATTCTCAGGTCTTAGCGCGAACTTTGGTGATTTTCCACAGACTTTACCTAGGTCAGAGTTTAAGACTTCTAAGCTGTATCCCTCAAAATCCAGTTGTAAATGAAAAATGAATTAAACTTTCCTGCCTTACAACTAAGAATTGTGTTTGGCCCACTGATACAAAGATCAGTAATCTTCAGTCATTTCTTGTAGAATAAGGTAAGAACTGACAGTGCAATGAGATTTGGCAGAAAACAGAAACACCACAAAAAATCA
This sequence comes from Manacus candei, assembly GCF_025592945.1. Classification (NCBI taxonomy): domain Eukaryota; kingdom Metazoa; phylum Chordata; class Aves; order Passeriformes; family Pipridae; genus Manacus; species Manacus candei. The sequence continues at coordinate 34,034,121 of NW_026138062.1, read as the reverse complement.
GCACAAGAGCTGTGTTTGCCTTGTCCTGTAAAAAGGGATTCAAAGTCAACACTAAAGCTTCACCCTCAGAACATACTATTGTGCCTTAGTGGAGGAACCCCTGCCCCGCAATTTCAGCAGACAGAAACTAACATCAAATGATCTACACTGATCTGCCTTACCTATGCCTTCTAATGCTCCCCATTGCAACCTCAGTAAAAATATAAACTTGCAGCTTCTCACCATCTAATAGCAATATTAAAGCTTAAAATGTCTGAGGAGAAAGGACCTAGAAATCTATGTACAACAGCTGCCGCATTTACATCACACGTCTGAGCTGAGGGGCTCCGAGAGGTCTGTGCCAAACCATTTGGCTGTGGTAGTTTCAGAATGGTGAAGGGGCACTGTACCCTCACTGAGCCACCCCCAGCACAAAGCCCAGCCAAAGCCACTGCTGCCAGCGGCACCACGAGCTCAGACACCAAACCATGGTCATGTCCTGCTCTGCTACTGCCCTGAGACAGGCTGTAACCCTGGGCAAAGGGAAGAGGGACATAGCTAGGAGAAATAACATTTAGAGCTGCCCCCCACAAAAACCACTACGGCTCATCCATCAGAGCCCTTAAATTAAGTCCAGTTTTATTTTTAGCTGTCTCTAGCTAAAGTAAATACATAAAAACAGAAGCATTCAAAGGGCACAAAGAATACATGCAATAAAATGTAATTCTTCTTTCTACAAGGCAGTTCACAATTTCAGAATAAAACAGCCTTAGCATTTCTTGGGGAAAGAGATTCTCATTAGGACATGCTTTACGTGAATTACAGTCACAGTCCAGCATAAAAAAGAGACAATTTTTAGAGCACTTTGAAAATGTTAGGCACCTATCTGTACCTTGCAGACAACATAAACTTTTATGGAGCTGTTACAAAATGCTGTTCCCACAGATCTTAAAAGGGTAATACTTCTCATTTGACCGGGCAAGAAAATGCTGAGTTTCACCTCATAGTCCTTTCTGGCTTTCTTTTAGACCTTTACTGCTCATAAAAGTCCCTAAAGACATTTTCAGAAATATCAAACCAAAGTATGCATGGTGGGCTGCATCTAACTGTACCCAACTACAGACGCCAGAGAATGAGTCTGGTCATTTTAATATAACAGCTCAGCACATGCACAGGTAAATTCAAAGAAATAAAGGTATTGTAACTTCCAAAAAGTTTGGCTTTTAACCTCTGTACCTCTCCCTTCGAAACCCCCCTAGCATCTGACAGCCCCACTGCCAGCATGTTCATAGGGAAGACTCACTGCAGTTTGTAAATTCCTATTTACAGTCAATGTACTGCCATTTATGGCCTTGGAAACTGTAATTGACACCTACCCAAATAGCAGGAATTTCCAAAGCTTCACTGGAGCTCAAACTCTCAATTCTGTCAACCAAGTGGAGCCCTTAGTATCAAAATAAATGAGGCAGCATTCAATCAGTGTCTGCAATTACTTGTTGAAAAGACAACATTTTGGAAACCTCTTGGGTTGTTTTCTTGGCCAGACACTATGCTAACACTCCAGGAGAGGAAAAAGGCATGTTTCTCAAAAGGGACTTTATTTTCTGAAGTGCAAACTGATTTCATTCCAAGTGTAACTACTGTATTTAAGCTACTTCTATCAGCTTGATTTCAAAACAGTGAAATAAAGAAGGCTGATACTACTTTTGTACTGATCTTAGGCTGCCAGATCAAAAGCAATCATTTTTACTGAAGTACTTTTGAATTGACAGTAATATATTTGTTCCAGGTGGAATGATTAAAAATACAAAAAAGCCGGAGGACTGTCCTGTTTATGCAGCACTCAGTTACTGCCATTCTTAAGTGTCCTATAAACAATCCCTTCCCCTAACATAAAAATTAAAACGTCAAAATTAAAAGAATTTGATCTTTTTATACTGTCTGTGGTAGTTACTTAAAACCATAGAAAAATACACAATCAAAACCAACTTATATTTTAATTTTCCCTTTTTTTGAAAATACTTAGTGCACCTTGCTTCAAATCATGCCATTGAAGACTATCACTGACTCTTTCATACATATTGAAAGATGCAGGTCAACTGCCTAGGCTTTTGGAAGATAACAGTGAAGCTAGATTAAAATAGCAGTTTAGATGAAGCCAGCCTTACATTCCACAAATTGCTTTTTATATACAACAAGTTACGCCAACTTGTTAGCCAGAAATAACTTTGGGTTCCTTCAAAATGCATGCATAAAGTTGAGACAAGGACCAAGTCCCACAGCATTTAAAAACAGAAAAATAAACTTGTATTTTAAGCATTGATAAGAGATGCTAAGGAGGAAAAAATTCCAGGGACTGGCCCGAGAAACAACATAAAGCATGATAGCCAAAACTACTAAAACAACAGGCTTTGCTCTGAATATTAATTTGCCTTCCAACTGATAATTGCAATGCTAACACTGACACAACATAGTCTGACAAGGAAAATCTCCCATCTCATTTTAACAGCAGTTCTGCAAGGAGTGAATGGAAAGCAAGCAGATAGAATACACAATTAGGTTCCATACTTGAAGTATTTGGTCTCCAGCAAGAAGTCTTCCATCTCTGGCAATGATCCCATCTCGATAAACCTCCTGAATGACAATGTTGATCAAAGGTGTTTCATTGCCACCCACTATGCTAATTCCTAATTCGATGTAGGGATTGGACCGATGAATTTCAATAGTAGTGATCTCTCCTTCAGGCAAGGCAGGTGGCTGTTGATTTGCTGCCAATTATTTTAAAAAAGAAAGATGATTAATATCCTTTCTACTTATTCATTTTCAATAAAACAAATCACCAAAGGATAATGTAAGAGAGGCCACAAAGCAGTGGTTTAACAACAAACTAAAGCGCAAACAGATTAGTTTCACTACTTGATGAAACTCCTACTGGTTAGAAACAGCTCTCTAATGACTTAGTAGCATCCATGCTTCCTGAAATGGGGTTATTTGGATTGTAAAAGGATACCCGAATCCTTTGGATCCTGTTCCTTATAATAAATTTTATACATTGGGTTGCTTGCAGATTTGCATTTGGTGACGATGATAAAAATGTATTTTAGGGGTTACCTCATGGTAACCTCTTTGTCAGCTGGTTTCACAATTGCACTAGGAGCCGCTATTGAGTTACTAGGTCAAGGGAAGAAGCCCATTTCTGAAGGAAACATGGAGACAACTAAAGAAGGAAAGGTGGAATGCCAAAGGATGGCAATTACAGAGGAGAAAGATGGGGACAGGACCACCTTCCTCTGTGGTAAGGCTCAGCACTTCCTCTCTAAAATTCCAGATGCTAGAGGCGTTACTGCTCATTCAGTACAGATGGATGCAGGAGTAACTCAGCTGCCTTTCTGCTCGAGCAGGACAGCACTCCATGTGCAGGAAGGTTGCTGATCCAGTTGGGGGCAAGGAGGAAGAGGGAAACACAAACCTCATCTTAGAAAACAACTTCTGTAATTTTACAGACATTACACTCCTTCCATCTCACTGTGAGGCCAGTCCTACTAGTAGATTAACATGAACTACTGCACCATGACCATGACATGATACATACCAGCATGGTATCTGACACACACCGAGATATTTCTTTCCTTCCTGTGACTTTATCCCAGTTGTAAACTTACACTTAACCAAAACCCAGTAACATTTCTCCAGAAATTGCAAAAGAAAAGAGCCGAAGATGAAGATGCACATTCACAGTTGGTAAGTGACAAGCTCTGACACCACAAATGTTTCCACATCTGATAAAAGAGGCTTGAGAAGATAAGTGATGACATACTGTCTGCTACTGTGTTCTCCTCAAAAGGTGGATTGTCGATGCCGGACTCGTCTGTCCATGTGGGAAGGGCAGGCGAGGTAAAGCTCTGCTCAGCTGGCACTATTCCCTGATCTGCATCTGGAGATAAACTGCTGGGCTGCTCCATCCCACCGACACCACTCTCGCCCTCTGCTTCTGCTTGCAGCTTGCTCGTTTTCCTTCTCTCCAGAGCAACCCTTCGATGAGAAGCCCCAGGACACCTGTGAAGACAAGGTTTATACCATACTTCAAGGCTGCAGCCATGTTCGTAGCACAAAATCCCTGAGTACTCCATTGAACAGAATTAGCCTTCTTCAAAGCCACAGCTTTAAACTCATCCTAAAAATAAATATTAAACACATTGAATTTTAAGGCCAAAATATATTTTAGTGGACAAAAACCCAAGATAATACTGCCTTTTCCCCCAAATGTCTACTACTTTTGGCCATGAACTTAATGTACTGTAACAGCTTCTGAATGTGGACTTCATTTGTTATCATTGAATGGTTTGGGTTGGAAAGGGCTTTAAAGATCATCTAGTTCCACCCCTCTGCCATGGGCAGGGATCCCTTGCGCTAGAAGGTGGATTCTGTACATTTCAGTTTCTGGAAGATAACCTTGCTGAAAGGACTAAACAAGACTGGCAAAAAAAGCCACATAAGAGAAGCCCTTTCAAAGACAGGTTTGGAGACCCACTGAAGCAATCTTTTTTCACCTTAGTAAGCATCATATTTTCCTGGGGTTGAGGGAGGAAAGAGATGAAAATTTTACCCATATTGCACTAATTGTTAAAATACTAAAAAAAAAAAATTACGCTTGTCTAGGAGTTTGTATGAGAAGTTCAACAAAAGTAACAGTTCTGCTCATCATCTCTTGGACCAGCAGGTGTTTCATTCCCCTTCTCTCTCCTGTTTTCTCTGACTTCACACAGGAGGTAAAATTTTTTACTTTTCCTTATGTAACAATCCTCCCTCAGCATTTGATACTTTTCACTATAAACTCATTTTTGTGAATTTCCATTCTTCTTAATGCAATATTTATTTTTGCTTATGTTTAAGAAAGAAGGGCTACAATGTTGCAAATTCAAGAAAAGCCTTCATTTATGGAATAGTCTTGCATTTATGTGTAGATAATTAGATGTGGACACCAATCTTACATCTGCCTCTGTGACAGTTTTGCCAGTGTCTGATATATCACTTCTTACAGTATTTGATGTCCTTAAAGCTCCTGCTGCTGAAGCTGCTGACCACCTAAAAACACTCACATTGTAGCACTGTCAGAAAAAAAGGAAACATGTTCTTGAAAGGACTCAGTGTTTGGGAACTTGACAGATTGTTATAACAAAAGAAGCAATTATTTATTTTTGCAATGGGAGAAGAAATGAGTTAACAGAGTTAAAGGTAGCAGAAGTCTAACCATATCCTAACTTGTTAAACCAGAATATTTTGAGAATCACAATTCTGTTCTGGTACTCTGTGAAGGGCATTTGATAATATATGGTTAGAATGTTTCAACATGAGGGATTTTGAAGATAACCTAATAACAAAGTTTTTGGGTCCAAATAATGTTGATAGACATTACAAATAATGTTGATAGCTTTTGTGACCCCCAGCCATGTTATACATACATAAAGTGATATATATATAGAGATACATAAAAGTCATTAAATCATTTATATATATATATATAGTCATGATATGAACAGAATGATAGAATGGTTTGGTTTGGAAGGGACCTCAAAGATCACCTAGTTCAAAACCCCCTGCCATGGGCAGGGACACCGACACCTTCCACTAGACCAGGTTGCTCAGGGCCCCATCCAGCCTGGCCTTGAACACTTCCAGGGATGGGGAATCTGCAGTTTTTCTCGGCAACCTGTTCCAGTGCCTCACCACCCTCACAGTAAAGATTTTTTTCCTATTATCTAACCTAAATCTACTCTCTCTCAGTTTAAAGTTATTCCTCCTTGACCTATCACTACATGCCATTGCAAAAAACCCCTCTCCAGCTTTCTTGTAGCCCTTGTAGGTATTGGGAAGGTGCTATAAAGTTTTCCTGGAGCTTTTTGTTCCCCATGTTTAGAAGAATAGCAAAAGGTAACCCAAATATGCTCTGAAATATGCATAAAAACATACATTAGAGACAGTTCACGTAATAACATGACGCATTTCAGAAAAAAATTTCTTAGGGCTTTCCCCAGAGCAACTGCTGGTCATCTTGTTCTTCAAAGTGAAGAAAAGTGCAAGCATAAAAGATGAAAATTATTTGAAAGGTTATGCTTGGTGAAAAATTTTCTCTGATTTTAATGATTAAACACAACCCTACTTCTTGATTTTGCCCAAGTGATATTTACTGCATAAAACCATTGATATAGTGGTGATCAGCTAAGAAATCTGTTCCGTGGCCAGAGTCACGTAAAACTCAGCAGGAAATTTCTCACATTGACCATTTCACAATGCAAACCTCAAAACCAGAATCCCCAAAAAAACAAGAAAAGGAGAGATGCAAATTTCTAAATTTCTAAAATACTTCAACTTGATGGCTTAGCCTCATGCTCCCTCAAATCTTAACTCTGGCAATAGGAAAAAAAAAAAGGAACAATCTCCACCATCACTCACTTCTGCAGCAACACAGCAAGAGGTAAATGCTCTTGCAGAGGAAATCTCTGGGAGCTCTGACAGACATGCTCTCTCACACTGCTCCATAAGAATTTAGCACAAAGGCACCCCAAGCTGCACATCCTTGCTGTCCCTAAACTGCTCTGCTATAGGAGTGGGGATTTTTCAGCAAAGAGGGGAATGAACTATTCAAAACTGACGCTGTCAAGAGGACCACGCTTCAATCCCGCTGAGCCTAGACAGCAGTGTCCAGTGTTATAGACTGCTTCAGCAAACCACATACTCCTTTAGGTATCTTCTACCAAACCGCTGTGCTGTAGGCTCTGATTGAGCCAGCTCACAAGGCCTGAGGAAACCAAAGGGCCTGGTGGAGATGGCAAAGCACACCTTCCAGTTTTATTTTTTTTAAACTGTATCAAACCAGGACAGCACAAAACTCAGCCCTGGAAGTGTCCTATTTCTGTCAAAGCCTTCTAAACCACAGCCAAGTCCTCCTCTACCCTCCTTCACAGAACACATTCTCCCATTTTTACCTGGCAGATGATGAAAGTCATCACACAAAATATAAATAGATTTGAGGTTTATTTTTGCCAATATTGTTTAATTGTCATTTCAAAGGCTAATATCAAGAAACGTAAAGAGCCTTCTGAGCACACCTACTCAGTTCAGTGGAATCCCTTTTGTGCAGTATTGTATGGGGCAAAAAAGAGGAAAACCCCTCCAGATTCTTCCCCAAATTAACCACTAATTGTAACAAACTATGACTTTCAACCTAGTATAGTGCAACTGCATTGCCAGGAAAGTAGTTGTCCAGTGGAGACATTGATTCACAGGATGCCAGTTCTTAGGTCTTTAAACACCATATGCCTCCTACCAAGCAGCAAAGCCCAGTATTGGTATTCAATCACATCTATAAGGAGATTTTTGACTTCCACTTGCAACTTAAAGATTTTTATTAGCAGTAGGAATGTATTATTCACAAACAGCAGAACCATACAGCAGTTGTAACAGTTAACAAGCGCCAGTAAATCTCTAAAGGTGCACACCGTTACCAATATTGCTATTGTCAAATATCTGGGATAAAGAACATTTTGGACTAAATCTTGTAACAAGTAATGTACACAGATGGGCATCTTGTGATCAAAACAAGCTTTGAAGATTGTATGGGTACAGGAATCCATTCTCATAAAATGAATTGCATAACTAAGGGCTGAATTGAGACTGAAACATGTCTTACAGGAACTGCATTTCATATCTACCTACAATGCCAGAATATCTTAGCTAGAAGCGAGAAAGGCGGGAATGTTTTCTAAAACTTGTAAAAATTATTTCTTTCATGAATCAAGATGCTCAAGAGTAAGATTTCAACTCAAACTATTCTATGATACTAAAACAACTAGCTAAAGTTGGCTATTTAACAGGAAACCTGAAGGGCAGTTCTCGGTATGTAAAACAAGCTTCTGCTTATATTCATCGACTTCTTCCTCTCCCCCCTTCAACATCAGTTCTGCACGGTGACGAAGCATAGCTTTTATCTTCCATTTCTCTTAATTCATATCAGACAGAGAAGAAAAATGGTCTTTTTTGGTTTGTTTGTGGTTTTTGGTTGGTTTTTCGTTTGTTTGGGGTTTTTGTTGTTCTGGTTTTTTGTTTGTTTGTTTTTTTGGTAGCCAAATCTGCTATATTTCTCATTTAAAAGCTGACTTCTTGGAACACTAGCAGCAATCCCTCTTTGCTGATAAAAAGAGCTTTCATACAAAATTGAGATGTAGTTTACAGGGTATTTCTGTGAAATAACAGTAGGAGCTTGAAAAACATATTTGCTCACTGACTACTTACTATAAAGAAAGAATTCATTGTAACTTATGCCATCACCTTCTGCCCAGTCTAGAGGTTTGATAAAAGCAAACACACTAAATAACCTCAAACCAGTTGCACTAAATCATTTTCCAAGCAGGATGCGTATTTAAGCAAAGACTGCAGAGAAGCAACACAAATGCTTTTGCTATTGCTCATAAAACTTTGCTAGCAAAGTGACCTTAAGCAGTAATTCTGGTGGCAAGATTTACAACTGCAATTCAAAGTAAAACCTGGTGCTGCTCTGGAAAGTTAAGCGTCTGGGTCTTGGTTTGTCTTTTGCCAGAGGGAAAACAACAAAAAAAAATAAAGAGGAAAAAAAAAAAAAGAAAACAAGGCACTAGGAGTTAACTAGGTTTGTGAATCAGAGAAGACTCAGAAAAATCAAAAAAGACTGGTTTTGTTGCATACTTTTCTCTCCCACCCAAGGACGTGAGAGGCTTACACGGAGTTAAGTGGCTTCAGAGCAGACAAGAACCACAATTTACCTTTGATATTTAGGAAATTAAATTGGCACCTACTTTACTAAACATTAACAAATTTTCTGTACCAAGTGACTGTAAAAAATCATACAATATTACTTCTGGGTTTTTTCTTTAAAATCAGATTATGTGTATTGTGTTTAACTTGGAAAACTACAGTTTGCAAGTGAATGTAATGAAACTCAGAGTTTGAGAAATCAAGAATATTTTTTTATGCAATGAGGTATCATGGAGTGCAATTAGTGACTGTGAAGTTTGTGTCTCATGCCTCTCATCTCCTTGTTGGAGCATCTTGCAGTAACCTTACACTCTGAGGTACCCAGTGGATATGATAACATTTTCTTCCAGCTTTTATGCTCAAATGGAGCCGATTAAAACAACACCGGAAAACCCGAGTGTGAAGGTTTTTAGGCACTGAAAAGTAACAAACCATACTACATTTCTTAGAAAAACAAACCAGCTCATGTAAAGGCTTGTTCAGACTGGTTTATATTAATCTATGCTGACAATTACAATAATACTGAATTTTATATTTCTTTCCTAAATGTAATGATCAGTAGTAGAATTTTACTGGATTCACTAATCCATACAGAATCAAATTCAAACTACGCAGTTGCTGCCATCGTTTATGGCAGCAATGATAATTTACAGGTGTTCAGATGTTTGCAAATAAACTTAATTGAAAACTGTAAATCACCATATACTCAAAATGTGTATTGGCATCCCAAGACAACAGAAGGAATTGAAAATGAGCAGCCTCCTGCAACTGAAAGCTTTTTTCCAGCCGACAAACAGGAAAAGCTAGTGATTCAGCTCACTCAGATTTCATAATAACCTTTTGCATTAAGTAAATGAATATTTCATGTATACCTAAAGATGGCACACACACTGTTCCATGTACAAAAAAATTACATGACTCTGTTGTAAACAACCCTAATATCATTCGAAGAGATGTCAACCAAGGAAAAAGGACTGAAGAGGTGAGGGATACAACACTGGGAAACCAGAAGACGAATCAAATATTTAGCAGTAGTCTTGCTAGCATTTTACCTTTTATTAAAATCAAATCGGTTTAATATTAGAGTTATAAATGAAACAAACAATTAGGCCTTCTCACCACCCGCAAGTAATCACACAGATCAGAAATTACTTGCCAGAAGGAAACAAGCAGGAGCCTGAGCTGACATGGAAACTTCAGGGAGAAATAAAAAAAGAAAAAAACGCAGAGGGAAAGGCTCTTCATTAGCCCCCATATCTCCCTGACATGGACACTGCACTACCACAACCAACAAAACCCAGGCAGCTCCAAGGCTCATCAGTCTAGAGCTGCTCAGTGTTCTGAATGCCCAGGGTCCTCCCAGGCTCTGAATCCCCAGAAGCCTTCAGGATGTGGGGAAGCAGGAAGACAGCATGCTGGAAATATGAATGTGAACAAACTGTTTCCAAGGCAGGTGGTGGCTGTCCTCTTTTCCTTCTCTGTGGAGCACTTGCCTGCACGCACACTCACACTGTACCTGACTCTTGATCTCCCTCTGTAACATCACCCTTCACCTAAAGATGGTCTCCAAATGGACAAAAACCAAGACTTGGAAAGAAGTTCATGGGATAGGCCCATGCACCTCCCAGATGAACCTTTCTGCCTGGGTGGTCACCAGTGTTGCTGGACCAGACTGAGGGCAAGCAGAGGAGGTTCATCAGTCATGAGAGGTACCCTGTCCACCTGCCTATCTCAAAGCAGAATCAATTCTGACATAACAATTCCTGATAAAGGTTAGTTTAACATGTTCATAAATGTTCTGAAAGTGGGAAATGCACAATCACCACATAAACAATCTGTGCCAGTGCTAGACCATTATAAAGCTTTTCTCCCTAAAACCTGAACTAAATCTTCTTTGTTCCTATTGCATTATTTCTGTCCTCTTTGCAGACAGACTTTGCACATCTCTAATTTTTCCCCTCCCTCAGCCTTTTTCCCCTACCATAATCAACCCTCATTTATCATTTTTTTTGACAAATAATTTTTTTCAGACTTCTAATGAATCACGTCATTCCCCCTATGGCTGCATCCAAGCAGTCTTCACTATTTTCTGCTGTGATATACTACCAGTGCTCTAGCTGTACATAGTCACAGACCAACCATTTCCTAGGGTCTTCTACAGGGAATTTAAAAGCCATCACTAACTCTCTCGCCCTCCTGCCACCAATTTCTACTGCTATACAAACTGGCATAGTAGGGTGTAAGAAACATGCAATGCAAGCACTGGCACCACTCACCTGTTTTTAAGATGTGCCGCCAGGTCACATCGCTGCATGACTTCCTGACACGCAGAAGAGAAGGGGCACAAAACAAATAGCTTGTCTAACAGTTTATGAACAAGGATGCTGGATTTTTTGCAGAGTTTAAAATGGAGTCTTTTTCGATCCAGCGGGCAGAAATCCTTCTCCTGCAGAAAGTTCCTTAGGCACTTGTAGCAGAAAGTGTGTCCACAGGGAGTGTCCAACGGCTGCAACAAGGGCTGAAGGCAAATGTGACAGACCAAGTCATCGTCCACTTCGTTTTGGTAGTTGTAGAGATGGTTCTCCCTTGTCCAGTGTTGCTGGCCACACTCAAAGCACAGAGGGTTCAAGGAGGCATTCTGCTCCACTGCTGCCATGTCATCACCTGTAGTCCCCATTTTACAGCTAAGAAGACTGACGGATCCTCCTCCTCTTCCTCCTCATAGGAGGAGGTTGCTCATGTAAAGCTCATAGGGAAGCTTCTTCCAGGGTGACTTATGCTCTTCAATCAAATGTCATTTTCTGTAACAAATAAAAAAATAAATTATTCATTTTGCACTAAATATGAAAATTCTTTTCAAAACATTCAACTCCGGGTTTATTATAACACAACAGCTAGATAGATTAAGGGAATATTCCTGTTTTCTCTAAGTTTATCATAGAAGAGAGCAAACAAAAAGTCTACAAGTATGACTCCTTTTACAACACAAACATTTAATGTCTCTGTAACAGCTGCTGCACTGCACAGTTTTCACCTGCAAGATGACCAGTTTGTGACAGCAAGGACACCGCATTATGCAATGTCACACTAGAAGCGTATAATTAGCATCTGGCACAAAAATACCCTATTGTGGAATAACAGTTATATGACCAAGTAATTAAATGTGTTCTTTAATATGAGATTATTATTTTAATCTGGTTCTACTCTCTTTTTAGGATTTTGACTATACAGAATATTACATTATTAGTAAAGTTCTAAGTTAGAGTGCATTAAAAATAACAGCAAACGGCTTACCCTGTTCCTTCCATTAGTAATATTGCATATATGTCACCACTTATTTTCAGGTTCTCTCTGTGGGTTGCTACGCAGTAAGGACAGATTCTATCCAATATGACCCACCTGATTTAGTAGAGAGGCCAGTAACACAAATATGGAATAAACTAATCATATGAAGCTGTTGGTTTCAAACAACTTAATCCTGTTTTTCTTTTTATCTAACAAAGTTACAGCAGACTCAATGTGACAATAAAGGACTGTAGGCCTGTCACTGTGGGACTTATTTTCTAAACTTTTTATGTTATTAAACTTTGCCCCTCTTAAAATAGCTGCCTGGTCGGGAAATTGTGCAGCCGTCAGTCTGCAATTTCCAACACTAAATCCTTATCTCTCCCAACCTTATTTACCTTTCTCTCCCTTATGGAATTACACTGCTTGACACTCAAAACAGGATGATTTAGAACATAAAACAAATTTTCTCACAGTCTTAAGAGACCTCTATATTTGTTAGTTTTGGTAAATGTTCGCAGTGGTGGTGGGGGAAGCAAATCTGAGCAATGCTTACTTTGTGACTAAATTCTTAATTGCAATTCAGCAGGCAACACTCATGACAGACACTTACTGTATTCTAGCAGAGTAGCAGCAACCATACGGAGAAATGAAAACTAGTAGTCTAGGTACCAGCCCATCACCTTTATTTTTAGCTGCTGAAATGTAGTACTAAATATATATTCTGAAATTCATGTGCAATACATGCGTTTCACTATATCTTACTGTTTAAGAGATTCCCTGTTTTGGTTTTTGCCCCTTAACCTCACACAGTCAAGCACAAGACTTAGAGCACATTTTACAAGGATTATTATATCCTTTGACGCAAAAAGGATTAAATAGTAATTTGTAATCCAGGCTTCTATTCTGCTGTGGAAATTGATGCTCATCGTTGCCCTGTCTCGTAGTAGATAATGTGCACCTTCTGGAAAGGATTTCACGAGAGAAGAGCACAGCAGTTCTTTCTTGCTGGAGATCAAGAATGCAAAATGAGACCCCAAAAGAGATTAGTCAAAAAACAGTCTTAAACGTATTATGTAAGAGCTCAAAGATTGGAGAGCAGATAAGGAGAGCAGCGCACGGGGTCCACGTGCTCAAACCGCAGCTCTGCATTTGTGCTGCCGGATTAATGCAAAAGGGATGAGAACCATCTAATGGCTGTTCTTTATGTAATGCAAAATAAACCAGATAAATGCTCTAGAAAAACACTGCATTGATTTGCAACTTTACCAAATTATTTTGCTACTCAGGGCACCAGGAAAGGAACACGTGGTGCGTGCCGTATTGTACTTGGGGTTACCTGCAACACCAACAGGCAGGGCAGGGGAAAGGGACAGGCAGACAGGCAGCAAAAGCCATTTCACGAGTGCATTGTCCAAATGGTAGACTCACTTCTACCATTGACTACGACCAGGATTCTTCCTCCTTCTCCAAGTAACCCAGGTCCCAAGAGAGGACCAAGTCTGACACCAGTAAGGCTACAGAAAAACCCAAGGACCATTCTGTGTACTGCTATTATGGAGCTCCAGTTATGGACTCCTGACAGTGAACATCCTGAATTCACCTTCTTGAAGGCTTCTAGCACTTCTATCCTTTGAAGTCTACGTAACTCACACAGCAGTCTGTGACAGAACTCCAGGCAATGTCATACAGTAAATATACTCACGAGATACTTTGAGCTGTGTGACTTGCTGTGGTCAAAGATACTTGTGGCCCCTCTTTTAGAAGGTTGTAATTAAATCCTTGCATGTGTTAAAAACTCTTTTTAATAGCTTACTATAAATTTTGAACAAAAGGTAAAATCAGAAAAGTTATTGAGCAATTGAGTATTCACTGCCATATTAAAAATTATCACAACGAGTCTTCTCTCCTAGGAAACGTATATCCAGAGACAGGCTCTGTTCACTGAAGTCACAAGAGCTTGTCCTGAGTGAAACACAGGCAGTCACTCTATGGCCCACCACTGCAGCAGGTGAGCAGACACCACGATTGACCCACCCCAGTTTCTGAATGCTGTGCTTTGCTGCAGAGGTGCCACTCCAGGCCAGGGGTAGGCTGTTCCTGCTGACAGCTGACATTGCCTCTAGTCAGTCCTTGGTGCTGCCAGGGTCCTGTTAGCTTAAACTATTAACAAATGCCATATGAAGTAACCCCACCACCTTTTCTGCAGCTGATGTCATCACCCTTCCACAACCATTCTGCCAGCAGAGTTGTGGAAGAAACAGATAGTGGATTACAACATGAAGATTCAAAAGGAAAAAAAAAATCCCACTGCCACCACCCAAAAACCCCCCTAACCAACAACAAAAAAACCCCAAAACAAACAAAAAATAAAATATCCCTCAAAAATAAAAAAATAACAAAAAATAATAATAATAGAAAAATCGAGATTTCTGTACTTTCACACTTCTGTCTGCTTTTTTCACTACTGTGCTGTACTTGGGGCAAGCCCATTCCATCACTGAGGAATCACTCACCAGGACTTGTATTGTTCATATACTGTGGTGCCTAATTATCAATTTAAAGACTTTTTACTATCTGCTCCCAGTGCAAAATATCAGCTTATTTTCAAAGTCCACAAACACAATATTTGTAGTCTGAGCAACAGTTGGGATGGCAGGCAAGGTCTAAATTTCACTGATGTAAAGCACTATACCCCTGAAATCCACAGTATTAGAGCATTGCCATTTATAATACCCTACTTCAACCCTCTTTCTGCATCCCTTATACTATTTGCTATATCTGTTATCACAGCAGATCACCAGCATCACAGGATGATAACAGCTCAGGAAAGCTGTAAACAGGAAAAATAGCCAGAATTATAAAAAATATGAAGTGGGTAAAAGAGCCAGCCAGGCCTGTTATTCAAGTCTTATAATTCCCTAGAAAATAATTCTCCCAGGACTTCGTTAAACCAGTCAAATAGTGCAGGTGCTGCCCTGCTTTCAGTTTTAAATCACAATCCATCTGGAAACCAGGCAAGACTGGACATCTGACTGTGCAAATTTTTATTTTAGTTTTTTTGAGTAGAGTGTGCACGAGAACGATTTTTAGGCTGCAAAAGACAGCCTTATCCTTAGGCCTCCTCTAGTTCTGACTTATTGATTCAACTAACATTCTCTGGAGAAGCCTGACACATTTTTACAAAAGCGTAAGATGTCAGGTTTTATACCTACATCAGATTTCACAATGTTTATTCCTTCTATCTGAATAGGCACTATTAAAAAAACCCCAAACAAACCACAAGCAAACTGGAATTGTAACAATAACTTGGCCTTTTTACTATGGTTGTCTTTACGTAAGTCACAAATAATTAACACTAGTTCCAGTTTGAAGTTAATGGAAATATGTATTTTGCAATTAATGCTCTCAGGATTTAAGTAATCTATTTCTAAATTATCTCAATAAAATCCTAGAGATTTAGAGTCCATTAACTGACTGGTCAAAATTTTACAAAAAAATCCTGAGTATTCTCCAGAAGCAAACAACTATATAGAACAACTGTCTTACCAACTAACCTCTTCAAAAATTACCTTTACTATACCACAATTTCTTATTTTCTTTGCAATCCCCTATGCAATTTTCTCAACCAAAAGCAAAGGTCAAAAGAGCACCCTTAGATGAATGACACCTCTGTTCCTTTGCTGGACTCTGGTGTCCCAAAATGGCTGGGATGTAAATCTCAGTTCTGTGCCTAACAACTTTCTACACCAGAATGGACATATTCACACCGAGATCTATCTCCCCATTGAATCAATGGTTAATTTCTACCATGTAGTTTAAACCAACTGCAAGTGAAAAACCATCCACCCATATTTCCACTTGATTAAAGGCCACCAGGTACTGGCTGCTGCTTCTTCTCCTCCCAGAAGGCTAAAATTTTGCTGCCTCCTGGCAGTACAGAAATGCCTCAGTATATCCCTTCCTTATCCCTCTGCAGTGTGGAAAGGGAGGGTATGGAAAAAACTCTGACAGCTATGGTGAAGACTTCATGTGACCCTGAATTCAGGCAGTCCTTTCCTGGTCAGTCAGATTTGACCTTGCAAGGCAACACATAACACAAACTGATCAGTAACACTGAACAACAGTACGGTCATCAACCTGGATTTCAGGCTTAATTTTAAAATGTCACAAGATTTCCAAAGCCTGTTCTCCATGGTCAATGGCACCTGAGTACCTATGCTAGCTAGGAAGGGTCCCATGATACCCAAACTCCCATGCCTTATTCAAATGCCAGGGTTGTGAACAGGATGTCTGAGCAGTCAGGGCTGGATCAACACAAGCCCCAGGAAAGGGAAACTAGACAGTGGTTAAATCCATTCCTTAAAACCACATCATAACATTAATTAAACATTAGTTCTTAGTTTCCAGTCCAGTAGTCTTCATAGGAATTACGGTATCAGGTTGATGATTCCTAACTGTTCTCAAAGCAGACCCTAGCTTGAGTGGAAGAATAAAAAATAGAAGAAACTAATAAAAAACATAATGAGAATAAACAGCTAGTGAACAGCACTAGAAGGGAAAAGTGTTATTCCCTATCTTCCCATAAGCGTGACCCAGCTCATTAGATACAATCTCTGCTTTAATATTAAAGCCATACAGCAAACAAGTGAAGCAGTACTAGCAACATGTATTGACTTTACAATAGCCATGTTAATTATACTGATATCTGAGGGCTGCATTGCCTTCAGACACCAAACCCCAATACAATTCTAGTCCAAGTTTATGAGACAGTAATCCTGTTAAGACTCTTTGTCTTTTGAAAATGCGAACAAATGAAAGTGTTGTCAAAAAATAGCACCTGTCAGCTCAAAGTCAGGAAACAAAATCTACCAGATATGGACAGGGCACAGCAATTAGCCTGGGGCAGTTTTCTGCTAAAGCTGCAGACACACTGTCACCGCATGCCAATTACCCAATACACCTATTTTGGTGCCAAAAAAAAAAACCAAACAAGTAACCCTTTTCCATGTTTTTAAGTGTTCAACAGAGTGACTGGAAGTTTTATATTCAAAATAAATAATATTGTACCTGAATGGTGACTTTGTTCCACTGAACCAAAACCAGGCAATGCCAAGTTTGCAGTAAAACCACCTCTCCATAGATTATTTTTTGGCCTCTGGGATAGCCTTTTGGTTCCCTCAAAGGAATGCCCTCACAGACAAGATGTCAACCCTACACCAGGTGATGACACCATTATCACTGCAAAGGCAATGGGTCACAGGTGACAGTTTTCCTTCCCCACCTCAGGAGCGAGGGTTTTTACATGCAATTCCTTAAAAAACATGCACATGCACTCCCCTTGCTGAGTATTTTCACAGTACGGCATTTTTCAAGGATGCAAAACCCTGCTTAAATCTGAGGAATAAGTGTTTTTGGAAAAATTAACAGGACTGTAAGCTGTGTTTGATATTTGTAGAGTGCTGTGTTTCCATGGCAACTAGGGGGCTACGGGCTTTAATTACCATTGAAACGTTAAGGGTCCCCGCTGTACATCAGGGTGTGAGATGCTGCCACGCGAGCGGACCGGCAGAGGAAATGTCTGTGCTGCCCTCTCTGCCCCACGGCTGCCTACAGAGGTTTAGAGGTTCCAAGCAACCATCACACCAGGAAATGAAGTGATGTACAGAACAGGGACACCAAAGGGAAGCACAAGACTAGTCATCCTTAGGAGAGATGATGGATGATGCCCACCTCCCAAAACCACAACCTCAAACCCAGGGATGCTCAACATCCTTAACAGGAGGAAAGAGAGGGACATGGTGCCCAAAGATAAAACAAATGGCAGGAAGGTTTTGCTCAAACATGCAAAGATCATCTTGCAGCCATCTTCCGTGGCACAAATGGAATGCCTTCTATTTTGGGACCAGGAGATTAAAACAGCTTTATGTTAGTCAAATTGGTCTCGAATGAGATAGGGAAGATGAGCACTGTGACTGTACAGAGGTCCCTGCAATGAAATATCCATTCTTTGTAGCAAATACAGAGTTACATCTAAAAAATCACCTCAGAATAGAAGAAAAGGAGGTAAGAGTATGAATCTTTAATGAAGATACATCTACAGATTAAATTTTCCATATTCCAACTGAACAAGATTAACGCTGAAAAGGGAGGAAGTAGGACACTCAAGCCAAGCCAGATGAGAGCCGCTCCTAGTCTGCAGGAAGTACGAACCCCGCCGGAGAAGAATGAACTTGAGCTTGCACCCTCTCCTCTACAGGCATGGCAGCCACTGCTGCCCAACCTAAGTGAAGTATTGCTCACAAGTACTTCCCTCCTCTGCCATCCCACTTCACAAGAGAGGCAGGAGCTGTCTTTATAATTTGTGAGAAAATTCCCTTTCTCTAAGTAAATTAAATTTTCTGCTCAGTGGAAAGAAAAGTGCCTCTTTCTGGAGGCTAACCCTATTTGGTGTCAGAAGCCACCACACTGCAGGAATGCCTAAACATGGGACAAGCACCTGGCAACTCAAGATGCACCCAGGTATCTCAACAACCAAGCAGGTTGGCAACTTTTAGGTCTAAGCAAATAAAAAGATCTGCAAGAAACCTCCTTCAAGTTTCTAAACCTGTTTCCAGTTTTTTGCAGCAGTGAAAAAACAAAAAGTAAAATGAAATGAAAGTGAAAATAATGCACTCTTACCTGCCAGGAGACCCAAAGACAAATTTCCTTCCTAGTGCAAAAATAAGGAAAGCAGTATCTAATTACACCTGCTGTAACAGGTGGGCTTTTATATCCAGTGGAAGCAAAGAGAGTACCCCAAGAGTCAAAAATCCACGATAAGGAGACAATTAGTAAAGCTTTCTTCTCACTGATGGAGCAGAGGAGAAAGGCAAGAAAGAGTAAAACATTTGCTTATCCGCCATGGATATTTTCTGCCGTGCAATCTGTCCACCAGCCCTTGCCATATGTGCCACCCTTTCTGTTCGGAGATATGAAGGCAGCGGAAAGCTGTCCATCAAGATGCTAAACCTTCTGGAAAGCCCTCCCCTGCGCACTTTGCCCTGAAAAGGGGACTTTCATGGATGAACAGAAAACACTTAACTAGATTAAATGTAGCTTGCTCCTGGAGACGCACAGAGAGAATTTGATTTGATTAATTCAGATTTTAAGGAGCAGCAGAGATCCAAAGAAACTAAAGGAATCTGAGAGCTATGTTCCCTTTTTCTGCTCTTCTGTATAACCAGCCCCCAGCCCTGCGGGTGTGCATGGAGGAAATTCAGGGAGACAGCACTGGGATTAATCGCAAAATAGCTTTGATGACAGAGAGAAGCTGGGGGTGGAGGGGTGTAAAGGATAAAAGAACTTTCTGAATAGTTAAATTGCAGGACTTAACTATTTTCAAGGAGAAACGCCAGCCCATCTCTTCCTTCAGGCATATGCTACCTTGCATAACTTGTTACAGCTGGTTTCCCCCATCAACCACAACTTGAGTGATGGTGGAAAGCTATTTTCAAAGGTAAACTATGCTGTTACTAAGCAGTTTTTTTGCTTAGCCACATCACGAAAAAAAACAAAGCTACCTCCTACTAAGCTAACAAAAACCCCACAATCTCTCTCAAAACAAGCATTTCTAAGATCTGTGTGAGACAGAGCCAAGAAGACTCGGTTTAGAGACAGCTCAGATAAATGATAAGCCCCATGCTGTCCTTGTCCTGCAGGAAAGGAGGCAAAGTCCTCTGCAGGAGCGAGTGCCCATGGGCTGAAAAGAACACATGAGAACTCATGACCAGAGGAAGAAAGCTGAAAGTACAGGAGAGTAGTGCAGAGGATGGTCTAGACTTGGTCTGAAGCTTGCAGCTTCAGCCTCCAGCCTCAACCTGCCAAACCCCAGCAGCTAAGGAGCATCACTTGGAGAGCTAAGGCAATTGCCTAAACTGCTTATTTTCTCCCTAATGAAAGAAAACAAATATCATCACATTAGGACTCTCTCTCAGAAAAAGAAGAAAATAAGAGCCTTCTTTAAGCCCACAGTCAAAGGAGTATTTAACTCAGCCTACCTACACGCAGGCCAAATTAGCCAGGAGACATGACTTGCCCCTGAGCAGGGATACTGCAGGCAGTGACCGGCTCACCTCCACAACCACCCCACTTGGTCTGCAGCCCAGCACAACCAGGGATCAGGGAAAGCTGGGCTGGCTCTGGTCACTCCTCAGCAAGCAGGTGGCTCATCCCTAAAGCACTGCCACACCTGAGCAGTCCCTATTCGTGCCTGGGAATGACATTAGGATCCCATGCACTAGCTGTCACTTGAATTAACTCCATGATAAAGGTAAGTTCTTTGATTCTTAATGCTTTAGGGGGATGGCTGTGCCTCTCCCTATTAAATCTGTTGAAGAAATTTAACTCTGCTGCTGTATATAATTTAATTTCCACCTAATTTCCAGGGAGAACTTTCTTTCTGGTATGTGTAAAAAGCTGGTTGACCCAGCTTTGGGCACACAGAAAAGGTAGAGCGTGACTTGTCCTCATGCTCTTTTATATTTGTACAAAATACCCCCACACTATTTTTTAGGATGCTTTTCAGAAAATAAAACCTTTGAACTGAGACTTTCTGCTTATGTTGCCTGTCATACCTCAACAGATGTACTCTGTAGAGATATTGAAAATGTATGGCTCCACACATTATCAGAATTTACATAACAAGAACATGTTAGATCTAGAAGTTGTAGTCTTAAAATATACAAATATTATCTTAAATAAAAACCATTTAAATACTTTGTATGTAAACAGATATTTACATGCACAGTAGACTAGTGCTTGATCTGGGGCCTCCAGACAGGATTCAGAGAGGGAAGTGGATGTTGAGTTGACTATGTAAAATCAAGTCTGGTTATACATATTTGACAGAGACAAAAAACATGGAGCAAAGCCTGCTTTTTAGTCCCACTATAGGAATCATACATTCTCCACTTCAGCCCTTGTAATTACACAGCCACCAAGAACGAGTGGAGACAACATTTGCTGAATGAAAAAAAAATCAAATATTTTTCCTAAAACACTTCTCTATCCCCTAACCAAGTTTGCCAGCTGTTTATTTGAAATACTTTCTCCATAAGTTTGTCTAACTGCATGTTAAATACACACACAAACATATATAAATAAAACCAGAATTTCACCACCTATTACATAGGGAAGCTTTTACAGCGCAGCTATTTATCCACCTGAGGTGCAAAGTTTGGCTGCTACAGTGTGTCCCTTGAATCCTGTTACTGCTCTCAGAAAGAAACTACTTCAGTGGGAACACTGTTGGAAAACAGTTCTTTAAGATTCAAGTGAAAATGCTGGCAAAGATGCACAGCAGCACACACACAGCAGGCCAAGAGGTCCTGGTATGTATTCTCGCATGAGTGACAGGGGCTAAATATTAAGCAGCAATCTTCCAACTCACCCTTGCAGAATGAATAATGTGGAGGAGGGAGAACTGAATTGCTGTTACAGCATTTCTGGCCACTTTCCTTGATGGCCTTGTTCTCTTTGTTTAAGAAAAAATAACATTCCTAAACAAAGGCAGGCAACTGAAAACCATTACCTTCTAAGTGAGTAGTACAAATTAAAATCAAATCAAAGAAAAAAAAAATGACACTGAGGACAAGTAAAGTGGCAGCACCTATGTAAAACATCAAACTGAGAGCCATATGCAGAAATCATATATAACAGATAATATATGTAAAGAACTATAAATCGAGAAATAAACTAGAATAAAATTGCTCAATACAAGAGAGTTAAATCCTCACAGAAGGCTACAAGCAAACGGAGAAAGCTCAGAAGTTTGTTAGGGTGGGGAGGCATCAGGGCTCCCAACTGCTACGCTCATCTAGCGAACAAAAACGGAGTTGTTGAAAAAAAAAAAGGCCTAGAATTATGAAAGAAAAATGCATTTCAGTTCTTAGATACTTAATCATAAATTTGCAAAACATATACAACAAGACATTTACTCATGTCACTAGGCAATTCTGATTCACCACATTTTGGGAAGAGAGTGGGAAAGGAGAAATGCGCTAAAGAGCCCCACCAGGTAGGCCGTTCAGATTCCTAACTTTAGGCACCACTCTTCTGTATTCATGGTCAAAATGGTTGCAGCAACAGAGGCCAACAGAGGCATGCTACATTGGGAAGGAGCCAATCTTTTCCTCCTCCTCCTCCCTGTCCAATCTCTTTTCAACATGCTGAAATTTTGCATTTGAGATTCTGTGGGGGATGATACAATTTTTACTTCCTAATTTATTCTATGCATTCAACCCCTAAGAGCTAGCTTTTAAAATACTAGTCTTGCTTTGAAGGATAGTACTTCATAAGCAGTGCTTTTGAAAAAAGGTCTTTAAGAGGCAGACAACTCACCCTCTGGAGTACCCATCTTCTTTGCACTCCTTAACCACAACACCCATTTTCACAAGCGAAGCACTTCTCAACAAGTTAGGTTAGGTTCATAGACATAAAAAATTCAATTTCTCTTTTATTTCTGCACTTCTTTTTTTACTCCCAACCTATGCTAAACACTTTCTCATGTTTTATGCCAGATACTTAGATGAAACATTTTTCAAGCTTTATAAACATTTTTTTTTTTAATTGCCATATTGTCCAAGAGCCAGAAACCATCAGACACAACAATCCTGCTGCACTGGGAGCTGTGTAAATGAACCCAAAGTATTATGGTGTCTCCAAGATAAGGACTCACATTCCCATGGGATATATTTCTTTTTCACGAAAAAAAGTCGCAGTGCTGTGCAAAGAGACTACGAGATACCAGAAATGCCACACGAACACCAGTGCTGCTGTAGACACCTGCCTACCCTTCGTACAGAAGCAGCAGCAGCTGTGTTGGTAAGGCCAGGTTAGCTCCATGCAATGGAGTATCTGGAAATAGCACACTTCCAAGTTTCTCTGCTCCTATCAGCAACAGGGATCCAAGAAATTACTCAGAAGTTCACCTGTGAAGTCCCTGTTCATAAACTCCAGATCCCGTAAGAAGCAGCTCAAACTTACCATCAAGTTCACAGCAATCTAATGGCTCACAAGAACAGGGTTTAATGGGTTTAAAGACAATGCCACAAGCCATTTTCACTTAGCAGAGTTGCTAAAAAGCTAAGGAACACCCAGAAAAGAAGTGCACACTTAATCCTGAGAAGGGTCCCTTCTGTATCAACCCCACAAAAAGGAGTCTGCTCTACAGTTACCAGTTTCCAGCTAGACACAAACACTTGTGTCAGAAAACCAACCTTTTATGCTTCCATAAAGAACTGTTTAATACTGCAATAAAAAACAGCCTTGATTTTCACTGATTTTGACAGTTAAAATCTAATAATTTTAATTTAGTGAACCAAGAGGACGACAGACAGGGTAATTAAAAGCCTTTATCCTGTACTTCATGTGAAAACCAGAAATGCAGACAAGAACATGATGAGAGTCTCATTCAAAGGAGACATTTTACTTTAAAAGCAGCAACTCAACTACAAGCAACACTGTCTCTTAATATCAGTCATATGGGATGAGAACACAGAAACAAGTAATATCCCAGGCAACTAGGCTGCCTCCATGTGTTGAGTGACTATAAATAAAAGACATAGGGAGGATGGAGTCATGAAAAGGCCATCCCAGCTGAAGAATTTTAAGATGGAAAAGGTAAAACCTTTCATGGAACTGAGAAGTTACACTAGAAAGCTTCTGCAATAATATAGCATACTTTGGCTAAAGGGAGTAATTTGCATAATTTCCCTTTGTAAACTTTGAGACTAGAAATTTATGAACTCAGATTTACTGCTTGTCCACACGGACCAATTTAATTGAACATTAGGTTTCAATAAAGTTAAATTCTGAACTGATACTTTTTTGCTGTTAGAGTATGTTGTGTTGCTTTAGCTTTAGTGAATCCTTATTACTAAATGGAATATAAACCAGAAAGGGTTTACAAAGAGTCTTGTTTTTTTTTCCACTGAGTACATGAAAATAAATCACTGTACCTTTCCTATATCCAATAAAAGGTGTTTTGTTTCTGGATGCTAGATTTGGAGAACAGCACATCTACTGAGGCACTGGCTGGCTGAAGACCCAAGTTTTCCACTGCCCTCCAGACTCCCTTCAGACTTGCAAATGTAACCGAGGAGATACTCTGGCTTAGAGATTCCCAATACCAAAAAACTGACAGCCAGAGCATGCAATGAACTAGCTATAAAACTGTATTCCAAATAATTATTGTAAACATTGATACACAGTATGCTTAAGGTAAGAAAATACACCAACAGAACCAGTGAACCTCACCAACAATTTCAAATCTTCAACTAAAAAACCTCCTAACAGCCACACCTGATGCCTCACTTGCTCTCTCATTTTTTTTCCCCTCTCTCCTTCCCCTCCTCAAATCCTGGAAAAACAGCAAAATGTGGAATATTCTTTGGGATAAACACTTCCAGCTGAAAATATTAAGTGCAGTTATTTCAAAATACCTACATACCAACAAGTCCTGAAAGCAAATAGATTTAATAAATAAAGAAGGAACAAAAGTCTGAATGATCTTCAGTTTCTCATTCTGTTTTTCAGGAGTATATCATCCTCTTCTGATTTTAAAAAAATCTTAATCAAAGGACTTGTGTTACCTAAAGTTTGCATGTGTTGCATAGCACCCAGCAAAACAAGCAACCTTTTTTTGCAAGGTGTTTATGAAGGCTACCTGGAAGTTTACCAAGGTTTCTAGGATGCCCATTGGAAAACCTTATGGATAACTGTACAAACACTACTCCACACGTATCCTAGGAGACCAAAGAGCTTTCGTATTTAAGAGCTTATTTCCCAGCCACCCTCTCAATACACATCTCATGCAATTATAAATAATACAAATAGCTGTGAGAAAGGAGGACACTGGTTTAATTTCAGCCAGAACATATGCTGACCTCTGCTTGTATCTGCATAAATGTTGCATTGTATTTCACTACTTCTTTCTCACCTTCTGACTACAAGAATACTATGTAAGATACCTCAAGTAATTCACGAAATGGTGTTTTTAAACTTGAATTTTTACAACCACACAAAGATATATTTTTTTTAATCTTTAAAAATTCACACACATTCATGCAAATCACCATAAAGAGCCATTGTATTCAGCCTGCTAAAAACAACATATAATTTAGGAAAAACCCTCCAAAAGAGAAATTTAAAAAAAAAATAAATAAACAAAAGCACAAACCAGCTAATTTAAGAGACTCACTTTACACTTCATGTTTGAATAGCCTATGCAATTGAAACAAACTGAATCAAAAGCAATCCCTTCACTGCTTGTTTCTAATTCTCATCACAAGGTCTAACCTGCAGTTAAGCACCCAGCGCCCAGACTCTCAAGAGGAGCAGCCTTAAAATGCTGAGCAGAGCCCCAGAAACACCCTGGTACAATTCCTTGGCAGCCGGCACCCAGGTTCTATTACAAAACCTGCAACACAGACCATGACAGCTCCTTCTCTTCCTCACCTTTTTGGTCTACATTTCTTACCCTTCCATCCCAGTGGAGGTGAGAAGGGAGCACAGCATACCTGCCCAGCATAAAGGAAAAGAATATACTGTTGGCCTCCTGGAGGAGGGGATATCACCTCACAGAGAACTTCAAGGAAAAAGGTTGTTGGCATATTGGTATACACAAATTAATTCACCAGTGGGTAATTAAAACAGAACCAGTTCCTCTCATAATCACCAAGCAGCTCTTGGGGTTTGATTTACTTAAAGCAGTAAATTAATCACCTAACCTCGCACGAATATGAGTGAAGTCCAAATAGCTGCGGCTCAGGAAACACTAGCCAGGGGAGAAGCCAGGGTAAAGGATCTGCACTCTCTTACATTGTGTCCTTTCCAAATCCTAAACCTAATATTAAAATTAACTGCAAGCTAAAATGTCGCCAGCAATTCCTCATGAATGCATAATGAAACATTGCTACTACATCTCACACATCACAGTTTTGTAAGCACACTCGGTGAGTGTGCGTGGGCATCACACATGCAGGAATACTTACAGTAACTCCATGCATATTGTGGCTTCACAACACATACAGGAGGTTTCAAGTCTCTTGTCGTGCTCTCCGTGTGCTGTATGCTATAAATATTATGTAAAGGAACACAATGTTTGCAAGAAAAACAACAAATTGGATTATATAACATTCTTTTTCTTTCTTCTACTTGTCTATTTAAGAAAATTCTGGTTTTTTGAAAAAAGGAAATGAAAGTGAAATCTTGAAACAGTTCTCAAAACTGCACATACTTTCTGAAAAAAAAATCTCAATTTCTGTATAGTTTTATAATTCAGTATCTCAACACTGCAGCCATATTCAGTAAAGAAAGTCAGTTTTACATCCTGAAATTGCTCTACTTTTTTCAATTAAAAAAGAAGGAGAAAAAAGAGTATTGTTTTTCTTTCAAATTAACTAAGATCCTAGCTTTTTGAATACTAGATACACTACATATTTGCAGACTCACAAACTACAAACTACTATCTTTCACAGCAGCTTTTATAAAGTCCAGTATACTGGATTTCAATAACATCACTTGCAAATTGAATACTTTAGTATTACTTTCCCCTTATATTTGACATAATATAAATGATATACAGGAGTATCTACAGCCACCGAAATGTGATAACCAACCATCTTCTCCCTTCACTTAGTTCCGTGAAGTGGCTGAAAAAAAACCAACCCAAATTTACAAACACCACAGTAAATCAGCAGTAGACAAGTATGCTCCAGTGGTGAGGGCTTCAGTTTGAAGTCTCAGTGGACGCTTCAGAAGATGTCATGGTGGTCTTTATCCCACTCTCCACTTGAGAAAATATGACTGCAAAGTAAATTACCCATATGAAAAACTACCAAAATTGTTTTTCTTGACTTTCTTGGCTTGGCATGGTCTTAAACAAACACACTTGGATAAAAAGTATAATGAAGAGGACTGATGTCCTCCTAGTTCATAGGAGAGCTGCATGGCCTAGATGAGACATCACCCTGGGGAGACCACCAGAACATTTAAATAAATCGTCCACTCAGAAGTGAGGCCCATTCTGCTCCTTCCCACTAGATAAAACCTGTAATGGTATCTCAGAAACAGAGAACACTTGGAAATTTTTCACCTCTGCTAGAGACATTTCCAACAGCACTAAAACAACAATGTCAATGATATTTATGCTAGGTTAGGGGCATTTTCTTTAGGTTTTTACATTTACCTGCAATACACCATTTCAGATAGAGAACAAATATAAACCTATCTTGGCTACAGCATTCCTCTGTCAGGGATGCTGACAGAGGGCTTCTTTTAGCGTGCACGTGTCATTAACTAAAATGAAGTCATGGTTAGAAATGGCATTTGCTAAGATACCAAAATTTTTAACATGAGGATCTTAGCTGTATGAACAGCATGTGAAAAGTCACACAGCAAAGGAAGGGAGTGTAAACAGAGCCCTTACTCTGGCACATGGAAGCTGCCCCCCAGACCAGCCCTGCTGTCACACGGTTCCCTCCAAAATCCCAAACACCAGTATTGTTTCTACTACTGTGAAAGCAGAGGACAGCCAACAGGTTGAACCAGAACTCACTATGTGAGCCCCAAAAATGCCTTCAGGAGCCATGTCTTCAAAAGACCTGAGTGGCTAAAGGAAGAACGTTCTCCTCCTGAGTGATCAATCTATTTCCTTCAACAACATTGGGTTTAACACACAGACTACAGTTCTAGTAGCACTTTGTAACAGGAAATGTAACATTTTAAGATTTCATTTCAACTAAACATGTTACATGTTTGCTACGAACAGCTGAATAATGAGATTTTATGGGAAAGAAAACCTACCACAAAACCTCTTATCATACTAACCTCAAAAAAAACCAAACGCCAAACCCAAAAATGTATTTCTGAAGGAAGCGGTAAACAACTTTTACTCTCATTACAAAGTTGAGAAATGTGCATACCACCACTAAAATATAATTAATACACAGCCTCCAGAAGAGTCCGAAGGAGCAATTTAATTAACCACCCGCTGATTTCATAAATGACAAGAACACACAAAGGTAATGGCACCTTATAATGGAAAATGTCCTGTTTATTTAGCTGAGCAATTGTGCTGTTCTATGTTGTGCATAAATATGAGGAAACATATTTTGAACTCATGACATTTTAACTTTGTAAGGTGTGACAGAACAACATACCGGCCATGATACAGCCACTGTATACTCCACTTATTTAATGCCTTTACCCAAGAACCTCAAAGTCACTGACAATCATAAAAGTCTTAACCTTTATGGACTCCTCTTTTTCCATGCCCTCTTCAGAAATGTGGAAGAGCTGGAAGGAAAAAAACCCAACATTTTAGTAGTATGCCACTTCAAACAAACTACTGCCTCACGTATGGACTTTGTTTATATCTGTAGTTCTCCCACTTTCATAAAAAGGGATCCTCTGTAAGCCCTATGAAATACTTCTGTTGACTATCTTCTAAACTCATTTTGCAACTTCTCACCCTTTTTCTTCACACGAGGAAAGCTTCTTTTCAGCTGCTACATCCTTCATCAAGGCTGAAGAGCAGCAGCTCTTACCAAAGCAGGAAAACAACATAACAAAATAAATGAAAGGCTCTTCCTTGTTTTTATCATTGGACTTTTCAGGGATAAAGCTGAATTGAATTAATATTCCTTCTTGCATTTATGAAACTCAAAATGCCTTTGTGTTGCAGCACTACAACCATCATAGTCTATTTCACTGAACATGAAACAAAGTAACATCTGAATTTATGAGCTGTTCATCTCCCTATCTAATGGACACACTAGAAGCATCCCAAGAAGATGTGAAGAGGCTGGAGAGGGTCCAGAGAGGGGAAAGGTGATCAAAGGAGTTAAAAGCCTGCCATATGAGAGGCTGAGAGAACTGGGTTTGTTCAGCTTTGAGAAAAGAAGGCTTAGGGGAGACCTTATCACCATATTCCAGTATTTAAAGAGTGGCTACAAAGAAGCTGGAGACTCTATTTCACAAGGAGACACGTGGAAAACACAAGGCGTACAAGTCACCTTTTGGAGATTCCGACTGAACATAAGAGGCACAATCAGCCACTGGAATAATCTCCCCACAGAAGTGGTGGATTCCTCAACTCTAGACACTTTTAAGATTCATCTGGAGGACAGGGTGCTGGACCATCTTATCTAGTTGTACTTTTGCCAACAAAGGTTGGACCAGATGATTCTTGAGGTCCCTCCCAACCTGGTATTATGTGATTTATACCTGCTTTGGGGTATACATAATTTAAAATGACACACTGAAGAGATTCTTCAAGCATTAAAGTCTCCACTGCAAAGTTGATTGCCAGACTACAAGGTTCTCCTTACAGGATTCAACAACATACCATAAAATGATCCTCAGCAGTGCAACACTGCAGCAGCAGGGCATACAAGGATGGATCTGGCTACCTTGTGCGCTGGCCTCAGGATCTCTCATCCCACCTGTCCCCCCTATTAGTAGCTGTGGAATGACATTAATGACCTTACATAACAGTGGTTCCCTGCCACCTACTACAGGAAAAGCATTCCATTTGTACGATCAAATGCAGATCCCAATAGCATCACTATACAATGTACCTTGCTGAAGTGATTAGTTTGCGTGTACACATTTAAATACACATTTCTGCAGCTTTGCATCCAACAGTGAAATCTTTACCTAGTGGTATTAACTAGTCATGTTTACTGCTCCTGAGGGTTTCCCATCATTAGGTGTTTATGATATTTACTCAGTCTGTAGCAAACCATTATCAGACATACCCAGCTGTACTAGCTGCCTGTCAGCGATGCCATCAGATATGTAAACATCTTTATAAAATGATGAAACTTCCCATTACTTTTATGCACTATGCACTGTGGTCTACTTACCAATAAGACAAGGGAAGAAGAGCTCTTGAATAAATACCACAAACCTGCCACTAATTATTTTTTTGTAAACTTCTCAGGTTTTTTTAAGTCTTTCCAGCTTTCATGTGTGAGCATGTGCATTTAAGTCAGAAACCAGTAGGTCCCAAGTACCACCTGTGCCCCATGCCCCAGCTACAGCACCTTTGGGTTCCTTGTTAATATTCCCTTTGGTGACCTTCCTCGAAGGACTCTTAGGCACCTTACTGCAGGATTGAACATGGAGCTGTCTTCCTACGGTTAATCATGATAACTGCTGCATGTTTCCAAGATGCATTCACCCTGTAAAAATGGCTTAGATTTTCTGCTTCTAAATGTTATAGAAAATATATTGTTTAAATTGTAATATATGATTCAATTGTCTGCAGCTTCCAAACCAGACTTGTTTCTATTGTTTATTACTGCAATAAACTTTATCAGAAATTCTTACCTTCTTCCATGCCACAAAAACATTTGGAAAGAAAATCATGCTGCACAACTCTCAGCAAGAACTCCATTTACCCATCATACTCCTCCCTAACAACTGCACTCAAAGTTTCTTGAGTGGTCTTACCTGCACTAAGAGCCCATCCATGGTACACAGATTTCATGTGCTAAGTTAACTAGGTAAGAAGCACTAGAAAAGAGACTGACCACAGCTAGAAAAAAACTTAATCGTACAAATTCTTGTTACAAGTGTTGTGCTCCACTGGGGAAAGCTCTCAAAGATAAACAGTGCTTTGTTACTCACCAGAAGTCACCTGGGATGCAGGACAGAGGGAAAGAAACAGGAGCACTAGCACAGGAGAGCTCTGAATTTTTTACAAAATATCAGAACTTGCTGTTGAAGCAAGCAGAAATATCAGGTCTTGAAGATTACCTTTCTCAAAACCTTCTTATACGAATTCCTGTACTGCTTGTTTCTTTTTAAGTGGGTTAAATACTGCCTATTTTCCCCCCCCATTGCTAGAAAGATTCTTTTTTCCTTTATAGCAGCCTTCTCCCAAGTTCTCTGCTACACAAGTTTGAAGTTCTCTGCTACACAAGTTTGCAGCTTATGAATCTGGCCCTCACTATCTCCCCTGGCAGCCTGGAGGGACATGAAGTAGCTGGCAGTCCTCCCTCCTGCCTCCCAGTGATCCCTCAGCCCACTTCTATGGAGATACAGGATAGATACAAGGAGATAAGTTATTAAGTGATCAAAATACATACAGAAAAATAATTAATTTTAAGTATTACATGGGGGATATAAGTAGTTTATTAACTGCATCTTCCAGATTAATTTCTAATTCCACTAGGTCATGGCACAGTGAAATAATTTAAATCAAGGGATTTAACAGCACTTTGAATTAGTTTAATAATGCTAAAGCTTACTGTATATATTCAAGTATTTATCTCACAAGAACTACCTTTTTTCACTATTTAGTAAAATTAGTTCAAAAATCAAAGTATTTCATTACCATTGCTGGTAGAGAACCTTATTTAAATTTTACAACGATAATGAAAACAGACAATATCATTTCATGTTTAAATACAACTTAAACCTTTAAACTTAAAAGCACTCAATTAAACAAATCATACTGCTTATCACTACAAAATTAGATTCTTTCAGTGCAGTAATATTGCCCTTCTCTGTTCCTGCCCTCCCTGCCACTGAAGGCTCATGTTTGATTTCTACCACTGAACAGCCCTTCCATTTGCTTCCACGGCACAACGTAATTTTCAAGTGGCAGAGTCTTGCCTTGAGCTTGAATCACTGTCACCAAAAATCTCATCCTTACAAAATTGACTTTCCATTCTCAAAATTAGAAAGATTAGAAAATAAGATATTGCCCAAAGTGTTTTTTAGGTTTCTCTGCATATAAAGTTTGACTACTTTAACATCGACAGGTCAGCCTCTGCACAGGACCCGCTTTCATACAACCCACACAGATTCTTCAACCTAGCAGTTCAAACACCATTTGTTATCTTTTACCAAGTACCTGCTACTGATTGCTTGCATTTCCACAGGCTTTCCCATGGCTTCTGGTTGTATGAGCAACCTTCAGGGTGCTTTTCACTAGCACTATCTCATTTCACATTTCAAGAGACCAGGAGAACACAGATGCTCAGCTTCCAGGGCTCAGCTGAAGTAACTTGTAGCTCACAAACCCACACCTTCTTCTGCCATGTCCCTACATCTCTACCAGCATGACAGCTAGAGGGTTATTTTTAAAATGCCTTATGTATGTGCATTGCCTGCTTTTAATGAAATAAAATCCAGAAAAATTTATTCAAAGAAAAATATGAAGACTATCTGCCATAAAACTTTACTGGCAAACAACCTTAAAATTCCCTAAGGACCCTAAAAGTCCTTCGACTCAACTTTCTGAATTGAGAGGAATCCACTCTACTGCTACATTTCCTAAGTAATTTCTTACAGAAGAATTACATTAAAAGTTGAGGGAAAATTTAGTTCTTTCCATGCCAAGGTGTGCACTTACTTTGTGACTTTTATAAGCTCAAGAATTGCTAAATTCATGTAAACCTCTTAAACAAATAAATAAAGAACCGAGAAAATTTTTCTTCTGGAATTACTTTGCAGTGTAACTAGAATGGTACTTCTCCTTCACCGCAATATGTTGTGGTACTAACTCAAAAGTTCACATCGTTTTCATTTCTTTACTACCAGTAGCAATCTAGGAAATGCTGCCATCAATAGTAAATCTATATGAAGTCACACTCCTCCGGTGCATTTTATGCATAGCAATCAGTTCATAACACAATCCTGTGTTGTTTAAAATTCAGTTTATTCTTCAATTACTCTGCTAGCCCGACTCTAATTTATTGTATTTTCTGGTACATTTGGTTTTGGATATTATGACATCCTGGCTCACACCATTAGAGAGGAAACATAAAATGGTGAGGCTGTCTAAGGACAGCTGAGAGTAAGATAGCAACAGTCTGGAAAATTAACAATATCACTGTCTCTGTGCTCAGCTAGACCTCTCCTGCATTAACGCTAAAAAAAATTTGGCAGTATTTCTCCAGCATAGACTTGACATCCAGGAATAGCCTCAGAGGCACCATAAAACCCCAGCTAGTGTGGCAGGCAGCTGGGGCGGTCGGGAGGGCGGCTCAGCTGCAAAAGAAAGGAAACACTGGCCCTGCTGCTGCTTGGAGCCCACCAAAGAAACCAACGTGGTTCTAAATGCCACCAATACTGTACACACTGATTTTTTGGCTAATTATTTTTTAGCCTTGCATTTTCTCAGTCCTAGCTACGGTTTCTTTCTCCCTGCACCCAAGGTGGAATGAGACGCGGGAGCCAGAAGCCTTCTCAGGGCATCTTCCTTGAGAACCCCGGCAGAAGGGAGGGCTTTACCTCCCCCTCCAGCTTTGTGACCGACGCATTAACCTTCAGGGCATGCTGCCAGCCCCACCTGCTTACTCAGGCTTTTGACAACCAGGGAAGCTCTCACTGCACTGATTTGCCCTTCGAAGATGCATCCTCTTTCACTTACTCCTCCCTACGACATTTGGCATTAGAACTGAATTCAGAGGATGGAGGAGCAGTCCTGATGAGAAAACGCCATACTCTTGTATTCACATCTGACCTTTATCCATACAACAGATTCTGACAATTTCAAACACGAAAAATGCTCATGTGCCTGCACAACTTGCTCTGTCCCAAGAAATTCCAGGCTGGATTCTTAAAAAAAAAAAAAAGTATGTTTCCCTTCCTTTTTCTGTTTTTTAGCAAGTCTAAAGACAGCTTACTAAAAAAACACCCAAGAGTGAATGTTTTGCTGGGAGACCCAGGCAGGCAGGCTCATGAGAGGCTGTCAACATTGGAAAGAATTTGCAGTGGAGGAAACCTGGCTGGACCCAAATCCTCACTCATTATTTTGTCCTCCAGAAAGCAGATTAATTTTCTCCTATAGGATAATAAAGTTTTCCCCGTCTCTAAGTTGTCTTGTAGTTCAGGCAGTATTGCCAGCGCCTTCTAAACCTCATAAACAATAAGGATTTTACTAAAAATGAAGTTGCTGCAATTGTTGCATTAAAAAGACAGTGCCAAAAATTACATGTAGCAATGTTAAAACATGATGACTCGGGCTGCAAGCTAATTTACAAAATTAAGAAATGCCTCATTTTAGCTTACCCACTGCCTTCCAGTTTTCCAGTTTCTGTTAGGTTGCTTGATCTCACACTTAGGAAACCCCACTGAAAGACAGTTACTGGTGCACGAGAAATAAGGAGTACAGTTTCAGCTCATGAAGACTGATGGAGTCAGTGAATCAGATCAGGTCATATTTAGGTGGGATGAAGAACTGGGACAGAGGGGCTCTCCCCTCCTGTTAAGTGCTAATCCCAGGCTCCAGTGCAATGAAATACGACCACAGTGAGACACTCTCATTTTGATGTGTGGCTTCTAGGAAACTACCGAACAAATTCTTTGAAACCACATGAAAACTTTGGCTCCAACCATTTTCTCTTCTCAATCCCACATACTCATAAGCATCGTGCCTATGCTTATGTTGCAAATCAGTGCACCTGCTCTGGAGTCCCCCTGCACCCGCTCTCATTACCCTCCGTTTGAAACAAATCCTGAATTGAGATCGGAGACTTGATTTCACCTCCCAGCGGGCAGAAAGTAATCATCAATAATTGATGTCAGTTGGTTTCATTTGGGGCACTGCCTCAGGCATGCAATCGAGAGTTATGGTATGCGCCAAGAAAAGGAGGATTTGTATATAAAATGATTTGATAATCTGAAAAAATCCCTTAGTAAACAAAGGAAGTTTACGGATAATTGTATTAAAGATTAGAGTTGTTTTAAAACAATGTAGAATGTATTTGAGCACATCTGGGAAGAAAGATGGCAGCATTAAAAGCAGTATCTTTGGGGAAAATATTTCCCCCCCTCAAACAGAAAACAGTAATTAATTCACTATTAAATCCTAATCCTTGTCAATTCATGTAAAAGCAAAGCACTTTTTCTAATAAAGACTGTTATCAATATATTTAAATTAATTTTTAAAATATTTAAATATGTTTTCATACAGTTCTAATATCTGATTAAATGATTGGTTATTCCACATCTTTAAATGCTTCCACTTTATTTCAAATTTGAAAAGCAGGCTTATTTTATGTCAGAAAACTGAGGACAGAACAGCCTGTGGACTATGCTTTTGCTATCATATGTTTTTCAATGTCTTTTACTGATGTCTTTTTACATATTTTACTCATCAGCTGGAAAATCAAGAAAATAACTCCTTTTATCCTATAAAGGTTACTACTTTTCCATCACACAATTACTGTGTTCCAAACTTTTGGTGTGGCGATTCAGATAAAAATCCCCTCAATGAAATCCATAAACTGTTCATGACTTTTCTATAATGAATGTTGATAATTAATAATATCTGTACAGATCGTCTACTTTAAACAACACATTATTGAAGCTCCTCACTGCTGTAACTGCTGCCAGCGCTAGAAGAATAAAGTTACTTCACAATTAAAAAGGTAAAAACTACAGAACTGAACAATAATTAAATCGGTAAAAACATACTGGATCAGATTTCTATGTTTTTTACTACTGTATTTCTGCTTCATTCTTCAGTAAAAAAGCTTAGATGTTAGAGATAAATTTGGAAGTAGTTCTAAGTTAAGGTCTGAAAAAAAAAAGAGAGAATTGTTGAAAGAAAATAGTAAGTACAGGGTTTGTATTTTCCCTTTCTATGCTGTTTTACTTCTTTATATAAAGAAATTAATTTTATATATATGCACAAATATTTGTAAAGGAAGATCAGTGATGAGTAGAATGCTAACCAGACTGGTACAAGCAGCCCTAGCAAAGAAAGGCCACAAGGGATGCTTTACTATAACCACACCATCATAGCTGTGGTGAATTGAGTGACTTCCTTGGGAGCAGAAGCCGGCAAAAGGACTCTCATGCCTACAGAATACCCCATGGAGTCACCACTGCAGTCAAGCTATAGAGATGGCTAAATAAGACTCAGCATGTCATACATCATCTGAAAAACAGTATATACAGGATAGCAACTGCTCCTAACACACGTGGGTGCATTCAAGTGAAATCCCTTCTCTCCTGCATTTCAACTTAACTTGCTTAGCAGGTTTTCAGGTATACACGGCCTCACCTATATCAACACCCCAGAACAAAACATCTTTATCCTCAAAATCAGTATTGCAGCTAAAACAGAACTTCCTCTCTGACGCTGTGAGGCAAAAATAAATAAATCTCAGCACAAAGCTGACATCACTGTGTGAATTAAGTTGCCTTCACTAAACTTGAGACTTACTTAAAGACAAAAGATAGCTATTGTGAAATCCATATGGTTCTGATTGTTTGTAGGAGGTAACATGTCAAGCTGTACCCAAGTTCTTGATTAAGTATCTTCCACTTCATAGTGGCACGGCACTTCTGACCATTTCCTGGCTTCGCAGCTTTTCAAACTTTTCAAAATATGACTTAGGAAACCGTTACATTTCTACAACATTTCTCTAGTCAATGGCACATATCCCTTACTGCAGAAGAAAGGACCGTTAACAGTTTCATTTCACACTCCAGTAACCCAAAATTCTGTGTTACCACTCACTTTAGTGTTAATTTTCCCATAGATTCTCTTTTTCTGCTTACACGGCAAGACAACTCAGGTCAAGTGCTCAGACAAGATGTGCTGCTGATTCTCCTTTTCACCACCACTGAATCACCTTCACTTTTGCTTCACTGCAAAGTTATTTTCCCTGCAAAAAGCAGGAGAGCCACAGCCAATATATAAGTCAGCAGCTACCAGTCAAAATGGATTTCAAAGGGGGGAAAAATGCTTCACACAACTAAGCCCATAAGTATTATTTATACAGGATCATTCTGACACTGTATAAATACACGACGACAGGTATATTTTCTGTTGTACATGCGGGGAAGCCCAATCCAGCTCATGTCACTTCCAGCTACAGAATATAAAAGTATCTAGAGCAAACAGACATGCTGAGCCATCCGCCAGGTAACAAGAGTGGAGAGTGGTTATTTTGCCAGATGAAGTAGACAGATACCTTTTTTTACTGGTGATTTCAAAAAGAAATACATTTGGTGGTTGTCACTGAATTCTTATGAAGCTTTGTAATGTCTACATACAGATCTAACTTACATGTCTTTTTAAGACATTTGCATGAAATGCATGACAGATCCACAAATACACAAAAATATTTGTATTTTTATCATAATCGAGATTAGCTTTACCTTTAACATCTAAAAGGAATTAAAATAGTTAAGAAGCAAATCTAAAATCTGAAGGCATTCAGTACTGGTTTAATATTAGGCAGGAAACCCTGTGATTTTTACACCTTCAATCTTCATTAGAAGCAGCAATGACAGATTAGCAATGCACTAATTGCAAAAACAGTTCAGGAATTTAATTGTACTAATTTTTAATTAACATAAATGCAGGACAGCTATTTTACTAATTCACTAGGTGAGCCTCCATTAGCTTCTGTTAGTAACAATAACTGGATGAGAAAATCCCTCTTGAGCAAACAAGACATAAAAACAGGAAAAAGAGGCCAGACAGAAGGAAATCCTCGTCAACCTGCTCCAGAAGAAGCTTCATTGAAAAAGTTTTCTTTAAGTTTAAAAAACAAGTTACTTCAATTCACAGTGGGGGCAGCCCAGGGGAGCACTGTGGGTTTGGATGACAGCTGTGGTGCACAAATACTGTGTCAAGGGTAGTTAGAGCTGTACAATCGGAATGGGGATTATAGCAAACTCTCTGAACACAACTAGAACAATTACACAACATATTAGGATCTATGAGGTCTTGTGATGCATTGATCAGCTTTCACTTAGAGCTATTTCACTCTGGTTATAAACAAATGCTAACCAATTTGATTTAAAAAAAAAAAGGGAGAAAATTATACAGGGCAGGGGAACAGAACCAATAAGAAGAGGCAAGAAGACAAAGGGTGGGCTATTGGAAGTAATAATAAGCAACCATCTTCTGCATGAAGAGGCGATAGTTTTTACTGGGTTTTTTTTCTATAACTTTTAACCTCCAAATGCACAGAGGCAACTTAACAGCCCATAGTTATGTATTTAATCTACTGCTGATATTCATTGCACTATCCATGAGGCAGACACAGACAAGAATGTCTCCAGCATCCTCCTTGAAATGTGACTTGCTCTAGATGTAGGTTATCCAGCTATAGGATGGACTTGGATGGTATCATTCTGCACAGACCATTACTGATGGTAGCAGAAAAAAACAACTGTGTCGAAGTAAAAATGTGGTTAGCTTAAGAGCCTTGTAGAGGTTTAGTTTTTGCAGGTAGTGATGTCAATTAGAGCAATGATTTGGATGACATGGGCATACCCCCATAGGCTCTGTTCTACTGCCGTAAGAGTATGACACAGCTCCTTTCATCTGGGGACTATGAGGTAAGCTGACAAAAGCACATTCACATTACGACAAAGTAAAATGCACCAACAAAGGTGGCTCACTGATACCTGCTAAGTTATTGTTGTTTTGCTTTGTTTTTTTTTAAATTAAGACTTTGTTCAGGAATACCAACCAAAACTCGATAGCCAGAAAAATCATGACACACCAGGATTCTGAAACGTTGCTTTTTATCAGAAAAAAAAACAAACCTCATGGGTTGGTCCCTTCAAAGCAAACACAACATTCCTGTGGCAGAACGCGACAGCTTGTCCAAGCACAAGACTGCTACTATGAAAAATCACTTTCCACAAACTGGTTTCAGCACACAAGTCAGCCTCCATTAGCTTTGCTTGAATTTCAATTTGCTTCTGTTGTGCCAAAAACCTCTGCTGCACTAGCTTTCTTCTTCCTATCTATGAACTCAGAAATGAGGATTAGAACCAATCTGAAGAACAAAAAAAGCCACAGGAAGGTAAGAGTTTAAGATCCTGCGTCACTGATATTGCTTGCCTTTTGGGACCAAAATTTTTGAAAATGACACTGCATTAAGAGAGGTTCTCTGTGGTAGAGAACTTGGGTTCAAGAAAAAATTGCATGCAAAGAAAATAAAAAAAAAATCTACACAATGAGTACAACTGCAAGAGTCATAAAAGTGCCAACATAAAGAACACTGACTGGAACCCAATAATAAACTGTGCTTATTTCAAATTGTTTGCTAACCAGTCAGCCCCTGGGAATGCACAACACTGGCATCCCGACATCTTCCACTGGACTTGTGCAACCTCTTCAGACAAGGTCATGGAAACATGCAGTGGCACTGTGATCTCAGGGACTCGGGAACAGTCTATATCACACTCTAAAATCACTCCCACTGCAAGGAATGTACAATACAGAAGTAGGAAGCCTGTCGCTCAGTTTTCTTCACTCTGCTGAATAATATCTGACAGCTTTATACCACTCCAGGCAACCAGATCCAAAACCTGATCCCACTTTGCCCTTCTACAGCTACTGGGTTCCTCCTTTTTGCCCAGACACGTGGGTTCTCTAATGTGTACCACTTTCCATTGTGCTCTACTGCTAGAAAAAGGATAAATAACTCATAGTTCCTTCTGCTTCATTATCTAAAACTATTTATTACTACCATTTACAGCATTTTAAAACTGGATCAGTTCATACACTGGATATACTCCATCACATTGCATTTTGTTCTACAAACACGGGTTCTTCACAAAAATCCTGCACAGCCCATCAATCAGGGGTTAAGCACGTAACATCTCTCCAATGGAATATAAAAACACTTCCTTCTCCAAGTGATAGATGGGCCAACAAGAAGAGGTGCTATGCTGGACCTTGTTCTCACCAACAGAAGGAGCTGGTGGGGAATGTGAAGCTCCAGAGCAGCTTTGGCTCCAGTGACCTTGGAATGGTAGAGTTTGAGAACTTTAGGGGAATGAGGAAGGGGCACAGCAGGGTCACTACCCTTGGCTTCCGGAGAACAGACGCTAGCCTCTTCAGGGATCTGCTTGCTTGAGCATTGTGGGATAATGCCATGGAGGGGAGAGGGG
This sequence comes from Manacus candei, assembly GCF_025592945.1. Classification (NCBI taxonomy): domain Eukaryota; kingdom Metazoa; phylum Chordata; class Aves; order Passeriformes; family Pipridae; genus Manacus; species Manacus candei. The sequence continues at coordinate 33,994,140 of NW_026138062.1, read as the reverse complement.
CCCAAAAAAGCTTATTAATATTGAAATATCACCTCCTCCAAGCTCCTCCAAAATGGGACTGAGCAACCTGGTCTAGGGGAAGGTGTCCCTGCCCAGGGCATGAGAGTTGGAACTAGATGATTTGTAAGATCGTTTCCTACTCAAACCATTCTATGATGATTCAGTGATTCCTCTGTGGAATGAAGGAAGAACAGCCAGGCAAAACACAACATCCATCACTCTATCCCAAAGTAAACCAACTCTTCCTGGGCAAAAATTGACTTCCATATAACACTGATCTGACTCATTTATAATTTAACAATTACTTTCTTAACCAATTTGGTCTGGCTTATTGTGATAACAGCAAGAAAATTCTAGACATTCTTAACAACATTCCAAACCCCAGAGCAACATCTACTTGCTTACTTGAAACAAAAATGAGACTGCAAATATTAAGCTATGCTACCCCAGGTTTCCATTTTTAAAATGAAAGTAGTTCCCATTATTTGAGTAGGAAAATTGCAGAAATGCAAAACAACTTGAAATCTTGCATTTTCACAAATTACCTGACTTTGTATCAAATCACTGCACACTTTAGATTTTGTGTTCACTATCTAATGCACAGCTCAGCACAGTATTTGCCCCTGTTCCAGCCCACAACTGACATCAACTGAAACAAGCGTCTATAAGAACATAAAGGAATGACATCTCTGATATCACCAAAGTACTTCAGAAATGAAAGAGGTGCCTGTAGCACTGCAAAGCACATTGCAAAGATGAAGTCAGCTCGGATACAGCAGTGCTACACCGTGTAATGCAGCGGCAGGGCTGGAGGCACCTCCACACATGCTGGTGGATAAACCAGTCCCCAGCTCAGAAGCAGAAGTCAGCTACCATCGTTATCTCATGCAGAATACAGAGCAATCAGTACGAAAACATATGACAGGTTTATCCCACGAACTTTGTGAACATAAATCCTGACCCTGAAAACATTTACATGCTGGCTTAACATTAAGCCTAAGAACAGACCCACTAATTCCAAAAGAAATACTTGGATGTTTAAAATTAAACATACATAAACACAAACATCTACAGAATTGGGACCAAGAAAACCAAAAAGCACAAACCACAACATTATTACTTTTTATTGCTCTGCAGACAGAATGACCCAACAATTACATAACTTAATACTGATATTTAAAAGCATTTTCATTCTCAAAAGGCACTACAATTTCTAAACAACAAACTCCACTGACCTAATAAAACAATTAAGCAGCATGCAATTCAATGGTGTCACATTAAAATGCTTCTGCATAGCAAATCAACAAAGAATTTTCAAATATCAGAGGCAAGTCACTGCCGTATCAAATAGGCAACCAGCTTCCTCTGGTGCCTTTTACACCAGGGAGCATTTTAACACTGAATGAATGCTGTTCTCTTATTAGTTACAATTCCTAATGTCTAATAGCTCCTTAAACAAGCGTCATCTTGCTGATCCAAGGCAATAATTTATATTAATTCAATGTCTAGTACACATCATGTCTTTACACATTTCATTTTGATATTGTTCGTACAACTTCCTCACAGCTGCTTTCAACTATATTAACATTTTTTAAGAGTACAGAAAAATGGGATAAAAGAAGAAGGGATTATTTTGGAGTTATTTTGGAATATTTTCAAGTATAGTTTTAACTGGTAACTAACACACTTCTGCTGTTTTTCAGTGACACAGGCCCATAAATATATACCACAACTGAGGCTGACAGGCTGTTCAGCACATGTAAAGTGTTACAAAAAAAGAAAGTTTCACTGAGGTGGTCAGCGTTTCCAAGAAAGAAGACTCCAAGCAAATGCTAAAGCCTACAATGTCAAAGCCAACATTTTTGGCATGACAGCTTTTAGTAGGCTTATTTTTTAACCTGTCCCAAGAGAACAGTACTTTTCCACTTAATCACCAGCTTATATTCCTCTTGCAAAGTTTTGTCCCTAAATAGTTGCTCTTTTTTTGGTAATAGAAAATTTGAGTCCAGTGTTAGAAAGTCATAGTGTATTTGCAAGTCTCAGACCTGAGGCCAAGGCCCAGGGCTCTCTCTTGCTGAAGTCACTGAAGGCGAAGGTACGGGTCAATATGTTTAAAAATTCAGTACTTAAACTCTTATTTTAAAATTATGCTGGTTTTTTTTCCCAATATCCACACATTTTAGAATTGTAACAGTACAAGCACTTTAAAAAATAATATTACAAACTTTATTAAAAAAAAGAAATCTACTTGGGCACAATGGTGTTCTTTGCAGCCTGCTGAATTTGGAGAAAATAATTTTATGTTGTACTGTGTTCAGAAAAGAGGATTCCTTACTCAGTGAGCTGATCATTAGCAAAAAAAAAAAAAAAGAGTAATTATGAAGGACTCTCATTAAGTCTTAATAGTTCTAGCAAGTACATTGATATAACTTATTTCCATTTTGAGGAAACTTGTGTTAATAAAGTCAGGGCAGCATTTGGTATTAACATGTTTATTTTCCAAGTGGTAGGGACACTAACCAAAACCATCTGATGTTTCTTCCTAAGCCTCCTTGATCTGCTGCTGGATTGCAGCTTACAATAAAGCATTGCAAAGCCAGAAAGAATTGGGTAGAGGAAAAAAAAATGAAATCAGTAATTCAAAGTGTTTATTTAATGAGAGTCTAGCTCAGAACAGTTTCTCTCTTGAACAGATGCTCAAAAGCATTTATGATTTGAAATTTACTTCCAAAGACTATCAAACGTAGCCCAAAGCTAATCCCTAACAGACATTTTTTTAACTTCACAGTCAGAGACAAAAAACAAACCGCAATATCATGTAATTAAAAGAGGAATTAAAGGAAGCTCGGACGTACTTAACAGTGGATTTCTACAGAAGTAAACAATCAGCACTATGCATTAGGAACACGGTAAGAAAAGTCACCAGGGGCTGCTAGATCCGCCACTACCACAGCTCCAGCAACTGTTTTCTCAATTACTTGGCCAAGTACTAATGTTCCGTCAAAAGCAGTGATAATTTTAAAGTATGCCCTGTTAAAGCATAGAAGACACGAGGTTTAAAGTTTTCTAACCACGTTTTCAGCAATAAGAGCTAACAAATGAGGGAGATGAACGGGAAGTGTGGGTCGGAGCATCGAGGGCTGGAGTCGACGTTTGGGAATAGCTGCCAACCACACGGGCTCCAGCGGCATTTCGCAGCCAGCCCCGAGTTCCTCTGGCGCAGCTGTAAAACACACAACCTGAAACCCGCTCCTGCAGCAGGGGTTCGCTCGCAGCTGTTCCTCTGCCTCCCCCGCACGCAGTAATCTGACTCCTTTCCAGGCAGCAGCTTCTTTAGCAGAGCCACACGAGAGAGTAGCATAGGTGTATCGGGGGACCCCCGAACCAGGTGCTTCCCGGGCGGGTCGCCAGCCCCCGAGCCTACCACTCAGCCTCGCAGAGGGGCAACGCCGCCAGGCTGAGCCCCGCCGCCGAGGCGGAGGCTCCAGGGCGGGGACGCAGCTCCCGAGCTCCCGCCTCAACCCCGCGCGGCGGCCCCGGGCCCTGGCCCCTCTGCCGGACTTGTTGCCCCCTTAGAGCGGCTCAGTCCGGCCCCGCCACCCCCGCGGGAACCCCCGGCGCCGCCGCCGCGGAGGGGGCTGAGCGGGGCTGAGCGGGGCTGAGCCGCCCGGCGCCGCGGCGGGGCAAGGAAGTTACTCACCGCCGCCGGCTCCGCGCCGCGCTCTCCTCCTCAGCCGCGGCGGCCCCGCCTTACGGGAGGCAAACTCTGGGCAGCAGCACTTGGGGAGCGTGTCTCCGCCGGGTCGGGCCGAGCAGGGCCAGTGCTCCCGCCTCCGCCCCTCGCCGCGGGCAGCGGCGCGGCCCAAGTGACAGCGGCGTTCCGCCAGTCCGGCCGCGGCCCCGGGCGCGGGGCCGGGCTGCCCGCAGCCTATGGCAGCGGGGCCGGGGCGGGACGCGGCGGAGCCCGGGACCGGGGTGTCCCCGCCGCTCGCCTGATCGGCAGCGCGGCGCCGGGGGCGGCGGGGGGCGCGGGCGGGGCCGGCGCGGAGGAGGGGCCGGGCGGGGCGCTGCCCCCGCGGCGCCCGGCGCTGCCCGCGGACCTGTCCCCGCCCGCCCGAGCCCCGCGGCTGTGCCCGGGGGGCAAACCCTGGGGGGGCTCCGTGACCAAGAGCCCCAGTCCTGCTCCCGCCTCCTGGCGTTCCCGCCTTCCCTACACTCAATCACGGCCCCGCCACCCCTTCCCCCGCGGCGGCAGAGGTCCGCGGGGGTCCCGCCAGCAAGCAGAGCCCACTGCCCCGCACTCCCTTTTACGGGGGGCGCGGCCGCCGGTGCCACCGGTGCCCGGGGGGTGTGGCGGGGCTCGACTCGCACCGCCCCGGCTCCTCCCGCCGGGGTCCTCGCCGGCCCCTGCTCCCGCCCCGCCCCGCCCGGCCGCCAGCGGGTGATGGCGGCGGCCTGCGCCTGAGGGTCCGCGGCGGGGGGGCGGCAGGGGAGCCATGGAAGAGGACCCGGAGCTGGAGAGGTGAGGGGCGAGCAGCGGCGGGGGCAGCGGCGGAGCGGTCCCGGGAGCTAGCGGCCTCTGCGGGGCCCGGCGGCGCCTCCCGCCCCGCGAGGCCCGGGCAGCGCCGGCCTGGGGCCGCTCGGGGCTGGCGGTGGCCCTGGGGCGGCTCGTCCCGGGCCGGGCGCCCGGGGGCGGGTGGCCCGCGGTGCAGAGGAGGGGACCCGAGCCCCGCCGGGTTCTGCCCACTCTCCCCTGACAACCCCCGGCTGTGTGGTGGGGGGGTGCCCCGAAGGGAACGCGGCCTGGAGCCGCTTCCGTGGTGTCTTCGGGACACAACTTTGGAGTTCCAGTAGAAAATAAATCTCCCTACAGAATGAGGAAAATTCATTACTTATCAACTCACAGACAGACAAATAAAAATAAATAAAATATTCCAAAAAAAGCCACAAACTTGTTCTTGTACTGCGTGTTGGTGCCGCTTAGAAACAAGATTGGAAAGTCTTAGGTTGCTCATCCCTCATCAGTTACAATTTGGTGAGTTGTTATACTTAGTAAAATAAATTAAAAACTCCCCACCTTGTGTTATTACGAATTTCAGTTTTCAGTCCTGGAGATGTGCCAGTTGACGAATTGTTAAAATTACCCTGTTGTACAGAATAATACAAAAAGCTTGGCAGTTATTTTGTCAAGAAAATAAAATTGTTTTCTACTTTGCGTTTCGTTGGGACCAGTGGATTCGTCTTGCCACGCATAGTGAGTTTCAGTGTTCCCGAGCAAACATTGAAGATTAAAATACAGATTTCTATATTTAGATACTCAAAGTAGGCCTCTCTTGCTTAGGAATACACTTTACATGTTTATACCACTAGTTGGTGTCAAAGTAGTCCTATTTGTGTGATTGGAATTGTTTCATTACTTTTTTAGCAAGTTTGTTTCTGAGTTGTTCATTTTTGTGGTGGCTGTTTAAATCAACTGTTACAGTTAAGTGATGACCAGAAGCTTTCTGAACTGTTCTCCTCCTGGATCTCTTTCTTATCTTTTAAGAAAGAGATGTCTGAGTGCTTACAGAAAATAATTGTTTTCTGCTTATGTCTGGCACGTATTTCACATGGGCCAAAAGCAATAGTACTGGGGCGGTGGAAGACTAGAGAGCATAATGCTTTCTAAGAGGCTTTTAATTCTTGGTAAGCTACTTCTGCTCTCAGATCATCAGTTTAATAATTAAAGCTTCTTTCTATGTACACGTGAATGTTATTTTTACTAGTGCCGTTCTAAACTTAAACCTTTTTTATTCATAGCAGGGTGAATCTGTGTCACTGTTCTTCCATGCTGTCTCCTGGTTGCTATCGCTGTGCTGGGGACTTGGAGTCCTCTGGGCAGTTTGGGGCACAGCTGCTTGCTCTCTGGCTATAGCTGACTGCTCCATGCTCACCTCCTGGTGCTCTCCTTCACAGGAACTATAGTGGAAATTTTATCCTTCCTTATAGGTTCAGTCTGAGTTGGGATTTGCTATTCCTTTTCTGTGGCAGCATGGTAGATAATGAGGATGAAGCTCAGTGTCACTTACTGAGTGGTACAAGATAGGGTTTAGCTGTCTGGTATCTTCAATCCATGCTGCTACTCACCTCTGTATGTGTTTAATTGGCTCCAAACACATTATAACTACAGTATAATGCCCTTGGCGGTTAACACTTTCCGTCCTGGATCCCACTGTCATTAGTTACTTTTTCATACCCTCAGTTTTCGTAGCAGCTCACTTCGCTAGTAGCACCCTAAATTCAGTTTGTGCTGTGTGCATTTAGGTGTCATTCTTGGGTATTACTTGCCCTAAATATACTTCCCTGTACGATCTTCAATACGAATCCCTTACTAGTCTAACACAGACCTTTATCCTTTGGGTTACAGGCATTATTCCTTAGGTTCATATTCAATAACCTGTTGATTGTATTCTCCTGTGAGTAGTACTGCAATGGTAGTTTAGGTTTTTAGGCTTTTTATAATATGACTTTGGCATACAAATAATGACATTTCTGTTCTGTGGCCACAGTGTTAACTATTTTTGGTGGATTTTTAGTGTTTAAAATGGGTTTATCTAGAATATTTTTAGTACTCTGTCTCTTAATTCAGGCTTGCTTGCAATGAATAAGTCTTAAATAAAAACTTAATGTTTTTGTACATATGGGTTTTATTTAATTTACCATGAGAGAGAAAAGAAGTGTAACTATTTTTATGCATGTTTTTTCTGGTCAGAAGCGAATTTTGTGTCCCAATATTCCAAAAAGTGATCTGTTAAGTCAGTCATCCTATTTTTTTGTTATTATCTAAGGAGAGATCTCTTCATCTTCCTTCTTTTATTTCGTCCTTATTGCCACATTTCCTGATATTATTTTTCAGCTTTACTGTGTCTGATTCTCTCTTGATCTTGCATTTGATGTTTTCCTCACTTTAATATGAAGCGAATGTGATGTTTTCCTAGAAAGCTGAATACTAACTTGCAAGTTACTGTGTGGCTGTTGCATGTTCTGTATTTTAAAACTCTAAAAGCTGTAAATACCACAGGTGTGTAAGCAAAAATTGTGTCGTCTGCTCCATCTCACCTAGTAACCTTTGATAGAAGTATGAACTGAGATTTTTTTTCCTGTGAACTTGCTGGCGCATCAGTGAAGACCCAGAGTCTTGAGGTTCCATATGATTCTTCTAAGAAAATTATGAATTCTGTTAACATATAATTAATGGTATTGTGAAGTTATGACCCAAGAATAAGATGGAAAAAGTTACAAATCAGCTTAGTAGGAGCTGTTCAGTTTGTTTCCTCTGGAAGCAGTGCTTTTCTTACTTTATTTCAACTAAATATCCACTGGGATATTACAGAGGTCACCAATTTACTCCTATCTAAAAAAAATATTTCTTCATCCTCTCCTTCCAGAATTGTTTCCGTGGTGTTTCTGTGTGTTTGAAGCACGTAAAAATGTCATTTCTCTGCAAATACAGAGGAAGTGGCTTTGTTATACTATGTGTCCAAATCCTTCCATAATCTGTTCTCTCTTTCAATAGCTATAAATATTTCACAACCTTGGATACCATACTTCTTTAGAAGTGCTTGCCAAGCTTGTTTGGAGCATCATTTGCTTGGAATTAACTGTTTCCTAAGAAGATGCTGCTCTGAATCACAAGGGCTCTAACAAGAGCCCTGTAGTTGAGTTGAGAATCAATAGTCTAACATTTTTGCTGCACAGGCATCCCAATTACACTTTTTAAAGAGCAATCTTTGTGTTTTGGAGAAAACTGATAGTTCTTACTGTTGTTTTTAACAGTTAAAATCAAACTGTCAGAATTCAGTATTCCTTATTCCTGGTAAAAAAAAATGTGGTCTGCGAGCTAAAAATCAGTGTTTGAAGTGGAGTATTATGTTCAGTACTACTCAAGCTGGTGAGAATATCAGCACAGAAATGTACTGCAAATAGCACTCATGGGACTGACAAATAGAATATTTAAATAAGTACGAAACCTGATCGATCAAGAATGAGAGCATTCACATACCCAATGTAGAATGTATTTGCCTTTGAACAAACATTAGGAAGTTTGTGGCATATTTGTGCTTTCTTCATTCTTGCTCTTAATGTTGTGGTTTAGGCTTTATTCTTGACGTTGCTTTTCATCAGTTTTCTTAATAAGGGCGAGCAGATAAGACCAGCTCACAGGAATTAATTATAAATAACACTGGCAGTGTCTTCAGTCCTTCACTTGACTGAAGGTCTTGATATTAATTATTCAGATGTAATCGGAATACCAACATCCACTTCTATTTGCAGTCCCATGCACAGTTAAAAATAAGTTGTATAGTTAGCATAAAAGTCCGTGGAGAAAATTGAATTCAAAAATTGATAATTTTTTTTCCTGGGCTTGCAGCTTGCTGTCATGACCTAGAGTGCCTCAGGAAGTAGGTTTAAGCATGATTTTTGTGGATTGCAGTAGCTGAGAAGCCTGGCCTTTGAGCTTGGATAGTAGGGATATAGACTGCAAACAGTTATTCATGCTTTAATGAAGATGGGTTTGATGAAGTCCCTTCTCCAACTGTGGGAGGTGTTGAATAGGAATGCTGCCCTCCTACTCCTGGTCTGTGTGCTTCCATAGCTGATTGTGTGCTGTGAAGCCATTCCAGTAGATATACTTTCATTAGAGTTCTCATCAGGATCTTTAATGAGATGATGGCATGGGCGGAGACGGCAGAGTTTGTTAGGTTATGTGCCGAAAGCTTCCAGAGAGCCCAGAGAGGACTAAACAGAGAGACCATGGCGGATGAGGGGAGACCAAATAGCACCCAGTCCTGGCCTCTTCCAGGACCAGGAGTTACCAGTCCATCAGAGCTCTGTCACCATGAGCCCAGAGGAGTATGGGGACACAGTGGCCGGTGGTAACCCATCATAAGGTCAGAGAGGAATGGTTGTCATCTTTGGACCCACCCCCCGGGGCTGATGCTGGGAGACAGCCTAGGTCTCCAGGGATGGCACCCATCAAGACAAGTCAGTGCTGGAACATCTTTGGGACTTAAGGGTGTTGCTCTGTAGGCTTGTGCGATGGGTTAAGGAATGCAGAAGAAGAACATTTCGAGATTGCATATGGCTTATTATGGGATGCATAGGGGAGGAACCAAAGGCAAGGAAAGCGATAAGTTCAAGTCATTTGGGGAGAAGCAAGAATGGGAAATTAGAGGAATAAGGGTGTAAAAGAGTCTGGTCATGTGCGAATAGGGTGCTGGTGGGTACTCTTGTCTAGCTGTGCCCTGTGCCTGATCATCACAGGCTGTCCTGTCTTCCTGTTAAATTCCTTTCTAACTCTCTCTTGGGTAAGGGACTCTGAGGGGAGAGGGTATACAGTGCTAGCAACTGGAGTCAAACTGTGTTCATGGTGCTAGCAACTGGAACAAGTGAAGGCCTGGATGCCAGCAGTTAGGCTGGGACTCTGGGCTGGAAGACTGGGTGCCAGCTACCAAGGACACTTGATGGAGGGAGCAAATCCAGATGTCGGCCACTGGAATGGGATTGGGGACCTATTTATTTGTGTTGCAGTACTGGAGCAAGTATGGGTGTATGAGGGAGCATGTGGCTGCTGGTGAAGATGAAACTGGAGTAGCTGGTGAGTGGGTGAATAAGGAGGGAGCTGAAGGGTGAGCTTGTATCTCCAAGAGCAAGACCACAGGAGGAGCTGTTGGGGGCACCAGGGAGTCCTGACCACCTGACTGTAAGGTCAAGATGGAGACACATATGTGTGCCTGTGTGTCTCTGCAGGCAAGACTGCAGTGGGTTGGATTGGGTATTGGGGGACCAAGGAGTCCCAGCCAGCTCTGTGGGATGGCCTGTACCAGCAGTGGAGTTGGGCGGAAGACTTGGGGGCTCCCACACCTGGCTAGAGACAAGAGCAGGATGAAACTGTTGGTGTGAGTACTCTGTGTGTCTGTCTGTGATTGCTGTGTCCAGCGGTGTAGGTGCATGGTGTGTGCATCTGCCTCCTGGGAGTAGATTTTCAACCTTGCTGCTGGTTGAACCTGGGCATTGAATTGTGACTGCCTGGCCCCTTGGCTGTCAGATCCTGCACGATACATCTGCTCCTAGCAGTCGTTTGTAATTACAAACATTGGGTGGTCTCTCTGTTTTCATTGCCTGTAACCGTATCAGACATACCTCTATTACCAATTATTCATTTTTTCAGTCTATCAATTTGATCTTTTGGGAAAAAAAGATGAAGCTCTTCTCCTGAGTGGGGAATAGAAAATAACTCTCATTTTGCCTGACTTGGGAGCCTTTAATATTCTCTTATTCTTTTGGCACATGCATTTGTCATACAGGTTATTAGGATTTATGCAACGGGAGCTTCGCCTGTAACCTTGTAATATAGAGAGAGGAAAAAGTCTAATACCTTAGAAATGTAAATAGGTCTTGGACCATAGTCTTGAAGATAAAAATATCACTGCTTGTACCTTCATATTACTGTAATTCTGCAGCTTGATTGCTCAAAAAGAATTGCCACAGAAAGTTCTAAGTGGTGCTTGCTATAAAAGATGCCAGAATGATGACAGGGTTCTTAAATGTGCTCCTGTCCCTAATTTTTCCTCCTATCAATCTCCTAGTGTTCGGGTGGTTCTCATGTGAAAGTTGCATGCTGCATTCCCTTTGCTCATGCTGCTGCTCTTTGAATTGAAGCTGGCAGCCACGGGACTGTATTGTAACCAAGCTGTAAAAATGAAGATAGCAAGGAATGTGGAGTCCCACGAGGCCTCTAAAAGCAAATTTTAAAATCTTGTTTGCATAGCTTTTGGCTTACTTGTGTAGAGGATATAAGTTCAGTGAGTGGAAACACGTTATTTTGAAGAGGATCTGAGCATTGTGTTTAATTTGCCTGTGCAAGTTGAAAGGGCTTTGTAAAGGTGCAGTGAATAAGAGTGATGTTGAAAGACCATTATTAGGGAACAGTGTTTGATAATGAAGGCAGGTGTGGACTTAGAAGGCTTCTAAGATGAATGCCAAGTCAGTCTGATCTTTGATACAACAAAAAAAAAAAGTCTCAAATACTTAATGGCCTGTAATTCTTACCTAAGTAAATAGAATCGCTGTCACCATATTAATTTACCGTGATATTTTCCCTAAAATTGAATTGTAGCTGTTTAAAATATATGTGTTTTATTAGTGCTTTGTAGCTCATCTCTATTATTTTAGTTATGAATTGTGACAGATTTTGTAGGCTTTTTGTAGGATTTTGACAGGCTTTTAATCTGCCTCCTAGTCAGGTTTCTGAAAACAGAATCACCAAGTTTGGTAATTGCTAAGTAAAATCAGACACTTTTTTCTTCTTTCCTCACCTTTGTCTGACATTGGTGTTTGAAGGCTCAGGGCAGGCTTTTATAATGCCATATGTTCTTGCTGCCATCACTGTAAACTAGCTTAGGCTGCTCAGATAGCAGATTCAGGGTCTGGGGAAAAAACAAATTTTGCTATAGTTTCATGAAAACCTGTGTAGGTAAAATCTCTCACGTTCCAGTGGTAGAGCCTGATTTTGCACTCTTTTTTTTTGGTGTTCTTGCAAGTAACCATCCCACACACACTACTTCCACTACCTGGGAAGGCATCAGTAGCTGGTGAGGTCGCTGATACTGTACTTGGCATCTTGGGGCAGCAGCTCTAACAGATGGTAATTTACCTGGGTAGTCACTCGGTTTTCATGAATGCCTGTGGTATGACAGGATATGCAACATGTTCTCGCAGTCAGATGTCTGCTTACAAAGGATTTGAAGTACCCCAAGCCCAGTTGCTACTGAGACCATACTAATAACCTTAGATAAGAAAGACTTCTGTGAGGAACTTTAAACCAATGTGCCATTAATAGACTACTGCACAGAGAAGCAATACTGCAATTTTTGATGCGTTTCTGTACTGTTGTTTCTGTGGAAGTCTTGGACACTTTCCTCTGCAAAGCCCTTCAAATGTGAACTCTTAAGGAAAAAGTTATGACCTGTGAATATTTGAAGCCTGCCTGGCACAGATCTACAGATCTCCGTTTTTATATATATATACATACATACATATATGTCTAGATCACAGTCACAAAGATGAGCTCTCTTCTTCCTCTGTTACACGAAGTTAGTACAGTTTGACAACTTGTAGTTGCAGTGATTTTACTGTCATCTGACTGCTTGCTATTTTACTGGTGGTGTTCAGCTGTGCTCAAAATAGGTTTGCTGTGGTTGAAAGACTTCAGGAAGAACTTAAGCGAAGTGACAGGAGGGAAGAGCATTCCCAAAGTGAAGTGACAGGAACTGTGCATTTCAGCGTAATACACCAGTTTTGCATACTTTATTTCTGTTCTTCATTTAGTATGGCTGTTGTTGTATTTGCAACAACTTTAATTGTTTTTAATATTTCAAAATGTTTCTTTCAGTCTTGGTGCATAGGAATCCAAATTATCTTAAAGTCAGGGTGATTTTGGTAGCTTCTTTAATGCTTAACTCACTGCAGTGAAGAAGCCATCCACTTTCCCTACATATGTGCATAAAGTGGCAAGTTCTTGTGTTCCGCCAGTGGTGACTTGTTTCTTTTTTTTCATATTTAGGAAGGCTGTGGAGGAGTTACTTAAAGAGGCAAAACGTGGGAGAACCAGGGCTGAAACAATGGGAGCTATGGGTTGGTAAGTTGTGCCAAGAGGAAATGAATGCTTTGGCTGATGCCAAAATAAATTTTGTATTTAATGCGTGACAGAAGTCTCTACCTTTTTATGTGCTTTGTGTTTAAATAATTTGTCTTCATCCACATATTAATTTGGGCAAAAAATTGAGTCTAGGTAAGAAGTTCAAGTAAGTTCTGTCTGCATGAAATTGCTTGTCTGAATGTGTTGAAGTCAAAGCAGTTGGAAAATTGAGAATATCTTTTGTAATAATATGTCCTTATAATAGATGGAATTGCAAAGCTTGGGTTGGAAGCTCGTGAATCTTTAAAATGTCAGCTATCTGAAGTGTGCATGTGCTTACATACTATCCACATATTACTGGGTTAGATTCTGTCTTAAGTGAAAAGAATCCATAGCCTAACAAAGAAACCTAAAGCCTTATATTGAAAGTAATAAACTATCCTTTAGTAGAGAATTCGTGTGTAAATTGTAGCCAAAACCAAACTCAGTGAACTCAAGTATAACCCAGTTTTGGAAGATGGCTATTTTTTAATACTAAAAAAAACCCTAAAACCCAGGGGCTAGGCTAACCTTTATAGCAACTGGGAAAAGAATCACAGTATTTAAAACTTAAGTGAAATACAATGCAGTAGTCCAGATTTTACAGCTAGATTGTAATGGAATGTAATGCATGTAATTGTAATTTAAAAAGTAATAACATGCTGAGAAGAGTCATTCATCTTAAAATAATGTGTATGATTAGCTATTTGGTAAGAAGCTGTTGGATCTAGAGATGTTCACACAGGTAGTGCACCAGCTGACTGCATTAAACTTATTTGTAGATAAGGTTTGACTTCCTCCACCAAAGTAGTAAAAGATAAGTCTGCACTGTTAATGAAGTTCTCGGCTAATTTTAGTAGCTCTGAATAGTGTCTTGTTGAAAAAAAATTATTTCTTTATGTTTTCTAAGCAAGTTTGGGTTTTTCTGTGTGTTTTACTCAGTATTTCTTCTAGGAATGCAGTTGATACCGTTTATGTTAAAATAGCTTAATTGTTTGAATCCCCTAGAGTGGCTATAACAATTCTGATCCATCATGCTTTTACTCTGGCCAGGTAAAGGAGTGCAGATAATTAGCACCATGAAGTGTTATATGCATTCATTTACTGTGAATTCGCAAGTTAATTCCAGGCATGGAGACTAAAGATTTCTGCTGGGAGATAATCAACTGTCCTTGTGCAACTTCGCTGCAACTTGTGCAGCCTGGAATAGCTGCCGGGAGTGTGCCTGAGCTTCTGCTCCTGGGTCTGGCTACTTATTCCTTGTCTGTAAAACAGTAGTGGACCTGTTCAGCTGGCTGTGATGATCAGCTCGTGGCACCGGGCAGTTTGCTAAAGCCTGATGCCCAAGACCTGCCAGGGGATGGGATAGCCAAGGGTGACCTGTTCTTCTGAGCAGCTGCAGATTCCACTAGAGCAAAATAGTGTCTGGCTAGGCCAGGATTGTGTTAAAGGTGAAGAGGATTGTCGAGAAGGCTTCAGGCAGATGAAGACTGTTGACATAGGGGTTGTTGTGGTGATATCCTAAACTGAGACTGTTAAGTGAGGATCCTTTTCTCTCCAGAGGTACATGAGAATAGCTATACTGGATCAAACAAAGGATCCATCTCTGCAGTGCCCTGTCTCCATCAGTGGCTGATACCCAGTGCCTAGGCAGTGCTTTGCTGAATATCTTTCTGAATACTCTCTATAGTAGCTTCAAGGTACTATCCCAGCTTCGGGCTGTCTGCAGCTCAGGATATCATGCTCTCAGAGGTGATTTCTTTGTATGTAATGCATCTTTGGGGACTTTCCCCTTTCTGAATTTATCCTTAGAGAGACTAGTAGTAATCCCAGTTGTCACAAATCTGCTGCTGTAGAGTTTGGCATAGGGTACTGTACAGCTGGCATGTGTTGCTGTAAGGAAGGTATAAAACCCCCCATAGGCAGAATCCTGTTAAGCCTTTGCTGTCTAGTTCTGCAAGAACAATGGACAGAACAGCAGCTGCAAGCTGCCACTGCTCTCGTCCCTTTAATATTATTCATGTCCTGTTGTGCTGCTCTCGTGCTTCTGAACTGGCCTGACAAATAGGTATTGCATATAGATGTCAGAAATTATATAATCAGTAAGATATTGGAAGGAAATTTAACTATGCTAGGTTGAGTATCACACTCCAGCAAAATGCTTTCAGATGTAACTGATCCTGGAAAAAAGTAAATCCTGAAGGTCTTCAGAGATTACATCCAGGGCTGATATGTAACCTTCCAGGGTGTAAACTACTGAGAGGAAGGTAACTGCTGCTCAGAGCTTTGTGGATAGCAAATGAAATGAGCAGAAAAGTTGGTTCATGGAAGTGTGTATTAATAGACCAGGTCCTGCAAAGCATAACTGATAGAAGCAGAGATGAAGTCATCACCAACTTGTCTAAGAGCACAGCGTTAACAGGTGAAATGCAAAAACTTCCTTCCTTGCCAAACTCGAAATGCTTACAGGTGTGTTTCATGAGGACTTCTGGGATTTCCTCAACCCTTTGTCAGAGGAGTCCTGGAGCAGAGATGCACAAACCCTGGAGACATCTAGTGTAAGGCCATCAGTCCTGCATTGGCACTGGAAAGTTGAAGCAACTCGGACTGTGAAGAAAAGATATGTTCTAC
This sequence comes from Manacus candei, assembly GCF_025592945.1. Lineage (NCBI taxonomy): Eukaryota > Metazoa > Chordata > Aves > Passeriformes > Pipridae > Manacus > Manacus candei. The sequence continues at coordinate 33,978,791 of NW_026138062.1, read as the reverse complement.
CATCTGTCTTTGGGTAAGGAGAAGCAGAGGCTACTGCTGCTCATACTTCACTGATTCCAGCATATGTTTCTCTCCAGCAGCCGTTGAATACTGGGAAATACATTTCTGGAGTCAGCGGCATTTGACAGGAGTTGGTTCAAGGGAGGTGTATGGAGAAGTGGCGTTCCTGGGGAGGGAATTACGTTGTGCATACCATTACAAAGTAATGTCTCCTAGTGGATGTTGGTGGCAGCAAAGTCTTAGCCAGCAAGCCTCTGAATGCTGTTTTGGGACTACTTTCAGGTTCAAGTTGATACTCTTTTACCATCTGGAGTGATTAAATCTCCATAGCTCAAGTGCACTGTTTGAAAAAGTTCCCCAAGCACCCCTGCCTAACTTCTTGCTATCTCATCATTTGAGATGGATAGTCAGCTGCTGCTGAAGCCTAAATTACAGGCATTCAAGCTGGCTTAGCTGACAGGTACATCAAAAGTTTACAAAGCAGTCAACCTTTAGCTCAGTCTTTCATACAAAGATTCAGCCTTCAAATATGGGACAGCGTTGCAAGTATTTTTTCCAGTTGGGGAATTATTTGCTGCTGCTACATTGTCTTACAAGTTTAGTGTGGATGACATGGGCAGGAGGTGCAAGTTGTACAGGTTAGAGGCTAGTCGAAGAAAAGCTTGTCCCTGTTTGGAACAAGCAACCAACAGGGAAGTTGGCAGTGATATTGGGCAAGAGCTTGTGCAGGAAGGGAAATCATCAGAGACTCTCTGGGCATGGAGCAACTAACTGTCAGTATTGGCAGTGGACTACATGAACTCTTAATTGGTTAAGAGTCTCAGCTCCCTGGTCTCCATACTCTCAGGACTGCTCAGATAGGCAGTATCTACATCCATGGTAAATGAATCTGAGAAATACTGGATATTCGTATTTGTAGATTTCACTCAGCAATGCAGTCTTTCTAGTTCCCAGAATGTTTCTTTTGTATGTACTCTATGGCCATGGTGACTCTTTTTGGGGGGTCTCCTACATCCTTATGATAACACATGTAGATCCTGTTGCTGATGTATCTGGCTCAAGCATTAGTACAGCTAATCACAAATAAGGAAATGTCTCAGAGAAGGGGAAGGGAGAATCCTCTTCTGAAGCTGTCTTAATCCTGGAAATCTTGAGCAGAAGAGAGCAGAAACTGTGGCTGAATCTCAGTGACGATGCTGTGATGCTGGAACTTCTGAGATAAGAAAATATATCCAAGCAGCTGTTTGGAAGCTAACATTTGAAGGACCAGCTGGATCCAGAGTGAGAAGTTGTGAACAAACAGTGTGAGAATACTTGGAATAGTTAGATAAATTTATCCTTGTTTCATCAGAAGCTATTGGATATAGATGGAATAAAGGTATAGGATATTTGGGGTTTTCCACTGTGTGTCTAATTAAAATAAAGCTAAAAGTTCAGCTTTCCTTAAATGTTTCTCTTTGTGCTATGTACATAATTCATAAGTTTTTCCATAGCAATGTAGTTGGGTCCCATTTTAGGCAGTTGTTGTCATTTAATTAAGAAAAGTAGTTAAAATGTAACAAAAGCTACTGTGTGAAAAAAGTTCTAGAGGCTTTTTTTTCCTCTGTTGTGTAGGTCTGATCCTCAAAGATGCTGGTAGCTAAACTGAATGTATCCTTCTTGGCTTACTTGAGAAGCTTATGTAAAATAAGAAATGGAAAACAGGATATTTTTGGATGATTTGTTCAGCTCTGCATTATAAGAGCAGATGAAATTGCAAAAAGATAAATTTTGGAAGCATTAAATTATTTTTAACTCTATTTCTTGTAAAGCAATCCTAAAATTGCTTTCATTCCTATAGATAGCTTTCTGCTCAATACCAAATCTTTTAGAAGTATAGCAAAATACGAAATGATGATGAGGGCATCGGAACTGTGAAATGCTGTATTGCATCTTGTCTTTGAATGGGTGTTGTGTGACTGTGCAGAAACACTGCAGTGTGATTCCCCTGTGTCTTTCATTTGAGTGTGAGGAGAAGGAGGAGGAGAAATAGGGCACAGTTAGAGATTGCAAAGTAACTATGTTAAAATCTTGTCACCAGAGCACGTGTTCTAATCCCAAGTCAAGTTGTCACTGGAACAGGTTGCCCAGAGAAGATGTGGGTGTCTCCTCTCTGGAAGTGTTCAAGGCTAGACTGAATGGAGCTCTAAGAAGCCTGGTCTAGTGAAAGGAACCCATGACAGCAGGGTTGGAAGTAGATGATTGTTAAGGTCCCTGCCAACCCAGGCCATTCTATGGTTCTACAAAGCCCTGCCAGCTGTACCTAGTTGCCAAGGCCATATTTAAAAGCTTGCAGTGTCCTTCCAGGCATCCTTTTCTTTGAGGTCCCCTGTGAAAGGGTAATAGCATAGATTAGTTGGTTTGGCAAAACAACCTCTAGCTGCCTTTTTTTTTTTTTTGCCTTCAGTTACTCTTCTATTAAGTTTGGTATTTTCCATGGCATTTTGGAAATGGTAGAAATGTTCTTGTCAGTTCATCCATAATAAACTTTGTTTCCTGGAAAGATATGCTTTTACTCTATATGATGAGCCTTGCTGTGCCAAGCCTGTTTGATATGTCCCATTACTCAGCAAAGAAAAGACTGTGGCGCATGGCACTGTACTCTTGTGTCTTAAACAGTGTTGGCATGTTTCTGCTGTTAAGAACTTGTATAGTATATATACTTCTGTACTGAATGTCACTGCCTCACTGGATGGCAGGTGTTGGTTGGAAATTCTGTGTTATTGCACAGAAGTTGACTTAAAATGTCAAAAGTAGAGTTAAGATTTGACCTACATTCACAATAACAGATTTAATTTTTCTTTTCTCAAAATACAATGCCATTGCATTTTAACATTAACATTGTATTTTGACAATACATTGCACTGTTTTGGTCACTGCATAGTGGAGAGATTTTGGGGTGTATGAGACTTACCTGTGGAGGGAGGCAAGATTCTCTTGGTAATAATAGGTTGGTTTAGCTTACTGGAGCATGTAAAGCAAAAAATGAACCTTATTGCTGAGTGAACACACTGTGACAGAACCGGAGTCTGTTTTGTAGACAAGACTGCTCTAGCATTGCAGGGTGTGTGCTTGCTTCAGTCATGCCTGCAGCCCTGCTTGGGGCACGCTCCGGTTCAAACTTTAATGTTCTTTAACGTGTCTTGGGTTTTTTTGTCATTTGTTATAAAGAAAAGCTTCTCAAATCAGTTCTGTGGCACTATTTACTAGTCAGCAGTATTGTATTCCACCTTGCATAGGCTGAGCTTGCCTCTCAGCCCTTCAGAACTCACATTGAGGGCAGAGCTGTCAGTGAATTGAGCATTGCAGGATCAGACCCTACAGTGAGCCAAAGGCTTGTCTTTGGGGTACCAATTTTCTTATGATTAGAAATGCTCTCAAAGATATTGGTGGATTAATACAGTTCACTTTTAGAGTTCTGTATATACCATGGATATATGTAAACATGTGCTTGTGTGTAATGTAGCATGTGCCATACATCTCATTTCCTTTAAGACTTGAAGGCAGAATTTGCTTTGTTGAAGTCTGAGGTCACTAAAACTAAGGGCTAATGTTTTTCTTCAGTGCCATGACTTACTGCTGCTCCGTGAAAGCCTGGTGGCTCACTTTTATCACTGTATGATGGTGAACTAATGGCATCTCTTAACTGACTCTCAAGTCCTGCATTTCTCATCAGTTTTCATTCTTAGTGTAGCTCAGGCAGCACTCATAGTGTCAAAAAGAAATAGATACTTCAGCCAGATGAGTTTATTTAGGGCAGATTGTCTCCTTCTGGCACTATATATATTAGCACTTAAATCAATGCATTAGCTCTTAAGAAAAAGCAAGGGGAAGGAGAACAAATGTGAAATAGTTTTTGCCTGAATGCAGCCTAGAGAAAGCTCCATTCCTAAGTAGGAAATGTTGAGTTACAACAGTTTAATGCTCGCATAAGATACATGGAGAACTTAAATGTTGGCTGGTTTGTGTTATGTCTGCAGTGTAACCTGTGCCATGGCATGTTCAGCACCATGTTCATAGGTGATGTAGCTTGAAGTAGAAACCCTGTTCTACTGACATTTATTAGCCTTGTGTTTTTACTCAGTAATACAATTAATGGATAAATATTGTCTCCCTAATTTATGAAACAGCTATACTAGATAGAGATCTAGACTTTTTATTATTATTTTGAACCAGGGTTTGAGCAAAACAGTGGAGATTTCTATGCAGAAAGTTTAGAAAATTTTAAAACTAGCTATGCTATAGGAATGTCTCAGGAAATACCTAGTGGAAATAAAACAGCATGGCTGTTCAATGTATATACTTGTACAGTTAGTCTCCTAAGTTCTTTGAGGATTTAGGACAAGAACAATTTTCAGGAATTCTTAGTAGGCAGACCTGAAGCAAAACATCATGGTAAATGCCATGTCCAGTTAAGTCATGAAGTATACTAAATAATCAGATGTGATCTTTGCTGCAATTTGCTTATTGTTCTGATACCTCTAATTGTTTAGAGTTGTCAAAGGTTTTTAAATAGGGTATGGTTTCTACACTTACACAGAACATGCAAGTAGAATAGATGATCTTAACAGTGTGGTGTTAGGATTCCTGTGTGGTTGATTCAGTAAATGGCACTGTGATCTCCAACAGCTCTGATTTTCTTACAGTAATCCTGTAACCTCTGTCAAAAATGTTGTAAAGACAAACAATGCAGTGTCTCCAACTATAAACAAAGTCTTCAGAGTGATTTCTGCTTTCTGTAGGAATATGTTCAAACTTGTTTTTTCTCATTCCATTCTTTAAAAGGTGATAAACTGGGCAGGAGTACAGCTGATACCAACAAGATAAATGAAATGTACGATACTTGTTTACTGAACAAAGCTGATAAATTGCGTGCAAAAGTGTTAAGCTGTGAGAGGAGACAGTTAGAAAAAATGGAAAACAGTTGGATAAGTATTCTTTCTGTTTAAGAAAAAGAAGTAGTACACTTTGGTAGTTTCCAGATATGTTAAAATTGATATACCTCATGTATATGTTATATTGCTACAGCTGTTTGGGTTCTTCGTGCATATGTATCTCACTTCCTGAATATCAGAGTCCAGTAGATAATGCTGACTTTAGAAGGTGGTCATTTTTATAAACCGTTCTGATTCGACTTAGAAAATGTTACTAAATATTTGATTCCTGAATAGCTAAGTTAAGCACCATCAACCTTAAATTATATTGTCATCCTCTGTCTCCCCCGAACACACGACCTTGTGAAAATTGTGTGGATTTTCACTATGTTGAAGTAAAATAATTTTCTTCTCATAAAGAGTAAGACAGAAGGAGAATGGAGATAACATTGAACATGTTTTACTGTACTGAGAGTTTACACTAGGTGGCATGCAAGGAAAGCCAAAATCACAAACTTATCTTAAAAAAATCACAAGTTTAAATCTTAGACTTGTTTCAGGATGTTTTTATCTTGTCTTTTGATCACTTTTAAATGTCTTTACAGGTTGAAATGTCCTCTTGCTGGTACAAATAAAAGATTTCTTATTAATACCATCAAAAACACATTACCATCTCAAAAAGAACAAGACCAAGAACGTGAGCAAAAGGAAGACAATAAGGAGTCTGAGCCAAACAAAAGCAGAAAAGAAGAAAAACCAAAGAAACGCAGAATTCACCCATATACACCCAGCTTTCAGTCCAGAAGGAGAGTCAGCTACTCTCCTCCAAGACACCAAACCAGGAACCAGCACACAAAGGATAAGCATGAAAAGCGATCAAGCAAGCGATGAGAAGAAGACAGTGACAAATGCACGCTGTTACAAGTCAGGAATGTCATGAAGTGTAGGACAGCAGGGATGTCTCAGTTTTTCAGGAAGAGATGCTGTTCAAACCTGAGTTTTGAACCAAGTTGCTTGTGTGAGAAGTAACCTTGAGGTAGCTTTAGAAAACTTTTCTTTGGGACCTTTAAGAGAAAAGCAAAGTGCAGCATAAATCCTTCAGTCGTTTTAGAGCAGACATTCCTTTCCCTTTGTTCCATTGCTCTGTCCCCTTCTGACTAAGCTTAGGGTCTTGGTGATGGAGTGTGATTCGTGTGTCTCTGTCTGGTACAAATCATTTAGTCATGTCACTCTTTTGGAAATAGATTTAAATTAAGCAGAAATTTATTCATTGCGTGAAGTTTACAGAATTTCTTTGCTGCTAACCAATAAAAAAGTTTTGCTTATTTGGGTTAGTTTAGTTTTACAGAATCTTGAGGCAGGGAAAGCTGGTCAGTGCCTGACCAAGCACATGCATTTTTTACAGAATATAAGAGATTACTTTCTTTAGTATGAAAAGAACAAATTTAAGATGGGCAACACCAGCTTTGCTTTTCAGGAGGAACTACCAGGAAAATTTTAATTTTGCTTGTTATTGTATATGCACAAATCTATCATAGATAGCCATAGACATTACCCCTAAAAAGCTGTACCTGCAATAATTGTCTCTGTTTAGACTTCCCTCTATAAGGAAGTAGTTTGAACAGTCTGTTGTCACGGTGCTTTCAAAACAAACCCTGAAGACAAAATTTTCGCATTCTCTGTCCACTGCTAGGAAGTTTCCAAGTAAATGTGTAATACTAGAAATGCAGAGGTGACGCTCAAAACCAGTCAAATGCTCACTTTCCAAGCCTGTGTGACAATTCTGTAGTGGTACAGTTCTTAAACTTGTGACTGGGAGCACAAATAATACACATTGGCATATTCTATGTCTCACTTCTGTTTGTGTTACAGTAACAAACTTCTGTGTGAAATATTTTGTATTTCACTGTTCTCAGAAATAATTGTTTTGAACACAGGTTTATGTTTTTAAGTGTGGTGACAATAAAATCGAAAATGTTCGTTGCACGTGCCTTGTGGAATTAGTGCTTTAATGCATTTCTTGACTCTCTGCTCCAAGGGAACCGGGGCTTCGTGGTCCTTCCGTGTTGAGTCAGGGCAAGAGTGCCACCTATAGGCGTGTCTGCTCCTAGCCTTGCCGCACTTACCTGTCTCTTGGAAAGCTCCTGTTAGCTAGGGGATGGGAAGACCAAAGTGGTGATCTGCTGTGGCTGAATTTTAGTGCGTGAGCTGGGAATTACTTTTCTGAGTAATGGGAAGGTAGTTAAACTGGCTTTGAGCCCACCGGCAACTGCCAGGATCAGCATACCCAATGAAGTGGGACACTTGTACGTTTCCACAGAGGAGCTGTGGACAGTTCCTCTATCTCCCTGCAGGAACTATAGCACTAGAACAGAAGTCCCAGCCTTTCAGAAAATTTATAATAATTCAAGTGGGATCAATGAAAGAGTAGTATCTTTAGAGAATGTAGGCCTGTCTTTGGTTTAAATAAACTGAAGTTGTTTGCAGTCCTTATTTTGCTGGGAGCTGATTGTGTACTCTTAGTAATCCTTTTTGGAAGGACAGCAGCTATAATACCAGCTGGACTCTGCTGCAGTGACGGTGCTGGATGGCTGGATGGGTGTAACTGCAGCAGAGAATTATTCTCACCATTGGTCAGGATTTGGACTGAGGATTTTCCACAGAAAAAATTTTTGTGAATTCTTGCTGGTCTGGCTCGTGCTGATAATATGCTGTCCTGAGACTTTCAACAGTCAGACCTTCAAACACCTCTTTAGAATAAGGACTATTGTTGATTCTTTCAAAATTAGTCTGGATTGTTGATAATGCTTACATACTGGAAATGCTCAACTAAAGGATCTGACATGACCAACACAGATAACTGGAGAAAGCCTGTTTTGGTGGTAATGGTGGTAGGTTCAGATCTAATTCCACATTTTTCTGACTTAAAGAATATACATGAATTATTAATCTTGCATTGGTTAATTCCATCCTTTAATGCTGTCTTTAATAAGCATACTTAATAAACACAAAATCCTGTGCTGCTCATTAACTGTTCTTAAGGCAACTCTTCATAGAACCACAGAATGGGTAAACTTAGAAGAGATCACAGTGATCATCCACTGATGAATTTTTTAATAGAAAATTGGGTGCATAAAGCCAGGTTTGTATTGTGTCTGCAGTGGCTCATATTGTGCAGCACCAGCATCATGTTTATAAGGTACCTTAAAGATAGTATTTAACCCTGAAAATTAAAACTTGACATGACTTTTCAAAATGTGTTACTAACTGCTGTAACTCAGCACTCTTGTTACATGTAAAAGTACCTAGTCCTTAAGTATAAATGTGTCAATAAATAATGTGTTCTTGGTGTTGGCTTCCCGTAGTAGTGCATTGCAGCCTAGTTACTCACATGGGAGGGGAATGCACCTTTAGTGTTCCTGCAGTGTCACTTCACAGGTGTTTCTTGTTTCTCTATGAGCTACCAATGTTGTCTCTGTTTAGTTTCAGTGCACAGTGTGGATGACAGAGTTTATTCAGATGAAGCTATTCTCTTCCCACAGCCAGAAGAACTTGCTTATTAGACTTTATTATTATGTTGGACAGAAGTCTTCCAAATGTTCATTTTCATCAACCTGATACTGAATGTAGATCACAAAACAGTATGAGGAGAGGAGGAAAAAACATTTTATGTAGCCTTTATGAAATGCTTTCGTTAGTTTTGACTTTCAGAGGTATAGTACCATGCAGTTCTTATGTTTATTGTACAGCCTCTTCTCCTTTGTAAATGCAGTTTGAATTATTTACACAAAATCACGAACATCCAGGAAAAGCCCAACAGATTTCATGTATAACACCACTTAAAGGCAAAACCAGACCCTCTTTTTTAGACTGTACCAGTCTAAAACAGGAGTTTCTTGAGGTCCACTTGTAAGAGCATTCTTTACTGATCATGAAATTTCTACAGAAAACTAGTTAACAAAAGAGATGTAAATGTTTGTAGATCAATGGAATAATGTAGCAGGAGGGGGTTACTTTTCCTGCACAGAACTGGAGTTTTTTTGTTATTGTGGCTGCAAGTTGATCACCAAGAAGCATGTTTCCTTTCCTGTCCTATCAGAACTCTCATTAATAATTATGTCTTTTCAGTTAATTAAAGTGGAACAACACAAATGCAGACTTGCTTGGATAAGTAGCAAGAAAACATATCTGGATTGTGTTTGGAGAAGGATTTTATCCATTTTACCGGTGGAGTCACTGATCCACCAAATCTTTATTCATGTGAGTGATCTTTGCACTTGCAAATAATCCTGTTGTAGCTCACCATCTATGAATGAAACTCTTGTCTGCATTAATATACACTCTTTGTTTTAGTGACCGTCAATAGGAAATAATCAAGAGTAAATGTTAAGGAGTGCATAGCTCCAGTTAAAAGAAAGCCTGAAAAATATATATTCACACACTGATTTTCAGATGCAATAATCTTAAGACAAAAAAAGCTCAAATACTTTTATGCCAAATATTTAGCAGCCTCTCAAAGTTTCATATGGAGACTGTGGATGTATTTTCCCTGTTTATTTTACATCATTTCAGTATTGCTTAGACTCTAAATTTATTAAATGCGGTTTTATCATTCTCAGGCCATTACCTTATAAAATGTTTCTAGAAGGCAAAATCCATATTGAATCTCAAAACGTTAACTCTCTGTCTGCAGCAAAAAATAAACTTTTGTTTGTAAGAGGAAACAAAAAGAATGTGCTATATTTATGCAAAATTGCTGTTCATACAATATTCACTGCTACCCAAAATGATGAGCCTTGTGTTACAACTGGAACGTTGAGCCAAAGAGTTTAGGCTAAGGAACGGTGCAAGTTCTGCATAGCTCTCCCAAGAGCGTCCCGTATCTTTTATATTGTGGTTGTGTAGGGTGAGCTGCACAAACATTGTGTGGGAAGTGGTGTGGTGCCCTGGGGAGGGGATACGGTCCCCTGTAATGTTACTGTAGGTTTCTGGAGAAGGGTTCAATTCCCCATCTATGACTTCCTTATAGGCTCTTAGGTTTTCTCTGTGGATGTGTCTGAACCATAAAGAATAGGTTTTGCATGGTCATAAGTATTGTAGGCTGTGTTCCTCACCCATTTTCCATTCTGTTGGGCTACTCTGCAGGTGGCCATCAGCTTTCCAATGTGGCCATGTTTGGTAAGGTCCCACAGGCTAGTGGAGCCCTGTCATCTCTGGACCTGGTAGGAACCAGTGCCACGAGCCTTGGCTGTGGTTGTGGACAAGCCATGGCTAAGCGCGGCTTTGGCAGTGAGCAGGGCAGGATTAATTTAATCTCTATAGTGGGAATTTGAGATAGAGGGTTACCCAGCATAGATACAGGTGGATGCTTTGAGAAAATTGTATCACAGCCTCATGTTGATAACCTCAGACTCTCTGTATACCCATGAAGCACTGTTACAGTCTGGAGTATCACGTAACAAACAGACTCGTGTTCTATCATTTCAGTGTCATTGCAGGCTGGAACACAGTCACGGGGAGTGCCTTACAAGGGTATGACACTACAATCACAAAGGCAAAAATCAAAACTGTCAGAAGGTGAAGGCAATGGCATCTTTAATGGTGTAAAATTGTAATGGTCTTTAATTCATCTTTGAATGAGAAAAGGCTGTCTAGACCACTGTAGAAAACCAGCATAACTGGGGATTTAGTTGAACTCCTAAGTCTTTAAACAACAACCCCAAAGAGCTGACAAAACAGAAATCCTGCTGCTCTCTGCCACCCTCCCACCTGCACCAGTGCACCTTTGTGTGGGAGGAACTGTGATTACCCCATCGCACCCAGTTCCTGTTCCCTTGGGTGGCAAACACAGCACAGTGAATCTTTCCTGCTCTCTCATCAGTTCTGACCCGTCTTGGGTCTGTGCTAAGATCACAAAGATCCATACTGTTTGTCAGCGTTAAGGCTAAGGGCACAAGCCCTGAAACTTGGTGGAGTTGATTCTGATGCTTGTCACAAACATAAGGTAATTAGAATAATACCGAAAAAGTGCCACATGATGCAGCTGCTTAATCATTAATCCTTTTAAATTGTATGTTTAGCAGTTTCAGTAAAGTTCAATTTGTGGAGATCCTTCCTTGGTTTGTGCCTCCATCCAGTTGACCACTGCAAGGCTCTGGCTTGGGGGTGCTCAGTTTTGTCATGGAGTATCTGAAAGAGGAGCATGAACACAGGACTGTAGTATGAAGAGAGAATTCAGGGACATGACCTGTTGTTTACTTGGACAATCAGCAGCTGCAGTATTCTTAGTGTGGTTTCAGATCTCCCTCCTGCCAAGCAGGAGCACACACATTTATTTGCCTCCAGGCAGGCATATCCCTGGTCCTTCACTTGCCATGAAACCCACGGCCCAGCCAGGCTGTCCATGCTTTCCTGGGACACACAGATGGAATGGCGAAAGCCTGCAGAAAGTGCTACAGCAGTGATATTACACTCAGCTCAATATCAATTTTGTAAATGCAACCGAAGTCTGGTTTTGGGAAACATGAGAAAGGGAGAAAGAAAAATGCCAGCAAGCAGCTAATCCAACAGCAACAACCAACAGTTGCTGTAATGAGCTGTTAAGTTCAATAATAACAATATTAAGAAATAAATATAACATATGAAGGAAACCAAGGCTCTAAGCAAGCTATTACTTCATATTAATTCTGTATATTATATTCCAATACCGTTTTCTCTCCCTACCACGTTAGCAGATACCAGAGTAATAGCAAAAGCCAAAACGAAGGTAAGCAAAATGGTTGGCATCAATCTGGATGTCTAAAGTTTGACGTATCTGCTGCAGCAGATCCCTAAATTAAAATATCACTTTTCAGCATAATCCATGGCATTGCTAAAGCTGTGGTGTTGCTGTGGTTTCATGGCATTGCTGGTTTCTGATGCTCCTCCATGCAGCAAAGGCATTTGCAAAGTCCTTGGAGAACAGAGTGTGTTTTATCTAGAAAAGAGTTTGACTCCGAGTGTTATGCCCTTCTTTCTCTCCTGGTCTCAAGTTACTAAGTTGGGGGATGCCTCAAGGAGAGGCGAGTGAAGTTTCCCATGGTCTGGCCCTCCATGTCCCTCCCTGAAGATTCCCGCAAGATGCTGTGTGGGGCATGGCTGCTGGGAAGACCTCCTTCGTGTCAGATACCTGAGACCATTCCAGTTGAATGAATCTCTGTGAGAAAGCATGGGCTCCTAGAAAAGCAGATGGTACTGTGCCAATGGGTAAACCCTCATCTGGTGTGAATCATTGAAGCTGTGCTGCCGTCAGCAGAGCTGAACTGGTTGGCACACACTCAGCACCTCGCTCTGTCTCCATTGGGCCACTGACATGTAGGTTAAAGGGGGAGGAAAGCCAGAAGAACAGTGTAGGATCACCAGCAGCTCCTACTGGTCCCATTTTTCCCCCTGGGACTCGCAATTTGGGTGCTGCTTTCCCCAGCCTTCAAGACTGCCTGTCCAGCAGCAGAATTTCACATCACCTTTACTTGTAGGTGAAGACTGCAGGGCTCAAGGCAGGTTCTCCCTGAATTAAAAGGGAAAGGGTCTGCAAATATATTTTCCCTCCCTAACGCCAGGCTTGGATATAGGGTGGTTTGGTTACCTTATTGAAAATTTTGTATCTATAATGTGCTTTGCAAATACATACAAGGAATCACAGTCCTCCGTGCTGACACCTGACATTTGCAAGGTGTTAGGCTAGAGCAGGATAAAGCATCCCAGGCGTAGTGCTGCATGAGCATGGCTTTTGGTCTGCCCTGAGCTCCTGCACACATCCTGCCTGCAAGAAGTGCTACAGACCTGCAGGTAGATGTGCAGTTCCTTGCATCATCTGCCGGCAAAAGGACTGAGGATCGGCCCCACTGTGGGGGAATCCCTTCCTGAGGGTGGTTCTAGGTCTGCCTCACCAACAGGTCCCATTTAGACTTGGATCCCTACAGGAAACTTGCAGCAAGGAAGGGACCAGGAAGGCACAGCTCTACCTTTCTGTAGCAAGACCCATTGCATCCCGCCCAGTAAGCTCTCTGCTGTCTGAGAAATAAGTTAAACTAGCAATAAAAGTCCACTGGAATGAATTTCATCTAAACTTCATTTTTCTTTGCCTGTTGAAAATCATTTCCCAGGCATCTCCGCCCTTGGGAAAGAGCAAAGAGCCCCCACCGCACTCTCATTACTTGAGATTCACCTCCAGCCGTCGCTGCCAACATTTTTTCTTTTTTTTTTCTTCTTTCTAGGTTGAGTTCTTTAGTAGCTCCATGTCTCTTTCAGTCTAGGCTCCAGCCTGAGAAAAACAAACCTGCTAGCCTGGCGAAAGCCAAACACACACGGCCCAATTACCAGCTTCCCCACTGTTCCTTTGGGCTGGCTGGTATTCTCCCTGCCTTTGTTTTGCTGCCTGCTCCCTGCCTTGGAGCAGCTTCCTTTGACTCAGCTCCGTGCAGCCGGGCAGAACGAGATCCAGCAGGTAAACTGAGGAAGGGCTATTGTCCGGCTGCCCCTTGCCTGCGGACCACTGTGGTTTATCTGCCAGCAGAGCTTCCCGCAGTGTACCTCTGTAAAGAGCTGCTTTGCTTTTGGATTAGGGGGAAACGCCTTGTTCCCTTGCACCTAGAATGTTTGTGCATAGGGAGGGCAGCACTGGTGTGTCAGTAACAGCAGACCTTCTTGGGGTGCTGGATGTCGGTCACGTTGCTTTGGCCCTGACTGCGTGAGCCTTGTCTGTCCTCCAGCCAGTGCCTTGGCTGGTGCTTGTTCTGACAGCCTTGGGAAGAGTCAGGGAGGATGAATGGGACTGTCTCCACTGCTGTGCACTCCCACAGCTTTCTGGGAGGAGGGAAGGTATGTGGGAGCAGTGCTATGAGGACCTGGCCTGGCTGTCCTGTGGCAGGGAAAGGATGGTGCCCATTGTTACCTGTCAAGTTTGGGAGGTGAGAAATGGCAGGCCCTCGTGGTAGGTGCCCACCACGGTGGGATCTCAGCTCATGCCACCGCCGAGCTTCCCTGGTGCAGCGGCAGGGTGTCCACGAGGTACAGGAGAGCAAACTGTTTTCCAAATGTGCTGCACCAACTGAGATCCCCATAAATACTGGGAATGAAGAGAAATGGCCAGTCCTGTGTCTGTTTGTCGGGCCGTACCAGCTTGTCCCTCTGCCCCTGCTCCCCCACCTTGCTGTGACCTGAGCTCCCATGCAGCCCAGGCTATCCAGGCAATGAGGGCTTGTACTGAGGACCAGCTCTCTGCAGGTACATCAGTAGGGTCCTCCAGCCCCGAGGCTTCTGCCTCACATCTGCCTGGCTGCAGTACTTCAAGCAGGGCAGCCCCAGGCAAACTACCCATGCCGAGCCTGGGCACTCTCTGGGGTGGAGTCAAAGCTGTGTCAGGGTCACAAGGCTGGAGTTAGGTGGGTTTCTCCCTCTGACTCTGCGGAGTAGTGTGAAGGTATGAGGTGTGGGCCATGCAGCTGGCTGCTGGTACCTGTCCTGGAGAGCAAGGTGCTTCAGGAGATGCACCCAACACAAGAGTTCCCCAAATGCACAGCAGCTGTGTGGCTGTTCTTTGAGTTAACAACTAAGAATCAACTTTGAAGGGTGAGAACTGACTGGAAACAAAATATCTTTACCATCTTTCATTAGCACCAGTACAGCTACAAATACACTTGTGCTGCTCAGAGGGATTTACAGTTCTTGAAGGATTTATGTGTTGGGAGGTAGCCAGCAAGGGGAGCACTGGGGAGAAGCTTAGAATTGTTAGAACATATCTCCATCTCAGTGCTCAGTTTGTAAAACAAATTCTTCAGGCAGGTGCTTGAATTCACAGCCTCTACAGAGGGAATTTATCAGCTTCAGGAATATACTGGTTAAGAAAAAAAAACCTATCACCATCAGCTGCAAGGAGGGAAAAGCTAATCATCTAAACTTTATGGCAGGAGAGGTGCAGCTGTCAAAGCAATAAGGTAAATGAGTCTGAGGCTGAAATGGTTTTTGCAGCAGAACTCTGCTCCCTGTTAAATAGGAGAGATTGAACTATAGCACCATTCCACTATTCCCTGGTAATGCACCATTTTGGGGCTGACTGGGTGGTCTTAAGTCCATTGCCACAGTGGTTATATCGCTGATACCAATCAAGGCCCCGCAGCTGAGACCCTGAGTGACCTGCTTCAGCAGCTTTTTTCAAACCCCAATTCACTCATTTGTGTGGGATGCTTTTCTGCTACTTTATTTATGGGATTACATAAATGAGCCATTAAAAATGTAAATCTTCAGAACAGTTGAATAATACAGATTTAAACAATAAGCTCAGGGCGGTACAGTACAGAAACTTCCCTGAACCAGCAGTACTGCACCATCGTGGCTATGGCAACAATAGTGGGTTAAGGGAAAGAGAGCAAGGAGGAAAATAAAACGTCCCGGCATTGTTACAGTCACTGGCACCACAGAAAGATTAGGGATTTTTTTTTTCAGAGTATTAGAACAATAATGAAGATGTGTCATTATGCACCACAAAGGAGACCATGCCATCCCACACATAGTGCAGGTGTCAAAACAATCAGGCTGGCCACAGAATTGAGTTTAAGTGAAGTTTGTCCCACCTCACCACAAAGCATTTAACCCTTCCAGGGCCAGAGCCAACTACAGCCATGCCATGGCTAGCACAGGCTCTTTTCCTCTCTCCTGTGCCATTAGGCATCTAGTCTGAGCACCTCTCTTCAGCAGCAGCAGCAACGAAGCTGTACACTATGTAACTTATGGAGGAGGAGTTGGCTGCAGGTTTTATTTACCTTTCTTCTGTGCTTACGCCATGTTAAAGTACCTGGTGAGGCAATACACAGTGAACTAAAGTTTAGTTAAGTCCCACTGCAACCTTCTGTCTGCAAAGGATAAGATCATGGAAGTAGCTTCTAAGCCCTGTTTGTTCACAATTTGTGAGAAGCGGTAGCAGTCTACTGATTTTCCCTGTTCAGCAATGTATTTTAGGTATCACGTAATAACCTTAATGTGACAACTGTAGTGAAGAGACATGCCTACCTTGAAGACAAGCTCTGAGACATATCAGTGCTCTTCCTAGAAGTGGATTACATCATGTGGCACATTATTTTAGTAAGTTTTTCCTATCATTTGGTTCTGGAACTGAGTAGATATTTCGTATAAGTAAATTTGGGAGAGTAAATTTGGTAATTTATATAAGAGGCATGTTACTTCTCTGTTTCAAAGGTCACCACATTCTGAATTTTAATATGTCTAACCTAAAGGCAAATGTGTATTCCTACCATCCTAATTCCTATGCTGTAAGAAGGGCAAGGTTGCTGCCCAGTGAATCACAACTCACTCTCAGGAAAGACCACGGTCCCACCAAACCAGAGCTGTGTTTATAGGTCTGACCATGATGAAAACAGCTGAATACAGGTACAGTATTTTGAATTGCTTCGGTTTGTAAAACTTACAAATCAAGTGCCATGTGGAAAAAAAAAATTAAATTCTTCTGCAAATAAGTAAGCAAGGTATGAAATGGATTGCAAGTGAAGGCTTCTACAACAATAGTTTTTCATGCATCACTGTGTTTGACTGACCTTTGAGACAACTTCTTTTTTCAGAATTGTGGAACCTGGACTGGATATATATATTATAACATCCAGCACTCAACTTAGCATCACAGGGAGGTTGACGTTGACCTCTGGAGGTCACCTAGTCCAACCCACCTGCTCAAGCAGGACCACCTAGAGCTCATTGCCCAGGACCATCTCCAGAAGACTTCTGAATATCTCCAAGGAGTTATGAATATCTCCAAGCATCATAGCCTTAGTTCATCATATTGTGATGATTTTTTATAGGTTCAACTGCTATTGATAACAGTAGGACTGATTTCACTGTACGTAGATAAAGGACACAATAAAAGCTTGCCAACTCCATAGTATTTTCTACCTGCTGTAATGTGAGAGGAAGAATTCTTGGTAGTGGAAATGGGGAAGTACCTAAAGAATACTATGATTATCAGCTGTGCTAGCATGATGGTTTATTTTATTAATGGTGGCTTTCCCAATGGGATTGTTTCTTTGGGGCAAGGGAAGGGAGAGTTGAAACAGGAATTTTGATTTATTGGCAAAATAGAGAGGTCACAAGAATGCAGAGTGTAGACAGCTTTGTTTTAATGAAGAAAGTCTTCCTCTGGGTTGCACATGAGACTTTTTGAGATCACTAGATTTATCTCAGGGCAGCGATGAGTTTTTAGGACAGATAGACCCTGCTCCCAGTCAGAGTGGTGGTATATCCAGATGTTCCTGCCTTATTGTGGTGATGTTGTTAGTTACAAGTGGTTACAGTATTGCTTTGTGCAGATGTGGGCACTAAGGAGGCAGGTCATGGACTACAGCCCCGTCCAGCCCACCCACCAGGGGGGTAGCACATTGGAAGAGGGGCACATATTGGACAGCCTCTTCAGAAGTTCCACTTCAGTGCAGAAAGTAGGAAGGGCAGTACACAAGAAAGCTGACCTTGAGGAAGATCTTCCATGGGTTAATGAACCATGTGCATGTTCAGGCTTCTTAGATATTGTGGCCTGAGTGATCTGGATCCAGGTCCATAAACATATTTAAAGAAGTAGCAATGGGCTACAATCCTGTTTGCTTCAGGGAGATAGCTGAATATTAATCTCAACTATTCAATCTAAAAGCAGGGAGTTCATTGCAAACAGATGCTTAAGATCAACCACTCCACCATCCTAATGTACAATATTTTCTTTTTTCTTTATTCTACATCAGCTTAACTCATTTATTTCTGAAAAGGGGGAAGAAGATCCTGCAATAAATGTGGCCAAAGAGATTTTTCCCAGTAGCCAATTATCCTAATCCCCATTCTGGTTCTTAATAGTGTGACTTCGAAGTGCCCGCAAGGAAAAGGTAAGGGCATGGGGTGAGCTGGAGAGCTCCCATGGCACAGGGTACTACCTTCCCTGGGGCTTGGCTGGGTGAATAATGTCAGAGACTGTCAGCTGGTGGGCAACACCAGCTCAGTGAAGGCATTTCCATGGTCAAGCAGCTCAAATCGGTCATGGTCCTGGTTGCACTCCAGCCTGGTTAAAGTGAATTCGTGTGGCAGTATGGGACGTGCCCACCAATCTCACAGCTGTGAATCCACTCTGGAATGGAAGAGCAAAACAGACCAGATTCCAAATCAATTAACAACATGCCACTTGCAGGAAAAATCCCTCTTTGAACCACCACATTTGGTTAATGATGTTTTTGAATATTATATCATTGCTTCAGTCTCTGTGTGAAAGCAAGTGATTTTATTTCATTTCCAAAGTAGGTAGAAAGATAACTGCAGTCTTCATTAGCTTTTCCTGCATCTCATCAGCAAGCCAGGATTTGGATCCTGAAGATACTAGGACACAGAGTTGAGAAAGGTCTTGTTTACATAAATGTCAGGTTCACATGGTGGAGTGCACAATGAATTAAAAGTTTCCCAGTACTTTGTGTGTCTAAGTCAGACTGTAGCCCTTCTGATGTCATCAAAGTTATTCTGCTCTGTTCCCTCAGTCACCAACAGTGAAGGAAGCTTTCGAGTCCTGTCTAATTTGGAACCTCTCTTATGATTCAAGAATGAAAAATTTGGACCTCACTGTGAGGGAGGGAGTGAGAGGGGGAGAGAGAGAAAGGTGGAGGGAGGGAAAGAAGGGTAGGAGGGAAGAAGCATTTTAATGATCTGGTATTGTGTAAGGCAGCTTCTGTCCTTCAGACAGGATCTGATACCAAGCTCACCATGCTGATGTCACCAAGAGCACTCTCTCTCCTCCCACCCCATCTTGCTTTTTCTGCAGGCAGCTAAGGGCACTGCCAAAGGTCACCTGCACCAAACTGCTGTCCTAGGTCAGGGAAGCTCATAAATAAGAGCTTCAGTGGAGGAAAAAGATCAGGGTGACTGTCTCCTCTAGGATATGTTTCAAGGAAAAGAAAAGCCAAATTTCATGTCTGGATTTATAGAAGGGAGGCTTCCCTTATAGCTTTCCCAATATGCCAGATTTTAAGTACTTTGGCTGATATTTAAATGGAGCTGGAATTCTTCAGTGAATGCAGTTGAAGAGATGTGTCAAGATAATATTGTGCGTCTCTCAAAGCCCTGCTGGAAGAGCAGGAAAGTCAGAAGAGGAGCTGGTGGGAACATGAAACTTGTGTCTGTGTCCTGAGTTCCTTGAAGACTTCAGGGCAGCCCTGACCTCGGGACTGGCTATGTGAGGATGGTGATGGAGACGGAGGGCTGATCAGAGGTATGATAGCAAATGCCAGCTCTAGGCACGATTCATCCTGGCCTTGCTCCTTTGCATTACCTCAGGCAGGAATGTCATTGCTGCCTGACTGAAATCCGAATGTCCTGTACGTACCCAGCACCAACATGAAGGCTCACCAGGGCCAAAGACCATGGGACCTGCAGCTGCAGAGCTCCCCTGCACTCTCTGCATTGAAAACTTGCTACCAGGATCAATGGGGTCCTCACTTTTTTACTTGCTTCGGGTTACAAATGCAAACCAATACAACAAGCTCTTTTGGGGGGATGAAGGAATGAGGGATGAAAGGTGACTCTCAGCCTCATCGCAATTGCTTGGGTGGGTCCGTCCTTTCCCTACAGCCCTGAGGTTAGCAGAAAATGACCATAAAATATCAGAAAATTGAACTCCCTTTGAAATCAATCCATTTAAATAGCCTCCCCAAAAGCTGTTATTTTCCTTTCCATGTCTGCATCAGTGCATCTGTCTCCAGTCCTCTGTTGGAGGACCCATTGCAGAAGGTGGTCAGGAGATGAGTTCAGTGGAGCCTTTCGGTTAAGCCACGGTCAGGTGAAAGCTGGGATGCTTTGGAGCAGCAGCAGCTGTGGCTAAAGAATGGCCTGGGTGGGTGCATGCAAAGCACAGTATGCAGGGAGTAGTTGTGTCTGTCACAGCCTGGAAACATGGGAAGTTCTTGGAGCAGCAAGTCTTTCTGCTGATCCAGAAAAGAGACAGAAACCTTCTCTGCCTGAAGTCTGCGGCTCCTGTATAGGTCTGAAGAAAAACTCCTATGCCTGAAGGTTTATTTCTCCATCTCTGTCCATTGGTTTAATAAAAATCTTCCACTATACTGACATAAAATACTTTCTTTCCTTCTTTCTCCTTTCTTTTTTAAACTGTTACCCCTGAAATGAAAGTGACAATCAGACACTCCAAATAAAGCTGGAGTTTGCCCTCTCATAAACCACGAACATAAGTGCAGGAACAACTTAAAGTAAAAAAGAATCAAACAACCAAATATAACCAGTGTGAATTCAAAGTGAAAATGAATGGAGTCTGTCTCATTCATAAATGTCATACGAGACTTTGGTTAAAAAGGCAAGCCTGTCATCCCAAGGCCAGCAGCTGTTGTTATGTTGAACAAAATGGATACAAATGGGTATTATTTTAAAGTGAAATGCTTAATCCAGGCCTAACAAGCCCACTGTCCTCTCTGTAACCCTGTGTCATACAAGCCATGATCTCCAGTAGAGGGCTTGATTGCACAGGAAATAAAATTCCCTGGCTATGCCCTACCAAACCGACAAACACCCTGGCAATGTTTGAGTTACTATGGCAATCACAAAATAGGAAGGCCTTTTCTTCTTTTCCCCATCTCTGCATGCAGCCGCAGGCTGCTCCTGAATAGCTCACATCTGCAAAAAGTTTTAACACGGTACTCAGATAAAGAAAAGGATCCCAAAAATGGGCATTGACCCGTCTCAAAAAATGTTGCAAATTTTATATACAAGAATTGGGGAGCTGTGCCACTTTGCGCAGGTTATGTCATAATGTGAACAAAAAGGGATAAAAGCTGATGAAGGCTTTTGCTGTCAAATATGGAGAGAGGGGAAAAAGCAGAAGTAAATGACAGCTTTAATGCAGATGTAAGAAGAAAAGTCAAAGATGGGTGACAGAAAGTTGCTGGTCAATGAATAAAGGAAAAATTTCTAACACAAAAACCAGACAAAAGAGTAAAATACAATAAAAATCTCACTATAGAGAATACTGAGAATAGTCCCAAAAGCACAGTGAGCAAAATCTTGGAGCTATCAAACCATGTGAAACAGACATGTGGTTCTTTAGAGTGGCCCATTTCAGGCATTAATAGCTCCCATTATAAAAGGGGAACCTGATCTCTGGCCTGGAAAGCTTTCAAGAAGCAGACTTTTTACAATAAAATTGAAAAGCAAAACAAAACTGAACCTTTCTGCCTTGCACAAATTAACTAGGATTTTGGTCTTCCTAAACAAATTTGGTCTTGCATAATGAACTGTTATGCATTTTACCAGTTTTCCTTGAACAAATGCTTTCTGGTAATGAAGAATAATTATGTATTTAAATGGAGATTTGCTTTCTGGCATATCTGGCACTTTCTGACAGTATGTTGTCCACCATTAAAATATATTTATTTTTGATAATAGAAACTTACCTTTACCAACAAGCTGATTTCAAACACCTAATTTAGATGCCTGCATAGAGTATGTGAAGTGTGTTAAATGCCTTATGGTCTCACCAGGCTATTTAAGCCCAGTGAGAGGAAAGGTATGAATCCAGGATTTAATGTACAGGCCTGCTGCTCTGAGCTAGCTTTGCCTCAGATGTCTGGATCTGTGCTGTAGGAGCTGGAAAGTGCCACCACCACCTTCACGTTTGGTAGCTCCATCTCTCAAGACGGTTCAGTAAGAGTAAATTTATTCTTAATTTGTTCTTAATCTTAGGTTCGATTGACATGTTATAGCTTCTGTAAGTATTATTGCACTTTAAAAGCTCTTACTGACAAGTCACATTAATCATTAGCTTCTGAGAAAGGCTTAATGTGGGGAAATGAATGAAAATGGCATAAACTGTTCACAAAAAAAGTCCAAAGGGCCAAAAGAAACCCCAAATCCAGTAAAAGTGGGACTGCATTATACATTCATTGACTCTTGTTCTTTTGGGGGTGTTTTGGTATGGAAAGAAAGAGACAATGGAAGACAATAGCAGTACCTTATCAAAGTTCATTCAAGCAGCTATTTCAAATACTTTTAACGGCTTGTCACTGGGTCTTGCAAGTCTCTGAGAGTCTAAACACTCTGTCACATTTGTGTACTAACCACTTAAAGTGCTGCTAAAGCCTTTTGACCTGGACTGACTCTCCTTTATCTAGGTCAAAATGCAAGGCAAAGCCTTTGTGTTCCATGGCCTTCATTAAATTCATTGATTTGACCTGTATTTTAAAGACCAAAAGTCAAATGGAATGGGAAGTTAAAGTTCCCATACAAAATCTTCCACTGAGCACTTCACTGCCTCCTTGAACTATGTAACATACAGAAAAGGCCATATCACAGCCATTTGAAGTGTGGGCTATAGCTGGAGTGGCAGTTTTGTCCAGTTTTTTCAAGAGCTTTGAAGGAATTCATCGGAGCTTTCCCTCTCTTAAATGAGGACAAAAAAGTTGAAGCTTGCAGGCAGTCCCTCTGGCCATTTTTTTTTTGCTCCAACTTATCTGTTCAACAGGGAATAGCAAAATTCAGAGGTAGATAAATAATATTTAAATCTCTAGCACATAGATGGGCAGGAATGAGGTTTGTTGCTTTAAATTAGACTCTTGACATGCTCACGGTCAACTGCACTCTTGGAAATAGAAGTGATCAGCTTTTACATATATAGAAATAAACCCTCTTCTGTGTTTGGAGGCCAAATTTTAACACTAGTGTTTACTCTACCTGGAAACACATCATAAAACTCCGGGCTTTTAGAGAATAAACATGGGCTTAAGTCTTAATTTAATCTTCAACTAGGACTCAGACATCAAACAGCTTGAAACCTGAGGGTTTTGTTCATCCCTAGTAAAGATGGACCCAGAGGTGTTTCTGCATGTGTCTGATCCAGTTGATGTTGTGGGTCTGAGAAGGAAAAGACTGCTTATAAACTGTCAGGGACAGTCCAGATTGGCCAGAGAGGCAGGTCCTGCCCTGTGGAGATAGGGACAAGAACAGATGCCAAGGGCCCTGGTTTGCCTCTGGAATGTCATTGTGCAAGTCTGGATGACACTGGTCACCTTGCTTGTCTGGCAGAAGTTCATGGTTTATTTACAATGGGAAGAATGGAGAGAAATAAAAATAAATTACAAACACGAAAGTAAACTTTAGTCAAATGGCAGACCACACAGATCTTCAAAAACAACAACTTGCCTTGAGAAGATCTGCAAGTTTATAATGTCAATAAAAATTATCATGCATGATCCAAGTATCTGGCACAATTTTCCAGAAACTGTTGTTTTCTTGATCAGCCTTAGGAGCAGGATTCAGCTGCCTGAGATATTAGGCTATGTGACTGAAAGCTTATCCCTGTGAACACAAAGAATCACAGAGGAACAGTGATGACAGGGCAGGAACCTCCATAACCCAGTCAGAGAAAACTAAGATAACCTGATGGAGAAACCTGACCTTTCCAGGGCTATCACAGACCAGACACCAGGCCCATGGTCTGGGGGTAGCAGCTCCTAACCGAGCATCTCCCTGCTCACCTTAAAGACTGAGGGGGTTAGTGCCTATGGGGGTGTGGGACAGAGTATGAGAAGAGTGGGAAGAACATTTTGGGGTAGTACAAAACTTGCAGCAGGTCCTGTAAGGGAAGGACTAAATGTAGGATGAAGAGGTAGAAGTGCTTTGAGGAAACAAATGTAAGAGAATGGAAGGAAAGAAAATCTAAAGGGCTAGTTGTGTGTAATGAAGCTGCTGGTCTGTCTCTGTGCCTGATCACTGCAGTCTATTCCATCTTCTCTTTAAACTCCATTTCTACCTACTTTCCTGGGCACAGTGGCTCTGTGTGCCTGGCTGTGTGTGGAGGCCTGAGCACCAGCAATTGGAGCAGAACTGCAAGCCTCGCATGCCCATGTGCTAGCAACTGCAATGGCCTCTCAGACAGTCATGGGATATCAGTTCTGACACCCAAGTCATGCACCTGGATAAAGCCCTTTAGCTATTGGAGTGTTGTGCCAAATGCTAGATGCAAATCTCCTCCTTCCAGATATTCGAGTGCTCACCGTCATTTACACTCCCAGGAGCTGGAGTTGCTTACACATCCAGCTCCATGTCACCCTGTACATGGAATAACTTGCAGGCAAGACAGACATGGGATTAATGTGTTTCAGAAATGTGGGTGATCCTTACTACTGAAGAAATTGGGTGGAACCTGAAGAAGGAGTCTCTCAGAGTATATCTCCACAGGATCTGAAGACACTGATTTTCTTTTCCAGAGGTCTCACCATTCATTTTTCACATCTCACCTGCTGGAATCTTGAGGGCTGTTTACAGGCATGAGCAACTAAGAAGTTAAGAGATATTAAGGCAATTGGGAGTCCAGAAGACATGCTGGTGTGAAGACAGCAAAAGGAATGAGCAGAGGGGAGAGGTGTGAGGCAGTGCTGTGTTTGGATTCCTGTTCATGCAAAGTTTGGCCATCCCACCCTTTCTCCTCTTCCCCCCTGAACACAGCTATCTCTTCATGGTCACCTTGGATTGGCAATGCTCTCAGGAGCTTTGAAGAGGTTAAAATGCTTTCTCAGGAGCTTCCAGCAGAATGCATCCAGCTCTGACCTGATGCAGAACCAGGGCAAATCCAGTGCTTTAATCCATAAAATGGATGACCTCAGTAAACACAGCAGCTCATATGGGGATCACTGATGAGTCTGAGTGTTCCAAAGAAAGTCCAGGAACAGGTTAAATCCCCTTCATCTAGCAACAGGCTATAAGAGAGTAGACTCTGCTTCTACTTCTAGATTCACATAATTATGATTTTGTATATCTAACCACATCAAAGATGAAAGAAAACAGCAGAAACAACACATGGAAGGTCTTTGATGTTGAGTAGGGGCAGCATGTTACCTTACAGAAAGGTTGGCTGGAAAAATGGAGGGATAAAGGAAGGTTTCTTTAGCTTTTGATTGAATTCTGTAGTTCCCAAATATCTTCCAAGGGCATAATGTTCATTCAAAAGAAGCAATTACAAACTTAAGAAAAAAACCCAAATACCCCAACCCATATCTGAAACAGGCCTTTGAGCCATTATTTTTATTATTCCAATTTTGTACAAATCAAGGTTTTAAAAACTAGAACAGGACTTCTAACCAAGTCTAGTTTATCTGACATTTTCTTGTTTGCAAATTTATCTGTAAAAGGATTTTGTTTGCATTTATAATTCACCTGTAGCGATCTGCTCAGCAGTTGGGCAATCACTGGATTGTCTGCAGATTCCTTGACTATTGCTTTGTGCATTCCTAAGATACTTCTTTTTTATATTTTGTGATTAGGCCATAACTGGTAACTTAGAGACACTTTTTTCCTAATGTGCAATTGGGCAATTCCTGGAGCTTTGAAGATTTACCAGATGATCCCTTCCTACTGTGATTCTTCATGGAGGAGCATGTTTGACAAAGGCTCTGTGTCCATGAACATTGTAACAAACCATATTCCCCTCACATCTCTGGAAAGGAATGATACGAAGGAGTTGAATGCCACCAAAGCAGATTTATTATTTTGTATTTGGGAAAACATTTGCAAAAAGTTGTTTGGAGTTGGCTGTAAACAGAGTCACTCTAAACCAGTGTCTTTATTGAAGGAGTATTGTTCCCGGCCACCAAAGCAGAATAAAAGTAACTCCAGGACCACATTCAGAGACATGAGAACCATCTACTCCATGGCATGCACCCCCTTCCTGCCAGTCCATGGTGGTCCCTTTGCAAGTGAGAGCTTTCTTTGGGCTCTGGGGAGAGCAAGAAGCCGTTGGGGAAGAAAACTGCAGAAGGTGAACTTGAGAAACACTCTAGTGGGTCTGACCAGTGATCCCTGACCCCCCTACTCTGTCTCCTTTGTGGGCAGTAGGAGCCACTATGAGGGAGAGCACAGGATTTTTACCATTTGCTGTGGTCCATTCGCACTGCTGGGAGCTCCCAGCTCCAGAGGTGATGGGATGCTAGTGGGAGGTACCTGCATGGGTCCTGAATGCCAGCTCATGAGCCTGCTGGCCACAGAGGTGTCTACTCCTATTGAGAACCTGCTGATACTATTCACCTTTGCAGCCTCCCATGGACATGATTTCCGGGTATTTGCTACCAGCCATGCACTGGTCCGTGTGTGTTTTAAACCAATCTCCCCAAGTTTCCCAGAGCACTCTCTGGTGCTTGAATTAAGGGATTTAGTGGACAGCAGTTCCAAGTTTGCCTTACCCATCACCTTCATGTTTTTGTGAACTTTGTACATAACCCCTCAGCCTTCTCTCCTCTAAACTAAGGAGCCTTTTTAGTCTCTCCACGTGAAGTGGCTGCTTCACCCCCACTCATTTTCATTGCCCTTTTCTGTATCTTCTACTTCAGTACATCCTTCTTGAGATGCAGAGACTTGAACTGCACCCAGTACTTAATGTATGGGAGAAATAAGGTTCTCGGTCTCTCTTTATCCTAAAAAGAAAATGAAAAAGAATACAAAATGAGTTAAAGGTAAAACCCATTATGCACTAAATAGAGTCATGTTATACCATGAACACCATAGTAATCTCACTAGTAGTGTCCTGTGAGTACCCTTAGTTCAAACAAGGCTCACAGTGGGAGAGATTTTGTCTGTATGACATCTGCTAAGTGCTCTGGTGACTGCAGCACACATAGGTTGCCTCCTGAGTCAGAAGCTGATTAAAAATATGAGCCTGAGTAACAAACCCTGTGCTCAGGCCACCCATCTGTCAAGTACAGATGCATGGGTAAGCTTCACACACTCCCCAGGTGTGATGTACAGTTGATCGGCTAAGCTTTTTTATCTCTTTAAGATAACAATTTTTATGTGTCTATTTATTTTAGTACTTGCTGTCTTTACTTGTAAGTTTGAAATCTACAAATTGTGAATACCACAGTTAATTCAAACTATGGCTATTTGAGGGGCAGAAAGGAAAAAATAAAGTATTTAAGGCTCATTTTACTCTGACAAACCACAGCCAGCACTAGAGGCATGTTATGCCAATTCAGACATGTTACAAGGAACTTTTCCTGCTCAAAGAACATACAATCAAAATGGGCAAGGGAGGAAGAGGGAGAACAGGACCAGTGAGGTGAAGGGTGATGCTACACAGGGAAACAGAGAGATGTAAAGACTGGCTCTTTTATTTCAAGATTTACAGTCTTAGAAGGAAGATTTTTCACACAAGAAAAATATCTTCAAACGCTCCTGTCTTTGTCCTCCCTGACCCTCTAATCTCCTTGTCAAAAAATCCCGCAGCTCCTTAGAAATTTACTCTCAGAAGTCACCTGTGAGTATACCACAGCTATTCCTGCTTTGCAGGAAGACAGTGAAACAGCTCACTCAGGCTGGAGCCATAGCTCAGACTGCCAACCCCCTTGATCCAAAACCACAGCACTGTCAGGTCTGATTCCTGGCCCAGTCCCCATCCCAGCGCAGGTCAGCACGGTGGCACAGCAGGGAAGTGGCTCTTGACTAGCAGCTGACCCTCTGCTCTGCCAGCATGAATGTGAGTCACCTCTGAAACCACTCAGTGCTTCCCAGGGAAGCCAGCATGGCAAAAAGCACTCAGGACCATATTGGTCATGGTCACAGGGATAACCACCAGTATCTCTGGGTTTGCTGGAGGCTTGCACTGGTGTTCACAGAACAGGCTTTTTGCTCCTTACGGACCCTTAGAGCTTTCTCTTTCTCCTTGGTTTCACTTCTCTTTTTGATCCCTCTTCAAAGGTATGTGGCTGTACTTTACAAGCAGTGATCAGCTGTGTACAAAAAAGGGCCATCCTCTGCAGTGTATCAGCATATGAAGGAGTAGCTCACATTTTTGATGCAACTGCAAAACAACAGCACTTGAATGCCAACATAAACACCTGAAACGGTTGGTTTGGGCTCCACTGCCATCATGAGAGTTCTTGTAGCTCCCACTCCCTTGTGTGCATCCTCCCAAGCCACCTGCGGCAGCTGGGATGACACCTAACAGATACAGCAAGAAGCACTGAGTCCTGTTGTTTTACCTGTCACCTTAACACTCACACAGGGAAGGAACTCCCTGCAAAGCACCCTGTTTGAGCTCCAGCAGGTGGGAGCCCGTAGCTTTTTGCATTAAGGAGTTTGGGAGAGTTGTATTAATCTGCTGCACGGCCACGTCATCTGACAGCCTTGGTTGCCAAGCTGTGAGCGAGCAGGCAGCACGAAGTGTACCAAAACCTAATGATGTACTACCAACATCCACGCCAAAGACAAGGCCATTTAGAGCAGAGAGACAAGCTGAGTTAGCATAAAAGAAGAGGCATCAATCACCATTCCCCCAAGACAATGGCGATAATTTAATGGCTGTTTTTTAAGAAGAACTGACACTATACAAAGATTGAGGAGAAAGGTCTGGTAGGCTTCACCTGCAGCTGAGAGCTATTTGTTCCCATTGTGCCAACCAGAGCGAGGTTTGAAATGGCAATTTCTGCAGCTGGCATCATATGCATCAAGTTATGCAAGCAACTAAGGGTTTACTTTAAATCGCTAGATTTTCTGTCTCAGACTGTTATTAGTCAAGCTTGAGTGACTTTACTAATGAATTAACTTTCTGTTGAATTTTAAGTTAAACTGCAGGGCTCTGTAGTGTGATTTTTCTTCTGTTAAAATCATTTAGCTGTTTTGGAATTATTTCCCTTTACTAATTCTGTAACACTTTTTCTATCAGGTTCACAGAGATCAAATTCAGACTTAGGACAAGAATTTGCAAACCTATTACATTTATCTGAGTTATATCCACAAACTAGAACCTTATATTTGACACTATTTTGTTTTTAGAGGAATGAATCTTCGCAGACATCCTTACACATGGTGTAAGGTGACTCTACATAATCAAACCAAAAGTACCCAGAAAGCTGAAGTCATCAAAGTAGATTCACTCTAAAAGAGTACAAAAATAAGGCTGAAGGGGTTTTCAAGCAGTCTTTTAGTACAAACCATCACCACAAAACACAGTCACCCTTACCTGTCAGTTGGTGGTTTCTGCAAGCTGGACAGCACACACTTCTCCAGCACAGCTCCACTCCTTCACTGTTCATACTGTTAGCAAGTGTCTCTAGTGTCTTATGGGAGCCTCCACACTGCACCTAAGTATGTTATTTCATGTCCTATATGGGCATGAAGAGCATTTTGCTCCTTCTTTGCAGCAGTTCCTGTAATGTTTGAAAAATGTTATCAAAAAATCCCTGGCATACACTAGAGTAACTCCATTTTTTTCATTATATATCACATTTTCCAAACTTACTGTCATTCTTATTGTCTTCTTCTGGGCTCTCTGTTTTACCTGCACCTTCCCAGGTGTGCAGGTCCCAGTTCTGAGTGGAAGAGTTAGAGGGAGAGTTAGTCAGTGTCCAGCTCACCCTGTAGCTCTCCTCACCAGATGTTTGAATAAACACCTCCTGTTTTGCCAGAGACCTTCTCAAGATTCCACCTTAAACAACATATTTGGCTTTTGCAGTCTTCAAGGAAAATGTGTTAAGGACACTGAAATATTTTGAAACATACTTAGAAACAAGCAGTGTTCAAGGTCCTGCAGTGAGGACTTGCAGGACTCATCAATCCCAGAACTGTTTAGTTTATTTAAGAGCTTTTAGTTTCATTTTAGCTTTTTTGAGCTGAATCTTTCCATCTGCTCCAGCAGCTATGGCTCTGGTCTTGGTAACCCTTTTTAGTGATAGCTGCTGAAACATGTGCCAGGATGATAGCAAGCTTCTTTAACCATATTGAAGGGTTTCTAAAGAAATTGCTGGTTTTCACAGATGTTTTCTTTCTTTTTTTTCTTTTTCTTATATTAGCTTCCGTTTCTACTCTGCTCATCCAAACTCCCTCAGCATGAGCTTCATGAGCATGATGGGCCAGAGAACAAACTTAGTCCATCATCTGCCCTGTGGTCATCCTTATGAGTGGGACTTAGGAGGCCCAGCCTACTGCTACCCTTGTGTATGGTTCATTGAATTCAGTCCACCTACACACCACAGCTACCCCAGACAGAGAGTGGCAATTTCATGCAACACTGGAATGTGAAATGAGCAACTTGGTGGTGAGCATCTCACACACTGGAGATGGGGCAGCTCTGGGTCAGCAGTGATACAGCAATAATAGAAAAACTCTGTGTTTAGCTCAGACTTTTTCTTCTGCCGTGTCAGTATGAAGAGGAGGCAATTTTGGTTCTACATTAAGATTTCAGGTACCAGTCCAAATGTAGCTTACATATCAGGGCCTGCCCCATAGAGTTCTAGCCTTGAGTCCCTGTTCAGACCCAAATTTGGATTATACCTGCACTGAGAAGGCTTGCGAGGAGACAGAAGCACCCATGTTTGTGAATAAGTTTGTCCAATTGATGTTGAATGTCCAACCTGACCTTTCTAAGTCTTTCACTCTGCTACATTGCTCAGACCACTGCTACTTCCAGGGAAACATCCTTCAGCGAAGCCTCTGGTACCTGCTCAGGAAAGAGCTCTTTAAAATTTTTTAAACAATGTCTCATGTGCTTCAGGGTTTAATGTTATTAGTGCATTACCTGAATACCTGCCTTATAGGTATGACTTTAAGGTGCTACATTTTGACTATTTGGTCTTCAGAACCACATAAATCTTGTCTTCCTAATAAATATTTGTCCTATAAATTGCCCATGGTTACTAAAGAGGCCACTGCCAGATCAAGAAAAGGAGCTAATGACTTCCTATCATTCTTCCATTCATTCATAGCTACTGAAATATCAGCAGGAACATCAGGAGCAGTTTAGGACTTCTGACTGTGCTGGAAATGGAAATTATCCCAATCTGCTTGGCATAGAGGACTGAGGACAATACTTTGTGTCAGCTTTATAAAATCAAAGCTCAAGTGCGATTGTCACAGTCCTTGAGATAACTCCTGGTTGAGTCACTAATGCCTTGGAATGGAAAGATCAGGTCTGTCTCGCTTGTAGCAGGGATCAGGTGGTATGTTTGGGTCACCTTGGTGGTGTACTCATGCAGCTGCTTGGCAGTTGAGCTGCCACAAGTTAGACCAACTTGCAAGTCCTCAGAGAACCAGAAGGAGCTGAAAAATCCCAGACCTTTCTGTTCCTGCACGAACTGTCAGCGTGGCCATTCTATTGTGTGGTTTTGTGGGAGTGTTTTTTGTCACATTTCCCCAAAGATAGAATCCCTGTCATGAGAACAAAAGCATGCCTGAATTCAGAACCCCAAAGGGGTTAGTCCAGATTTACTGGACTTCTATACAAGTAGAAATCAGAAAAATTCTGTTGAAGTTACTGGGTTTGATTCCCGAGACTCGCACTGGGAAGACTTGTCTGCGCATGTTCAATAACTATCCAGACCAGAGGGGTTAGCACACTGCTGATTGAGGCCACCTAACTATCTACAAAGACAGAAGCTTCACTCAGACTAGAGTAATGATGGTACAAAATTGGAGACTGGCCATTTCCCCCCTTCCAGGAGGGTGGAGGTAGTGGGCAGAACTTTCACTGGTACAACTAGAAGATAAAGGATCCCCAGCCGTTTCTTCCAGCTTCATGCACTTCTACGGTGGTATGACAATCTCTGTCTGAAAGTTTGCCCCTATGAAATACTTTATATAAAATTATTACAGTTATGTTTTATAATTTGCAATTAAGTAGATATGCCATCAGCTGGCTCTCCATGAGGTTGCTGCACTTGCTCTAAAATGTTATAATCTCTTAGAGTACACTGAAAGAGTAGGTGGAATCTGAAGTGACCTTATTTTTACTGGAGTTTTAATTAAGCTTTCAAAGCAAAATAGGTGAAGCCATGAGCAGATGGTGTGGAATCACACATCACTTGTGCAAATATCTAAGCTTTGGCCAAAGGAATAACAGTGACACCAGTATGGTTCATTTGAGCAAACACACAGAAATACTTGGCTTAGACAAATGCATAGCGAATTATTTTAGGTTTTTCCAAGGAAGTTTATCAGATTTGCCATCAATCATCTAAACTGACCAAGGATACAGTGTCTTTGCAATAAGTGTTCATGCTTGTCGTCATTAACATCATTTAGATTTTAGACTTTTTCTAATTAAGAAAGGTTCCCACCAGCAACAGCAAAAATCCCCACCACCTCTTTCATTATCTCAGCTTTTCTTCCCTTTAATTACTATTGAGCTCCTGGCTGATTAAATTAGGTTTTTTAGGTCTTTTCTGAAATCTTAGGGAAATTATCTAAAAATCATGAAATCAATTCCCTTACGCTGTTTTAATCTTTTATGTTTTGGGCTCCAAGAGGGACGGGCGGACAAGTGCAGCCCCTCAGAAAAGTGTGCAGCACTAGACTGCTTGCCAGCCTTCTATTGCCTTTGTGGACCATCTGGGTCAATTTCCTTCCAACTAAATGAAATGCAAATAAAAATTCCAGCAGTTTTTCAGCTGCAGGCTGCCCAGCTGATTAGCATGACAGAGGCCGGGAGATGAGGCCTGACCCTGTGCACTTCCCCTCATCTCATTAAGTTGTAACTCTACCGTGGCTGCATTCATGGTGTTTATTGACGCTGAAAGGCGTCTTTATCCAAAACTAGCTAAATTCACATTCAGAGTTTTTCCATGAAGGCTAGCCTGCTACAGCATCCACATGAAAGTGAACCTATTGTAACTTGGTGATGTGTCCTGCTGATTCCTTAACAATCTGAGCTTTCTCCAAAAATGTTAGATTCGCAAGTTAAAGTTCCATTAAAAAAAAACAAACCACAAACCTAAGCCCCAAACATTTTAACAACTTTGTAGTTTAAAACATAGAGCATATAAACAAATCTTACTGTGGTGATGACGGTGTGTGTATTAAACTGTACACATGAGGAGACAATCCTGCCAAAGTACAGTAACGAGCAAGTGCCTATATCATGTAGGACTGCAGACAATGGGGTATTATACATATTCTCACATCCATCAGCCTGGAGAAGGATGTAAGATTCATGAAGGCAACATCTTCAGCAATTTATAGTGCTCTGAGAGTCACAGCTGGACAATGGAGAGAAATAAACCTTCCAGCTGCCCAGTATTTCATGTCCTGTCACAACTCTACATTAAAGAAAGGGAAATACTGTAGAACCAAAGTCTGGTAGAAATGAGCATAATAATGATTATGATTCTTTCACCCTTCTCTTGAGTGCCATAACTAGCATCCTAGCTGGATGACAGCAGTCACAAAGCTAAGACACTGCTTCTAAAGTTCTAGAGTGGACAGGTCTGGTGGGCACTGCATCATCTCTTCACTCTCATGACCAGTGACAGGACTCAAGGAAATGGCATGAAACTGAGTCAGAGAAGGTTTAGGCTGGATATCAGGGAAAATGTTTTTCACCCAGAGGGTGGTTGAGCACTGGAACAGGCTCCCCAGGGAAATGGTCACAGTACCAAGCCTGCCTGAGTTCAAGAAGTGTTTGGACAACGCTCTCAGTCACATGGTGTGACTCCTGGGGTGTCCTGCACAGGGCCAGGATCTGGACTCAATGATCCTGATGGATCCCTTCCGACTCAGTGTAGCTGGTGATTCTATGATTCTCTGCTGTCAAGTTTGAGGACTAGATGGTAACTAAGGTAGATGGGCTGTTTCCAGGAGGCATGGAAAGGAATAAAAGCTACCTACACTTTTTGGAAAGGAATAACCAAGTGTTCATGCTTTCCCTATTATTTGGGTCTACAGGGGATGCACAGTAAAGACTAACCACTCTCTTACAGGGCTCCCAGACTGCAAACAGGAATTAGGGAGGGTCCACCCCGACACCAATGCACTTCTAGAGTCAAAGCCTCAGTTTTAGTTGTTTCTGCTCATGGTAGCTGGATTAGAACAAAAGGACAAGGGAATTTTCACTGGACCACTGCCAAGTCTCTCATGAGATATTTAATGATTTCTATGAGAAGGAGAGAATGTGGGGGTTTTGTTGTTAAAACCAGCTTTTTTTGCTTCCACTGTGCCAAGGCAGATACAGGTGAGCAAATGCAGGAAAGTCAGTTAGAGATCAACTCTTTGGATGAGGTTGCAAGAAGAGGTTACAGGTCTGTAAGCATTTCATCAAAGTAATTTATACCTGTGTGGGGCTAAAAGGTTAAGTCACTGCATAAAACAGACTGGCATCACAGTTGTGAAAAAAAAAAAAAAAAGGAGAAATTTACATCATCTCTACTCCATTCAAAAGTCACATGGATCATACTGAACATGATCGCTGTTAAATTATCCCTTGAAGAAGAAATTCAATAGTAATTTGCCCATGGCTCTTCCCTAGAATTCCAATCTCAGCAGCAAAGTTCACTTTGCTCCATACAGACTTGTACAAAGGTTATCTTGATCTGAGAAGCAATAGAGAATGTTTGGACAGGAAAATTAATTTTTAGAAGTTCATGGTACAATAATGTCTTCCCACTGAGCCATGTCATGTTTCAGCTTTGCAGGATCTTGGAGATACCTTCCTTCTACATATCAGTTCAGCCTCATCAGTGACAGAACATGGTTAAGGCTTGCCTGAAATCAGGAGTTTGAATAGCTTTAGTCAATCCAATGAAAAGGCCATGTGAACATCCTCGTTTACTTTAAATACACATCCCATTTCAACTAAATTTAATGAAGAATTACTACTGTGAAACTGAAACCAAAAATCTTAAGCTGTAGTGAGCATGTAGTCAGTGCACCCTGACTTGGTGCAAGTAGATGAGTTCAAACATTTTGGCATTTTATTAGAAGGGTTTCATTAAATTCTGCTTCACAGAAGTCAAAAGGCAGAGAACAGATATTTTGTCTACTCTGCACTGATGTGAACTTTATTTGCTTCTGTGTTTTCCTTTGAACTAACATAGTTTTTTGTTGGTTTGATATTTCCTGAGCACAAGCAGATGATTTTTCTTCCCATAAGTAGCTATGACATGGTTTGTGCTTGATGCATTTTGCTATCAGACACATCAACCTTAAAGCCAACCTATGGTGTTACTGGCAGCTCATGAATTGTGTTTCACAATAATAGCAGATTATGATAACCTGCTACCTATAAAAGGAGTCCCATGATGGATAGGAGTGTACTTGGAGCAACAGGAAGCCAACTGTTCCATTCCAAGGCGGTTGGAAGAAGGGAGAGGAGTGCTCTGAATACTCCTTGGCATTTCATATTGAGCAAAGCCAGTACCTAAAAATTTCTGCTGAATTCACATTTCAATAAAAAAAAAAAAAGTATGACTTAGGATCCTTGAAAGATTTTGCTTTGGTAATTCAGTACATTTTCATTTTACAGTTCATTTAACTTTAATACAGAGAAAACATCATAATAAAATGTTAGGTAATGATATGTGCTACAATAGCACCAGTACTAGAATAAAAATATCAAATCATTTTATTTTGACTTTATCAAAATTGAATATGTCACAATATCCTTTAGTGTGGAATAATAAAGAATAATAAAACCACTGCAAGTTCTTCTAACTGAAAATTTTTCATGCTTGGTATCTTCCCTAGGCACATTTTGATTTTGACAAAAATGTCTATATGATAGATTTCTATATGATAGAAAATTGTCTTCAAGAGTTTTCACCAGGTTCAGTTACCACTGTTATCCATTCAAGAGAACATGGGAGTTTGGATGTTGTTTACTTGGGAAGGTAAAAGCAGTTATGGTTGTGGTTTTTTTAATGTGTCATTTTCTTAGCTTATGAAACAAGAACCAAATATAATTTTTTTAGACCACAGCAGGAAAGACAAAGTAAAGAGTAAAGAAAAAAAGTGGAGAAAAAACTAAATCTAATTCAGAGGCTCAATGGTGGTTGGAGCTGGACTTGTTCTGTAGATGAAAAGCAGAGCAGCTACAAGCACAAGCCTTGTGTCCAAGGTAACAGAAATGAGCAACCAAATAAAAAGGAGCAGAAAGGAGAATGTCTTGAAGACATAGGGACAGGGAAAGAGCGCTGTGGGGAGAGTCTGCAATGGGACAGAAAGTCCTCCTCTGGGTTACCTTTTGCCAGATCAGCACAGCAAATGGGACAGGCTGATCTGACAGCAGCAGCAGCAGCAAAAAAAAATGAGCTTTACCGTTTACTAGGTTTGGCAGACTTGATGAATGTCTCTTGATTTCTAATTTTTCTCAGTCCCAGTTATAAGATATTCTTGGCCTGGGCTAAGAAACAGCCATAGCATGTTGCATGGTGTCCAAATTGCAGATGAGAGTTTGAAAAGGTGGCTGCTACTGGTTAGAAAACACCACAAACAAAGAAGACAAGTTCAGATTTATTATTGCAAACATAATATCTGGGAGCTGGACTCATTATTCACTGAGATCTGGAGCTCTCTGCATTGCTTATCATTGAGATGAGAGGCAGAAGTGATGACTACCCTCATTCTGAACCTGAGGAGGATCCTGAACCAGTGGAGACACTGTCTGGTTAGGAAAACTGAACTCACTCCTTAGCATGCAAAAAAGGGAGTTTGCAGGTGTACACTTCACTGCAGTGCACCAATCAAAAGGAATCATACAACAGGAGGCCTTAATCTCTCTCCAAATACAAGTTAAAAAGAAATGAAAACTACAAAGCCAGTCTTTGAGGATTCTGGGTAAAAATGCCCAACTTGATGGGGGATGCTGCAGGGTTACACAGAGGAGCAGGTCAAGAAGCCCGCAGAAGGATGGGTGCAGAACAGGGTGCAGGCAATGGCCAACAGCTGTAGTTCTGAGGTCCCATTGCCTTGCAAAGCTGCCACTATATATGCCCCATTGATATTTCTTGGATCTTGGTCTTGAATCATAAGGGCTAATGTCCTCCTGCTTGGGGACTGGTTTTGTTTCCCTCTGTGTTTTGAGGTCCAGATCAATGCAAACATGTTTGTTTGCATCAGACCAAACATACCCTGCCTGGGACTGGATCCAGGTTTCCTATTCCTCTGCATTCAACTTTGGCAGCCGTAGGGCAACATTTGTTCTGAATTGCAATTTAGCAATTCATGGATCTGAAGTGTGCTTCTTTCTCCCTTGCTTTGCACAGAGAGTGCTCTGCAGTACGTACATGAGAGCCCAGGGTATCAAGCCAAGCTCAGAGTTCATGACATCTTTACCGATCCGTGTGCATCTCAGGCACAATGAAGGAGCAGAAATTCCCTTTTAAGGAAGGTCTAGTCCTTTCACCACTTCACAGTGAATAAAAATTTTGCATCAAGCATAGGTAGAAATACATATTTTTCTCAGAAATGTCCAACTTGCTATTATTGGACCATCTGTAGTTATGTGTCACACAATTTTGGGTAATCCAAACTTCAGGATTACAGGCTGCTGGGTTGACAACAGGTGGGACCAAGGGTTTTTCAAAGAAGAGGTGCCAAGCAATTTGTGATAGGGATGGTGTCTACTACAGGAAAGTGAACTTTCCTAATAGCAGGCGCAGCAGACCGTGTACAGGACGGGATACTTGTTTCAATTTATTTGGTTTCTGATACTTTCCATCACCGTGTTTTTCCCCCTTTGACATCTCACTTTTGAATCTTTGCATACATTTCACAGGACCACATTGCTGTTGGTAGCTGAGGAAGACTGGACAGGAGGGTCAGATACTTCTGTGTAGGGGTCTCACCCTGAGTTCAATGTGAGGGGACATGTACTCAGTACCCTGGAGCCTGGAGGACAACCTTCTCATTCCTAAGATCAATACTTCCATTTATTGCTCTCGAATCACTGTTCACTGCCTCCATGCTCCTCATCTCCATTTTTCTTCTGGTGAAGGTTTATTTTTTTTTCAGTTGAGCTATATGTTGTTTTCAGGCCTGACCTAGAACCCCAATGACATACACATTTACAGGATCAAGAAAGTTAGGGATTTCAAAAAGGGCCAGTATTGTAGGTCATCTATCTAGCCCATTACACAGAATAAATTTTATCAAATAAGAAAAATTGAATCATTCAATTGAAGAAAGGATGGGCCCTTTTTTAAGACACTCTGACTTTGTGAAGGGCAAAAGGAACTGAAAATTGTCTTAAAGGCTCTCTGTCTTCAGTATTGCCTCTAAGAACTGCTGCATGTTCTTAACTTCTTAACACCATGTGCTCACATGTGGAAAGTCAGTCATGTGCAGGAGAGTTTTCAGCTTTGGATAATGTAACTGCAGTGTGGTCACAGTCATTGCTCAGATGTGGAGTGTGACTCTGACAGGTGATATATGTCACTGAGTTTTGGGATGGGGTTCTAGGGAAATGAGATTGCCCTGCTGGGGGATTAGTTAATGGCTGGTGATGCCTCCCTCCCTCCATGAACTACAGCAGAGCCCAGATGACTTACCTCCCCTTGACTCCAGCATCTGGGCAGCCAAGGGTGAATGTGATGACTCCCACTCTTACATAGTCAATGACTGTGCCAGATGTTTCTGGAGGTCTTACCATGCCACTCTGTGCCATCCGGGGCCAACAGCTAAGACAATGAAATGGGCATTAGCAAAGGGCTGTTACTTTGATTTCACTTTAATCCTCTTCAACACCTCTTTCCCTCCTGCCCCCTGCCACCCACACCAGCTCCCTGTCTCAGCCAGACCCAGTGCTGTCCCTGGTTGCTCTCGCAGAGCTGCAGGTCACAGAAATTGGTCGCTGAAGATGTATCAGCTGGCAACTTGCCTCTCACCCAGGCTTGAGAGCACCTACCTTCAACAAGGAAAATACACTCAAAGGACTGGTGAAAACATGAACTCAGTCAGTTAATCTCTGTGAATTTTTTACCACACAGTTTTGGCACCTGTCTCTTTCCAAAGTCCAGGAGCGAGGTACCAAATGTCCCACCATACCTATGTGTCTGAGACCAAGGTTCAAAACACCTCAGAGATTTTGTCTCCTGGGTTAGCATTCTTGACCCACAGCTCCTCAATGGCCAGCCACAGAGAAAAGGCACAAGCTGTCTTTACCTACAAAATAGCTGTCCTTGCTCTCCCAGCAGAAGCACCAGCAAAGGTGCTCTTGTTTGCATTCAGTTGCCAGTCAGACCTTCCCAATGCCTTGTCACAGGCAACTGATATTTCCTCTCCAGTCTCCATGAGTTTTGTCCATCAAAGCGGCAGCCAGTGTTGTTTTATGATGTGTTGTAAAACTACCATGCTACCCTGAGTGTGCTCAGCATGGCTGCCTCATTTATCACTGCTCAGCCTTCACACTGGGACATCATCCATCACTGCCTCCTTAGAGCTAAGAGTCAGAACCTGGTCTGTAGTGCTGCTATAGCCCAGAGTCGTGTGAACACTCATGAGCAGGTCCCTTTGTCCTCAGGCTTTTTTTTTTTCCAGGAAATGTGACTTCTTCTTATATTTAGTTCCCAACCAAGACTCCAGAATAGAAAACCTAACTTCAAAATTCAATTGACTGTGCCTAATGGAGGGGATTTTAATGTGTAGCCTTTGACCCTTATCTATTATTGAAGGAAATAAAGACTTTTTTTGTTCCATATTAGAAGTTAATGGCAAAAGAAAAATTTGGAGGTTTTAATTTTTTGATTCTAATAGTGACCTCCATGTCCATTGTGAAACCATGAATAATCACTGCTTGAAAAAGGCATTTCTAAGAG
The DNA here is from genome assembly GCF_025592945.1 of Manacus candei. Taxonomy (NCBI): domain Eukaryota; kingdom Metazoa; phylum Chordata; class Aves; order Passeriformes; family Pipridae; genus Manacus; species Manacus candei. The sequence goes on along the minus strand of NW_026138062.1, from coordinate 33,939,298 downwards.
CAATCTAGAAAGTGGACAAAGGAATCTTTGAGACATATGCAGAAAAAAAACCTCAAGAATATATTTGTGGCTGGTTTTCATCTTCTGCAGTAGAAAGACAAGCGTCTTTCCTGTTATTAATTATATTAACTAATTGCATTGAACTTATGTCCTTATGTCTCATGAGTTTATTCTATTCTAATGACACTAATAAAAAAATGAAAAATGTCAACCGATGTAAAACCTGTAAATTCAGAGCCTTCTCTGACTCCTAGTGTCATCAAAGGTTAAAAATACCATAGTTTTCATCAAGTCTGTACAGTAAGGTGGAGATATTGTACTGTGGTTAACACAGAAATAGGGCTTTGGTTGTTTCTGGGCTCTAACACCCTTGTTCTTCAGTGCTTTCCTACTTCTGGATGCAGAGCTCTGTAATGGATGACAAAGTAGCAAATGTGACTCAGGCACATTATTATTCTCTCTTTGGGATTTGGCCTCCTGTGCTGGAAGGCACTGTGCACAGCTTGCAGGGCAATTGTCCTCCAGAAGAAACCAAGCAGTGAGCATGTACTCTGCTTTACACTCTTCTTTTGGAGGTGAAGCTTCATAAAAGTGGCCTTCCAGGAAATAGTTGCTACTGTGCAGGTAGATGGGGACAGGCCATACATTGATTGTGGTTTCCTGCGTTCCATGATTGATACGTGCATTGTGGAAGTCACGCTTATGATTGTCAGTGATGTCCCAGCAGAGAAAGCTAAGTTTAGTGACCCAGACCCTTGAAATCTCTTCAGCAAAGGGGTCAAAACATGGCTACTTATAAGGAGTGAAACAAACAGTATTTAGTTTTTAAATGTATTGCTTTGCCGTTGTGGTTCAGCTTTCCATCCACTCAATAACTTGGACACAAAGTCGCAGACTGAGCATGGTGAATTTGGATGGCCTGGCTATGGAGAGAACATACTTGTCCTCATGGATGGGTGTACTTTGTCTTCTGGGGCTGCACTGGCCCAACCAGCAATGCAGCATAGTAGGGGCAGGCGTGTAGCCTGAAGCCTCTGCAATCTCATCTTCTACATTCATTTTCAGATGAGGGGCCATCTTCTGAGCAAGATTTGGTCCAAATGTTTCCACTGTGCCTCTGCTTTACTGCTTCTTGAGGGCCCAGTTACCAGTTCAGGTCCTCATGCCCATGTTTACAGGCTGTATCTCACTTCACATGCCTCTTGGGCAGAGCTTCCCAATTTGTTCTTTTCCAGAAAGCACTTGACTTGCATATACTCAAACCATTCTATCAACCAAGCCTAAGTGTGATATAAGCAGATAGCTAGGGACTTGCTTGAAAATAATGCTATTGCTCCCTACAAAACCCCTAATGTAGTAAACATATCTTAAGAAAGTTGTGTTGCCTGACATGAGCTCCTACCTTGGATTTGGTCACACAAGACTTCCCTTCTCTGAAGGCCCTCTAAAGTGTGAGCACAGCTCAGCAGCTCCTGCTGTTGCTGTTGGTACATTCAGGACGTGGGGTGCTTGGCTGCACAGTGCTCCATGAACCCTCTGATGTTAGAATGGTGTATAGAGCTTTGTGAGGATAAACCATGAAGTGGAAGGAGGATCAGAGGATGCTGAAACTTATTCCTCTTGCTGGTGTGAAGAACAGCACAAAACAAATCCATTGAAGAGGGGACAACTACAAACCCATGGAAAAGCATTGCAAGGTGGTAGGTGTTCAAAAGCCATTGTGAGCGGTGGCATTTCTTCCACTGACTTCAAAGCACATTTGACCAGAAACCCGAAGATGTGATAATATTTAAGAAATAAAGTTTAATTTGAGGCAAAGAAGCATAGATGTAGTTTTTCCCTTGTAAGGACATCATCAGCACTGGTCCTGTTGGAGGCTGAGAGGTGGACAAATGCCAGCAGCCATACACTTTGCCCAACTGCCCAGAGGCTGATGTTAAGCAGCAGATTGGAGCAGTGACAGAATAAGTATGATATGCTGGTCTGAGAAATAAAAACCAAATGGGGTATGCATCATTAATGGCAACATATTTTTTTTCCAAACTTACAATTTTAAAAAAATATCAAATGAATGGGTTATTTTTTTGTTTGATGTCCTTTGTTAATTTTTAACTCCAATGAAACATGTGCCTCTCTCTCCTGAGCTATTCTGTGAGACTCTGTTAGTGACATTTTTCCATGGCCAAGGGAGAACTTCTCCTAATTATTACCTCATTTGTACCATTAAATTTTAAATAGTAACAATAATATTTGTTGAAACTGGAGGTGGTAGTGCTCTTACCTTGTGCACACTCTTATCTTGGCTGCCTTCCCCTCCTCTTAAGAGAACTGCAGCAGTGGTAACCTTCACTATTTCTCACTTGCAAGCATAACTGAAGGGGCCGCCAAAGGGACATGTGCAAGGGGTGTTGAACTTACACTGCTTTTCCCACATAGCCTGGGTTGAACAAGCTCATATAAACAGGAGAAATACAATTCAAATGTAGAAGAAACACAGAAAACAAGGTAGTATTCTTAAAACCTCAAACAAAATTTCCAAGCTGTGACAGAGATGGGGCAGGACCTGCAATGCTTCCCAGGCAAAGAGCCCACTGACAGCAGCTTCTGAAGTGATTGGGAGTCTGCAGAATGAGCTGGTCTCAGAAGAGCATTACACTGTTGAATTGATTCCTGACAAATAACCTGAACTAACAAGCAGTTGAATTACATTCTGCATACTTATAGGCTTTGTGGAAACCACAACAGTGATTTTCAAACTCAGACTTGCACCTTTGTATGTGTGGGTTTAGTTTGGGGGTTTTTTTCTTATGTTTAGTTATACTGACATATTTTGTATTTCTTTGACTTTGTTTTTCAGAGAGTGGAAAACATTCGTCATGATTTTGATTCTGTATTAGCAGCCTTCACTGGGTATTCAACCTACTTCTGGGCAGGTTTTACATGGGAGTTGCTGTCATGTCTGCAAAGTATTTTAGATTTAGACCTAATTTAGATTGCAAACATCTGTCTCAAAGGAGCAACTCACCTACAGACAAGCTTGGAACAGTCCTGAATAGACGAGCACAACACACACATGCTCTCGTACTCTTTTTCCCTATCCCATGCAACCAATACAGTAATTCTCTCAGAAGGTCTCCTTCCTTCGAAGCAAGATTTTAGCACTGATCTAAATCGTATTACTCTAGGAAGAGGCAGAGAAGCCTTTCTGAAATATGCAACAACACAGAAGTTGTGGAGCTGTTACCACCATGGACACCAAGCTTGAGGACTCCTGGTTATGGCCAGCACTGTGACCTGCCAAAACCCAGCCAGCAGCACCACAAAGCCACTGTCACTTCAGAGGCTATCCCCAAGCAGCCTGTGTGTCATTGTGTGCTACGTGGTGATGGCCGTGGTACAAACAAGAGACCCCCTTTCACAGCCACACACAAACATCCCCCATGTGAGAAAAGTGAGCAGCAAAAGTCAGCAGGAGAAGCTGAGGGCTGCACCCCCCGGGCCTGGGGAGCACCCTGAATGCTGCTTGTTCCTGCAAACTTGCTGTGGAGAAACAAATTACTCTGACCCCAGCCTTTTATCCCTCTGGGGATATCTTAGGAAAGTATGTCAGGGACTCTTGGAAAGCCTCTCCAGAAACTATGGGCACAGCATCCTGGCTGGTCATGCAGGGTGGTAACTGATGGGAGCAGAGCTGACCATAGGGGTACTTTGCCCAGGATCCCTGGCTGGGATGGGGCCCCTCTGCTTCATGCTGACCGTGATCAGCCCCCTGGATGGACCCATGGTGCTGTGCATTGCCCTCCCCACAGGCCATTCCCCACAGGAAACTCATGTTTACAAAAGTGGGATGTCCAAATCCCACACGAAAATGCGTTTCTGCTGGGTCACCCAACATACCAGGGAAGTGAGCAACCAGCATACAGACACACACCCTCGTGTAATAGCATGCCACAAACAACACAAGTCCTGCAGTTGTGCCTCCTTACAATAAAACCTCCTTCCTCTTCCTTCCTAACCCTTTTTAAATTCCTCTAAGAAATACATATATGCTCCGTTGAATCTATTGCTTAAATAAGATGGGGTAAACCTGTCAGATACTTCCTCTTCCTTTTAAAATACAGCTTTGATGAGTTTGTAAAACTGTCTAATCCAGCAACCCCAGGCTGTGCAGGAGCACGTGTAGTGGCCATAGGGCAGGGACAAGTGGTCCAGAACCTCAGGAGGCCACGTCTCCAGGCCAGGGGGACAGTAACAGCCTGCAGTTGCAGCTGGATTCACCTGCAGGTTCTTTCTAATCCTGACAACCTGAGGGGCAGAGCCTAAGCCACAAAGTCTGTAAGAAGTAAGTCCTGCACTTCTGCTGCCTTGGGAGAGACACGTATTTATGCTCAGTGTCTGCCTCTGTGTATGTGCATGTATATGTGCAAGTTTTCACATTAAGTACCATAGTAAAGTCAAAAGGTGTGTGCAAACAAAATGCACACAATTGATTTAGTAATTTATACAAAGTTGATTTAGTAATCAAATCTAAAAATAACTCTCCCAAAATGTCTAAAATAAGGGAGAGCTGTTATATGGCTTTTTCTCCGTGGAAGCACTCAGTACTGCAAATGATTTGTTTTTTCTCTCTGGTGAGACAAGCCAAGCTTCCCTAAGCCAAAGATAGCATTCTGACCAAAACATGGATGGACCAGGTGGTGAAAAATGTGGTACCTAAAAACAGATCAGCCCAGGTAAATACCCTGGGCAAAGAGCTTCATGAAGAGGATGACAATAAGGCCAGGACTTGTGAGCTACAAGTACCAAAATGACTGCAATATCGAAGAGGAAAGCCCAGCAATGTCAAGGTTTATCACTGTGTCCTCCAAAGTACTGCTGCCCTTCCTTAAGATTAAGGTGCTTCCTATACTGAAGTGCTGCAGAATCCTGCCTGGAACAGCAAAGCAAATTGGGCTCAGGATCTTTCCTTCACTGCCTCAGCTCCAAAAGGAAGATGTAGTTTTGAGACCACTGGTGATAAAAAACTCCTATCCCTTCTGAAGGGAGGAAGAACTCTCCTGATATGAGGAAACAAAGGGATTTGATGGCATGAAAGGCAGATAGTGTCCAGGACAAGTGAGGTGGAAACTCATGGCAGGCACATTTCAGTCTGTTTTTTCTTGGTGTAGGACAGCTCGTCTGTCAAAGGGGATAAAACTGAAAATGCAAGTATGAGGGCTAGTTCCGTTTTTTCTTGCTCTGCCTTTGTCAGTGCTGAAGAGTCTTTGTGGATGGCAGAAAGGCTTCAGAGAGGGCTCTGCACTGCCTGCCGGCTACCAGACACAGAAGTGGCTGAGGAAGAGATGTCTGTGTCATACCAGTACTGGTGAGCAGATATTTAAGCTCCTTTATGTGACCTTGATTCCTCCGTTGGGTCAAGCCAAATCTGTGGCTATTTTAATGACCAAACAACTGGAGAACATGTATTGATCATAGTTTTACCCTTCAAACATTGCTGTAATAATGATGTTCCTCTTGCAGAGAGTCTCCTATCTTTTACTTAAGCAACTTGACCAGTATATTACTTAGCAAAGAGGATGTCCTAGGCACTGTTGTGTGTACATTAAGTATACTAATGAACACACAAAAAGCCACCCTGGATTTGGAATTTTGATACCTTCCCCTCTTTCAGTCCCTTTCCAGCTGTTTTTAACCAAGAAGGAAAGTATTTCAATATCTGATCTAAGCTTGGTCATGAAAAAAAGAACAAGTGGAAGTTTGGTTAAAATCTCTGAAGAAGAAGAAGGGACAGTTTGTGCAATTGCTGAGCTTTTTCATTCTATGTTGAAGACTGAGCTTAAGTATTTGTTCACCTCTGGGCACAATTAGTCTCCTGACATCTGCAGAAATTTCTGAAGTTTATCTCCTCATCTTTCCAGATTGCAACATTGCTTTTCTGCCAGCCTGCTCTTTATGGCAGTATTAACTTATTGTTTCTTTTTATGGGTCTGTGACCAAGACAGTAGAATCTCCTAATCTGCAGCAGACAAAATACTGCCCTTTTGTGGTATGCTCTTTTTTTTTTTATCCCTAACCCTTCATCGGGATAATGTGAAAAATTTGGAGAAGACATTATCAACCCTCCTAGTTTTATCTTTTGGAGGCAATAATTGGAAGACTTCTGACTCAAACCTTTTCTCTCACACTTCTGGACAAAAAGTGATTAGATTTGTTCCATTTACTGAGATAGTGATCTGACTGAAGAGAAGAAAAGAGATACAGCGAGGGAACATGGTGATGGAGAAAATGACAAACACTCTGAGGAAGAGAAGGAAAAGTAGGGAAAGCATGCAAAGAAGCAGTGAAACTGAAAAACTAGAGGGAAAAGTGAGAAAATACAGAGTAAAGAGAAATGGCTAAAATCTAATGGATCGGTTTTGTATCCCAGGACAGGGAGACCAAACCCACACAGGGTTCTAACTAGTTTCCATACTCTGGGACAGGAGCAGAATTAAAAGGCTCTGACCTCACCTATACAAGCTGCAAGAGGTGTCAAAAAAGCAATGATTCATGTGTAAAAGTCAAAGTGGAAGTAGAGGGGTTCCACACAGCCCACACTAGGCAACCCCATGGCTTCTGAAGAGTCCATGCTCCGAAGAGTTACAGCTTCCATCCATGAGAAAAGGCAACAGCTGAGGCAGAACAGCACAGAGAGTACAAGTGGACTTCAGCTGGGCACATGCATTTGAGTTAGGCATTTTGGGATACTTCACAGCACCAGGTAGGCATTTCTGGTGGGATTTTTTTTGAAACTTTAAGGATTTCTGAGATAAGTCAAATTAATTCCTCTGTGCAGGTGTACTGACTACAAAGGCGGCCAGCAATGACCAGTTCTTATTTAGACTCCCTCCTCTTAAAACAGTGCGTTCCCTATATGTCTGTACTAAGTAAAGTGGAAGGTGACATACTGAGAAGAGTTTATATATCCACAGCAGAACCACATGAGGAATAAAGTTTGACTAAGATTATTTAGTTTCTTACAGGGGTTAAAGAGTATTTTGAAAGGCTGCCAATAAGCATTTTTATGGCCATAAATTTATCCTTTCATAGGCAACTATTTCATACAAACTGCAAGAATTGAAGTTCAAGGCTCTGACAAGTTCTCTGAGATTCCAGAAGTCCATGGTACCCAGCTTGTATTTTGGAGTATACTGCCTTCCTATTAAACTTTTCTGGTATAACGCTCATATTTTGGGATAACCTTTTCCATATCAAAGCACATGGCTTTGGGCTATCTTCCCAAAACATAAGACAGTTCTGCTTGGAATCATGTGATGGACAGTATTGCTGAAACATAATGGAGAGAACCACCTTAGCCCATGATGGGAAGGACTGGGGCACTAGGCTAAAGCCAAGAAGTGAACTCTTCCAAGAGGTGCCTTAAGCTTCTTTGCTCATGTGCATCCCCAGCAGTAGCTCAACTGTGATTCTACACACCAGGTACACAGGGCCACAGGACACAGGACAGCCACAGGACAGTCACAGGATGCTACTCTCCAAATGTGGAAGATGAAGATCCAACAGCAAAAGGGCATGAATTCCAATTTGTGATGTTTGTGTTTTGAGTAGGAAAATTCCCAGGTCTGCTACTAATCCAGGACAGACTATAACAACTACAAATCCAAACTTAGTATGTGTTGGGTCATCATACTTACAAAAACAAAGAAGCAGAAGAAAGAGGTTCACAGCCTTTACTTGCATTTGAAATACACAAAAACTGCAGTGCCATCACATATGTTTGCCATGTACTGACTTAGTATCCCTGATGTTGTTTTTGTTAACCAATGGTTGCTTCGTTTCTCTAGAAAATGTTCTGCATGAACTGGAAGATTTCCATACATTCAGCTTCCAGGAAAATATTTCTATAAAATTGCCACATTATGGTTGTGCATGGGTGTACTCTCTCATCCTATACATTTGATATGTCAATTGATATATTTAATAATATAATATACTGGTTCATGTCCAAATATGCAGACACAAACACACGTGACCTAATATGTTCTGGATACTCTACTGTGTTCAAAAGGGTTTTTTAAGTCTTCAAAATGTAATTAAAAGAAGAAATTATTTTCTCAGTTCAAAGTGTTCCTTTTCTCAGTCTACTGTCAGGACTGGCAAGTTAAAGGAATTAATATGCCTTGGTAAGGTCTGCTTTACACAAGCTGAATAAACACTTAAAATAATCATTTGACATTTATGTGTGATAAACACTTGAAGAACACATATTTGTCAACACAAAAGAAGGAACTGAGCTACACAGTTCTGATCTGGAACTTTCAGGCTCTGTCACTATGCCACCAGCAGTGGCCAGGAAACCCTGGGGCAGGTAAGCCAGCCTCCCTCTTTTCTCAGAACCCTTGCCACTCACCGTGTGCAACCTACCAGGAAAACACCCTACCCCATTTGCCATATTCCTCTTTTGGCAACACTCATGGTGTGTTTCTGCATGTGGCTGTATAGCAGCATTGCAAAAGTATCTAGGAAATGTCTTCTGTGTGTTGGGGAACTCCATCTGGGAGTTTGTTTTCGAGTGACTTTATTGGCTCAGCATCTTCCACTCTCTGGTATTCTTTTTTAAATGATGGGGAAAATGCTTTTTCCTGTCAGCTTCCTGTACAACTTCATTTAGAAGTTGAAGAAAGATCTTTAACAGTGAATCTAATAAACATTTATTTGTTTCTCTTACGTCACAGAATGCACTAACCAGCTGTCTCATTCAGCAATAACCACAACCACTGCAAAATCCTCCAAATTTGCCAGGAAGGGGACAAGAAGCCAGCACTGAAACCAGTGTACCCATAAGCTCAAGTACACATGCTACAGATCAATAGTTTGTTGAGTACTTGCCACATGAATGTGATTAAAACTTGAAAAGAAGTACATCAGCTACAGAGAAGTGTTCAAATGCTTCATATAAATAACAGATATGATATGGTTTCTTACCATACATGATGACAGAATTTCCCCTTTGATGTTCTCAAAGAGCAGACTGACAACCTCAATAACTTTCAGTTTTTAGAGGACTCAGAATACCTAAAGGTGAGAAATTTGGATAAAGGGGAAGGAGGTAGTAAAAAAAAAGCTGGGAAATAGGGGGGATTCTGAGGTTGAAGGATTTTATCTCTAATTTCATAATTTAATCATGTCTGCAGAACTAATATCCGGTTCCTTTTTTGCAATTCCTTGTCTTCATTACTCTCAAGTTCTTTTCCATCCTGTATGTACTTTTGTCTTGCAAAGTTTCCACCCATTTGAAATGTGGTATCTCTAAAAGCAAAAGGTTATTTTAAATTGCTTGATTTTACATATTCCTACTTTTCCTGTTACTTTTCCACCGTTTCTGTACAACTACTTCTTTGAGACCTCCTCCTCAGTGAAAGGTTCAAACCAAGGAAGACAAACAGAACAGGATAATGTCTTCTTAGAGGATGAGTACAGGATTCCCTTGTAGACCAACCCTGTTAGCAAGCAATGGGATTGAAGAAGATTCAAATGGCAAATCTCTACCCTAGATATCTGCTGTGGAAAACGATCAGAGAAAAAAAAAAATAAAGGTCCTGGAGATGAACAGCTTTGATTTGGTCCTCCTGTGACACAGGCTTTACTGGCAAGATTACTTATTGACTGGATAGCTTATGATGGCAACTAGATGAAACTGAATGAACCACGATGGAAATGTGGCAGGGTTGGATCACAGAAACATAGACTGGTTTAGGTTTGAAGCAACCTTAAAGATCATCTACTTTCAAACCCCCCACCCACATTGGGTAGGAGTGCTACCCACTAGACCAGGTTGCTCAGGGCCCCATCCAACCTGGTCTTGAATACTTCCAGGGATGGGGCATCCACGACTTCTCTGTGCAACCTGTTCTAGTATCTCGCTACCCTCTGAATCTATTCCTAATGTATAATTTAAGTCTCTTCTCTTTAATTTTAAACCCATTCCCTTTTATCCCATCATTATCTGTCCCTATAAATAGTTTCTCCATCTTTTTTTAAGCCCCCTTTAAAACCATTGCTGGTAGGCTACCAAATTTATAAAGTTATAAATTTGGAAGGAATTGATAGATAAGACAAGAGATGAGGGAAAACATAAGGCAACTCCATGGGGGGGAAAAACTCCAACCCTGTGTTTTAGCCTTTATTTTGGAAAAACTGAAATTAAACATTAACATCGCCTATGTTTCTGGAATTCCTCGTATTGCATATCAGTGGCTGCCAGGAGTAAACTGTGGAAGGATCACTCTATGTTTCTTGTTTTCCCATAGACTTCCTTAGATCTCCGTCACAGCCACTGCTGCAGAGAAGTTATGGCTGTAGATGGGCTTCTGGTCTGACGTGATGTGGCCTGTCTTCCAACTGTGTTTTTTTCGTGCTTCTCTGATGGTACTCACAGACAGTGTTAAGTAGATCACTGAGCTCATGACAAAAAACTGGAGTTTGGCTTCTTTGCAGATACTTAATACTTGCATTCTTCTCATTGACTGTTTCCCTTCCCTGAACCCTGGCTTTGAGGGTGACAAATGCTTCTAGCATTTGACCAAAATCAGTGCACAAAATATACACTGCAGTTTTCAAACACTGAGTTTCATGTAAACATAGGGTGACACGAACACTTCACAAAGCATCACCTGCTGGTCCCAAATAGGTACCAGTCCTCTTCACTTCACCTTGGCCCAGCAGAAGAACAGAGCTTTCTCCACCTCTCCTCTGAGATGCTGTGGAAATAAACACTGCTGAACTGGCTGGTCACACAGGCCCTGTTGTGTCACTGTGCAAGATAAGCCCGTGGGAAACACTCATTCTGTACAGAACATGGCTGTAAGTAGCCAGTAATAACAGTAAGTAGCCAAAAATAACATTTCGTACATATGTTAATGCAGTTAGTCCTGTACTATAAAGTAAGAGACCAATGAAGCAAGTACAGCATCCAAAGAAATCAATTTTGCTGATCAGGTAGTGATTTTTAAAAAATCTGTTTCTAGTTAATCAAGTAAACTCAGAATCATTCTTTGGTCAAACTAATTAAAGGGGTGCACAAATATCTCACAGACTTGCTCCTGTCTGTGTTTGTCCAATGTAAAAAGGCATATTCCTGGGACAATCCATCTCATGGTGTGTGGCTTGTGGTACAGAACTGGCTTCGATTTACATTTTGGTATTTGCCATTAGAAAATCACTTCTTGGACTAGGCTGGGGAGTATTACAGTCACTCACAAATCATTAGTCCTCCTCAGCTACCAAGGATGTGTTCCTCTTGGAAATAGTGATTCCATCCTACCTCAGCCAGATTGCATCCTCACCTCCTCTCCTCTTTCAGATTAATGCATCTCTCCATCCTCTGCTTAGGGATTGATGGTGTGTGTCACTTCCCACTCCCAGACAGTAAGGGCAACTGTCCCGGAGAGAGAAACCGTCATTATAAAAGGCGGTGACGGCCGGTCCCTCAAAATGATGGGGGAGCTCTTTTCAGCCGATGTTCACACAGCTACCCTTAGGCAGCCGCAGTTTGACACCTTCTCCTCTCGCAGGCAGCGGTGCCATAGGCCGCCCAGCCCCTGGGAGGAAGGCAAGGCTCACTCAGTGCTAACGCTGTTGCCCTTTCTCTCCTTCATCCCCCGCAATGACCCCTGACGCCCTGCTCCCTGAGGGTCCCCCAGCTGATGCGCACTCTAATGCCTCCCTCTCCACATCCTCTTCTCCGGGGGGTGTGATAGCGAGTGCAGGGCGCGGGGGTAGCAATTACCACCCAGCGTTTCTTTCCCTCCGGAGCCCAAGCGACGGCACTTCCCGGTGCCACCGGGGCCCCTGTCCCGACAGGACCCCCCTCACGGCCGGGGCAGCCGCCCTGCCCGCCTCACGCAGCACAGGCAGGTCCGGGCGGGGGCCGCCCCGCAGCATCGGAAGGGGCTCCCCGCGATCCCCGCCACCCGTGCCCCTCGAGCCGCCTGCTGTGCGTACCCCGCCGGCCGAGCTCTTTACCCCGCTCTCGGTGCCGTTTTCGTTTAGCGGCGATCGCTTCGAGACAGCAAATATACGGTGAGAATTTCCACTATCAAAAAAAAACAAAAAAAAAAACTCCAACAAAATAACCCCCAAAATGGTGGGGAGACGCAAAAAACCAGGGAGGGGATCTAGTTTGAAGCGCTGGGATTAAAGATCTGTGCTAGTTTCAAACGCTTATAAAACGGCCTGAAGGATGCTATTTTGCTGCAGTCTAGGTTATTTCAGCCCGCAGTTGCACAACAAACCATTTAAACATTTCAGCACAAAACAGATTCCATTGTTGGGCTGCACATTAAAAAGTGTTATTCGCTTTGAAGTTTTTGTCTAATGGCTCTAAACTGAAAGAAAATGTTTTCCTATTACTTAATTCAATCATAGCGAAGAGGCTTGGTAAAAAGCCCACGGATTTTGCCCAAAGTGTGACAGAGTTCTCTTTGTGTTTGCTTATCCTCTGCTGTCACACACTTTAATTCGCCTCTCTTTATCTGGCATTCAAAACTTTCTTCAATGACATTCAATAAGGTCCAGCGGCTGGAAAAAAAACTGGTTATTTTTTTGGATATTCTTTCCCAGTAGCTTTGGGCTTGGTGTGCATTCAGAAGCTGTTAACCCTTTGCCTCCCTGCGGCTCGGAGCCCCGGGGTTCAGCCCCCGGGCAGCGGGAATCCCTCAGCATAAGCCTGAATCCACCACCCCCCGGTGGTGAGACACTTCTCAGCGGGGAGAGATGCCCCTTACCGGGCGCCAGCTCCAGCGGAAAATGTTTTAAAATACCTTTCCCTTAAAAATAAAACAAACAAACAAACAAAAAAATCCAAACCCCGTCAACGCTTTCAGGGGAAGGGCACTTGGGAATCCTTTCTATATCGTTGCGGGACTGAATGTTTAGTAACATTCGTTTTTGTTCACTCTGTAATTTTCGCCTTTCATTTTTGCACATCAGTATATTTCTAGGCTCGGGCATCAACAGTGTCTCGGCAAAACTTCCGTGGATTTCAGTGAGGAATGTGAACACAGACACAACAACCTCTGCACAGCCGGAGACACGGGAGTACACTGCTTTCAAGGCTTTTACTTCTTTTCCCTCTGTTTTCACTCCCTTTAATAAAAGTCCATTTAGTTTCGAGACGGGGAGATTACTTCAGGGAGTAATCTCTCCACGTTTTGACAGGAGTCTATGGATGCGTTTGTCTTTTTATTCCCCGTATATTAAAATCGGGAAAATCGGGGAAGATATTGCGATAATTTTTTTTCTTATTTGTTGGCATTCCTTATTCTCCTACTAAATCAACAAGCTCCACAGAGCGCGACTCCGGGAGCCGCTGTGCGGAGCAGCGCCGGTGCGCGTTAGCTCTGACGGACGCGCACTCGCTTTGGAGACTGCCGTGAGCTTTGCGGATCCCTGTGCTAAAACATTCAGGCACCGCAGCAGTGTTTAGGTTAAATCCCATCGTTCGGGAGAAATGAGCCGTTTCCCTGTCGGTCCCCACGGCCCCAGGGGCTCCCCGGCGCACTTGTGCGCGGCGATGCGGGGCCGAGCCGATCGGCTTGGTGGCGGCCGGGACCGGGGCCGCCGCACGTGGAGAGTGATGGTGCGATGGCAGGTGTTAGCGGTGGCAGGTGCTAAGACCGAGCAGAGGGACCAGGTATAAAGAATGCGGAATGCGCCGAGCGCTTCTTCTCCCTCTGCTGAAGCGCCCGCCGCGGGTGCCGCCGACACGGAGCGGTGTCTGTGTGTCGGGTTTTCTATACCCGCACCAGTGCAGCCGCGATGCTTGTGGCGCTCCATGCCCGTTATCTGTGCCCGGGCACCTACGCCCACACAGAAGCCTGGCGGATGTCCCTGCCGATGGAGCAACGGCGGGCACATCTCTGCGGCCAGAGGTTTCGCCCGACGGCGACGACAGCGATAAGCGGCAGGTCCCGGCACCGGGCTGTGAACAAAGACGCGGGGTTGGGGACGGCGGCAGGCGCGGTAGTGGGGACGAAGCATCCCGGAGGCGAGAGGAGAGAGAAAGGCCGTCGAGGCTGGGGGGCCGACCTGGTGCCACAGGTGGGAAAGGCGCCGGGGGCCTGGCAGGGGAAGCTGGCGCCGGCGGAGACCGCGGCTGCAGCCGGCAAAATAAACAGGGGGGAGCGGGCTGAAAGCTGGGCTGAAAGCGAAGGAGAGCGATAAAGAGAAAGAAAAGAATATTAAATCGCGAGAGAATGAGAAAATAACCCCGCCAAAGGGAGAGGAGGGGAGAGGCCGCCTGCTACGGCGTGGGTGGGGTCGACAAGAATAGAGTACATTATGCAGTTCATTTAGTTAACAAGGGAAATAATGAGGGAGCGTGCGGCGTGAATGCCAAGAGAAGAGCCACAGAAAGCCCATTGAGCGCCCGGCGCCGCCATCACATGGCGCGGGCGCTATTTAAAGCGGGCGGCGGGCCCCGTTCAGCACCACTCAGGCTGGCCAGCGGCGCCGCGCGGGGGCTGCGCGGGCGCTGCGTGGGGCCATGCCGCGCTCCTTCCTAGTGGACTCGCTAGTGCTGCGGGAGGCGGGCGAGAAGAAGGGGGAGGGCAGCCCGCCGCCGCCGCTCTTCCCCTACGCCGTGCACCCCTCGCACCCGCTGCCCGGGCTGCCGGCCGGCGCCTGCCACGCTCGCAAGGCCGGGCTGCTCTGCGTCTGTCCGCTCTGTGTCACCGCCTCCCAGCTGCACCCGCCGCCGCCTGCCATCCCCCTCATCAAGGCCTCCTTCCCCCCCTTCGGCTCCCAGTACTGCCACTCGCCCCTGGCCCGCCAGCAGCACTCTGTCTCCGCCGTCAGCGTCGGGCACGCACCGGCGCTCTACCAGGGCGCCTACCCGCTGCCAGACCCCCGTCAGTTCCACTGCATCTCCGTGGGTAAGGGGGCAGGGGTGGGAAGCGGGGTGGTGCATGCCTGCATGACAGCACTGAACCGGAGAGGTGATGGGGATCCCGGGGGAACCTGCCGAAGGTACCGGGGGAGGAGAGTCCCTACCCAGCACAAGCAGGTTGGACGGGGAGTCCCGGCACCTCTCTCTGTTGGTGCCTCGGACGATGCGCAGGGGGAAGCCCTGCTGCTGCCCGCCGAGCCTCCGATCCAGGCCGTGCGAACGGGGATAGGCGGCCGCGGTACCCCGTGAGCTTGGACTCCAACCTGGCAGCCGCTTGCCGGGTCACCGGCCCTCTGGGGACGAGGAAGGGTTGTGACCCCCCAGAGCGGGCGGCGAGGAGGGCTCAGCGGGGACCGGGGGGAGACCGACGTTGCGGGGTGGGCAGCGGCGGGTCCGGCAGGTCCTGACCGTGCGCTCTGCTCCGTTCCCAGACAGCACGTCCAGCCAGCTGCCCAGCAGCAAGCGGATGCGCACCGCCTTCACCAGCACGCAGCTCCTGGAGCTGGAGAGGGAGTTCGCCTCGAACATGTACCTCTCCCGGCTGCGGCGAATCGAGATCGCCACCTACCTGAACCTCTCCGAGAAGCAGGTGAAGATCTGGTTCCAGAACCGACGGGTCAAGCACAAGAAAGAAGGCAAAAGTAGCTCACACCGGGGCGGGGGGAGCGGCCACAGCTGCAAATGCTCATCCCTTTCCACCATCAAATGCTCGGAAGACGACGAGGACTTGCGCATGTCTCCGTCCTCCTCGGGGAAGGACGACAGAGGTCTCGCAGTCACGCCCTAGCCCCCCGCACACCCACCCCGGCTCCCCAGGAACTGTGGCGAGAGCAGGGGAAGGAGGCCTGCCTGCCCCGGTGCTGAAATGCAGCCGAAGGATTTTATAATGTTTTGTATAATTTGTGTAATTTACAAAGGACTTTCTAGTCTTTCTAGACCCCCGGCCCATGAGGACGGGTACCCTGGCACCCTGTTGTAAATAAATTGCTCCCTAGGACCCCAGGCGCCCCCCCGTAGTGCTCTCTCACTTGTCTCCCCGCAGGCACAGCCCCAAGCCCGGCAAGGTCCTCGCAGACCTCCCCGCGCACCGAGACGGGCGCGGATGCTGCGCAGTGCCGGGAGGTGCGTCCGCCTGGAGTGTTGCCTGTCCTGAGCTTTCTCCGGTAACTCGGCGGTGCCTGAAAGCAGGCGGATGGGGAGGGTCGAAGGCTGCTTGGATTGTTATATTTTCCTTTCCCCCTTTTTTTTTCTTTCAAAAATTGCTCTCGGTTTTGTTTCGACTTAGTCGCTGCCGGGCACACAGCTGTGGTTGTACCGTTCCGTCCCACTCCCTCCCCCTGGGAGATATTTATTTATTTATTTATGTGCAGATGATGGCGATGATAATAATGATTATGATAACAATAAAAGCTCGTTGGTGGTTTATGTCCTTCCCTTCGCGTAGAAAGCAGCCACTCGCTGTTTGCGATCGTGCGCTGGGAGCACCGTCGCTCTCCAACTCACCCCGCCGTAGCCCGGCACCGGGACCCTCCCGCCCCGGCGAGCGCAGATGGCGGGGACTCTTCCTTTCCCCGGGTCTAGTTGAAGGTACGGGGTGCGGGGGACCCTTGCCCCCTGTCCCGGGAGCTTTTCCGGTCCTCCCCGCGAAGCTAAAGTTCAGGCTGGGGAGAGACTGGGCTGGGCACATTTCCTTCCCACCCCGGTAGCAAGTCTGCCGGAGAGAGATGCACGATGTGTGCCCATAGATACGTACGGCTGCACGTGAATACAAACACCTGGCTGATGGAGGGCTCGGCTCCTCTCTCCATGTGCCCGCTGCCATCAGCGGCGAAGGACCGCCCCGGCCTCTCGCTAACCCGTCGGGGCTAAGGCCGGGGCCGGCCGTACTAGGGCTCCCTCACGACCACCGGGCTCCGGCAGCCCCACTCGGCCGCCGCATCCTCCCGGCACCACTTTGCCGTTTTTAAGCGCGGTGCCTCATCCCGGTGGCCCTCGGAGAGCCCTGTCGGAAGCAGCCGGCAGGTCCCGCAGATCCGGGGGTGCCACACGCAGCGGCAGGGCCGGACCGGCATCAAACTCCCGCGAATGCGGCACCCTCAGGGCCCGGCGCTCCCGCCGCCGCTCCATCTGCGCAGGGAAAGGCCCTTTGTGCGTGGAGCTGCACCACCTGACCCGGCGGGTTTCAGGTCCAAGGAATGTGCTTGGGTCTCTGGGCTACCATCGGTCCCTGCCGGGACGGGACTCATTCTGGAGCATGTCTGAAACAATGGAGGCCACCGGGAAGAGTCAGGAAGGGAGATGTCATCCCTCATGGGAAATCCCCGTGGAAAAGGTCAACAAAGCTCTGCACACGGGCTGAACTTGCTGTGGAAAGCTGTGCGCTTGGGATCCCTGGGCAGCAAGGATGAAGGTACAGCAGGAGAAATTGCCACTGCTGGGACAGCCTCAACTCCTGCCCATAAAAAAATGTGTTGTCTTTTGGCCTTCCCAGGTCCCTGAAGCTCTTTGTATAGCTGTGGGTCCAGGAGATCTACAGGTTCCTATATCTCCATCCCATGGGGGAGCGGAGACCATGACCTTGCAGCCCATGGCACACTGTGGACCTCTGTGGACACCCAGGAAAATGGGAGGTGGAGGGGAACCGTAGGCATGACAGTGCAGGACAGGCACAAGGCAGTAGCCATGCCCTACTGTGTCTGGCCTGATTTGTGTTCCCTTGCCTGGAAGGTGCAAGAACTTGGTGACACTAGGCAGCTGTATTATCAAGATGGGGACACATGGACAAAATCTTTAGGCTACTTTCTCTCCTTGGTGGTCTGCCTTCACCCACTGACTCCTGGGACCCTTAGACCTCTGACTTCTTTCTCCCTGCTCCCTCCTCTGCTTACTTCCCACATTACCCATGTGAGATGGGATGGCAGGACAAGCTCGAAGTTTGGACACAACACAGGCATCATCTTCCTAGCTCTTTTTCCCTTGGCTGTTGGGGATGAACTTGGCAGGTCTGAGACCAAAATCTGGCCTTGATATAAGAGTCAGTCAATCTCACTCCGTGCTTGGCCCCATAATCCCTGTGTGCCCTTCCTTCCCCAGTGGACCAGTTTCAAAAGGAAAGACCCCTCGGGGGACCCTAATTGGCACAGCAGGGCCCTGCAGACTCTCCGGCACTCACCTCCCATCCTGTTCACATTTACCAGACTTGTTTTGAAAAGCTGTTGCAAAATAGAGGCAGAAACAGCCTCATGTGGGTTTACCGAGGGGTCTGGCATCCTCTTTAATAGAGCACTGGCACTAAAGTCAACGAACACCCGCAGAGGCATGTGTGTGTGCTCCTCATGCCTGTTCAGCAGCATGGGTTCGAGCCAGTTGGCTGGCAGTGAGATGGGAGGAACAAGAGAACTGGGCATTTGAGCGTTGCTATTGAAGTGTTATTGTGGCGGTTGTGTTGAGGCTCTCGAAGTCCTTTCTGCCAACACATCCCCACCATCTCTCTGTCCTTCCTGGTACAAGCTCTGATATAAAAAAGTGTGCCTCCTCACACTCTTGTTGAGAGGCTGAGCAGAGGCAGATAGGGACAGTTCCTCACCATGGTGAGAGAGATGATCAGGCAGTGGCATTGCCCAGCCAGCTTGCTCCTCTCTCGCTCCGAAACCTGGGCAGCAGTACCCAGACACCTGGAGGACAAAACACATTTTGAACCAGAGCTGCTGGGTTCCCAGGGTGCAGCTGGAAAACTTTCTAGGTGTGCAGAACCAAGTTCACTATCACATCCTCATTGCAGGCACAGAGGCCATGGACTGCGAGGAAGGATCTGGCAGTGATGCTGTCCCAGTGGATGCATACACTACAGAGAGTGTGGGCACACATGTGACTGCATCCTTTATGGACTGAGTTTGTCAGTCAGACAATTTGGAACTAATCCTCAGCTCTAAAATGTACCTCATATATGTAAAGTAGCAAAGAGAATTCCCTCGTATGGTATAATTTTGTCTGAACAGCAGTAGAGTATCACAATGGATGCCCCCAACAAGACAGTATTAATATTCTCCAATACACACTGGCCTCTGCTGCAGACCCTGTGTACCTTGCAAAGCCCAGTGGGGCTCTCAGTGCACTTGACAGTCATTATGCCACATCCACATGCAGAGATAATCCCTCCTTAGTTGGGCATTTTTCTAATTTAGTGAGAAATCATTACAGCAAATGCTCAGTGTCATTTTCAAGGACTCTGAGGTTGGGCAAATTAAAGTCATTTTGCTGTGGGAAGAGCGTGGGCACCTCTGCTAAAGTGAATGTCATAACATGCCAATTTTCAGCTTTCTATCTCTAGCCATTTTGGTGGCAGGTTTCCGAAAGTTACTTAAGCATTTTAGCATCTAAAATGACCGGTCTCACCCAATTACAATGGAAGCAGATTTAAAAATGCGCGAAGTGAATTTAAATATTTTCCAACATATACTTTTTTAACTATATTTTCATCTTAAAATTGAATTATTTCTGCCCTATCATGCAGAGAGGAGACTCTTTGGATGCTATCGAGGCTTTAAAGACTGTGTCCCAGAGGAAAAGTGGCTATTCTGGCAGGGGAAGGAGGACAAAGGATGATGCTGATTTTCAGAGGTCTCTTTTCCACCCATTGGCAATGTTTAATGTGGGTGTTCCATGCCCCATCCCATCACATATGTAGCCACTCTCCTTTCACAGGCGCAAAATGTGAACATGAAAAATGATAGATTCCTGGAAAAGACCAGAAGTTTGGAGTGAAGAATCTTTTCAACACTAATGGCCTATGTACTTACAACTATTTATTATTAATTTACATTATTTGGCTTTTATATTTATGTGATTTTTATTTCTATATCTAGACTTAATTTCATTCCACATAAAGGCTGCATCAAATAGGTTTGTCAAACATGTACTGGTATTTTAAATGCTGTTGCTCTTAACCACAAAACTAGTATTATTAACCCAGGAATTCCATAATTCAGTTTATCTGTATTTACACAGTGCCAGCTCAGAGCTGGCCCAATGGCTCTGGAATAGTGTTTGAAGTAAATGGACTTTCTGCTCTGGAATAGCATTACATTGAGGGTATTTCTTTCACTCTTGTTTACTTGGAGTGAATTTTACCTATTAATTTACTGAGATAGCAAGGCTTCATTTTTAATCCTTAGGTTCCTGAGGGTGGCTATGAAATTTGATTCTCTAATGACAATATAATTTTGTCTGTGAACATGATTACTCTAAAATGTAGGTGGGTGTTAACAAAAGATCCTAAATAAAATGGTTTTGTATGATATTCCTAATGATTTGAAGACAGGTACATCAACAGTAGCTATCTCTCAATTGCATTAATTTTGAAAGTGTTTTTGGTATGAACATAAAGTACTCATTTATCAGGATGTAATTATGCAAGATCTGGACATCTCCTAGGATACTGACACTGATGATGACAGCAAAAGTCTGGGCCTGGTGCTTAATATGTCTGTAGCCATATGAGAGTGGCTGCCCAGTGCTGGACAGTTAACTACTCTGGAAGTACTCTATGTATTCTATATTATATAACCCATATAAACTCATGTATATATAAATTAACACAAATTAATTAACTAAAAAAAGAACTAGCAGCTATCATAAACAGGAAAAAAAATCTTCATTCTTAAGTTTGCTATATCCCCTTTCTCATTCTGTTGAAAGCTTCTCTAATTTCCCCTTTCCTTCTTTATATTTTCTATTAGGCTTGTTCCCAACAAAGAACACATGGAAAAGAGTACATTTTAATCATATATTTAATACCAGTCTGTATAGATCAAACTGGAAAAACATATCAGTAGAATCTCAGGATGGACTCAATATGTGCCTTGGATTCAGTTGCTCCTGTCAGATCTGTATCTATTCTCTTTCTCAGCCTCAGCTTTCCAATTATTAAGTGTATTAGCATCAGTCACAGACTATGAATACATTATTTTATACACTTTGCAGCCAGACTCCCATACTTAAACATAGGTGTGTACTAGTATGTTAGATCTTGGGTGGGAGTATTTGGTTTGGATTGGTCTCCAGTCACTGCTTCAGAAGGGTCTGCTGCAGGTCCTTTCTGCCAGTCTGATGAGGATGTCAGATACCCTGGTACATCTAAAATATCACTAGGCACACATCCAGGCACATGAAATGGTTCTTGGCAGGAGAACTTACACCTGAAGCACAAGCAGAGCAGACAGATAGCTGGAGAGAATACATGGTAGCTGTGACTGCAAATACATCTGGATTTAGTTTGATTTAAAAATATTTAAATATCCTGTGTGGAGGGCTAACTGCCTGTACTTGACTAATCCTGGCCTGGGTAGACTACAAAAGTCTGCAGTGTCTTGAATCACAGATTTTCTTTTTTTGTTGTTGTTTGTTTGGGGATTTTGTGTGGATTTTTTTTTTTTGGTTGGTTGGTTGTTTTTTAAGAAACCCCTTTCCAGTCAAACCTGAGGTAAATAGTGAAGAATAGTAGATGCTCTAGAGACTTTGCAACCAGAGTCTGAGAGGTTCACTGAGTCCACAAGAGATATTTATGTTCCATGCCACCATGTCCAATACAAATTTTCTTAAGTGCCTAAGCTGTGAGGACACCACACTGTATAAATGGGTAGGTAAATGAAAGTTGATGATGTGAGAAACTTCTGTCCTTAGTTCCTGTGCATCAAGACGCTCTTTCTGAGCACAATCAGTCCCCAGCCTAGATGTGCTATGGGCACAGAGGGAAAACAAAACAGTTGGAGATTCGTTATTGTCAAACCTGCTGGATCTCACACCTCCTACCTTAGATGCCTGTTACTGCAGTGAAATGGTCCTGATCTGTTAAATGGTCTGTGATCTGTCTGTGTCCTACCCTGGCCCCATGCAGAACTGACTTAATCTGTCACAACCCAGATCCTAGCTGCTCCAGTACCCTAAAAGCCTGTTCTGCTCCCACATCAACTCCAGGGCTTTCAGCTTCCCCACCCAACTCTCATCCTCCCTGCACTGACTGGTGAAATCCCCATCTCCCTGGCTGACCCCAGCTCCAGCTTTGCATGCTTTCAGCCATTCTCTACCATCATTCACAATTCTTCCCCCAGTTTCTGTCTTTTCCCAAGGCCCCATCCTTTCAGAGACCTTCTGGGGCTCCATTTCACTCCCAGCCCTACTTGCACAACTGTTGAAGCCAACACTCAGGTTGCCAGCAGTGGTGAGCAAGCAGAATTTCATTCAGTGCAGAGGAACTACATCAGTTTATACCAGCTGATATCTGGGTGCATCATTCACCACCACACAGGCTTCCCTGTACACAGTGTCGTGGCACAGCTCTCTGTACACCCTTCCAACCCACCAGCTCCTCCTAGCCAACACTACCTTCAGCCTACACACCCCTCCTGGCCCTTCTGCAGCACTGCCAGCTCGCATGACCAAGCTGACTCCCTGTCATTATTCTCTCTTCTTCTACTAATCTATTTTTTTCTCACTTCTCTGTGTCTTTTTGGTTTTTTCTGCATTTCAGTCTATCACCTGTTTAAAATTAAGCACATGCTTAAATACTCTGCCAAAACGAGCCTTAGATTTTCTCAGTGGTTTTCTATCCTGTATTTGATAATTACCCCCCTGCCTGTTTCTCCAGAACATATGGGGGTCATGTATCTAGCTCTTATGTTTAATTTTGCACACAGTTTAGATTACACTTTGTGTGAAACATGCTACCAAAAGTGAAGCTCTCTTCTCCTTTCTCTTCCTTTCTTTCTCTTTAGTTAAGCATACGTGTAAAGAAACCTTTCAATGCATTTGCAGAGCCCGAATACAGTAGAGTGACACAAAGCATTCTGGATATTGCTATGCAAATGACATGCCAAGAATGTTTAGACTGTACCTTGAAGCAGTAAACAAGTTGATTGTCATGGTGTCATGGTAACTAGAGCTGGATCCGCTTCATACGAATGAGGTCCCAACCTTTGTTTTTATTTGGATTGCTAAAGCAACTCAGTGGTCCAAAGTGCATCACACCCTTGGTCCTCTGGAGAGTAAGAGGTACAAGAAATGGATTCATGTATCAGCACACCATTTAAAAAGAAAAAATGAACTACTCTGACACTCAGCTTCAGGTCACTGAGGATATTCAAGCATACACAGATCTGAGTTGGGTGATGCTATCAACACCATGGGGATTTGCCATGTACCCTGGGCAGCACTGCTGTCCCACTTATGTAGTTACAATACACAGAAATTACGTTTGGGGGTGACAAAAATTGTGTCTATAAACTGGTGATGTGCTCCTATCTCACAGAAGCATGGAAGTATGGGTGCTGGAGAAGGCAGCAGGGCTCTTCTGTGAGCAGCATCTCTATGTGGGTCTATAGGATCAAGAACTCAGACTTCTGGTCAGCAGCTTGTATTGTCCACTCGATACACAATTTCTTGCCAAGCAGAGGCATGACCATTTCCCTGGTTTTGACTCAGCCATCCTTCCCTGGGTATCAGGAAAGCCCTCTATCACCACAGGAGAATCACACCAATGACTTAGAGATTACAGAGTCTTTTTCCTAACCTAGTAACTCAGGGTTGAACTATTCCAGGCTCTGATGAGCCATGTCATTTGCCAAAGTAAATGAACTCCTGGAAATTGTTCATCCAAGCTGAGCCACCAGACTTGGCTCCAAACCTCATCTTCTACCTTTGCAAACAGAAGATACTTCTGACAAAGTATCACTGACAAGACCAGCAACAAGTCAACACTGTCCTATTGTACAAAATAAACTAACTAGGGTTTCCTAGAAGGCTGTGGAAACAGAAGTTCAAGGTTAAAAGATTCTCCTTACTCCAAATGCTCAAAAAGGGAATTCTTTTTTTAAGAGTCATGTGCCCAATGGTAAGCACCAGCTGATCTCAGAGCATTAATTTGGCAGAGGAATTTGCCCTTTTTGCACTGTTTATCACTAGTGATCTGAGCTTTAAGGAGGATCACAGAGCTGCTGAGCCAGCCTGGTACCAACCACAGGGATGAACCAAGGAATCAGCTTGCTGCCTCTCTCTATTGGTTCTTCCATCTCACACAGTTCAATACATGTTGGAAGATACTTTGAAAAGAACCATTCATAATATAGGGCACAGAATGATAACCCTCCATATGCTGAGAAGTGTGCGAGATCCTTGGCAGTGCACCAAACCTGTCTCACATTGCCTGAGGCCTTGCCTGCTGTGTATTGGCTCTTCTCTGTGCTTGTGTTGACTTGAGATGCTACATCTCACAGTCCTGTTTCATCTCTTGTTATCTGAGGTGACCAGCAGTGATCTGTCTGAATGACTCACGTGCAACTCCTTAATTCACACTATCAGGAAGAGGGTGGGAATCCTCCCACCAACTGCAAGACCTACACTGAAGACATACTGCTTGGCCAGACTCGCTATCCAGAATGAGAGCAGAGGAAGAAGCCCTGGATGACAAGAGTTATCTCCTTCTGCAGGACATACCTTGGCTAGACCAGCTGAATCAGGCCCCGGAAACCATTGCAATTGAGGCAGTCTAGAAAGACTGGCTCCAGTGCAGTTGGATACCTTCTCAATCCCAGGAGGGAGGGAGGGGAACCACTGGAAACTGATTACTCACTGACCTAGGTTCCTTAACTGTAACAACTGCATTTATGCAGCTGCACTTATATAAATCAGTTAAGGAAATCAGAGGGAGAGACACTGGAAAGTAGCTGGGACAGGGTGTGGAGGTTAAACATTTTCAGCTGGTTGCAAAAGTAGTGTCTGAGCATTCTTTCTTGTTGCTCATCAGCCACTGCAAGGTATCCCTGGAAGAAGCTTGTGGGAAATATCAGCACCCTATAGGAACAAAGCAAATCCTGACCTAAGAGGAGGGTGGAAAGGATTTACCCCATTGATCTAAACCCATTACTGAGGATAATTTAAGTGCTGTCAGGGACCAGATGCTTACATGTGATCTACTGACTGCAAAATATCTTCTCTGGCACTTTCAGTCTTGGGGTCTAGCAAAGTCTCTTACGCTCTTCACAAATTCATCAGTGGGGAAGTCCTTGTTTCTTGCTGAATCATTTCTTTTTCTGAAGCAGAATTTGTACACTGCTTTATTAGGCAAGTGCAGTTTTGGATGGTTCAGTAAATGCAGTATTCAGTATCAGCATCAGATGGATGCTGTATTCAGTAGGGCTGAGGAAGGCACTGGAGCCCAGGTCAGTTGGAGAGAGAGCGAACAAACTGTGTGTCCAGGCTGCTCCACGGAACTGTGGAGCCATCCCCCCGGAGATGCTGACTCCAGAGACAAACACTGTTTGTACAGTAGCATTACAAGTGTGTGGAATTGAGGTCAGCAGCTCATCCTCAAAAATGCTTTTGGTTTGCTTGTTCATAATCTGAGCAATCTGAAAAGCAGAGTGCTCTTGCATGCTTATACTTCCAGGTGGATATGTCACACTTTTCCATTGAGATTTCAAGATCCCTTTGGTCAGCTCCCTCTCTAAATCTGCAATTGATGCATCTGTGGGAGAGAGAACACCTTAGCTCCCAGTGAAAAGATGTCCTTAAAGCTCTTTCTGGATGGCAGAATTTCCCATTTATGAGCACCTCCTACCTGTTCAAGTGCTCCTAAAGACACAGCAGTCTGTGTTCCAGCTGCCAGCTCTGAGATTTCCTTGCCCATTGCATTTCAGCAACATCTCCACTGAGATTTGAGCATAAAGCAGTGAGGAGATGATACATAAATACCATTGCATCTGAGGACATGTCCCAAGACATTTTCTTCAAGGAGAGGTCCATTTAATTTTCATTCATATTAACTAGTCCAGAGTAACTCAGAATGACTGGCAAGCCCTCTCCACCAGTAAATTCATGGACTTCTTTTTTGGTCATTTTAACTCCAGGTGATGCTGCATTGTTGGTTGTTCCATGGGTTGGTGTCATCAGCCAGCACCCTGTCTGGACACATCATATGTATGTGCCATGCCTGAGCTCAGATCCCTTTGAAGCTCTCTGCCTTTGGAAATACCTCCTCTGCCTGGTAGGGGTGTGTTTGTGGGACCATGCATTGGCCTCAGGGATAACTTGTCACTTTTTAAGTTCAAGAGAGCTGCTCACAGTGCAAACTGGTCAGACCAGGCAAGCTGGATGTTCTCCCTCCTTGACTTGCCCAAAGTGCTGGTCCCCCTTACTTCTGGTTGCCTTTCCAGCAGTATTTCCATGCTCTTTTTCTGGCTTTTTCTGCCAATAAGCCATGAGAAGCTTTCAGAAATACACCACCAGCACCATGTCAGAGTTCTCTTTTTCTGACTCACGTGGCTTACTGACCCTGATGTCTGCATTCCTCTCCTACTGCTGTCTCACGGCCACTTGCACCTTACCTGTCCCAGTTGCCTGTAGCCCTCTCTGGGCCCTTCTATTCATTGGTGTCTGAGGGGAGGGAGACCTGTTGTGTCCTCTGTACAGCACCAAGCACAATATGTAGCCCTTCCTTTTTGCTCTCCTATATGCTTACAGAAACCCACAGGTTCACATCCACATGCAGAACCCTTCCATGGCACGTCCCACATGCCACAGCTCACTGGCTGTGCTCACCATGTTTCCTGAGGTCCCTTTGTTAAATAAACAACAACAGAGATTGCTTCGCCCTGCCTGGGTTATTGTATTCCTAACACAGAGCTTCTGCTTTGAATAACAGTATGTGCAAAATTAACCATCAAGTCTTTGTCCTCCAAAGTGTATAAAATGTCTAAAAATGGGAGGATGCTTTGTTATGAGATGGAACCAGTCCAAGTGGGACTGCATTTTCATCCCAAAAGTGCAACAGGACCTCAGAGGACCTGCTGAATTTGGC